>NC_135533.1:109206749-110645475 GCF_045843805.1 Urocitellus parryii | reverse complement strand
TCCCTCTAAAAACTGGAACAAGAAAGGAATGCCCTCTTTCACCACTTCTATTTAACATAATTCTTGAAACTCTAGCCAGAGCAATTAGACATATGAAAGAAATTAAAGGGCTATAGATAGGGAAAAAAAAGAATTAAAACTATCACTATTTGCTGACAAAAATGATTCTATACCTAGATGATCCAAAAAAATTCCACCAGAAAACTTCTAGAACTAATAAATGTATTCAGCAAAATAGCAGGATATAAAATCAACACCCATAAATCAAAGGCATTTCTGTACACCAGGGACAAATCCTCTGAAAGGAAACTAGGAAAACCATCCCATTTACAATAGCCTCAAATGAAAAAAATAAATGGGAATCAACTTAATGAAAGAGGTGAAAGAATATGAAAGACAATGAAAACCACAAAATGCTAAAAGAAATGAAAGGAGATCTTAGAAGATGGAAAGATCTCTCATGGACTGGCAGAATTTGTATAGTCAAAATGACCTTACTACCAAAAGCACGATACAGATTTAATGCAATTCCAATCAAAATCTCAAAGACATTCCTCATAGAAATAGAAAAAGCAGTCATGAAATTCATCTGAAAAAAATAAGAGACCCAGAATAGCCAAAGCAACCCTTAGCAAGAAGAGGGAAGCAGGTGGCACCACTATACCAGACCTTAAACTATACTCTGAGCAATAGTAACAAAAATGGCATGGTATTGGCACCAAAACAACCTGGTAGACCAATGGTACAGAATAGAGGACACAGAGACTAACCCCAAAAATTATAATTATCTTACATTAGACTAAGGTGCCAAAAACTTGCATTGGAGAAAAGATAGCCTCTTCAACAAATGGTGCTGGGAAAACTGGAAATCCATATGCAGCAAAATGAAATTAAGCCCCTATCTCTCACCATGCACAAAACTCAACTCAAAGCGGATCAAGGGCCTAGGAATTAAATCAGAGACCCTGTTCCTAATAGAAGAAAATTAGGCCCAAGTTCTTCATCATGTCAAATTAGGCCCCAATTTTCTTAATAAGACTCCTATAGCACAAGAAATAAAATCAAGACTCAATAAATGGGATGGATTCAAACTATAAAGCTTTTTCTCAGCCAAAGAAACAATCAGTGAGGTGAATAGAGAGCCTACAGAATGGGAGCAAATTTTTACCACACACACATCAGATAGAGCACTAATCTCTAGGATATATAAAGCACTCAAAAACCTTAACACCAAAATAAATAAATAAATAAATAACCCAATCAATAAATGGGCCAAGGAACTGAAAAGACACTTCTCAGAAGAGGATATATAATTAATCAATAAACATATGAAAAAATGTTCAACGTCTCTAGCAATTAGAGAAAATCAAAACTACTCTAAGATTTCATCTCACTCCAGTCAGAATGGCAGCTAAGAATATAAACAACAATAAGTATTGGTGAGGATGTGGGGAAAAGGCACACTCATACATTGCTGGTGGGACTGCAAATTGGTGCAGCCGATATGGAAAGCAGTATGGAGATTCCTTGGAAAACTTGGAATGGAACCACCATTTGACCCAGCTGTCCCTCTCCTAGGTTTATACACAAAGGACTTAAAAACAGCATACTAAAGGGACAAAGCCACTTCAATGTTTAAAGCAGCACAATTCACATTAGCTAAATAGTAGAACCAACCTAGATGCCCTTTAGTAGATGAATAGATAAAGAAACTGTGGTATATATACACAGTGGAATATTATTCAGCATTAAAATAGAGGAAAATCATGGCATTTGCAGGTAAATGAGTGGAGTTGGAGAATATAATGCTAAGTAAAATAAGCCATCCCCTTAAACCAAAGGCCAAATGTTTTCTCTGATATGTGGATGCTGCTTCATAATGGGGATGGGGGTGGATAGTGGAGGAATGGAGGAATTTTAGATAGGACAAAGGGGAGGGAGGGATAGGGAGGGGGCATGGAGATAAGAAAGATGGTGGAATGAGATAGACATCACTACTCTAAATACATTTATGAAGACATGAATGGTGTGACTCTGTTTTGTGAACAACCAGAGAAATGAAAACTTGTGCTCTATATGTGTACTATGAATTGAAATACATTCTGCTGTCATGTATAACTAATTAGAATAAATAAATAAATTTAAAGTAAAATAGTATTTTTACAATCAGAAGAGAACCTTAACTTCCACAATCTGAGGCCTATTTTGAATTTTACTTTGTCAAGACTTGCATGATTTTTCACACAATGAAGAAAATAAGCAAATAAAATAATTGGTCATTTGATTCTTAAAAATTTCCACTCTTGCCAGGCACAGTGGCGCACTCCTGTAATCCCAGCAGCTCAGGAGGCTGAGGCATGAGGATCGTGAATTCAAAGCCAGCCTCAGAAATGACGAGGTGCTAAGCAACTTGGTGAGACCTTGTCTCTAAATAAAATACAAAATAGGGCCAGAAATGTGGCTCCATGGTGGAGTGCCCCTGAGTTCAATCCCTGTTACCAAAAAAAAAAAAAAAAAAATTTCCACTCTTTATTAAAAAAAAAAAAATTCCCACTCGGATGTTGGAATGCTAGATCCCTGATTTTCTTTCTCAAATCTTGTGTTGAACCTCACATGTTACTGGCCCCATTCTCCTGTAAAATAGTTGATCTTTGATGGAGCCCTTGACTGTCATATGTGAGAAGCAAAAGAGGCACAAGATTGGAGGTTTCAAAGATGTTTTAAGTGGAAGAAGAACTTTTCCATATTTCTGATTTTGGGGAAGTTGATAGCATGTTTTGTTTTTCTAAAAGGGTAGTTGCTGGCCTCCTACTCATTCCTGATTAGACAAAAACAAAGACAAAATTAGATAAAAATCATAAAATTCTGCCCTTCCTTCTCTTCCCAGGAGCCAGGCCAAGTCTCCTTAGCTGCAGAGGTGAAGAATCACGTGGGGAATAATATGGGAGAGACAGAGGATATGTCGTCCTAAACTGTTGAAATTGTCTGGAGAGAAAAGACAGCCATAGATCTCAGATGGCCCAGTGAAGCCTCTGCTTTTATAATCTGCACAACTATTTACTCAGTGGAATGTAGAAAGATCTCTTTACCTGATCCTCCTCTTAATCTTAAGCTTGGGTCACGATCTAAAAGGAGATGGCTTTACCACTCTCAATGGTAAAACCAGAGTAAAGAGGCTCTTACTATTTTAGTTTCTCCTCTTCAAGGATTCTGAAATTCAGAGAGTCAAAATCTCTCAACAAAGCCAAAATGAAATTAAATCTTGGCAATGAAAAAGTTGCATAGCTCTGGTTCGCTCCTCTTAAATTTTTTACCCAAAGAGATTCTATTTACAGAACTTTATCTCCTGCCAATCATTCAAATTCCATGGGAAATTATTATTTAATATGCAAACCATTTTGCAAACAGTTTATTTTCTGCAGAAACTCATCTTATAAGAAGGGGTAGTTTCATAAGTGAATCTAAAGGTAAGAACTACCACAGGTACACACACAAAACTTAATAGGAATATGGCTAAGGGAGAGATGAATTTAGTCGGGAGCGGGAGGATGTTTGAATTTGGGAAAGCTTTAGAGAAGGTACAGTGTGAGTGAAATCCTCCAGTACAGATGAGGAAATAAAAGACAGGCATTTTAGGCAGAGGGGACAGGCTCTGGCAACAGTGAGCTAAGTGGTGACTGCAGTATGGAGTGGGTGATGGGTGGTTGTAGCAATGGTTGAAATAGTCATATAAAACTAGAAAGCAGACTGGGGCTATTCTCCAGAGGGCTTCAAACAATGCAAACAATATTCTATGTGCAAAAGAGAGCTTTGTACAATTTTGTAACCCAAAAGTGATATATATATATAGGCATCTGAGTTATCAGAAGAAATTAAAATTCAGAGAACATTTAGAAGTGAAAAGTTCCCATATCCTGTCACACACATAAAAGAAAAGCACCAACAAAAGAGACCTACAGAAGAGTTTCCATATTTTAACTAGGAGTGGAGCTGTTTGGGTGTGGACCAGCCATGGATCCACCCTGCCTGTCCCTACCCTACTCCACCCAACTAGGGAACCAAACCAGAATGCTTGAAGATATGAGGCACTGCCTTGGGTGTGTGAGAAAAAAAAATCAACCCAAGACTCTAGTCAGCTACATTATCTATCAAATATATGTTATTGTTAGACTTACAAGGTCTCAAAATATGTATCTTTAATGCAGTGATGGATTCAGGTTTGTGGGACTTGAAGCCTAGATAATTTGGGGAGCCCTTGTTATGAAAAATCATTAAAAATTAGTCCTATAGAATTAGGTTATTATCCTAACCAAGATACAGAAGTGAATATTATTTAGGATTATAAAAGACATAACAACCAAATACAGATATTAAAAAGCTGAAAAATAATACAGTAGTCCCCGCCTTATCCATGGTTTTGCTTTCTTAGGTTTTAGTTACCTCCAATCAACTGTGGTTTGAAAACATTAGATGGAAAATTTATCAAATAAACAACTTGTAAGTTTTAAATTGTTCCAAGTGTCATGACAAAATCTTGCTCTGGATGTAAATCATCCCTTTGTTCAAGGTATCTATATTGGATATGCTACTTCCCCACTTAGTAGTAGTCATCTCAGGTATCAGATTGTGTCATGATATTGAAGTGTTTGTAACCCTTTTTTAAATTTAAAATGGCTAAAAAGCACAAGAGCTATGATGCAAAGGAGGTACCAGAACATAAAACAAATTAACTCTGATACCAGGTGTCAATGCTGCCAGGCATATTCAAGAAAATATGTTATACATAGAGTTTGGTACTATTTGCTGTTTGAGGTATCTACTGGAGAATGTTAGAACATATGCCCCTGGATAATGGGGAACAATTGTACAAACATTACAAAATCTAGAAACATTTTTACTGTTTGACTCATTTCTATTACACTTTTATCATACTTTTTTTCCTACATGCATACTCTCTGATTGCTTCTTCAGATGGTAAAAATTCTGTAATATTTTATAGGGTGAGTAAAAATAGTCAGTTCTTTCTTATGGTTGACCAAAATTTTGTTATTTCTTTCATAGTACAATAAACAGACACGTTCATACTGGGATAAGACCTTTGGCCTGCTCTGGAAAGACCTGACTAGGAGCAAGGAGACACAGCGAACAGAAGGAAAGCATTTCCTCTCTGTTTTCCCAGCAAGAATTCACCCCTACCCAGAGAAGCCTGTGGCTCATACCTAAATTCAGAGAATCCCCAGCCAGCCTCCCATTGGGCACATTTCAATGTGCTGGTGCACTATCCACCAGCACTTGGTAAAATAGGAAATAAGATAGAGTGGAACTAGGGAAGAGCTGTTATCCTAACCAAGTGCTGTTAAACTACCTTATTTTTGAAGATTTTATGAAAACATACCATCATGTGAACTTAAGGCAAACGCCTTGGAAGCTACTCATGCTAATGAGGGGAATTTTATCTCTTGTATCTCTCTTGCAAGACTTTAGCAGGTAAAAATTTAAAATATGAAGAAGCTGTGGATCAGTGGATCCAAGTTAAAAGAGCTCTGAAGAGATATTTCTGGGAGACAGTAATTCACTGGTCTTTGAAAGCACAGAGTTCTCATTGATGTAGAAGAGAAGGGCTTCTGGAGGTCCAGAGTAAATGTACCCGAGTGGAGATTACAGATAGTGTGAAGATCCTTGAAGGGGATCTAAAAAGAGCTCAGTGGCCAGTTCATATATGTGGCACATCAGAATAATATTATCTCACTGTATTTTTTTCAACAGATTTAAAAATGCTAAGTGGGGGGAAAAACACTAAATATTCAACTGACTACCCATTATCTCTGACAGCTAGGAATCCAAAATTATAAATCAGAGCAGAAAAGAAATTAGCACAGTAATTTGATAAATATTTAATTTACAACTTTGATTAATAAATAGAATCAATGATTATATTTTTAAAAAGGAAATAAATTTGTATAATTAATGAAAAAACAGCTAAAAGGATATAATTTAAAGATACAAAAGAAGCAAAAGATATATTGAAAAAATATTATAAACACATACTTCTATGCATATATATGTATGTAACACATGTGTGTGTTATGAAGAGAGATTGGGGGTGGAAACCCATCTTCCTTAGTAGAGCAGAAAGTTAATGGATAATATGTAAAGCTGATAAATCCAGAAATTGTTCTTCAAGCTTGTTGTTAGGAACTACACAAGCAGATTCCGAAAGGACTCAATCAGAAATGATTATTGTTTCCCTGGGAGAACAGAATTGAGGGTAGGAGGCAGGCAAGGGACAATTGTTTTTCCTCATATATCTCTATATGCTATAGGTTTGATCTGGAATGTCCCCCAGAGGCCCATGAATTAAAGGAATGAACCCCAGTTTAGCACTATTGGGAAGGGATAGAACATATAAGAGGTGGGGCCTAAATCAACAAAAATGGAAATAATAATAAATGTTGGTGAGAATGTCAGGGAGGGAGGAACAATTATACCCTTTTGATGGATAAAATAGTACAACCACAATGGAAATCAGTATGGATGTTTCTTTAAAGACTAGGAATGTAACCATCAGAAGACCCAACTATACCACTCCTTGGTATTTATCCAAAATAATTAAAGTCAGCATACTATTAGCAATACTTGAATACCCATATTTGCAGTACAATTCACATTAGCCAAGTAATGAAACCAACCTAGGTGTCCATGAATGGATGAATGATAAAGAAAATGTGATATATATACATACATACATATATATATATATATAATTTTTTGACACACACACACACCCACAATGGAGTTTTATTTAGTTACAAAGAACCAAATTGTGTCATTTGCAGGTAAATGGATGAAATCTTAGAACATCATATAAATAAAATAAGCCAGGCTGAGAAAATCAACAGTTACATGTTTTCTCTCATACTATGGAAGCTAAAGAGAAAAAAAGGGGAGGTGGGAGTGCTGTGTTTCATGAAGATAGAAGGGGTACCAGTAGAACAGAGGATAGAGATCAGGAGGAGGGAGGAAGGGAGGGAAAGAGGAGATACCAGGCAATAAAATTGACCGAATTATGTTATGTGTATATACAAATATATCACACAATTATTCCTACTATTTTGCATAATTATAATGTGCCAATAGAAAAAGAACTAAAAAAGAAGTGGACCTAGTGGGAGGGCTTCAGGTCATTGGTGGGAATACCACCAATACCACCAATGAGGGTATGCTCTTGAAGAGGTTGTGGGATCCTGGTCTCCTTTTCTCTCTTTTTTCACTTTCTGGTTGTGAGGTGAGAAGTTTTCTCCAACACTCTCTCCCAGCCGTGATGTGCTGCTTCACCATAGGCCCAAAATGAAAAGGTTAATTGATCATGAACTGAAATCTTTAAGATTGTGAGCCAAAATAAATCTTTTCTCCTTATTAATTGATTATCTCATGTATTTGTTACACACTATATATATCATGTGATTTAAAACCATGCACAAATTATACTGATTAAAGATAAACTTCATCCATTTGAGGAAACAGTGCAGGTTTCATGTTTTGTTACATTCCATGGGACATGTATATAATAGCTCATATTATAAGGGTCCGGCGAAAAGTCGGAGGAAGAGACCACCAAGAGACTGACTCATGCAATTGCAGAAGGGGATTTATTGAGGATCCAATTCAGCGCGCTGAGGCTCCAGGCTCACTCAAGAAGGGAGAGCAACCCAGAGCCCAGAGCAGAGGTTAAGCAGTGCTTAAGTACACTTTTTGGGGAGGGCGGGGGCTTTGTATACATCAGAACAAATCACCATGAGGCGCGGGAAAATTGAACGACAACTCTCATACATGATTAGCACATTCATTGGCGGGAACAGGTCAGGCGGGGGTGATTGGTCACTCCTAAGCCGGGTACACATTCAAACTGATTGGTTCAGGCCCTGTATGCTTATGTGACAAGCTGCACAGGGCCCTAGGCTAAATGGCCAGTAGGGCGTTGTCTTAACTGCCTCAGGAATTTCAGGTTCTGGGTATGGCAGAGAAACTTAACAATACCTGGTCCTTCACTTTTTAACTCAGGCCTTGCAGCTTAGAAACTTTACCCTTTCAATATGGTTAGGTTCCAATAGTTGACTTTTCCTTGTGATAGGTGTGCTTGCAAGTGGGAGTTTTGCTATGTATTGTTATAGGATGTTAGATTTAGGAAGAATTTAGATTTGATTGAGGTTACATGCCAAACTCATGGCAGAGATGAGACTTTTGCCTCTATGAAGCTCTTGTCTGTGGAATGATGTATCTCACTGCCAGTGTTGAATATGGGGTCAGATTAGTCTGAGAATGCAGCTCCCTGACCACCTTTTGCAAAATCCCAGTTCACTAGCAAATTACTGGTTCTGAGAAATCTGCAGGACAGAAAGTAAGTCTTTTTCTACCATTCAATGCAGCAATTCTTAAGCATTTTAATTTCTTAATTCCTTTTAATTATGATTTGGATATGAGGTATTCCCCCAAAGCACTTTTCTAAATGCAATGATATTCACAGGTAGGATGATTAGGTTGTAAGAACTATAACCTAAGCAGTCCATTGTAGTTTGAATGGACTGACTGAGTGGTAACTGTCAGTAGGTGGGGCATGGGTGGAAGAGGTGGATCACCTGCAGGTATGCCCTGGAAGGGTTCATCTTCCCTGCCACCCATTCTCCTTTCTCTCTCTGCCTCCCAGTTGCCATGAGCAGCAGCTTTCATCTGCTGTGCCCTTCCACCATGACGTTCTGCCTCACCTCAGGGCCCAGAGCAAGGGAGTCAGTCATTGGAGAGAGACCTCTGAAACCGTGAGCCAAAATAAACTTTTCCTCCTAAAGTTGTTCTTGTCAAGTATTTTGGTTTCAGGACAAAAAAAAAAAAAAAAAAAAAAAGGTTGTCTGACATACTTTCATTGTTAAAAATCATTAAGGATTCCAAAGAACACTTGCTTATGTATGGTTTGTATTTACCAATATCTACTGAAGTAGAAATTAATTAAAAGACATTTTCAAATTATTTACTAATTAAATTAAGATAATAAAAAAAAATTACATATTAACAGAAATGAAGAAAATATATGATAAATATTATTTCAAAAGAAAATTTAATGATAAATGTGTTATTTTTTCACAAATATTTTTAGTCTGTTGCTCTGGGTTTTAAGGTTGAAATATTTGTAGAAAATCCAGAAAAAAAGAGAAAAATATTACAGATATTATTTTTTAACATTATGCCAAACTCAACAATAGTATTTTCTTAAAGTTTAGTTGCAATGTGAAATTTGAAACCACGAGTATTCAATTTTCTTACTCTCTTAGATTAATATCTATTGTTTTATCTTAGAATTTAAGTAGATATTTTAATCGTATGTGATTTTACAACAAAATGCACTAGTCATTTGGAAAATACTGAATCCTTGACTTATGCCAAATATTGACATATTTCATTATATCATACCAAAACCCCCCTACACAGTAGCATCACCACCAATCTTGTCAGAGATGTTATTAGTTATTGGGAAACTGTCAAGTTCTCAGGAAATTTTGTTTTTGTTTAAAAACTTGAATTTCCTATTGGTTATTTTCTATGAAATGTCAGACTCAGTTTGCTTTTTTTTTTTGCTTTTGAGAGAATGAATATCTGCCTAATTCTGAAGTATGAAGAATGCATTAATAAAACTGTCAGTCATTTTTCAAGAAAAGAGATGTTCCATGAGCAAATCTAACTAACCCAACTTGAAAATCAACTCCAGCATGAGCACTTTTCCTTGAGATTACCATTATAGTTCAGCATGCTGCATATTTTATGCATATTTCATATTTCATCACACAGAATATAAAAAACAGGACATATATCAATGAGTCAAAATTTAAAGAAGCAAAAAAGCAGATTATATGCTTTTAAAAACATTTAGTAAAATTAATGATTTCACTTTATCAAAACATTCTTTAGTGAATGAAGAGAGAGCAAACAGACATTTGTCCAAAAACTACATACAAATTTCCACCAAGTATATGAAAATATGCTCAACACCACTAATCATCACAACTAAAAACCACAATAAGATGTCACTTTATACCAATTAGGATGGCCATTATTAAAAATATCAAAAGATAAGTGTTATCTAGGTTCTGGAGAAAAGTGAATCCTTGTATACCATAATAACCAAGATATGGAAAAAACTAAATTTTCGTGAATGGATAAATGAATAAGAAATGTGGTATGTGCATTAATGGAATATTATTCAACTTCTTTAAAAAGGAAATCCTGCTATTCATGACAACATGTATCCACCTGGAGGGCAGCATCCTAAGTGAAATAGTCCAAGCAGAGAAAAACAAATATTACATTATTCCACTTACATGTGCAGTTACCTAAAATAGTCAAACTTATAAAAGGAGAAAGTAGAATTGTGGGTGTCAGGGAATGAGTGAAAGGGCAATAATAATAATCAAGACAGTGGGAGGAACCTTTCAGAGGTGACAAAGATGTTCATGGCCTTGGTAGTGGTGATGGTTTCTCAGGTATTTACTTATCCTCAAACTCATCAAGAGGTATACATTAAATATGTACAGCATTTTATGTGTAAATCAAACCCCAATGAGGTGTTTTTCCAAAGATTTAATGAAAGTGATAATTTTCACTATTTTATCAGAACATGCTTCAATGAACCAACATTATTTACTGTTGTTAATTATTTACTATGTGACTGTGTGGTAGTGAAGTGGCTATACTTAGGTGTGGTGGCCTTAAGTGTCTTGCCCATCATTGCTTCTGAAGGGTAAATGTCAACACCACGAAGTTTACATATTTTTTCTATATTATTATTAGTTGGCATTCTACTTTAAGGAAGCATGTCTACTTCTTATACTTTTGTCTTAAGAATGTGGACTCATGGTTTCTAGTTTTATTCAGTGGGTTATAATCTGTTACTATCATCCTTTATTTTGTTGTTCAAATAGTTAGAAATTTGGCTGGTAGAAATCCCTTGAAGCTGGTTTTTATCCACTTCCTTTTGCCCTATATTCCCACTTCTTTCTTGCCTATTCTATCTTACTTTTAATCTCCCATCCCTTTTTGCCACTAGACCTGCTCCCTGGTAGAAAACTCTGAAAGCCAAGTGGACTCTGGGCCTGCGATATTATCTCCCTGCATTTCAGCTTTGAAGAGTGATGTAGCACAGCAATATTTTCTTCTTTCTCATTCCTGGCATTTTCTCAGCCTTCAGTTTCATTTGGCCTTTGCCTGGAATGGAATTAGTTTGGGATACAACGTTTTTGTTTCAGGAGATCAATAGTTGTATTATTTTAGAATTTTGGCCCCATGTACTACTAAAAATTTCATTTTCACAGATAATCAACAGAAGATCTGGCTGCATACATAGAAGAGTTTCCCTTGGAGAGCTTTTGTTGTCATTTCTCTTCCTGATTCTGATGTTGGATAGGATATTTATAATACATTAACCTCTACTGGCAAACCAAATGGAACAATTCCTGTTGTCCTGGAATCTAAGTTGTAAAATAGGCACAGCAGATACAGAAAGCTAAGGAAAATATTTGATTAATGTATATTATTCTTATTTTGTCTTTTTTATTATTTTTTCATTATTTATTCTTCATTAACATCTGTACAGGCAATGATAAAGTAGTAATGGCAAAATATAGAAAGGAAAATAACATTTAATGGCATTAACTATGTTAGGTCCTGTGCTGGGGTCTTTATGTATGCTATCTCACTTGATGTTCACTACAAACCTGATGTGTATCTATGATTGCTCCCTTATAATAGATTGGGGCCTAACCCTCCAGTTTTTTGACGAAAAAAATGTATTTATCATCGCAGCTGGGTCTAAGAGTGACATGGCTGTCGTGCCTTTTGTAGTTGATTGGCTTGAGGCCAATTCTGACCACAGTGGTAGCATGGTTGGCTGGTCATGAAGTGGAATACCCTCTGTGATCTTGCCTGTGTGACTAGAGCATGATCAGAACCAGTAACTCCGGGTGCTTATAAACCATGAAGCATTTCAGCTGAAGATATTGTTTCTCTTTGTGCTCAAGGATGGGTGTGAGAGATATTGCAGGATTATTGTGGGAATAAAGAGTGGTACAGTTGTTTTGGGAAAGGAAGCTGGGGAAGTGCAAGTGGCAGATCTATGACAAGAAAGCTTCTTATAGAACATTCCTACAATTCTGGCACATCGATTACCAATGGCATTATTATCTTTACTTAATATACAAGAGAACTGAGTGCAGCAGGGTTAGATTAGTTGTCTGTAGTCACAACATTGCCAAGGGGTTGACTCCAGAATCCAACTTCTATGTGTCCAAGGCCAGTGTTCTTCTGTGTCACACCAATCGAGGGTTTTTTTTTTTCCTTTAAAGAGAGAAAAAATTTAAGGAGTGGTGGAAGGACAGAGGCATGTGCAGGTGTGGACAGAAAGGATTAAGAGGAAAATATGGGAAAAGGATAAAACCAATGTGTCCAGATAGGTGGTAAAAAAAATTGCAAGAAGTTATCTTTCTGCTTTGAATCAGAGGAGATTTTCTTCACCTGTATTGAGTGCCTGTGTCCTGTTGCAAAGCCCTTCAGCAGGAGTCTCCTGCCTGGCATTTAATTATGCACATGTTTCAGGCTCACAGCTGGAGAGCAGAGCAGATTGATATGTTGACTATGGGCTTCTCCATACTTAACAGCACAGCAAGTGCAAGCTTGGCAGTAGTTCAGTGAGACCCAAGCATCTGCTGCTCAGCCTTTTTAGCTCCCCTTCCCTTTATGGACAGAGCCAACTGGCTGTGCTGTCCCCTCACTGAGACACTTCTGACCTCAGAAAGTCTGCTAATGAAGTTCAGCCTTGTTCCAGAATCCCAGCTGAAACCTGGAGAGCTGGTCTAGCACCACCCTGGAAGCCAATGGCTTAGCACTGTCCTGGGCAGACATTTGGCCTGAGACCACCTCTTTCTCCCTCTGCTCCACCCCTTGACTTGCCTTTTACAATGTGTAGTGAGGGAGAAGGAAGAGAGAGGAGAAGGAAACAGTCATGGCATTTGATTTTTGTTAGTTCTAGTTCATTGTTCTGCTCTCATAACTTGGCTGTTTCTTTTCACCAGATTTGAATTGTCCTATGAGGCCGTATATTCATTTCCCCAAATTGAAATTCAAATATCTATGTGTCTTTCCAACCTGTACTTCTTCACCATTTCTAGGAAAAGAATCTCATTTTACATAATACTATATGTGAACTTCGGGGGTCCTTTCTGGTTTAGGTTTTCCCAGTGTTTGGTGACAGACTGGAGCCTGATAGGCATTCTATAAAATATTTACCTGGAATTGGTAAGAAAACAACTGTGCCTACATTTTTAAAATCCAGAGTTGAGGGTAATTCTAAGTAGTAGAGTGTTTGCCTAGTACACATGAGGTCCTGGATTCCAACCCCAGCACTGACCAAAAAAATGGCCAATTTAAAAAGCTCATTTCCATAGACTCACTGCATATTTTTAGACAGGACTAGAAGTAACCCAGACTGTCTGGGGATTATTTAACATAGGCTTGTAAAATCACTCCAGTGACTACAAGGGCCACATCAGGTTCAGCCCAACTTGGCTTCCTTCTTTTCTTCAAAGAACATAAAAGTAATCAAAACTCTTTCCCATCTTCTGTCTGAAGCTCACCCTAGAAGTGTAACACATAACTGAGTCACTCCTTAGTCTCTTTTTCCCTCCCAATTATGTTATTTATAGTGGGGATAATGGGAGAAAGCTGCCTTGCTGGGAAGTGCAGTCCTCAGACAGCATGCTGTGCTGAGATAAGCAGTTTCCTACCATGAAAAATAAGCCATTTCTTTACTTTGTTTCCCCACCAAGTATAGCCATCCAGGATATACCACACTAGTATGTATTTTGGAGCAGGTCTCATACAAATCCTAGTACTGACATGTCATGTTTGTGTGACAAATATGTGTTATCAACAAGGTAACCTACTGTCAAGGTAACCTGCTGTCTCCTCATCTGTGAAATAGGAATCAGCTTACTGACATCTTGACCTTGGCATGGTGTTGTTGGAAAGGCATAGAACAGATGCTTGAGGAACACCATTAGACACAGAGAATGCAATATTTGGATCTAAATGTCTTTCCCGTATACTTCAATCTCTCTGAATAGGTATCTACTTATGTTTCTCTTACTAGAGACAGATGGACTGATCTTGGGGAGATCTCAGGGACTCTGTGGCCCAACCCTTATGGTACAGGGAAATGTGGGATTTGCCCAAGGTCATACCAGGTGGGTGAATGGTAGATTTCAGATGAATTTCTTGCACAAGGACAGGAAGATGTGTTGCTTGTTCATTGGTGAGATGAAACTACCCTTAATTATGAAATAGGTGCAGATTATTTCTTTTACTTTCTCATTTTAGAATCTGTAGAGTCAGCAGAAGCTCAAGCCTCAAAGTGTCTTTGTTACTGGAAAATGCATATGGATTGGCTGGGCATAGGCAGTGGATTTTGTTGTTTTTTTGGAAGAAAAGGAAAATTGAAGTTCCCATCACCTGCCAGTTAGTCTTGGTCTACCTCCAACCCAAACTTGGGCTCAGTGAAGCAGATTAATACAACGATGGGGCATCTCTGGCTGCTGAGAACACCATGAATATGCATGCAGAACAGGCTGTGTGACTTCAAGCTTTTTCCTGGCCTGGAGTTTACCAGTAATGTTTCTACTGTCTTGATTTTTTTTCTAAGTTGAAGGAAACTGTGAAGAAAATCTGGTCCAGTCTCCTCATTTTACAGATGGGGAAACTGAGGTCAGATGAGAAAGATCCTCTCAAGGATGTACAGTGAGTGGCTCACAGCCCTGGGACTATACCAGATCATGTAGCTCCTATTCCAAAGGATGCTCCATGCTCATAGTGCTTTAAGCACTAACAATTTTTTGTTGTTGTTGAATTTCTTTTATTGAGACCAGATGGAAAGGGATTTAAGTTTGAAGTTATATGAATTCAAAACTAAGGAAAAAGTGGTTGATTACAAGATCTGTCTGTGTTGGGTAGTCCTCTAGTCAAATCATGGGGTCATCCTCTCTCTTAATATAGGTTATGATAATGCCATCTTAGTACTAGTCTAATAGCATTCTTGGGAAATAACATGACCCATTTTTGTTTTCTGCATTGCTCTTCCAAGCAATAACATTTTAATGACCTATTAGATTTGTTCCCACATCATATAACACCCCTCACACAAGCAGCAGACCTCAGTTTTCAGGCAGAGCGGAACTTTCTCCCTGTGAGGCCTGACTCCATGCATGTAAAAGATGAGCCATCACTCTGGAGGACAGAATGCTACTCAGGCTAAAATCAAAGGGATTGGGATCTGTAATTCCCAAGATCTCTTTCCTAATTGTAAAATAAACTACAAAGTTGAAAAAAAAAAAAACACCAACTCATTATAGTTGAACAAAACATTTGCAATCTTACCAATATAAAATGGGATGAAAAAAGCAACCCCAGATGACCAACCACCTAAACTAAGACTTCATTTTAGAGCAATAAAAAATCAAGTAAAATAAAGCAATATACTGCTTAGAAATACATTTGTTTGTGATAAAACTACATTTTTTAAAAGGAAGAGAATGATAAACACATTCAGCATCGTGAGTATATCTGATAGTACTATAGGGAGATATGTTAGGAGAAATGCAAGATATTGGTGATGCTTTGCTTTATAAATTGGGTGATGGATCAAAAAGGTGGGCCAAGGTAAAATATAAATCAACTTCTAGATAATACCTCTGACTTTTTAGCAGTCTTGTAGTTTTTATTCAATGATATATTTTATCTCAATAATTTCAAATAATTTGCCAACATATACTGTTGGTTCTATGTTGTTTAGGAAGGTAAGTTCCCAAATAAATGAGAATATATACCATGGTGACTTGTTTTTTTTTCACTATGCAGTAAATGATCATTATACTCTTTAGCATTATGTTCTCTTATGGAACAAGTTGGAAAGACCGAGAGATAGAGAGTAAAAACTGAACTGCAATATTTAATGAAGAGAAAAGTCATAAAATCATCATTAGGTGACAAAATTAAAATACATTAAGGTGCTTATCATCCCTTCTGATGTAAAAGGCTGCTATATCTTTATTTTTTTTAATTAATTAATTAATTTATTTATTTTTTAATTTACTTTTTTAATGTTGGTTGTTCAAAACATTACATAGTTCTTGATATATCATATTTCACATTTTGATTCAAGCGGGTTATGAGCTCCCATTTTACCCCCGTATACAGCTTGCAGAATCACATCAGTTACACTTCATTGCTTTACATATTGATAAACTCATGTCTGTTGTATTCTGCTGCCTTTCCTATCCTCTACTATCCCCCCTCCCCTCCCCTCCCCTCCCCTCTTCTCTCTCTACCCCCACTACTGTAATTCATTCCTCCCCCTTGTACTGTTTGGGGCTGTGGCTCAGTGGTAGAGCACTCACCTAGCACGTGTGAGGCACTGGGTTCGATCCTCAGCACCACATAAATAAATACAATAAAGATGCTATATCTTTAGAAGGAGAATGCACACACAAAAAATAAGGAGGTTTGGATTCCAGTGGTTGTGTGGGACCTGAAGCATAAGCAATTCACAGGGCTTTAATGACTTTCTACCTGCTAGTTTACCCCATAGTTGAAGTGCTCCTATGTGAAATGGAAATGATAGTACAAAAATACCCACATCTAGTACCATTAAGGAGAATACCCAAGTCAAGATGATGGGAAGCAGACATGGTTAGAAAAAGAAATAATGGACCTTCTCCACCTTTCCTCAGGGGCTATCAACATGTGCAAAGCACCTGGTGCAGAGAGGAGGCAGGAGTGGGATTAAGTGATTGATAACTTGAATGGCTTACTGAAGGGTAAGTGTAAGCAGGTGGGGTATGGTTGGAGGAAGTAGGTCACTGGTGGTGTGCCCTTTCTGCCCTCAGGGGGTATATCTTGTCCCTGAATCCTTGTGTGTGTATGTGTGTGTCCCCTCCCTCCCTCTGTTTCCTGCCTCCAATGAACTGCACAGCTTTCCTCTGCCATAATCTTCTATAATGATTCTCTGCTTCAACTCAGACTCCAAAGCAATGGAGTCAGCTGACCATGCACTGAGACCTCTGAAACTCTGGGCCCTCTGAAATTTCTTATCCTTAAATTTTTCTTATTGGGTATTTTGGTGACAGCAATGAAAACTGACTAACACAGGTGACAACTAGAGTGTAGGTAAATAGGAGTTGTAAGAACTGTGTGAACTAGACTTCCCCAGGCCTTCCCATTTCAGCCATTGTTACCATTGTTGTACAGCTACAAAGAGTCTGGCCATTTCCGCGAAGGTCAGGGGCAGGCAGACAATGAAGGCTACTTCAACCATTGAGTGAGTCTACTACCACTCTAAAACTCTTTTCCCCCACTGCTGGAATATACCTAGGTGAAATTCAGATACCTTGTATGTCAATGATGTTCCAGATTTCCTTTAGTGCTACAACTGCCTAGACTTCTAAGTAACTATACCTTGTTTTCCCAGTTGCCTTCCAGTTTCCATCTGAGACTACTTTCTAGCCTTGCACTTCAATCCATTCAAATTGGTCCAGATACCTGCTCCAGATCTCCAGTCCATTTCCCTTGGGTTAGACTCTGCTCTTTCTGTTCCTGTTAGGTTTCCAGGGTTCTGCTCTACATTAGTTACAGAATGCAGTAAAACTGCAGAATTTCAATATCCCTGGCACTTCCAACTTTCCAGAAACACAGAAAAGCCCACCTGGGCATTGTGTGATGTCAAGTCTCAATTTGTCACCCTGTCTTGCTGTAACGGGACCACTGATCATTAGTCTTATGAATATGTCCCCTTTGCCTTAATTCTGTTTTCCAATAGATCTCTTCTTGCTGTGTGCCCTGGATATTATCTACCCAATAAAATTTCTTCTTTTTTATTTTCTACTAACATTAACCCAAATTGTTTAGTTGACCAAGATCCCATGACCTTCAACATGACCACCATACAAAGGTCCTGGTGCTCTTATTGACTATGATCAGGATTCTGGCAAATGATATACAACCAATCTTCTAGATTTCCTAATACAAAGGGACTAGTTTCATTTGCCATTCCTTTTTACCTCTTAACCCATCTTGCCTGGAATTTTAACTTGTTATCTGGGGGCACAGTCACCATCTTGCAAACCAGTGTGGTGACAGAAGATAATACAGTAAGGATGCTAGTGTAGAAAGGGGGTCTCCTGCTGAAAGACAACCTTGAGTAACTGCAGCAGTCCTGGGCTGCTCATCTCGGAGCTTCTCAGAAGTAGGAAAATGTAATCCCATCTCATTTAAAGTTTGGGAGTCTTTGAAATCAAACTTTTTTCTATTATTTGCAACTAGAGTCATTCCTAAGTGATCTGTTCCCGTCCTTGTTGTTCTGGGAATGAAATGGTGCTATGCCCATTTCACCTAGCCCAGGAGAACGGGTCAGAATGCATGGTGGGGAAAGAGACAAGGATGGAAGGAAATGTGTCTCTCCTGTTGAAAAATTTCAGTACTATAAATTTTCCTAGATTATAAAGAAGTAGAACATCCTAATAGGATTCCCAGGTCATAAGGGGTGTGTAGGAGTCTTTTTCTGGCCCTGGGAGGTAGAGGGCCATGGCCTTGCAGATTGATTCTTTAGAATGGAGTGGCTGAGTCCTGCTCTGACAGCTAATGGGGTTGTGAGAGGCCTTCTATAAAAGGTTGTCCAGAATGAAGAAGGCCCTGCTAGGATTTTTGAGCCCCCCTCACTGCCACCCACTGCTGCTGATTCATGTAGGGATAGATTATTTTAGCAGGAAACACCAGAGAAACATCTTTAAGGGCTGTCTAGGATCACGTAGACCTCTTCCAGTTCAGTCCCAGAGCTGCTTCTCAGTTTTCAGCTCCGTGGGTGGTGGCAGAGGCTCTTCTTCACAGAGGTTCTAGAGTTGGGATGGAGAGACTGAAGCAGTCAGGGCACTGGAATGCATCCACAGATTTTTTCTCACCAGACTGGGGACTTTGGGAGCCAAAGGAGATTGTGAAGGAGGATGTGACCAGATGGCCATGATGATAACTAACTGGTTGGGCTGGGACCTAGACTGGGAAATGCTACTTCAGGCTTGTGCCTGGGATATGAGAATAGGTGTCATCAGGAGGATGCATGGGATAGCACTTAGGTGGCATGTTCTGGTGCAAATCATAAAACTGAAAATAAAGATATCCTGGAGATAGACACAAATATGGAAGAATATTTTTATTCATCGAGAGGAAAGGAAGGCCTTCTAAAAAGATGTATAAATACCTTAAATAAAAACTGAATTTGATATTAAAATTAATTTTACCAAAGACACCAAAGATAATATTTACAAAGTTTATAAAACACAATTACAAAGTTAAAAATAAGAATCCTGAATATATAACAGATTTTTATAGGTCAAAAAAGGAGACAGACTTCATAGTAGAAGAACAGTAATGAAAGAAACTTAAATGGACAATAAAATAAAGCATATATTTTAAAATTTTTATATTTATATATTTTTATATAAAATAAGTATACTTTTATATGAAAAATTAAAAAGAATGCCCCCTTTTACTAAGAATATGCAAAGACCAAAAACAAAACAAAACCTCCTTTGAGTGGGTACTAATTTTAAAATGTGATAATATTAAGAATTGGAAAGGATGTAAAGAAATGAGTCTTCTCATATTCTTCTGGAAATTTGACAGTGTCTATTTAAAGTACAACATTCCCATACCATTGTCAAAGCACATCTTCATTATAATATTCCCGAGGAAACAGAGCTATACTGGAGGCATACAAAATAATATTCATTGAAACATTATTTATAATAGTGGAAGAATGAAAACAAACTATCAAAGGTCTATCAACAGGGAAAATTCTATTTTAAAATAAGTTATTGTCACACTATGGAATACCATACAATCTGTAAAAAGAATAAACTAGAATTTTATGTCACAATAGAGAGAAGTCTCAAAGATATATTCCTGAACCAGAGTCATTATCCTTCCCTAATAAAACGTTCCTGGTGCCATCTATAATATTTTAGTTTAAAAAAGAGGAGTGTATTCATGTATAACTTATGTTACATGGATATAAATATTGAATGATATATACAAGTATTGCACTATTTATGAAAGGCTAGAGGTGGAGAAAAATAGAGGTCATTCCCCTGTGGAGGGGGTGCAGGGAACAAATGAATGAGGTGCTCCTGATACAGGTCATAATACAGAGACATGATTCAGAACCTCTCCTGGTAAGGGATTTCAACTAGAGTATTGCTGGTCATTTCATTCAGCCCTCATTTTCATCACTGAGAAATTAATTTCCCAGTGAAGGAAAAAGTTTCTTTAGGTCCTGCTAAATGTAAGTAGCAAGATTGGTTGTTATGTGAAAAAGAGAAGAATGATATAGGCAGGGATGTAATGTAGTTAATTTCACCACAAGTCTTTATTGAGCACTTACTATGTGTCAGTTACAAAGACAAAAATGGCATAAGCCTTGATTCAAGGTGCCTTTTTCTACTAAGAGAAAAATCCATCAATGAAATTTTCAATATTAATGTGATATTTGGGGATAGAGATGCACAGTGTTTTTTTTTAATTTTACTGATTTTAAAAAAATGACAGCTAAATACATTACAATTCTTATTACACATAGACAGCACGATTTTTCTTATCTCTGGTTGTATATAAAGTATGTTGACACCAATTCTTGTCTTCATATATGTACTTTGGATAATGATGTCTATCATATTCCACCATCCTTGCTAACCCCCTACCCCCTCCGTTTCCCTCCCACCACTCTTCCCTATCTAGAGTTTGTCTATTCCTTTTCATGCTCCCACTCCCTACCCAACTATGAATCAGCCTCCTTATATCAGAGAAAACATTTGGCATTTGTTTTTTGGGGGGTTGGTTAACTTCACTTAGCATTATCTTCTCCAACGCCATCCATTTACCTGCAAATGCCATGATTTTATTCTCTTTTATTTTGAGTAAAATTCCATTGTGTATATATGCCACATTTTTTTATTCATTCATCTACTGAAGGGCATTTAGGTTGGTTCCACAGTTTAGATATTGTGAATTGTGCTGCTATAAATATTGATGTGGCTGTGTCCGTGTAATACACTGATTTTAAGTCCTTTGGGTATAGTCCGAGGAGAGGGATAGCTGGGTCAAATGGTGGTTCCATTCCCAGATTTCCAAGGAATCTCCATACTGCTTTCCATATTGGCTGCACCAATTTGCAGTCCCACCAGCAATGTATGAGTGTACCTTTTCCCCCTACTTCCTCACCAACACTTATTGTTGTTTGTCTTCATAATACCTGCTGTTCTGACTGGAGTGAGATGATATCTTAGAGTAGTTTTGATTTGCATTTCTCTAATTGCTAGAGATGATGGACATTTTTTCATGTATTTGTTGATTGATTGTATATCCTCTTCTGAGAAGTGTCTGTTCAGGTCTCTGGCCCATTTATTGATTGGGTTATTTGCACAGTGTGATATGAGAGATTTGAAAATGGGCACTTAACCCAACCTAGGGGTCCAGAGGTGGCTTACTGAAGAAGACAAAATCCATGCTAGGCCTTGGTAGATGAGTGAGAGCTGGATCAGTTAGGGAAGATGGTAAGAGTGGTGCAGACAGTGGTAAGTTAGGTGGTGTGAAGCAGCTTAGCAGTGTGTGAAGTGAGGCCATGCCAAGAAACTTGGGCATTGTTTCTGTGGGTAGTGCAGTTGGAAGGAGATGAGGACTACCATGAGGAATGACATAAGGTCAGTATTTCTTAGGCTTTGTGATGAACAGCAATGGGAAGTAGGAGCTTAGTTATATAATACTAGGCCTGGTGAGGGTGGAATTCTTTTCAAATGAACAAAGGTAAACCAAGGAGGTTTTTGACTCAATATGAGTTAAAGAGGACCATCTGGAAAAACCAACATGTGTGTCCTGGAAACTCTTTAATGACTTCAAATTCAGAGTTAAAAAAAAATGGTATGTATCATCAAAGAAAATAGAAAGACAGCAGAAATAAGCTGTCAGCTCTTGAGGGAGCTTTGTTCCAATGAAGTTGCCAGTGTTGAGCACAGATCCTGGCACATAGTAAGTGTATAGAAATATTTGTAGGGAAATGAATAAAAAATAATTTCCCAATGGCAAGAACTGAAAACATAATTTTAGCCTGGATCATTCCTGAGTATGGTGGAAAATAGAAAAAAGGAACAAAATGGATATTTGAAGTTATTTTTGGAAAACAAAGAATTGCTATTTGTGGATGGGTACTGAAAGATAACAACCTCAAGTCAATACCACCCCTGGTTTTGAATTGAAAATAAGAGACTGATGGAATATGATAGAATGGAGTTAGGTGGAGTGAAGGGATTGTATGTACTTGTATATTAGGTCTTAATGGGTAAACTCTGTAAGGCATAGATTTTTAATTTACTGATGGAAAGGAGCCCGAAATGGATCTTTTTTTTTTTTTTTTTTTTTAATTCCATGTCCAAAACAGGCTCTATCACCAGGGGAAGTGTGGAGTTCTGTGTTGCAATTTAGGGAAATTAAATCAATGTACTTAAACTCCTGGAAGTGTCAGTCACTTCCTTCACTGCTTGTTGGTCGAGCAAGTCACATGACCCCAGCCAACTCCTGGAGTCAGAGGAAGTGATATTCTCCCACGTGATAAGAAGAGGGGAAGTGCAGGGCAAGGCAGTGTTCTAGAAGTCTCCCTTCAAAGAACAAAAGAAAATTTGTTTAAAATGTACTTTTTTTTTTGCCTTTAAGGAGATCTTTTAAAAACACTTTAAAAAGAGTGGTTTTAGATTCACATTGAGAAAAAAGTGTAGAGATTCTCATGTACACCCCCACCCCTACTCCTGCATAGCCTTTCAGGTTACCAACCTCCATTATCATTTGTAACAACTCAGATACCAACATTGACACATCATCGTCACCCAGAGTCTGTGATTTAAATTGGGGCTCATGGTTGGTGTTGTCCAAACTCCATTCTATGGGTTTGGACAGTGTATAGTGATAGGCATCCACCATTATAATGTCATACAGAGTAGTTTCTCTTCGCTCAAAATTCTCTGGGCTCTGCCTATTCAAGCCTCCTTTCCAATAATCCCTGGTAACCACTGATTTTTTTATTGTCTCTATAGTTTGACCTTTTCCAGGCATGTTCTCATCACATTGATCTATATAAAAATCAATACATGTTATCAATTATTACTCTTTGATTGTTCCAAGCACTAATTAGAACTTCACTGAATTATTGTGTGTATTCTTTTTGGTTAATGTAATGGAAGAGGTTTGGAAACATCTGCGATACCAACTGGACTTTCTCAAACAAGGTGCAAAAAAAGAATTAATGCTTGTCTCAAACAGAATATAAGAAAATAATTAATGCCTAGAAAACAATTGACTATCATCTTTATTCTTCCTGGAGGGGTATATAACTACCACAATTCTAAAAGTGTAGGAAAGAAATTGTTAATTGTATATTATAGATTCCTACATGTGTCCTGGCTAGATTCTTTTGTGAAACTGGTTGAGAATGGATTTAGGATGTGCTACTTGAAGCTACTTGAAGTGAATATATTGAAGGAAACTCTTTCTAACCAAACTTTTGGTCCAACTTACTTTAAAAACCACATTCCAAATCTTAAGCTATTACCTATAAACAATATACCTATTTTTTTTTTTGTTTTGTTTTGTTTCTTAGATTTTAAAATGTGATTGCTGAAACTTTGACCCATCATGGCCAAGAATTGGAAGAGCATTTTATTTAAAGAAACAAGATTGAAACTAAAATTTTAGGGATCTCATTCAAACAACAGAGTACATATCCTCTTATTAAAATTCTCATTTATTTTTCTATTCTCTTGCACATAGCAAAGAAGCCTCTCTGTTGAAGATCTGAATGTTCATGTCTTCACAAAATTCATACGTTGAAGCCCTGGTGGTATTTGATGTTGATATTTGGAGATAAGGTCTTTGTGAAGTAGATGAGCACCTGAGGCTGGGGTCCTCATAATAGGATTGGTGTCCTTATAAAAAAAGACAACAAGGAGCATCTGTGATCTCTTTCTTTCTCCAAGCTCACACTTAAGAGGAAAGGCCATATGAGGAAATAGCAAGAAGGTGGCCATCTGCAAACTTGGAAAAAAGTCCTCAGTAGGAAGTGAATCTTCGACTTCCAATTTCAAAGAAATGTGAGAAATGAATGTCTGCTGGGTAAGTCACCTAGTCTCTGGTATTTTATCATGGCAACCTAAGCTGCAGTACACCCTGGCTCTAGAGGGACCTTGTGCCTACATGTGCCATCCTTGGTCATCCCAAGAACACACATTCTTCTCCAAATGCTCCTAACTTCCTAAATCCTTCTTGTCCTCCTATTGCCCTAGGACTGCATTCTTCTTCTACTGATGGCTTGTCCCCAGAGACACTGCCCTAAGGATTTCATTCTGGGGAGAGAGATTATGAAAAGAAAATTAAACAATGAATTGATAAATGTTCTGAGTGGACGGAAGGAGAAAAGCTATGAATTGACATTTACTGAATTTTGTCCCATCACAACTCCAAAAGTAGTGTGCTTGTTACAACAAGAAATATATAAAGGCAAGATTCCCTTCTAGCCACCCCATTATTTCATATCTCACCTCCTTCTCATCAGAGGTCTCAACCATTAATGAGTTTTCATAAATATTTCCAGATGGTTTCCAGATTAAGTGTGCATGTACACAAGCACACACACACATGCAGGTATACATATAAGTATAAGCTTTTTTAAATGACAAAAAATATTGTTTGGCAACCTGCTTTTGGGGGGCTAGGGCTGTAGATCAGTGGGTAGAGCTCCAGCTTTTCATGCACAAAGTCTTAAGTTTGATCCTCTGTACCACACATAAAAAGAAAAACAAACAAAAACTATATTGTAGGATATATCTTTTGCATATGGATTTATCTCATTTCTAACTGCTGTAAAAATTTCCATACTATGATATTCCATGTTTTAATAATTTCCCTTTTGATAGATACTAAAAATTTCCCTTTCTTCCCATTATAAATAATCCTTTTTGTCATATTAATGTAATTTTTAATGAGTGCTCTCATTCATCTCTCTTTGTGTATAATTGTGTGATATTTTAGTATAATTTATCCTACAAGTGAAATTGCCATATCAAAGGATATATGTGTTTAAAATTTTAATTGTTCTCCAAAAACTTAACAATTTAAATTCTCACCAAAATGTGTGGCAAAGAGAATTATTGTGTTTTGTGTAGCATTATCTCGATTGTTACTAAGGTTGAATACATACCCGTAAGTGTTATTAGTCATTTGTATTTTTCTGTAAATTGTCTATTTTTAGTAGGATGTTTGAACTTTTATTATGGATTCACTGGAACTCTTTGTGTTTTAGGCTATTTTCAATATATCTCAAAGCCCTTTTCCTCATACACATTTTTATTTTTCTACTGCATTTTTTAATTTTTTCTTTAAAAACTAAGAAAAAAATTAGATGGCCATGTTGTCAATCTTGGCAATCTTTTTCTTTATGCCTTTGAAGTTTTGTGTAATCTATTTAGATCACTTTCCCATCCTAAGATTAAGAAATATTCACATAAATTCTGCCTTTGTGTTTTTTGTTTTGTTTTTTAAAGATTTTTAGTCCATTTGGAATTTGGCTTTAAATAAGGTAGGAAGAGACTTCTAATTTTCAAATGAATGTAAGTTTTCTTCCAACTCTATTTATTGAATGGTTCTTTATCCCCCCCCCCCGACTATCTGAAAATATTACTTGTACTACATACTACATTTTATTTCCAAATTTCTAAATTTTTCCATTAATGATTTTCTGTGCCTACGTTGGCATTGCACAGTTTAATTATTATAGTTTCATGGTGTATTTATGTATCACTGCTATCACTACTCAATTGTTTTCCAAATGCTGCTGGCTACCGAGGTACATTTTCTTTTCAAGATTCCAAGTTATAAAATGCATACTCCCCAAAATAACCACCAGAATTTTCATTTGAATAAGATTCAATTTATGTAATATTCAGAGAGAATTGGCATCTTTGTAATATTCCCCCTGCCTCCTGAGTTGCTGGGATTACAGACTCCCAGTCACTGCATCCAGTATCCACCCAAGTTTTAATTGTCTTTTTTGGGAGAGATAGAAGGTTCTCGATGGCTGGAAAAGAATCAAGGGTATCTCAAAGCTTGGGTATTTGCCTTCAAGAGGTGGTCCAAGCCCTGACCAAAGGGAAAACCCAAGACAAAACAGGAGGAGCAACCCAGTCCTCTGTCATAGACACTTCTATTCTTCTTAGAAAATATTTTTTTTCTCCAGATAGTTATAATCTCTCTTATATGATAATTGGCCTAAAGGCAAAATCTTTCAGGCTGAAATTTTGTCTGCATGAGTTTCAGCTAGAATTATTGGGCACGGTAGAAGGACCATGATGCCAGTGAATTTGTCATGAGGTTATGGATATTTAGCGGGAGCTGTAAATCATGACCTTCACTTAGCTATGACTTTTACGTTTCAGGCTAAAGGAGACTGGGGACCCAGAATACACCTCATGTTTGCCTCATTTGCTGCAATTTGCTTTTTTTATATATGGGACTAAACTTCCTAATCAAAGGCTTTAATTCTTATTAAAAATGTGCTTGAGAGTCTTCCCAGGGGCCTTCCCAGGGGGCCAGGGTGAGGAGGCCCAGGAAGCAGGATAGCAATGGGGCAGAGAGGGAGGACAGAAGCCAGGGAGGTTGATGGGCCACATACTGAATGCTGTGCCCAGAGGGGAAACTTGGAAAGTTCCTGACTTTCTTGTTCTTCATGAACCTAGTTATCCTAAAGTCCTTCTTCCACATGGAATTATAGTTTATCCTAAGCTTATGCGTAGGCGACTCACAGCGTCAAAAAGGAACATCACAAAAACAAAACAGCAACTTTCCTGGAAGTGATTAGAGTCAACAGTGCAGGCATTAGGGGGTGGTTGGAGCCAGCAGAGCTTAGTTTCCTGCTCTCAGTTCTCCTGAGTAAAAGGAACAAGGTAGAGCATTGTGTGGTGACCAGCTGCTGGAGGGAAAGCTATGACCAGGAGGGCCTCGGCTTAATTCTCTGGAGTCAGAATCTACTGGAAAGTCAAAGAAATGGAAAGCTCCATGGACCATCCCATTTGCTTGGGGGGGAGCTGATTCCAGGTGCTAGCTGCACTCTCAAGCCAGCACAGTGAGTGTGTGCTGCTCTTCCTGCCCTTGACATTCCTACCTCAGCCCTTAGTCTTGGGCTCTGAGTTTCTGAGAGTTGTTTTCTTCAGAGGCGTCATTGGCTCTTGATAGAGCTTTACTTTTTCTTATTGAGTTCAAATCCCCTCTCACTCTCATGGATAGAACAACTGAGAAAACTTTCCTTATTCATTCATGCGTTATGTGTAGAACTTGGGTTTTGTTGTTATTGTTGTTACCAGGGATTGAACTCAGGGACACTTGGCCACTGAGCCCCATCCCCAGCCCTATTTTGTATTTTATTTAGAGACAGGGTCTCACTGAGTTGCTTAGCACCTCACTTTGGCTGAGGCTGGTTTTGAACTTGCAATCCTCCTGCCTCCGGCTCCCAAGATGCTGGGATTACAGGTGTGCACCACCACACCTGGCTAGAACCTGTTTTTTTTTTGATAGTTTGCTTACCTCTATAACAAGAGTGTGAAAAGGCTAGAAATGACTATGCTATCTGAAGAGTTTGAGTCAGAATGTGATTAAGAGTACCTGGCATGTGAGGAGAATCCAAGGAGTCACACAAAAGAAATCACTGAACTGGCTTGTGGGTGGGTTTTCCCATTAAAACCTTATCCAACCACTGAGGTGAGAATGTTGAGAGTGGGGAGGCTGTGTCTAAGGACAGGAGCTATATGAAGCTCCTTGTACTCTCTGTTCAGTTTTACTGTGACCCTAAACCTGATTTAACGATAAAGTTTATTAATTATTAAAAAAAAATAAAGTTACCAGTTGGAGTGGGTGTGGTGCTCAGTGGTAGAACACTTGCCTAGTATGTACAAAGCCCTGGGTTTGATCCTCAGCACAGCAAAAATACCCAATAAATAAATAAATAATAACATTATTAGGAAAGAACATCTGTAGTTGGTCAAATGTGAATAACTAAAATCAACACTGCACTGTTAACAAAGAATATAATATTATTACAAGGTACTTAGGAGTAAAGAACAATGAATAGTATACATCTAATGTTTTAATAATATACAATCATGTTCTGATCAACAGTATAAACCATACAAAAGAGAATCTTGCTTTCCATTTGTACATTGCAAAACTTTACAAGGTTAACACATACCACATAAAGCTGCTCTAAAGCTATTGTTTGAATACTACTAACATGAAGTTATTGCTGTCTGGTGTTAATCAGTTACATCATCACTTCTAATACCAGTCATCAGATCCATGGGATCTCTTAATTTCCAAGAGATTATACAGCAATATTATTTTGTAGTCAAATCATGTCAATAGGGCTTTTTTTTTTAAAAAAGAAAGTAAATGCATCTAAAAATGTCTATCTAGGTGATGGGGTGGGGATTCTTAATACTTCTGCTTGTGATTCAGGCATGACAAGCTTAGGACCTCAAAGGATACACTGTGACTGTGCAGATGTACATAAAAGCAAAACCACAATTAGTTGCTTCAGTTTTTATCCCAGGTATAGTTTATGAAAAAAGTATAAAAAATCCTCTTGCACTTTTATTTCTGTAAAAGTCATTCAACTATTTGCCAATCCTCTTGAAGTCTGCCTTTTGTAATGTAACTGATAGATCAAGGTTATCCTTCACTCTGGAAAATAAAAGGTCACTTGGGAGGGCAACAATGTCAGTTGCAAAAGCAGCAGGAATAGTCACTATACCTCTATTTTACTACCAGTTGGCCTTTAATTGAGAGACAGACTTAGGAAATGACAAAAATAGGTGTCTATTTTATATTTCCTTTGCTTTCTCTCCACTGGTTAGACATTCTGCCCTCTAGTGCATGGGCAGCCATCATGGGAACTCTGTCCAGGTTCCTGATTCTCAGTGACAGATGCTATCTTTGTGTCTTAGAATTCTCTCGGCCTGGGAATCACTTACTCTGTGGAATTTACCTGTAAGTCCAGGTCCCTGTGGCTCTTCTGATGGCTCTCAACCTTGGCTGTGATTTGTAATGACTTTAGGAGTTTTAAAAAGTGCAAATGCCTGTATTTCATTCATAGAGAATGGTATAATTGGTCTCAAATATAGCTGGGTTTTAAGGGTTTTGAAAGGTCCCCAGGTGATTTCAAGGTGTAGCCAGGGAAGCTTCTTTAGGTTGGTTATGATAAGAGTCTTGGTAGATGTCATAAACATGTTGAACATTTTTATGGCTGTGTACATACTTCTAAGTCTGTATTGATAAATGAATATCAATTGTAAATATAAAACCAAAATAATTTGTGTTAAGTCAGATTAGCATATATAAACCCAAAAGTGCTATATTATTGCTTTTGTTACATTTATAAGGTCATACTGGCAGATGATCAGAGTATAATATGCATTTGGATTCTTCTAGTAGTAAAAACAGACAGTAATCCCTACAGTGATCCTTTTCTATTAACAGACTGACCAGAACCTGATTCAGATCAACACTAAGTTAGTGGGCTTTTTATCTTTTCTAATTTTATAAATATGGAATTGATGCTTCTTCTATTCACCATGACGACCAACTTAGCTCTGCAATGAGGCTGTACCTTCTTATAAGAAAGACTTCTCTTGCTTTAGTTTAACCCTTATAAGCAAAGATTTCAACTTCAATTTAATTCTATTGCAGTCTTTCTAAAGTACTTCCTTTAATAGAAAAATGAGTTTCCTAAAAATATACTTTACAAAGATCAGTGCTACATAAAGAGGACAATATTCTGCAAAAAAAGTTACAAAAATAGATTTACATTTCAAAACCTGTCTGAATGTATCTTTTTTAATAGTACAAAGATGTTTGTCCCTAGTATGGCAGGTGTGGCTGGGAAAAGAGGCAGAGATTTCTGTTCAGTTAAGGTTTTATAGCTTCAGGCAAGGACATATAAACAGATCATTGTGTTATAATAAAAATGTGTGCTTATCAAAAGAAAGAAATACAAAGTACAGATTAAGGGCAGTTTCAACAGCTGCCTCTTAAGAGGGAGCAGTTCACTCAGTGGGGGTAGGGGGAAGGAGGCTGATTTTTACAACTTACTTTTTAGAAAATGCCAAGTGTCCTGATAAAGGACACTTTGATAACCTGATAGCCTGATAAAGCTATCAAGGCTCAGATTTGGATATTAGCTAATTTCAGCATAAACTGCTGGTAGTAAGGAATTGGAAGCTTTTGGAATGGTCAGTAGTGGCCAAGTCTTAGGCATAGAGACAACTATGTATTTTTCTTTCTGTGACATGGGAATCTGTATACTACCCAGGCTTTTTTATTCTACCATGACTTAGAGCATGATATAGGCTTGCTGTAGGCTTGTGCAGCTAAAGGAGACCTTGGAGATTTGTATATTAGAACGAAGTGGGAAAAACCTTTGAGATTCTGATTGAATTGGTCTCCAGAGACTCTAGACATCTCTTTTAAACTCTCAGGATTCTTGTTTGCAGTGAGGGTGAGACCTGGCTTGTTAACATCAGGCAACAACTGCATCCTACTCATATGCAACCTGAGAACTTGATGTGAGTGAGTGTGGGTGGGAGTCCCACTGGTGAGTGCCAACGCTTGCCCTCTCAGACATTCCATTTACACAAGTGATTCTGAAATCTTTGGTGCATGAAAATTTGGTGCACAATGGGATAACCTGGGGGAATACCCTGAAGAGTCCATGATTTTGGCTGCACCTGAGAAAAACAAATCAGAATCCTTTGATTGGAACCAAGAATTCCAAAGGGCATCCCAGCCTGGGACAAACTCTTTTTGCACTTACATAATCCATGGTTCTTCAATGTCTGCAGCTTGGGTGGAGGGTCTAAAACAAACTTAATAACTTGCAACAAATATCTATGCTTTCTCATCTTCTGCTGGAATGTAATACAGTGCCTCCATTAGGCCCCTACCTATAGAAAACAGTGGCAACCGGACTCACAACAAATTTAGAGTTTGAAAGATTCATCCTTTTTAAAATCACGAGGTGGTAAGTATTTTTCATAGTGTGCAATGATACAGACTTCTTACACATTGTGAAAAGATGTATGCAAGATTTGTGATGTGGTGTAAATGTTAGTTCCTGACTCTTACTTTCCTCTGAACTCTGTTTCTAAAAAGGCCAGATCTGAGGCTAAGGCCACAGGCAGAGGCCTTCCAGGAACTGAATGAGGAAGAATTAGCAGATACATGCTCAGGAATATATTAGGGACTGATTATCAATGAGCAAGAATGGAAGGGAACTTTGAGATTAGAACTGTCAGGGCTGTGATATGGAAATAATGGGTAGCTCCTCTCCAGTAAGGCACTGGGGTCCTTAAGAGGGCTCTGACTCTGCAGTTCTCATAGCCTGAATGTCTCCCTGAATAGACACAGAACATTTTGGGAAATACAATCTTAGAATACATAGAAATAAAATTTTATGCAGGAAAAATTGAAGTACAAAGAGAAGAAAAGCAAATTTGAATAGTTTTTGTAGTTTATTTTGTTATAGGAAAGTATTCCAAAGTACAAAAATAGTAGAATTTCATTGCTACAATTCAACTGACTTAAGATTGCTCTTGCTCACAAATCATCTGCTTCTTGACAAATAAGTGACAGCAGAAAGTGAGTCATTCTGTTTCCCATGTCTGCATACACATTGACTAAGGTTTTTCTTTCCATTCTGAGTACTGAGGTGAATAGATAATGAAAGTAGTTTTATGATAATGGCACATCTCAGATTCTTAGAATGTTCCTTAATCTTCTCACTCATCATTTTGAGAGATGGTAGCTCAGAAAAGAAGGGGACATTTAGGGAACCTGGGGAATGCTGCAAACCTAGTTCCAGCTTAAAGGAGCAGCACGTCAAGATGACTGAAATTGCCTTTAAACCTACTTCATCCATAAATTTCTCCAGCAATGTTTTCTTGGTTGCGATTCCCTCTGCTGGGAATATACTTTTCATTTCCCTTGTAACTTGGACTTTGGTCATGTTAGAGGCCCAGCTGCAATATCACCTCCTTGATGTACCTTCTAGGTCTCCCCAGGAAGAATTCACTCATGCCTGCTCTGTGCTCTTGGTATTTAGCTGATATACAATATTTATCATATTGCTATAAGGGTAGTATTTATAAGTCCACTTCCCTTACTATATTGTGGACTTCTTAAAATAGGGATTTCTTCCTTGATGAGATGGAAGGAGAAAATGTTAACAATGAGGGTTTAAAACATTAAAGAATTGCTCTTAACCAATTAGGTTGCAAAGATAAGAAAATTAGGGGGAAAATGTTGGTATCCTAACTAGTTGGATAGTCCAATTATAGGGGCATTATTTTAGGATGAATTTCTCCCCACTTAAAACATCTAAAGATATGAAAGCAACCTTATCAATTTCAAACTCTAATTTCACATTTGCCACTTGAATTCCACTCAACTTATAATGTTCTCTTTCTCTGCACCTGTACAATGTGCCTATTCTGGGTGCTTGTTCTTGCATAGTAGACTCAGGGCCTAGATATTCTTTCATGAAGGGCCAGGAGGGGTTTTGGGGGTAGCTTAGCAGGCAGGGACACATACCCTTCCAGTAAAAAGCAAACAAATGAAAAAACTTTAAAAATGAAATGAAATAAAAAAGATTATCTTCCACAAGTTTTTTTTTTTTGTGTGTGTGTGTGTGTGTGTGTGTGTGTGTGTGTGAAGAGTCGTGAAGGTGAAATGAGTTTTAAGAGCAGTATCATTTTTGTAGTCTCATGACAATCCCCCCAAGGACCTAATGCATTTCATCTGAGACTCACATTTGGGGACCATGGTCCTTTGTGTACTCTTGTGGGTGTTGTTACATCTTAAATAAAGGCTATTGGTCTGAACATTGATGGACCAAATACAAACTCTTAGTTATTCTTTGACGTACCATCTTCTTTTGCTGATGTCATGACATCAAGACAGGGAAAGCATATTAAGTTTCAAAACAATTGAATGGAAAATAAACAAGTCTAATACTCATAATTAGAAAATACTGTAACCTAATGGGAAGTAGTACCATGGAAACATTTATACAAAAGTAAGTCTGAAGGAGAATTCAACCCCTTCAATTCTTCTTCACCCAGGAAAGAACAAAGTGGCTTATCCTATTGTACCTGCTTTGATTTGATTCAGTAATCAATCTGGCCTGCTTAGGACATGCAGGATTTCTTGTATATTTAGTTGTCTTGCAATGGAAGAGTCTTGAAGCAGAGCCAGTGGAATCAAGTGCTAGTTGGAAGACTTGTAGCCCATGCTTCTTGGTCACAGTTGGGCCTGGATCAACTCAGTGTAGCAAGAGCTACAAGCAAGTTTCTTTGTCCTTGGAAGAGCCCATTAAATCATAATTATAGTGACAATTAAAAATCCCAAAGACCCCCAAGCAGTAAAAGTCCTTATATATTTTTTTATTTATATTTCTAATATACCTCACTGAAAGTTAAACGTCAGCTCAAATGGACAGCTTTCTTCCTGGATGCCTTTTTGTGGAAGCTTCACAGTTTGACGATCAAGGAATGAGCCTACAACTTCCTAAAGTGCATCCAAGGATGGGGCACTTCCTGGTTGAAAGGAGCTGATCAGAGCTCAGTGGTAAAACGAGTCTGAGAGTTAACAAAGGCATGGCTATCAGGAGTGAAGTAGCTGCCGTGGCTTGGTCCTGGGTTTCTGAAGAGTCTAGAATCTTTATGGCTGATGCTACCTTCCATGGTCATGCTCCAATAAATTCACTGCTTGGTGGTGCTACTCGTAAGTATTCTGCATTTTCAGCTGTGGGACCCTTAAAGATGCCATTTGGCTTGGATTCCTTGGGCAAGAAGTCCTGTTGGTAGTCAGGGTTGTCCAGGCTAATTTGGTGGTTGCCTTTCTGGTCCCAGTGGGCAGAGCTGTCAAATGCACTGTTGACACAAATAGGCTGGGTGGTGTTGAGATATTCAGGGTTGCCCACGGCGTTACTGTGGGGATTTTGGTAGTGTGGGTCTCTGCCAGCTGCTGGATGCAAGGGTTGATTGTGATAGACAGGGTTCTGCACAGATCCTGCAGGCCTCTTAGGAATAGACTGGTTTATATATTCTGAAACAGAAAAAAAAGTGAAATAATGAGAAATGAAATAATGAGAAAAGCATCATTCCAAGATAACAAAGCAGGATTCCATGGCTCATTGTGAACCCTGTGAATCTCTTCAATGAGGCAACCGATCACAGAAAGTAAGGAAGCTACTGTAAAATAAACTGTGTCCATTTCTGTACTTGAAGCAATGCACACATGTATCTTTTGTAAATTTAAAATTCTCAGAGGATAGCTTGCCTTCATTTGTGTATGTGTGTGTGAATTGTGCACATAGTGTGAATGTCTGCAGCTAAAGCTTAGATTAGGAAGACACATGTTTCATAGTTAGGAATGGAGCCAGGAGAAAAGAAAATATATGTATCACACACACACACACACACACACACACACACACACACGGGAAATATTGCTATTTGCTTCAAACGCTACAAAATCTGTAGATTCATTTCTAAAGCAAGCCTGCAGCAAAAAAAAAAAAACAACAAAAAAACAAAAAACAGAGACAATTTAAATGCAACACAAAGAACTTGTACATGTTTGGTCACTTTGTATTTATCTGCTTCTTACTCCCTTCATTCTAACTACAAATTTGCCATAGTCTCTGCCTCTGGATCAGCTAGAAAGGTTCCAGGGAATAAGGACCAGGCACTGCTGATTGGGGCTGAGGAGGCTGGTATGCATGACTGTTTCCTGAGCAAGCCACTTACCAGGTGCTGGGAGGAATGTATCATCTATGCTGTCCTCTGTCAAGGCGCCAGTTGGGTCTGAGCTGTACCGCTGCAAGAAGCTGTCCTCCTTTGTGGGACAATTCTGCTGGAGAGCAAGTTAGGCAAGGTTACCATAATTAGTATTACTCAAATTTCACTGTGGATATATTATCCGAGATCCTATTAATTTACTGATTCCAATCCAGTGGGTCTGGGGCAGGGCCTGAGAGCATGGATTTCTGAGATGCCCTCAGGTCATGCCCCTGCTATTGGGCCACAGATCTCTGGACAAGCAGTGAAGTCCTGATCAAGAGTTCTGTCCAACACAACTTTCCATCATGATGGAGAGGACCTGTCATATGTGTTCTTTGAGAATAGTAGCTGCTAGCCACATGTGGCTACTGAACATTTTAAATGTGTGAATAACTGGATTTTATATTTTATTTTATTTTAATTATTTAAAATTTAAGTAGCCACATGTGGTTAATGGCATCTGTACTATATACTGTACATGTCTAGATTCAGGCTTCATATTTGATCACACACCAGCATTACTCAGAAGGCTGGGTGAATCATACATTATTAGGCTCCAAATTGAGAGGTCCTGTTTCAGTAGGTCTGGGTGGTATCCCAAGAATTCACATTTCTGACAATGTCCCAGGTGGTTCTGATGCTGCTTGTCCAACAAACCACATTTTTTAATTGCACTGTGATATGTAACAGCTAGTTGCTGTCTCTATGGTAAGGGTCTAGGAAACTATACTGGGTAGAAAACAGGCAGAAAGAAATCTGGGTTAAGATGAGCATTTTCCAGGTGTAATAGAACAGTGGTTCAGACCTGTATTTTAATTCATGTCATCAAGTGTTTGTACATACCCCATTTCTGTTAATGCAAGCCACAGTGGAATTGTTGCTGGTTGCACTCTGAAAAAGAAACAGAGATGTTTCTCCTGGTACACTTGTACATTCTCACTGAATTCAGGGAAGTGGATATGTTTGAAGGTGCTTAATTTTGTCTTGAATCATTAGCCTTAAAAAAAGTAGGGTTGGTTTGATTTTATTCTGTTCTACAGCAAACCCAAAATGATCACGATCAATGATTACAATCAATGTTGCAATGCAATAACAATGACTTGATGATACTTAAACTTACTTGATTGATTTGGGCTTTACCATTTGGTCAAAATTTTCTCCTTTTTCTTGATGTGAGTACTACTAGATGGTTGTCATTTTCTCTCAAACTCAATTTGTTCAAACAGAGAGAGAGAGAGAGAGAGAGAGAGAGAGAGAGAGAGAGAGAAGATATTCATACCAGAGAACTTAAGAGGGGAGTCCGAGATGTAGATGGGCTGTTGAAGAAGCCCTGCTGTGGAATGAGGTACTCATCAGCATCCACCACATCTTCCATGTCATCTTCATCCATTAGGGCACGATAAAAATTGGAGTCTGTAGGGCTTGGCAAATGCATTCTTTCATCCCCCTGGTGTAGAAATTTTGAGACCATTAAAAATGGCCATAGAAAAATGAAATTATAGCATTTCCCCATAAATGGATGGAACTGGAAAATATTATGCTAAGTGAAATAAGCCAAAAAATCAAAGGCCAAATATTCTTTCTGATATGCAGATGCTCACATACAATAGGGGGTAGAGGGGAAGAACAAAAGTTCATTGGATTAGGTGAAGGAGAATGAAGGGAAGGGAGGAGGATGGGCATCAAAAGACAGTAGAATGAACCAGACAAAACTTTCCTATGTTCATATATGAATACACAACCAGTGAAACTCCACATCATGTACAACCACAGAATCAGAAGTTCTACTCCAGCTATGTATAATATGTCTAAATACATTCTAATATCATGTGTACCTAAAAAGAACAAATAAAAAATTTTTTAAAAGGGCCATAGAGATGCTAGTCTACTTCCTGGCTACAGGAATAGGGGTCCATTGTTAGCAGGTACCTGTATACTGGCCAACTGGGTATTAATATAAATCTTGCAGTTTTATGAAGTATAACTGTTACCCCTCCAACTATGTATGTGCACCTTAGAATAAAACATTATTCCTTGCACATCATAAAATGCATAGGAAATGCAATCAACTTAGAAGAGAAGAGAAAGGGAAGCAGTAGCAGCATTTATTGAGAGTATCCTATGCTGTTAAGTGTAGTACAATGTATTTTGCATGTTATTTTGATAATCTTTAAAACAATCCTGTGAGCTTGGTTTTGCTATTCCCATATTAGGTAAGGAGGTGTCGGAGATGGCAGAGGGCAAGTGCTGACACAGGGATCTGAAACTAGATTTGCCTCACTACAAAGTCCTGCTTCTCTACTGAACCAAGATAGGGCATTGGTGAATGGAAATGTGAGATGACACAAGGAACTGAGAGAAAGACTGTGTCTGAGTGGAAAAGTTCAGATAGGATGGTGACATGGAGTTGGATGAAAACCACCATAGAACCTTGCTTACTTCAGTCTGTGCTGTGCCCAAGGCTTGCTCTTCTACTGTTCAGGAGGATTTAATAACAAGACCCAGACACAGGCCATACTGGCACAGTGACATGTGATGCTCATCCAAGGAACTTTTATCAAGGGAAGTGCAAACCGTGGTCTTAGTACCTGTATGACAAGATAGCGCTGGGGATCTCGAGCCATTTTGGAGAATTCCACAATCAACTCCCGGAACTTTGGGCGACTGTCTGCATCTATCATCCAGCCTAAGGAACAATAAGAAAGATGGCAATTAGAATTCTGGAAGAAATGCTAAAGATGGCTCTGCTTAAAGAAAGCTTTTACTGTCATTTGTCCTGTTAGACAAATAAATTATGAAGAAACCTAATCTTTGTGATAGACTTTTCAGTCTTGGCATGCTAGCACTAATTACTGTTTAAAGAGCATGATAACACCATATTTTGAATTGGAATAACAATATCATCCTCTAATTTTTATACATCTGTTGATCCTAGATTCAGCATTCTTGTATTATCACCTTCAGTGATGGAAAAGCATTGTGGTGTGCAATTGCTATCTGTGACCTACTCTGACAGTAGGGTGCCTGCGTGTCTTGACTAAGGACTGACTCAACAGTCACTCTCAGTAGTTTTTCAATTCAGAGATATAACAAGGCTTTGCAGAACTTAGAGTTGAGACTTCTCCACCCTGAAGCTTTCATTATATTCCACACTCAGTCACCATTCATGCAAGGGACAAGACTGGCTGTCTCAGTGCCTTTCTGTTGATAATTTATATTTTTTCCAGTGCTGAGGATCACACCCAGGGCTCTGCCCATGCCAGTGCCCTCCACAGAAGCATGCTTTTGGCAATCACACTGGTGCACTGGATAATACAACTATCGAAATCTAGATTCAGAAAGCTGGAGGCAAGGCTGTCTACTTGGAAATCCTCATGCCTCTTGAGGGTTCATATTTATTTTCCATTAGCAGGATGTCAAGCTATTTTTAGGTCAGTCTGCTATGTGACCTTAGACAAATCCTGTGACCTCTCTGGGTTCCAGCTTCCTCAGCCCAAACTGAGGCGGTGAAAATAGGTTAACTCTGTGGTCTAAAGTTCAGAAAGGCATTAATATTTACATTATCTTGTCTTCCTCAGATTCCCTGGGCCTCCTCTTATGCAAACGCTTATCACACATGTGATGTTACCTTCAGAGCCCAGTTCACTTGTGATTCTGGTAGAATAAAAGCACCAATCAAATCACACACTCTTATTTCTATTAAGATGTTTAAATGCTATAGACAGAAGACCTCACATAAATCTGCTGTTTCAAAGATTTAATCTAATGCAGAAATGTTGATTCTATCAGCCTTATGTGATTACTCATTGTTGGGCATTTAAAAACATGCAGTCTCTCTGGTAACAGGCTTCAAAATGTTGGACAGCTCTGCATTTCCTTGAGCAACTTAGGGAAGGGAGTATTTTGCTGTAATGGCTTATGAAAATCTTCCATTTTATTTATTTGCTTGCAAATATGTGCATATGTTAGGTCACACTGCTCACTGAGTCAAAGAAGTGTGTTTTTTTGTTTGTTTGTTTTTAGTTGTTGGTGGACCTTTTTATTTATTAATTTGTATGTGGTGCTGAGAATTGAACCCAGTGCCTCACACATGCTAGGCAAGTGCTCTACCAATGAGCCACAACCTCAGCCCCAAAGAAGTGTTTTTTGAAGAATGCTTTACAGATGTTTCTGGACTTGGATGCCTGCCTCAAAGAATGTGATAACATTTCTTCAGGAAATAAAAAGCCTGAGCTATTTGGCCAAGAGCAGCAGGTGCTCTGAGTGCCCAGGTTCAGCTACGGGCGGGTATGGATGGTCACCCCGGTCACTCACACTTGACCATGATCATGTAGACATCAATGGTGCAGATGGGAGGCTGTGGAAGGCGCTCTCCTTTTTCTAGGATGGATGAGATCTCACTTGCAGGGATTCCATCATAAGGCTTGGACCCAAAAGTCATCAACTCCCAAACAGTGACTCCTGAGCAGATGAAACAAGAAAAAAAAGCAGTTGCATTGTGAGTCAACAAGAATCATAACATCTAGTTGTCTTCAGTTGTCATTGTTGCTTACTATTTCTCAGGGTTGAAAAACTTATGTTTCAATAGCATTGGGCAATTTGCTTAACTGCTGGAAGCTTCAGTTTACCTGTATATCAAGAGGGATAATAATGGCATTAGTCTCATAAGATGGTCAGGAGGATCAAGTAAGACATATAACTGAAATGTTTAGCACAATGCTTGCAAATAGTAACTGAGCTATGAATGGTAAATAAGCCTCAGTAAACACACTGAAGACGACAAAGATGATTCTGGCTGCACAAGAGTGATCCTGCTGGGGAGTAGGAGTCACACACTCACACATCTACCCCCGAACCTTGTACCTGTGGAACTCTAAAGATGGAAATTCTGAAAAAGGTTGTAAACTGCATGTTTCTAAATAATAATAAAAAACCCAGAAAAGCCTATACTCCTTTTTTAAAGAAATATTTTTAGTTGTAGATGGACATAATACCTTTATTTTATTTATTTATTTTTATGTGGTGATAAGGATGGAACCCAGTGCCCTCACATGCTAGGCAAGCGCTCTATCACTGAGCTACAGCACCAGCCTTATACTCCTTTTGATAAACACAAAAACATCACAATTTCTGTTTCAAAGCCAATCAACAATCATGATTAAAATAAACTGAAGCAGTGTCAATTTTGGAGTCAGTGTTCTCAGATGAGCTCTGGGTTCTGAACAGCCACAGGACCCTGGCAGTGTGTCCTAGCCTCCAGCTAGTCTAATGACCCATTTTTTCCAGACTTGTTCTCTGCAGACATTGAGGTTAAACATCCCCACTTCAAAAATTCAAAAGCCAACTTCTTTGAAATCTGGAATGTTTTGAGCACTGACATAATCCTCAGAAATTTTGGATTTTGGAGTATTTCAATGATTTTGGATTTTCAGATTAAGGATGCTCCACTTGTGAAGTCTATGTAAATATTCCCAAATTTTTGCCTGTTGCTATCTATGGCTCAGCGATAGAGCACTTGCCTGGCATGTGTGAGGTACTGGGTTTGATTCTGAGCACCACATATAAATAAATGAAATAAAGTTCTATTAACAACTAAAAAATATTTTTTAAAATCCCTAAATTTAAAAAGCCCCCAAATCTGAAACACTTCTTGTCCCAAGAATTTCAGATAAAAGATTCTCAAACTGTCCCACCAATTCCCATTTAAATATGCACAATGAATTCTTGTGGGAAGGCCAGTTTTTAGGTTTGAGAACAATTGATAAGGTTGGGGAGTGGGGTAATGGGTGGTAGATCATGAAGAACAGGAGGCTGTGCGAATTCCCTCTCTTGAACTCCTTAATAAAACACACTATGCCCCAAATTTATTAAAATGAATATTTTGCCTTAACTAGAGACTGAAGAGTAGAGTGACTGAATATTTTTTTAATATTTTTATTTTTTATTTTTAGCTGGACACAATATCTTTATTTTATTTTTATGTGGTGCTGAGGATCAAACCCAGTGCCCCACACATGCCAGGTGAGCACGCTACCACTTGAGCCACATCCCCAGCCCCTGAATATGGTTTTTAAACTGAAAACTCAGGTTCATGGTCTAATATCTCCTGTGTACTGCCAGCGACAGCAGATTATAATCACACAATTAAAGATGCATGATTGCTTTGACTTTCTGAAACTACTTGTGATCACTGGAAGACACTAAGTCGCTGAATTCAAGAGAGTTCTCATTTATGTGACAAGTGTGGTCCAAATGGGACTGAGTTGGCACATACTAGAGGGCAAGCATATACCATGGCTGCGTGGGACAGGCAAAACTGAGGTCTAGATCATTTATGGTCTGGTGGGCTATGGTTAGGAGTTCAGATTTTATTTTGAAAAGCAAAGAAGGATGATAAACAGAGAAGTAAAAGCCTGATACAGTGAAAAAGAGTAGAGGCGAGGGTGTAAAATGTGCAGAGAAGACAAACAAGAGCTACTTCTGTGCTTTCCTTGGGGGAAGCAGGGGCCAGATTCATATGGGGATGGTGGAGTGATCAGGGCCAGGACCCAGGGGTTGCCTCTTGGGGAGAAGACATATCTTGAAAAGTGCTTAAAGCAACAAGGTATGAGGAGAGCCTTATTTCCTTTTCTATTTCACTAACTGAGGAAACCCAGCTCATGAGTATATATCAAAATTCACTTATCCATTCATGGACAAACATCTCTGCCTTTGAAAAACTTCCATTCTAATAGAAAAGATACTCATGAAATCATAAAGAGAAAAAAGTTACGTATTTGGAAATCATCAAGTTAATAACACTATAGGAAAAGTAAAATTGCTAAAAGAAAAATTACTAATCTGAATTATTTCGCTTTTGTGATAATGACTAAGTTTTCTTTGGAAATTTGTCTCACTATCACTCTCCCCAAATTTATATTTCAATAGAGGTGGGAGATTCTTTCCTTCCACCCTGTTGTTGTAAATAACTGGGTGTAGCTGACACTTTATAAATAAAGGTAGATAATAAGGTGTTTTCTGGCCTTTCTGTGGATTGCTGGGTGAAACTTGAGGACCAAGTGTGATAACAGATGACTGGTGCTTGATACAGCTGCCAATGACATGGGTCAGTGACCATTTCTTAACAGGTAAGGCCCTCATGGCCTCAGGACAAAGTAAGAACATAAAAGGCAGGTTTGGGAAGAGGTAGTACCTGTGTGGATGGAGCAGGGCCTGGCATGGCTACACTGGGATTCAGAGAAGGAAACAGAATCAGGTCCTGGGAGATGGTTCTCACCAGAGGGAGAAGCAGTAACTATCCCCCCCTCTTTTTTTTTCCTGCCCATAGACATCCTCATGTACATGTTTGTGGAGCCATTCTCTCAGATATGAAAAGACCACCGTTCACTACATGAAATAACAGCCACAGAGTCAGTTCATCAGAAAAGCTTATTTCTCTACTGAGAAACCCTTTCCCGTGAAACCTTGTTTGTTGCCTTTCTTTAGTTCACTTCAAATTTATGGCATGAGTACTACCAAAAGCAATATACAGATTCAACGCAATCCCCATCAAAATACCAATGGTATTCTTTACAGAAATAGAAAAAACTGTCCTAAAATTCATTTGGAAGAATAAAAGACAGAAAAGCCAAAGCAATTTTGAGCCCAAAGAGCAATGCCAGATGGGGGTGGGGTTGTGGCTCAGTGGTAGAGCGCATGCGATCATGTGTAAGGCACTGGGTTCGATTCTCAGCACCACATAAAAATAAGTAAATAAAAATAAAGGTTCATCCACAACTAAAAAATATATTATATTTTTAAAAAAGAGAACAATGCCAGAGGTATCAGAATGCCTGACTTCAAATTATATTAAATTTGGGCTGGGGTTGTGCTCAGTGGTGGAGCACTTGCCCAATATGCAAGAGGCACTGGGTTCGATGCTCAGCAACACATAGAAATAAAATGAAATATTAAAAAATAATTATATCAAATTATAGTACAGAGTTATAGTTACAAAAACTGCATGATAAAAGCAGACACATTGATCAATAGTGCAGAAGAGAAGACAGAGAAAAACCCATATATCTACAGTCATCTGCTCATTGACAAAGGTACCAAAAATATACATTGAGAAAAGACAGCCTTATAAACAAATACTTAAAAAGGGATAACTGGTTATCCATATTTAGAAGAATGAAACTAAACCCTATCTCTTACTTTGCACAAAAATCAAACTCAAAATGGATCAAAGCCCTCAGAATTATACCAGAAACTATGCAACTCAAAATAAGGGTCAACACTCCAGCTTTTAGGCACAGGCAATGACTTTATCAACAGCACCCCTAAAGCTCATTAAAATGCCAAGAGTTAATAAGTAAAATGGCATCAAATTAAAAAGCTTCTGCACAACAAAGGAAAAAATTAGGAATGCGAAGAGAGAACCTACAGAATGGGAGAAAAATCTTTGCTAGCTACTCTTCTGATAGAGGATTAATATCTACAATACATAAAGAGCTCAAAAATTTTACACCAAAAAACCCAAATGACTCAATTAATAAATGGGCAAATGAAGTAAACAAACTATCAAAAGAAGAAAAACAAATGGCTAACAGTACGTGAAAAAAATGTTCAACATCATTAGCCACTGGGGAAATGCAAATCAAAACTACAGGGAGATTTCATCTCATATCAATCAGAATGGCAGTCATCAAGAATATAAAAAATAGTAAGTGCTGGAGAGGATATGCAGACAAAGGAATACTTTTACCCTGTTGGTGGGACTGTAAATCAATACAACCACTATGGAAATCTGTATGGAGATTCCCTAAAAGATCAGGCATGGAACAACCATATGACCCAGCTACATCACATTTTGGTATTTACTCTGAAGAATTAAATCATCTTACTACAGTGATACATGCATATTCATGTTTATGGCAGCACAATTCATAGTAGCCAAACTATGGAACCCACCTAGGTGTCCATCAATGGATGAATGGATAAAGACAATGTGGTATATATAAACACTGGAATTTTATTCATACATAAAGGAAAATGTAATTATGGCATTTGCAGGAAAATGGATGGAACTAAAACCACCATGTTAAGTGAAATAAGTCAAATGCAGGAAGTCCAGGATTGTATGCTTTTTTTTCATATATTAAAGCTAGAGAGTAAACAGGAAGAGAAAGGTAGGAGTGGATCTCCTAAAAATCAAAGGGAGACCAGTAGAGGAGAGGGACCAAGAAGTAAAAGGTAGGGAAGGCAGGAGCAAGTGCTGGGAATTGATATTGGCCAAATTATAACATATTTGTATATCGTATGAATATGTAAAAACAGATCCCATCATGTCCAACTAAATGCACTAATAAAAATGTGGGAAAAGCTGGATGCAGTGGCACATGCCTGTAATCAAGAGGCTTGGGAGACTGAGGCAGGAGGATCCCAAGTTCAAAGACAGCCTCAACAACAGTGAAGCACTAAGCAAATCAGTGACACTCAGTCTCTAAATAAAATACAAAATAGGGCTGGGGATGTGGCTTAGTGGTTGAATGCTTCTGAGTTCAATCTCCCGTGTCCCTCCCCCAAAATGTGGGAAAACCCCCCGAATTCATAGCATGAAGTCACTTTTTGTTTGACTTCATAGGTACAGGCATGTTCTAAGTTCCAGTTCTTTGCCCCTCCTATGACCCTCTCTCTGCCACATGAATTTATTGATTTCTGTAGTTACATTTATTCCAGTAGACTAAATTTCCTTTGTTGGATTTTCTCAGTATAATAGAGAGCAACTATCATGTTATTATTAGTCATTATCTTAAAAGAAAACACTTGCATGTCAGAGCTTATACTGTAAACTAACAAACAACAAAACCCGGCTTAGCCTTAGCACAAATTCATTAGCATCAGGATTTTGACTCACCATAGCTCCAGACATCACTTTGGTGGGTATAAATTCGGTGTAAAATTGATTCCAAAGCCATCCACTTGATAGGCACCTTCAGATGATGAGAGATAAAGCATTAAGACTACTATTAGCTTCTCTCTGTTGAACAAAATTAAATCACACTAGAAGTAATTACAAATGACTAAGTGGAGAAGCCAGGCTACCTTTCCTGACTGGGACTTCAGGCCAAAGGCTGCCTCCCAGCAAGAAGAGATTTTAAATCCACCAATGAACAGGGTTACTCTGGTACCCCCTCAGAGCTGGCTTCAGGAATGCTCCAGCGAAGGACCTTTGGGGCCACTGGCAATTCTGGTAAGCTGGGGACCTTGGTAGTGGACAGTGATCATAGCTACTCAGCATTTGGGTGCTTTTTCAGGGACCAATGTCACAAGGTTGATGACTGCCTGGAGTTATGCAGGTCAGGGTGAAACTCAAGAAAGGTACAGCTAATATAGCTGAGGTGTGGCTATATGTGTCCCCACTAGGAGGGGGACCTGTGTGAGAACATGTATCTCTCAATGTTGTGACAATGTTGTGACAACCCATCCTAAGCCAGATGGAGGGCAAGGAGCATATACTCAATGTCACTTCTATGCAAAAGTCACAGAGATCCATGGGAGCTCTCACAAGAACATAGGGAGGACAGCTTTTTATACTTCTGAGACATTCTCAACAGCAGTGTGCCACCAAATTAGCTGTGGCATTTCCCAGCTGTTCTTTTGAAGGGTGCTTAAGTCCTGAAGGGAGCGGTTGAGAACTAACCTTTGTTAATGATCGCCTGGAGATGCTGATGACTATATCCTCTGACCATGTCAGAAACATCTTTGTTCCCTCTGCAGGCAAACCCCACTCCCAAAGCAGAAGACCCAGGCTAGACCCAGTTGCCTGTGGTGGTGCTGAGACCTCACCCAGAATGTTGGCAAATATCCCCTACATCAGTTGAGATCCCAGTCTCTGTTATCAGGAAAATGCTCCCTGATCTACAAGTCAGTTCCTTACCTTTCCTCCCTCTGCATGGTATTCTTTCTCCTCAGCCCCAAGCAATTTGGCCAGTCCAAAATCTGTGATCTTGACATGCTGTGGTGTCTTCACTAGGACATTCCTGGCTGCCAGGTCACGATGCACCAAGCGCCGGTCTTCCAGGTAGTTCATGCCCTGAAACACAAGGGATTCTGCAGTGAGACAGTGAATTGTTTATGAGATGACCAGTGTAATGGGAAGATGGTCCTCATGCATCTGAACTTAATGTCAAGGTCATAACACACTTCTTGATGCCAGGGACTGGGTTTGAGTCTGTCTTCCTACTTCTGAATGCAGGACACAGATACTTGTGGCTGGTAAATGTTAGAAGCTATCTATTGAATAAATGAAAAGTCAAGAAAAGAAAGTTTTAACTAGCTGCAGATTATTACTTTTTCTCCATCTGATCACTCAAGTTACAAATAGAAGAGGCCAGTGACTGAGCACAAGCTCAGCTGTCAGGTGGAGAATGGGTCTTGGCACTTGCTGTGGAACTTGCCAACCATTCCATCTGCCAGGCTTTACCTTCCCTGCATGCAGCTTATCTTCACAGCAAGGAGGAAGATGCCAACCTCAATAGGCTGGGGTAAAGCAGAGTTTCTGGATGGATTTAAGTCATGCTTTTCTCATGCTTTCCTGAACTATCATACACAATCTGCCAGTGAAAAAAATTTTTATCCAGGTTTATTTGATTTTAAATTGAAACCACATGGATATTGAATATTCTTCTGCAAGGTACTATTCCCTACTAATTCCTTGGCTGCCTCCACAATTCTTTTATAGTCAAAATCACTGCTAAAAAAATAGTAATACTTGCAATGCATCTAGCATAGCACCCAACACAAAGTGAATTCTAGAGACATTATCCCTCAACTACTGTTCTTACCCACGAGCCTTCTGGTGTCCTTGTCTTATGCACCTCTATGCTTGCTGGCAGATGGGGGCTACTTCTGGCTTCTATTTCTTGTTTGACAACTTCCCAGCAGAGCCAAGCTCCTTTGGGCCTCACTGAGCTCCAGTCTGTTGTGAGGTTGGCAGCCCACCTTCCCTGTGCAGGGCCATACTGGCAGGCAAAAGCTGGGAGGTGGTCAAGCCTGCAGACATCTCATGTTGCTTGTTCCACGGCCTCCCCCACTTACTCATAAATACACCTCCCTTCTCTTTAGCCAGAAGAGTCGGCTGCATTTCCCCCTTCCTTTCTGGCTGACGATCATGAACTCTTCAGCACAGAGCTGGTGCTTCAGCACAGAAGTGCTGGCTGAAGTGCACCAAATGGAAATGAATGGGTTTAACAAACTCTGCTTTACTCTGGTGTTTTGTAGCTAGGGAGGCATCTCCACTCTAGAGCAGCTGCAGGGAATACCTGTAGACAAGAATGTTTTCTTACATTTTCTGGCAAATTCTTCGTATTTTTGTATAGAGCCTAAGTGGGAAATTATTAACTGACTTGACAGAAGAGTAAAATTAAAAAATTCTTTCTAGGACAAAACCAGCCATCCTCTGAAAGTAGTACCTCACAAAGATGCACCAGGAATTATTCTCTGGGTGCTAGTTTTGAGGTCTTTAGTGCTTTTCTCTTTTTGGAAAAAAATCAACTGCTTTCCATACCTCAGGTACACCTGGATTACTCCTTCTCCTTTGTATTACCTGGAAAGCTCCTAAATGTTAAGATGCTGTTCAATGTAAATGCTTCCCTTCCTAAGGTGTCCCCTGTGCTAGATAATAAGGATGAACAGGACTCATGTCTTCTCAGGAAGAAGGTAGAAGCTTCTTCTCTGGAATATACTTCCAAGTTAGGAATTATTAATTAAGAGTGGGTGTGGAAAGAGAACGGGAAGGACTCGGAGCTGAGGAAGCATTTCCAAACACAGACCTCATCTTTTTTTTTTTGTTCCTGTCACTCTTGCTATGATCTCTCTTCAAAGGCTGGCTCCTTCCTCACTTTAATCTCCCCTTTGATTTATGGGATGGTGACAATGGTCTGTGCTTTGCTAGCCCTGTGTCTTACAAAAGAATAAGACCTCTGCTTATTAAATATGATGAACTCTTCAAAAGGGTTAATTATGCTTGGCTGCTTGCCTGGACAGACCTAACCTCTGCATTCCAGGCTGTATTAGCTCACTGGTTCTCTTTCCCTCTTTCTTCTCTACCCCTTTCTTTCTCTCAATGCCCCTTGCTGTCTCATTTCTGTCTACCCTGTATTTATTTCATTCATTTTTCCTCTGTGGAAGCTATTGCATAGATGTTGCACAGACCTAGAGCAGCAAGTAATAGTAATAGCCCTATACAGAGGACTAGTAAACTGCTTTTTACCTCTCTCTTTAAATTTTTTTTTCTTGTGTGTGTGTATGTGTTTTGTGTTGTTCATGAAACTCAAAGGGGGAACTTCAGAAGGCATTTCCAGCCTGGTTTAACCACCAGGACTAACTTTCATTCTGTCTCCTTAAATGCTTAACAGAAGATTTGGTATCTGGGACACATGGTAACCATTTATGGAATAATAAATGATTGAGTAAATGAATGATTGAATAATAACATTTGCTGACAGCTTTAAGCACTAACCATGTGCCAGCCACCCCAAACACCTCCCCAACAGAATCCTCTTTCTGTCCAGGTACACATGTGACCACCTTGGTAGAGACCAGGGGCTCTAGAAATCAAAGCCTGCTGCTGAACCGACCAAGTCCTCAGTTCCCAAGACCACCATCATGACCTTGGTCTTCACAGCCCTGCCGGGGCCTTGGAGTGAAACTTGCCTGCTGGGCCAAAAGCTGCTTGGGCTACCAGAAACAAAACAAAACAAAAATCTCGCACCTTGGCCCTGTGCCACAAAGTAAGTCCTGTCATTGTGTGAATCTCATAAATCCAACGGAGCTCCACCCCAGCCCTGCCCCACTCTTCAGGCTCAGGGATTTAAAGGAGCAGCACAACTTCAACATGGTGTGAGCTTTTCTGAGAACATCAGTCTTCAGAGAAGGCTTGGGAAAGGGGAGGAGAGAACTGTTGACATATTCTGGCTAATCAGCCAGAGGGTCTTAAATCAGAGACAATTTGGGGACAAAGAGATTAGACTATTTGAACTTAGATAAAACTCCACTCATGGGTCTCTGTCCCACAGTCTCAGACAGTTTGAAAGGCCATCTCTGTGCCCAGCAGAGTTATATTTTAACCAGCCATCAAAGATAAGGTCTGTGATATTACTTATGAACCCTCAGGCTCTAAGCAGAAACGCCACAGGAAGTAATATCAGCACACGCCCCGGTGGGGCCTCTGGGGAAGCTCATTTCCTGATTCTTCTCATTTTAATTGAATTTAACCTATTTATTTTTGTTAATTACCACAGGAAAACTAGAATGCATTTTGAAATACTGAGGTTAAAAGGGAATTTGAAGAGCCACACTGGAACTTAAACTTAGAAAAGACAGCGCCAGGGATATGCTTCACACGGATATCAAAGATTTTTCTGGCACAGTACCTATGGAACAAGAAAGCACTGGGGGTGGTGGGGCTTGACCTTTAAAGACTCTGTTTTCCCAAGGGCTGCAGCATCCTACAAGTCTTGGGAGGAGTTCAGAGAGGAGGCTGGAACAGGATCCATTTCTGTTCTGTTTTATTAACCACAATGTGGAAAATTCCGGTGAGCGTGGATTTCATGAGCACAGAAATGGCAGAAAGTAGGACAAGGGGAGTGGGCACATGTTTTTTGTAAAGTCAAGAGCATGGCTTATGCATCACTGAGCACCTGTCTTCCGAGGAGGCAGGAAAGTGTCAGAATTTCCCATTCCAGGCTAGGGGTGGTGTACCCCTGGAATCCTACTCTGCCAGAAGAGGAAGACAGCTGGGATTGCTGGCCTGTGACGGTCCCCTGATCTGTGACATCAAGTGCAGGGAAAGAGTGAGGACTTGTGAGCAAGGCTGTTTGGTGTCAAATCCTGATTTTCATATGTACTGGCCTGAGATGTTGGCAAGTTACTTAATGGCCCCATGTCTCAGTCTTCCCCTGGATAGAATGGACCAATCAGACAGAGCATTAGTGAGTTTATCCATGCAGGGTACTCGGATGGTACCTAGGGAAGAGTTCTGTGCAGGTGATAGCAATGATCATACTTTCCTCTTAAATGCCAAATCCATCCTCTTTCCTCAATCCCTTTTGCTATAACCTTAAATGAGAGCACTGTCTTGATCTACCAAAACTCTGCTATGCTTCCTAAAAATGTCCAATGACAAATGAATTCCTACATAGTGCCTTTGTTGTTGTGCTGAAGCTCCACCTTCTTGGTCCTGCAGGGTCTCTCAGCTGCCCCTCTCTCTTTAGTGCCTTGCAGTCACTGAGCCTGCTCTGTCCCCTCGGCTCTCAAGCACCCTCACCCACTGCTGCACTCCTCAACTCTGTGTCCTCACCCTCAGTTGACACTAGGACAGGGTCAGGATCTTTGCAGTCATGTCTACAGGGTCGTTTAGTTTGCAGGGCTCTGGACTCTTGAGGGGAGGGGCAGTCTGGCTTGTGCACCCCTCGTTTCCCGGAGTCTGGCCCAGCTCCTGCACTTGGCTAACTGGATATGTTCACTTGGTCACAACTCTTCTGCTTTAACTTGCACAGTGGCCTTGAAGGGCCTCCTTCCCTTGACTTTCCTGCTCTGACATACTTCATTCCTTGCTGCATCTCTTGCTCTGTAGCGGTCCTTGTCCTTCACTCACTGACAAATTTAGGTAGATAAGAAGTCTTATCTTACTTTTGTATCTTTCATATGATGCTTAACACTGGCATATAAGTTCTCAAGAAATAACTTAATAAAATATCTAAAAGCTAATGAATATGCTTTAAGAAATCATTTGAAAAACTAATGAAAGTTGATGAATATGTTCTTAAGTGGCTTTGTGTGAATTTGTTCTTTTACAGACATACTATAAGGTCATTTAGGTTGATAATTTAAGTTTAGCTGTAATCCTTTGTGGAATAATGCAGGAAAAAAAATTAAAAAGAATTCAAATAACAAACATCTGATCATTGGATAAGTGGTCTGGCTCTTTTATCCTGCATTCTGTTATGTTGTATAGGTACTTGCAAGATGTTTGCTTTGAAGGTTAAAGGGCTCTTGCCAAGACCACCCCTTTGGCCCTCTGTGGAACAGGAGGTACAGTGGCTGAATCACCCCCTGGTAGACTGTCAGTCAGGGGATAGGGCTGTATCTCAACCCTACCTGTGGGTTGAGGGCGCAGATCTTAGCAGTGAAGGTCAGGGGTTAACTGAGACCAGTGTAGGAAGTTGTATACTTGACAGAACATAAAATGTAGAATGTAGTGGAATCTCCACTACTGCCTGTGTAAAGGAACATATAGTTCCTTCTTTTTTAGTTTTTCATACAGCATTCATTTTTACCCTCTCTCCCCTTGTTCTTCTGTCAAGATGTGGCTCTCTTGACCACAATTTCACTTTCTGTGGTTTCAGTCAACTGAAATCCAAAAATATTAAATGGAAAATTTTGAAAATAAACAACTCATTGTTTTTAATTTTAGGTACCCAAAACTGCAGAAAGCCAACTTGCAGATAAAGGAGGAGTCCTGTATTTTTCAAGAGAGAGCGAGCCCACATCCATATAAGTTTTTATTTGGTATAATGTTATAACTGTTCTATTTTATTATTATTTTTATTAATCTCATAATGTGCCTCATTTATAAGTTAAACTTTATCATAGGCATATAATCATAGTTTCAGGGGATCTTGTTTATCCCCCACAGAGAAGAGGGGACTACTGTGTAATTTGAACATAGTTTTGTCGACATGACACCTAGAACAAAGCAGAAGTGGACTGTAATGTTCTGGTTACATCAAAGTGGAATCACCTTTCATCTCCTTGTTGGGATGTGAGGACCCACCACTGACTCAGCCCTATCTTCTTAGTAACTCACATGTACTGATAATTCCGGTCAATGGGTAATCAGTGAAAATACCTGGGGTTTTTTGAAAGGGATCAAATTAAGTATCTTCCAGACTTGTAAAATGGATCCTTTGAACTGAAGTTTTAGAAATCTCTGTTAAGTTTTAACCTCATAAATTGAACTAGGTGCAATTTGGTATTTATACAAAGTTCTAGTCAGAGAATGACACCCATAAATCAGTTTCTTTCCGAGCATCTCCTTTGCACCCCCTACCCAGCCTTCTTTCATATTTCATCAGGGGCTGGTCTCAAAAGCCTTAAACTGATATCATTTGTGGTAATGTAGCATCAGATCCATGTTTGAAAACTCAATTCTCTGAGATCTTAATCTGGATGAATAGAATAGCTCTGTTGTCAAAAAGAGTTTGGGAAAATGCTAGTCTAAACAGTTTTATTTTTGCAGGACTTTGCAATAAAAATGCATACTATAGGGCTCTACAGGGAAAGGTGTGGTACAGTAATGGTGTTTGCCAAACTGAACTGAGGATAGAACTTTTTTTTAAAGAGAGAGAGAGAGAGAGAGAGAGAGAGAGAGAGAGAGAGAGAGAGAGAATTTTTTATATTTATTTTTTAGTTTTCGGTGGGCACAACATCTTTATTTTATTTTTATGTGGTGCTGAGGATCGAACCCAGCGCCCCGCACATGCCAAGCGAGCGCGTTACCGCTTGAGCCACATCCCCAGCCCAGGATAGAATTTTTGGATTAGAAAATTTCATGACATTATTTTGCCATGTGATTGTAATACATTTGGAGGTTTACTAGCTTGCTTATACACCTAGAGAGAATAGACATAATTTCTTAGGCAACTAACTCACTCCCAGTGAGTGAAAGCTGCTTATGAATCAGGAGGCTGAGACATCTGCTCTTTCTGATGGATGATTAGGTGACATCTCCACAAGCCTTTGAGAGTGATTTTTTTTTGGGGGGGGGGAGTGGAGAATGGAATCCATTTTCACCACATATGGCAAGGGGTGGCTCTATTACAGTCCACCAATACTAATCTGATTTCTTCCCTATGGCAACTCTGTTTTTGTCTTTTTCCTATGCCCAGTGGAGTTTAGCAGTTTAGTGAGGACAATGAACTTGTATAACAGTGGTCAGCTCTCCCATCAATATTTAGAAAACTCCCCAAGACAGTTCATGCCTTTGTGAATCAACACAGCACATTTACAAGTCAATAAATTCCACTTTGAAAATGTCAGGAGTTTAGTTTCTGGTCAGCCACTAAGTATTTCTGGGTAGTTTTCACTTCACACTTATAAAAATAAAATTGTTTAAGACTCAGATAAATTGTCATCCAAAAGCCAATCTTTATAATTTGGGAAAGCATTCCTTTTCTTTCCCTCCAGGGATAGATATTCCACCATGCTGGCTACTCAAATATGGCAGAATAAGGTTTCCCTTGTGGATCAAAAAACAAATCTTTCACGCATGAAGAACTAATGGCCCCAATCAGGGAAGGATTTCAAATTAAGATAAAGCTAAGCAAAGTACAACAGTGGCTTTAAACATCAGGTGGAAATTCTGAGTAATATTATATAGAAAACTATCTCAGCAAAGTTTCAGGCTCTAGAAACTCAAGTTCAGTATCCTTGGTAAACCACCCTTGAATGGGACCCACCTCTCTTAGACACTGTTGGATTAGTATGTTTGTCATCATGCTTGCAGAAAGCTGATTTTAGGGGTTGAATAAACTTCCATTTCTGCAGACATTGGTAGTCAGGCAAATGGGAATGTAATATTTCAAAGGAAAGAGGGAAAAAGCTCATGAATAATAAAAGATGCAGAGCAGAAGATGCTATTCTAAAATAAAATGAAAGTTGATGTGGACCTAGCATAAGACAACATTTTAGATTAGAATTTAACTTCGACACCAACCTACTTTAGTTACGGGAAACTGAAGGAGGACATGAACATTTATTGAGTATCAAAGGTGTATCCAAACCTGTGGCAGGTGACTCACAGAGACTCTCTGTTCTCATCCTTCTACCCAGAAATAGAGGTGGCAGAATACCATCTTATAGCCAAAGGGACTGAGTGCAAAAAAGACTAAGTGATTTGCCTGGCTCACGAGGCTCATGAATGCTAAAATCAAGATTTGATATTAGAGTCCACTGAAATTTTAAGCCTTGTTCTTTACTGGGAAAACCTACTGAGACTGTTTGCCCTTTAAGGTAAAAGGGTGACATCGGCAATTCACACAGAAGATAGGGTCACTTCTCCATCACATAAAAAGTCCCCTCTCATCCCCAGTATTGGGGATAGTACCCAGAGCCTTGCACATGCTAGGCAAGCAAGTGCTCCTCCACTATGCTACACCCTCAGCTCCACGAAGTGTCGCTTTGGTGGAGGTGGGAATTAGTCTGAGATGATTAAAGAATTTATGCTAAATCTCCTGGCACACCCTGGTGATGTGGGCATTAGGAATCATTCAGAAGGAGCTGGCCCCAAGGGTGCAGGGTTTGGTTGGCCCTGCCCAAGCTAGGAGACACAGCCCGGGCTCACCTCACAGTTGGAGCAGCTGGGCACAAACTTAAAAGATTAAACCAGATCTTCTCAGGCAGGATTTGTGCTAAGAAGAATATAAAACAATGTAACGGAGATTTCCTGGGAAGGGAACACAACAGTTTCAATTTCCTACCTTATCTAATCAGTGAGGAAAGCTTAAGGAAGAATTCCTGGGTCCAGGAGTAAGCATTTGAGAAGACTCCCAGAAATAATTCTATACCCAGTGAAACATACTTTGGGTTAATCACCTCCTCCCCAGATCAGCAACTATAATGGGTTGAATAGACCACCCCCCATTTCATGTTGACCCAGAACCATAGAATGTGATCTTATTTGGACATGGGCTTCTGAGATCTAATTAAAGATATTAAGATAGAATCATCCCAGACTTAGGGTGGTCTCTAAATCCAATGACTAATAAATATATATATTTATGGGGTATAACATTATGTTTTGATATGTGAAGTGACTAAATAATGCTAGTTAATATATCCTTCATCTCACATATATGTTTTTGGGACTATTTAAGATATTCTCTCATAGAATTTTCAAGTTCAGTGACTGGTATCTATGAGAAAGAAGAGGAGAATTTGGACGTAGAGATGTAGGAAATAAAGCCATGTGAAGACAGAGGCAGAGACTGAAGTGATGTTGTCATAAGCCAAGAAAATACAGTGGCACCACAACCTGGGACTAGCAAGGAGGGAACCTCCCCTAGCACCTTTGGGAGATCAGGGATCTTCAGACAATTTGATCTTGGACTTATGGCTTCCAGAACCATACAAGAGTAAGTTTCTGTTGTGATCAGCCACCAAATTTGTGGTAATTTGTCATGGCATCCTCAACAACTTCATACAATGACACAGAACTATCAAGCATTTCACAAATACAAGAAAGCACAGCAACCCTACTCCTGGACTATTGTCTAATAATGATGATATAACTCCTCTGTGAGTTTAAAAATGACAATGCCAAAAACTTGGTCATAGAGGATCAAGTATTTCTCACTTCCCTGGATACTGGGAGCCTGTTGGGGCTGTGACTGAGAATCACCACCCCACAAGTATAGGAACAAAGAAGGATGTGCTGCTGTCTGGCTATCCTGGGTGGAAGCCTCCCACTTCCCCAGCACAGCCCAGAGCCTCAGTTCCAGGAGGGAGCCAGCCTCACCCTGTGCCAGTCTTGTGGTATTATGGGCAGCTGCCAGAAAAGGTGTGCCCAGAATGTGCTTTTGTTTGTTTTGTGCTATTTTTTACAACTGCTGAGAATTGGGTGAGGCAAGTTCAGGGCATTCTCATAAGTAAGCTAGCAGGAACAACTGCTACCACTGACCAGGAGCGCTGTGAGAAATGGCCCTGGCTAGGTGACACACTGTACCCCTGAGGGGTCCCTGACACTTCCCTAAGCACCCTTCCCTGCTGTCTGTGGGAGGTAGGGGTATGTCACAAGTCAGGGACAGACCCTGCCCACAAATTCTTTAAATTCATTTGTGTAAAATGTACATCCATTATCATTAAAAAATAGGATTTTGCACTTTGGGTGCAAGTAATTTTTGTAGATGGAGTTGAGAGAAGTTTGAGATAAAATTAGGAGTCCTTTGGTGAACTGTGAACAGCTCAATGCCTGGCTTATTGCCTGACCACAGCAAATAGGTAGGGCCACGTGGCCACTGTGTGCTTTCACATCCCCTTTGTGGCTCTGCAGCAAGCCTGTCAATAGGAGGACATTGAAGGAGCCTATTCCATGTAGTAGGAGCACCTGTTCTCTTCCACCAGCCTCCTCAGACTTGTAAATCAGGCCTTGTGCCATAACACTTGCCCTGCCTACACAGACACACCAGTGTTCCAAGTCCTCCTTCTGGCCTCAGCCTGGTTTACTTACCTTGCTATCAAATCCTGACCGAGGAAAGCCACACTCTTCTACTACAAAGCACAACAGTGTTCACCAAAAAGAGCTCCAAAAAAAATAAGGACAAGAACACCAAACATATTGAACACTCAATGGAGAAAACTGTTCACACGTGGAGGACTAGATTTCCAACATGCAGGTGGAAATGACACTGATTTAGTGTACAAGCTGATCCATTAAATTTAACCTAAGATAAAGAAAAACCTGCAAGTGCACACACATACACATATCCTCTTGGCTCAGTTATCCCTGGATGGCAGACTAAATACCTCATTTTTCAGTATCCTTATTTCCCCACTTGCTGTTTTCCTTGGGTGTTTTTACTAATGATCATTATTTCTCCCGAAAGATGAGAGCAGTGTGCAACAAGCTGAGACAGCTGCACTTCTTGTTTAATGGAAATATCTGCCCTAATTTCAAAGGTAGACAGATGCCTGCTCTACATGTTCTCTGGTGGTCAGGGCTCCTTCTCCATTTACCTTTGCAATCTGCACACACCAGTTGAGTAGGTACTGGGAACCAATGTTGTCCTTGTGTTCTCGGACATAGTCCAGGAGGCAACCAAAGGGCATGAGCTGAGTGATAAGCTGGACGGTGGAGGTCAGACAGATACCCAGGAGGCGGCACACATGAGGATTGTCCACACTGGCCATCACATAGGCTTCCTGTAAGGGAACAAGAGAGGATGGCATCAGAAAGGTTCCCTAACAGTGACTAAAGGAAGAGACACATGGATCCTTTTTTCCATGTAAAAAAAAAAAGCATGAGCATGATTTTCAAAATATGTACTGTTGTAAGAGACATTTTTTAAGAGCTGTGAAACAACAAGACACTTTGTGGGAGATGGACCCTCTTGTGTGTATCTAGGGATTCCACTTGACAGAGAAACCCAGGTGACAATTCCCATTGGCAAAACATTGGTTGAACAAGGGACCTGGGTCACTCTAATGTCCCCATGTTTGGGAACTGCTGTAATCTTCCTTAGGAAGATTCTGACTCAAGGATAAAGATGAACTGTCAGGGCCTGAGTTTTGGGACTAGGACACTGTGGACAATGACTTGCTCACGTTATCAGAATGAGACATGATGGTAAGCATGTTCAGGAAAGTCACTGACGCAGCAACCAGCCAGCAAGAAGCCCACTCTTTTCAACAGAACAAACTTGGCCCTGACTGAGCAATGGGAGGGTATTTGGGATAGAAACACTGCCTACAGCACTTCTCCAAAGAGTAATTGGAAAACATCTTTTTGTGTACCAGCTCCAGCCTCTGAAACGGACATTCAATCTAGGATGACTATAGATTCCATTGGCTGCTCAAGATCCAACTCTGAAGAACGTGGTCTGTATTGCCTTGCCCTAGTCTCCTGATGGGAAAAACATGCTGCTCTGCATAATGCATCCATTCCTGCCCCATTCATTTAGGCTGACTGCCAAGGCAGGAGACTTTGACAGATCCATGAATATAGACTTTATTTTAACCCTTCTGCTATTCTTAGGCTGAGAAAGCTTCATTTATTTGCAATCATGTGCACAATGGGATCCTTTCTTGTGTCTAACTGAGAACTAGGGAACCCTCAATTTCCACCCATAAATTCTCTTTCCCTTTAAAATACAAATGGTGGTGACCTTTTATTTGGATGTGAAAGAGACAACATGAACTGCAAGAGAATGTGATCAGAGGTTCCTTTCCATATTTCAGCAACTGCTGTGTTTAGAGTGTAGCCCAAGAGACAAGGTGAGGCCAGGGATGCTCAGGTATGTGGCATAAACTGGGCAAGGAGACTGGAACATAGGGTTGAAGACAGAAGACAGTCATGGTGAGGATGGTAGGGAGAGGGCATATGTGTGTGTATTTGTGTGAAAATTTAGATTTATTTATTTATTGTGTATGTGTGTGTATGAAAATATGCAGGTCTATCTGTCTATCTATCTATACTTTGTGGTACTAGGGATGAAACCTAGGGGCATGCATATGCTAGGTACATGCTCAATCACTGAGCTACATATCCACAGCCCCTGTATATGTACTTAAACACAAATATGATCACAGCACTTTTCTTGCCTTGAACCCTTCCCTGGGTCCTCACCATTCTTGGGAAACTCTTGCTGCCTGCTCTCCCCTCAGGTCTCTTCCACTGGAGAGCCTCTGTCCCCAAAGGCCCTCCTGATTTTCTCAGGAACCTCACTGACTCCCCATTAAAACTTCCCTGGCATCTTGCAGTTTTTTTTTTTTTTTTTTTTTTTTTTTTTCAGGGAAGCAGTCCCAGCATTGCCTGAGAACTTGTAAGAGGTAAATTCTTGCAGCTCCCCTTAGGCCTAGAAGCGAGATGCCATTTCTTTGAACAAGCCCTTGGGAGATTCTTGATGAAGCTGCAGAGCCACTGCTTTGGAGAACACATCCTAATCTATACTTATCTGTGTAATTTAAAACAGGTCCTTCCCCCACCAAGTTTTCAAGAGATGGGCTACATTCTCATACCTAGCAGCATATGCTTAGAGTATAGCTGGCACTCGATAGTACTAGATCACACCAGCAAATGTTTCCTTATTTGTTGCCTCAAAACCCATCCTCTAACAAATAGGAGATACTTTCTTGATTGTTTATGGTCTCTATTTTCAAGCAGGATATGCATTTTTCTATTATAAACATAATTTAATTTTTAAGCAGGATATGAATATTTTCTATTATAAAAACAATATTACAACATTAAAGAGCAGAGTAGATATTTAATACCTGTTGACTCTGGGGTCCTTGAAAATATCCTTAATCTTGAAAAAGTGCTTGCAAATGTCAGAGAATTGAATGGGGCCAGCAAGTGCATTGTGTTTGAGGTCAACATTGTCAGAAGAGACTGAGGCCTAGGGAAATGAATGGCCAACCTGAGGGTATACTACTTCTTAGTGTCAGGAATGGGCCCACATCTGGGTCTCCTAACCCCTGGGCCAGTGGGCTTCTCTCCATGGTCCACCCGCTCAGCACATGTGTAGCACCAGGTGCTCCTAGGGCATCTCTTTGCATATGGAAGCAAATGATGATGTCTTTCAGGTGCTCTGTTTTATGGGCTGCCTGAAAGCTTTAGGTGGCACACGTGTGTGCACACACACATGTGAAACCCATATATAAATCTGTTTTGCATTCCTTTTCCATTGCCTACCCTAAATTTAAACTGGAAAGTCTATGGAAAAATTAATAAGCCATGGGATTGACATAAAAGCACAAATCACATCTCTCCCCGGAGTCTGGGAAGCTGTACAACCATAACACCAAAGAAATCCTCTGGAGGTTCCTATTTTCTCAAGATCTGGTTGAGATTTGAGTACATATTGTATTCATTTTAAAGGGGAGAAAAATCTGCAAAGTGGAGCACTCTCAGCAGCCCATCTGTTGTGGGTCGGCAAGGGGCTGATCTGGAACCAGGAACTGGGAACAGAGCAGGGGGTGTGGGTGTCAGGCCACACAGAGTTTGGAAGCTTGCCAGGTCCTGGTCCTACTAAAACCTGAAAGACCAACAGAGCTGAGTCGTCACTTCCTGCCCCGCCTCCCCAGGGCACAATGGGAACACTGTTGTTGTGTGCCCTGCTCAGCATGTGCAGAAGTTAAAGTGAGCTTTGTTCTTTACTGTTTATCTTGGAAATCGTGAAGGTGCACCGTGACCTACACCAAGTATGCTTGGTATTCCACAACAATCTCAGCACAAGCCACCCAGGCAGGCAGAGCTCACACTTGGAGACCCTGGTGGCTGCTGCCCAAGTCCTACCACTGGGTTGTCCCTGAGGTTTTGGTGACCTTAAGAATCTATTATGTTTGTCCTTATTGCTGGCAATGATTATTGGGCCTTCTTTGCTGCCTATCAACATTTATTTTTCTTCTTTCTTTCTTTCTTTTTTTTTTTTTTTTGGCAGCAGGGATTGAATTCAGGGGTACTTATCAACTGAGCCACATCCCAAGCCCTTATAATTTTTTACTTTGAGATGGGGTCTTGCCATGTTGGTCAGCGCCTCACTAAATTGCTGAGGCTAGCTTTGAACTCGTGATCCTCTTGCCTCAGCTCCCGCCCACCCCACCCCCCCAGCTGCTGGGTTACAGGTGTGCACCACTACACCTGGCTCTCCTTCATTTTTGAACTGTTTTATGTTATGAATAAGGAAAATAATTCCACTAGACTCTAAACTCCTAAGAAAAGGCCTATGTCTAATCTTTTGAGTGAAGAATAGGTGCCCCCCATATTTAAAAACTTTAACAGTTAACTAAGCCACTGACAGCCATGTAAAACAGTGTAAAACAGCCATGTAAAACAGCCCATGGTGGACCACAGAGTACTGGGTCTTTGGAACCATGTATGAGTACAGCCAGTATTTAAAAATAAAAAATACTTGGCCCATGGGATGCCTTGTCACAGAATTAATGTGCTATTTAGCACACTGTTGAAATTGGCCTTAGCATCTCTGGCTTTGTTTCTTTTAGCAGAAACTACCTCCTTCAACGTTCCTGATTTCCAGAGGGTGCTTTCCAGCACCAGCACATGACTCCACACTGCCAGGAAAATGTGGGAGCGCCCAGGAGATTGAGCCTTAGGACAAGCAAATGAGAAAGCCTCAAGTTTATCATCCAGTGCCACAGTCATAACATCTGATATTTGAAGAGAAGACCAAAGATGACGAGAATGAAGAAACAAAGTGGGAGAAGGAAATAAAAATAATGGGGAGCGGGGAGGAGACCAGGTGAAAGGATGAGTATGAGGCAAAATAGGACCTTGCGATATTTTAAACCTTTCCTTTATCCCTCATCTACCCCATCTCCACCCACAGAAACACAGATTTCCTTCATTAAAAGGTCCTGGGAGAAGGGAGAAAATTTTCAGTGAAAACTACTTCCTTCCCAAAGCATAGCTATTGTTTAGAATACTTTCGAGCTTTCCTTATTCTACCTTATAAATATTGTTGAAATGTATGTTCTGGGTTGTTTATTAGAATGTCTTGAATGAACAGAAAATTAACAAAGGAAGCAAATTTGGCAAAAGGTACTCTTTTTAACAGTAGAGGTTAAGGGTTAGAGGTTTTAAGTGAAAAGACTTCACAAATCCTTGTCTGCTTATTCTTTTTTTTGTGGTTAACAAAACTTGACATCACATTAACAGGACTCGACACTGATTTGTAAACCATTAAAGTGAAAGATAATTTTGCTTGATAAGTATGTCATCCACGTGTAAGATTTTCTATTACATTATATTAATATATCATCTTTCATTTAGGAGTGTACCCATGTGGCGTTCATTTCCCCACTAGAAAAAAAAAAAAAAAGAGAGAGAAAGCTGCCCAGAGAAAATTAAAGGGCAGAGGGTTTTGCCACTGGAAAATGCATCACATCTAAGCACAATTTTAAAAGGCTCATATTTGCCTCACTTATTATAGATCTGTAAATTGACGATAATACTATATGGCTTTTGTCTTTGGCTGTAAGATCGCTAAATTGTCTAAATTTCTGCAGCAAGAGGCAGACATTTTTCCTTTTCTTTGACTCTGTTTTCCAACCTACTGGGTAGGCCCTCCATATCTCCTATTTCACATGCTGTGTGTGTGTCTCAGAACAAGAGCAGGAGCTTCCAATAACTCATAACAAGCCAGGCCAATACTGAAGAGGGCTCTGTCCTACTTCAGGCTGTCCCCTTTCAACTAGCCTCTTCCTTGTGAGAAAGTACAGAATGTGGTCAGCAGTTCATGAAGAGGGAATTATATTGTGAATCTTAGGCACCATCAATAAAAGCCATTTTAAAGATAAGATACTTCAGAAAAGCAAGCTGAACATGAGTTTCAGAGTCAGAAATCATGAAGGTTTGGGGCTGAGATTGTAGCTCAGGGGCAGAATGCTTGCCTAGCATGTGTGAGGCATTGGGTTCAATCCTCAGCACCACATAAAAATAAACAAAATAAGGATATTGTGTCCATCTACAACTAAAAAATATATTTAAAAAAATCATGAAGGGTTTTATGCCTATCCCAGACATTAGAAGCTGGGTGAGTTTCTTTATGGCACCATTTTTTTTTATCCAAAAAATACTGAACATAATATCTATGTCACAGGCTCATCATGAGTATTTACTGTGGTAATGTATGTAAAGAAACTAGTGTCAACAGGCTCCTGAGATTCCCAGCCATCTCTGGATAACATAATGGAAGGATCTTTTCCACAAGAGGAGGGAAATAAATGCACTATGGCTAGGAGGAAAAAGATACGAAAAGTAAACACTTAGAATAAAGCAACCTGATGCTGACACCAGAAAAGGCGGCTTCTGATGTCCATCCTGTGGACAACTAGAGAACAAAGCAGATACTTACGTCAAGAATTTCCTTGTTGGCTTTTGGAGACGTGGCTTCTCTTAATTCTTTGATTGCTACTGGAATTTTAACCTTCTCACCTTCTGGAATCCAGAGTCCCTGAGATCAAGAGAAAGAGAAGACATTAATTGGTGATTATCACACCGTGCAATATGTTGTCTTGTGTGCTAGAAGGATTTTATTAGTGACAATCCTAAGTGGAGCCACAGCTCTACACTGCAAGGCCAACTGTGACTTCTAAGCCTCTCTTTAGCTATCAGGTGCATGAATCAGAGTACAAAACCTGCTTGGGCCAGTTGTGAAGTCAGTGTGGATCACTTAGTCCAGAATTCTAAGATGCTTTGAATCTAGACCTAACTAAAACCGGATTTTAAGCAAACAGGAAAAGGAATGAAGCATATTAGGAAGATCCTGTTCTGACCTGGGCTTTATTTTGATGCTTAATGCAATGACAGGCAGCTCCCCTTCTATATTCACCTGCTACAGCCTCCTGCCTGTACCACACTCCCCTCGAAAGGTCAATACCATCTTTAACAATGCTTTTGGCCCCCAAAGACCACTTATTTGCATTGTGGCTATAAAAGATTTCCTCTCAATGACTTGGAAAAACATTGGAGTTTCCCAAGCCCTCAGCCAAGCAAAGAGAAGAGATGATGAAAATCAGTGACACACTGAGGACTTGTCACTGACTGGGTCATGGTGAGCCCCGGGGTTTTACTTGTCCCCATGGTTGTTACCTTATACACAGTGCCAAATGCTCCTGAGCCCAGCACTTTTATCTTTTTGAATTCTGTTTCCTTTAAGATCCTCAGGAGAGCTTGGTTGGGGGCTTCTCCACTGGGCGTCAGAGGCTCCACAAGCTGTGAAAGAGAAGGGAACAGATCTAAGATGCTAGTTCAAGGCACCACACCAACAGCAATGTGGGTGCTAGATGGGTCCAGAGCACGAGCAGCCAGAATCCAAAAACACGTGGTCACCTTTTAGTATAGAGCACTCACCCTGCTTGTTCAAAAGGACAAATGGACACTTTCTTTAAAGAACTTGATAAAACACGATAGGAACAGAGCTTCTCTGATATATCCACATTCAACAAATGCAATTTCTATTTCTGTTTTCACACCAACTAGCTAGACTGAAAAACTGGTGAGGAAAATTTGTATATGGTGGTCATTTTTGTCATTTGTGGGTCCCCAACACAAAATGCCATTATGCTTATGAGGGGCACTGGCTTCTACCACAGTGCTGGACACAGATGCCAGCTTCAGGCTGTGTGAAGGATCACACCAATCTCAAACAGAGCTTAAAGGAGCAGCCACTGGTGTGGATGGTGGCCTTTTCCAGAGTGACATCTTATCTGACCACAGTGGCTTGTTTACAAGTAGTCATCTCTTGCTAAGCCTCCTCCTATGTATACACAGAGGTTCTGCATCTTGGGCCTCTACTCCGCTTTGTAAGCATTTCATAGGACTTAACCCAGAAACATTTAGATTTCATTGTCTAGAGGTAACAAAATGTAACTGAGTAGAACTGGATACCTAAGAATTTTTTTTTCTCATTCTTCCATTATAACAAATAATCATAATAATATAATTATATATTTGCTGTTGTTTGGAGAAGTGTTTCAAAGGTCCAGGTGTTGAAGGCTTAGTCTCTGGCCCATGGTACTATTGGGAGGTGGTGAGACTTTTAGAAAATGAAGTTTAGTGGGAGGTCTATATGTCACTGGGGGTGTGTATTAGAAGAAGGAGACAGTGGGACCCTGGTCTCTTCTTTCTCTCTTTTTCACTTCCTAACATGAAGTGAGTGATTTTATTCTGCCACATGCTTCTACCATGATGTGCTAACATAGGCCCAAAACAATGGGGCCAACTGATCATGGACTAAAAGCTCCACAAATGTGAGTCAAATAAACTTTTTTTTCTTTATAAGTTGATTAACTCAGGTATTTGTTATAGTGATGGAAAACTGACTGAAACAACAACCAAAATACAAAATTGCAAGTTACAAATTCTCAAAGGAAGATTCTTTTTTCTCTCTAGAGCAGTGTTGGTTCCTAATGGTGCTTCTGGCCCCAAGAGAGCCAGGCTCCTGCACTCACCTCTCTCTCCTGAAGCAGTCTACGCAGCGTGCGCTTCCTGACAATGTGACGCCTTCTCATGAAAAGGCCGATCCCAAGGGCCACTATCACCAGCAAGAAGAGACCACCCACAATCCCAGTGGCAATGGATGGGATCTTGGGTCTGGAATAAAATGGAAAGACAAGAAAGATTGAGGTTTGCTTCACATTTCCTGCACTTTTTGACACATTAACGTCATTTAATATTTTCTCAGAAAGTGGGATATTGTGTAGCTTCTAAAGGGAGAAAAGTCACCTCACTGATTCCTAGGACAATATTTCCAACATTTTCAGCTTCTCTCTTCCCAGCCTAGCCCCCCGTTTTTCACTTTGTAAACTGAGGTCTCATCTCTCCACATGGTGACAATTTTTTTTAATCTACTGATTAAGAAAACATACAATTTAAAAAATGATTCAGACTTTAATAATGCTTTTTATATGAATCTGTATTTTGTTCTTTCCAAGAACATGCCGGTTCAAGTGAAGATATTGTCTCCCTGCTAGGTTTGGTGAAAGAACCTTCCAGAAACAATAAGATCCCTAAAGGGGTCCTTGGTTTTCAAGATGGGTCCCACAGCTATGTGAACTGCTCTATGAATATGCCTGATGAGGGTTGTAAAGTGATAGGGTTTAGACAAAAAAGCATCATTGTTACAGTGAGTGTTTTCACGTAGCCTCACACCCCCGTGCATTAACTCCTGTGTCTTACCAAGGTCATACCTAATTTCAGAAAGAGGAAAAAAATCAGAAGTATGCTTTTTCAGCTCACTGGAGGAAGGACCATATGAATTAATAATATAAATAGCTGTATCTGGAGTCTTTACCAAATGATTGTTTTTGTGTGTGTGTGTGTGTGTGTGTGTGTGTATTGCTGGCATGAAAATTATTATCCTACTGTCTATTCTAATAGAGTTCCTGGTAAATTGATTCTTATTTTTGGGTAGAGATGTTAATGAATAGCAAAGATTAATTAGCACTATCATTTGTCCATTAAAAAGATGCCAAAGTCCTTGCACATTTCTTTTAAGTGGGTCAAATGAATTTATAAAAATGATAGTTCACAACATTTTTCTTTTTAGAAAGGGCAAAAGTCATCTCCAGCATTGCATTCCAAATCCCAAATTAATAAAGTTTGAATTAATGAGTTTTTACTATATATTAAAGGGCACACTGGAAGATACAAGGAATAATTTGTTCCACAGTATGAGTTCCATGGGGGACCACAGTAGTAAGAGTGAGTGATTGAGAAGAGAAAAATATTAAAAAGAGTATATATTGCTGGGGGCAGTGGCACATGCCTATAATTCAAGCTACTCTGGAGGCTGAAGCAGGAGGGCTTATTTCAGTGGTAGAGTGGATTCAATCCCCAGAATCACACACCCACACAGATGTAAAATTACAAAAAATTGAATTGATTAGTTTCTAGGTGGGGTGGTGATGGAAAATCTCACTGAAGGACATGGAGAATGTGATTCTGCAATCTGTACACGTGGTAAAAATGGGAGTTCATAACCCACTTGAATCAAATGTATGAAATATGATATGTCAAGAGCATTGTAATGTTTTGAACAACCAATAAAAAAAATAAAAATAAAAAAATAAAAACCTGAAAATCCTCCACTTCCAATCTGACCTCAAAATCAAATGCCTTATTAGGCTGAATACCCAAATCTGGCCACAATTCAAATTAGACAATCTACATCAATGGCCTGAGTTCGGGAACTTTGATCAAAAAATTCTCCAAGATTTGGACAATTTCCTCCAATGAAATCCCCAAGATTTCTTTTACCTTCACTCTAGCCTTCATTATACCAGCCCTGCTCTACTCTAAAACTAATCCTCACTAACCCACAACTCCCTTCCTCATTCATAGCTCCCAAAATGGCAGGTGAACACTCTCCTTAAAGACCTCAGGGTCCCTCTGCATCCTCATCCCACCTGCCCTCCTCAAAACCCACACCCAAGTGCCGCCCCCCCCTCTTTTGCCATCACCTCCTCTTACACAATCTAAAAACTCTTCCAGTGAAACACACGTCCCTTTCTGGGAGGTGGCAGGGGCTGAAGGGATTGTTCCCTTTTCTATGACTTTTTTTTTTTTTTTTTTTTTTTAATACATTCCAGCCTGGTCCTGGTCTTAGTGCCAGGTCTTAAGTCTCCTGATAATTCCTTACTTGCTGGGATTGAACCCACAGTTTGGGACACCTGTCAACCCAAAATTGCTTACCACCATCCCTCTATTCAAATCCAACTAAAAGACACCCCCCCCCCCTCAAACCTTGCCTGATTATCACCTGGGGAATAAAACTGATCTCAGGAGGAAACATAAATTATAGAACCACACCTTAGGAGACTGATCTTATAAAGGAAAAATGGTTAAAATGCCCTAAGCATGAGGAGTAGCTCAAACAGCAGATTCCCTTGGCTCCTGCCAGATCTATATCTCACCAAGGCTTGCATTGAAATGCAAATTGCAGAGGCCTGCTGATCTTACAGTATTTGAGATCAGAGGGTGAAAAAATATGCCTCTTTAAAAAAAAAAAGAAAGAAAGAAAGAAAGAAATGGTCAAGTCTTCTTTACCTTGAGAATCTTTACCTAATTATTTAAGAGCTCTACCTTATTCTTTCAATGTCTGAATTCACTCTAATCTAAGTCAAAAGTAAACCCTGATCTGATAAAGATGTTCTGCATGCTCCTTTACTAATTACAGCCATGCTATTTTTTTTCTAGGACACTTGTTTTTGTTTTTTTAGTTCTATATTTTTGAGCTCATGATTTTATGATGAATTCACATATGATTCTGTGTGCCTAAATTAATATGTTTTTCTGATCATTATTATTTTATCTAACTATAGCAGTTCTTGCACTCTGTTGTGTTGTTCAGAGGCCAATCTTCAAGGGTTAGCTCTCATTTACACTGGGAAAATGTCATTTTACAAGATCCTTAGTAGGACTTAGACATGGTGATGCTGGGAATAAATCTAATAGAGGCTTTAAGGAACATCTATAACATTCCAGTGGAGATCAACCTACAAAAAGCTACAAGGTTTTTGTTTCTTGTTTGTTTTGTGTATGTGTACATACTTGTGCATTGTGTTGTGTCTTCACATGGATTTGTATCCATATATCATGTACATGGTATCAAAATTGGCATATAAATGAACATTCATAAACTTAAATTTAAATAAAAAATGGATCCAAATACCTTTTAGTTCACATGATGTAAAAAAGTTCAATTTAAATCCGGGAAATAAATAAGAGTAAAATATGTCTTTAAAATTACTAGCTCAAATGTTTTTCTAGGTGGCCAGACAATTAATAGATTGTTGGTTTCTACAAAATGTCTAGAATGTAATATCCATTGTTTCTAGAATTTTTCTCCAACAAGGAAGAAATGGCTAGTACTGTTAGCTACACTTGGTATCTTGGTATTTACAGTAAAAAATAAGTAAATTAGATTTGACATAAATGGTATTAATTATAAATGTGCTTATCAGAAACATCTGATTACAAAGTTAAAACGTTAACTGCAAAAATATAAAATCAAGTACTCTTGACTTCTTGAATTAATGTTTTCATAAATTGGTAAGTGAAAAAAGGTTGAAGAGTGCTTTGTGTCTTCACTGAAGACAAGGTTATTAAGAATTAAGATTCTATCAGGTGTAATTTACATGCAAAGTATAAGAGGTTTCAAATGGGCTTCAATTAAAGTACCATAAAAACAAAGGATTTCACCTTATTAAGGTGAAATCATTTGTCTAAATTCAGAAGTTTATATGGGTTGCTTTCGAGTGTGAATTAAGAAAAGGATCAACAGTGAGGAAAAAACCAAGATGTTCTAGATAGAGAAATCTATTTTAGTATGAAAATTGCCAGAAAAAAGAAATGTTTCTAGTGAAAAGTCTTTGTGTGGTAAAGTAAAAAGCTGTAAAATGTCTAAGCAAGTTGCAAAAGGGTTTGTGAAGGGTAAATTTCAATAGTGTGTGTCTAACTAAGTTGGTTAAATATAATTAACATAATTAATTAAAGCTATTCCAATTTTTTTCTCTAAGGTAAAATATTAATATACTGGTATAAACCAAAATTTAGTCCTCTATGGGCTAAAGTAACAAAGATTTCTTAGAACAATAATTTGCTCTTATCAAGGTAATCGCTTGTGTTTGTTAAATTTTATTCTTTAAAGCAACTGGTCATAAAGGAATTAGAGTTTGTACAACTCTGGTGAAATAACAGCTGTTATTTTAGAGTATCATATTACATTACAGATTCTGAATTTTTCTTTAAAAGCTAAACTTGGTTAATATAAAAACATCAGTATAATTGTGATATTGTTGTATTCATATCTTCCAAGTATTCAAGTCTTTAAAGTATAAGGTTTAAAAGAGCATTTTACCAAGCTGGTATTCTTCAAACTAAAGTTTAAAGTAAAGGTTTGGGATTGTAAAATTATTTTTCTTGGTTCATAAATATGATACAAATTAAATATGTTTTTATTCCTGTAAAGTTCATTTTGTAATTTCCTTGTAAACTTTAACTGTTACTGTTAGTCCCTTACAGAAGTACAACTTTAGATATAATAACCTGAATTAATTTGAAATAGTAGGCCATCATCTATAGACAGACACGATGTAGGGATAACTTCCAGTACTAATACTGACCCCAATTAAATAAAATAGGTAAATGACTGTAAAGTTATGGGCATTAAATTTAAAACCCAGTACTCTTACAAGACTGGTGAAACTGGCTTGCTGGATGTTTAAGACCAAAGCTTAGAGATTAAAATTAAGGAAATTAAAGGTCAAGAAAAAATATCCAATATTTGGTTCTTGCCCTCTGAGTCAGCTTGAATCAAGGGAACAAAGAAACTTCTCTAAGGGCTTTGGAACTCTGGGTCACATGACCTCCCAATCAGGGTGATCCATGAGACCCTGGAGAACAGAAAGCTGACCAGTGCACATGCTGCAAAAGAGGAGGTTCATTGGAGAAGAGAGACATCCCTGATGCTTCCAAAGGAGGCCACATGGTCAGTAAGACTCTGACCCATCCTGGCAGATAGCCACTAAAAAAGCTAAAAGGCTGCTGTCAAGTTCCACAAGAATAAACTCCTAAGATAACTTAGCAGATTCTTAACAATAGACAGAAACAAGGTCAAATTGACCAGCTTGATCTTGAACACTTAGCATAACCAGTTATAACCAAAGTACAGCCATACCAGCATTTAAAAGAAAGGACAATGGTTTTTTTTTTTTTCTTTTTTTTTTTTTTTTTTTTTTGTGGGAGGGTATTGGAGATTGAACTCAGGGGACACTCTACGGATCACTGAGCCACATCATGCTGGCTTTGAACTTGTGATCCTCCTGTCTCAGCCTCCCAGCCACTGGGATTACAGGCATGCACCACTACACCCAGCAAACAGTTCTTTTAACAGAAATTAAGATAGACACTTGTGTCAGTCCCACAGTCCTGTTGCCCTCAAATTCTGAGGCATTTTTTCCTTTGCAAGGCTCATATTTACCCCTGCCTACCAAAAATTGGACTGGCCTCTGCACCTTGGTTTTTCTTACTTCTCAAACTGATGTTTTAGCTAACAACCAAAAATTGCCTATCCTGATAATGTACACACCAGGCACAAGAGAGCCCTTCAGTTTATTTCCTTACTCAAAGCCTGGAGATATCTGCCCAAATTGACACGGGAGCAGTGGGATTAGGAATGTCTATTCATTTCTTTAAAAAAGTAGAAGGGGTAGAGAGAGAAAAGGGGAGGGGAGGGGAGGGGAGGGGAGGGGGGATAGTAGACAATAGGACGGACAGCAGAATACATCAGACACTAGAAAGGCAATATGTCAATCAATGGAAGGGTAACTGATGTGATACAGCAATTTGTATACGGGGTAAAAGCGGGAGTTCATAATCCACTTGAATCAAACCATGTAATATGATGTATTAAGAACTATGTAATGTTATGAACGACCAATAAAAAAAAAATAAAAAAAAAAAATAAAAAATGTCACAACAGGTTATTGAGGATATCCATCAGGTTGCCAATTCAGTACTGACTTTACAAAATCAACTGGATTCTTTGGTGTCTGTTGTCCTAAAAAATTGTCCAGGACTAAATCTCTTTACTGTCAAACAAGGTGGCTTCTGTCTCTTCCTTGGGATGTTGCTTCAATATCAGTCAATCAGGACTGGTAAGGGATAAGGTTAAATAACTACAGGGACAGTTGGAACAACAGAGATGAGAACTGGCAGATTCCTGGTGGTCCTCATTGGGGGATCTAACATGGTGGATTTCTTGGTTATTCTCCCTTATATCTTCTTTAATATTCATCTTCCTCATAATAACCTTTCTTCCCTGTATCCTTAAATTCACACAGAGACAACTTCTTAGTAAAGTGACCTGTTTGGCTTGATCTGCTTCCCAGGGACACTTTAATGCCATTATCCTGGGTTGGGGTTGTGGCTTAGTGGCAGAGTACTTGCCTCGTACATGTGAGGCACTGGGTTTGATCCTCAGCACCACATAAAAATGAATAAACTATTTAAATAAAGATATTATATCCATCTATAATTTTTTTTAAAAAGCCATTATACTTCTGCATTCACAATTGGATTCCTAGAAACCACTATGGGAAAAGATTGCCTATGGTGACCCCAAATCCTCTTCCATGTATATCCCTCTTCAGCCCAAGCCAGAGGCTCGGCTCTATATCCTCTTCCAGTATCCTGAAAGGTAATTTTTCTTCTCAGCAGGAAATAGCTAGATATAATGACATTGCCCCAATTAATCATACCTCTTTCAGAGTCTGGAATGAAGGACATGGAGAATAAACCCCAGGCACTCCCCTATCTACAGCTATTCCCCTACCCATCTTCCTGCCACTTGTGTGTAGGGAGATGTCTGTGGTAAATTGGGAGCTTTGGTCATTCAGAAGCTCAGGCTTCAGCTGGAGGGAAGGCAGGAAGGGAAAATGGGGAGAACACAAAAGGAACTTACACCTGACTCCCACCTGATGACCCTAGTAAAAGAGGCCCCAGGGAACTTCCCTACTTTCCCCTCCTGTCTCACCCTAAATGAGCCTGCCGAACCAACTCATCCCATGACCGGGCTCTGCTGAACCCTACAAAACTCAGACCCATGTTGTAGCCCATCGTCATTTTCTTTCCTGAAAATGTGCCCTTCTGCTGCTCAATAAAAGAATCACTCATCTATCAAGGTCTGTCCCTGTTTCAGTTATTTTTGCCTCTACTCATCACTGAGATTGTAGTCTAAAGACAGGAAAAGTTTTGTTGTATGTCCTTGTAGGCTCAGTGAAGAGATGGGGATGGAAGAGATCCTATGTCTCAGAAATTGCCTTATTTCTCTTTAATGTTTCACCTGGTGGCAGAAGCCACCAGCTACAACTATCAGGTCTGGGGCAGATGAGTAGGCTGAAGTTGAAAAACATTTGTTACCAAAAGCTCAGTCCTTGTCCCCAGTGCCAATTCATGCCAATTTAGGAAGAGGATACAGTTTTGAGAAAAAGGAGGTTTATTGCTTTGCTAGCAAAGGAGAAACACAGGGGACTCCAGTTCCAGAGGCTGTGGTTCTGCCCATCAGAGAAAACAGGAGTTTTAAAGAAACTCTTCAAAGGCTACATTCCAGGTGTGCCCTGACAGGGGGCCCCAAGCTTGGCCTGAATATTATGTTGAAATTCACTTGTTAATTTGGGAGATAGTCACTTCCTAGTTCTTCTGGTGACATCTCTTTGCTGTGGAGAACAGATAAAGTAATCTAGTTCCCTGCCTTCAGGTTAGGGGAGGGGAGAGGGAAAAGAGGAAAAGAAATCAGCAAGGGCTATATTCAAAGGGTAAAGTGGATCACTCTTACAAGATCAGTAAGTGGAAGGATTTTGTCAACATAATCAGAATGGCACCCATTCCTTGGGAGTTTGGCTAGAGTTTTCTCAGAAATGGCAAAGAGATGTTTTGTGCATGATTCTCCAACTCTTCACTAGACGATGCTGATTGATGATACCACTCTTTCCCAGTTAAGTCTGAACAGGAATTTGTGATTTTGTTTTTCTCAGTGCATCCGGCAATAATGGCAAACTGATCAGAATTGAAATGTCAAAGGAAGTCCATTTGTCATTGTTGGACAATGTGTTTTGAAAATAAATCAAAGAAAGAAAATTCCCTCCAAGCTGGATCTTTGTCATTTAATAGAAAAGTCATTTAAACACAGGTTTGTGATAATATTGATTTAGTGGGGAAAAAATGAGTAGAAGTTGGGAGATAGTAAGATTAAGGAAAACTGGTGTAACTGCTGAAGCCAGAGAGAGGTATGTATAAAGAGGTGGCTAGCCATGGGTACCAATTCCTATGGAGAAGGCCCAGGCCTAACCCTTCCTGCATCCCTTCCACTGAAGAACAAAGTTGATAGGGGACAGGAAGGTGGAATCAGCAAGGCAGTTTCTGCTGGGGACCTTGGGCTGACTAAGGGAAGGCTTAAGAAACTGACAAGGCTCCGGGACAATCAGAAATGACTTTTGGTAATATTTGAGGAGGTCCATTGGATCCCAAACTGATACTTACCCATTTATTGTACAGCCTTGAAGCCCTGGTCCAGCACATCTGTGGGCAATAAAAGACAAATACATTCTAACTCTTTGGCATTTGTTTTGTGGAGATTTAAAAAAAAATTAACTTATAAGCAATGTGCAGCAAATTGCTCTCAAATCATTACATTGCATCTCAATACTGGGGTGGTGATTACTAATTTATGTAGTATGTATTTGACTCATTTGATCATCCATGAAGGAAATATTCATGAGTGTCTTCTTTGTACAGGGAATTGAACAAAGCAGTCAGGTCATTATTGGAATATTTTCACATATAGTCCACTTTTGACACAGACCAGCTATCTCATAGCTGGCCGTAGATGTTAAGATAGATAGGGGAGGTAAGCTCCCTATTTACCTCTCGTGATTTTTTACCAGCCCTTCTGAGTTGTCTACACTCTTTTCAAGATGATATATTTTGTCTTCATTATCTGACGTTCTGGCTTCTACTTGCTCTACTCTGTTAGTGATACTCTCAATTGAGTTTTTAATTTGGTTTATCGTTTCCTTCATTTCTAGAATTATTATTTGATTATTTTTTATAATCTCTATCTCCTGATAAAGATGCTTAACTTCTTCTTTTATCTGTTTATGTAATTCATTCTCAATGTGTTCTTTCGCTGCTTGAATTTGCTGTCTCGTATCCTCTTTAAGGTTCCATTCCATCTGTCTAAGGTGTTCCTTGAGTTCTTTATATGACCATTTTTCTGATGACTCTAGGTCCTCCTGAATATTTAGGCTGTCCTGCATTGTTTGTACTCCTTTTCTTCCTTGCTTAGAGCAGATTATGCTTAGTGAAGCTAGCCAATCCCTAAAAATCAAATACCAAATGTCTTCTTTGATATAATGAGAGCAACTATGAACAGAGCAGGGAGGAAGAGGAGGAAGAAAAGATTAACATTAAACAGAGACATGAGATGGGAGGGAAAGGGAGAGAAAAGGGAAATTGCATGGAAATGAAGGGAGACCCTCATTGCTATACAAAATTACATATAAGAGGTTGTGAGGGGAATGGGAAAATAAACAAGGAGAGAAATGAATTACAGTAGATGGGGTAGAGAGAGAAGATGGGAGGGGAGGGGAGGGGGGATAGTAGGGGATAGGAAAGGTAGCAGAATACAACAATTACTAATTGGGCATTATGTAAAATTGTGGATGTGTAACCGATGTGATTCTGCAATCTGCATTTGGGAGTTCATAACCCACTTCAATCTAATGTATGAAATATGATATGTCAAGAGCTTTGTAATGTTGTGAACAACCAATAAAAAAAATAAAATTAAAAAAAAAAGATAGATAGGGGAGGGCAGGGAGCCAACATGAGACACATACACTGGAGCCATACTGAAGCAGGAATAGGGTGGCAGTGTGGAGTCTTTGCTGGCCTCCCAGGAAAGCTGAACTTTGAACAAACATCCAGCAGTGATGGAATGGAGCACAGGCTGCTCCTGAGATGGGAATCAGGTTACAGACAGCATGCTAGAAAAGGAAGGAACCCTAAAAAATTAAGGGAGACACTGGATAGGAGGTATAATAATAGAAACCTGGTAGTCCACATGAAGGAGAGGCAGAAAGGAATGCTGGAGGGACAGATAAGAAAAGGTATGAGTCTGAAAGGCAGCAAGATGGCTGTGATGATCAGACACAGAAAGGCAGGACAGGCACTGGCCCCACCCAGATCATTCAATTGAGTCATTCTCTATGCAGATCATACAGGACTGCCTTACAGATTACTCCTGAGCAGCGAGGGTCCCATTGTAGTGGAACAGATTACCATCATTATCACACTGTGGTTTATATATATGAAGGGCACCAGGGAGACTTTTGGATATGAGTGAATAATATCTCTAGACTGTTGTAAACACTTTCTATCCATATTCCTTAGGTGCCAGTAATTGGCTCTGATCTCTATACCCTACTCTTCTTGGTTTTAATGGCTGGGGCTCCTGCATTTTTCCTCAGTGTCAGGTACAACAGTCTTGCTTCTGCCACGCCTTCAAGATTTCACCCATAAATGAAACACACAGGTGCCTTCAGGCAGTGAAATATACAGGGAAGCCTCCTTATTTCCATCTATTACCTTCTGGGAACATTAAGATACTCAAAATAGAGAGCATTCTGTAATGAACCGGCCACTGATAAAAACAGGCCTTATTCAAAATATCCTCCCACCCTCTTTTCCCACCACAATGTCTTTCAGCAGCTCTTAATTGTCAAATGTGATGTAGTGGGAACATTATGCTAAGCAAGGGCAGATTGAAATTGCAGTTTGGACAAGAGGCGGGGTCTTATGCAGCCTCTGAAGGTATACTGGAAAGAAACCACAGAGATTGCTAACAGGGAGCTACAACCAAGAAGCTCAGAGGGAAAGACCAGTTTACATTTGAAGAGGATAGAGTCAGGACAGGTACTTCCAGAGAGAAAGAAACACTTAATGGGGCTCAGTAATCATCTCAACTCATGAACCAGTGGAGTCTGATCCCTCACCACAGCACAGGACCTTGAATGATCCTAAGAGCCACACCCTTCCAGCATGACAGGTGTGGCCACCTAGTGCATGGGTAGATATCCTGGAAGCATATCCATTTAAGTGTCACAGATTAGGAGCTCTTTGGGAAAGCTGAATATACCATTTCTTGCCTTTTGATTCCTGATATGAAGTCAAAGAGGCCAGATTAGGTTATCATTATATTCTCTCAGAAAAATTATTCTCTGTCCTCCACTCATTTTTTTCTCTCTTTTTTTGTAAGGAATTTACATTTAAATTACATTACCATGTACCTTTTGTTGCATATGATTTAAAAGCAGGCAAATTTCATATTATCTAATTTAATTTATAAGGATAAAAATTTCAAATTTATGGGTGAAGTCTCAAATACCTTGCCACTTGATATGAAAATGTGATTCCATTTAAAATGGATATGCTTCCAGTATTCCTATCCGTGCACTGGGTGGCCACACCTGTCATGCTGGAAGGGTGTGGTTCTTGGGATCAGTCAAGGTCCTATGCTATGGTGAGGGATCAGACTCCACTGGTTCATGAGTTGAGATGATTACTGAGCCCCATTAAGTATTTCTTTCCCCATAAATATGGGCAAAGAAATACCTCTTTCTGAGAACTTAGAGAAACACTGTGCTGATAAGTCTATGCACCTCATAAATATTCAGGAAAAGAAAGGTTTCCTTATTTTCCTTTACCCTCATCAACATTTCTCCATATTTTAGAAGTTACATCTATTTCTATCATGTAATTCCTATGTAATTAATGACTTTGAGAGAAAATACTGGTAGTAATAATAAGATCATATAAAATTATATGTTCTCCCAACAAAAATGCCAAGAATCAGGAAAAAAACATAGAAAAATATTAAAATAAACGATCACTAGTATTTTAAAAAAATTTGACTAAATTCCTTTTTCCTACATTTCAAAATGTGCTTATTTTTCTAGGTAAATGTACTGAAAAGTCCAACTCCTGAAGACTTTCTGGATCCCCACAAAGGGCAACAATTACACATTCATAGACAAAGAGACATATATATGCACTAATTTCTGAAACACAGAATAAAGGAGAAAAACACACATTTAATTAATATGTACAAATACACTAACAGTGCCTAAGAGTTCCTTTTTCTCCACATAATACACTAATATAGTTCTTTTGTAGAGATTCTGCTCCAAAATCGCTTATAAAAATAGATGGTGAAAAACAGCAAAGCATAATTTATTTTTTAAATTTTAAAATTATAAATATTAACATATTAATTTTTTAGATGAATGGATTTCATTGTAAGATTTCTATACTTAATATGCAGCATATTTTTTATAATATCCACTCTCCCATCTACACTCTTTTTGCCCTCCCCTCTCCTTATGTTTCCTGAGTCCCCCCTTCCCCTTCGCTAATAGTCTCTCATCTACTTTTAGGTCATCATTGTTTTTTATGTTTTTGTTTTGTTTTATTTTTTAAGCTTCCACATATGAGAGAAAAATACGTGATGTTTGTTTTTCTGCATCTGGCTTATTTTGCTCAACACGATGGTCTTCAGTTCTGTCCATTTTCCTGCAAATCACATGGTTTTGTTGTTTTATATGGCTGAATAATATTCCATTGTGTGTGTGTATGTGTGTGTGTGTGTGTGTGTGTGTGTGTGTGTGTGTGTGTATCAATCACACTTTACTCATTTATCTGTGAAGTACACCAAGGTTGATTCCAAATCTTGGCAAGTATGAATAGTGCTACAATAGACATGGGTGTTAGGGATCTCTTCAGGATGCTGACTTTATTCCTTCTGGTATATATCCAGGAGTGGTATAGCTAGATTTATGGTAGTTCTTGTTTTATATTTTTGAGGAACCTCCATACTGTTTTCCATAGCAGCTCCACTAGTTTACATTCCCACTATATAAAGGTTCCTTTTTCTCCACATCATTAACAGTGTTTGTTATTTTTTAATTTTTATAATAATAGCTGTTGTAACTAGGGTGAAATGGAATTTCAATGTAGTCTTGATTTGAATTTCTCTAATGGCTAAAGATGTTGAGCATTTTTTTCCATGTTTACTGGCCATTTGTACTTCTTTATTTGAGAAGTGTCTGTTCAGATCATCTGCCAGGTAATTGATTGTATTAGTTGGGATAATTATCAATCTTGTTGATCATTTTTGGAGTTCATTATATATTCCGGACATTAATATTCTGTCAGATAATAGCTGACAAAGATATTTTCCCCATTCCATAGACTGTCTCTTCATTCTGTTAATTGCTTTCTTTGCTGTGTAGAAGCTTTCTAATTTGATTTAATCCCATTTGTCAATTCTTGCTTTTATTTCCTCTTTGCCTCTACCTACATGCTAAAGTGTTGCCACTCTATTCTCTTCTAGCAATTTCAAAATTTCAACTCTTAAATTAAGGTCTTTGATCCATTTGGAGTTGATTTTTGGACAGGGTGAGAGATAAGGATCTGGTTTTAATCTTCTACTTGTAGATTCTCAGTTTTCCCAGCACCATTTGTTAAAGAGACTTTCTTTTATCCAACATAGGTTTTTAGCAACTTGTCAAGAATAACATGGCTGCAGATGTGGAAGTTTATTTCTGGATCCTCTGTTCTATTCCATGGGTCTACATGTCTGTTTTTATGGCAATACTATGCTGTTTTTATTTCTGTGGCTCTTGATATCTTTGGAAATCAGATATTGAGATGCCTCCAGCATTGCTGTGTTTGCTCATGATTGCTTTGGCTATCTGGGTTCTTTTATGCAAAGCACAATTTATAATATGCTTTGCAGAGTTTACAAATTGGCCACTATAACCCGCATGCTGATATGGCAAAAGGGACAAAATATGAAGAGTATTAAATTGTGACCAAAGAGATATTTGGCAAAATTCAAAGTCCATTCCATAGTACTTCACTATTAAAAAAAAATAGTTTAGGTGACTATTTCCTTAACAAGATAATTAGTATCTCAAATTAACAGCAGATGTTCTTAATATTGTGACATAACCATTCTAGTCACTGTCAAATGTAAAACTCTGATGTTCACTTCCATTGTGTCAGATATTATTCTGGAAATTCTGGCCCATGTAACACAATCTGAATTTTTTATTTATTTACTTATTTAGCAGTTGTGCGGATTGACCCCAGGGCCTCATGCATGTTAGGTAAGCACTTTACCACTGAGCTACATCCCCAGTTCTACAATTTGAAACTTTTGAAAAAGAGATGAAAATATCATTGGGGGATGATATGATTGTGTTCCTAGAGAACTGACTACTCATCATAATTGTCTGAATCACAATCACTGCCATTGCTACTGTCACCAACATAGTTACCATCACTTCATTACCACCACCATCATCCATGCTACTATTCATTAATCGAGTGCTCACTGTGTTCCAGGCACTGTTTTAAGTACACTAGACACCTTAACTCATAATTATAAAAATTCTGTTAGGTATGTTGTATTATTATTCCAATTCACAGATAAAGAGAGGCCCGGAGAATCTAAGACACCTGCCTAAGGGCACCCAACTAATACTGGATGGATCTAGAGAGAGAAAGAGGAATAGGGCCAAACAAGATTGAAGATTTTAAGAAATACAAGGAAACATGAAATGGTATAGATGGCAACTCAACTTCTTTTTGATTGCCAGATGTAGTTCAGTTTGATTGCCAAATTTATTATTCCAGTAAACAAGACACATACAATCAAAATACTTCTGCTGATTGCAGCAAAATTGGTAACAGCTTAATAATCAACTAGTTATAAGATAGTACTTGTAAGCAATATTCCAGACAATGTAATTGCAAAACACCAAAAAAAAAAAAAATCAATGCACACTGGGACCCTAGTAACCTAGAGAGAGGCAGAGGTGACAGCTGTTGAGAACTCAGCTCTTTCCACCTATCACTTAGTCTCTCTTGTTTGGACAGGAAGCACTGTGGAACAGAGTCTCCAAGTGACAAACATCCTGAGAGACAAAGAGATATTCCTATCAGTATCAAGACCTACTCAATCGTGCTGCTGCTGCTAAAATGGATATAAGACCATCACCTGTGTAATGGATTGATAGAAACCTCTATAATCCATGGCCAGGAGATTGGGGAGGTGTTTTCAACATGTAAATTTGCAAGTTAGGAAACATTTTCTGTTTCTACATTCTGTTATGGGCATCCAAGCCCCACTCACCCATAAGTGCAGTTTGGATGGCATAGGTGGCAGACACGGTTGGCATCTGCATACTTCCAGACCAGGGTGTTGTTTTCTCCCATGATTCCAGCTGGGCAGGTCTTGACACAGTGGGGGCCATCAATGTAGTGGGCACACTTTATGCAGTTGTCTGGTCCCTGCACCAAAGCACAGAAAAATATTTATGTATGTCTCTTTCTTTTTCAAAATGGGAATAACTTTTTACTTAAGATATTTAGTGTGAGCCAAAATGATATATAGAAGTTTCCATATATCAGAAAACAAGTTCTGTGAATGCTCTTGCTTGATATGACCTCACTGTAAAGTTCAGTGTAGTTTTCTGACTTCAAATGCATGGAACATACATAGACATAAAAGAGACGATGTACTTTGTTGCATTTTACTTGACTCATCATAGGCATCTTTCCAGGTCAAAACCATCTTGATTTTTCTCTCTGTTTGTTTATTTATTTTTGTGGTGCTGGGGATGGAGCCCAGGGCCTTCTTGCCCAGTTCTCCTCCCCTTCTTTCCCCTCACAGGATCTTGCTGTGTTGCCCAGGCTGGTTTTAAACTCCTGAGCTCCAGTATTCCTCCTGCCTTAGTTCCTGCTTGAGTTGGGTGCCTCACACTTCATAAGGCAATGAGAATGAGACAAAAGAAGGGTTTCCCTCTGGGCTTTTCTCTCTAATGTCCCAGTTTTGTCCTCTAAAAGGCTGAGTGTACTTAGACCTAGAACAGCCGGGAAGACTAAGTCAATATCACCAACCATTCTATTAGAATGATGAAAATTTAACTCAGCATCCTGTAAACCTATCAACCAATGGTTTACTTTGTAAGCAGCCATGTTGACAGCCTAGATCTCTATCTAACACAGTCTTATTAACCTCTGCCTGATGCAGCGACAACTTCTGAAAAAATATTTTCATTTACTAAATTTAGATGTGACTACTGAAGCTCAAATCCAAATATATATATATATATATATTTATAATCAAGAATTATCAACATTGGGATATTTGGTATTAGAGGGACCTGACGTCTCATTTGTGAGCTTAACAAGATTATTATTGAAGATGTAGATTTAAAACTGCAGGTTTTAAAAAGTTTTGCTATAAGTTTCTTTTAAGGTTCTTCAACTTAGTTAAACTGAATGTTAAAAAAAGAATTTTATGATATTTGATTAAAATGAGAAAGAGATGAATTGCACATGTCAGAAATGGTGAAAAGTAGCCTGGCATGGTGGTGTACAGCTGTAATCCCAGGGACTTGTGGGGGCGGAGGCAGGAGGATCATAAGTTTGTAGTCAGCCTGGGCAACTTGGTGAGAAGCTATCCCCAAGTTAAAACAAATAAATAAAAAGGTTATGTGCAAATTATGTTCATGGACTGGGGCAGACATTCCGGAAGGCACTGGATGCACTTATAATTCTCCACAAACTCCCTGGGCTCCCTGAGAGAAAGAACAAGGAAACTGATGATGCCATCCACTGAGAGGCTTTTTAAAAAGGGCAGGGTGTGCAGCTCAGTGGTAGAGCACCCATGGGTTTGGTCCCCAGTAGCAAAAAAAAAAAAAAAAAAAAAAAAAAAAAGTGAAAAGTGGCTGAGAATGAACCAAAGTCTACCACAGCTTTCCTGTGCTCTGGTGAAGAAATGGTCATGGTTAAATGTGCTTGGGGTGCTGGAGTGGAAAGGTAAAGGTTGTCACAGGTGTGATACGTCACTCACACACAGCCACACTGTCACAGCTTACAGATCTTGCCCATTTCTTCTCTGGGAGCTGGGCTTGGATGGTTATCCTTCCAGCTAAGGAAATGCAAGTTACCACTGTTTCTGCTCCTGTGAAGGGAGAGTGCATAACATCAGAGGGACTCCTTACCCGGCCTGTGCAGGTTATGTTCATGGTCTGGGGCAGACATTCCGGATGGCACTGGATGCACTCGGAATTCTCCACAAACTCCCTGGGCTCCCTGAGAGAAGGAAAAAGAAAACTGAGGATGCCATCCCCTGAGAGGCTCCTCCAGATGCAGGTGGATAGGACCCTAACAGGTGACACAAATCACTGCTCCCAGTGAGGCAGAAAAGTTTTAGATAAAGGTCAAAGAGTTGGGACTCAGAGACTATACTATATATATTACAATGACTGTATCAACTGAATCTTTGGTCATCTTCTCCCAGAAAAATAAACATATAAGCTTCATTTACACTAAAGATATCTTCCCTGGGTTTTTCCAAAAACCTAGTTTCTGATATATTAGGTTAGCAAGCCAAAAATGAAGAGAAAAAGTGTTTTAATGAGGCTCCTCCCTCTAATAACAGCTCTATGAATATTTCAATTAATATGGATAGAAAAGGTGACTGTAGGTAAAGGAAGGAGGGGTAGCCAACTAGCTGAATGGCTATTACTCAAAATGGTAAGTGTTGAAAACAGGTATGAAAAATTTTGCTTGTACTATTTTCAACCTTCCTCAAGATGTGTAGATAATAGCAAGAAACTGATGCTCGAATGAAAAGACAAATAGTGTGAGAGCTGTTATGAAGACTGAAATCTCCCTGGAATTAACTCTAAATCTTCACTCCAAGCAGAAAACAAGGACTGTTTACACCCCAAAAAATATGTCATGGGACCTCCTTTAGACAAATGGCATCATTTAAACTATGACACAGTGGTGTTTTTCTGTGCTTCATCTCTGGGTCAAATCCCCTGCTAGGGAGACAGACTTCCAAAGGGACTGCTGAACACCAGGATTCTCCACACTAGTGGAAAGGCATGGGTCACGGGATATGATCATTTTAATTACCTTGTCCCCTAAAAGAGACTTTGAAAACTGAAAACTCACATAAGAGTCTATTTGTGGCAATAAGGACTGCATCAGTTTCTTATTTGAAAGAGCACTCACTCTCAGTAATGCAAATCATTCTGAGTCTAGCAGCTAAAGGACTCTTCTGCATTGAATTCGGTCTTCCCATCCTGCCTCTGAGTATTTTGGGATCCAAGCCGTGATCTATGCCTAATGTGAAACAGGAAGGAAAATTTCCTACATCCCACCTGTAATTCCTATGGCTCTTCTCTATCAAACTCTCCCTTTCTCTTTAAGTTTTTTTTTAATTTATCTGCTTATCTATCCTTCAATTTGACTTTCCAATTAATTTGTTTTAGTCATTACTTCTAGTCATTCAAAGTTTTACATCAATCTTGAGATTCTCAGAGTATCTTTGTATTGATTACAATGAAATTAAACAAACATCATACAGATTATTTCTTTCCTTATCTCTAGTTATATTTAAAGCTATTTCTATGGTTCAATGTTCACTGCATATGGGGACACATAAAACAAAAATCAACCAGAAAATATGATTTGCATTAATGGATTTTGACACACCAGAAAAAGTGAATGGTAAAGAAGGGACCAATGACATTCTCTTGGCCACTGGAACAACCTGTGACTGTTCTATTTGCCTTAGGAACATTGCACAACTTAGAAAAATATACACTATTTCCAGGAAAAAAAATTCCATAAAGTATTGGGTTGTATTAGTTAATAATGAAAAAAACATTGCTTACTTCATATCATGATGAACAGTTTAGCAAAAAATTAACACACAAGCAAACAAACTAAAAAGATAACAACGGTAACAACAAAGGAAAAAGAAAGAAAGGAAGAGAATCAATCTGAATAATCAAAATCTATAACAACGACCCTGTGACTGATTTCGATCAAGACAAGGGTAATGAAAGAACAGCATCTCACCCCTCCAGAACGTTGCACTTCTCCACACACTCCTTGCCTCGGCTGACATTTTGGCAGGAGACACAGTCTCTGGGCTCAGGGCCCCAGCAGCCCTCAGATGAGCACAAGGGATTACAGAAGTGGCCTCTGTTCTCTGAGGAGACACAGTGAGTCACAGGAGTCAGTTACAGAATAAGGACCACAGGGAGAAGAAGACACAACACCTTTGGAAGGAGGCTATGTGCTCTACACAAACCAGCTGGGGGCTATTGAAAGGAGTAGGCTCCAAGGCCATCTGCAGGCTCCCTCCTCCCTGCTGGGTGTCAAGAGTACCCTGGACCAGACTTGGTGGTAGTTTGTTCTCACAGCTGACAGAAATAACAGGGAAGGTTATAGTCAATGCTGTGTGCTAGGTACCATGCCCAGAGAACTTTATAATGCAGAATTTTCATTTAATTCTTTCATGAGCAACTGTGAAATAGGAATCACCATTTTATAGGTAAGAAAGTAAAAAATCTACAAAACTAATTGGCCAAGTTCTCAAAGCCCAGGAGGGTCAGACCAGCACTGGAACTTAGATGTGCTTCTGCATAAGGCCAGGTCTCACCACAAGGCTGGGTGCATTTGCCAGCTTAAAAGCTAACGTATGGGGCTGGGGATGTGGCTCAAGCGGTAGCGCGCTCGCCTGGCATGCGTGCGGCCCGGGTTCGATCCTCAGCACCACATACCAACAAAAAGATGTTGTGTCCGCCGAGAACTAAAAAATAAATATTAAAAATTCTCTCTCTCTCTCTCTCTCCTCTCTCACTCTCTCTTTTTTTAAAAAAAAAAAAAAAGCTAACGTATGAAGATAAAATCAGAATAGAAAATGTTGCTGTGAAATATGATCCCATTCCTGTGTGTATGTGTATGCCCAGGTGCATGTCTGTCCATGTGTGCTATCGTGCCTAGGTATAGTCATCAGAGGCTGAAATGAGCAGGAATAACCTATAGCTAAAGTATAACATAAGTAATACTGAATTTAATGGTTTTTTGTTTTGTTTTGTTTTGTTTTTTTGGTACTAGGGATTGAACTCAGGGGCACTCAACCACAGAACCACATCCCAGCCCTATTCTGTATTTTATTTAGAGACAGGGTCTCACTGAGTTGTTAAGTGCCTTGCTGTTGCTGAGTCTGACTTTGAACTCATGATCACCCCGTCTCAGCCTCTCGAGCTGCTGGGATTACAGGCATGTGCACTGCACCTGGCTAAATTTAGTTTTTTTAAATTGCAAATAATCGGTAGCCTAAACTTCAGAGCAAATTATTCTATGAAATGAGAATGATCTCGAGGTAATTCTGGTGAATTTCACATTGTATCTTCACAATTTGGAATATACACGTTTCATTTACTTATTTTTTTTTTTAAAGAGAGAGAGGGGGAGGGAGGGAGGGAGAGAGAGAGAGAGAGAGAGAGAGAGAGAGAGAGAATTTTAATATTTTATTTTTTAGTTATCGGTGGACACAACATCTTTGTTTGTATGTGGTGCTGAGGATCAAACCTGGGCCGCAGGCATGCCAGGTGAGCGCGCTACCACTTGAGCCATATCCCCAGCCCTCATTTGCTTCTTAAGGAATAAAAAAAGTAATACAAATATTTGGGAATGGTCCTTCAATATTCCACCTAAACAAAACTGACCCACAGGAATCATTTGCACAATTGAAACGAAAACTGATCACTTACTGCAGTCTTTTTCATCTCTGTTGTTTATAATTTTGGTTTTCTGACCGGAAGTCCCAAATAGTTTTTTCCAGTTTATTGTGTTTGCATAGCACAAATTTCGGTTTCCTGAAATTATCACATCTCCATCACTTATCTCCTTCAGGGAGCGTAATCCCAAGGATGTTATGTTCAGGCCAACAACTGCTAGAGAAAACTGACCACTAAATTGGGGAAAAGAAAAATAACCTTGTGAACAATGATGCAAACAACATATCACTAAAAACTTTATTTTGTTGTTCAGGACCACTTAGATTTACTACCATCTTCCAATGTTTGTAAGCTATGTTGTGAAAGGTATACATTATAGTTTTGGAAACTGCAAGTGGGTAAGTAGTTTTTTTTTTTTTTTTTTTTTGGTACCAGGGTTTAAACCCAGGGATACTTTACCAATGAGCCACATCCCCAGCCTTTTTTTTTTAAAAATGTTTTATTTTGAGACAGGGTCTTTCTAAAGTTGCTTAGGGACTTGCTAAGTTGCTAAGGCTGGGTATGAACTTGTGATCCTCCTGCCTCGACCTCCTGAGATGCTATGATTACAGATGTGTGCCACACTACTTGTCTGCAAGAAGTTTTTTTGAGCTTTTCTAAGGACAAGCCAGTTCCTCACTCCTTATCTTCAACCTCAGAAACAGACTTGAAGGGGGGCTGAATAAATACCTTCATGACATTTTATTTACTACACTTTAATTTTTCTTAGAAATTGGAAACACATTTCACCTCTGAAAACCCCAAAGGTATTTTAAAGACTATAGGTTTGTCTGTCCATCCATCAATCTAACCACCTACCAGTTACCCAGTCATATACTTACTGAACAAATATTTGTGGTACTATGTGCTAAATTCTATGTAGATTAAACACATGTTTCCTACTCTCAAGGAACCCTTTATCTAGAGGTGAAATAACCATATAAGCAGAGTATTTGAGCCTAGAGAGATGAATGCAGCAAAAGTAAGAGCCATTACAGAAGCATGTAATATTTAAATAGTCCTGAAAAGGGGGGACTTCCCTGCAGCCATGACGCCTGAGGCTGTCACCTGAAGAGCAGGACCCCTGATATTTTCCTTTACGCTAGGACTCCACAAGGTATTCAATATGTGTGCATCAATTGACTGGATGAAAGAGACTGAGATAAAAGGAAGAAGTTCCAAACCACCTGGGATGGATGCTGAGAGTCGTGGTTTGCTGCACATAAATGTGCAGGTGGTGGGGGGACTGGGAGATGGTGTGGAGGGTGGATGAGGCTGGAGCACAGAAGATCTTGCACTGTTCAGGGGAAACTTGGATTGCTCTTTGTGACTGACTAGAAACCACAGGGGAAAAATCTGCACTTGTAGGAAGCTCACTGGACAAGAGGATGTGGAACAGACCAGTTGAGACAAGACTTGAGTGAAGAGTCTTCTAATTAAAGTGTTAAGTGGCAAAGGTTTAAAGGATAATTTGGCAGCCCTTCTCTCCCTGTTCTTCTCCTCCCCATCTTTACTCCTTTCCTTTCCCTCTTTTCCTACAACCTGGCTCCTGAGAAGCAGAAGGCCCTGTGCAAGATACCTATATCCACTACTGCTAGGAACTCTCTCCCTGCCAAGACACCAGGGGCCAGGCTGGGGTCTTCCCTGAAGGACAGGTCTGGAGTTTTGGGGAGTCACATTCTGGAACTTATGATAACCTTATGGCAGTGAGGACTGAATATTACCGGATTTCTCCCTAAATGTGAAAAAATACATAGCCTTCATCTTGCTTAAATCCCTAAAAATACCCGAAGTGGAACGTAGAAGTCATCTAAACCAGTGCTTTAAATATCTCAGCTTTGTATAAATGGCAAAGAAAGCATTCCTGAGAATTCAGAGCAAAGGGGTCTTTTAGGGAAGCAATAGTAGCTGCATATTTATTTGTTTTTATTTATGTATTTATTATTGTGGTATTAGTAATGCAACCCAAGAGTGCTCTAGCACTGAGCCACATCCCCAGCCCTTTTTATTATTTTTTAAAAATATGAGACAGAGTCTTGTTAAGTTGCCATGTTGGCCTTGAACTTGTAATCCTCCTGCCTAAGCTTCCCACGTCATTGGGATTATAGGCATGAGCCACCACACCCAGTTTAGTTGTATGTTTACTAGTATCAGAAGTGTTTATCAAACAGACTTTATGGAAAGTAATATATATTTTATGTATCCAGTATTCTGATTTTCTTTAATATTGCACAGGATTATGTAGTCCTTTTAATATTCAATTATGGAAAACTCTTCTCAACAAACAGTTTCCAAGGCAGGTGTAAGCTAAAGATTTCCAAATCCCTCTTCCTCACCACAAAAGTTATGATTTCTCTTACTATGTTAAAGACGCTTTGTGTGTGTGGGTGTATGTGTGTGTTTCTGAGTGTGTGGATTTCATTGTTGAAGTTGATAAAGTAGAAATCATAAAATGCATTCTTCTGTCATGTGTTATTAATTAGCACAAATAAAATAAAAAGAAAGAGTAGAAATCATGAAAAAAACATTTAATGTTAAAAAGTCTCTCCAATTCCCCTGATTGAATATGCATAACTTCAAATGCATCACGACAAAACTTCAGCAAACACAAACTGAGACATTCCACAAAACACCTAGCCTGTACTTTTCAGAGTGTCAAGGACATAAAAGACATGGTAAGACACAGGAATTAACACAGATTGGAGGAGAATAAGAAGATACAAGGGGTAAATGCAGTGTGAGAAGTTGGAGTGGACAGTGAGAGAGATGCATGGAAAACTTGGTGAGCCTAATAAAGCCTGTAGTTTAGTTAACAATGTCAACTTTTTCATTTTGATCCTTGTACCTGCTCATGCAATACTTTGTTAACCTTAAGGAAAGTTGGGTGAAGGATATATGGGAAGTCTTTGTACTAGTGTGGAAACTCTCGTGTAAGTCTAATTTCAAACTAAATAAACAGAGAGTTAATCTATCAGGCTTTGGCTGTGGTCCACTTACTGTTGCTTTGTCCTGCCACGTATGATTTCTAGGTTCTCAAAAGCATGGAGGTCAGTCTTGTTTTCAGGCCAAGCTTGAATCAGCAAAAACCCTAGAAGGCAGAATAAAGACTCAGACATGTACCATTTGGATTTTCTTTTCTTCCTTCCTTTCTTTTTTTTTTTTTTTTTCCTATTTCTTTTTGTAGGAACCATTATTGTAGGATTCTCATTAGACTCTCCCAGGATAGTGAATATTTGTTTGGATTGTGCTCTTATCCTCTTCACTGAGGACATGAACATATGAATGGATGAAAGTCAAGGCAAAATTCCACTCCCCTGCTACATCTCTTCTACTGCCCCACTCCCACCTACTAGGCTGTGAAACAGCTCTGATGGCCCTTTGAGGGCTTTATATCTGATCCCCCCAAGTGGACTCCTGCCTTACAGACAACAAATTTCAAATATTTTTCTTATTTAGCTCCAATTCTAAAACAAACCTTGCTTTGGGTCTAACTATTCCCCCCTTTGTAGAGATGAAGAAAGTGGAGCTCAGATATCAATCATGGACCCAAGGTATGCCATAGGCCAAGCAGGGATTTAAAGTCTAGTTTATAGGGCTTGAGAGCTCCTACTGTCCCTCATCTTCTCACTCTTCCCTTCCCTCCACCCAGTGCGGTTCCTGGCCCATCATGGGGGCTGGTCTGACCTGGGGAGAACAAGGGATTAAACATGTTCACACCAAGTTGTGAGTGACCCTGGCCATGGCTTCAAATATTCATATGTAGGGGAAACTGAATTTTTGAAAAGTATCAAAGAAGCAATTGATGGTGGTGAATCTCAGAAGAAATGTTTTTATGCCAGGGGAAAAAGAGATGGACCAAAGTTCCCTATAAAACTCTGATGTCCAATTTGTGCTCCTAGGTTATGGCAGCACAAACCTGTTATTTCCTTTACGGTTTTTAGAATATCCAGTTCCTTTGGATCTAGAGGAGGAGTACGTGTGAAGGAGTCCCTGAAAGAAATGGCAGAATGATTATTAATTATCTGTCTTTACCAGTTAAAGCAGCAGATTTTCTTTTCTCTGCACAAGTAACCTAACTATTACTTACCCCTTAAATGCTACTGGCAGGATATGAAGATCTCCACTGATAGAAGTGCAGTTTTTGAAGTGCTTTATGTTTGTAGCATTTATGGAAAGTGTGTCTTTAAATTCACCAATTCCTATTCCGTTACAAACTGTAAAGAGAGATGTTTGTTATATTCACATTTGATGAATTAAAATGAACTGGAGTTTCACAGGCAGAGGGTAGCAGAAAGAGAATTCCTGCCCTGAGAACCCCTCCCACCATGCTATCGTTGTTCATTCATTTGACAAACACTGAGGGGAAGCCTGCTAGGTATCAGGACATGCAGGCTTGGTAGTTGCAATGGTGAAAGGAGATGCTGGTCTCATTACAGCCCTCACTGGGCTTGAATCCTCCTCCTCATACTTTCCCACTTGAGTAGTATAGTCCAAAGGCTCCCAAAGACTCTTGCCCCTCCCCTTTTTTGCCCACCATAGCACACCTGGACCACAGGTGCTGCCTCTGAGCACAACTCTAACCAGAGAACTCCCCTGACCAAATTTTCCATGCCTACTGTTACCCTAACCTGGTTTCCCAGATTTATCTTCTACTTTAAATAAACAATATATTTTATTATTATTAGAAGAGTAGGATGTGTCCCCATGGAGGTGGACAACAGCAGCCAGCCTCAGGGTAAGGGAGGAAGCCCTGACCACACACACCCTGCAGGCTCCTACCTTTGCGACACGGCCCTTCACACTTCTTACACTTGCGGACACCATCCTCCTCCATCTCATAGCTATCAGGACCACAGGCGCGGACACAGGAGCCATGATCTGTCACCACATAGTTCCCTGAGGAAGAGACAAAGAAAGGAAGGTGGTGAAGGCAGCAGCAGGTGTCCTGGGCCTCCCAGGGACATCCTACGTCCTGTGGTACAAGGTCCCTGATCCTTGAGTTGAATTTATTTGGGCACAGAGAAGGAAAGGCTACAAACAGAAAGAGAACTGAGTTCAATAGCTTTCGAGACTGCAATATGGAGAAATACAGATGCTTCATCATAGCCGGAAAACAACTGTGTAAGGGAGGAAACTGTACCCTCATCAGGTAAAAGCATTGATTTGAAGCTCAGTTTTCTCCATAGTTCTCCATGGGCTTCATCTTCAGGACTTAGACTTAAATCTTGAATCTTTATTAAATCTGTAAACCTAAACACAACCATTCTCCCACAAAACTGGCTGCATTTGAGGCTGCATTTAATTCCTGCAGCTTTGCCCATCCATCTTTCTGATGTAGCTATGTGTCTCTTTGCAAGGAGGTACAAAGGCTAGATAAGTAAGTTTTGCATCCAGAGAGATACCTCAGTCCTTTCCTCCATTTCCCTTCACACACATAATTTATTTCTTTAATATTAATGTCACCACTATTTTTAAAGAAACTCTCTATATTCCTACAGTAGATCCACACAAAAAAATATTTACTGGACATTGGTAATTTTTCTGTAAACTGTTGCTCTTGTTATCTTAGGCCCTGAATGTTTTCATGGATTTTTTAAAGCTCTATTAAAAGTTAGATCCTATGTATGTCATAACTGTGGCAACGTTTTCTTTATCTTACCTTGTAATTTACATTACAATGGTCTATTATTCTATTTGCATAGTATTTTTTTTTTCTGTACAGAGTTTGAAATTTTTCATGCACACGAATCCAGCAGGGTAATTTCTGCCTTTCATAGTTGTTCTTTTACATTGTCCCCTAATCTCCTTTCTAGAAATCAAGAGCCCTTTAATTAAACATTGTTTCACTTTCTCTGTTCAGAAATAATTCAGGTCACTCTTTCCCTGCAGCCACCAGTGGGATGCAAATATAAATAAGCAAAACCCAAACCCAAACAGATGAAATAAAACAGAAAAATAAAGCTTCTGCAATACTTCCAAGAGGAATGATTTCACCATAATTTGAACCACTTAAGAAGGCTGCAAATCTGCTCTTCTCTGTAATTAGGTCTGTTAAATACCTGGTTGGTATAAGAACAAAACAATGAAATGACCCAAAGAACTGTGGTTTTGTGCTAATCAGACAACCGAACACTCTGGACTACTGCAGCTGGCCTTTATTTTTGGGGAGCAGAGTGACAGGTGTGTTTCCTGTTATGCAGTTGAGCCACCATAGACACTAGAACCAACATAGACGACGTTGCCCCATAAGCAGAGCCTGAAGCCTTAGTGCTCCTTGGCACTCAGCTGGGCCTCACCTCCACACCTGATCAGCATGTGTTCACCTGCCTGAGAACAAGGCAAACACAGAGCCCCAAAGAGCACCCAAGGCAGTACCTGCACCCCCCACGGAGCTCAAGGATTCCTGTAGAAGACAAAAGAGGATATGGATGCCTGACAACTCAAAGGCTTTCCCAAGTGAGGCACTCACGGGGACACTTCTTCACACAGGTGGCACCGAAGCTATACTTTCCCTCGGGGTTGACATCCATCTGGTATGTGGTGGGGTTGTACAGCATGAGTGGTGGACAGGTGTCCTTGCATGTTGCTTCATCTCGGAACTTGCGGCAGACCTGCACAGGAGGGACATAGGCCTGGTGGAGCTGGGCAAGGATACTCAGTGCCCCAAATCAAGGAAGCAAGGTGTTTTGTTTTCAGGCTAGAAAGGCTTAGAAAGCTCAGTGCTCAGGTGTTCAATCAGAGTAGAAAAATCTAGCAATGACCTTTGGTAGAGTCAGAACTTTCTCTCAAGAATATGATTTTTCTTAAACATATTGTCCTGGCTATCAAAGTTTACAAATTATGATCAGAGAAAATATATCTCTATTAATTTTCAAATGACAAGAGTTAAGACATTTTAGTGACAACCATTGATTTGAAATTCAATGTACATTGTATTTCCTTTATAAAGGATGCATTTTAAAATTTATGGATAAACTGAAGAAAGACTTCACTCACTAGGAAAGGTGCTATGTAACAAGGGTTATTTTCCCTGAAATCTTCCATTGGAATTGGCCCACTCCAGACCAACCAGTTCGAAATCCCTAGGGTTGGGCCCAGTCTCTGGAATTTCAGAATCTTCCCTTTGTTGAAACCACTGAGAGACCAGCTTAGGGTGGGCCTCTTTCTGGAGTCTGAGCAGATCTCACTACACTCAGTATTGACCCTGGGAATTGTAACCTCCAGGCCAGATGTGTCTAGGACTTCTGAAATGAAATGCCACAGTGTACATGGGTGACAAGGTTTTTGTGAGTTTTCTGTAGTAGCAGAGACAAGAGTGAAATGCTTCAAGACCCCTTAGGGGTAGGTGGGAGAATAAGAGGCATTGGAACTATGGTAGAAAGAAAAGAAGGATGAGGGACAGGAGACCCAAATATCATACTATTGAAGATCAGGAAAGCTCTGGATGGATCTCTTAGGGGATTATTTTGGTTTGGATAAGAGATGTCCCCCAAAAGCTCTTGTGGGAACAAAAGGAGGTTAAATGATGCAATTATGAGATTTTTAATCTAAAAAATGGATTAATCCATTTGATGGATTAATAATTTTAAAGAACTGCTGTACTGGGTGATCACTGTAGGCAGGTGGGACATGGCTAGAGGAGGTGAGTCACTTTATATCTTGTCCCCCTGGCTCCTTCTTCTCTCTCTCTACTTCCTGGATACCATGAGATGAGCAGTTTTCTTCTACTACCCTTCCACAGTGATGTTCTGCCTCACCTTGTCCCAGAGCAATGTAGTTGGCCAGCCATGGACTGAAACTGTGAGTCCAGAACAAACTTATTCTTCTCTAAATTGCTCTTGTCAGGTACTTTGTTCATAGTAACAGAAAGCTGACTAGCATAGGGATCTCACAGTATCAAGGTGTGATGCTATTGCTATTGGCAATAACACATATAGAGTATTTAGTGCTTATTCTGTGCCTAGTTCCTGGTGGTGAATGCCAAGGGTATTATGCTACTATGCTATATCTGTGACTGCCAATATTAATCCACAAAAACGTCTCCCACGGAAGCCCCTGTCATGGTCGGTGTTGGGGGTGGCAGTGTACAGCAGTTGTGGACCAATTCCAAAAGAAGCAGAAGGGAAGCTTGGTCTTACCAGGCAGTCGCTCTCCCGGGGCCCCGTGCAGCCAGCTGCACACTGGTTGTGACAGCAGTCACTGGGGGACTTGCCACGACAGCGTCCTGAACACTGCTGGGCACAGATGATCTTGGTCACTGAAAAAGAATAAAGATCACCTGTGAGCTGAGTCAAGGGGAAGGCAAACATTATATCCCAGGGAAAATTAAAGAGCACTTGCAAAGGTAATGGAAAAAGTGGGGAGAAACGATTAATACAGTGATGTAGTGATTCTGTGATTCAAGATCTCAGGCATTCTCATTCAGCCAAACTCAATCCTGTCGTGACCTGCCTCACGGTACCTTTTATTTATTTATTTATTTATTTTTAATTGCTTAGAAGAACTGATCAATCAAGACCTTCTTAATAATTAGACATTAGTCATACTGAGTCTTTGTGTCTGCACACAAAACATAAGCACTTGGCAGGAAGAAGTATTTCAGGGGAGGCAGCAACCATGTCACAATGAAATTTAGGGACAGATGGTCAATTTTGAACCTGACAAGTCCCCAGAGTCCTTGGCCACACTGAGTGTTTGAGCCCACAACTAGGATCAGGTAAATTAAATTCTTTCCTGAAGTAGGATTCACACAAAAACTCTCTTAAGAAACATTGTTCAAACTTCTGGGTAGCAGGATACCTAGGAATAACGAAGGCAGAGGGAGAGGATGAGTCTCCAATTCTCAGGAAAATGTGCAAAAAACCATGTTATCCAGAAGAAATGACTAGGACATAGGTGGCTGGCTTTCATGAAGCTAGGACATAGGACATAGGTGGCTGGCTTTTATGAAAGGCTGAAGCGGCCCAAAATAGCCCACACTGGAGTAGGCACATACAGTAAGATTTGCAAGACTGTCAATCACGAAACTGACAACATCTGGCCCTGTGGTCAGGAAGTTGCCTGTAGTCTCTGATGGGAAAACAAATCCAATCCCCTGAATCCAGGTTGGGAGGGTGGTCACATCTTGACTTGGGGCTATGCTCATGGGTGGGGAGGGGTGGTCACACATTGAGCTTCTTCACTGACTAACTTACATTTCTGGCAGTTTTCCTCTCCTGCCCCCCAGCAACTTCCATTGGGACAGCTTGGATCACACTTTTGGCCTGAAACATAAACATTATAAATTCATATCTCAGCAAAAGTGAACAAATGATAAGAAACTGATGATACCTTTCCCATGGCCCTGGGTAATGTTCTAGAAATAAGGAATAGCTTTAAAACTTCTTATTCTTTGGCTACTTTGTTTATAGGATGATTTAAAAGATCCCCATAAAAAATTAAAAAATGAATCATATACTGATTTTATTTACATTTCAGCTATGGAAACTGAGGCAGAGAGCAATTACTAATTTTTCACAAGCACATAAAGGATAATTTAAATGAAACTAAGGTCCAGAGTTCCAATTTGCACAGGCTTGGGGGATTTTCTGGCATCTTTTACAACAGAATCGAGGTGTCTAATCTGGTGGAGTCCTTAGTATGTACTTACCATATCTTTGCCATGTGTGGTCATGAGTGAATGAGTGGATCAGTCATCTTTGGGTATTTGAGTATAAACATGTCAATAGTGTATACTACTATGTTAATTATCTCAAATCTAAGCTAATAGTTTACAAGCTACTATCCAGAAATCTTGGCAATTGATCAGTTTTTATAATTGTTCAATTACAAATTATATGTACAAAGACTTTTAATCTCTTTAACCATGTTTTATTTTTTTTATCAGCACTGAGAAATCTTAAGCCCAGATTGTGAAATCAACAGAGAAAAAACAGGTTGATCACGAAATTTGTTAAAAAGGGAACAATCATGGGAACATCTCTGTGTGTGTGTTGCTGGAGATCAAAACTGGGGCCTCATTGGGATTACAGGTATTACATGCCTGTAATCTTAGTGACTTGGAAGGTTGAGCAGGAGGATCACAAATTCGAGGCCAGCCTCAGCAACTTACCAAGACCCTCAGCACCATAGAAAGATACTGACTCAAAATAAAAAGTCAAAAGGAATGGGGATGTAACTCAGTGGTAAAACACCCCTGTACTAAATTCCTAGTACCCAAATCAGCCAACCAACCAAACAACTCTGGAGTTTCATGAATGTTAGATGAGAACTACACTCTTAGTTACAACCCCAGCCCCATGCAGATATCTTTTAGTATAAACATATCATAATCCAAAGGAGGTAATATGTGTTACAATGTCTCCTATTCTCAGGAAGATTTTAGCTGCTGTAAGAATTTAGGTTGCAAATGAAAGAGGTGACAATTTGCCAAGTGTAGTGAACCAGGAGACCCATCTAAAACAAGTGACAATTTCTACCATTGCCACCAGGAGTGACAGAAATTAATGCAATGCTGGAGCCCACTCCCTGGAGTCATGAAAGATGTTAAGGCCAAGCACTACATGGATGGTGTGTGTGATATGTTGTGAAGACAAAGACAGAGAGAAGGAAACAGAGAAACAAAGAGAAGAAAAAGCAAAAGCAAAAGAAGTGTGTTACAAGCAGCTCTGTCTGTACAGTGAAATGATGTTACCGTTACTTTTCACCCTACACATCGACATCTACCAATTTTGATTATAACCTGTAATAGGTTTATAAAAGAAATATATTTAAAATAAAAATGATCTTTCAGGTAACAGAGAAACATTTGCCAGCCAATGAATTCAAGGTCTGTTTATAATTGTATTATTAACTCTCTGTGACAAAAATTAGATGCATTCCCACTATATGAAATGTGTATAGTAAAAAAGCAAGAAAGAAGAAATAAGAATCATTAAGAGGCAATCAATAAGGACATTTAAATATGTATCTATATAAGAATCAAAATCACACTATGCATTGCTTTGTTATCTTAAAAAAACACTAATAAAGTGTTATGACAACTTTTTCATGCCTTTAAATATCCTTCAACCTAGCATGATTTTGGAAGCATGGCTGAATCATAACTTATCCAATCAATCTCTTATTTTTGATATATATTTTGTTTCCAAGATTTATTATAAATAAGGTTTCAAGAAATATTCCTGTGTAAAATACTTTTCTACATCTCTTATGATTTTCACTCCCCTAATTATTTCCTCTCTTATTCTCAGCCAGGATAGCCAACCATCATTGATATGAAGGCTTTAAATAAGCTTTGGAAACATCCTGCCAAAATTCTCTCCCTGACTGTCTTATGAATTTATATGTCTAGAATATAAGAATTTCTGTGCCCCTGTACCCTGATTGACCCATGCATCTAAAATTGAAAGAAATTCAAATATTTAGCAAAAGCAAAAATTATACTTCCTTATTTTTTTTCGACCTTTTTACTATAGTGAGAAATAAAATTTTACCTGATTTCTTGGCCACCTATTTTGTAAAAGTATATGCACATGTGTGTATATGTGTGGGGGCATGCTCATGCACCTGCTCAAGTCCTTAGCCCATTTTGGTAGTGGTGGGTCATCCTGTCAGGATTTCCTTCATGGCAATCAGATGTCATATAATATTTGTCATTACATGTTTTTACATGGAAATTTTCTTTTATGTTATCTAACTTTGGATTTTATTCAATGTGTTATTATAAATATTCATATTTATGTTTCCGTCTACCACTTACATCCATGTTTAATACTTTATTATATATATTTAATATATTTGGAATTTATCTTAAGGTATGGAATGGGTGATGAATTTATTTTCTTTCTTTTTTGTTTGAATTTATTTTCCTTTCAAGATAATTATTCACTCTAACCTCAAATTCCCAACTTTATTAACAAAAGCACAAAGCTGGGGTACATAGTTTGACTTTTCTGAATTTCAGATGTTTTTCCTATAAAATACTCAACTCATCTCACAGGATTTTTTTTTTTTTTTTTTTGTAAAAATGAAATGAGATAAGTTTTCTGGAGGAATGTGTGGACTGCGAAGCAATGGTTAAGGGAGGAGTCCACTTTCCACAAGGAGATTGGCAGTAGGTAATGAGGAAGCTATAGGTGTAAGGTGATTTTGTACTTTCCAGTATGACTAACCTAATATACCTAGTCTGCCTTAAAACAAAACAAAACAAAACAAAACAAAACCTTTACAGCTCTATCAGTTCTATATTTCTCCCTAATCATTAAGTCATTTCAGAACAATTTCTTGAATCAATTTTTACTTGAATTGCCATTTCCTTATGGACTTTTGATTTATTTAGGTTTATGTGATTATTGCTATAGTTTGGACCTGAAATGTCCTTCACAAACCCATATTTTAAAGGATTAATCCCCAGGTTGGTGCTCTTGGGAAATGGTGGGAAGTTTAAGAGGTGGGGCCTAGTGGGAAGTTTGGTCACTGGGGGAGTTGGGGAAAATGTACTTGAAAGGAATATTGGGATTCTTGCCCCTTCTCTTTCTTTCTCTTTTGCTTCCAGCTGCCATGAGGTAAGTGACTTCCTCTGCCATCTACTTCTGCCATGATGTGCTGCCTTTGCGCAGGCCCAAAAACTTTGAGACCAACTTACCATGGACTACAACCTTCAAAACTCTGAATTAAAAAAACCCTTTCCTCTTTTAAGTTGATTATCTCAGGTATTTTATTATAGTAGTGGAAAGGTAACACAACAATTCTTTAATCAATACCATATTGATTTATATTTTACAGTGTCATCATATTTGACTCTAATTATTTCATGAACCTGTCCACCCATCTTTTTTTTTTCCCAATGCCTCATGTTGGATCTTCCTTACAATCATGATGGCAGTGAGTACAGGTGTACCCTTGCAGGCTGTCTGATCTTATTCATGGCAAATCCATAACCTTTGTTTGTAAGGTTTTTTTTTGTTTGTTATAAATTTGAACAATTTGACCTCCGTATATTTCCTCATAGAGCTGAGGAAATTCTAACTTTGGTCTCTTGAATAATACAAAAATTTGCATTCTAAAATAAAAACTTTAAGTTTATTGCAAACACAATGGGTGATATGTTGGGTATCTGGAAGAATGATACATTTATAAAATAGAAGAGCTCAATATTCATTTTCATAGTAGCATTGGTTAGGGAGTTAAAAGATAAATGTGATATACTAATGATGGAATATCATTTGATCATATAAAGGAAGAAAATTTTGACACATGCTACAACATGTATGGACCTTGAGGACATTATACTAAGTGAAATAAGTCAGATACACAAAAGGACAAATACTGTGCGATTCCACCTGTACCTAGAGTAGTCAACCTCATTGAGACAGAAATTAGATTGAGGGCTACCTAGGCTGGGGCCTAGGGAGGAAGGGAAAACAGGAGTTATTGATTAATGGATACATAATTTCAGCTTTGCAAGATAAAAGGAGTTCTGCCAGTACACGGTGGTAATGGCGACATCACGACGTGGATGCATAATGTCATTGAAGTTTACATTTAAAAATGGTTAAGGTCATAAATTTTATATTATGAATATTCCATCACAACCAGTCAATCAATAAACATGAAGCAAATAGAAACAGAAAAGAACATCCAGCTGATGATTTTGAAGAGTTGTGTCAGCTACATTTTGAGACCAAAAATAAACATACTTCCACTGAACAGCTGTAGGGAAACAGAGATGCAGGAAGTGGTCATCCCTTCTTATTTTAAAGGGTTGAAACACCAGGGGGGATCAGGAAGGGGATCAAACTCAGGGGAGCTTGGTAAGTGTAAGCATGTGTCTTTCAGAGTTTACCACATGGCCTTGGCAATGGGCAAGGGGTGTAGCCGTGACCTTAGGCCTGGTCTCCTGCCAGGCCCTCCCTCACAAAGCTGCTTTACTGATGAACAGGGCAGGGATGAGGTCAGAAGAATTCAGGGAAATATTTACAAACTTCCTCCCTGTGGGCTGTACCCAATTTTGCCTGTGGTTCCATGTGGGAGTGCCTACAGTCATAATCCAGAGGGCAGAAGTCAAGGGGTCAAGAGGGCTGGGGTACCACTGTAGGACTCAGTAGAAATTCGGTAGCACACAAGAGGTTGGCCAATCTCCATGAGGCAGGATGGGAGAAGCCTCAAGCCAGGACCAAAGGCTACCACTACAGTTCTTCCTGCAACCAGTAATTCTGCTCAAGGGCTATTCAAGGGTTCAGGCTCTGCGTGAGCAGGTGTGCTACCCAGCAACACGAAAAGTAGACTTTTACCTCTGTATTATATAAAAGCTCTCCTGGCAGGCAGATAATATGTTTACTACTTATTTTTGTTTTAGTATAATATGACTTAACAGTAAACATGCTGTCTCTCTCCCCAACTCCAGCACTGAACAGCTCTACCCACCATGGAAGCTGGAAGCCAAGAGAAAGATCTTGCAACACTTACAGCTGCCCAGGCGGTTCTGCAAGTCCATTGACATATTGCTCATAAAGTCATTGTCGATGATATCCCGCCACTGGATGCTTTCCATGTTGCAGAGGACAGGGTTATTGCTGAACCGCACAGCACCATGCAGGATTTCTACATGAACAGAACCACAGTAAGCAAACTTTCCATCTCCTTTAAATTCACATGATGCATGCACACATTTTTTACACTTTATGTTCCATTAGAAAGATGCCAGTGTGCAAATGGTCAGTCCTATGGAAGCCGTGATGGGGGCAGACAAAAACTCAGTTTATGATAGTGCTATGGAGGAGTTAGGATTTCTCCTGACCTGGGCTTTGAATAATAATTAGAAGTTTAGAAATACAGCAGGGAGGGAATGGTTAGTCAGTGGGCACAGAATGAATGATAACTATTCAGTAGTGGTTCTGGGATCTGATCAAGCTGGATGAGGGCTGATTGAAGAGGTGAAGGAGCAGATAGGGCAGGAAGAGCCTGTGGCAGTCATAGGCATTATAGACCAGGATGGCAGGATAGGGCGGCCAACCTTCACCTAGCATGCTTCCAGGTGGCTCTGGAGAATATCATGAGGAAAGGGTGTATGCCTGTTATGGAGTAAGAACTGTATGTATGAAAAAGCCACAGGTGGACACCAGAGACATGAGAGACGCACAAGACTGTACTGTACAATTGTTTCAAGGAAGTCATGAGAGGGCATGAAAAAGTTTGGGATGGAAAAAAATTCAAGCCTGGACAAAGAGAGAGTGCTGCATTGATAACATTTAAACATAAATATTTCTGAAAATGACTTTTGTGTACTAAACACTGAACAGGTGCTGTGGGGTCTGCAAAGATGGATTAGGCCTGCTGGCTTCTTTTTGAGGACTGACACACCAATAAAACAGATTAATGGTTCTGTTTAATGGTCCTGTGCCCCCGGGAGACCATGATGATGAGGCTGGGTACTGTGCTAGTTGGTGTATAAATATTATCTTCATTAATCCTCACAATAGTCCAATGACTATCATTTAAATGTAGAGGAAAAAAAATCTTAGTGCTCAGCATTCCACAGGCAGGGAATGGATACAACATGTGCACAAAGTACCAATGCTGAAAAGAAAGGATTCTCCTGGGGAAGAACTCAGAGGCTGCTGGAAAGAATGAGATTTCCAGAATGTATTTACACACTTATTTTATAGGAATAAGAAAGAAAGGCTCTTGCAGAAAGAAGACTTGAAAGCAAAGACACAGAAGGCCTCCAGTACAGAGTTTTTCGGGTACAGAGTTTTCTCAACAGAGGGAAGAGTATAAAGCAATTGCAGGAGGAAACCTGGGAGATCAGGAAAGGCCAAACTGCAGAGCCTGATATGGAAGTCAGAGATGACCACAGGGTCACCAAGTGCATCACGTGCCTCATGAGAGAGCCACGCACAGATGGATGAAACTGAGGCCAGATTTGAAAACACAAGATGGGATGCCAAGGCTGCAGGGACACTCAGGACAAAAGATGAAGGGGCTGAGAGTGCAGAAAAAGCAGAGTCTAAAACAGGGCCTTAGAGAAACCTATTGTCAGTGATAGGGAGAAATAAGGGGTAAGAAAGGTGAAGGGGACATCAGGTGCCACTGTCTTGTAGCTTCGAAAATAAAGACAGTCAGGAGGCAGCCAGATATTTATTTTTACTTCTCACATTCATGAATGCTCATTCTGTGGCAGCCTCTAGGTTGACTGTTAATAATGCTATATTAAATAATCTGGATCTGTACAATCCAACCTTGGTTTAAAAGTAAGAATAATACCAAGGACTCACTAAAGCAGATGCTTTGCCTATAGTGAGTCACTTAATTTTCTCAACAGTCCTAACTATTGTGGTGAGTATGCAGCCCACATTTCTGAAGGTGAGGCACAGGGAGCTGAAAGAACGTGCTCCAGAGTCTCTGCTTAGTGAGTGATAGAGCCCGGGCTGGAGCCCAGACAGTCTGGCTCCAGGAACCAGACTCACGCCCGCTGGGGCCTTGTTTCATGACACATGTGAGGCAAGACAGGCGGAGTGAGGCACACTGAATGTACCGAATCAGCCACTTCACAAAATGCAAGTAAAACACCACGAGTGCTAGAATAAACACAGTAACATGAGCGTGGGTGCTCTGAGCAGTAAAGCTGTGGGTGGGAATTTTTAAGGCAATTTATAGGATGGTAAATGAAGGAACCAAGGAGATGACTGCCTAGCTGTTTCCATTCTCGGCTTTGGATGTGTGGCTCACACTCCAGCTCTGCACACCTGCTAGGCTCCTGTCATTCCAAACAGGGCCTCCTCTGCTCCACACCCCTCTTCTTATCTTGCTCCTTTCCCTTTCAGCTCTATGTCCCCATCAGAACCACACAGGAAGGATGAAATATGGGGACAGTGATTTGGGGCCATCCCTGGCTTCTCTGTTTACTAGCATGGGGCCTTGGGACAGTTAATTTACTGCCATTTCTCTATTTTTAAAACGACTGCATGTAACACCCACTTTGAAAGAGCGATGTGGGCAGTAAATGCAGTTACTGATTTAACATGCCTGCCATGCGGTAGGGCACAATTGTTGTCTATTTTTATCAACACTTTTTTTATTTTTTAAAGTCAATTTACCCTCACTTCTACCATCTTCAGTTTCCTCTCCCAGGAGCCTCCCAAGTATCCTTCTTACAAGAATTCAAACTTCTATCAAATCTTCATTCCTTGTCCTTAACTTATACCTGATTTTCCATATAACAGCACTACTCTTGAGACTGCATCAAATGTGGGTAGGGTTTTTAATGTACATTAATACCGCCTTATCAGCAATTTTGCTTTACATAAGTTTCAAATCCCATTGCAAACTAGGTAACAAAATTATTGCTTATTCAATAAGATACTTGAGAGAGAGAGAGAGAGAGAGAGAGAGAGAGAGAGAGAACAAGATTATATTCATGTAACTTTATTATAGTGTTCTGTCATAATTGTTCTGTTATTATTCATTAATGGTGTTAATCTCTTACTATGCCCAATTTATAAATTAAACTGCCAGAGGTATGTATATATAGGACAAAACCAGTATAAATAGGCATTTTGGTGCTACAGAGATGATGAGCATTTACTGGAGGTTTGGAATATATCCCCCCGAGTATGAGGGAGAATTACTGTATGTTCTTGTATACCTGAGATCTAGTTCAGAAGGCTGGCAGTTTATTTCTTCCCCACATGCATGAACTCTCTATTCCAGTGCAGGAATAAAAAAAGATTCTTTTACCCAGAATCTTTGCCATTTCTTCCTAGCCCTCTGGATATTTTTCCACATCCATGGAAGAATGGGTAACTGGCTGAAATCTTCCCTTTCTATTACATTATCTACCTTCTTCTTAGTAACTTCCACTAAGATTCTGGATCCTGCAAACAGTTGGCATGCAATACATGTGTATTTCGTGAATAAAAGGTGGAATTGAAAAATGTGACAGTTATTGAGTGCCAATCAGAATCACCTTCTGCATTTACACACACCCATGACCCCCCTGGCCTCTCACCCTGTAAGTTTCTCATGGGCAGCTCCCTTAGTCCAGTTTTATTTGCACCGTAGTTAGACAGGACTGCTAAGGCATAAGTATTTTCATAGAGCACATTTCCTCTGATGATCTGCAGGTTTTCCAAAGGAATCCTCTCCACTGTGTTGAGGGCGATGAGTACATAACCAGCAACTTCCTGGATGGTCTAATGAGATAAAACAACAATATTTTATTTCTCTTTCAAAGAGTTCAAGAATTCAAGGTCTGAAATGGGTCCAGACGTTCCAGGGCACCTAACTGCACCATAATACACATGAGTGGTTGACAAATGTAAGATATGTAAATGATTACAACTGAGCAAAGAAGTGACAGGATTTGAAATGATCCAATCCCTCCACTTTGGGTTTTGAAGCCTGTAATGAAGAGCAATGTGCATTAATTAGGAGTACTGCAGCTTAACACTTCAGATGAAAATGAAAATTTTAAAAAACTACCTTGCATCTATCTCATAATTTCTTTCTTTATTTTTTTTTTCTGTACCAGGGATTGAACTCAGATGCACTCAACCACTGGGTCACATCCCTGCCCCTTTTTTATTTAGAGACAGGGTCTCACTGAGTTGCTCAGCAGCCTTGATTTTTCCTGCGGCTGTCTTTGAACTCTCAATCCTTCTGTCTCAGCCTCCCAAGCTGCTGGGATTGCAGGTGTGCGCCAAGTGCCCAGCTCTCATATAATTTCTTACCAAAAAAAAGTAAAAGAGGGAGGGAAGGAGAGCTCCAGAGGTGGGGTGGGGTGAGAAGGAAAGAGGAAGAAAGGAAGGAAAGAAGGCAGGTAGGCAGGCAGGCAGGCTGGCCAGCCAGAAGGTGGCGAGACAAATCCAATCAAAATTTAAGTACCATCAAACTCTAAGCTTACTGTAAAATATTTAGGAGTTGTGAGAACTGATTATAATCTCTTGGGAGCTTGAAATTGGCTATGGTGAGAATATTTATGCCAAGGATAAAGGCACATACTATAAAGCCAGGATTTTTATAATTATTATTTTTTTGGAGGGGGGTAACTAAGGATTAAACCCAGGCGTGCTCAGTCACTGAGCCACATCCCCAGCCCTTTTTAAAAAAATATTTTATTTAGAGACAGGGTCTTGTTGAGTTGCTTAGCACCTCACTAAGTTGCTGAGGCTGGTTTTGAACTTGCAGTCCTCCTGCCTCAGCCTCCCGAGCCACTGGGATTACAGGTGAGCGCCTCCATACCCAGCTATTTTCATTATTTTTCAAAAGATCTGATATGCCAGCATACCATGACTGAAGCAATATCTAGCGATTAATGTCAGAATCTGTGGTGACAGTGGAGTTCCAGGCTAGCTGTTTCTCTCCAATATTCTTTTTTAGCTATAACCTGATCCAAGATAGTAAAGGAGACTCTCACAAAAATCTCCTCTATAGCTCCCTTGGACTTGGAACCACCAAAATGAAAAGTAAACATGCTTCAACTTAAATTCTGTCTAGCTGTTTTCTGCTAATATGAACTTCTATCATATTTGGGTAGGATAACAAATTCATCCAAACAAACCTTTAAGAAGGAAAGGTCATAATTCTTTTGCACGTAGGTAATTTCCAAGTTCCCCAGGACCACTTCACAGTTATTGAACATCCTCTGGAGGCTCAGAAAGTGATCTTCACAAGTGCCCAACTGGGTGAGCTTGTTACTTGTGCCTTGGCAAACTGGAATAAAGGGAAAAAAAAGATATGTCATAAAATGCTTTGAAGTAACAAAACTAATATAAATATTTACTAACTTTCTAAGCTTTAGTGATTTACAATATTAATTCTGATCAAAGGATATTTCAAGACCAATGTGATAAAAGATGTTAAAGCTTATGTAAGGTGTAATTCAATGTAAGAGGAAATGCATCTCTATACTGCATGGGATTTCATTATATTAAAATATGTAAAAAATGTTTAAAATTCAATGGGAATATATGAAACTTCTATGAAAGTCTTTAAGACAAGAAAATTCTATAAGAGTTCTGGTAGTCAAAAAGAAAATTTTATAAGGAATTTAATAATTACAAGGTTGAGTTAATAATTGTAAAATGAACATTTTAGTTTGCAAAAAGTTAGCATGCACATTGTGTGTGCAAAGAATGTGCACAAACATAACATACACTAGACAATATTTTCTGACCATCACACTGTAGATCTAAAGTCAATCACAAGCACATAATTGAAAAACCCATCTGGGTGGAGATTAAAAATATTCCTCTATACAAATGCAGCAAAGAAAAAAATCAAAGAAATAATTGGATAGTTAGAAAATAACAAAAAATAAGACACAACTTTTAAGAACACTTGGGGATAGACAAGCATGTTCCTCTGGCTTGTACACTCTGTCATTCCACAGAGCACAAGCATATGCACAATTGCTTTGCATCAACGGCCAATACACCACCTGGGCACTTTTCACTCCTTAGTGTTTCAGGATGTCAAATTTTCACTTTTCACTCCTTAGTGTTTCAGGATGTCAAATTTTAATCCAAGATAACATTTTAAATTAGGGGCCAAAGTTAGACTGTAGAAATGCACTTGGAAGCTTACATTTAAAAGCAAAGGAGAGGATTATAATAAAGTGATATTTACAAACCTAGCTCTTTGAAAGGCGTGTTTCGGCAAGCCTAACAAAACAAAGAGGCTTGGGGCTTTTGAAGCAGGGAGCTTGTTAATAAGGGACTATGTTTGAACCAAAATTATCATCAGTGAAGAAATATGGCCTCTGGCTTTGGACATTATAATCAGACCTGGCCAGGTCCTTCTTCATCTGTAAAGGCGCTGACTGGACAACCAGGTGGCAGTCCACAGAGCAAGGCCAAAGTCAATACTGCACTGGTACTTTCTTCAGAAACTTTTAAAATATATACTTCTATTTTATAGGCTTCTTTGTTCCCTCCCTATGGGAATTATTCTAAGAGCATCATGTGTCTGCCCTTGCATGACGGAGCCACAGCCACGAGCACATGTTCAAACACCACATAATCAACCCAAGGCATTTATACAAACATTAGCTATGATGCAATCTTCACATCCTTTTTAACTCTGTGGGGATTTCCCTATTTTTCCCTTCTATGCTCTCATTCAAATTCAATAGTAGTGAAAACTTTCACAAAGGAACTCAGTCCCTATCTCCTATCTGCAAAGGCAGGATGACTGCATAGTTCTTTCAACCATAATTTTGGCTCAATCCAATGTCGCTCATCTGTTTTTACCCAGGAACCTGGGCTACTTTGACTGTAACCTCAACCTGGAATGATCATATAACTGTTCTACCCAAGCAGACAGGGCTGGATTGATTTCCCAATACTAAGCCCTTAAAGATGTCATCATGGATGTAAGTACTGGCTTTTGATAATAACATGCGACCTTGAAGCTGGCGTACCTTGTAACAAAAGTTGCTCTCCTAAACAACAGATATGTGTCTACCTTTCATTATAAATGATCAGCTGTGATCCAGGTCCCCATAAGTAATAGTTGTGCTTTTCATGTCATTCAGATGGGCAGAGTGTACTAGAACTTAGGGTTAGAGCAGTTTTCAGAAGAGCTTCTTCAGTGTACAGAGGGATGACAACAAAAGACGCTGTTTTTGTTCTGGTTTTTTTTTTTTTTTTTTTTTAATGGTCAAGGACAACAGCGTCTAAATTTCTTTCAGTCAAACCTAAGAATTTTTTATTTTTGAAGACAATGTATGAATAAATTTTTGTCAGTAATAAAGGAAAATATGCAATTTAAAATACTAATTTTAAATCATGTTATAGATAAAATATTATAGATGAAAATAATTTTTAAAAGACTGTACTTGTTCTTTCACTCATTTATTTTAAAAATGCTAAATGAGCACCTAATTTCATAGCTGTGAAAACTTTTCATGGCCCTTCATCATGTACAATGAGGATGACTTACTTTTATATTCATAAAAGATTGTATACTTCGAATCAAATAGCAACATTACATATTAGTGATGCAAATGTTGACTCAAAACACTTTAAGAAGCAACTGGCCAACTTGTATAATCAAATAAATATGTGTAAATTCTACATCATGAATTCAAAAAACCTATCTTGAAGAAGCGCTTAAATATAGAAAAAGCTTCATGCTGAACATTGTTTATTATTTACCATTTCAATAATGGTAAAAAAAATTTGCAAAGAAATCTAAATGTCCAACTGCCCAACAGGACTATCCTTGCATATAAGGGAACAGTTGATATAGTGATTCAACAAAGACAAGTTGTTCTTGAATATTATCCCAGGGCTAATGTACTCAAGTATAAAGTCATTATAATGCTGTTTCTTCTACAGCTTTCTCTTCCTATATATCCAAAGAGGATGCCAGCATATGAGTGAAACCTAGGATGATGATCAGAATGAACTGCTCTAGGGGCTGAGGTGGAGCATATTTAGCATGCTTGAGGCCCTGGGTTTGATCCCCAGTGAGGGTACACGTGTGTACACAACCACTCACCCACACACAAAGATTGGTATAGGTTTCACACCTACACACATATGCACACACAGATTGGTATAGGTTTCCTAATTGAAACAAAGTATAATCTTGGCTCCATCTTTATATCAAATATAAAGCCATGAGAAAATTTAAATGTGAGACCACTGAAACAAAATAAAATTATTAGAAAATAATAACCATGAACTAATTAGTCTGATTTTAAATAAAACTGCAAAGAGTAAGAGATTTTTAGTTAGTCCAGGAGAAAGTCTGTTTTATTACTTCCTTATTGTGTGATCTTGAAACATTCCCCTGAGCTTTTTGAATTAGGCTTTCTCAAAACACCAAAATAATCCTGAACTGCCAATTGTTTTGAATATTGAATGAATAGATGAGAGCTTTCAGCTTTCTTTTCTTAAAGTTCACATTTGTATACTGTGTGCATGCATGTATGTATATGCTACAACAATCCCATTAATATATTTAGTTATAATACAATAATAAAATACAGGAAAAAAGTTTAAAACTAAAGAATGTTCATTACTGAGAATGTGACACTAATATACTGTAACATGCACCTGGACAGATGTTAGGTGACCTCAGTGCCTTAGTACACTGCCCTAAGTGTCTAAAATGGGATGTTTGGATCTGCACATTGGTTTACTCAGTTGCTTTGCAGAATATTTATCAAATTAGAAAAAAAAGAAAGCAAAAGGAACACATTGTACTTTAAGAATTTCTTAAAACATGCACTTAAAATTCAGTTTTTAAAACAATTTATTTAGAGAACTTCAATATTTACTTTAGGTCTATTCATTGACAACCATACAATTTTATTTGTATATATCAAGTTTCATAAAATGCTAATGGCTTTCTCCATCTCTTGCAAACCTGAAGACAAATTCTACGGAATCAAGAACAGGTCCCGTGACTCAGGTAGTCAAAGCCCAGAGCTTTTTGTCCTCAAATTTTATTATAAAGATTTATAAATACAAAGAAAAGCTGATAGAATTGTACTGTGAACATCCTTATGTATTATTATGGGGTGGACCGCTCTCCTGGCCCACAAGCCTGGGCAAATCTGTTACTGATTAAGATGCAACTTTTAAACAACTTATATTCACTTTATCAAGTGTCTATCCATCTATCTGATTTTTTTTTTTTGGATGCATTTTAAAGTCAGGTACAAATATCAGTGGATTTCACCTTGGTCCATCACTGACCACAGTTCAATGTCAGTTTACAGTTCTTGTTTTCAAGGGATCATCCACAAACTGTGAATAGATTAATCTGAAGTCTAGCATTTCATGAGTTTTAACAATGTGTTCACTTGTGCACCCTCATCTCCTGTTATGATAGAGAACATCACAGACACCTTCATCCTCTTTCCCAGCCAGGCTTTGCTCCACACACCAGAGGCAATCCTGTGACTTGTTTTCACTCCACAGCAGTTTGCCTACTTTAGAACTTCATATGAATGGAATTGCACAGCATTGCCCTTTTGGTTAAGGGTTATTTCACAGCACAGTATTTTGGAGATTAATCCTTGCTTTGTTACACTTAGTTTTTGTGATAGGACCAGGCAACCATACAACAGGAAGTTATCTCAGCCCTGAGATATCTAGGACTGACATAGATTCTGGTTATTCTTCAACTTTACCTTAACTAAAAATGAAAAGGAATCTGCCTTCTTTAAGTGCCACTTGGTTTTATGAGGTAGGCCCTGTGCGCTCCTGTACCATTATGGGGTAGACAGCTCTCCTGGCCCACGAGCCCGGGCAAATCTGTTACTGATTAAGATGCACCCTTAAAACAGGTTTCTCCAGTTGCCCAAACTCACTCAGACACTTTTGGAATGGCCTCAGTAAATTTATAATTGTTTTAATTTGCTGTTTTCTCAACTACATATTAATGGCTGCCAAAGTAGTTGTGCTCTTGCAAATTTCTTCCCTCCACTTCCCAAATTGCCTCTGCTTTTACCCTTGCTTCTATTTTCCCCAGAGCATTCTCTGTTTTAAAACAGAAATCACATCACATGGTTCCTTGGTTTGAACCATATGAAAGTTTCTCTCAGTTGTAGTTAGAGTCAGGATAAGCTTCTCTTCATGGTCATATGAGGCTTTGTCAGTTCTGTCTCCTCTCAGTTGCTCTTCTTCTGGCTCCCTGGCCCATCTACATTCCTCCATTTCTCAGCTCACATCCACCAAAGGCTATTCCATCTGCCATCTGCATGGAGTGCTCTCACACTGCTACCCTGGATCTGTGCATTTTTGCTTCCTTTTTATCACACAAGTTCCAATTCAATGCTCATGCCCCTGGAAAGGCCTGTTCTGAAACCATCATCAGCTTAACACACCACTGCACTGTGTCACATTATTCTACTTTCTTTCCTTCCTAGAACTTATCACTACTTAAAATTAGTATTGGCTTATGTATTTATTATCCATATCTCCCTACCATGTATCATGCATGCATCAAAACTATTCGAAGCCTGCATGCCTGTAATCCTAGCAGCTTGGGAGGCTGAGACAGGAGAACTGCAAATTCAAAGCCAGCCTCAGCAACTCAGTGAAACCCTGTCTTTAAATAAAATACAAAATAGGGATGGAGATGTGGCTCTGTGGTTGAGTGCCCCTGAGTTCAATCCCCAGTACCCAAAAAGAAAAAAAAAAAAGCATTTGAAAAATGCATCTGCATCTGAACTGAACATGTGCACACTTTTTCTTATTATTTCTTATATAATACAGCATAACAGCTATTTACATAGCATTCATGCTGTGTTAGGTATTATAGTCATCTAGAAATGACTTGAAATACAGAGAAGAATGTATATAAGTTACATTCTATTTTATATAAGGTAATTATGCATCCATGGATTTGAGCATCCACAAATTTCTGGTACTAACTCCCCAGGGAGACTGAGGGATTGAAAAAAATTTATATATATATATATATATATATAATATTTTATAAATATATATATATATATATATTTATATATTTTTTTAAAAACATTAGGCAAATATTTCATTTGAGATACACACACATACGTATAATACAATACACACACACACACATATATATATATATATATATGGATGGATACACACACTTTGTTGGACAATTACGATGTGCACACAATGTCACCATTGCACATCTTTTTTTGTTGGGAAAGCAACGAGTGACTCCGGGACCAAAGTTTTAGACGATTCTCATTTCCATGTATCAGATGGAGAAGGAGGTGGAGAAAGAGGAAGGATGTATTGGAAGAGTGACAATCTTTACAACTTTCTGATTGGTCATTATAAAGTCTCTCTAGCTTAGATAACACTTATAATTAAACTTCAACAGCCAGAGGAAGATTTATTTTTCCCCATTTTCATGATGAAAAGTTTAAAGAAATCTCAAATGAAATATTTACCTAATTTTTTTTAATATATAAATATGTATATTTATAAAATATAATATATATATATGGAACAGATATACAGAGTTTTCCAGAGGTTTTATCATGTCAAGATAACTTATTTTGCTTTACTAAAATTTCAAAATGTATATATATATATATATATATATATATATATATATGTACACATCCAAACTCTGCTGAAGTGCAAAGAACTATGAACTATGTCAGGAAGAAAATATACACTAGTCTTTTTTGAGTAGTGGACTTTTACTCAAAAAAGCAAAATTTGTAAATTACAGTTTTTGCATTTTTCAAATTTTCTACAGTGACCATATTACTTCACAATAATATTAATAATAATAAAATCAATAAAAAATTATTAAAGAGAAAATTTACTCAAATCTGTGCTGAACAATGCCAGAGAAGGCTATCTTAATAAATAATTAATAAATACATTTTTAAAAAATTTCAATATCTGTGCCAGTTGGCTTTGTGAAAGTGCTCTAAATTAGAAATGGAAGTACACAATAATAAATAGTATTAATAATAAATAAATGATAATGAATAATAATGAAGTACATAAACACAGAAAGTGTTTGAAAGGCAATAACCTGTAGTTCATCCACCTCAGTGTTGTTCACGATAGTTGCATGTGACACCCATTGGCAAATGTCATACTGTATGTGCAGATAATGTCTTTTAAAATGGTGATAGACTTGAAGAAGACCTGCATTATATTCTTTTCATCATCTATTAAATATTAATTAGGGAATTAATTAGCGAAGAGGAAATTTATCCTATAAAAATAATGCTTATCAATTGTGATTATAGAATCAGACTAAATTGATGAAACTTATTTAATCCAGAGGATAGTTTGCAATAATAGGAAAGTGGAAAATCTTGGTGATGAGTCATTATGAAACAATCAGAAAAACAAAAGTAATGACAAAGTTTTTATTGTGGTTCAAATCAAAGGTTTTGTGGAATAGGAGGAGTCTCATAATTGTGAAGATTTTTCTTCATTTACAAAACTTTGTTTTTCTCAGTAATGCTTAGCTATATTTTATTTCACAGTTAGTAAACAGTTCTTAGCTGGTAGGCATCTGAAGATATTCGTCAAAATGAATTTGAATCTATACTACAACTTGGAAGTGTACATGTAATACTTGAAAAGGTATCTTAAATTTTTGAGAACTTGCCATATACGTTATAATACACCTACTAGACTAAACATGCCAATCTTTGGCATGCCTAACACAGTTACAAACTAAAGTAACTCTAATTAAGTTAACAAGCAGAAGATTTTAAAATAACATCTTTTATTTAGAGTTGGAGAACAGAACACTAAAAAATTGGTTGACTTTCATCCCCATGATTTCCTTCCTACTATTAAAATATTCCTAAGCCAAGTTGATGATTATTATAAAATATACTAATTAGAGTTGGGATACCTTCATATTTTATGTCCTGTTCTGTTGAAATTAACTGGCATTTCTGAAATCCTAGGAAGGTCAGTTTCATGTGTGACTCTAGAATAGGTTTTCAATGACACCATCAAACATTTCTTTCAGCAAGAACATTGGGACAGTGTCATTATGGGGTAATCTCCAGCCAGTTATCTCACCTCTGCAGGTTTCAGTACATTCACTGCTTAAAACGGGACCAGATCTAGGTATTTCACAGGGTAGTTGTAAGCAGTAATGAGATTGTGTACACTAAAGTGTTTTATAATCACTAATATCTTTAAAATAAATTATGGGTGACACAGACTCTTTACCACAGCAACATTCATCACAATCTACTTCTGACTACATATCGCCAATAATTGTCCACCATTGTTTTTAAAATTAATAATCTTAAATCACAGGTCAATCCAATCTACTTTTTATGGGAAGTTGAATGGCTCATAAATCTGAATTTAATATGTTTTGTACCACTAAAAACAAAATTAGACTATTTCAGAAAGCATTGATCTGTTGTTTACTAACTCCAATAAATCCTTTGTGAGTACCTTTATGTGCTTGACAATACACTTTATCTTGGGAGCTAGGAAGCAGATCATTCATATAGAATTAGATCTAAATGTGCTAGAGTATTCCTTGACTGAATATTCAATACTGAACAGGGAACTCTGGAAAAAGGGCAGAATATTGAATTTGGTTAAAAATCTCTCTACATGAAAATATAAACCAGAGTGAATGTGGTGTGCTGGTTTTCATTTCCTAGAGATAACATGAGTAAGCTCTCTGACCAGTGCTCTGTTTTTCTAATCTCTGAGATGAGGACTACTGCTTACTCATGTTCAGGGGCTCTCTCTTTACACAGAGACATACTTTGGGTATGGATAATACCACTTCCCTTCCAAAGGTCTGTCAGCCATACTGCCACTTATACCTGTTGCCTCCAGTGAATCTGGCCTATTTATTCAGAGCTCATTCTTTTCTTCAGATGAGCACCTCAGGCCTGCCAGAGAAGGGCAGCAGAGTCAAGGACAATAGCAGAACCTACATTTGCATTGCAATTCACAGTTCTCAGTGCTCTTCCTGTGAGTTCAGACACTGACTCATGAATGAGCTAAAACCTGCCTGTCACCTGGATGTGGGTGAGGTGATGAGGGTTGGCCATGACCAAATACCAAAGGAGAACCCCTGAAATGGTATAGGTTTGGATTAGTTGGCTGCCACCATAGGAAGGTGGTGAACACTTGAAAGACCAGGGATAGGATGGATGGGTAGGCACCAGGTGACATGAATGATTATAAATGAGGGTAAGCCCAGAAAAAGGCAGTCAGGAAAAAGTGGGAAATACAAAATTCCAGTGGGGTTGGTGCCAAAAAGCATTTCATTAAAACTGGTTTTGAAACCTGACCAGTTTGCCTTCAGGAAGGTCAGCTCTTTTTTGAAACTTAAGTTTGGAACCACCTGTCACCTGTGACCTGGCTTTACTCTGTGTAGCAGAGAGCTGGTCAACAATAAACAATGTAGACATTTGAAAGACAGGTGGTATGTGGAACTTGATCCTAAGATCCAACATTGCCTTGGGTTTTGGCATGCTCATAATTTCTTCCACAGCCTCTGATAGGACCTAAGAGCTGACATCAGAGTGTAGCTTTTCTTTTCTGAGATCCACCTTCAAGATACATACATTCCCAGCAAGGTGATATGGAGGAAAGTGAGGCAGGGTTCACAGGATTTCATTATTCTGGGCGCAGTCCTCACCTAACTCACATACCTTCTCTCTTATATCCTGCTGCTCAGGCCCACATGACTCACTCAATGACAAAGACTGAGTAATGTTTCCCATATGGGGCTGTTTACTTGCTGGTTGAGTTGTCCCTCTAGAATTCCTATGAATACCATGCATGGCTGGGGAGCTTCTGGGCAAGGTGGGGTCAGAAGCCTGGGACAATACTATAGCCAATCAGCTGGGGCTCTGTCTGCCCTGCTCTACATCTGCACCTGGGACACAAGAGGTCATTTGTTCTTCTGTTCATTCATACGTTCATTCATTCATTCAACTAAAACATTTTTAGTAAAAGACAATTTTAGTACAAAGACAATTGCCAAGGATGAATCAGAGGACTCACTGCCTAGAAGGAGTATATCAGCCCTCTGGGGAGATGATTTTATAAATGAAATAGTCATAGAACATTCCAAGCCACACAACAGATGTGCTAAATGAACAAGAGACAGAAAGAGGATGATTTGCCAAGCTCAGGTAATCTGGGAAGGGGATTTCAATTTTCCACATTCAGGTTAAATGTATAAATTGCTTATAAATTCCAAGTTTTGGGCTGGTGACTTCATTATACATAATCCCATTATTCACCACACTAAAATATTAAGTTTTTTAATTTTTTAATTTCTACTGTTTTTCCCTGCATTTCTCTCTTCTGGGTCATTCCCAAATTCTAAACTTGGGAGTACAAGTTATTCTTTTCAACACTTTGTTTAAGGTCATCTATATGATTCATTCTTCCTGGAAAAAACATGTAATTTGTGAGGAAATAAAAGATTTCTGATTCAAAATGGGATTAGAAATTCCTTTTCTTTCCCCTAATGTTTCTCTGAAGAGAAACTTGGGGTTCTATGTGACAGTGCATGTCCTCCACTCCTTCCAAGATGATTTAAGAGTGCTTTTAAAAATGTTCCTATATTTTTACCAATGTTTTAAAAAATTAGTTTCTAGTGCACATGTGTGTTTTAAGGCCACATGAATGTTAGAAAAGCAAACATACAAGTTGTCCCACCACTGCCACAAATAAGAAAATAAAAGCGAATGAGAACCAAAAATTCAAATAAAAGAACAATCAGTAAGTCACCAGGAGAAGAAAAAAAAAATTTTCCCCCTGAAAACAAAGATGCTCCCTATCATTCCTCCCTCTTTTCCTCCACACCAAGGCCAGGTCTAGTTGCTTAGGTACTCAGTGATAGTCATCATCCTGCCTGTGTTTGGTGGGTGAATACTTCCAGAGTGTTGCTCTTGCAGAACACAGGAAACATGGGCTGATGATGCTGGGGTTCTCCAAGAACCAATGAATGTGTTCCATGGGGAAACCTGTTAAAGCAAGGGAAGATCTGGAATCTTCCCCTGAGGATCAAACATGGAGTAACTGATAACTAGAAGAGTGGTTAATGGATGAAGAAAAGCTGTAGGTAGAGAGGTGGAGGGAAGCTCAACTGCTTTGTGAATACTTGGGGAAGAAATGGATTTGGGAGGCTGTGATGGGGCATGAAAGGAAGGCACAAGGCTGGCACACCTGACACTGCTAAGCCATGTCTCAAGTCTGAGCTTGCAACTGTGCTATATTAGGCTAGGATTGTTCTTTGTATGATAGTCATCTTATCCTTTTACTATTGGGGGCAAACAACTTATTTTTCTTTTCACTGTCGTGAAAAGAAAATAATCTTAAAAAAAAAAAAAGAAAAAAAAAAAGTACTGGCTTGATTTTACCAGTGAGCAGAGCGCATGGCTTTCTTTTATTCGAGTTATAGAACCATGTCAGATCATCTACAGAGCTATTTGAGCCTGAGCTTCATGTTTATTTCATCAAGTGTTGGAAAAGCAAAAAGAGAGAAAAAAAAGAAAGTGGAAAACTAACCCCCCAGCTGTTTTGACTACAGAACAATAAACAATCAGACTTTTATTGGCACATGCCAAAGACCACTAGACTTGGAGTCACAGGTCTGGGCTGGAATCCTGGTTCCACTTTTATCTTCTGAGGCAACTTCTTAATTCCTTTGTGTGTCTCTCTCCGTCCTCCTACCTTTTCTCAAACAGGGACTAAATGTGTCCCTTGTGACTCCTGGGGGATTTAGTGAAATGGGAGAGTCCCTGTTCAAAGCACCTTGAGACATGGAAGACCCATAATAAATAGAACTCATCATAAAATCCACGACAAATCTGGATTGGATCCCACTTGAATGAATTGCTTCCTTCCTTCCAAGCACTCTCTGAGATTGACCCTCTGCCCTTCTGCACACATCGCTGGTGTGTGGCCTGGCCAAGAGCCGTGAGATCTCGCTGCTGAGAGAGGAACAGCTGATGCTGACCACAGCTTACTGCCCGCCTTGGTCACAGGAATGAGTCCATGGCTTGAAAGGAAGGCATCTGGACCCACATCTGACCACCAGGGAGTGTGAGCCAGGCACTTAGAGCCAAGGAAGCCACACCTACTATGAGTCTTTCAGAAGAATTCTTTTAAGAGGACGTGCAGTTTGTTCAGAATGGTTTTAACTACTGTTATTTTTTCATTCAAAAAAGAGCCTCGCCTGACCCTCTGTGATGGTTTGTTGAGAGCTGTTGGATTTGGGTGCTCTGTGTGCACGTGTTTTTATTTAATGATTGTTTGGAAATGAACAATCTTTCACTCACTCCTATTCAAGTTAAATATTCCTTTTAAATTAAATTTTAAATGGGCAAGAGGCTAGTACACACAGCACAGTTTTAAGCATAGACCTCGTCCCTACAAGAAGACCTGAAGCTTCTCTTTCCCTGATTAGCTCTGAAACCCAAAGCCTATTTTCTGGGCTCATGGTCAAGGAGGAACCATCTCAAGGAATACCAAGAACTACAAAATTAACTCAAAAGAAGCCCCCATCAAGTTTCTGCTGCAGAACAATATTAATTGTGGCTCATGACATTCTTACAGTCAGGGGTGTTCTATTGTTTCTAGAACATATTCACCCCTCCATGAGGGGAGTTATAATTAAAAGTAGAAGTTCCTATAGATAACCAGTTCATATTAGATAGCTCATCTACTGACAAAATGAGTAGATAATGCCAGCCAGAGCCAGGTTTTTATTGTCAAGTGTCTAGGTCTGGAAAAGAGAAAGTCAAAAGCATTGTTTATGGCATACCAGAGTAGGAGTCAGCAAACTTTTTCTGAAAAAAAAGTTGGAGAGTAACAATTGTCAGCTTCGAAGATCATATGGTTTCTGTCCAACTCTGTTGGTATAGTGTGAAAATAGCCATAGGCAATTAGCAAATGAATGTATAATATCTATGCTCCAATAAAACTTCATGTACAAAAACAGATGGCAGGCTGGATTTGATCTATGGGCTGTACTTTGCCAGTTGCTGTTTTAAGAGAAAGGTCTACCAGGAGGTCAGGAAGTATATGATTAGAATCCCCTGTATCCTGTACTCTCTGGAGATAAAACTAGTTGAAGTGATTCACTTTCCAAGGCCAAACTACCAATGGGTTCTTAAAAATTTATTTTGGATGGGTTTTGTGCATGCTTGTAATTCCAGCAGCTTGGGAGTCTGAAGCAGGAGAATTTCAAGTTCAAAGCCAGCCTCAGCAACTTAGCAAGACCATAAGCAACTTAATGATGCCCTAAACAACTTAATGGCACCCTATATCAAAATAAAATATTAAAAGGGCTAGGGATGTGGCTCAGTAGTTAAGCATCCCTGGTTCAATCCTGGGTACAAAAAAATTTTTTTTTTAAATTTTTTACTTCGAGGGCAAAGCTCTTTACATTTTATCATAAGCTAAATATAGGAACTAAAGTAAGAAACAAGGTTCTGAAAACAAAGAGGGAAATGTCGGAAGTGGGAGTATTGTTACTTGTGTGTGTTTGTGTGCATGCAGTTTTATAGGTCTGTGCTTGGCATCATTATTTTAGACTTGGATGCCAACCCCTCACCCCTAAGCACACCCAGAAATCCTGCCTTCCTCTACTCTTAATAAATGGTTGCCAATTCCTTCTGGGCCATTCTGAGTGACAAAGAGTTTTAATTTTGCTAAGAGTTTGTGGAAGCAGTTCTCTTGTATTGACAACTCTATCATATAATTGTACTGATCTGAAACTAGCCCCATGTTGAGTTCCTTAGCTTAACAATAGATGCAACTTATGTTTTTTCAACCTTATGGTGCTGTAAATATTTTAAGATGATAATTGTTTCTCACCAGTTTCTCATCCCAATGCCTTCCTGCAGATTCCCCTCCTCACCAGTCCTCCTGGGAATTCTACGTGTGTGGCCTCCCTGCACAAAGACATCCTCTGCAGAGCCTACCCCATCCAGCTCTTCTTCCTGGCCTCCTTCGTCCTTGAATCTGTCTCTCATGTATGAACACTTGCTCATACTTGAGTGATGAAAGCATCCTGATGTTTCACAGCACATTTCGTCTCTTTAAAGAGAAAATATGTCATCTGAGAATAACAGTAAACATTGTTTCCTTTGCCTCTGGTTTAGTTTGAGAATTTCAGTGAGCAATAAAAGATGAATATATATTGTTGAATTACTGAAGTATCTGCATTAACATCATATATAAGTTTTCAAAAGATTTCATTTACTTTTTAAAAAAAGGTTTAGCAATCAATATGGCAATGGGGTAATGCAAGTGGAATATTTACCCCATCTACTAATAATAGGGTTTTATTTTGTGTGTGTTTGTGTGGCAGGGGGATGACACAGGGTAGAGTGCTTGCCTATGTTTGAAGCCCTGGGTTCAATTCCTAGCACCACAAAAATAAATAAATGAACAAATGTATAAACAATATTTTAAAAACAGCAGGGCTGATGGTAAAGTCCTCTCAAGCTTGTACAAGGAAGTGTTTTTTCTTGCTTAGGTCTCTTCTGGGTTTTAGATCTCTAACATATCCTATGAGTTTAGCAATTGTAGTTGATGGCAAGTATAGAATTCTGTTATTGAATGCACTTGAGATTTAAAAAGAGCAATGTTTTCCAAAAACATGGAGTGAGAATTAGTATACAAGAAAACATATCACTATTTCATTATTAATTATCATGTAAAAGAATCCATACAAATAACTTACATGGTAAGTCCCAAGGCATATTTCATACTTTTTAAAAAAAAATCCCACCTTTGACTTTGCTCTGATACTTTTATTTTATTTGTGGAAAGCATTTGTAATTTTCCTCTTCACTAAATGTTCTTAAATAGCCTTCTCATTTAAGTAGGCTGAGTGAGGTGAAGCTGCTCTACCACAATAATTCTAGGTCAGTATTTGAATGGATTTCCTTGTCTGCTAATAAGAAATTATTTGAATTTATTTTTTCCTCAGGAACAATTAGAGACTAATCACAAGGAAAGATAAGCTGCTTTTGATCATCAGAAGTGTCTTTCAAAATGCAGATACTGTTAAGCAGGGTTACAAGGCATTCACCAGGAAGCTCCCGGGTGAACTTTTTTTTTTTTTTTTTTTATTGTTGGTCGTTCAAAACATTACATAGTTCCTCATACATCATATTTCACAGTTTGATTCAAATGAGTTATGAACTCCCAATTTTATCCCGTATACAGATTGCTGTATCACATCAGTTACCCTTCCATTGATTGACATATTGCCTTTCTAGTGTCTGATGTATTCTGCTGTCTGTCCTATTCTCTACTATCCCCCCTCCCCTCCCCTCCCCTCCCCTCCCCTTTTCTCTCTCTACCCCTTCTACTGTAAATCACTTCTTCCAGACAAGATAATCCCGGGTGAACTTTAGCAAGACGCTGGTGTGGCTAAGTCCAGAAGACGCCTGCAAATTAAGTGCGAGGGAGAATGGAGCCAGGTGACAGGAGCCAGGTCCCTACAAATGGGTGCTGCTTACACCACGATATGTCTAAGCACCAAATCCAGGTTCAGGGATTCACCATTTCATTTGTTCTTGTGCCAACCCTGCCTTCTCTGGCTGTCCTGTTCAATCTGACAGAACATGTTGATGGAGATAAAGTCATTACTGGCAACCTGGGGCTCTGCATGTTCCTGCAAGGCCATGTTCCTGCTACAGGAGGGTGTTTTCCAGTGGCCATTTCAATGACTGAGAGGCCGAGACCTAGTGGAAGGGACATATTTCAAGAAATCAGTAAGCAGTAATAAAAAAGCAAGATTTTGTTTTTATTTTTAAGCTGACTGCCTGGTGACTAAGGCCAGTAACCAGAGAAGTGAAAAACTCTTAAGTACGTACTTTATGTCTAAACTCAATTCATCCTTAAGTTATTTAATCTGGCACATTGTCAAATCTTTACAAAGAGGAGGGGGTTGGTGGCAGAAGGGGTTTCTCCCAAGAGGCTATATGAGTGCCTTTCACTGAGCCAATTTCTATGCTGTTGAATAGCCATTCAAGCATATTTTTTCCCCCTGAAGCCAAGAAAGTTTTCTACACAAGCATTTCTTTGTAAGCTCAATTAACTTTTACAATAATTTGTGCTCTTAAGTTTAAGAATTACAGATGTTGTGTGGGTGGAGGCAAGGGTGAGGGGGTGGGAATGAGGATCAAGAAGCAAGGATATAGGTGCCCCCCCCCCCCCCGCTTGGAAAATGTGGTAACACTTTCTTCCATGGAAAAAGCACATCAATTTTTAGGATTACTAAAAAAACTAGATCATTTGTGAAACCACTGAGAAAACCATAGCTGTTTGGTTTGGGGGAGGTTAGACTGGATAATCTCCCAGCTTCTTCTCCCTCCTAATGAGACCCAGATCTTTGTGACAGGATTATATGCAATTGTAATTTTATGTTTGGAAATAATCCAAAAGTTGGGGAGCAGACTCCAGTAAGAAAGGCAAGATCAATTTGCAGAAGAGATACAAAACCAAAATATCACAAAATCATCTGAATAAAATTATTGGTACACTGAGGAACAGAGCAGCTCTTACTAACTAGATAATAAATTAATTCTCATAGGAGAATGTCTTTAACCATTAGAAACACACTTGCCCTCCCCCCAAGTCTATTGACTTATTATTTCGTGTTGATTTGAGATTATATGGGGATGTTTAGGTTTTGCTGCATGGCTATGTTGTACTATAATTCCTAAGTAAGTCATAACCCAAATCCCATAATACTTTTCATAAAATTAATGTCTCACCCATCCCCTTACAAATAAAATAACATTCACAAAATGCTTTATTATCCACACTTGAAAATAATCTAGAAATTCAAGTATTAAAAAAAAAACATGAAGAATAAATTTCACCAGAATTAAAGATCTTTGCAACTTTTATATACAAGGTGACTTCTGTGAGAGTAGCTGATTAGAGTCAGCTCAGGAAACATTTCTCCTTATGGTTTTTTTTTTTTTTTTCAGTGAATGTTTGTGGAACATCTTACCAGTGTGTGCTGGCTGCTGTGGTATAATGCTGTTGTGTTTACTGGGTACAGTCCAGCTCCACGTGTCATACCTGCATCCAGCTCTGCCAATTTTGTCAGTGTCACCTTGGGCGAATGACTTCTTACTAAGCTTCATCTTTCATGTCTATAAAATGGGTTAAAAGAATGCCTATCTCCTTGTGATGTTATATGAATTAAAATATTATTTTTTTATTTTTGCTTTTAGTTGTAGATGGACACCATGGCTTTATTTTATTTATTTATTTTATGTGGAGCTGAGGATCGGATTCAGCGCCTAGAACGTGCTAGGTGAGTGTTCTACCTCTGAGCCACAACCCCAGCCCGAATTAAACTTTTAATATATGTGAAACACCTGGACAAGTGTCTGGTCACATAAGCCATTGATAGCATCATCATCATTTTAGTGTTAGTATACAAAGTGGCATCCAAGGACATGGAGCAGAGAGGCCCAACCCTGTTTCTGCCCTCATGAAACCTAGTGTCCAGTGGGGAGGGAATCAGATATTCACTGAATCATTATGTGACTTGGTCCTGAATTGCTGCTGGGATCACATTGAAGGATGTTCTGAGAATGTAGAAACCAGACCCAGTCTGAGAGGCCTGGGCAGGATTCCTTGAGGATGTGGCCATTTAGCTGAGTTCTTAAGAATAAGAGGAGCCACGTGTGGGGTAGGGCTAAGGGTAGAGGGGATTCTCTGGCAGGAAGAGTGTGAGCATAAAAGACCACGTGGCTGGGCAGAGTCTGAGAGAGCAAGAGCAGAAATTCAGGCTGGAGGGCTTGTGAAGGATTTTAGGTTTCATTTTAAAGGCAATGAGAAGCCACTGACAAGCTTCACACCAGGAGGAAAATGATCAGATTGGCATTTAAAAAATACTTTCTGCTCTGGAGAAGAACCTAGATGACGTTCAGAGATGGACATGTCTGTAAACGAACAATAATATGGATGATGTGGCCATGGGAAAGATATGAACTCTGCTGTACCAATGCCCATGTCCTAGATTTGTTATTGCAAAATATTCACATATGTGACAACAGGGGAAAGACTACATGGAATTTCTATGTATTTTCTTACAGCTATATATGACGCTATAATTTCCTCAAAACAAAACGATTAATTACATAACTTAAACAGAGTAAGGCAGAACTCTTGCAAAGAAATGCCACCCCTATGTGTGTGCTAGCTTTGTGGGAAGAAGCAGAATCCTAGAGCCAGAGCCCCTGGGGATGTTGGTAATAAGCCTGGCTTCTGGCAGTGTTTTGGTGACAGGTGACTCTTCTCTTAACTGAGAGGGATGGAGTTGGGAACAATTGCTTATAATTTTCAAGTACTGTGATTTTTTTTTCTTATAAAGGTAGAAGTCATTGTTTTTAATAGCATGTGGTTTCAATGGTGCACACTTGATATATGATTAAGAATAATTTTTCTCCATGCCCATGTTGTACCTGATAAAATTAAATATAATCTCCTTTTTCAAACTAAAAAAAGTAGAAACTAAAAAAGACCTTGCTGCCATGCAAAGAAGGACCTAGAAGGCCCTCAGAGGGAGCGTGGAATGAGCAGCTACAGAGCTGCAGTGGAGGCCAGCAGCCTCATGACCTCATCATGGCCTGCAGACCAGAAATGCAGGCATCACCTAACAGCCTGTTAGGAAGGAGACCCCTCCCAGACTCTCTGAATCAAGATCTGCATTTAAAGGACATCTTTAGGAGATGCCTGGATACAATGAACTTTGAGAAGCTATGCAGTGGAGAAATAGATGGCAGGGTGGAAGTACAGAAGTGGATAATCCCATGACATTAAAAAGAGTCCATTGACAGAATTGGGGCTGGTTTAATTATAAGCATGTAGCAGAGGAAGGTGTCAAGGAATCATTGGCATTTATAGTAAGAAACTATAATGTCCTAATTAGTCAAAGCAGTAGGGAACATGAGAGGCCTACTGTATAGAGGAAGACTGATTTCAGTCTGGGACAGAGCATAAGAGGCTGTCAGCCTTAGACAGTGTTTGGTTTCCATGCTAAGGCACTTGACAGACCATCAGAAGGCAGCAGACTCTGGCTGCTCTCATCTTGGGTTAGAGAAAGAGCCAACTGCATTGTCCCCAAGGGGTCCATCTTTGGAGTCAGTCAGGCCCCACTTAAACTTGCATTTGATAACGCAGATTTCACAAAATCCCCTAGGCCCATGGCTATTAGTGTGGGGACCCCTATAATTTTCCAACTGTAGGCTGCAATTAAAGGATACCATAAACACCATCATGATCTTACAATTTAAATTTACAATTTTGAAAGTCTGAAAATTTGAGAACCGAGTTAAGCAAGTCTGCAGGCTTGGTACATGCTTTCTGTAGTATTCAGCTTCCCCTGGAATAATTTAGTTAATTTCATGGTTAATCTACCACCACAAAAAAACCTGGTAGGGATTTGAAGAATATTGACACAATAAAACATGCTGAAACAAACATTTTGAATTTGATTGAAGCAGCATGAAATGTCACAGAGATATTCTGTGCCAATAGTATGAATGCTTCAAAACCACGACCCATCTAGAGCAAAGTTTTTTCTTGTGATTTAAGCTATGGATTTGTTGTTTGTATCCTATTTCTTTCCTTTTGTTTTGTTTTGTTTGTTTTCAGTGCTTGTTGAACCCAGGGACTTCATGCCAAGAACAACTAAACTACTGAACTATGCCCCAGCTCCCTATTTCTTTATGTACTCTCCCTAACTAGGCTTTAGAACTACATACATATACCTACACACACACAGACAAAAAAAAAAATTAAGTGCATGCAAGCACACAGATGCATAAACACAGAGACATGAACAAATGTATGCACACGGTGAAAGATGTAATTCTAGATGTAAACTGGGAAAGACCAGTAGTTTCAGTCTTTTATTTCTGTCCTTCTACCTCTTGATTCTTCTTGGTTTCTCCTTCAGGCTCCCTCTCTCAGACCCTGCATCTGGGACTTAAAATGATGTCTGTGTGAGTTTTGTAAACTTTGTGAAATGAAGCATGTGATGATTGTTGCCTGCATTTCTTCATGTGCACAAGCAGACCCCAAAGACGTTTTACCAGGATATATACTTCAAGTATGAAGAGACATTTTCCTACAGATACTATACCAAAAAGGAAAGAAAGAACCAAAAAGCTTTTAAGAACACATTTTTCTCAGGGGATGTAGTCTGCAGCAGTTATACAGTAACTTGGTTAAGTTTTCTTTATACTTATTTGTAAAAGAAATCATTATGTAAGTTTAGATAATTATTTTCTAAATTGCTTGAACATACATTTATGCCTTAAAGAGTGACTACTTTATTCCTTGGTTTTGATTACAGTATTACCACCATACCATGAATTAATCTGAAATTTCCTAGGGCACATAATCATGTAGCCTATTTTTTCCCCAGATATGATATTTAAAACATAGTATAATAAAATAGAGGGAGATAGGTGGATCATATTTAATATTTTCTATAGCAAGCAGAAGAAAAAATAATTCATGATCTAGTTTGTTTTTGCTGACCATAGATTAACCTGGTTATCATTAAAAATAACCCACCAATTGCAAATTAGTACAATCACTATGAAAATCAGTATGGAGGTTCCTCAAAATACTAGACATGGAACCACCATATGACCCAGCTTTATCACTCCTCAGTATTTATCCTAAAGAATTAAAGTCAGCATACTATGGCGATACATGCATATCCATGTTTATAGCAGCACAATTCACAAGGTCAAATTATGAAGCCAGCTTAAGTGTCCATCCTAAGTGATGGATGAATGGATAAAGAAAATGTAGTATATACACACAATGGAGTCTATTCAGCCATAAAGAAAAGTGAAATTATGTCATTTTCAGGAAAATGGATGGAACTTGGAAGTACTCTGCTAAGCAAAATAAGCAACTCAGACAGTCAAGTATGCATAAAAGCTAGAAGGAAAAAAAAGTGTGGGGGGAATCTCATGGAAATAGAAGAAAGAGCAGTAGTATAGAGGAAGAGGACCAGGGGGAATAGAGGAGGAAGGGGAAATACTAGGGAAAAATATTGACCCAGTATTATTGTTATATTGCTTGCATATGTAAATACGTACCAACAAATCCCACTATTATGTATAATTACTATGCACCAATAAAATATGAAAAAATTAAATAACCCTCCATGTGGATTATTTTTCTGAAATCTTTTTGCATTGAAGGTTGTAATATTGTAAACTAATCAATTATCAATTGATTTGCAAACTAATCGAGTATCGATTGCACTATTGTAAATTAATCAATCCATATATTTACTGAACACAAGAGACTGTACGCAGCCTTTTAACTGAAAGAACTCATTGTAAATTGCACAGACAGAAAAATAAACCAGTGATTCTTCCATACTACTCTCAGGTATGGGTCTTTCTAAGCTGGGGTAGTGAGAGGGGAATGAGGAGGCACTGACGATGTGAGACTATGTTACAGAGGATGGTCAAAAAGAGGGAGTGAGAAGGGATGGGAATTGCTAATAAAGACTCACATTTATCCACAGATAAAGACAACTGAGGACTAGTGTGCTCCATGAATAAATTTGGGTGAGCGAGAAAGATAGGAGGTGAGATTGCAATGCGGTGTTTAAGATTTCAGAAGTGGAGCCTTTTTGGTATTCTAAGGGCTCTGAGGACTCTTCTTGCTTCATAAAGACAAAGTACATTTCTACCATTTCCTTCTTAAAGGTGGTCTCTGATCCCTCCTCCAAATCCTTTTTGTGTGTTAAAGAATTAAGAAAGGATCTCTAAGGTGATTTCAAAGGAGGCACCAGACTCTGCTGGTCTGGATTGATTCTAACCAGATATACAGTTGGAACTGGACAGGAAAGAGCACCCTATATTGAAGAGACCCCAAGTAGATCCCCCTGATTCTCTGTCATGGTCATTATCACACAAAGATGCTGAATATATTTGTTCAAGATCAAATTAATGACAATCTAAAGTTGAGCGCACTTCCGAGAAGATGGGAGTTGTCATAATATTAATCTCTCTTTAGTCGAAGTTATCCAGGAAAGCTTGGTAATATGAATCCAAAGACAAAAACCACCCATTGTGATGTGTGTGGCATTTCTAGACTCTGTTTAATAGTAATTCTCCAAACCAGGAGTTGCAGTGGTGAGAAAGAAAGCAACTAGAAGTCAGAATGGGGAAAAGGAATGGAGAAGAAAGCAGAGATGCAGAAAACATGGCAACATGGTTATTAGGACCAAGAAAATCTCTTACAGGGCAGGACCTTTTGGTTCCTCCCACCAAGGACAATAAAAAGGTGTACAAGACATTCTTCTAATGACTGAGCTGTTACTAAGAAGAAGGGAAATGCTTGATGCCACAGAAAGGACACATGGCATTTGTCTGAAGAGCAGGAGTGTCTGTTTCACTCTTCCTGCTGAATGGCTTCTGAAAGCACAGAGGAAACACAAGAAGAAGGGAGCAGCCTTTGCCTGTGAACCTCTCCTGAAAAAAGTTTACTTTCTCTTTGTATTTTGTATCAGGGTTTTATCTCCAATTCTGTTCACAGCTGTAAACATCGACTCACTCAGAGTTTGGATAGTATGGGGGATTTCCGAAAAGGAGAGCAGGAAGAATTTTTTTTTTTTTTTAAATGTTAAATTGGAGATTTCATTACCCTGCACTGTCTGAAACATTTCCCTGTGTTGTAACACTTGGATTTAGTTCATGGAATCTTCCAGGCTTTCAAAACAGATGACCTCTCACTAGAAGATCTACTTATCTCTTTCCCCCTGGCCCTGTAAACCAGTCCAGCAAAGTCCTAACTTGCAACAAACAGGCCATTCGCTCTACCAGAAAACAGCATTATCTCATCTCCCAAAAATGACACCTGGTGAGTTTCTAACCTTAATGCCATTTGACTTATTTCCATCAACATTTCTTCTTACAAGAAATATTAATAACGTCTTTTAAGTCTGTAGAACCAGTAAAAAATGCAATAATAAAATAGGGCCTTATGAACAAATCTCCACTCCAAATTTTTTAAGATATGTCAACGTCCCAAGAACTAACTAGTTCATCATTCATAGAATATTTATGCATTCTCATATATGATAGGCCCCCTGCTTATTGCTGGAGATGTGAAAGGGTTTTGCCCTCATGCAGCTGACAGTCCAGGAAGGAAGAGAAACCCTAAATACTGCAGGTGAATATTTCTCACACCACCACTCATTGGCTGATTGAAAGGGAAAATATGTAGAATGTTTTTGTAGATGGGTCATCCCCTCATAAATGTCCTCATTGTTGAAACACATTCTCTTCTCTGTCCAAGTGAATAACTTTTGAATGAAAGAGTAGAAGTGATTATTTGTCAAACTAAGAAAAAACTTCCTTTGTCAGTAATGAAGTTGCTCAATATATATGTACTAAGTGGAGTTATTTATATAGAATACCAGGAAGTAGAAAGTGGTCACCAAAAGTTCTTTTTGGACATTTCTGCATAGACAAACAAGCATGATCCATAAAGGATGGAGCAGTGTCTTCTGTGCCTTGGAGCACAGGCTTCTGTAGGGTACTATTGGGGACTGTAAGATATCATCCTAGCAATTGTAAACTTGTTAGAGAGGGCAGCATTTCAGTTCTTACAGAGTTACAGTATTGTAACAGGTAAATTGAAAAATAATCACCTATTCTAGCCCCAGTGGGAAGCAAAAAGATTCTCCACTTAGGTCTGGCTACCCAATTAGAACACTGACCTCAGCAATATTAATATATCAGGAGCTCATCAGATCAGTGCTTTTCAAACTCTAAAGGGTATGTGAATTACCTGGGACTTTGTAAAAGTATAGATTCTGAGGTTCTGTGCAAACCTGAGTTTCTGCATTCCTGACATGCTCCAGATGATGGTAGTGCATAAGGTATTGGAAGAGTAAGAGAGTAACGGTGGTCATTTTTGGCGATAGAAACCTGTTGTTAGAAAAGGAAAGACTTTTCACAAACATTGGTAAAGAGAGATCATGGAGATAAAAGAATCAGAAGAAGATGTGTCACAGGAGGGTCACATGGAAGACTGAAGCAGACAACTAAGTTCCTCAGATGTTTCAAAAAGGTCAAGCCAGATAAGAGCTAAAGGTATTGACTAGATAAGCTTCAAAGTAGTCATAGAGATCAATTTCCTGAAAGTTTCCTAGATGAGTTTCCATGCCCTGATTAGAACAGAGATATTACAAATTCAAATAGAATACAGGAAGGAGAGATTCACAGTGGCAGCTCTTTTCACATCTGCTGGGATAAGACCATTGCTGTACTACATTGAAATTCTAGTTTCCAAATAGCATGCAGTTGTGGGAGGTGTACATCTTCAGAGCCAACATTTTTTTCCACATATTTTTTTAAATGCCCAAAGGTTGTGTTGGTATCAGGTACTTAGGTCATATCCTATTGTCTCAGACAAGGGGGAGACTGATGTTCAATTCTGAGTCTGTCACTGTGTCACATCTCATGGGAGAGGAACTTGATGCCATGAAACACACTTTGTATCAAGAAAAAAAAAAGTACTCAGTACATTATTCAACAAGTGTTTCATAAGGCCAGTAAGTAAAGGCCAAATGTTTTCTCTAATATGCAGATGCTAATTCACAATAAGGCAGGGCGGGGGTGGGGAGGGCACTAGGGAAGAACAGTGTTACCTTAGATTAGGTAGAGGGAAGTGATGGGAGGAGGGGACATGGGGATAGGAAAGAGAGTAGAATGAAACAGACATTATTACTGTATGTATATATGTGACTACATGACCAATATGATTCTGAAACATGTACACTCAGGAAAATGAGAAAATTATATCCCACCTATGTATGATAAATCAAAGTGCATAAAATGCATTCTACTGTCATGTATAACTAATTAAAACAAATAAAAATTTTTTAAAAAAGAAAGTAAATTAGGACTGGGGATGTATCTCAATAGTAAAGCATATGCCAAACATACAATAAGGTCCTGGGATCTTTAGCACTGAAAAAAAAAAAAAACCCACAAAAACAAAACCCAAAACTCAGAATTTACAGCATTCATACAGCATTTGAATTCTTATCAGATTCACAGCTAAGATTAAGGTTTTTCTTTCCTTGTGATGACAAATATACTTTAATTCTAAAATGAAGCCGGACTTTCATGCTTACTTGATCCCTTATTGACTCTGATTCTTTTCTTCTTGACTTTGAAGGGAGGAGAGGATTTATTAAAAATATAAAAACATTTTGAAAATTTACTTATATAGTAAAGTCTACTTTTCTAATTTGACTTTTTAAGTAAAGTAACTAATTTTCCAACTAGTTTGGTACTGAGCAAAACAGCCAGGGAGAAAGTTTGGGTAAGCATTTAGGTTGTCTGGGACTTTAAATTAGAGGTTTCCCCATTTGGTCACCCTTCAGCATTCAGCCCAGGTTGCCTGGCCTGGGGCATTTCCCTAAGGACCAGCAAATTGTGGCTCTCCTCTCTGCCCCTGAGATCTACATTGTGACTCTGAAGAATTGATTTACTTTGTAAGTGCAGGTGGACATGAAATTTCTGAAGGACAGAATTGGAGTCTATTCAATCAACTTCTACCAGTGCAGTCTGATGACTATTGCATGGTGGGGGCTGACCTGTGTTTGCTGAATGACTAACCCAAAGGTGATGCATCTACCAACCAGCCAGGACTGGAGTCATTCAGAGTTGTGCTCACCTGCTTTTCCCCTGGCCTTTACGTTGTTGTCTCCAGGTACCTACTAAGCCTAGCTTGCTCCAGTAGTTCCATTTAACCTGGACTACTGATTTCCCTTTATGCATTTTATGGAAAAAAAAACCTGAAGCATTCATTAATAAAACATTAACTTGTGCTAGAAACTTTTAAATATACCAATAATGAAAAATAGAGTTACAATGTAATTCTACATGTTTCTTACTTAATGGAATTGATGGACTAGTCTGGGAAGTGTCAGTCATAGTCTTGTCCAGATTGTCTTCTTTGTAGTTTTTCAAAGGCCCAGTTCTGCATAGGTACATGTCTCAAACTAACCTTAGCCAACTTGGCACCAGTACTGAGATTCTAACTACACTCAGTTCTTTAGTTTTTCTGCCTATGAAATCCAGTCTTTGGAAATGTCTGAAATCTCAAATACACACTTCACCACTAGATTCCTACAGCCCTGTCTTAAACCACTCACAGTCATTACTTCACACACGTGTATGAAGGCAAAAATTCATGCTCTGTAGAGGACATTCTGCAAAATGTGCTTGGATGAGCATGAGAATTCTGTCTCCAGCTTGCTCTCCAAAAGAGACCTGTTGCAGCTGCCTCTGAATTATTTTACAGAAAAGTCACTTAAATAGAGAAGGGCCATGTTCCCCAGGGGAATTCACCCATCTTTCAGAGCAGTGTCCTCCTTAGGGTGGTTTTGTAAGTATCAGATGTCCCCCTAGTGACAGTAGCCAAGGTCAAAAGTCATTCTATTTGACAAGTTGCCTTGTTTCCTTTTTTCAGCTTAACTGTAACATGCAAACTGAATGTGAAAGTTACATAATGGGGGTTTTCCCAGAGAAGATGCCCTACCCTGCTAGACTGTGACATCTTTCATTGGGCCTTATGAGATCTCATCCTTTTGTGCATCCATTCAACAAATATTTACTGATCCAAAAAAGTAGCAAGACAACTTTTAACCACATCCCTGTCCCAACTGATAAACCATTTGAATAAAAGCATAATAAATTTCCTTTCATGTGATGAATAGTTAAGTCATCAATATGAAAGACTGTGTAGCAGTCTTTTGGACTTTTTGTGAATAAATTGAAAGTTTTCTCATTGCTTTACAATACTGCATAGGTAGAAATTATTTTCATTTTTTGTTACTGCTTAAAAATAGATTTATGCCTTAATTATTAGAAATACCAAACACCGTACAAAGACCACTAGATTTTAAAAAGCAGGGTCTAAATTCTGGCTACACCCATGCCACAAGTTATCTATAAAGTCTTGAAAAGCCAGTGGCCTCTCTGGGCTTTTCATGAAGTACATGTTGGGCTGAATGAGTTCCAAGTGCTCTTTTAAGTGTCACTCATTTTATGAATGACCCTGGGAGTACTATGGAAATTCACATTATCTAGGAAGAGGACAAAGAAAAAGAGATTGTATATTATCTCATCATCCTTGGCTGATTGCAACCCATGGACATACAAACTCTCTTGCTTTCCTAAAGGAAGCAAGTTGTCTGTATGAATTTGTGTATAAAAGCAAGAGAGAAAATAATCTTTAGGGAGTGTGTATAAATAACAAACCATTACCAAATCTAGTAGGCCTCCAGTTTCTGTTTTCAGACATCATGTCATTTAATCTTCACTCTATCCTGTGGTTTACTCCAATTTTACAAAGAAGAAACTAAGGCTCTGAGATATTGTTACTCAATTAGCATGAGAATGAGTAGTATTAAAGACCTTTGTTAGACTCCATGGTGTGTATACTGGTAGTTCAGGGACTCATAGTGCCTCTTTGACATTAAAAGTTATCTTTCTAAATTTAGAATGAAAGAGAATCCTAGTCATTTGATTTGCAGGAACCACACTCATCAGAAAGGCTAAGATCAAGAAGTCAGACAATATCCAATGTTGAAAAGATTCAGAGCAACTGAAAATCTCAAACACTGCAGGTGGAACATAATTTTGCCATTAACAACTTTGGAAAACTTTCTGGCAATACCTCCTACAGGTACTAAGTTATCAGTGCCCTGTGACCTAGCAATGCTATTCTTTATTACCCAATAGAAATGCATACAAGAGTGCATTAAAAACCAGGTGTGCTGACACATGCCTGTAAAACCAGTGGCTCAGGAGGCTGAGGCAGGAGGATCATGAGTTCAAAGCCAGCCTCAGCAACTTAATGAGGCCCTAAGTAACTCCTGAGACCTTGTCTGTAAATAAAATATAAAAAAGGACTAGGATGTGGCTCAAAGATTAAGGGTCCCTGGGTTCATTTAAAAAAAAAAGTGCACTAGAAACATATGTAATAGTATGCACACACTGAGAAAGGAAGGAAGGAAGGAAGGAAGGAAGGAAGGAAGGAAGGAAGGAAGGAAGGAAGGAAGGAAGAAATGCATTGGATAAAAGCAATTTGGTATTCTCTTACAATAGAACTAAAACTCTATAGCAATGAAAATAAAACACAAATTCATGGAACAAAATGGGAAACATTTCAACACATAATGCTGAGTAGAAGAAATCAGATGCAAAGGAATACATGCTGGATAATTTTGTTTAGACAAAATTCAAGAGCAGGCAAAGCTGACTCATGTGTGACCATCAGGAGAGTAGTTACCTTACTCCAGAAGGAAGCACAAGAAGCTTCTGATATTCTGGTGGTGGCCTGTTCTCCTGATCTTGGTACTGATTACAAAGAGATGATTGGTTTGTCATCTTCACTGAATTACATACCTTTGGCTCATATACTTTTTTGAATTTTAGTTACACCTGAATTGGAAGTTTACTTGAAAAATTTCTGGAAAGATACTACTCTCTTTAAGGAAAGCTGTGTGAATAGGAATTTAGGTTTTCAAATGGGAACTGTTCTAGGGGGCCCTCCAGGAGAGGAATGGGAGGGTGGTGAGGAGGACAAAAGTTATGATTTCACTCAGAATACTTCACAGTCTCTCACTGTTATCTGCAATGTGAGGTGCTTGCTGTAACTGGATTTCTTATGGAAAGTTAACAGGAGTGGGCTGGAAAGATGGCATGGGCCTGGAGATCTCAATAGCTTGCCCCAGAGCAGAAGGAGAGAAGGCTGGGAGGTCTAGATTATTCCAGAGCATGAGATCAAGGGATCCACTGGGATATCAGAACTATTTAAATAAAATGCATGTCTTTCTTGAATCTATGCTGTTGTCTTTTCTTTCCTAGGAGAATCTTTCTTTCCATGTCATGATTAAAATATTTCCAGGTTTCAGATGGTAAGGTGATAACAATAATTACAAACCTTCATATTTTGGCCCCTATTCCAAATTGAGCATATTAGTAACAAACTCTGTGTTTCGTTGTTTAAGAATACTTTTGTTTCAAATTTCACATACCTATCAAGTGAGGCTGTACATATGCATCTCCCTATGCATAATCAGCTGTTTAAAACTTGAAAAATTATAACAATAAATGATTGCCCTGTGAGTCACTTTTCCATCCTGAAATTAATCATAAAGTCTGGTTTTAAAAGACAGAATAGCTCAAATATAAGGTGATGAAAAATATAATGTAATATGGGACAATAAATATTTGTTAAATGGAATTCAAACAAATAGTAACCGTTGATTGAATATTTACTTTGTGTGGGCAATGTGCTTATTTTTACAATACTTCTGGCAGGTAAAAATTTAACTGATCCCTATTCAAAACACTAAAACATAGTTAAAAGAGATCATGCCTACAAAGCAATTGGCACACTTTCATAATACTTTTATCTCAGGAAATCTTGGTGAAATGCATACTTTCTTAAAACCAAGTCAAATTTTCATGTGGACATAAAGGATAATAATACAAATAAAAGGCTGCAGTGCTTCATTATTTCTATATAACTTCCTTCTCTCAAAAACTGATACAGATTATAACAATGTATTTATTTATTTATTGGAAATGCCAAAAAATAACAAAACACAAATAAACAGAACAAGTAGTACTTGAAGTCTATTGGACAGTTACTGTAGAAAAGAACAAATTCCTCAATTATAGCAAAGCTCATAGTTCTCTGTAATCAAAAATTAGAAATGGGCTTTCTAAAAAAAATGTATTTTTTTAAAAACTGCTAAATGTCTGATATTATTGTACTTTTAAATAAATTATCGCACACAGGAATAAAATTGAGGAGTGCTCTAATAATTGAACATATTTTAAAATATCAAGTGTCATGGAAAAAAAAATCTAAGGATATGCTGTTAATGGATACAAAATATGTATTAATTACACACTAACATTAGTTGTAGTTTCTGGATGACAAGTTCATGCAAGATTTTGTTTACTATACCAAACTTTTCTATTTTTTTCCTAATATTCCAGAATGCCCATGTCTTATTTTGTAAGTTAATAAAATAGCATTAAATGTGGACAAAAATGGAAAGAACTATCTCTTTGGAAAGTGTTTCTTGTCCTGGCTATACATTAGAGTCACCTGAAGAACTTTTAAAACCCTCTACTCAAAAGCAATGCCCAGCCCAGTGAGGTCAGAATGTTCAGGAGGCTGTTAGTGTGTGTTGAGAGCTCCCCAGGTGACCCTGTGGCCACTGCAGGAAGGCATGCATCCTGCTTCCTAGAGATGGGTGACATTTGGATGGGAATTGAAGCTACATCCACAAGTCCCAGAGCCCAAGCACAGCCCTGCTTCTTATTAAATTCACTTTGATATCTTTGTCAAAGCTAAATATCCAGAGATATCTGTATCTGAATTGAAGTTCCATAAACTCACAGGGCAAGAGTGTTCAACAAAAACTGAATTACTGAGCTGGATCCTGTACTTAACCAGATTAAAACTCTCAATGAATTTTTCCCTTCTTGATACCTTATTGGAGGAGGTACACTGAAAAAAATACTGGGAATGTGAAGAGAAGGTGATTTCCTTGTCTATAAGGAAGAAACATATTATTCATACACACACGCCCCAAAGACTGCACTTTTAGAGAGCAAATGAAACTAAAACCACCCTATTGCACACACATGCCGTGCTATAGGAAGTTTTCAACTGTATATTCACTTTGAGAAAAAAGAAGAAAATTTCCTGGGCACAAGGTGATTGACTAGGAAACTGTTCATGGAACTATTAAGAAGATCCACATTAGTTGAATTCTGACTATACTCCACATTTGCATTATCTCATTTAGTCATCCCAACCATGACACACAGCAGTATCAGCACTGTGTCATCATTAGTCAGAATGTTTAGGAAACAAATTGTTTTAATTCATTGAACTTTGTATTTAACTGAAAGTTAAATAAAAAGATCTCTTTTCTTACTTGACTTTTCAAAAACCTTTTTTTTTTTTTTTTAATTTTGGTACTGAGGATTGAACCCAGTGTTGCTTAACCACTGAGACACATCCCCAGTCTTTTTAAATATATATATTTTTAGAGACAGGGTCTCACTGAGTTTCTTAAGGACTTGCCAAGTTGCTGAGGCTGGCCCTGAACTCACAATCCTCCTGCCTCAGGCTCCCAAGCTGCAGGGATTACAGGGGTACGCCACCATGCCTGGCTGAATTTTTTTCTAAAATGTATGCATGGGAATAACTGTTCTGCCTGCCCAGACAGCTCTCCCAAAGTTTGTTTCAGGGTCTGAAAAGGTCTTCCCCCTTTTCTTTCCCCAAAGTGTCCAACTTTGGAGGGAAAATTACATGGTCATTCAGAGTTTACGGAGCCTAATTTTATCTTCCTGATGATTCTCTTTGCATCATCTGTTCTAGAAGGCAAGTGCTAGAATCCAGAAGTTTGGGGATGCGGTTGTAGTTTGATTGTAAGGCTGCATGCTGTAATGAAAAGTGAGCAGGAGGGAATTCCAGAACTAGCTCTGCCATTAGATGGGTGACCGTGGTCCATTCTTATGCCCTCTGGACAGCAATTACATGGTCTATAAAGAGCTGTCAAAGTAACACATTTCAAATGTATTCACATCCATTATTTCTTATTTTCTAATTTGAGTATCAATCCTCAGAAGCAGGAAGGGAAGACTCACTTTTAGGGGAGGCCACACTGATGTGCAGACAGGATGACTTCCTCAGAGGGGGGTTTTTGATTTGGACCCGCTGCAGCCATTAGGCCAGGCTCCCTCAGCTGCCACGAAGGCGGCCACAGAGCCACAAAGGTCTGATTCTGAGACCACGTCTAGACGACATATAACTCCTGATTGAAAGTGACAGCCCCTAGCTAATCATCTGTTTGTTTTGACTCCAAATTATAGGTTTGAACAATGGACCCTTCCTCTAGCTGCCTCAGTCACCTGCCATCCTGCTCTCACCGTTGGCTTCTGTCACCCACCCTACAGAGCACTAACGTCTGTCTGTCTTTGATTACTTGTTCAGACCATTGGGGCTAGCCTGAAATTTGAAATGTCCAGATGAGGAAAGCACATTGAACTGCCACCATCATAATAGACTAAATTATCCCTAAAATAGATTTGCTATTGAAGTGAATCACCATGAGACCTAGGATGTCTGAAAAGTCAGCTGTAAAGCACTGTTGTTGTTCAGCGTGGGAAGGAGTTTGTAAAGGAAGCTTCCAGTGATCGGACAGTAGGGCTGTTGCTGCCCTCCTGCTGATGAGTCTTGTGTGTCCATCAGCTGAAGGCATCGTAGGTGAGGGTAGAGAGCCCAGGTATCTGTGTCCATCAGCCACACCTTGAGTTCCAGCGCTGGCTCTGTCAGGTGTTAGAGATTTAAAGCCCTCCATTCTACCTTTCTAGTTCCTGAGGACCCACCCTAACATCACCCTTTAGGTGACCTTCTGTTAAATGAGAAAATGTGGACAATGCCTGGTCAGAGGAACATGTCATAGCAAGGATATGTGTCTCACTTCCTTCCTGTTTCTAAAATGTCTCCTTTTATTGCGAACCCTTCTAAATATGGTATTTACCCGTCTATTTATATGGTGGGCTGCAAATACAAAAAGAACACGTCTTTTACAAAGAGCTCCCTAATACAGAGTCCAAAGAGCTTTTCAAGTTAACACTTGTCTGTTTGATCTTATCTTAACTCACTTAACTCAATGTACTCACTCCTGAGGTAAAGTCAGCTCACATTTCCCATCAAGGAATTCTATAGGACTATATTCAATCTGGGGAGCACAACATTTTGGGTTTTTTTTTTTAAGACTATACTTTGGGCAATTTTAAACTTACCAATATATTCATTGCTGCATTTTATTCAGGGAGCCTGCTGGGTCCTACTCAGAGCCTGTGTGAATCAGTGGCAACAATAGGTTAAGAAAACTGGAATCCAAGTCTAATAAAAAAAAAAGGTGTGAGGTTTTTTAAAAAAAAAAATCCAGCAAGCGAGATGAAACCTGCCTACTAGGGCAGCTGCTCTGAAATCAGTTACTGTGGATTGCAAATCATACCCTGGTTGATTGAGCCCCAAACCACAAAGTGTCTAAAGAATGAAGCAGAACACTTTAGTGCACTTTGGTGTGAGGTGTGAGTCAATTGCATTTTGAGGACTCAGAGGGACTGTCCAAGAGAGCAGGCACAGCTCGGTACCCCAACCCAGCTGGCAAGATTACTTGGGAAGAGTGCAGTCAGCTGTCTGCTAGCATTCAGCGATTCCAAATCCAATTTCTATGGTTTCTGAATCAGTTCCTGGGATATAAATGGAAGGGGGGAAAAAAGCAACAATGATGCTTCCAAGAATAAAAGCAGTTGTAGGTTTGGAAACCCCCCAAAACTCCACTCACTGGAGGAAGCTTTTCTGAAGGCACTTGAATCCCCTTCATTTCTGCATAGTATCAATGGAAAATGAAATCACTCCCATCTTGGCTTCGAAATGCTTCTCCAGCTACTTCACACCTGGGCCCAAGATCTGCCAAGGGCCAGCTGGTCATTGTGCAGAGTCTGGTGGCTGATGGCCAGTGAGAGGCAGGAGAAAGGAAAGCGGACTTGAAATTGGTCCCAAATAAAGCATGAAAGGCAGTATCAGAAATTCTACTTCCGGACAGGAACAGGAAACAGCATGGAAATCCAGCAATTACCGGACAGAGAGCTGTTTCTGTCCTTGATTTCTGGTGACATAGGAATAGTCTCCTATGAATTTCTTAGTTTTAGACACATGCTAATTGAATTATAAAGAGTTTAATAACTAAAGACATCTGAGATTTAAATGAAAGACTTGTCAATCATGGATGTTGATGCCAATGAAAATCTTGGGTTGTACCCAACTTCTGCCTGCCCTTCCTGGGTGTGCAAGGCAGGGGCTGCTCCATGCTGAAGGATAGTCCCCAAAAGGCCAGGCAGCCTTGACTGCCGAAACCCAGATGCACACTTCTGTTTTATTATCTATTCAGATTAATGGTAATCAATTCACAGAAAAATCTATGTCTATACAGAACCCCTTTCCATCTTTTTGGCTACCTTCCTATTTGCACAAGTAGAAAAAGAAAATGGGTGTTATTTTTTCCATTATATTGTCTTTTAACATCTATGGTTAGAATTTTATATCACAGAATGTAACATAGGTATCTAAGATAAATTTTCTAAACTCTTTGGAAATGTTCATTAATACTCCTCTGTCCCTTGACATTATTTAATGATGATATAAATATTTATTATCTTCTATCTTTTTGTACCTCCTAATGAGCATACTTTCTTATTTAGTTATCTAGATAAACTTGTTCAGTGGGAGAGCTGTTTTCCCAGGTAATGCATAGCAAATACACAATCAACCACGAGGACAAAAGTCCCCTCTTCCTTCAGAACTTTAGTTGAGAACTATTTTGGTGCTGAATCAAAAGAATACTTTTACATGTTTGGTTTTGTTTGTTCAAATATCAGCCATGCAAAACGTAATCCTGGACCCCACAGACTGACGAATGGGTCCTGTGAGATGAAAAGTTCACATCTAAACCAGGAGGGAATATCACTTTAAGGGCTAAAATGGAATCAAGTCTCTCTGCAAAGGTAATATTCTGACTAACAGTGACTCACATGGGAAAGAGAGGAAGGCTTTGAATTACTGCTTCTGAACCTGTCCTGTCTTGCTTTCAGTGTGTTTCCTGGCGGAGCTCTCCTAAACAGCCAGCAGCGAGTATTGTAATCAGCTTGGTGCTTTGTAGCAGGCCCTTGATTTTGTTGAAAAGGACCATAAGGCCACACCTTAAGGGCAAAATCCACCTAAAGTCAGTTACCTGGGAACACATCCCAACACCAACTGATCTTTCCTTCCTCTAGATAAATGTTTCCAACAAGAATGTAAGCATCTCAGTTTAACTACAGTAAGACTAGATACTCAGGTGAAATATGGGCATAAGCAGATATGTTCTGTTTGGATTACAGCAATATATTTTAGGATGAAAGAGAATTTAAGTGACTTTGCAGATCACATAATTTAATCCTTCATGCACATTCATATATTCCGTGTCTAACTTCCAAGACTTTGGAATTTATGGCCTAATAAGGCAGACTATTCCCTCTTTGGGCCTTTGCTGTTTATCCTATTAAGTATTGCTCCTCCCACCACCTCCCTTCCAGAGGCCCTCTATATTATATATTATCATTGAGCACAGGCCATCATCAGAAATTAGCTTGTTATTTAAATGTTTACATCTGCATTTCTGTTCCTCCCCCTCTCAACTAAAATATAAGTTCCATGGGAGTAGGCCCCGTGTCAACTTGTATTCCTGCTGCCAAGGGCAGGGCCTTACATATTTGAGATACTCTTATATAACCATGGAGTTCAAATAATTCTAAGCCTGAGGAAATTGCCCTTAAGGTCAAACATTGGTATCATCTCACTCTTACTCAAACAAATACTGTCTCTTATTCTGTCACCAGATTAAATCTAATTCTGGTTTGGAATAACCATTCTTTGAAAATTTGAAGATGGTCATTTTATCTGCAGTTCCCTTCCCTATCTCTCCTGTCCCATCTTAGTAACCTCAGTTTTTTCCACTATTATTCATAAATCCCAGGCGTGGCTACTCTTTTGCAGTCCTAACTATGGTTTCTCAATTTCCTAAAATGTAGCCACTTAATACTTTTAAAATGTAGCACTTAAGACTCACAAACCTGTGACAAGAGATTTCACTTCCAAAAAATTATTCTCCAGAGACTTGCCTAAGTACAGAACAAGGATGCTTATCACAACCTTTTATAAAAAATAACCCAAATATTCCACAAATTAGGTCTGGTCCACACATTGAAGTACAGGACAGCTTTTAAAAGAATGAGATAGGTTTCTATTTATCAACAGGAACATACACACAAATTGTGTCAAAGTTTAAAAAAAAAAAAGGGACTCTAAGAACACAATTTTGAACATGAGCTATAAGACCTAAATTAGGATTTGGAACATGAGTATAATTTTTGATGAAAATTCATTACTCAAATATAAACATGCTATATGATAGGCAAAAATAATCAGAGGCGCTATAAACTTAGTAACTGATTTGTGGGGGGTGTGGCTTTACGGGGATTTTACTTTTTGCCATATTTTTCTGTGGATTTTAAGCTTTTTGTTTTGTTTTTAAGAATATTACTGTTAGATGAATATCGAAAAATAAACAAAATGTTACGCCAGAAGTTGTCTGGCTAATGAAAAACAGATTAGGGCAACTCCCTCCTTTATTCTGGATACCAGCCATTCCTCTATTAATTCACAAGAGGTGCTCAAGGAGTGTTCCGGAATGCAGTGTGAGTCTGCACTAATTTCAGGGATGGGGGAGGGGCAGCCATGTATGGCTTTCTGAGAAGCTGGTAGTCAACAACAATAATCAGCCTGTCCCCCAGTTCTCCAAGCCCATGACTCTCAAAATATCTATACATGGGTCATTTCTTAATGTTCATGGTTTTCTAGGCTCCTACATGGAAAATAAACTAGTTCAGGGTCAGAAACTCTTGCATTTGGAATGTGTCATGGTGCAGCCAAGACTCACCTTTCAGAAATTCTGCTGCCAAATTTAAAAGAATAGAACTTTTGTCTCATCTTTATCTTTCAAGAAAAAAAGACACAGATTTCTCTGAGGTATCGGGGATAGTGATGCTTCACTTATAGAGCAGTGAAATTGTTTTCAAGTTGTTCTTGTTTATTAGCATTTTCATGCATAGTGTAGTACCATTTACATGGAGTTTAAATGTTTTTCTTAAAATATTTTTCTTAAAAATATTTAAACTCCATGTAAATAGTACTTTCTTTGCAAACCATTTTAAAAAGTGGGGCCATCTTTGGATTAGTGTGTCAAAAAATGGGAGAAAATGGACAATGCAGAATTGAGTGGGCAAACTCTGTATAATGTATAAAATATTTGTGTCAAAATAATATTCCAATTTCAAATGCAAATATCTTTCTGGCTCCAAACCTGTGGCCTCATGAATTTGAAAGTCAAATGTACCCTGAAAAGACAGGGATTCACTCAAGTGTCTGAACATCATGTTCTGCTCCACACGACATTCTAAATGGCTGGAAGGTATAGTCTACCTGTTTCCCAAATTTAGGAGTCTACTCATCACATATTTACTTTGTTTTGAATTATATTGCCAATACTTTATATAAAATTCGTTAAATGTGTCTCCGAAATAGTGTTTTATATGACTTAATTGCATTGGGGCTATGGAAAATCAAAAAGAAAGCTGAAATAAATAGGTGTATGTCACTGAATAACCAAACCTCATGGGCATTTCTTTGATAAAAGAATAATATTCTCCCTCATGATCATTTTCCTTGTCATAAACGTGTAATGAAAGTGGACTCTCTCCCAAAAAAGACATTACTAGTATCAGGAAGAAAGAAAAACAGGGAGAAAGATGGAAAAATGGATAGGAAATAAAAACATTTGTTGTTACAACAGAAAGTATTTTGTGTAAACTATGAGAATGTTCTAATTTCAATAAGTGAGATGCTATCAAATTATGCTCCTTTTTTCTTGAGCATATATTTTTTCATAGGCAAAATAGACTTTTTTTTTTTTTTACTATTTTACATTTGTTTTATGGACAAAAAAGAGTTTAAAGACTTTAAAGCCTAATAAACCAGAAGTTGGCAACAAATAGAAACTCTTCTTGATATAATATACATCTTTATAACCATTTTGGAAAACAATTCGAACATACTGTAATTTTGCTGGGAAAGGCACAAAGCTGGAAATGTATATGCTTTTATTTACATATATATTTAACATACATTTTATGAAAACCAGTTTAAGAACATTTGAGTTGAAATTGCTGAAGACAATTCTATGTCTGGACTTACAGACTTTTAACAAGATTCCTAAATGCCATTTTTTAAAAGTGACTTTAAAGTGTACATTTTAGAATCAAATGTGGTAGTTCATTCCTGTAATCCCAGCTACCCAGGAGAATGGAACAGGAGAATTGTGTGGGGCCTGGAATTTGAGGTCAGTCTAAGCAACAGAGATACCATCTTTTTTCAATATCATGAAATAAAAGAAAAATTTTCTTCAGCTCTGTAGAAGGCAGAGCACACAGTCTGTGCATTTTTGGATTGATGGGGTAATGACCAAGAACAGATCAACCACCATTGGAGGCCATGGGCCCAAGAAACTAATCAATCTTAAGTTTGGGTCAGGGCAAAGTTCTTTATGAAATAAAGAGATACTGCTACACTTATGGAAGGAAAAGATGGGTACATTCACTAGGGATTCTTAGAAAAGGGAATAAGATGACAGTGTTGGTGATTTTGACCCAGAATGATTTTGTAATTTACAATGAGGAGACCTAATTCTTGACCTAAGAGTGGGCATGGGATACTTAGGTACACTGTTCCAAATATTGGAGCAATGCTTAGTCGTTATATCCCATTACATGTAATTATGCATGGCTTAATAATATTTCCATCAGTGCCAGACAACATACATGATGGAATCCCATAAGATTACATCGATTAGTTAAGTTTTCGCCATGTCAGTTTAAATACACCACCATCATACAATGACAAGGCCAGTTAATAATGAATGTCTTTTAGTATATCTTTGTTCTTACCCACTGTACTAGGATTACAAATACACTACTGTGAGAATTACCTCAGCCCCAAGTTCCTATTACATTTTAGAGTGGCCACTGTTGTGGGTTTCTACTGACACGTCCCAATTCTATATTTTTTGGGGACTCTGTGCAGTATTGAATATACCTCCATTGCCAAACTCTTGAATTTTGTTGTCTGAGAGTAATCATCCAGAAATCTATGTATGCTGGCCCTTCTTATTTTATACTTAAAACTTCCATCCTTTAATCTCGGCTTCCTATTTCTTTTTGTTTTATTAGTTGCTCATGACAATACAATGATTCTGACATATCATATATTTGAATCAATTGGGGTATAATTTCTCATTTTTCCAAGTGTACAGGTTGCAGAATCACATTGGTTATACAGCCATATTTATACATACAGCAATACTAATGTCTATTTTATTCTGCTGCCCTTCCTATCCCCTCCCCTTCTCTCCCCTCCCAACACCTCTATCTACCCAATCTAATGTGACCCACTTCTTTTTTTTTCCCCTCACATCATCATACATGTATCCTGTATATGGATGAGGGTCTCCTTCCATCTTCCATGAAATTCCCCTTCTCCCTCCCTTTCCCTCTCACCTCTCGTCCCTGTTTAGTGGTAATCTTCTTCCCATGCTCTTCCTCCCTACCCCATTTTCATCACCCCCCCTTATATCAGAAAAGACATTCTGCATTTGTTTTTTAGGGACTTCACTTAGCATAATCTGCTCTAATGCCAGCTTCCTATTTCTTTCAGAGGAAAGGACAAAAACAACCGATTTCTCAAAACTTATCAAATAGAATATTTTTCTTGAATTACAGCATAATCTACCATTAGATCTTTTTTTTAATCAAAATAGATAAAACAGTTTGTACATTTAGAACATTGAATATAGATAAACTTTAGATTGAAATTGGAATTCTCTTGCTTTTTCTGGACACAGGCCCTAATTACAATGATGTTTTGTAATCTACCCTGGGTATTGTCAATCTCTTCAGAGATGTAGATGGTTAAATGTGCACCAAAGCTCCCTAAGTGTTTCTTGAATTGTGCTCATGGCTTGATAACAGAGTATATCATTCATATTTATATAAGCTGTTGTTTTCAAGAAGAAAAGGAGGGACACCACTAGTGCCCACGTTAGGACACTAACTGAAACCGCAAGAGTATGATTCTCTTTAATCACAAGAGACTCAGTTTGAGCAGAAAGTACTAGAGTAAGTCCTTCTCTCCTAATAGGAGGAAACTATTGGAAAAACTTGGGACTGACCTAAACAGCCACTTAGATATGATAAAAGAATGTTAACAGCAGATGGACTAAATAGTTTCATCTCAAAGACTAAAAGAAATTAAGGCAGTCTTTCTACAGTTTCCCTCATACACAGTCCCAACTTTTCTCAGCCAGACCAGGGCATGGGGCATTTTTCTGAGGGAGCTACAATAAAATAGAAGGTACTATTCCTTCCTAAGTACTGACATCAGGGGACATGGATTATCAACAATAAAGCAATAATTTTAAATAATACTAACAATTTAAATGTAATAATAAAGTGCCAATTATATTTCAAATCCTCAAATCAAAAGTAGACCTCCATTATACAATTAATTTTCAAAGTGTCATCACTGTAGTATAAATTGACTATATTAGCAAAATAAAGTTCATTATCTTTCTCACTGAAAAGCTTTCTAACCAAACTTCTTTCCCCCCTACAACTGATTTTTACTTTTACTTGGTTAGTTTTCTAAGTGCAGCTGATCTGCATTAGATCAAATGAAGTCAAGGTATGCAGAGGAAATGACTATAAATCACTTTCTTTGACTGATTACCAACCTCCTAATTTATTAGAAAGCAACAGGAAAAAAAAATACATATAAGATCACTAACATGGAATTTTGAATGAAAGGATTAAATGCTCCCTCAGAGCTGTTGAGGACAGTTCTGCCTTACTCTGGGGAACCAAAGGACTCACAGTGAGGCAGGGCAAAGGTGGCTGTGCAACTTTATGCATTGGCACCTTTTCATGAAGTGTCTTCATCATGGTTAACTATTTGTGGAATAGCTACAATGTGTCAAGGACTGAGTGCTATATATATATATATATATATATATATATATATATATATATATATATATAGCTTTGGAATTTTTAGGACAACTCCAAAAGATAGGTCTAAGGTTTTCTTAATACATAGATGACAAAACTGAGGCCTGAAGAAAGTTATCTTTCCAAGGACATAGAGCCAGTAGACAACAGGGATAATATTGGAACTCACCTGCTGTAGAATCCACCTGGCTCCAGAGCCATATATCTAGGTATCACTTAGCTATAGCAGCTGTGACACAGGAGTTGGAGACTAATGGACCAGGGCTTTAATACAGCTTGGCAACTATATACTGTGGAGTGTTGGGAAAGTTGGATGCATACTCTATACCTCATGGTGAACTGCCTACAGCTCTTCACCACACAGAGTTGTTAATGAGAATCCGAAGCACCAGAACATTGCCTATCTACCATATATCAAGCATTTGATAAGTATTTCCCATTATTATTAGCTATAGACAGTCTAGTCTACTCAGCACCACCCACAGGGGCTTCTGGACGGGCACACACCTATTATGTCTTTTATAAATTGGACTTTGTGTCAGGTCAATATTAACACTGCCATTTTTTAATATGAGCTTAGGCATTTCTACCCTCTGGCATGTAAAAATAAAAATTAAATAAATAATGAATTTTTAGAAACCATAATATTCCAAATGAATTAAAAGAGATGAGTCTTCTATGCAGCATCCTTTATTCTTGTAAATTGAAATGGATATTCATATAAAACCTATATGGATATTCAAAAACCATGTTTGGTAGGTTTAGGTTCAATGACACATAAAGACGTGAAGGAAGAGACAAGCAGGGCTGGGGATGTGGCTCAAGCGGTAGCGCGCTCGCCTGGTATGCGTGCGGCCCGGGTTCGATCCTCAGCACCACATACCAACAAAGATGTTGTGTCCGCCAAGAACTAAAAAATAAATATTAAAAATTCTCTCTCTCTCTCTCTCTCTCTCTCTCTTTAAAAAAAGAGAGACAAGCAGGTCACAGAATATTTGTTCTAATTTTCAAGAAGGGAAAGAACATGTAGATAAATACATATTTCAAGAAAAAATACAGAAATATTGACAATTAATAAAATATGATGCTGGGCATGGTGGTTCAGAGGCAGGAGGATTGCAAGTTTGAGGCCAGCCTCAGCAATTTAGTGAGGCCCTAATAAACTTAGTAAGACCCTGTCTCAAAATAAAAATAAGAAAGGGCTGGACATGTGGCACAATGGTTAAGCAACCCTGGGTTCAGTCTCCAGTAAACTGTCCCCCTTACCCCCCAAGATGATGCATGTGCATTAGTTGCTAGTCCATCAAGGGAATCCAGTAAATGCAGATCCCAAGCGATTAACTTGTTTTACTTTGCAGTAGTCTTACAAAGAGTACGGATCAGAACAGTACTGTCAAACAAGGTCCACAGATACAATGCTTGAGGCCAGTCTCTCCTGACTCAACTGTACTTTAAAAGGAAAAAATGGGGGGAGATGGAAGAGTGGGTCAGCGGTAGAGCACCTGATTAGCATGTGTGAGGCCCAGGATTTGATCCCCAGCACTGTAAAATAAGCAAACAACAACAGTAAAACAAACAAACAAACAAAAAAAAAAAAACAGAGGAAAAAAGAACAAATGCAGGTTGGCCGATAGGATTCCATGGATTCACTGATCGTATGTAAACAGATGAGTGTTGGCGTTATAATACATATAATTTAGCCTTGTTCAACATTTTCAGAATGATTCTGTAAATAAAGCTATGGAGAGACTGATGAAACAATGTCAAGCAGAACTGCCTATGTGCCCAATGACAAAGGAGCTAGAATGAAGAAGCGTTGAAAACAGGATTCATTTCAAAAGGGACAAATGACAATTCTTTACTCAGGTCCCACACCCCAATTACACAAGTGTATTGTGTGGTGGATGGGAGAGGGCAGGACTGCTGAGTTACAAGTCTATGTGGCACCCTTATGGTGCTTGTCAGATTGAAGAGCCCCATCACACCACTGCAGGGTGGGGCTTGCTCAGTTTAGGAAGAGAACAATCAGCTGTCTTCAAACCTGGGGACTGTCACGAAGGGAAACAAAAACCTCAACAGGGTGTAAGACTGCCAGAATTAAGGTGAGGCAGGGACACAGTATACTTGTAATAGCAGCAACTTAACCTGAGATTGGAGGACCTTTGTAAAAATTGTTAGAGATGTCAAAAGGTTGAACACACTGGTTCTGGTCATGACAAGAAAAGTGCTCAAATGGACATAAGGGCACCATAGGCCTCTGAGAATAATAACAACGTGTGTTATGTAAGGCTCCAGGATGACTCCAACATAGAGTAGCACATCTGGAGAGGGCTCAGGTGGCCAGCTTCCTGTCCATGTTTCCTGGGGAGTGCCCCACTCCAAGGACCGTGTGTGGAGATGACAATGAGATCTTGGCCAGTGCGGGTCTCTGTGCACTGTGCTCTAATGAGAGCGGATGCAAGAGATCCCCTTTCAAAACCACGTGTAACCACAGCTATGAACGGGGGTCACTCTGCAACAAACAGCTGGGGTGGCTCTAAGACAATTTAGAAAACAGACAGCTAAGGGAGGGAGAAAATTTCCTGCCGGCGTTACTCTCTTGAGGGCCCTGCCGCCCACCTTAAAGACTGCACCCAAATCCTGAGGATCTGGCACAAATGATGTTTTCAAGATGAAATTAATGCGTCTGTTTACAGAGAACATCTGCTGGGTCTGGGATGGCTGTTGTGTGCACGATACAGCTGTGACTGAAGCAATCTTATGACAGTGAGCTCATGATGTCCCCAAGGAAACTACTGCCTTTGTGAACTACTTGACATAATTAAAATTGGAAAACTAGGTCAGGCGGTCCAGGAGTAGGTTGGGTGGGAGGCTGTGTGAATGAACTCCTCAATGGCCCTCTCTCTACGAACATTGTCAGTTGTCATGAAGAGAAACTGAGATGGAAAGCCACTGGCTGTCTCTGGTAAAGAATCAAAGTGCTTTGGGGGAAGTCCCAGAGATGCTGAGAGATGCTGGTAATTCAAATTGGCCATCAAGCCTACCATGAAAACTGACCTCCCTTGACCAAGTGGCACACTGCTGGACTGCATGGAGTGCTCTTAGTCCCAGGGGGATCTTAAATTATGAAATAAAGAAGGCTGTGAAAGCTGGACACTGTGGTGCAGACCTGTACTCTCAGGTGTTTGGGAGGCTGAGGTAGGAGACCTGGTTGAGCCCAGGAGTTCAAGGTCAGTCTGAGCCACACAATTGAGACCCTGGCTTGAAAAGAGAAGGAAGTGAGGGGAGGGAGGACGGGAGGAATCATACGATGTAGCCCACTTTGTGATATTTATAAACACAAGTGCATGTAATGTCTAAGTTCTATTTCTGAGATTTTAAACTCAATTCATTAGCCTATGCTTTTCTATCAAAAAGTTTCTGGTTACAATATTAACTTGAGAATGGAGGACCTTTGTGTTTTTTTGTTTTGTTTTGTTTTAAATTCCACATCTGTTCATAGGAGTTGGCAGAAGATAGCAGTGATTATGAAATTTCACATCATGCTTTCTCACGGTTCAGATCCTTGGTGGGCACACACAGAGATGTCAGAAAGGGGATGCCCTCTCCCTGCCATCTGGGGACTCCTTAATGCAGGTTACAACCTGGTGAGGCCAGACCCTCAGAGGGAAGGTTCAGCTGTCCATGGCAGTCCCCTCTGACAAGGACAGCTTTGGTAGTAGTGAACTTCAGTGATTGTGTCTCTCAAGGTAACCAAGTGCCAAAGGCTCATTTCCAATCAGATCCTAATAATTCGTACTGGCATCTGGGACCCAGCATCCTGCTTAGCTGTATCAAGCTAAGCACCTCTTTACAGAAAAGAACATTGCCCTCACCATCGTGGATTATCCTATCTATTTCACTTCCAACTCTGACAGCCAAATGGAGGCTTTTAATTCTTCAAAGAATGCAGTATTAAAGAAAATTACCCATGCCATGGCCTGAAACAACACAAAACGCGCCAGAGGAGGATGCCTAGCCCAGCACAGGCATCTGTTACATAATCTGAAATTTCTGTGTAATTGAATGAGATGTGGAAGAAGATCAAGCTCAAACTTTATAGCATTCTGGGAATGGAACCATGTTCTGCCTAATTCCAGGGAATAAATCAACAGAGGAATACAGAGAAAACCACACACCGTGCGATGTGAAAAGAACAGGTAGGTGAGAGAACACAAGAGCTGTATTTTAGAAATTAGCTTTCATCGACTCTTTGAGACAATGGGAAAGGAGCCTGAAGGAGGTGAGAAATAGGGACATTTATTAAGAGCTGCCAAGGCCAAATGCTGTCCTCTTTGACCAGTCCTCTCAGTAGTTCCTTTGGATGCCACCAGGCCATCTGGGGCTATCCAGAGGAACTACTTGAAATCAGAAGATCTGGGAGTCAGGAATCAAATCACTTAACAAATTGGTTGAAACACTTGAGCACTTTCATGTTTTACTTGATTTCGACAACCTCATCCAATTTTTTTAAGAAGTGGAAAAACTGAAGCCTCAAATCCTGAAAGGCTATATAGGGAGGCTTTCTTCTTGATGACAAGATAATTTAATTGTCTTTTTTAAACAATTAAAAATTAGGATTATAGATAGGCAAACAGAAAGAAAAATACTAGATATGTAGATCTAAGAACATCTAGAAGTAGTGATTTAGAGAATTATTCACAACCACAAATATATGGAATCCACCAAAGGTTCCATCGCCAGATGAATGGATAAAGAAAATATGGCACATAAACACGATGAAATATTATTTATACATAAAAAGGATATAATTTGTCATTTGCAACAACAGGCTTAAAGGAAAAGGATATTATTTTAAGTGAAATAAGCCAGATACAGAGAGGTAAGCAGCTAATGACCTAATTATATCACTCATGTGGAATCTAAAAACACTGATCTCATAGAAGCTGAAAGTATAACTTTGTGATCAGGGGCTGAGAAGAAGAGGAGGTGGAGGGGAGATGACCAGGGAGAGGCTGGTCAACAGGGACTAAATTACAGGTTGATAGGAAGAATAAATTCTGATGTTCTACAGCACAGTAGGGTTACTATGACTGCATATTTAAAAATAGCCAAAGGAGAAGATTTTCAATGTTTTATCACAGAGAAACAGTAAACATTTTAGGGGATGGATAAGCTAATTGGATAATTACACAATGTATATATCTATTGAAATATCATGTTATACCTCACAATTTGTACGATTATTGTGTCTACTTCAAAATGAGACAGAGAAAGAGTTTGTGTAAAGAGGGAAGGAGAAAGAGATAAAAGAGAGAAGATGAGAAAGGAAGGGAAAAGGGAGGGAGGGAGGGAGGAGAGGTGACAGAGAACAGGCTACCTGGCCAGGCTACCTGGCCTTGAACAAGTCACAATTTCCTTGATATCAGTTTCCTTGTACGAAAAAGAGGCCAATAATGAATACATTTGAAAGCTTCCCTGAGAAGTTGGGGTAAAAAAAAAAAATTAGATCACATTCATTCCATTTCATTAGCTACATGACACTGGCTTGGAGCACATCAGCTTTCATTAACATCTAATCCAGGCAGAACCTCCAATAACTTCAAGAAGGGAGCAATCAAGAAATACTGCCACCCAAAGCTCTGCCCTATCTCCAGTAAGGACACAAACTGCTTGAAGGTTCTCATAGGCCATCCCGGAGTTGATTGATGACATGGCACACACATTTTTACCAGTGTAAAGGAGTGGAAAAATCTTTATTTCCAGTGAAGTCAATAATTTTTTACTTTAAAAATGTCAAAGTAGAAATTTAATAAGGAGCAGCTTGGCCTAGAAGGGTTGATCAATCAATTTGTAGCAGAGTGGAAAAATATATTTTGATTTCCCTAGTCCCTGAGAGCACAAAGCTTCCTATCTTCCTGGAAGAAAAATAGCCATAAATAGAATGCAACAATTTTAAATAGCAGGTGGCTACCAAGGTCTAATTGCCATTTCCCAATATTGTTTTTATTTTTATTTTCTGGTATTGGAGATTGAACCTAGGAGCACTTAACCACTGAGCAACAAATCCAGACCCTTTTTTTTACACTTTGAGACAGGGTCTCACTATATTGCTTAGGGCCTCAAGTTGTTGAGGCTAGCTTTGAACTTGTGATCCTCCCGTCTCAGCCTCCCAAACCACTAGAATTACAGCCATATGCCACTGTGCCCAGCCTTGATTTTGTTTTTACAAAGGATCTGAAGAAATTAGCACAAATCCCAAAGAGAGCTTATTCCCATTATACGCAATAGGTTCCAGTTTCACAGACTGCTACAGAGCCAATTCTAACATATATTTAAATACACATGCATATGTTTTGCAGAATGCTCAATTGTTACCAAGTACCTTGGCAAATAATTGGACAATAAAAAATTGAAGTGTGTGTGTCAGTGTGAGAGTTAGGTCGCATCTGGAAATGAGATGGCTAGATTTAGAAATCAGAGCGCCTGGCAGTCACTTTTGTGTTTAATGCCCCTCAAACTGAGCCTTCACTTCCTCTTTGTAGAAAGTAAAGAGAAATAGGTCTTATATTATCCCTTTGAACCAGTAAATATCACTTCATCTTCAGGTGTCTGGGGAATCAGTGTGTTATTGTGTGTTTGTTTCTGTGTTTTCTATGTGTTTCTGTATTCGTCTGTGCCTGTGTGTGTATGACTATGTGTAGTCAGGTATTAATGTTCTCATTGCACAATTCAGAAAGCTGAGGCTCCAGAGTCTAACCTGGCCCACACTGTCATGGCAGCTCTGTGCCAGGAGTTGTCTGTTAAACTAGGCTCTCTTTCCAGGAGGAAGGTCCTCACTAAGAAACCGCCTAAACTAAACTGCTCCAGTAAAATAAATCGTCCACAGCACACCAGCCATGTACCAGAGGAGAATAAAGATAACAATAGCTGGTGACTGGGCACTGACCATGTGGTCACTGAATCCCCACAAGAGTCCCAGTATTTTTCCTACTTTAGAGAAAGGAGATAAAGTTTTTGAGAGGTTAAATGACTTGACCTTTTGAATTTGCAACTAAACACATAAATGAGGAGAGGCAATATATCCTTGTAGGGGTGCATCCATGTTCTGTGGGGCTTGGACTTTTACAGTGGTGGGTTGGGGAGACTTAAGAAACAAATTCGGTATTCAGAACATAAAGTTAGGAGCAGAGAGCAGAACCTTAGCATTCCGGCAATAGGAGCCTGGGGGCATGAGCTACCTTTGCTGCAGGGGAAATCCAGATCTGCATCACTGCTTGCCTTTTAAAAGACCTAGTCTTTCTGTCTTTCTCCTCCTTCCGTGTTTCTCTCTTCCTCCCTCTCTCTCCCTCTCTCTCTCTTTTATTAGGAGAAGTATAAACCTGAGATAAGAGAATGCTGAGATAAGACTGCTGGCGCTAGGGAACACCCTGGCTTAGCACCGGGGAAGGGTTTTACGGTGGCTGCCACCTCACTGCATTTTCCGCCTGACTCAAGTACTTAGCACCAAATCAGCCAATTCGCCAGGTTCCAAGCAGAAGTGCTTGGTATAGCGTTCACAGGACACGTTTCATAGGACCCCAGAGGGTTCTTCCAAGTAGATTTATTGGCTAACGGGCTTCCCTGCCAGGAAATGGGCCTGAGTTTGTGGAGACAATCAGAGTGGCAATCACTTCAGGCACAGAAAGAGAAGGCCTGACCCAGGAGCTGGGAATGAGCAGTGACCTGTAAAAGAGTGGCTTGGGGATCCTTTCCTTAAAAGTATTTTTGTTTTGTTTTATTCTGTAAGTGCCACCAGGAACACACATTCATTTCTGACAAGATGACTTTAAAGAAGGCCATTCTATACTAAAATCTGAATCATAAATATAAGGCAACACAAATTTTAGTTGTAAATTTTCTCCTTTCTCTGTGACACCCAATCAATCAAATATCGCTAAAATTCTTCCCCCATCAATTATTAAAGGAGACGGAAGCTATAGGAACAGGTGCTTTCAGGGAGTGTGTGCACCCTGAGCCCCATTACCAAAGCACCAAGGAGCACATTCGTTCACCCCCATCTAAGTGGGAGATGGGTCTACAATACCAAGGGCGCTAATTCAGACCCCTTCCCCCATCATCTGAGTCTGTGCACCCATGAATCATAATGAGCACAAAAGACACAGAGATAAAGGGCACACAAGGGTCTGGGAAAACTATGCCACCCACATTGATGACTTTACTCACAAATCAAAATCTTCTTTCACCCATCAGAGTTACAATACAACAAGAACCAAAGCTGGTGTTCTCTATACAATTAACATTTCAGGAAAAATAAAGAGGCATTAATGGGGAGCCCCCTATATATAATCTCCCAAAGCAGTTTTCCAAGTCTGAAAGTCCTCAAGTGTCCTAACACTCTGTTTCTTTTGCTTAAAAGAGTCAATGAATTTGCCTTATTATGAATCACAACTTTGAATGGTTAAAAAAGCTTCTCTGTTTATCTTTCAAAGATAATTGCTTTTTCCTGTGGAAGAGCAGGATATATTGACAACCTGTGAAATAAACATAAGTGAAAATGGAATCCCAAAGGAATCAAGATGCACAGAAATATTTCAAAAGCATGGTGTAAATTTCTTTTGACTTTACTTTTCTCCAAAATGGATCTGAGATGACCACATAAATACAAGGTCTTGGAGTAGCTAGCACACGTAAGTGAAAAATGAAGTTAGAAAGGAAATTGTCAGAATGTTTTGTAGAAGCTTTCTTTTTCTGTTTTCATTATCAACTCTCAGTAGAAAGCTAGGACCTACATGTTCCCATTTCTTTCTGCTATTAACCTGTGGCCTCCAATTTAAAGATTCTCCAAAATCTGGTACATTAACTGCTCATATATTTGGCACATGGAAACTTCTCAATGATTGCATTTTCAGCAAGGACAGGCCAGTCTCCCCAGATGGACTACCTCCATACAGGGGGCCCCACTGGGGAGGTCATGAGTGCCTGCAACACACTGTTCAGGAAGCCGACGCAAACCACATGAACTTGGCATTTGCAATAGGCAGCTGCCTCTCAGGACAGACTAAGAGCCATCTCTCCTGAGGATAGGAAGCTGGATGCTGGGTTAGGCCAAATTCAGTCTTCTCCTCATCAATCAATGGGAACTTGCTTCCACAGATTAATTTCCAGCTGAATAAATGTTATCACCAGATGTCATCCTGTCAAGCAGTTCTCTTTCAGGACAAACATTTTATTCTTAATGGGGGAAACTTGACTTCATGGAGCCCTATGCAGAATGGGTTTCAATTTTTTATGTGTCACACACACCTCACCTTGGTTGTCCTGTAAGATCTTGGTGCTTGTACTTCCCCTTGAGCGTATGGTTTTGCCATCATCTGCAACAGAACTGATGTTTTACGAAGCCAACTGTTCTGTGTCCATCAGCACCTCTGCACCCCCAGGTCTCCTCAGCAACTCCTGAAGCTACCAGAACAGTTACGATAGGACGGGGAAAAGGCGGCTGCACCAGCCAAGCACAAACTGAATCCAAACTACATAGCCTGGGAGAAGTGTGCAGACATTAGGCCTGTGATAACGTTAGGAGGCCGATTTCTTCCACTCCCTAATGTAAGAAAACCCTCATGAGTAAACAAAACAAAATGCCAGTCACTAGCCAAAAGTTTCCATCAAAATTAGAATGGATAAAAATGAAACTTTAATTTCAAAAATTACTTCTTCATTATTTACTGTTTTCAGATATGAATAGAAATGACTATTTCTGAAATGCTGGTTTTTTTTTATAATATCACAAAAGAACAAAGAAAAGTAGAGCAGATGTGCAGCAAGAAATGGTTGTTTCCATTAACAAGGACTAAAACTTGCAGAGACAGAGGAAAGAGTATATAAATTTGCTACTATGTTCTTCTTGTGATTTATTACTAACTCTATGTTACTGACTTTTGACTATAAATTAGCCAGGGTAGTAATTCCAAAACAGACTGGAGTTAAAATGACCCACACAAATCCCACGCAAAAGAAATCCCATTTTAAAAAGCACAGGAAAAAATACTTTCGATAATTTCAAACATAGTAGAACAAAAATGTGGAAGGTGAAATCTAAAACAACACAGGAAAAAATTACACTAAAAGCTTAATCCAGCAGGAGGAGATTATAGGCATCACTAGACCACTTAACTTATCCTCTCTTCTCTAGATGCCTGTTGAGAAAATCAAGACATGTGTTAGCGATATTATTTTCAAAATCTTTAATTTTGAACTCTTCTGCCTCCTTTTTTCTTTTTTGCAGTGCTGGAGATCAAACCCAGGGCCAGGCACATACTAGGTAACTGCTCTAACACTGAGCTACATCCCAGCCCCAAATATGTACTCTTTTTGATTTTTTTATTAGTTGCTCATGACAATACAATGACCTTGACATATCATACATTTTAATCAAATGGGGTATAATTTCTAATTTTTCCAAGTGTACAGGTTGCAGAATCACATTGGTTATACAGCCACATTTATACATACAGCAATACTAGTGTCTATTTTTGATTAAATACTAGTACTAGTCTCTCTTTTTGATTAAAATAGAAAAGTCCATGTTGGAATGTTGGGCAGGTTAGGATGAGACATGCAATGTTAGACAATTAAGTGAACTTTGTCCATAAGTTCAGATTCATAAACTTTAGAACTCTATACTCTCCATCAATTATTCTTTGAAATCCAGGCAAATAAAGTAGCCCTCCAAATCTTTAATCTCTAGCTTGATCTCCACATTGACAAATCTCTAGCAACATCATCAAAACCATATTTATTATCTGCAGATACTATGCTGGTGGCCCTGCCCAGAGCACTGACGCCAGGGCAGGCACAACTGTAATTAGCCCAGCAAAGGAATGACGTTCATCTGCTTGTCATTGTGCTCAGTGACATTTGATATTACAAGCTTGTTTTGAACTGGGGTGAAAAAGGTATAAACTTCTTCCATACAGGTGTTTTGGGTGATATCAAATTAGAATGCTTTCTTCAAAATCCATTATAACAGCATAATAAATATAGGCAAGACAGAATGCAGGGCAGGAAAAACAGAATTGTTTTATTTGCTGCATTTGTGGGAGTGGGTAACATTGAAGAGTGTTGGGCTCCCAGCCTAGATTTGATCTGCAAGTGCCCTACACTATAAAATAACCAGGAAATTGAAGCCTGAGTATGGCACACTTAACTGCAGCGCTACAAGTGAGGCTGGCTTGTGCTAATAGTGATGCAAATCTTGCTGCCATAATTAAATTGAATGTTCAGCCACCTAATTTTGCCCTCTAGGGCATTTCCTGGGCTCCTCAAATACATTTGTAGGAGTCAGCAATGACTTGAATTGTCAGACCAAATGCAGAAGGAAGAGAGGGCCAGTTTATAAAATTTCATAATCCCCCCTCCCCCAATATTTTGCTACAGGTCCCATCCTCCTCTCCCATTCTGTTCTCAGCATAAGAGGAACCATAGGTAGCATGGAAGAACATAGGCAGCAATCATTATGGAGTGGTACAATTTTCTGGTTTGTAATCAGATATTTTAAGGAAATAGAGTAAACTTGGGAGTGGTAAAGTGGATTAGTCATTAGCAAGTCTTCCTTAGGATATGTGTTGTTTTGCCAAACTTTACATGTATGTGCATGTGTGTGGGTGAGGGTATATATGTGAATATATGTGTATGTGTATGTAAGAGTTTGAACAAGATGCTCTTCAAGAACCCTTCTGCCCTGAAATCCTTCAAGTGAATGTCCCCATTTGTGTGCAGCTCTTGGAAGGCTGAAGTTTCCTGCCTGAGAAGAAAACCCTGCTATAGGGTAAGTACTGCTCTTGGCCTCCTGTTGGCCCCTAGCCAGAGCTAGATTTTAGAACACAGTAGAAGCTTGCATTACCCAAAGAAGAGAACTTTAATTTCTTTAATCATTCAATTCTGCTTGGTAGGTGACAAGAAAAGGGCACACATGTCAGAGTGAGGCTGAAAGAGATGCAGATGACCATGTGCCTCCCCCGGGGAATTCCTTCATCTTTCCTTCCCTAGCTGGTTCCCATTTCTCAGCCCACACAGCTTTCTCTGCATTAGGAACCATCACCAGTACCTTTTAAGACAATAGTTTTTTTTTTTTTTACTTGTATTTTAATCATGTTTTACCCCTGATAATTACAGGAGAAAGACTAATTTATAATATTCTATCATTGTAACTCTTCCCCTAACATTGCTAATGATTTTAACTCAAAAGGCTCATTTTGCAAAGTTGAGGTTATCCTCCTTTAGAATGTGCTATTGCAGAAAGAACAATGGTGTTTAAATTAGAAGCCAGGGTCAAAATATATTGTCTCTGTCCCTTACTAAGTTGGTGATCTTGGTTGACAGAACCTCTCAGGGACAGAATTTATCTATTTGTGTTGCTGAGTTCAAGTGACGTCATGGCCAAGTGCTAAAAGAGTCTCATCGTAGAACAACCTTAGGAATCTTGAAACAAACAAAATCACATTTTAGTTTACAAAATACCCAACTAGAAGTTGGGTCCTTGAATATCAAAATGGATTTTTCTGTTCTTCAGAATTAAAATGAAGATTTCTCCCACAACTAGGAGTATTTCCCATTGTACTGGCTTCAATCCTTAAGCCAGTAAGATTGTTTTTTAAAGAAAGATATTTTTTAAAAAGATCTTTATTTAAATTCTAACAGTTACAAAGGACTTGCAACACACCAGCCTTGTCAGTTCTTAGCACCTCAAACCTCATGAAGCTTAGACTTTTAGCCAGGGTTTGGCATGTGCATTTTTTTTTTTTTTTAAGAATCTTTCAAGATCTAAGATTGATGGTTTTAGCAAATTATATGCTTTATACTTTTTAAAATGCTTTCAGGTTACATTTGATCTTCAACTTAGTTATTATTTTTGAATATTAAATAAAATTGCTAATTCATGAAAACTTGCAAATGGGATACTGAGAAAATGCCTCTTGTGAGTGTAAACAGTAAGGGCTTAGAAAGGATCCCAACCCAAGTGGGATCTTCCTGGCTGAGTGGCCTTAGTAATGATGCCTCCTTGTTCTGGCAGATTTTTTGTTTTTTGGGCTTTGTGTTTGGTTTTTATCAGCTAACAAGACCTATTTGCACCTTAGAGATCATTTGAAATGTTTTATAAAACAACAGACAAAAAAGTCATAATTATTAGAACTGAAAATGCATAATCAACCCCTGACCCACCACAAAGCAAAGAGCATTATTGTCCATGAGGAAGCAAGGCTCACAGAGCTGAGTCTGGACAGAAGGAATCCTTAGAGCAACTGTAGTAGACAGGAATAGGGAAGCCTGCACAACCAGTCACAGGGAGGCCAATCCAGTGTCAAGGAACACTGGCTTCAACACATCAATGAAAGGTGAAGTGTGGGCCTAAATTTTGGATCACAATTCAAACAAACAACCAGTAAAAAGACATTTTTGAGACAAGTGGGTACATGTCAGAGAACTGGATGATAGGTGACATGAGATGTGTGACTAATTTTTTAAGTGGGATGATAATAAAAGTTTTAGAGATATACAGTATGAAAGACAGAGGGTGAAATGACATGATTTCTTAGATAGGACATAGTTAAGCTTTAAAATAGTTAAGAAATGTCAGGAGAAACATGGAAGAAAAATTCTTAATGATTCTGGATTCTGGATGTGTAGGTCAATAATTGTGAAAAACTAAGAATTATAACAAAATTTATTTCAAATCCCATTTAATCAGCACCTCCCTTCCTTTCCAGATCTCCCCTGCAAGCTCTACCTGCATGTGCGCAGAGGAGCGTGAATTAACCACAGTCAACTGCAGTGTTTAGTGCACCAGCTAAAAAATCCAGAGGATCTAAATGTTCATTAGTGACAGCTGCACCGAGAGTGAGGCAGTTACACAAACGAACCAATTTATACATGCTGAAATTTGGAAAACTCTCAAGTGAAATGAAGTTTTGAAAAAGAAAATTGGCCAAATATTATGTACCATAGGAACACATCATATGTATAAAAATATAGAACTTAAACAATTTGCATATATACAAATATATTTGAATATAAAACACAAAGAAAAAAATCTGGAAGGATGCCTCCTCATTCCTGGCCAGGAAAAGGGGAACCCAAAGCATGACTCTTGCTTTTTGCTCTAGTTTTATGCAATGATTGAACTTTTTACAAACAGGAGGCATTTTCATGTCATGTAATTAAAATGCAGCCAAATAAGTAAATGGAGACAGGGGGGAAAAGGTGATGGAATGGGAGTAGTGTGAGTGAGCAAGAATGGAGGGACAAGAAGGCAAGCTGAGCAATTTCCAGAACTAGATGTTTTCATAGCCAAAGGCAAAGAAGTGAGACAGATAACATTTTAGTTTCATTGCAAAGGCCTTTCATTTAAAAAAGAAAACAGTGTCAGGAGAAATGGAGATGATAACAAGGCTAAGGTCCCATTAGCAGAAAGAAGGTGGCTCCCCTGGTAATCATAGGGAAAGTCAAGAGATGACTGTAAAGGTCGCATGCCCGCAGGAACGCCCCTGTAATTTGTATTGTAATAAACTATTACCTTCGCACAATCATGTGCCAGGCATTTAATTTGCAAGTGCAGATGCCTGGCAGTTGGCTTTAAAATTACTCTGAAATTACCCCTGTGTAATCTGAACAACCAGAAGTGTGACCTAGGCTTTATTAGAAAAGAGTTGCACACGGTAGAGAACTGTGGATTATGATGTCATATTTATACTGACTGCACTGGATATACCTGTGTTCTGCCTCGGGCAGAATCTTACCAACATTTTCTGCATGTTTTACATCCTAGATTGCAGACTTTTTCATGAGGTCTTCTATGCAAAGGGTACCTCCCCAATCCCATCCTACCCTCAGTTCAGAGGCAAGTTGAAGTGGAATATGGGTGAAATAAAAACATGATTTCTTCTCAGATTCTGGGGAGCTGAACCACTTTGTTCTTTTCTAAGTACCTCAAGGTTTGTGGGGACTCTTTGTCCAGAGGGGAGAGAAATGGGCAGTGGGGTGAGTGTGGGAGATACCAAGAAATTAGAAGGATGATGATGATGAGTGCGTGTGTGTATGTGTATGTGTATGTGTGTGTTGAAAATCCTGCATTTGATCAGAATTTGAAGAAGGAAATATCATTTCCCTCTCCTACCTTCTCTGTGAGCCCATCTGAATCAGCTATCATCAACACACACACACACACACACACACACACACACACTTTTTTTTCTCTTTTGATTAAGTGATTAAGAAGGCTCAACATTGCTCACATCACTTCCTTTCTGTGGCACATAACACAAAGAGGAAAAGAGGAGAGGAGGGAGTGGAGGCCATTGCTCATCAGGTTCTGGAACCTTCCTCTGCTCACCTGCAGTCTCCTGGAAGCTTGACTCATATCAGCCCATGGTACATCCTGGGTGAGAGGTGCCTAATAGGGCTGGGTTTGAATTGGGCGCATGGGTGTTCATGCCCTAATAACCTCCATAGGGAAGTTTCTAGCGTGTCACAACTTCACAAAGAGCATGTGAGAAAATGCGGGCTGTGTTTATTTTCCCTTCAAAGTTTGATCTTGTTAATATTATTTCTAAGAACTAAATCCTTGGTGCCAAAAAAACATATTTTTCCATACCTTTTGGATGTTTTTTTTTTTTTACACGCAAGCTATCATAGGATGGCTCTTCCTTTTTTAGGTGCTCAGAATAAGATTGTTGGAATGCACATTTCTAAAACCTATCCTCCTATATTAACTGTAGTAGGTACCAAGGAGGGCCCAAGAACATGCATTTTCATTAAGTGCCACTGCTGTTGGGATGAGAAATGCTAGGTCAAACAAAGGCATTGTGAGCACATGCGAAGAACACAGATTTTTAAAAACTTGTTGAGAAACTTCTTAAAAGGGAGATGCAAGAACATCAAGTGCTGAAACCAGGCTTTGCCAGCCTTGGCTCTGGATGGGAAACAGTGCTGGAGCACTGTCCCTGCTGTGGTCAGTTCTAAATAGCACACTCATGGCCGCGGGGGGAAATATTTCCCCTTGTTTCAAGTGGGCAGTGGAAGTAGTGAAAGCCTAAGTAAACTCTGACCATTAGATAATGGGCCATTATAACTCTGGATGACTTCCTGAATGGCCCTAAAAAAAAAAAAAAAAAAAAAAAATGGACTTCTCATTTCCTGCCTGCAGAAAAGAGAAATATTAGGATAGTATTGTGTACAAAGAATGCAGGCATGCGACAAGAAGTGCAGAGAGGGAGGGAACAAGGCAGCTTTGGGGGAGGGGCGGGGAATAGAGGCTGATTCATGGCTTTCAAGGGAAAACAAAAAGAAGGGAGAGAAACCGTTCTCCCATGGGTCTCAAACCCCCACATTTCACACGTCTTTCCCATTCCGAGGCAGCTGCCTCCACATCACAGCTGTGCCGCCACCACAGCCCGCTGCTTGCCCCACCTCAGGCAGAGGGAGCCTGGCTTCAGCTTCTGAGGGATCTGCCTCCTGGCCAGCGGTGGTCACTCCAGATCTGGGACCCAGCAGCACGGAAGCCCGCGTGGGTAGGGCATAAAATTAACGAGGCAAAGCAAAGAGAGAGAGGGGGAAGCATGGGGTGGGAGAGGGGGAGTGAGCCTGCCGCTCATATTGAAACAGAAAACTCTTGCTATAGTTGGTTTTATTCCAAGATACTGCCAGGAAAGAATTGGCTCACAGAAAAGCCACAGCTTCATTTTTTCCCATACTCAAGTGATATGTCTTTCCAGTGCTCCGTTTTTTCCTCAAAGGGAGCAAAATAATCTTACTTTTGTTTTTGATCACCACAGACTTTTTTTTTTTTTTTTAAAAAAAAGCTTATAACCTGCAATTACTAGTTATAAAATCCCTTCTAAGGGTCATGGTTGTAAGGATGCTCTGAGATGGAAATATTGGACTCTACACCGACCAGCTCTGAGAACTGGAGCAAAGTATTCAATCTCTCTGAGTTTACTTTTTCTCAACAGTAAATGGAAATATTCACGGGGACAATTGTGATGCAATGTAGAAATTAAATAATTAAAAAAAAAATTTACAAAGTTCAGTCCCTGGTACATGGGCAAGCATCTGACAAATATTAGCTATTATAATGCTATGAATAGTAATTTTAAGCTATATTGGAGACATGAGGGAGAACAAAGTTTGCCTGCAGGGAGGTGAGGGTGGGGAGGAATGTTTCAATACAAATCAAGGTGTTGACAAAACTGTTGACAAACCTAGCATAGCTTGTTTAGTGGGTGAAACATGGCGATAAATGTGCATGAGCTCAAATTCTACTTCTGTTACTGTGTCATTTGGGGCCATTATGATGCCATAATTCCTTATTTTGTAAAGTAAATAAATAAATAAAATATTTTAAAAGTTAGAATTAGTTGATATAAATGGATAAAATATTTAGACTATGCCAGTAGACAGGAGGCACCATGTAAAAGTCAGTCCCTTCACTGTCTTGATCCCTAGCAAATTTTGCCTGGCAGAATTTCACCATGCACTACTACTGATTTTATGATAAAGCTAAAACCAATTTAATTCTAAAGTTCAAGAATTCTTGTCCAATTACTTCAGCAACAATTTTCAGAAAGCAGAAGAAATGTTATTTATGAAGTACTATGTGTATTATCCTTTCTATGTTATTAGTTTTTCATAATAATCCTTTAGAATGAAAAGCCATTTCCACTTAATAAGGAAATGGGCTTAGTAATATGGAATAAATTTCCAGGGGTCAGGGAGTCCATAGCAGACCTGGCATTTGAAACCTATCTGGGCTCAGAGCCCATGAGCCTTCAATTCCACCATGCTGCATCCCTGGAAAAACAGACACACGCAAAAGATTTTACATGAAAGCGATGGAAAAGGGGCGGCTAAATGTCAACTGATATCTCAGGTACCTTACAGCTGATAATGTGACCATTAGTACTTTTGCATTTTGGCATATAGCTTTTACTTTCTAAATATACCATGCCTATACTCTTACACCAGGCAGGCCGTCTGCTGTTCGCTTGAGGACAGTAACTTCAGGTACCCTGAATTTCTGCTGCTCACTGACTATTTAGAGTGTTCACAATGTGCTAAAAGGTATGGATGGGCTGTATTCCTCTGGCATTTAAACATTTGCAACTCAAATGGGAGAGCCTGGATGGAAGGCAGCAGGTGGGCACCAGAGCTGGGCACCAGAGCTGGGCACCAGAGCCGAGCATCAGGATGTCTAAAGGATGGCTCAAAATTGGACTCCTCAGAAGATCAAAAACCACGATGCCAAATTTCTCCTTCAAATATTTGAAAACAACTCTTTTAACCTATTAGAGCTTGGATCTTAAATGTTCTCTAAAAGCTCATATGCTGAAGGTTTATTTGCCATGCTGTGGTGCTATTGGGAGGTGTTGGAACCTTTAGAAGGTGGGGCCTACTGGAAGGAAGTTAGGTCATTGGGGGTGTGCCCTTGAAAGGAATATTGGTGCTCCAGCTCTTTCCTTCTCTTTCTTCATTTTTCAGCTTCCATGAGATGAGGAGTTTTGTTCTACCATGTTCTCCCTTCCAGGATGTGGTATCTGACCACAGGCCCAAAAGCAATGGGGGCAACAAACCGTGCCTCATGGACCAAAGCAGTAATCCAATATAAACATTTTCTCCTTTAGGTAGATTTTTCTCAGGTATTTTGCCACAGTGTCAGAAAGTCAACACACAACCTCCCTTAGTTTTCTTCCAGATAAATATCTCCAGTCCATCTATCACTTTGACTTTTTTCCTAGTGCTTTCCCCATTCTGACCATTCCAGTTGCAAAACATCTATCTCCAGTGTAGCCTCAGAACTGAATACTTCTAGTCCATAGAAGCTTGTCCAGCTTCATTCTTTCACTTAATGCAACTTGACCTAGATGCACGATAGATATCACACCTATGATTAGGCCATAGGGAAAAGTTAAAGTTTTGCAAACATAATTAAAGTCCCAAATTACGTGGTTTTGAGTAAAGAAAAAAAAAAAAAAAAAGGAAATCATCCTGGATGGGCCTGACTTGATAAGGTAAAGGATCATAAACAATGAACTGAGCTCTCCAGGAGAGAGACACTTGCTGCTGACAGTGAAGAAACAATTGACCATGTTGTGAACTGCCTGTGGAGAGGGGCTGTTCTCTAGGAGCCAGACATCAGTCCTACTACCTCAAGAATTCTACCATCAACCTGAATGAGCTTGGAAGAGGACTAAAAGCACCAGGTATGAACACATCTTGATCACAGCCTTTTGAATTCCTAAGAACCTCAAGAACCCAGGTACACCCAGACTCCGGACACACAGAAACAATGAGATACAACATCATGGATTGCATTCACATTTCATCATGATAAATTAAATATCAACTATGTTTATAGGTGCCTTTGTTAAATTGACCTTCTTCTACCCAGATTCTTTGTTATTTTTAATAAATTCCATAATTTTGTTTCAACCATGATGGGACATGTTTTAGAACCCTGATTCTGCCCACCTGTGCATTCTAATTTCTTCATCTTGATTCCAAAAACTTGTATTTTTTATCTTCCCAGTGTATTACCTTTGGATGCATCTAAATAATATACAGAGACATTGGGTTTCACTTCACCAAAACTTCACAGTATATTTAAACATTATATAAGTTCTCCTATTTTTAAAATGCAAATTTGACTATTAAGTAGCAATTTTTTTTCTGGAAGAAAAAGATTCTCTTTCATCAACAGACTCACCAAAGATCTCCTCTCAGACTAAATGTAACTTAAAACTATAATAATGATTTTACACATGCCTGTGTGTATGTCTCACCATATTGCTATTTGGGTGACACTACAGATAGTTTTTATGATCTTATTAGTGTTTTTGTCATAATGCACTCACCCAAGACAGCATTCATCAGAGGAGTCTAGATTGTTGACATAAGGCATCTGCTACCGTCTCTCTGGACTGTGGGAGGCCACAGAGGAGTGAGTCATGAAGAATATCCAAAGGAAGCCCTTTTCTGGAGGTCATGGCTACTTATTGCCTGGAGACTATTAAGGATGTGAAACTAATGTTTTAAATGCATTTTAGAGGTCATATGCGTCAGCCTATCAGCAATGGCAGTGATAATACCATGGTTATTACAGTCAAAGTCTCCAAGGAGGAGTGCATTCATTTTTATATTGTCAGTTGAATTGCTTTGACATATCCCAGTCCTAACTTCTGTTACCTCTGTTATTTGGAAATAGGGTCTTGGAAGATAATAATCAAGTTACAATCAGGTTAAATGGGACTAGGGAAGGCCCTAATCCAAATCTGGTGTCTTTATAAGAAGAAGGAAATTTTGGACAAGATACACAGAGAGGAGAACATTATGTGAGGTCACAGAGACAATATAAGAGGACCCCATGTGCGGATGGAGGCAGAAATGGGAGTGATGCATTACAAGGCAAGGGGTACCCAGGGCTGTTGATGACACCAGCAATTATCAAAAGGATAGCGGAGCCTCCCCTGCAGGTTTCAGAGAGAACACCTCACTTCCAACCCCTTGATTTTGGATTTCTGTCCTCTAGAACTTTCTGTTGTTTGAAGTCACTGGATTTGTGGTCATTTGTTAAAGCAACCCTAGGGAAGGATGTTCTAGGACTGCCCTAAAGCCCCTACTCACAAAGACATCTAAAGAGGGTCTCAGGTGGCCCTGATATCCTGATGTCCAGAGCAGAAGGACAAGTGGTCTGAGGGACTAGTAGTGACCAGGTGACAAAAATGAAAACCCTGGACAGTAATCCTTCATGAAACAGGAAGTCCTTGTTTGAGGTCTTAAAAATGCTCAAACCAGGATTCTGCACTGTTCTGCTTTTATAAGTGGTTTCATATCTAAGCAATTTCTTGGGTGCCACCAACAGAGTTTATTTTGAAATAAACTGTTTCCGTAACTTGAGGTAACAAAGGAACCAAAAGGAAAATAAAGATGCTTATGAAAGAAATCTGAGGTGGGAGTGGGGTGCAGAAGGAGAAAAGGAAAACAGGAAATAATGTAAGATAATGCATGTTCTATAGACTGCTGAGGTTCAAAGAGGAATCAAGAATGGGCCAAGGGTTGGGATTGTAGCTCAGTGGTAGAGCGCTTGCCTAGCATGTGTGAGGCCCTGGGTTTAATCCTCAGCACCATATAAAGATAAATAAATAAAATAAATGTATTGTGTCTATCTATAACATATATATATATATATATATATATGTGTGTGTGTGTGTGTGTGTGTGTGTGTGTGTGTGTGTATTTTTTTTAAAGAATGGGTCAAGTTCCTTTACACATTGCAAAGTTTCTAATCTCGACTCTGCCACTTTGTAACTTTATAATTTTGTATAATTTAGGGTAAATCACTTATCCACTAGAAGACTGAATTTCCTATTTTGTAAAAGGTGAAATGTACTAGATTGGCATTCTCATCTGTGGGTATCCATCCAGTAATTGTGAGATACACTGCTGGGTTGAGGGCAGTATTATAAAGAGAAAGAAAAAGAAATGGAAGCGTATAAGAGAGAGAGAAAAAGAAAAAGTGATATCAGACTAAGATTGTGAAAGCACTATTTAATCATGAAACTTAATGTTATGTATATGTCAGGATACTAAAATGTACTTTTTACTTTAGTAAGGTCAAAGATATTTGAAAGCTACAGCGTTAGCATTATCCCACTGATCCTTTTCCATGCCAACTCTTTGTGAACCTACGACTGGTTGTGGAATCTCCTACAGAATAAACTAGAATACACAGAGGGTTCTGGAGGGAGGAAAACAACTTGTAAATTTTTTTTTTAAATCACTATTTCAAAATGATCTCTGTGCCAACTCTTGCTCTCTCAGGTTCTGAGGCATTATGCAGAACTGGCCATTTTGAGTCCAGAGTTGTGGGCAATTGAGTAATTGTCTGCTTGCCATGGGAATGGAAGAGGAAGTCTTGCTTTACCAATGGGAACAGCAAGGAGCAGAATTCAGGAGCTGGTCCTGCTTCTGCATGATCACAGCTGGCTGAGGACAGGTCTTGGACTCTTATTCTCTTATTGCTCTATAGGACCTGGTCTTTGTCAGGTGTTGGCAATGTATGCTGCTTTCAGTGGATGAGGAGGGACACTGTCCACAGAATCCAATAATGAGGGTGGGGGGATGTGTCCCAGGCACAGACAACATCAAAACATTACATTGCTCTGCTACCAAAAGTCCACAATCAATAACCACCCTGTTAATCATTTCCATTCCCTATCTGCACAGAGCACTGCCAAAAGTACATTTCAAAACCTTTTCTGTTCAAATTAAAGTGTTGTTGCTTTATATGAGGAAATATTCTAAGTTGCTTTATATGAGGAAATATTCTATCTGTGAAAATGTTTGGCATCGATGTGGCAAGCAGGTATTACTTTTTAAGCATTGAAATTCTAAGATTGAGATTTCCACCTCTGACATGCACATTTTGCAGGGCCTGTTTTCTAGTGTGCAATGGCTAAGGGGGAAGCTTTATTGTTATTACTGGCATTCAAGTCTCCTGATGATGATTGACGTTACTAGGTCACTTCTGGGTCTTAGTTCAGCAGGGACGAATGTCCCATATTTGTTCTTACCTCATCCATTTATTTTATCTGATTTTATTTTTTAAATTGAGAAATAAAAATTGTATATATTGATGGTATGAAATATGATGTTCTGATATATGTGGAATGGCTAAATCAAGCTAATTAATATGTTATTAATATAACATAATGCATATGTTAATTTGCAAGTATGTAATAACACATCTTTATATTTTTGGGGAGGACTGAAAATATTTATCTAAACTCTATTAGCAATTTTCAAATACACAATACTTTGTTATTAACTGCAGTCATCATGATGTATATTAGATCACTTGAACTTGTTTCTTCTATTAACTTAAAAGTCTGTGTCCTTTGACCAACATCTTCTCAATCCCACCTCCCTTCCCCTGTCCTTGATCCCTGGTAACCACCCTTTTACTTTCTGCTTCTATGTGTTCTACTTTTACAGATTTTACATATGAGGGAGATGAGGCAATATTTGTCTCTCTGTACCTGGCTTATTTCACTCAACATAATGTCCTCTAGGTTCATTCATGTTGTCACAAATAACAGGATTTCCTTCTTTTCAAATACTGAATAGTATTCCATTGTGTATGCATACCATAAGCAGTTACTGACACTTATTAAAAACAAACAAAAAACAAAGCTATTATGACAGCTATAACATGTCTTGAAATTAAGAAGAATCTTTTCAACAAATGGTGCTGAAAAACTAACTGGACATTACAGGCCAAAAATAATGAACATTTATCCTACCTCATACAAAAGTTAACTAAAAATGGTTTACAGAACTAAATCTAAAATGCAAGATGACAAAAATTTTAGAAGATAAAGAGAAAAAAAAATCAGGACCTAGAGTTTGGTACAGAGTTCTCAGACATGACCCCAAAAAGCATGATCCATAAAAGAAAAAAAAATTTGATAGAAATATTTGTTTGGCAAGAGACCCTATTAAGAGGTTGAAAAGATAAGTTACACACCAGGAGTAAATATTTGCAAACCACAGATATCAAAAAGGAGATGTACACAGAATATATAAAGAGTTCTCAGAATATATAAATGCTCCATTTTGGCAACAGTCACATGTTCTCAGCTTAACCTCTAGTCTCTAACCCCCAGAGTGAGGGGCACTACTTTCTCACAAGCCACTCCATTTCTTTCCTTTCTTTCTCTTTTCAGATTTTTAAGATGCTGTGAAAATGATAAAAAGTAAGAAGGAAACATGAAATTTAAGGGGACACCAAAAGACTCTGGAATCAGGATAAATAATTAGGGAATGCTATGGCTTTAATGTCTCCATCAAATCTCATGCTGAAATTTAATCCACACCATGAAGTATTAAAAGTTGGACCATGTAAAACATTTAAGAGGTATGGGGTCAAATGGTTCTGCCTTCATGAATGAATTAATCCATTTGTTAATTAATTAATGGGTCAGTGCATTAAAGGGTTAATGAGTTATCTTGAGAGTAGGCCTGTTATACAGGCCAGTTTGGCTCTTTTGGATGTGTAGTCAGTGTGGCCTCAGCACTCTGCAGAGTCCCCACCAGCTGACTTTGGGCCTCCCAGCCTCCAGAACCCTGAATTAATAAACCTCTATTCTTTACAAACTGCTCAGTCTATATTCAGTTATAGCAACAAAATTGGACCACAGTGCATTAATAATAATGTAATACAAACTGTGCTGAACAAAATATCAAAAGGCAAATAACAGACAAGACCCAATGCCTGCTTCAGTCACCCCTTAAATCCTGGCCCCGAAAGGGAAAAATGATGGAAAAACCATAAATTTGAAGGGAACGATAAAATGTTCAATCCTAATATCTTCAGTTTCTTTTCCTCAGTAATCTTCACTACACACTGAGAAAATAAACAACACTACAGGGACTCTTTTTATCTTCAATGTCAACAGATACCCTTGGACCAGTGTATCTGTCTCACTGCAGAGACTGGCATATCCAGAAGGCCCACTCTCTTGCTTATCCTTTGTCTAAAGGCAGAGATCCCTGGACTGTGGCATGCCACCCACCTCCCTAGTCCTTCTCACTATTGACCCCCTCCCTGCCAGAGTTCTGTCTCCCCACCTACCCTCTCTAAATGCTCTATCTGAAGCCCTTCTCTGGGGTACTCTTTTCTACCTAGCCCTTAACCTTGGTTTTCTTGGTCCCTGTTTTAATTCAATAAAATCTTCCAGCTTCCTCTTGGGTTCCTGAAGGCTGCCAGGGCTTGAGCAGATGATCCCATAGCCCAGGAATGCACAAGAACTCCCAAGAGGTTCACCTTCTCTTCTCTTCTTCTTTCTGGAGCCAAAACTAAATATGAGTTTAGTATGTTGAAGTGGGGAAATAGGCAGTGAGGCATAGGGAATCTGGTGCCCCATTCCATCATACTTCATGCCAGAAATATGCCCAGGCAGGACAAGAGTTAGCAGTTAAGAAGGAAGTGGAACTCCTATTCAACATTACATGGTACTCCAGTAATGTGTACAATTTTCATGTTTTATTTATCAGTTTAAAAAAGAAAAAGAAGTGAAGGGCAGGTGGAGATGATGCGGGTGATGGGGAGCCCAGAGACCCTATATGGCCCATGGACTGCACACAGGACATACTCAGGAATGCCTCTTCTGTCCTTCAGAGCCCAGCCTAGTTGAGGATCTGCCACAGCATCCAACCTTTTATAAACATTGACCCATCCATTCATGCTGGCCTGGATCCACAGTAACTCAATCCAATAGGCTAATAAACTGTAGTGTCCATGAGGTTCCTGAAATGACAAGTACGCATTAAACTGAGACACATCTCAGTTTGTTAAACCCATGTTCCTCTGGGTGTCCAGAACAGGGAAGAGGAGGAAATGCACCAACCTTTGTGCACTTAAATATTACTCATAGGCTTAGCACATCCAGCACCTATTCTTCAGTAATAAGAAAAATAAAGTGAGACAGTTATATTTTTTTCTAAATGCACTTGATATCACTGGAGACAGTGGTGTCACCCAAAGATACAGCTGTAAAGAGGGAACGTTCTGGCACTGTTGTGTGCTCTGGAGAAGGTCTCAAAGACACGTGTACGGGGAGGAATAGAGGGTGGAGGCTAGTCAGACAGGAGTGGTGCTCCTCATCCCCACAGCAGTCTCCCTGTTTTTCCTTCCCCACTGTACATGTCCCCATATAAAAATAATCCCAAGTACAGACTCTCCAATCACGAAGGAGATTTTCTAGAAAGCTTCAAGGCACATGGCCTCCCTTTGATTAACACACATTTTTCTCAGCTATTCCTGGCCTCCCATGTACTTTACCCTAAGAATCCTGGCTCCTTTCCTCCCCCTGATACACCCACAGTGTCATTGGCTCACTACAGATAGCACTTGACCAGTGAAATGTTACAATTGTGCAAAGTTTTACCAGCTAAACAAAATGGCCCAATTGCGACAGAACATGCTCAGGGTACAATGTCCAACTCTTTGCAGCTGTCTTAGTTTAAAAGAACATGCAAGACTGCAGCCAGACAGCCACCTCTCCAGAGTTTCTTTCTTAGGAGCATTTAACCAACTCCAGCACTACAGTTTCTGCATCCCTGAAGACACTTTCTGTCCTTCTGTGAGGGACATGGCCTGTAGCTCCTGACTATTTTCCAATTCTCTGCAAGGCCTGGATCTTTTAGTATGAACAGCTGCCCTATCCTGGGTTACCCTGGGTTAGTTGGATTCAGAAATAAACATTTCTGTCATTTAATTACATCATAATCATGCTGGAAGAAATTAGACAAGAAAGTGTGAGGCAGGATGTGCAAACAGGCACATCACATGGACATACTCTTCCCTGTACAGAAAAAAAAAAAATTGAGGACAGATTTTTACTTTCCATGTAGAATGACAAGAATAAGATCAGAAAGTTTAGTGATGAAATTGTAGTACAATTTATGGCGTGCTAAATGCCCAGTTATTTACTATTTTAGTCACCCCCCCAAAAATTTCATAGCATTAATTTAATAATATGATAGTTTTTCCTGAAACCTCATTTATTCCATAATTATCAATGAATTTCAATGAATTTATGATTCTGTGATTAGCATGCTCATGCCTCTGTTGAAGTATACCACACAGAACATTAGTCACATGAACTGCAATATTTTCACTCAGATTTACAAAGGCTGAAGAGCTGACCTAAATACCATCTTTGGGATCTTTATTTATTTTTATTTTATTTTATTTTTTGGTCCCAGGGATTTAACCCAGAGGCACTTAGCCACTGAGCCACATCTCCAGCCCTTTAAGATTTTTATTTTTATTTATAGACGGGATCTTGCTAAGGTGCTTAGTGTCTAAGTTGCTGGGACTAGCTTTGAACTTGTGATTCTTCTGCCTCAGCCTCCAGAGATGCTGGGATTACAGGCGTACATCACTGTGTCCAGCTCATATTTGGGATCTGTACAGTATAAGTAATAATCTGTAATTGATCTTACCAAGACACTTAATGATTTATCAAGTCCTCCATTACTATATGGGTGATCAATAGTCGCATTAACACATTGGCATTAGCATAGCTTTCTGTGTAATTTTCATTCTGCCTCACAAGTCCCTCCACAGCAGGGAACTCAGTTTTCAAATGTCAAAGGAGAAGATGGTACTGGTTGATAAATGTTTCCCTTAGTTTTCTCTGTTTATTCATCATCTATTTAATGACAATCTACTTGGCAATGGCTAATGATGGCTTGGCAGGCATTACAAAGGTGCAAAATAAATATGGGGTTGCCCAGAGCTCTGATAGTCATTATATTCTAGTGGGAATAGAGCAATATATGTTACAATTAGAAATAACTCTTCAAAAATGAATGGGCTATATGTTCCACTAATGCTGTTTGAAGGGAAAGAACTATTTTCTTTGAAGGTGGATGCCAAGAGTAGACTTTATGCCTCAAGTAGGAGTTATTGCAATGGGCATGCAAAGATACATAGAGATGAAACAGATGGTATGTGTGTGTGTGCACATGTGTTTTGTTAGCTTGGCTGTTTTTGGCTGGTGTGTGTGTGTGTGTGTGTGTGTGTGTGTGTGTGTGTGTAAATAGGTATACAAGATAAAAAACAAAAAGAATGTTTCTCTTCACATTAGTTGTGTTCCTACATCCAGGATACACAGTGTCCTAAATATTTTAATTATCAAAGTGAATAAACATAGGGCTTATTGGGATTCTCCCTGGCTCTTACTGATATTCCTGAACCTTGATACTAAAATTGTCTTGCACTGCTCCTTAGATTGAAGATCTTTCTTGGGTTTTAAGGAAATTTACACTTGTTACCATTTCTACTCAATTATTACAAGAATCTTATTTCAATTCAGAATTTGAGCAAGGTATGGCACTGAAAAAACTCAAGAACCTCCCAAATTGTATGTATTTTAATATTATTTCAAACTGACAAAACAATGCTAATAGAATGTATAAATAATAAATAATAAATAAACCATAGTGGTTTCTTAAATGAGGTGTTTTCATACCAAATGTCCCATTCATAACTAATTACTAATGGACAATTGCTAGGTTGAACAAGTGGACAAGGACAATTAATTGAGGTAAACAGGCTTGGACATTTCCAGTTGAATGGAAATTATCACACAGTGTGCTTGCTCGTCTTTTTGTAAAGAACTATTCTGCAGTTATATTATCACACTCCCAACAGTTGAAAGCCAGCCCATCTAATTTAATACTCTTTTTAGCTCAGCAAATTCTGATTTAGAGAGTTGATGTGCATGGATTTTTGTGCAATCCTATTTACAAACCAACTGAAAAAAAAAAAAAAGAGTTCCAAACTAGAGAACATGGTGTAGCTCGGAGCTTGCCAGAGACAGCAGCTGTGACCGGCTCGGACACAGGGCACTCTGTCCTCACCGCTGTGATTGGTTCTGCCTCCTAAGCATATCCATCAAGGGAACATGAGCTACAGGTAGCCCTTATAATCAAGTTCAAGAAGATGCATTTCCAACATTTAAATGTGAACTGTTTATATCACAAAAGCTCTAAGATGAGAATCTGCGTCATGGTGTTTACAAGTCAACCAAATACATAACCCCATAAAAGGAAGGCTCAGAAAAAAAAAATGAGCATGGTTACAGGTGCTGAGGAATTGGGGACTCTGCCCACCTTAAGAAAAGGGTGAGAAAGGACACTGGCTAGTGAAACCCAAATTGTCACAGATGATGTCCTTGGGTTGGTGAAATATTGAAAACATTTGTTTCTTTCAGCTCTAGCTTCTGCTATGTTCATGTTCTTCCTTTTAGAAGAATGCAGACCAGAACAACTTGACCCTGCTCTGACAGCTGGCAGATGGTTTGCACTACCTAGATGCTCTTGATCTTCTATTCAGTTTCGTACAAATCATCTTTAAAATTTTTAAGAGGTTGAAAAAAATGGTTTTACTAGTTTGGGGAGAGGTTTTCTCAAATTGTTCTTACTGTAGCAGGGAACCTTGCCAAAGATTTCCAAAATACCATAAAATCTCAAGGTTCAAACCTTAGATGAAAAGAATGTTTTGTTGAAATGACCTTCCCAAAAGAACTCTTCGTATAGTAATTAGAATGACAGGTTAGGCATTATTCTTCAAGTAGGAAAAATAAGGGAAAAGAAAAAAATAATCTTTTAAAATTTTTTTTCTTAGTTGTAGGTGGACACAATACCTTTATTTTATTTATTGATTTTTATGTGGTGCCTCACAAGTGCTAGGAAAGCACTCTACCACTGAGCAACAACCCCAGCCCCAAGAAAAAATGATTTTTACACTTCCAGCTAATCAATAAACTAATTGATTACAAAATTCCTTTGACTTTATGAATAGGTCAATTTGTAGTGCTAGTTTAATCTAGAGCATGCATTCCCAAGTAGTAGATATTATTTAGTCATCTGTTACCTCCAAGTTAAAAGCAGTATGCATTTGTATATTAGGCAAGAATATGCTTAACATAATTAGGTACTTTTTTAAAACTTCATATTATTCTCAAAAATAATTCTGGAAAAACTTCTGTGGTCTTTCACACTGAGAATGATGATGTCACTACTTACACTTTCTGTTTCATGTATACAACCTAGAGAAGAGGAACCAGGTGTAAGGCAGAGTTTTATTTTGATGACATCATCATAACTTTCAGTTCTAACCGAATCAGCCAGAATTTACATGGAACCAGGGGATTCAAAGCAACAAAGTAAATCATCAACCAGGAAGGAAATCAAAGTGGGGTCTCACAGTGAAACTGGCCCTCTAGAAATCCCTCCTGGCTCTGGATGGGGACTCCTTGTGAAAACAGATATTCTGAAACTTTCTCAACATGACTCAGAGTATGAGGGAAGGGCGGGGATCCAGTCTCTTTGTTGTCTCACAGGGTTAATAATGTGTGCCTTAGAATGAGCCAAAGAACAGCAGGAATAGCAGAACATGGCCTCACTCTCTTGAAGAACTAGAAGGAGTGAACAAACAAGCTGTTGAGGACCTCTGGACCAAAGCCTGTGGGGCCATAACCACAGCTCCCGAACCACATGGAATTGTTTGGAGTGCCCAGGGATATTGCCCTCTCCATACCAGCAAAAGGATATGGCTTAGCCTCAGGCTAAGAAACAATTACTATTTAAATTCCCTTATACCAAGGGAAAGAGATATAAACCACATTTTAATTATAATTCGTGAGTATGTAAAGTCTTGAAAGAAAAACACATGTCATACTGCTTGACTAAGTGACAGAATAAACAGGACATTCACTGGAAAGTGTGTGTGTGTGTGTGTGTGTGTGTGTGTGTGTGTGTGCACTTGTTTTTGGTAAGCAACGATAACATCTTGAGAGGTATGGATGTCTCCGTGTAATTAACAGGGTGGCAAAAAAAAAAAAAAGTAGGAATGCAATTCAGGTGGCTCTAGAAAGTACCTTAATTTCTGTTCTTTGGTTTCCTTATGGGAAACATGGAAAGATGCTGATATAAATATCAACAACAGCTAAGACCCAATAATGCTCTGTAAATTCAAAGTTACATTCACATTTGAACTTTATAAAATAATAGCCATGCCACTTTCCCACAGGCCACAGATGAAGTGTGAGTTGCATTCAAAAACCTGCTCAGAGGGTTTTGAAATAAGCATAGATTACAGCAGTGCATACACCACGGAAGCCTTGGCCGTAATAACTACAGAAGTACTTCCAGCACATGTCACATCGATATACTACGCTAAAATCTTTCAGGGGATATTTGATTTTTATTCTCATACAAATAATCCTAACAGGAAGGTAAACTCACATCTATTTTATAGATGAGGAAATAGATGGAGAGATGAGTCAACCTGAGCAGGATCTGATCAGTCTGCTGTTGATGATGGCACCCTGAGCCACAACACGTGCTACCCCCCAATGTCAAGTCACCCCTTGCATGATCCTGGACATATTTCCACTGATGGAAATCTTTCAGTATTCAGAATAATCACAGGTTATTAAGTGATTAGCTAAAGAGAGAAAAAGAAAGCATAACTTGATATTTGCATCATTCTAAGGGAAGAGAAATAATGACAAAACTGGTCCTGGTCAGGTAGTCAGCCAGCAGCTTGACCTCCAAGAAATATCAGATAGAGCAAAGTGTGCAGATTTCTTATCTAAGAATAACTGAGACATGAGATATTAACCTGAGAAATTTTATCTCAATTATCAGGAAATTTTTCAGACATGAAAAATGCCCTGAATGATAGCCATGTACCTAAACAGAAATAATGAAACTCCTTTTTACACCACATTTTAGGAATGGGAAAATAATACAAGCAAAGAATGCAGGTTTACTTGGGGAGGTCAGATGACTACTGACATTTTTTTCATCTATACTGTCATCTTTTAGGACCCCAAAAGGGAGAAAAGACAACAAACTGTTAAAAGCATTTGTTAGTATTTATCTAAAAACAATTAAGCACTGATCAGCAGGCACAAACCAGTCCTGGTCCTACTAGTGGAAACGATTAATGGGTAAGTGAGGTCACAAGAAGCTGTCTTCATGTAGTTGGTGCCTTTTCAAGGAAAAATCAACTCCTTAAAGAAGGAAAAGCTCACCCATGACAGCAGCCTCTTCACACCCACTAGCAAACCTTATCCACACCACAGGCCTCTGAAGTAACAACTATCAATAGCTCCCTGGTGCCCACAAGGAAACGCAGGTGCAGATGGCTGAAAGCACTTACTAAAGCCCCACAGCTGGTAAGTGGGAGAGCTGGGATTTGCAGCTCATTTGTGTGATTCCAGCATACATGTTTTATCTGTGATATAATGCTACAAACAAAACTGAGATCCACCTTGTGTAGGCCAAGTGCACCAAAGTTTGTGCAAAGTTTCTTAAAAAAGAAAACTCCAAATTTACTTTTCTAGTAATGGCTATGACACTTAAATTTGATGTTATGTAAATTTAAAAATAGGTTTTCCCTTGACCTTTATAAAATATAGACATTTCACTTAACTTTTCTATAGGTCCATACAAAATGAGAGTGCAGTGAAGGTCCAGGCCAGGGGCCTGGGATGTGGCTCAGTGTAGAGCATGTGTTTTATTAGCATGCACAAGGCCCATGGTTCCATCTCCAGCACCAAGAAACAAAAACCAAACAAAACAAAGGAAAAAAAAGGGGAGGGGGTGAAGATCCCAGCCAGGGAGTTTTTGGTAATATGTATTCATAACTGTGGTGTCTATGCTGGACACTGCATTGATCACAATGACGGCATAAGTATTTCAGGTTTTTCTAGTACTTTTCTCACCCAGTCCAAGAGAAAAATGTGCTGCAATATTGGCTCTATTCTATTTATGTTGCTAAGTTACTGAATATTTTGCCTTGCTTTGCCCAGAAAACTTTGTTAATTATTTTTAAAGAGATAAGCTAATTCTGGAACATCTTTGTATATATGCCCTAAATGTATTGAGAGTATTTTAGTAAAATATGTTTTTTCCTTTCTTTTTCAAATAGTTTGAAGAGAATCGTGTGATTCTGTATTGATTTGCAATGACAACCTCAAATACATTTGTATTTAAGCAGACTATTCACAGTCTGAAAGGGATGATGAAATTGAATAGCACAGAGGAATTATGATGATTGTGCCAGTAAATACTAAATAGGCTGTTAAGTAGAGAATATGCTTGTCCCTATATTTTAATATACTCAGGTTGCCTAAATCCTCTTAGAGAGAAAGAGAGAGAGAGAGAGAGAGAGAGAGAGAGAGAGAGAGAGAGAGAGAGAGAAAGTTTTATTTTTTGAACATTCTGAATAAAAAACTGAATAGGTAAAACACAATGAGAAGTAACAGAAAGCGAATGGAAAGAAACATACCTTCAGAATGATTTCTCTTGGCCATAAAGGCTTAACACAAAAAAAATTTACAAAGTCAATTTTGGGAATAAGCATGTACATTTCTATAGTTTTATGAGTTTTCCACTTCCGTACATAACTAATGGAACTAGAATGAATGGATCCTTTCTTCCCCCACCTAGAAGTTCTTATGGCTTTTGAACAGTAACACCAATCCTCCAGATTCCTTTATACCTCTTCCTAACAGTGTTGGGACCTTTGGAAACAGTGTTAGCTCAGCATCAGGGGTTACTTGTAGGGAGAGCCCAACAGGCTGACAGTATGAGAGAAGGGCCAGCATGCTAACTCTGAGGCTTGTCTCCACATTTCCTCCTGCTAGAAGCATTTGGCACAGACCTTACCTGCTCCAAGCTACTGAAACATCCAGCCTGATGTGTATACCCATGTTGCCATGGAATACAGCAAAACTTTATAAAGCTGGGATTAAATAAGATTCTTCTAGGGCCAGTCAGCTGGATTCATTCTTGTTCTTTTCCTCACCTGCTTTCCTTTCTTCCAGACTGATGTGGGGGAGGAGAAACATGTGGCAGCACACCAGTGATTCTCCACACAGAAACAACAAGACAGAGGGATAGCCAAGCCCTTAAAGTGATTTCTTCTTTTACATGGTTTCAGATTTCTTTCTGAAGTCCTTACTCTTCAATATGACATGATCCGGATTTTTTTTTTGCAAAAATCATCTGCCTTATGCCTCAATTTTTTCATCTATAAAAGGAGACCATGGAACTGGAAAATTGGGAGGTCTCCGTCTGACTCCAATGTTGTTTTACTTTATAAAGGCTGTTCCTACTTTTATGGATGTCTGCTTGTTTGTATTTCTATCCCAGAACCCTGTGAAAAATTAGACAAGTACTAAGGCAATTTGGTTCTTTTCCTGCTCTAGTTGAGGGAACCTCAAAAACCAAATTACCTTGCTATTTATTAGGCACTGGAGATTTCAGTGAGGCAGGAAAGTAAGATTTTTTTTTTGTACACAGAAATGAGAAGAAGTAGTTGATATGAAGTAGACTCAAAAGTGTACAATGTAATTATCAAAACCTAGGCTCGGCCAACCAGAAATGAAGGAAAGTACTATGCACTGGAAAGATGGAGAAAAGCAGAGCTTTTACTACTCAAAAAATATAGCATCTTCTCTTTCCATTTTCCTAGATGCATCATGGGACAGGGAAGAAATATAACATTCAGAGAAAAGTAGGATAAGGCATGTAATATTATGCTCCTTTTACTATATAAAGGAATTAAAACTTGTTTTTCTCTCTATATTTGGGTTCATGTGCTTTTCAAGCATGTCTGAAAAATAACACAAACTGCATTGCTCTCTATTGTGTCTGCAGAACTCCAGGTGATTTCTTAGTTTGGTACATGATGTATTTCTGAAAACTTTTCTGATGAAGACCATCTGAAAATTAAGCCATGCATCAAAGAGGGGGAAGGGGGAAATGCCTACTAATGTGTTATCAAAGTTCTGTGATTTGTGGAAACAGCAGAGAGATAACTCCTGTGGTATCCTATAAAAGGTTTTTTCCCTTTGAAAAGTAGTGAAGTCTATTCAGACACCTTCTTGGGAATACAGCATCTCCCCGCCCCTGTTTGGGTGTTCTATTTAAATTCCTGTGGATGGTGGTGCAGGCATCTGAAGCAGAGAAGAGGAACATGAAGTGGGTCTTTGGACACCATGGCATCTTGACTTAAGTGGTTTCCAAACCTTTAGGGTAGGACAAGTTTGAGCAGGGAGCCTGGTCTTGGGAGTTAGAGAGCCTATTGGGTTTGATGTGCCTGGTCACTGTGGGCCTGTGCAACGCCACAGGAGTGAGAGCCAGGATAGGGCAGAGCAAGGGGTCTTTTCAGGATGGACACATGCTAGATATCACCATGAACTTAGCAAATACCTACTTTCTGTTTTTCTAGAGTCATTTATTGTTTATTCAGCAAATGTTGAGTCATACCCTATTTGGGGGGTGGGTGTGGTGGTGTACCAGGGATTGAGCCCAGGGCAATTAAGCATTGAGCAACATCCCTAGCCCCTTTGTATTTTAAGACAAAGTCTCACTAAGTTGCTTACAGCCTCTCTAAGTTGCTTAGGGCCATGCTAAATTGCTGAGGCTTGCCTTGAACTTGCAATTCTCCTTCCTCAGTCACTGGGATTAGAGGCATGTGACACCACACCCAGCTATGGCTTCCTTTAATTTAGCTGAGCACAGCCTGTCTAGAAAGCAAGCAACACCTGTATGAAGTTTTCTTCTTTACATGCGCAGCAGTTTCAGGAGAATGAATTGTCTTTATCATCTGAATTTTCAAAGAAAATTATCCAGAGAAACTCCACTAGGTTTTTGTTTCTGAAGTAAAAATCCCATCTTAAAAGATTACAATAAAGCTTCCTACCCATCTCTGTAATTGATCTGGAAGTGAAAGTCTGAAACTTTATAAGACCTGATCTCATGATTATCTCTGAGGAAGTGGTAACAAAAAAAAAAAAAATGGACACTGTTCCCAAAGGATTCCAGCAGTTCAATAATAAATCAACACACCTGGGCTCCAAATACATTTCCTCTACTTCTCACTCCTACTCCTACCCTTCTACCAATTCTTTTTATACCTCTCATGCAGGGGTGATGAGGTCTTCTAACCTCACCCTCTCTCTCTACTCATAACTTCATCCAAATTTGTTCTTAGAGTTGACAGAATGTTGTCTCTTGGTCAGTGGGTTATTCACCATTTCAGTCATCTGTGGGTAATGTGGACACCATGTCTCATGCTCTGGTTGGGTGATAGCTTCAGAAAAGATTCAAGGGAGAAAATCAGAATTATAACTACCATGGACATTTCCTCATGGAGTATCCAGCTAGTTGACCATCAATGTGACCTTGACATGGGCAATCTTGGCTTTGACCTTGTCCTGAGTTTCACTCTATGTGTAGAAAACCATTGTTACGTCAGGAACCACTACTATCAGAAATAACCAAAGCCAAGAAAAACATTATGCCATATGAACCTAAGGAAGCAGGAAATAAGATTTTGGAAGAGAAAAGAATAGGGATGCTAGGGACAAATTTCATCTTTGTAACCTTGATTTACAGTACAAAAACTCAATATTAAGTAAAAAGTCTATGAGGGCTATATAAAACAGAATGATGCTGTTCACTGAAGAGTTTTATATGTAGGAAATTACTATTGTTCTGGTGTTTCAGAGCAGAAAAACAAACACCAACAGGACCACTCTTCTTTTCACTAAAGAATATCCTTAACACACACACCCACACACATACACACACACACACACACACAAATGAATGGTAACTATGGATGGGTTAACTAACTTGAGTGTGATAATCAATACACAATGTGATATCAAATCATGTTGTACACTTTGAACACATATAATTTGTTTATTGATTAAATATTTTAAAATGAAAATAATTTCCCTTAGGAAAAAATAAACAAATAATAGTAGCTAATTTATTGCATAGCAATATAAATCGTTATTATGACTGAATTGTATACTTAAGAACTGGTTAAGACAGTATATTTTATATTATATGGATTTTACCACAACTTAAAATTTAGAAAAATTTTTAAATTCTATTTAGTTATTGATGTTTCAGTCCTTATTCCATCATCTGACAAGAATGCTGCTGTGAGTGGGGGAGCAAGCACTGTTCCCACCTAGTAGGTGAGGAAACCGAGGATGCAGAGCCAACCAAGATCATGGGTCAGCCACTAATCGGTGGCACTGAGCTATACACACAGACCTACCTGATGGCAAGAATGTCTGCCTCAACATCCTGACTCCCGGAATGAGTAACCTCAACATGGAGTTCTGTAATTTCAAGTAATTTCAATCTACTTGAAGATACTATTTATTTTTTAAGTTTTGAAATGCCTGTATGTATGTGAATCATGGGTCTGTTTTCTGGCTGTATCACTTTACAAACTTCAGAAGTGCACGCACCATTAGACTTCGTTCCAGTCTATTGTAGAGGAACTATGCAAGTGACTTCCAAGAGCAGCCAGAAGAGGCTGACGTTTACATGGCTGAGGGACTTGTGCTAAGGTGGCGATGTCTTATTTATGAATCTACAGCATTCTGTGTTAGAAATGAGAATCAGCAAGAGGTGAGGAAGGGGACAGAAGAATTTAGGTTTTCTTCCTAATATCAACCTAAGAACCAATGACTTTTTAAAAAATGTATTGGCTCTTTTTATTTTAAATGACAGTAGAATCCATTTTGATATATACCATATTGTAGTTAGAACCCCATTCTTGGGGGATGATGGTGGGATTCACTCTAATGACAGAACCAATGGTTTTGAACTGGCCTTTTTGTAATCCAGCAAACCAACTTAACAGTTTTCAAAAAAGAAAACCTCCACAACATGTGAAAGATAATTTGTTGCTGTGGGTTATTCCTTGGAGTAATATTGGTTGTAACTTTTAGTTATATGGAACTAAGATTTGGGTGCTGCAGGCTGATATACTCATTGGCTAAGAATTCAATACCCCTGACCAAGTACCCTGGTCCACACACTCACACACACAAAATCTACCTATATACATACATATATAAATATATATAAAATATTTATTTAAAAGAGTAGTGAAAAATCTGAAAAGAAGCCATGACAAATGACTGGTTTGTTATCAAATGCCACATTATTTCTAGACATGAAATTAGAATATGGTTATCTGCAAATGTTTACTAATAAGGACATTAACACCTGCTCAAGGGTAAGGAGTCTTTTCAAATGAATAAAAGGGGGACAAAAGGGATTGCAGCTTTAGTTTACAGGGCAACTCTCCTATGCCCCTGGAGACATTTTTGGTACCTGAGACATGATATCTGCATTATACTTGAATCATGTGGTCACTCCTAGGGAAAACAATGTATTAGAAGGTCAATGGCTTTTTGGAAGAGTTTTTACTTTTCATAATACATACGGAGGCAGGATTCAGAAAGAACTCCCAGGGTTGTAAAGGAAGGCAAGAGCGAAAGGAATGTAGCAGCCGGGAATGATTTTGGAATGACGGAGGCTCTATGACTCAACTTCATTGGGTTAAAAAAAAAAGTTTCACTTACTATGCTGTCCCCAGTGCCTTCAGCTCTGCCATGTGTGTCAAAAGCATGTTGGTGCACAAGTGGGAAGACAAAATGCTAATCCCTCCCTGAGGTCTGTGCCCCTAAGTCGCCTGACACCTTCTAGGGATGCTTCCTGTCATCTCTGGTTGTACTCACTACAAGAGTTAACATGTTTACAATGTGATTCACCCTGCCATGATCTCAAGCTATTTCTTGTTCCTTTTGCAGTCGGAACCTTATAATGAATACTTTCAAAACTAGGAAACACTGTCTGTTTTTAATGACTTTTCAACTCTTGCTTTGTAATTTTCAGTCTTTAAATATGTCTTTTAAAAAAATTCAAATGTGTTAACAGCCACCCAGATACATGGAGTAAATTCTTCTTTCAGATTAATAAATTAGAGGTTTTGGAAACTCATTAACTCTTTAGACTCTCCCATGCAGCTCACGGGTCCAGGGAATTTCCACATGGCACATGAGTCACCAGCAAAGGTTATTCTTCGCCCACCCCCTCTTCCCCGGGAATAATTTACTTAGAACATCCTAGTGTTTATTCATTAAAGTCCAGAATGCAGCAAAAATCTCCAGTGAGAAATTCCAGAATTACATTTCTTAGAAAATAGAGGGGAAATCTTCATCAAATCCCCCCCTCCCACATATCAGGGATCAAGGGAACATCAAAAATGGGGACATGCTCATCTCTTGGGTATGTGTGTTATTTGCTATCACAAAAATGATGAAGCCTGCTAGGTTTCTATTTTCTTTGGCCTTAATCTCCTGACATCTCCTTCACTTTATACTTTGATATGAAAATTTCTAAAATTTAGAAATCGAAGAGCAATTAGAAAATCTATCTCTGTGTTGTAAGTAGCCTTTACCTTGTTATATAATTACTTCACTATCTCTTCTTGCAGCTGTCAGGCTTTTTAAATCCCTTGTGTAAAATATAAGAGCTTCTGACTTCTAATTAGGTTTAAATTGTGTCTAAATTAAGAGCAAATGGGCACTGAGTGAGAGTCTGAAGGACCTACTGAAACAGAAAGTGCACAAATGCTCGCAGAATCACTTTAAGATCTTTGGTTGCTTCTGTGTGTGTTTTTGTTGGTACTTCAAAATGGGAGAAACAGACTCTGAAACAACAAAGGGCCCTCTCTGGATGTCTGGATACTCATTGATCCACCTTAACAAAGCAACACAGAGGCCCTGTGCAAAATACCCAGTTCTGGATTCAGTGAGATTGCAAGGAATACCCCATTAAATTATGTTCCATGTGTGGATGGCAAAGTTTGCATAATTGGCATCCTGGTGGGGAAGAACATGATACAATTATTATGAATTAAAATTACATATATGTGACAATCAAATATGATCTGTGAGGAATACACCAACCTATCACTAACCATTCCTTTATATGTGCAGCTGAATATAAACCTGTAGGAATTTTTTTCATTAAAATTCAAATAGTGAAGACATAGTTTTTCAAGAGATATATGCTATTGTATCTCAAAATTTGGTATTTACTTAGGTATAGAAGTTTCTTCATGGAAGATTCATCATTTTTTTTTCAAAAAAAAATCTCCTATGATGTCAGGCTAGTAGACCTCTATATCTTGATATATATATATATATATATTTTTTTGCTATTAGCTTTTTACTCCTCTAGGGTTGCATGTGGAAGTGAACAGCCCAGAAAACATGCAGTATCAAGTAAACAATCCCAAAAGCTACTGTGCTGATTGAGCTTTCCTGGACAATTCTCTAATCCCAAGGAGGGTATTGGTCTTCCTCCTACTTAAACTAATGTCTGTTTTGTGAACAGCTAATCTTTGTAAATCACTCAATCCTCTCTTCTTCTCTCCCTGAGCAGGTCTGATATTGAAACTGGCATTTTCTTTCTTGCTGCTGATTTTCTTCTGTTAACCAGGTTGACACTGGACAAGAGCCTGGTTGATTTCAAGATGGCCCCATCTCAAAAGGCCAAGAATAACTGTGTGCTGATGGCAAAATGCTCCAAGAGGACCACTTGGGAAGAAAACTATTTCCATAAGTGCAGGTTTAGTGTTCACTTAAAAAAATCTATTTATTGCTCATTATATTTCCTCCCCCACACCTGGTCTTTTCATTTGAAACACACTTGCCCCTGCACAATTCTACCTCTGTCCAGAGAATTCTGTATCATTTCAATCACACCAGCACATGTGGTTTCATATAAATTATGGACCAAAGTAGAACAAAAGTCTGAACCTAAATGACTTCACCAGGGAAGAAGATTCAAATCAGGGGGAAATGCAGGGGAGAGAAAATATGCCAAAATGCAGAAAGAGATGAAAATGAGAGGAGGTAAAGAGAGCCAGTTTAATGAGGTCAGTTGTTCTTGCTTCCGGGCACAGATTTCTTAATTTCTCATATTTTCTGAAACTTGACCCTTGTCTGTTCTTTCCATTTGACCCTAAATGAAGAGAATGGAGACACAAACGTGGTGTAATGCAGCAAACAGACTTTGGCAGCTACGGCCCTGTGCTTAAATTTGGAATCTGTGAGTTTGTTGGGAAATTATTTTACATCTCTGATTTTCCCTACTTCCTTGCCATTGTAAAGGGAACCATGATGTTGCTCTTAAAGCTAATTTTAAGCACTGAAATGAAAAAAAAAATGTGCTTATAGCACAGTTCCTGTCATGAGACAAGCATAAACAACATTGTAGCATTCATCTTATATGGGTATCAAAAACTCCACAAACTTTGCATTAAAAGTACATTTCCAGGCTGGGTGCAGTGGTGCACTCCTGTAATCCCAGAGGCTCAGGAGGCTGAGGCAGGAGGATCTCGAGTTCAAAGCCAGCTTCAGCAAAAGTGAGGAGCTAAGTAACCCAGTGAGACCCTGTCTCTAAATAAAATACAAAATAGGGCTAGGGATGTGGCTCAGTGGTTGAGTGCCCCTGAGTTCAATCCCTGGTAACACTGCCCCCGCCAGAAAAGTGTATTTCCAAGTACAGAGTACAGCATTGCATTTTAAATAGGTTTTCAAGGATGCAACAAATCAGTTTTTGTTACTTCAATGAATTGAGGGAGGAAAGGAGGCACCTAGGAATCCAGAACAACCTCCTTGAAAAATAATATGATGAACATGCAGTAATATGTGGTTCTTTGCTGGATTATCAAATACAATCCAAGTGACACAAATGTAATGGAAGCAAGCACCACAAAGGGATATTTGTGTACTTTTCAACGCAGGTGAGAAAACAAACATATATTTGATAATGTATAAAATGATAATAATACTAATTGGCTAATGATTTCTCAGGCTCCGATCTTTCAGGAAAGGATTAAAAGAAGAGTACATGGGCTGTGGAGTGCTTCAGTTCTCTACCGCTTAACCCTTTCATGCCTGAGTATCACCCCAATGTTGACTTACATGCCTCTAAACCAAAACCCCTGCCTTTTACAGTGAGCCATGAGAACAAGAGACTCTGTGACTGTTTCCTGCCATGTTTCTGAAAACTAATCTTAATTGAGAAATGAAGTATCCTTGTCTAGAAAGTCTTGGGAGTTGCTGGTTCTGGGATTGACAACTAGCTCTTCCCACCTTTCTTGCCTCTGCACTTTCTGGTTTTTAAGGTAGAATTCTTATTTTTCAGTTATATCTTCAGGTTCAAGTTTCTCTTTTGGTTCCCTGGATTCTTTTAGTTCTTTCTTCAAGGTGCCAAATGTCCCTAAAACTGAGATCAGAGTTTTGTGACCTTGGACATTTAGATATCCCTCCCCAATTCTAGCCTACAATGAGTGAGCTCCAAGCACCATCAACCCAACAATTCCATGCACTTAGTGACACTTAGTCTCTGCAATTTTTAAATGGGTTCATTTCTTGTGTGCTGCAGAAGTTGTGTTAATCAAGTTACAAATTGTATGTAGTAGGTTACAGATATTAGATTGTACTTGAGGTATCTTCTTCCATCTTTTAGATAAGGTTGTCTTGTTCCAAAAACTCACATATGGAAAATGAAGATCCACACAGAGATATGTTTATCTCTATATAGAGATCAATATATATGTATGTATATATATCACATATGTTCTGTATATATTATATATGTATACATATATATGTATATACATTATGTATATACATTATGTATATATGTATATACTTACGTATATATGTTGTGTGCGTGTTTGTGTACATATGTGTATGTATATGTATATATGTGTGTGTATATATATATATATATATATATATATAAATGTCCTTTGAGACCCTCAACCATGGGAGGGAAGAGTTGCCTCACACACAGCAAATCTGGTTTAGAAAACACTCCTTTAATCAGAGCAAATAAATGCAAGCTGTGCAAGAGGTTAAATGAAAGCGAGATCTGAGTTATAATATCAGATTCACTGTTGTTGTCTTTTCCTCTGTGGTTTAAAATTTACCTCGACATGGAAGAATTGTACTGATAAAGACACAAACTGGGGTTATGTACATTGGAGTTAATTGGAAGCAGCTGAGAACAGTGGGAAGAAAAACTGTCCACATTTGGACAATTGCTTCACTTATCGTGGGTGGGCCAGTTCGTGAAGGCTCTGTAGCCTCCTTAGGGCCAGAACTGAATTGCAATGCATAACTTACAATAAAAGTCAGAATCCTCATTCATATAAGAGACCTACACTTCCAGTACTAAACAGCTTATTAAATAAAAGGAATAAAATCCATTCGATTTCCTTTCAGTAATTCACTTTATGTGGCATGTTGTTTTCCAATACAAATATTGCTGGTGGAAAAATAGTCACAAAGAGCAGCTCACACAGGCTGTAGTTTGTGCCTTGTTTAAGTGGCATAGGAGCATCTCCCAACATACAGTCCAACTTCCTTAGGGTCATTTTAAGATTGATATATGGAAGAAGATAAAATAAATTATATCTGATCATGTCTGAGATCCATAATTAAATATAACGATAATTTGCTGAACTCCTACTCTATGATAACCAGCAAGTGTATGTGATTGTTGATGTTCACATGGCCACACAGTTGGTAAAAGGAAGAGTTGGTACTGACCCCTGCTCTCTCCAGACTATGCTATATCCAGAGTCACAAAAGCCTATCCATATATTTTTCACAGGGAATTGCATCATTACCATGAGAGCAAGGCCAGACACTCATCTAAAATCCGCTGTCTAACTTCTTAGAAGAAGATATATAATCAATCAACAAATATATGAAAAAATGTTCAGCATCTCTAGTAATTAGAGAAATGCAAATCAAAACTACTCTAAGATTTCATCTCACCCCAGTCAGAGTGCCAGTTATCAAGAATATAAACAACAATAAGTGTTGGCAAGGATGTCAGGAAAAAAGCACACTCATACATTGCTGGTGGGACTTCAAATTGGTGCAGCCAATATGGAAAGTAGTCTGGAGATTCCTTAGAAAACTTGGAACGAATCACCATTTGACCCAGCTATCTCACTCCTCAGTCTATACCCAAAAGACTTAAAAACAACATACTACAGTGACACAGCCACATCAATGTTTATAGCAGCTCAATTCACAATTGCTAGCTATAGAACCAAACTAGATGCCCTTCAATAGATGAATGGATAAAGAAACTGTGGTATATATACACAATGGAATATTAGTTGGCATTAAAACAGAATAAAATTATGGCATTTTCAGGTAAATGGGTGGAGTTGGACAACATCATGCTAAGCAAAATAAGCCAATCCCCCCACCAAAAAAACAGGGGCTGAATGTTTTCTCTGAAAGGTGGATGCTGATTCATAGTGGGGCTGGGCTGGGGGGGGGGTCAGGAAATGGGATGAATGTAGGAACTTTGGATAGGGCAAAGGGGAGGTGGAAGGGGGTTAGGGAGGTAGGAAAGATGGGGAATAAGATGAACATCATTACCCTAGGTACATGTATGATTGCACTAATGATGTAGCTTTACTTCATGTACAACCAAAGAAGCAAAAAATTCTGCTCTCTTTGTGTACAATGAATCAAAGAGCTTTCTACGATCAGATCACGTATAGCTGATGAGAACTAATAAAAAAAGAAACAGTTTAAAAAATAAAAAATAAAATCTACAATCTATCCAAGAGCCAGCCCATAATCATCCTAGCCTCCTGAAACACAAGGTGAAAAGCAAGTAAAACAGTTTCCTCAAATAAGGCAAAAAAAAAAAAAAAAAAAAGAGAAACCTACTTGTGGTCACACTTGTGGAGTGATAGTTATTAGATCTTGAGTTCTTGAAATAGTTGGTATTCCACAAACTAAGATGGAAGGGAAAGACACTTAGACAAGGTAAATTCAAACTTTTCCGGCCTCATTAGATGTTTCCTAATAAAATGTGGGCCTTTGAAAATATCAACATTTTACTGTGAAATTCAAAAATTTACCATGAGAATCCAGTAATTTTATTTCTGGTACTAGACCACAAAGAAATAATCTGAAGAGAAAAATGATTTTGTGCAAAACTACTAAAGCACTATTGAAAACAGAAATATCAGGAAACCACATAAATTGGCCCAAGAAAGAATGGCTGAACTAACTAGAAGGCATTAATGAAATAAAAATCATATGACTTTCCAAAAGCATATAAAACTGTACACTTATGATAGATAAAATGTTGAATGACATAAATATATTAAAATTAAAGTGTTCTTCTGTGGGGACAAGGATTCCCCCTACGGGTCCTTCTCAGTCACCTTAGTTTTACTTAGGTGGCAGGTGGCATGACATACCTTAGTCCTTCAATCCCCAAGAAGCACCCAGCAGATACTCAGTGCATGCTAAGAGGACCTCTCTGCTTTTTGCTGCCCTGGACCACTGCTGTGCTGGAAGGGAGCCCTGGGTTTCTATGTCTCCAGTCCAACTTTTCACTCAGGCCTCATCTGCGTCAGATACGCCCAATGTCCACTTGGCACCTCTCTGTGAAAATGACTGTTTTCATAAAATGATGATGCAGTGCAGAAGACTTCTTGCAAAAGTCTGCTTATTCATGCATATATTCAAATATTTACTCAACAAGGTATGGAGCACCTGCTAAAGGTAGTGATTTTATATTATCATAATATGGCACAAATTCAGTAAGGCAAGGAGTAAGAATAAATACATTGAGTAACAGGTTAAGTGACTGCCAGAAGCTTAGAGATGAAGGAGGGACAAACAGGTAGAGCATCAATAAGGGCAATGAAACTACTCTGATACTATCGTGTTGGACATGTGCCATATACATTTGTTAAATGTATATGTACAACACCAAGAGTGGACCCTGATGGAAATGGACTTCAGTTAATCATGTATCACTATTGGCTTTGCAATTCTAACAAATGTGACATGTTAATGACAGGAGAATCCTGCAAGAAGGAGGGATGAAGGGAGACAGCATCTGTGGGAATTGTGCATTTCCCACACAGTTTTTTACAAACCTATAACTGTGCAAAAAAATCAAGTATTTAATTTACTAGTTTATTAACAATAAATTAATAATTAATTGATTTAAGAAAAGTCCTGCTACACTTATTGATGTTATCAAGGAGGATTGGATTCCTGGTACTTTTTTTACTTGGAAATTTTAAAATGCATGTTGTGTGGCTGGAAGACTATCTCCCAGAAATTAACAGGTAACATTTAATCCCATGTTCAATTCCATTTTTGTGTTGGAGGTCACATGATTCTCACTTCATCTGCGAGTTTGGAAACTCAAGAGGCAGCACTACACCCAGCAGAAAAAGGATTGAAATTCTGATTTTCCTGATTTATTTCAGCCTTACCATCAAAGAACACATTATTCTTTCTTTGTTTTGGTAGAGCCCTTTAGACACATATTTTTTAGGTTACTAAATCAACATTTATCAAGTTAAATTCTTAATTGAGGTATTTTAATATAGTATATTTAAATAACATACTTAGATATATAGTTTAATAACAAAATGATTATTGGTTGTGGTCAATAACAAAACTAACACTTGATTAGATTAATGAAAAAAAATAAAACTAACAACTGCCTTCAAATAACTTTGATGAACTATTTTAAAAGAACAAATTGCTCTGGGGATGGACTTAGTGCTTCTGTGTCTTAAATCTCAGCATGTTCCTCACCATGTGACCTTTCACTCAAAACAGAAGGTATTTTACCACAGCAGTCTGCAGTAGGAGGCAGGAGTCCTCCTCCTTCTAGTCTCCCTGGAATGTAAAAACAACACTACAAAGCTAAGGAACTAATGAAATTTAGTGAAGTCAAATACAATGTTATAATGAAACACCCCCACCACCACACAGACACACACACACACACACACACACACACACATATACTGTGTCTCTCCAAATCCACTTTTATTCTAATTAAAAATCTTAGCACTTTTGTAGGCTCTGGGAGAGTGGGTGGGGTTTTATTTAACTGCATTACCAAAAAAATCCAAGCTGTAAACCTTAATATAAATAAAATGGTTGAAATCCTGAGCTCTGTTAGCTTCTGAAATGCTTCTATCAAGAGATGTTTGGAGTCCAGGAAGCCCAGTTTCCAGTGAAATGTGGGCTCCTAGAAGAACTGTCCACCCCAACTTTGCTTGAATACTTTCAGAGTGTGGTATTCAAAACTTTATGAAAAGCAAAATCCATTTTAAGATCATTCTAGCTGTTTGTAAAATTCTTTCCTAAGCTGATCCAAATTTGCCTCCCTATAAACTTCAGACCCTTTTTCTCAGTTCTCTGAAGCCAGAAGAGTAAGCATATTCTTTTCTCCATCTTAGTACTTTCTGCACTTGTGGACAGCTGTCGTATCACCTTTCTGTCTGTCCTCTGTGCTGGACCCCTCTTCTTTGACTACTCTTTGAATGAATTCTAACTCTCTACACCCTCAGCTACACTCAACTTTACAAACACTAGCTTGCCATGCTTCCTTAAAAATGTGCCTTGAGTTACATACTATATTCCACACACATTCTGAGCAGCACTGGGCATAGTCAGATGATTAATCCCTGAATTGGAGACACTGTACTTTTATTAATAGACTCAAACATCCATGCCACTGTTGTTGGCTCATATTGAACTTACATCCAACCAAAACACCCAGATCTTTTTCACACTTATGTAATTGGTGTTTTTCATTCCACCAGTCACTCAACAAATACTGCCTTCAAGAAAATTATTTCCACACCAAAAGCTGTCAGTTTCCATAAGATGACTGAGAGACAAATAGACTAAGGAGACACGTGGACTTTTGACCTACAAGTTGAACCTGGAATTATATTTTTCCATTAATTTAAAAGGTAACTAACTATATTATATATCAGTGAGTTGTTAAAGTGCAAAGCACATGGAATTCCATTGATCAGTGAACTGGGAATCACAGTAGACAAATGAGGTGAAATTCCATCACATTTCAGTCATATGCTCAAATGGATTTGTTTAGAGGGGCAGAAAGTTGATTTTTGAGGAAAAAAATGGGTTCCTCACTATATAAACAGCACTAGCAAGTACTTTTCTGACTATGCCACAGCACACAAGTTCCTTAGTTTCTTCATGTACCCTACATATTAAAACAGAAGGAGCTGGGCCTGGTGGTGCATACCTGTAATCCCAGTGACTCAGGAGGCTGAGGCAGGAGGATCACAAGTTCCAGGCCAGCCTCAGCAGCTTAGCAAGGCCCTGAGCAACTTAGTAAGACCCTGTCTCGAGATTAAAAAAAAAAATAGAAAAGGATTGGGGATATAGCCCAGTGATAAAGCATCCTTGGGTTCAATCCCCAGTACCAGAAACTTGAAAAATACATGAAAACAGAATGGTTATCTATTGTACATAAATACCCAATATACTCAAGAGTTTCCAGAAAGTTAAAACTACCAAAATTATGATAGCCTTTCAAATCTTTGTATCTTTATGTCTGTATAATATTCCTTTTTTCAGTCTGTTCTCTCCTATGTGGTTTCCCGAATTTTGTGGATTGTTTGTTAGGAGCTTTAATTGGTAAAGTGCTAAAGAATCGATTCATTATAGAGCAAGTTCACACTCAGAGCTGAAAGGAACCCAATGGATCTGCCAATCCAAGGTTTTACTACACTGATGAGGATATTGAAGCCCCTATGGGCCACTGTTCAGTCACTCCAGCATGCTGAGCAAGGTGACTGGATAAAGCTCCAGAAATTGGCCTCAAGTAGGTGGAAGTCAAAGTGAGAAGACAAAACACGGGTGAACATAAGAGAAAGTGACACAGACTTGAAGGAGTTCAAGGTGAAGATCCATGTAGATGACACTGATTTTTGACCCTGCTGTCTGTGTATGTAGACTGTTGGGTGAAAAAGGAAGAGGGAGAAGTGAGAGTAAAAGTTGGATAAGAGATGTGGGTCAGCCCAAGGAATGGCTCATATTTATAAGAAAAATATACATAGGTACCATTACATATATCATATGTCGTAACAACTGTGGGAAACAGTGTATAAATCACACAGGGGTGCTAAATGAGTTAATGCACTACTGTAAATGTGTACACTGAATCCAGATGATTTCAACTTTGAATATAATAAAGGGTTCCATCCAAAAGGTTTAAATAGCTGGTAACACTCTGAAAGTGACAGGTCAGTGATAACTCTAGCTACATATTATAAATCTGGAAAGCTTTTATTCATTCATTTATGTGTTTATTTACTTACTTACTTACTTACTTACTTACTTACTGTATGTACTTGTGATAGGGTCTCACTATATTGACCAAGATGGCTTTGAATTCCTAGGTTCAAGGGATTCTTCTGCCTCAGTCTTCCAGTGGAGAATTTTTTGAAAGATACCTATAAGGTCCTACCCCAAACCAATTCTGACAAAATCCTAGGGTTTGGAGCTCAATGTAGATATTTTTAAGATTCCCCTAGTGATTTCAAAGTGCAGTCAAGGTGGAGAACTATTGATTTGGAGATTGCTCTGGAAGTCCTATACATAGGCCCTAAAGATGGAGAATGAGAGGTGGGGAGGACAGAGTTACAGCCCTTCTATTAGAACCAGTGAAAGTCTGTCATCATGGGGACCTAAAGGAAGGTCTGAGTGAAGTAGGGCAAAATGGGAAGTTGAAGATGGCACTGGGTGTGTGACTCAGGTGCATCCATGAATGGAAGTGTGATTCCCCAGCACATGGCAGGAGGGATGCACCTAGACAAGCTGAATGTGAAGGGTGTGCAAGTGCAACTGGCTCTCCAAACAGAGGGCACAAGAAGGCTAAGCTGCTGGCAAGGGCTCTTCTTCTGAGGTCAGGGGTGGCCGCTGTGAATGCAGGAGAGCATCTGGAGAGAGAAGCATGTAAACCAGGAGAGTTCTAAGAGAACAGAGAGTAGCAATGCCAGGAAGACACCGGGATGCACAACCACGTCTGGAATGTGAGCAAAGAGGCAGCATCCTGGCCACCGCCCCAAGTGCCAGGTCCACACTTCCTTGAGCAGGTTTCTCACATTTGTGCTTATTGTGGAGCCACAGCTCAGAAGGAGTATCCCAGTGTTAAGAACAAGAGACATGGTAGGCATTTGCATGCCCTGGAGCTCCAGCCTTACTGACCTGTCTAGAACCATGGTTCAGTGGCTTCTCTTTTTCTGAGCCCCAGATCCTGCAGGTGAGCCAGGAAAAAGTGGGCACTTAGGAACTGCTGGCGTAGCTAAATGAAAGTCATGCTCTGCCCAGATTCATGCCATTCCTGTCTGAACAAACATGGAATTTCCTGCTGTCTTAAAAGTGGTTTTCGATCCTCAAGTGGTGTTTTCTAGGCAACCTTAACTCAAAACTGCACATTTCAAAGAGAGGACAAATTGGGGTTGAAATTTTGAGAAACCTGCTCAAGGTCACCCAAGGGTATGTTAGGGGTTGCACTGCGGACTAATTCATTGTTCCTTCCTATAGAGAATTTGAGAGGCATGGGGTAGATGGTCTGAAGGAGTGAAGCCCATAGGGCCAGGAGTAATTGGGAATGTTCACACCTTCCAGAAAAGAGACACGTTTGGAGCCCAGGACAGCGAATGAACAAGAACAGGCAGTCCTTTAAAGCAGGGCTTTCCTCTTTGAGGGTTGACAGAAATCCCTGGCATCTCCCACACTCAGCAATTGTTAATACACATGGAAAATATTCTACTGAGAGGGAGGGAGGGAACTTCTCCTTTTTGCAAGTTGGAGAAAATGAAAACTCTCCCTTAGAGATGGAAGAAATCATTACCATCCCCTGAGAATCTGCTACAAATAAAATTAGTTCATTGTAAAACAGATCAGTTAAGAGCTTAAAAGAAAAATAAGAAGTGTGAGCTCATGTGAATCACCTGAAGGGAAAGGCTGGGAATCAAATGTCCTCCTGGGAAATACTCTACCCCATAGGACAAAAGGGACTCTGGGCTGGGGAGAGGAACAAGCCTGGCCCAGCAAGGGCAGTTGGGATTCTCAGACTAGCGAACTTTTGCGTTTTAATTGCAACCTTTGCTTTTTGGCCCCAGAGAGTTTGCAGGTATTAAATAATCCCCATTTTCCGCTGATCTACAAGAAAGTTCAGGGACCAGCCAGGGTATATCCTCAAGTCTCCCAGTATACAGGGCAGAGAGCAGCTGTCTTGCTCACCTAGTCTCCTACCCCAGGTGTACTGTTTTGTTTCTAAAAGTGGAAAACAGTATAAACTGAGCTGTCTAATGAAATAGGCACTGTTCTGTAATCGCTTTGTCAAAGTTCTGGGAATAGAAAGTTCTGGAAAGAAGGCAGCTCCAATGACTGTTAAAACTGGAAAGTTAAACAAAAGCCAAAAAGATACTCACATTGCAGAGTGGTCTTGAAAAATTGCCACGGGCAAATAAAATTCCAGGGCATACGCTTATATACCAGTCACCATCCTTTGGACTTGAGCTCACATATTGGTTATGCAGATAGCAACTCCATCTGTGCCCTTAGTTTTATTTCTCAATATTCATCATTCCTTCCCAGTGGTTAAGAGAGTCCCCCAGCTCCAGGAATTGATGGGTAAGTTTGAGAATGAATAGGGCTATGAAGTTTTATTTACTCAAACATGAAGTTATAACACTGACGCATGTCAAAGAACCACAGGGATTTTTCCTTAAATAAGCAAAACACACATTAAACTGGTAATAATTAAAATAGTCTGCCCTAAAGAATGTGCAATGGGTTGCATTTTCTCCTGGACCTAAGAAAGGCAAATATTCTCTAAGAATCAGCAAGCCAAAATAACATTTTCTCCAAAATTGCATCCCTAATATGTCTGAAGGACAATCTTTTCAGAGATTTAGGAAAGATGACTCTTCTGATAGTGACAATCAAGTCCTAGCCTGCTTTCCTTTCCTGCTCACAACTTCACTTTAAGATCTCTAAAGATTTGACCTCCTTGGTTGAAGCAGGAACAAGTCAAAAGAGACAAAATCTGGGCAGATTCTCATTTGCAGAATAGGTCCTCCACCTATTTGTTAGTCCCAAGATAGTGGGCAGAGGCCCCTGCTGCCTCTACCTGCAACTTTACCAGCAGCACAAAGGACTTGCCTCCTCCATACTCCTTCACACGCCCCTTTTCTCCTATGCTATTTCAACCATTATGTGCAAAAGCCTCACCAGCTCTTCACTACTGCAAAAGCAAGTGAGGTCAGTAACATTTCCCTGCCTTTTTTAACTTGTTCTGCCAGGGATCCACGTGCCTGAACTTGACACAGCCAGCATCAGCTTCGATTACACTCATTATTATTAACTATTGATTGAATGACTGATTATCAAAACTATTGAAAGCAGTCTGACTTCTGAACAATAACAAAGGGTAAAAATAGCAGATCAAAGATGGGAGCTCACAATCAAGAGTGTGGAAACATTGCCTCCCAGAGAGTCTATCCCTCAATGTGTTCAATTAATGAATACGTAGTGTAGAATGAAGGAAGTTTGTGCAAATCTCTCTTGAGAGGCTTGGAGCAGGCTGCTCCTTATCACAGATATACAAGCACAGGTATGGTACTCTTCTGTGTGAGACCTTTAATATGTCCAAGAGAGGGAAACTTCCATGCCATTTTACAGAAGAGGAAACTAAGGCCCAGGGAGAATAAGCAACTTGACCAAAGTCATCCAGGTGAAGTAAGGGGCTGGGATCTAGGCTCTCTTGTTCTCAATCCAGTGTGCTGTGTGTCATTCAAACTGCCATCAGGTAGGTGCTGAGCTCTGTGGGCAAACAGCCAAAAGAAGCAGAGAAAGCTCAGCTCTCATGGAGCTGGCATCTAGTTGGACAGATACTGAAAGAACAAACAAACAATCCTGTAAGGTGAGAAGGAGCCTGCAATTGAAGATCTAGGAGACAAGTTTTTCAGGGAAAGAAAACAGCTTGTGCAAAGTCCCCCAGGGGAGAAAAAAATCTTCAGTTTGAGAAAATAAGCAGTGGCAATGCAGCTAGCATCAAGCAATCCAGGGGACAATGGGGTAGTATGACACTGAAGAGCTGGCCAAGGCCTGATCACATTGGGTCTGCTCTTCAAAAGTTTTCTTTAACCTTAGGCTGGTCATAACTTGGTCAAAGAAAGCTGTACCCTGTCTTTAGGTCCGCTGGGCCACGACTGACATGCAGGTCAATTCACTGGTGAACAAAGGAAATTCATGCAAAGAGTACTGGCCTTGGCCATAACTATAGTCTGCAAAAGAACAACTTGACAAGGGTTCCCCCAAGGGTCACCACCAAAGTGATATTTCCAGTAAGATGGGGGCCTGCTCAGTGAGGAGCACATGCTTCAGACCTGGATTTCTGCAATGAACTCAATAGTGAGTCTACTCTCTCTGTGCTCAGATCCTTGAGGGGAGATGGCAAACAACAGCCTGTTCCAGGACAGTAGCAGAGACACTTGTAAGTTGCTATAGGAACACTGATGTGCAATTCAGCTTGGGTTTAAGAGGGGACAGGGAGTGGGCATGTGTTGAAAATCAGTCTTTTGAGGTTTTTTTTTTAACTTTTGAAAGAAAAAACAAGAGTTTATCAGGTAGAGATAGTGGAATCCTCACACTAGATGGATAGTAGAACATAAAACTTGGCACAGGACTATGGGAATGCAAGCAAGACTTTGTCAAAGATAATGAGGGGCCAAGGAGGGCTGGAAGGAGAAAATACAGCAAAGACAGGTTTTATCCCATAGGTATTGGGAAACTGTTCAGTTTTAAGCTAGTGACTAGATCAGAGTTGGGCTTTAAGTGAGAAAGGTATACACCCATCCATGTAACATTATTCTCAATAGTTAACTGTGGAAGTGACCTGAGTTTCCATAATGAATTATTATTCTGCCGCAATAGGGAAGGAAATTCTGATACACAAGCTACAACATGGATGAACCTTGAGGACACTGTGCTTAATGGAATGAGTTGTCACCAAAGGATGTATACTGAGTGATTCACTTTATATGAGATGATACCTAGAGTAATCAAACAATATTATAGAGACAGAAAACAGCATTTGCCAGGACCAGGGTGTATAAAGGACTGGGGAGTCACTGTTTAATGGATAGAGTGTCAGTTTGGCAAGATAAGAGTTTTGGAGGTGAATGATGGTTGTGGCTACACAACAATGTAAATAAACTTAATGCCACTGAATGGTGTTTAAAAATGGTTAAGATGATAAATGTTATGTGTATTTCACCATAATCACAAATAGTTTTAAAGAGGGGGGAGATCTGAGGAGAGGAAACTTGGCAGTGAGACCAGGGTCTGAGGATAGGGGTAAAGAGGTAGGTTCCAGCAGCATTTTGGAAGACATTGTCAGAATCTTTGGGTGTGAGATCAGCAGATTCCAGAACTAGGTCCAATTTTAAAGAATGTGCCCTCTACGCAATCAGTAAGCAAGGGATTTGTTTCTCTGATCTTGAGGACACACGGTCCAGATTTTTGTTTGAGTTTATCATTTTATAAATAACAGAACAGGCCAGCTCCCTGTTGGCCTGTACTTGAGGTGGGCTGTGCTGAAAATCCTATTGGTTCCACACTGCTCAGAGGCCTTGCTGGGCTGCCCCAGGAAGGAACGTAATGGACAATAATGGATAAAAAGAGCAGGAAACAGTAAGAGGACTCTGGATGGGAGCTGAGAAGGAGGAGGAGAAAAGGAGAGCTCAAAAATAAGGACACCTAATCTCCAAATGTCCAAGGTGAATGACAGAAGAAGTATTACATTTCCTTCCCTAGAGATGTTTAAAGGCTGATATAAGCAATAGTTTGCTTGAAACAACTGACATCTAACTCTTGCGGGGTGGGGTTGAGTGGCAGAGGCATGGAGCTAAATTCTCATAGGTTTGTTCTTCAGGTGAAATGATGAAGAGAGAGGTGGTTTGGTGAGGAAATACATAGGGACAGGAGATCACAGTCCTTTCAAGTTATATTTAAATTCTGTGTGTGTGTGTGTGTGTGTGTGTGTTGCCTGCAGGAGCCTATAACCTCAGTATCATTATTCTTATATGCCATCTATAAAAATATTATAATTTATAATGTAGATGGAATTCACTTTTATCAATTCAAGTGTAAAGTCCCCTAATATTGGTATTGTGTTAGGAAGATAAAATTACGTTATGTTGTTAAGCATGCATACTAAAAGTGAACATCATGCCCATTTATGTTAAATAGCATTTTTGGTATTATTTATAAGTAGCACATTGGCCTTCTAATTCCATCTTTGATGCTATGGCAGAGTATTTGTGCTTCTAATTATTAGTGCAACTGCTCCATGTCTACACCATATAAAAGTCCTCTTAGTAAGAACTGAGATAGTAGGACCTCTTATCCTTTTGCAGCCATCATTATTCTGATGCTGTCTGAATTCTTAAGAGTGATTCAAAGGAAGAAAACATGTTCTAAGTCATTTAATTTATTTTAATCCGTGTTTGAATTCTGAATCAGTTATCTACTCATGCCAAGGATGGTGCCATACGTGGCAATAAACATCTGTGCTAAGCTGCACACTTAATGTTCCCAAGATGGCAAAGGACCTCATTTCAAACTTGAGGAATCTGACACTTGAATCTTAGTGAAGGCCACAAAGACAATGAGACACACAGCCTCAGTTTGAACCCTGTCTGTAAAGAGATGACTTTAACCACTGCATTCTACAGTCTCACATCAAAGTCTTAATTAAAAAAAAAAAAAAAGAAACCACTTTATTAAAAGCAGCATGTAAGCCCCTACCATGCTAACATGAATGCGTGCATGCACACACACACACACACACACAATCTCCAAAGGTAAAGTTTAGTGATATCCAAGGTCACCTGAAGGTCATGAGGACAGTCCCAGCTGTGTTTACCTAAATTCCACCAACTTCAAAAGCACTTGCCAACTTTGGAAGAATTTGTAAAGCCCACATTCCACACAGGGCCTTGGAACCCGCTAAAGGCCTCTATTTACAACATACACTTGTCACCCATTATCTCATCTTGTCCCAGAGCAAAGCATGTGTCATTAAAAAAAAAAAAAAAAAATCATAAACTATCTCTCTCCACTGCTTGAAAACCTGTGGCTAGACTAGAAGAACAAGGGACCTAATATTTTTTTATCATTATCCCTATTTTGCAAAAAACGTTTGACTATATCCTTCTAAAAATGATTATTTAATTATAACAAAAATACTAGTATACTAATACTTGTAATTATAAAATATTCACAAAAGAAGTAGAAAATGGTGAGTCAGTGGCACATGCTATATTCCCAGCAGCTCAGAAGGCTGAGGCAGGAAGATTGTAAGTTCAGAGCCAGTCTCAGCAAAAGCAAGGTGCTAAGCAACTCAGTGAGGCCTTGTCTCTAAATAAAATACAAAAAAGGACTGGAGGGCTGGGGATGTGGTTCAGGGATTGAGTGCCTTTGACTTCAATCCCTGGTACAAAAAAAAAAAAAAACTAAAATAATAGAAGATATGCTTTTACTTTTATGCTCCCCAATGAAACATTTTCCTAGTTTATGAATATGTTGGGAATTTTTATTTGATTATATTTTAGCCATATCATAAAATGTATTGAGATGATATGGCACACTGATTTCTTTGACCCTGATTTTAATTTGCTTAAAGAAGCAGGCCACCTTGGTACAAAAAAAAATTTTTTTTAATAAAAAAAATTTAAAAATCAGCAGCCCATAGCAAGTACATACAATGTATTTGCCACTTTAAAAACATTTTGATTGAACATTTGATTGTACTTAGGGTTCTTTCTTTTCAGGGAATTTTTATGAAGATCATCTAGATTAACAATACCTCCAGTAATGCATAATCCTTTAAATTGAAATGTATTTGTGTAATCTAAAAAAGCCGATCTCATAGAAGTTGACAGAACAGTGGTATTCAAAGGATGGGGAGGGAGGATGGGAGAGGTTGGTTAATGGGTACTAAGTCACAGAAAGAATAAACACTGGCACTCTATTGCACTATAGGGTGACTACAGTTAACAATAATGTACTGTGTATTTCAGAATAACTAGAAAAAAAGGGTTTTGAATGTTCTCATCACAAATGATAAATGTTGGAGGTGATGAATAAGCTAATTACCCCAATTTGATCCTTTTTTTTCTTTTTGTTTTCAAAAAATTATTTATATATGACAATGGAATGCATTACAATTCTTATTACACATATAGAACACAATTTTTCATATCTCTGGTTGTATACAAAGTATATTCACACCACGATCCTTACATAATATATACATACATTTAAACATCACAGATTACCCACAAATATACACAATTACTATGTGTCAATTAAAAATATAGTAAAATTATTTTTACAAAGAAATTTGTATAACTAGATGTGCTGGGTGATATCCCCAGAGCTGGCCTTGCATAACTTAAGACATTAGGCAGCAATTGAACAATTCTGGAGCCGGGGCTGTAAAGCCACTCACACCTCCCTTGCAGCCAACAGGCTCAGAGCTGGGTTTTAGACTATTTTATGATGGAGTTATCTCTTCTTTATGACTGTGTTCTTGTTATTTTACAATTCTGCTAGCATGGCCCTATCCTATCTGCAACTTTTATAAGTTGATTCAACTATTTTCAGGAAATAGACTAGTTACAAATAAACATAAATATAAGGTAGACCTGTAATTTTTTTAATATTACGTATCTCAATGAACATTTCACTTTTTAATATTATTGGACCCACCCAGCTAAAAACTATATTATTAATTAGAGGTAGACATTCTTGTGAAATAGCAATTTTCCTGTTTCTTTCTTTTGCTCTTTTAAGAGAAACATATTTCTCAGCTATTTCTTCCAACAAAGGCAATTGGTAAGTATCATTACATAAGCATTTTCAGAGGGATACTTTCAGCCTTCCCTCCCCTAAAAGACCCTGTTCAAATTAGTGGACCCTGGTCATCATTATTTTAGAGGACATTTTGGAAACTGTGTTCCATGGTGGGGCAGGTATAGAAATATCTTTTAAGTATTCTCTGAAAAAAAATGCTTCTGTGGTTAAGTAAATTTGAGTAATTTTGGGTGTAAGCAATATGAAACAGAAATCTTTATGGCAGGACTTTTCAGAATCTGCTTTTGTTTTTGTTTCTGTTGTTTTTTGGCTGCAGGGCTGGGGATGGAGCCCAGGGCCCTGCACATGCTAGGCAAGCATTTTACCACTGGAAAGCATCATTTAAAAAAATGAAATATATTCCTAGTTTTTAGAATCTTTAAGAAGAAATATACACAAATGGCATATTTAAACATGGGTTGTGTGTTGTTGTTTTTCTTTTTTTTTCCCTAAGAATATCTATTAATACCAACATGGGTCTAAGGAACAGAGCTGGGAAACACTAATTTAGGAAGCTGCAAGCCAAACACTGCCCTTTACAATGACTCCCAGGGCCATAAAACACGACCCATGAACAAGTTTAGCAACACTTTCTCAGTGGACTCTTGGAAGAATAAACAGCTGGTTCTCACTTCATTTGTTGAAAGTAAGCTTATGCTTAATACTTCCCTTGGCTAGGGCAGAATGTCAGAAAGTGAAGAGAAATTATATTTGCCTAGATGCTTATTCTTTTCATTCTATCATAAGTGCCCATCTTTCAGAGAACTAAGGCCTGAAAAGTCAAAGATTCTGGACCAAAAGTCAAGGGTTGGAAGTGGAGGAGAAGAGAAATACTTTAAGGATCTAACAAAATATGCAGCTCATTTCTGGGGCCCTCATCACACATGTGACCCACAGTAAGTCCAGAGTTTCATTGTCCAATAGAAAAATAATGCAAGACCCATGCATAACTTAAAATTTTCTCATATCTGCACAATAAAAAGTAAAAAGAAACATGGGGCTGGGGCTGTAGCTCAGACTGCTTGCCTAGCATATGTGAGGTGCTGGATTTGATCCTTAACACCACATTTTTAAAAAAAATTTTTTTTAAAATGAAGGCATTCTGTCCATATAAAATTACAAAAAAAAATTAAAGTAAAATGAAGCAAACAAATTAATGTTATGCTCTATTTAACTCAACATAACCAAAATATTTTCAGTTCCACATGTAATTAACTTAAAAACTATTGATTTTTTGTTTTTTCCAGAGGTGGGGACTGAAACTAGGACCTTACACATGATAGGACAGTATTCTATCACTGAGCTGCACCCTCAGCCCTTAGTTGAGATCTCTTAAAAATTCTTTTTTTTTTTTCTTGTACTGTCCTTAAAATCCAGAATGTATTCAAGACTTACTTACAGCACATCTTAGTTTAAGTTTACACTAAACATATTTCGACTGCCCAAGAGCCACCACATGTGGCTCGTGGCCACTGTACTAGATGGCAATGATAAGGAAACTACAAGAGCAGAAGCAATAAAACAGCATTTACGAGCACTTTTAATATGCCAGGCACCTTCTACACATTACCTCCCTGAATTGTCACTGCCGCCCTAGACTTGACAGGTGAAACTGAGGCACAAAGAAGTCAAGCTACCTCTGCCAAATCACACAACCACTAAGTGAGGGTGCAGGTGCTGAATTCCCAGTGACCCACTTCGGATATGATCTAGAATCCTCCCTTCAGGCCCCTTTGTTAAACATAGAAGCTACTTAGCTATCATGAATTCTAAGCATTTCTTTTATTATTATTATTATTATAGTTATAGATGGACACAATAACTTTTTTTTATTCATTTTTATGTGGTGCAAAGGCTCAAACCCAGGGCCTCACACACACCAGGAGAGCACTCTGCCACTGAGCCACAACCCCAACCTTCTAAGCATTTCTTTTTACAGATGAGAAAACCATAGACTCTTATTGAAAAAAAAAATATATATATATATAAACTCAGGTAAAGTTCATTCAATAGTTTAGCAAGATATGGTTACATTAAATTTGAGTAAAATGTATCCAATTTATTTTAAAATTTCTCATTTTGGATTATTAAAGAAGAAACAAATCAAAAGGAGGGAGATGGCAGGCAAAAGTGGGAAGGGTGGAAATGATCAAAGTATGTTATATGCATGAGAGAATAACCACAATGAACTCTATTGTATTGCCTAATAATATTCACTAATAAGAATTCTGTTTGGTTCTCTAAAACATTGATTTATACAGAGAGGAACAACTGCATTATATTCATATAAATGGAGCAGTATCTAATAATGTAAGATCAAGTAAACATTTTATTAAGTATTACTTAATGAGGTCAAACATTTGAAAATATTTATTTTTTTCATTTAAAAACCAATAGTTATGTTGGGGTCTCCAACCCCATAACCTATTTCTTCTCTAAATTTTGCAAACAGGGTAATGTAGACTCTCTATAGAGCTTAAAACTTAAACAATTGTAGAAACCCTTTTTTAAGAAAACTGTACATGAGATGGAAGAAGGTGCCCATTCCAGTTGGATGGTTCATCTGTGTGTTCTTTCTAAATGGCAGGAATGTCTTTATCAGGGACATGATTCACAGAGTCAAGTAAACCATGGAGACATTCAAAGAATGGGGCCAGGACAGCAACTTTTTTTTTTTCTTTTCTTTTTTTTCTTTTTTTTTTCTTGGTGATCATAAAACCTTTGTGGACATTTGTTAAATGAGAGAGTTGGACAAAGACTCCACTTACTTCTGAACTCATACATTCACTCAACAAATATTTATTGTGCATTTATCATATGCCAGTTACTATTATAGGCACAAATGTCTCTGAAGTTCGAGAAATTATGATGTTTTATAATATACAATGAGTAATGTGGGGAGAAAACAAGTGTTACTGGATTCAAGTTCACTAGTAGTTGTTTTTTTTTTTTTTTTTTTTCCAAGTTTGTCCCTAATTCCTACAGGTCCCTTGGTCACCTGCTCTGCTCAAATGCCATCAGAATGCCCTGAAGGTTTACAGTAGAGTTCCAAGATCCAAAGGCAGAGTGAATTCTCACCAAGTTGCTGGGTCATCCTGCCCCATTCCATGCCCCAAGTGACCTTTGCCTGGAAGAAGGCTTTTTTTTTCTTTTTCTAGGCCATTAGGTTGTAGTCATCTAAAACGTTTGCACAAATAACATTGTTTCAAGGTAGCAGAAAGCAGAAACTGGTGCACAATTACTGTTCACTTGTGTAATTCCAACTAGTAAATATACTTTCACCCTTGGGCAGGCTGCTACCAAGGAAAGATTATTCCAGAATGGAGCAGCTGCCTTCTCTCCATGACAAAGCTGGGCTAGAACAAGCTGGTTTTTCTTCTGGTTCTAAGGGAGTGGTGCGGTAAGATTTCTTTACCTAATGGTGCCTTTGCATTGCCAGAAAGAGGGGGAAAAGAAGGGAAAACAAAAGAATGTTTTATGTTAAATTTATGTGGTTTCTACAGCACTGAAGGAGCCAATTTTTAACTCCAGCGCCTTACTGATTCTCTTTTAAGCAAGTTTATGGGTGGGTCTAATTAAGGCGTCTTCACGTGGTTCTTGCTTTCACTTGGTAAATTTTCAGGTTGAGCAAGCTGGAGCAGGTGAAGGTGGAATGCTGGCCCCAGTGCAGCTGGTCAGGAATGCCAAACTTCATGCTGGCTGCTGTACTTCTCCACACATACAAAACCTTGCAAGGGAATAATTAGCTACAAAGCAACAGGAATGAAGGATAAGAGTGAATGCTATTGAAACATTAAATAAGATGGATTCATGTGAGCTGGATAGGGTTGGCTTGTTTAGCATAGGGTTTTTAAACCTCAGCACTAAACATTTTGGGCTGGGGATCATTCTTAGTGGGAAGAGCTGTCCAGTGCGTTAAAGAGTGTTTACCAGCATCCCTAGCCTCTACCTTCTAAGTGCCAGTAACATGCCCTACCCAGTGTGATAACAAAAGATTTCTTAAGACATCACCTGCTACCTGCTGAGGTGGGGAGGGAAGAAATTGTACCCACTGAGACCTGCTGGTCTAGATCCCCATATTCCTGAAATCTATCAACCTGATTCACAATCAAGTCCTATTTTCAGTCCTAACTGAATATAAATAGCCATTAATGGCAGTTTGAAAGGCAGGCACTATTCAGTTTAAGAGTGTAAATACATATTAATAGAGAACTGCACTTGCTATTTGTAAAGGATGCCAGCTATGGTTTGGATCATAAATGTCCCCCAAAGACCCATGTGATAAAGACTTAGTTCCTAATTTGGTAATTTGGGGAGGTGGTAGACTCCTTAGGAGGTGGGCCCTTGAAGGTGACAGTAGTACTCCAGCCCCTTCCTCTTCCTCTTTCACTTCTCAGCCATGCCAAGAGTGATTTTATTCTGCCATGTACTCCTGTCATCATGTTCCACAAAGACCCAAACCAGTGGGATCAACAGATCATGGAATGAAACCTCCAAAACTCTTGAGCCCCATAAAACCCTTCTCTTTATAAGTTGATTACCTCAGGCATTTATTACAATAACAGAAAGCTAATACAATGCCAGTTTATCACAATACTTGACACATTGAAGAGTGATATTCTATATTAAAAATGACAAAAGAAAGTTCCCATGGAGTATTTGCTTCCCCATAATGCAATGTTAATTTCCATTTCCTGGAGTAAAATGAAAAAGAAACATTTGTTAAACATAAAAGTTTAACAATGTCAAGGCAATACCCATCTAGCCCAATATATGACAGCTAATTTTGAGCTGCTATTATTCTGCTTAGAGATTTCTTATGATTCCCTATATTTTAAGTCTTCTGGCTTGATAATTCAGAAAATCATCTGGTTGATGACTCAAGATTTTCTATCTTCATAGCTTCCTCAGGCACATACATAGAATGATTTGCAGTAGCCCATTTTTCAAAGGAGACTTTTGCCCATATCCATGCGAGATAGAAATTTAAAGAGAAAACAGGAAATCTTGCAACCATATACTGAATATAGAAAAGCATATGATACATGGGATATGAGTCACAAAATTAAATGGACTTTGCTTTCCTTGTCCTTGAAATTCAATTTTGTTTCCTCAAGTTTCTCATCAGGTAGAACCTGTGGTTCTCTCATGACTAGCCAACTCTGGGCAGAGCCAACAATCAGACAGAGAGGAGATGACGTCCACTCCTGTCACTGATGAATAACCACCAGCTATTTGACTTTCACAACACATGGGTGGCTTGTGGTATCAGTCAGTAGTTATAGTGTCTCTTGAGTCAGTAGTTATTTCTGAGGTAAATCAAACTCAAACTTATTTTTCTTTGATGTAATATTTAAGAGTTGTCCTGGTTACAACCTTTTATCACAGACATAATCAGTTTATCATATTTCATGCAAAAATAATTAGTTCTTTTCCTAATTACTAAGAGGACCTTAAAGATCATGCATTACTCTGACCTGCCTGCCATTTTCTACTAAATTGAATTAAAAACTAAAAAAACAAAATAAAATACATGTCCCTGAGTTGTTTGGATGATAGGAACACTTTCAAAAACTCTTGAAGTTTTTTCTACAGGAAGAGGTCTAATCATAGTGGCATCAAGTTAGGGTTCACTTCTCCTTGAGAGCACTTCCATTATAATCCAACTGCTAGTTTCTTAAAAATACTTTTAAACCAATGTACTTTATTTTTTTAAATTTTAATATTTATTTTTTAGTTTTCAGCAGACACAACATCTTTGTTTGTATGTGGTGCTGAGGATCGAACCCGGGCCGCACGCATGCCAGGCGAGCCCGCTACCGCTTGAGCCACATCCACAGCCCCTAAACCAATGTACTTTAAAAATGAATTCTCTGAAAACTAAAATAAAATAGCACTTGTCATATCCACATGTTTTCAGAGAAGGTCTATACACTCCTTTGGTTAGGACTGTTTTTCTAGCTACTACAATGGAAGTGCAAAGAAGACCAATGGGGAAATTTGTGAACTGAGATCACTGCAGTTTAAGCACTTACTGGTTTAAACTGTATATATTTTCCTTTTTCAATACATTGATGTTTGTCAGTGAATAAAGATGTGCTAGGATTTTAGAGATTTATTTGGAATGCAATAGTAATCTTAGATGTTTGATGCATGCAGCCAGCATATTTATCTGGTTCACTCTACATGGCACAGGGCTGGCAAGGTGACCTGCATCTCAAGTTCACACTATAGCTCTATATATAACCCAGCACCAGCAACTGGCGCCACACATGTAGTGTCACAACACTTATTCACAATGGACACATATACTTATTTATTGAGTCCCCTACTGAGCAAAGATCACTGAGTTTCTGTTACGGAATGTACAGATTTCCAAATAGAGATTTACACATATGATTTCCCACATGGCAACCTTTATTTCTCCATAAATACCAAACATCTTCTGATATAAATGCAGTAGCCATTACCTGATGATTTTTGAAGTTGAGGGTGGAATTCTAAATGTTCCAATGACCTCTAACCTAGATAATAGTGTAAAGTATATACATAGGTTAAAAATTTCTCAAGCTCCTATAAACAAGATCAGATAAACATCCAGTGCCTATTTAATGTTAACCTGAAATTTTATTGGAAAAAGACCATGTTGTCACAAAAACATTGTAGTTCAAAAAACTGCACACTAAAAACCAAAAATAATGTCTCCCTCCAGTTATTTAGTAACCCAACAATGACATGCAGAATAAGAGACTGGAAAGGCACTTTTAAAAAATTACACTGCAATATTTCAATCCAGATCTTAAATAATAAAAGCAATGGGTAAATTGCAAAGGTCTAATCCATCCATTTGGTATTTACCAAAATTTCTCTATAATGGGTAGAAAATCTTTAGAGGACTTAAATAAGTATGCAGATCTTCCAAAATTAATACTGTTTTCAAGAAATGAAGAATGTGTATACCATATTTCTGTGAAAGTTTATAAGCAATACAGCTACAGAGGCATTCTCCACTTGGTGGAAGAGAGGAAAATCATTCTTCTGATCTCCACATAGCCAAATTTTGAACTCGATGCAAAAAACTCACGCAACTCTGAAGCAAGATTTTCCAAAAAGCAACATTACTCATTGGCAGAAGATCCAGTGGGCGCAGCACTGATTCTCACCTATGTTTTAAAACAGTTGCTTACAAACTTTGACACATTCGTGTCACTATGAATTTTTGTTTCACCATCAATGTATGAGTTGAGAGAACAGTCACATGCCAGAGATTGATTAGTTGTTTAAGCAAAAAAGAAAGGTAAAAGCCAAGAGCATACTCCGAGAGGACCCTGGTTTAGTCAACTTTTTTTTTGGCTGCTGTAACCAAAAGACCTCACAAAAACAATTAGAGGAGGAAAAGCTTATTTGGGGGCCCATGGTTTCAGAGGTCTCAGTCCACAGATGGCTGACTCCATTGCTCTGGGCCAGGGGGAGGCAGAACATCATGGTGGAAGGACATGGCAGAGGAAAACAATTGGAAACCCGGCACCAGGAAGCAAAGAGAGCCTAAGCTCAGCGCACAAAAATATACCCAAAGGCACCTCCCCATTGACCTATCTCCTCCAGCCACATCCTACCTGCCTTTAGTTATCACCCTAACAGGGTATTAATTCACTGATTGGCTCTCATAACCCAATCATTTCACCTCTAAACTTTCTTGAGTTGTTTTTCACATGAGCTTCTGGGGGATATCGAATATCTAAACCTTAACAGATTCCACCTCTCCCCATTAAACCCCCATTTTCAACACTTAGAAATAGTTCCTCATTTGCTTGCAGGTTTAGAATTATAGTTCAAGAATATGTTAGTCAGTGTTCTGTTACTATAACAAATGCTCAAGATAATGAACTTATAAGGAAAAAATGTTTATTCTGGTATATAGTTTTAGAGGTTCATCCATGATCAGGTGGAACTATTGCTTTTAGACCTGTGGTGGAGGTGTCAAATTGGCAATGGCACACTCCTTACTTCATGTCCAGGAGCCAAGAAATAAAAAATATAAAAAAATTTTTAAAAGGAGGGAATTAGTGGTTCTATAATCCCCTTCCAAACCATGCTACCAATGGCCTAAAGACCTCTTGCTAGACACCTCTTCTTTTTTTTTTCTCCTTTTTTTTTGGGGGGGGGGGAGGGTGTATATACTTGGGATTGAACTCAGAGGCACTCTGCCACTGAGCCACATCCCCAGCCCTAGTTTGTATTTTATTTAGAGACTGGGTCTCCCTGAGTTGCTTAGTGCCTCGCTGTTGCTGAGAAGCAAGATTTATTGCTACAAAATGGTTCCCTCTGTATATGAATTGAGACAAATTCAGATTCTCCTCAAAAATAATTTTTAAAAAGCACTAACCTCTATATTTAAAATATAAATCTTATAAAGTTCTCAGGCCCTTGCACAAGGGTACATCTGCAGCTCTGCAGTTGGAGAAAATGATCTGGAGCAATTTCCTAATCCTTTTACCACTTTCTCCCTGTGGGCTCATAAGGACTTCCCAAAGGGTTCAGACAATAAATAGGCTTTCACACTGCATTTGTCTTCCTTTCCACTACTGACTGACCTGAACGGGTCATCAGCTCCAGGTTCTCCTTCCCACCTTCCCTTCCACAATCTTCTGTCTCCTGCTTTTCAAAATCAAGACATACCTCTCCCCTATCTTCAAATACTAAGGGTACTCCAGGTTCCACACAAAACAGCTGGCAGTACTGAGCAATTATGTCCCAGAAATCCTGGGAGTGTAGAGGCAAAGGACTATGCATGGGAAACCTTGATGCTCAAGGTGGCACATTTCTCCCAAGCTGCCATTCACCATGTGCCTCCATCCCCCATATCCCATCCATGTATCAAAATATTCATTTAGAATCAAAATACCCGTTTAGAACTGGCATAGATTTCTTAAGGGAAGTTATTAACAAGTTCTTTTGTTCAGAAAAGAAGGTAAGACTCTGGCTGGCAGAAAGTAAATCTGAATAAACTAGATGCTTTGACAATGAAGACTGGTTTTACAAAGAGAGGTTGAACATCCATCTTCCACCCAAAACTTAATAGGGATGCTCGCTTAAGAGGCAAAGCATCAGCAAATATCTGAAATCTGCAAAATCTGAAACACTTTTGTTTTGTAATGAATTTTGTATTGATACATATTAATTATACAGAATTTGAAACACTTGTGGTCTCAAGCATTTCAGGGAAGGAATACTCAACTTATAATTGAAATTATATGTCATGCAAATAATAAGCTTATAGTAAACATTTTTTTATGTCAACTTAGAGTGTGTTGATTTTCAAGATGAGTTTGGTCTGTGTGAGTACTGAAGCTTGAAGTTTATCTACTGCATGTTCCTGATCAAGAGATCACCAAGAGAAATGATGCTGTTCTCCCATGATTATTCAGATAAGATAAAGTATTTCAGAGCTGTTATGCCTAACATCCTTTCATACACTTCAGCAAATCCATGCAGGTCCCTTTCAGCACTAAGGAATTAAAAAACCACTTTCAACTCAGTTCTCACTTTGGGGAATGAGACACAATGAATGGGGATCTGAATTACAAGCTCCTTAGGGGTGGAGACTACATTTTCTGTCCCTGTAACCCAATTCCCAGCAACTTTTGGGAATGCATACCATTTGAGTCAAATTGACCTGAAAATAGAAAATGAAACACGCACATAAGTTTATGCCAAATTACACCAATCTGTTAAAATAAACTTCTCCTGCTGGTATAGCAAATACAGTGTACAGTTGTGCAATATAACAGGTGTAAGAATTAGAGCTCAGTCTATTGGGCAGGCTGGAAGGCTCTGGAAGCTGCCACAAAAGGATCTGCATTATGTCTGTCCATTTGCTCTGTGATAGGAATGTTCCTGCATCAAGAAGTTGATGGTCTCTTTCCTTTCCCTATGCTCTTTTTTTTTTTTTTGTAGTTGTAGTTGGACACAATTCCTTTATTTCACTTAATTATTTTTATGTGGTGCTGAGGATTGAACTCAGGGTCTCACACGTGCGAGGCGATCGCTCTACCTCTGAGCCACAACCCCAGCCCCTTTCCCTATGTTCTATATATGGCTCCAGAGGAACCTGATGCAGGGAGGGAACAAGCAAGGAAGGGCTCTGTGGCTACCCCAAAATGTCACAGTCTTTCTGTAAAGCTTCTGCAGTTGCTTCATACCTGTTAAAAGAAGCAGCTTTCCTTAGAGGAATATATACAGGAACAGGAGTATACATTATTGCCACCTTATTTTGTGCCCTATTTTCAACAAATTGTAATTAACTAAGAGCAAATTGCACTAAGAATAAGAGGAGGATCACTTTAAGAGATCTTTTAGCTATTTATATTGAAAGAAAGAACAGATGCATTGCCTTGACTCTGGAGTTCAACACATTCTTTGATATTCTTAATTTTCTAATAAAATCTTGGCTTCTCCTATAGATTTTCTATTTTCCACCAGATAGTTGTAAGTACAGGGGCACCATTTGTATTGTTATTTTTTTTAATTATTTACTTATTCAATCGAATTTGTTATATATGACAGCAGAATGCATTTCAATTCATATTACACATACAGAGCACAATTTTTCATATCTCTGGTTGTACACAAAGTAGAGTCACAACATTCGTTTCTTCATACATTAGGGTAATGATGTCCATCTCATTCCTACTCCCAGTTCCCCCATATGTATTCTTAAAACATTTATTACAGTAGAAGAGCAAGGTGGTATATTCCTATAATCCCAGCAACTTGGGAGGCTGAGGCAGGACAGTCTCAAAGTGGAGAAGTAACTCAGAGTGCCCCAGGTTCAATCTCCAGTACCAAAAGAACAACAACAACAAACAACTTTTTATCACTGTATAACAACATGTAGAGAAAAATACACACAAAACTGTGTCATTCCGTGAATTTTTCAACAAATGGTTACTTCTGTGAAAACATTATCTATATCAAAAAACATGACATTGCCAACTTTCCAAATACTCTCAGGGCACCTACACCTAAATTAAAGAAGGCAAGTGACTAAAGAGATGACGACAAACATAGGATAAATAGACTGGTACTTACACTAAACCACTTGTGCGTTGAAGAGAATATAAACTTCAGTACATGTAAAACAATCCATAAAGACAAGAAGAACTTTGGTTTGTCCAATTAAACAACCTCCCTCTCTCTGTATTCTCCCTCTTGCTTTCATTCCCTTTCCCTCCTTGTGCCTCTTCAGCCTCCAACCATTAAAGACCAACAACTTTCACCTAACAGCTTGCAAGTTATATTGTGAAAAGCAATTCACATCACTAGCTAATTAAAACAGTGAGCTTCTGACTTAGGTTAACAATAGATAAAGATGTCAAACTAAATATATAAAACTTCACTATTAAGTTGTTGCTATTGGTTGAGATTGATAAGAGCACACACAACCTCCCTGTATCTTTCTTTCTTTGTTTTTTGTTTTGTTTTGTTTTGTTTTGCTACTTCGTATGAATCTGTAATTCTTTAAGCAACCAAAAGTGTTGCTATACCAACAAACCATCATTTATATAAGGAGGTCTGTCTTGTTTTTAGTATGATTTTTTAAGACCTTCAACAATAAAAAATGTCTTCTTAGGTTTCTACTAAGTAAAACAATATTGGTAAAAAAATCAAAATATTAAGCTCAAAGTTTGTTTTGAAAGTGAATGATGTAAAGCTTACAACACCATCAAGGTAATGTATAACAGTTAACTTTCTTAATCTTTCCTTCATAATCACACATTCTTCTTCCCTTCCTAATATTACCCCCCCAAAAAAATGCTTATCATGAACTTAACATTAAAAAAAAATGTTTTGCCACCCAAAGCTTACATGTTAGGTTCTATGGTCAATTCCTTTTGTGGCATCCAGGTTTTCAAATGGAACAAATGCTATGCTAGCAAGTATGTTGCATCCACCCTGAAAGCTGTGTTATTAAAACCTTGAAAATCTCATGGATGGCAAAGCTCAGTACAAAGGTTAGACTATCCTTCTAGCCATTTGTAAATCACATATTTAATAAATCCTCTCACTATTTAAAGCAACTATGCCACTAGCAATGCCTACGAGATAAATTATCAGCTTTGAACTGTTAGCTTTTCCATTTTGGGTGTTTCTTGCAGCAAAGCAATTTATTTTTACTCACAGATTTAAAACAACATTAGAAATAACTTTTAAATGTTTCTGGTAGAAAATAACAAGCCTCCAGCATACATTAATTCATTGCCAGTCTGTCACTTTGCAAATTACAAAACAATGATAAATAGATAAAAAGATAGATAACTGGTGCATTTGCATGGTTCTATATAACACTGCAGGCTTTTTTATTCTGAACAAGGTGAAGAGACAGGAAACCTAAGTAAGTTCTAAGAATGGACCCAGCAGTGTCTGGGTATGGACAGGGATCTTAAAACATACTATAGTTCAGACGTTGGAGGTCCCCCAAAAAATCCATGTGTTAAAGACTTGGTCCCCATGGTGGCAATATTGGTAGGTGATGGATTGGTTATGAAGTTCAGGTCATTGGAGATGTACCCTTGAAGCAGACTGTGTAACCCTGGTCTCTTTCTCTTTTCCATTTTGCTTTCTGGTCATGAAGTGAACGGTTTTGCTCTGTCACATGCTCCCTGCCATTATGCTGCCTCATCACACACTCAAAGCAATAGGGCAAAATGACTATGGAATAGAATTTTTGAACTAAAATAAACCTTTTATCTTTATAAACTGATTATCTCCAGTATTTTGTTATAGTGATGGAAAGCTGACACAAAACCAGTCATGAGTGCACTATGTATGACCTGAACCAACTCAACTAATTCCAGATCAAATAATAATGGAAAAGTTGTTTATTCTATCTTGAGGAAGCTGAATTATTGCTGAAAGGGCCAACTGCTCTGGTAGGGTGTGTCTGCCTTCCACTAATGAGGTGGTTCAGGTATCCAGGGGATCATGAAGACCTAAAGGCTGGACTCTTAGGATTTGGGCATGGTCATCATTGCCATATCAGCTTTATCAACAATGGGAGAGAAGAGGGGAATAAGAGAAGAGAAACAATAAATAGAGCTATATAGTATTCATAATAAAGTCTTTATATGAAAATGGCACATGAATAAACTATCGGGGTTATAGAATGAAAAGTATTTCAAAAACTGTCCCAGCACTATGCAAAAAAACCACTTTTTCTCCTTCCTTTTTCTCTACCATACAAGGAAAATGAATGTGCTCTGAGAGACTTGCAATGGGGTTCATGGTCACTAAGGAGATGAGCTGAGTGGAGAGAGGCTGAGCCTTTGTCCTGCCCAGGTGTTGTTGACATCCTGAGGGTGCAGACCACAGAGCAGCTACCTGGGACCAAAGAATGCAGCTGCCAAGAGCACTGGCTCTGCAGTCAGAGTCTAGGGTCACTTTTTTTTATTTGGATGGCTTTGGGTGAGTAAGGAGACCTTGCTAAACCCCAGGTCCCTCAACCACAACAGGAGTCCAAAAGGCCAGGGTGAGGACTGAAGCTGGAATGTGCTCCAACCTCTACACAAAGCATCTCATTCCATCCTCTCAACAATCCTATGAGGTAAGTGCCATGATTATTCTCATTCTACAGATGAGGAAACTGAGACTCACAGGGGTTGCCAAAATTGGTCAACATTATCATTCAAAGTTGTACTCAAACCCAGGCAGCTTGGTCCCAAAGTCAGCCCCCACCTGTCACATCCCAGCACCTTCCTGAGTATCTGGAGGAGAGTAAAGGCAAATAAATAATTTTTGCCAAACATATATACATACATGCATAAATAAATCACTTCATAGCAGGTCTCAAGATTTGGGGGTACAATTATTTTTTTATATAGTGTCATTTTAATCCCATGTACACATTTTGTTTTTCCTGTGTATAAAAATTTATCATCACTTTGATGGCTTTTATAAGAAAGTTACTGCTTTTTCTAGGAGAAAAAAAATGTTATCTATCTACTAGTGATGATTTAGTCCTGGAATCATTGAACAAATGCATTCTTTAGCCTATTGCAATAGTTTTTCAAATTGGGAATTTACTCAGACATGGTATTTTTTGACACATTTTGAACCAGTGGAAGTTTTCAAACACCCATTTAGAAGTAGAGATCTTTCTTTAAAGTACAGTGTGATTCCTCTGAACACTTCGCACAGGTGGCTTATTTGGCCTCTGTCTTGTCAAATCCCCTTTTTGTCTCACAAATGTAGTGAATTCCTGGCTAAGGAAGTGTCCCTAATGTTCCCTTTCCTTCTCAAGATAACAAAAAAATCCCTGAACATTTTTCTCCATTTTTAATAAATGACAAATACATTCTACTTTCTACCCAGAAGAAATACAAGTGAACTTTGATTCTCTTTTATTATTTTTTAAAATTTGTTCTAGTTAGTTATACATGGCAGTAGAATGCATTTTGACACAATGTACACAAATGGAACCAATTTCTCATTCCTCTGGCTGTACATGGTATAGAGTCACAATGGTCGTGTAATCATAATATGTATATAGGGTAATAATGTCGGTCTCATTCCACCATCCTTCACTCCCCCACACACATCTCCCACACACACACTCTCACTCCCCTATGCCCAATCCAAAGGTTCTCCATTCTTCCCTACCCTTCCCCTCATTATGGATCAGCATCAGCTTATCAGAAAAAAACTTTTGGCCTTTGACAATCCACTGTGTACCAACCAGCAGGCATCTATAACTAAAAAAATGACCAGAAGCAACTTCTGTAAATAACATTATCAACAAACAGCACAAGATAGCCTGAACCAGGCAAAGCTGCAATTGCCAGCATTAACAGCTGGGAGGGTAAGCATCACTTATCCGGGGAGCCAGGTATGCCCAACCACGAACACATCTAGTTACTTATGTCATGGTTCACATTCACCCAAGAATATCAGAACCAATCTAAGATCATGGTCAGGGCTCTCCACTTACTACACAGGTAAAGTCTCAGTGGAAGTGTCTACAGGTGACATCCTAGTCAGAGAATGGAGGGTACCCTTTCTGAAAGAAAATCCATCTTCAGATATACTTATTTTCCCCCTTACATGCCCGTTTCACCTCTACGCAGCTAGACTAAGCTGCTTTCTCAGAGATAGACTTAATGATTTAATTGTTCTCTATCTCTGATGATGCTACAAAGTTGGCATGTTTGATGTCTCATTTCCAAAACACTGGGTATTAATTAACTATTATCTGTTACTTTTAAGATTACTCTTAAACGTAACTGGGGCCTTTTTTGTCTTGGCAGAACATCCCGCCAGCAGGACATGTGACTACCACGAGATCAGCATTCTCATTATCGTATTATAATGTATGTAGAGGTCCTCTTTTAATTAAAAAATCAGCCTGGTAAGTACTGTTCAGAAGTGACCAAACCTGTAAAACTTTTTCAAGGCTTCAAGTGTGCATTCAACACACCTGTGCTCACCACCACTGCATATCACCTGTGGCCACCACCTCATCCTACCTCTTATCTCAGATAATGTAAGGCTGGGAGAAGAAAGAAAATGTACAACCTCTTCTCAAAATGAGGTCCAAGGAACTCTAATCTTTTCCTTCCACAGAAGGGAAGAAATAGAAAAATATGGACAAAATCGCCTGAGAGGAATGGCAACTATGGCAACTCCCTCCCCTCTGTACCCTATTTTCATTGGCTGCTTTGGCATGGTTCAGACCCTGAAGTCATAACTACTTATTTTCTTGAATATAATTTGAATGTCTTGTTTTTGTAACTGAACAATATTATGAATATTTAGTAGCCAATACCCAACAAATCTAAAACCTTGCTGTTCTAGCCAAGACCTTAAGAACAATACTATGCCATGGGGAAAGATAGACTCAGATAACCACCCAAGTCTTCTATCTTTCTCATTCAACTTCATCCACCCGCCCCAAACCAGAGACATTACTAGGTTTGCATTTAAACAGGAAATCATCCCCGAAGGCTGAAAGTGAAGGGAAAAACTGAATAACTCTTCTATTTTTGCTATCCCACTTCACCAAATTGCTCAACCCTCTGTTCTGTCTTGGCTGGGTAGACTTGTTGACTAAAGGTGAAATGTTGACTAAAAGTTACTTTTGCTCAAGTAACTTTTGCAAGACATAGAAGCCCAATTACCAAAGTCATCCTGAAATTAATAGACTAGCTGGTTGTTTACGGAAAGGATTTACTTATTCAGGAAATGCATAATCTCAAGCTTGAAAAAAATCAATGTGTTCTCCTAGCAATATTGTCTAAACCTACAGTATACAGATAATAATCAAAGATTAATTACTCAGTTAGTATACAGGACTTTTCCTATTTCACTTTATAATCATGAAATGTGAAAGTGCTTTAGGAGAATTTCTGCTGGAGTACTGGAAAGTTTCCATTACCTTAGGAATAATCAATAACCAAGTTCCTGCCTTCCTAGTGAAGGAAAATAACATGTATTTTGAAATTTCTTTCAGGAAAGGTACATCACCATTAATAAAAGATCTATTCACGTCATATTCCACATTCCATTCATTCAAACAACAAAGCTCCTGGGAGTGAATAATCTGATGTTCATAACAATTTCTCCTTAAAAGTCAAGGTTCCCAAGAATCCCTGCAGACAGGATACTTTGGACAAAGTTATGATGTAGAAAATGAATGATCCTCAAGAGCCCACATTATTTGTTAAATTTGACTCTTTTCATAACAGCTGTTTCACCTTTTAATGAGTTTAAATATGTGCTTTCATTTGAATCACAGAAACGACTCACAAAAACCTATGAAACTGAATCACCACATTTTGCCATAGGCATTGCTAACTGACCAAACTACTAAATCAAATTGCTTTCTCTCCTCATTTCTTTTTTTTCTGCAAGTATTTTTAGGTCTGGCAAATTTACAGAAGCTTATAACACAACATTAAAAAGTCATACTTCTGATCCCTAAGGTAAATGTTTTCAGGGTTCACAAATGCTCTGCCCTCTATCTTATGAAATGAACAGTTAAGACACTTAGAAGAAACTGGATTCTAAAAACCAAATGCTTCATAACAAGAAGAAAAGTGGGAAAGGAACAAAAACAGAAGAAATAGAAAATATGCAGAAATGTACAGAAATTGGGACATGCATGAAGCATAAGTAATAGAAATATAACAGAAATTTGAAGGAATACTTTGTGTTAAAAATACTTTGTGTTCTTATTAACAAATAGGACTAAGTGATAGAAGGCAACAATAGCTTAAGAACCACAGAAGTTTCAATGGAGGTGTGAGGAGAATTTTGGGGAACATTTGGCAGGGGGTTGGGAGCCAGCACTGCATGGCACAAAAAAAACCCAGCAGCTCAATGTTGACAGTGATCATGGGCAAATTACGGAATCAATCTGAGCCTGGGTCTCTTGCCTTCAAATGTGGATAATTATCCTGATCCTGTGGGGTTGTTAGGAGGCTCAGAGAGATGGATATTAAGACACTGTGTAAACTGTAAAGTGCTATACGAATGCAAGGTGTTATTATTATTATGACATCAATGTTCTAACATCTAAATTACAGGGACAACATACTTATTATTGACACGCTTAAATACATATCTTACGTACATTGAGATTTGCTTTTAATTTCACGGATGTTTTCAGCTGCAAGGATTCTTGGAATCATCTTGTTATTTTATGGAAACTGAAACTGGGTGGGTAGATTCTAACCTGTTTTCTCTTCCCATTACAACTAACAGCAAATAACAGGAAAAAAATACATTAAGCCATGAACTAGGAAAAGCCCCTTAGCAACACCACTTGTCCAGGAATGAGATACGTGTAAATGTATACTTGTATTAAAAATTTTCATGAACAGTGAATGTTTTTGATGTTAACTTTCAAAACTTATACAACATAGTTTTAAATCATTTGTCATTTTTTTTCCTTTGCAGTCATTTATCAGTTTTTTATTTGCAGTCATTTGTTTAAATTTTTCTCTGCAAAGACTAACTCATAACAGCTTGCAAAGATGAAAGACAAAGAGGGAAAAAGAAGGGAGGAATGGAGGAAGAGAGGTTTAAAAAAGCAGAAAGAAGAAAGAAAAACATTAAGGTAGTGCATAATTTGTACTCATAACTATGTTCTATGCATAGTCTATTAAATCAGAATCTTATCAGCAAATGTCAGCAGAGCTAAAGAATCAAAAAGTAACTACACAAATAAGGTTTCTGATTCTCTATTAATTTTACAGCAAAAAAATCAAGTCAAGAAAAAATTCTGAAATGCATAATATTTAAAAACTCCTTAAGATCAATAGTCACATTTAAACCCAAAAGGTGTTACAATTATTCTCCAATGACCATGTTTGGATTTTCTGTCATTCATTTGAACTTAATCAAAAGTATATGAAATTTCCAAGTCTAGAGGTTTTGTTTCCCATGGAAAAGATAATTGTTTAGCTTTCTATTATTGTATTAAAATATACTTAAAGGAATCCGGTTGGAATAATTAGATCTTGAAAGTTATTACTAAAACAAAACATTCATCTAATTTATCTTGTTCAGCACAATTCTAAGCATCAACAATGGCCAACAGCATATGAGAAAGAATTAGGAAATGATTATGGAAATAATGAAAAATTATTATAATTAAACCTCCCCTACCTTTTAAGTATTCAATGTTTGCTGGTGAATGAACAAAACCAGTTTCTGACATTTAAAAAATCACTTTTGAAAAACTTTCTGAAATTTTAACATAATGATCAGAAATTCTCAGGACACATTCATCTGTCCTTAAGGACAAATACAAATTCAGTGAATGACATGGCTTTTATTCAAGTCACTAAAGTGGTAAAAAAATATATATATATATGAGTATAGTCAAAGAAACTAAAAACATGCACAGTTTTTCACATACAAATGCAATTTTCTTATAACAGAGAAACCATATGCAATGCATCAATTATTTCCCATACTTGGTGCAAATGAAAGGCGCTTCAGTGAAATGGTCATAATGATATCATTTGTAAGGCAATACAACTGCTAAAACAATCATGACATTACCCACTGTGCACAGGTCGTAGCAGTAAAACGTCAGTATCACATTTCTGCTTTTAAAACAAAATCCTTCATGAATGTTCTTAAAATGCCTGCAAAGTAAACTGCTATATTTCTTCTTACACACAAGCCTAAGTATACAAGGTAACACCAGAAGCCATATTTTAGCCTTTATTGATATCTAATCTACCTATTTGTTTCTAAGTGATCTCCCCAAATAAACAGGTAAATCTGTACAGTTTTCAAAAATGAATCAGGAAACTGATGTGTCTTCTCATTCACAACTAGCAATAGTTCAATTAATTTGAGAGACGTTGTCTGAGTCCAGTGTGATTCAACACAGATTTATTGTGTCTGGAATTAGGCAGACTTGTGTTTCTTTTCTTTCTTTGCTTTCTCCAGCAGGAGTTATATGAAGAATGTAAAGTAGTCATTTTGCTCATTCATAACAATTTTTAGGGGAAAATCATACAGTTGGGAGGAAATGTAAAAAGCTATCAATTATGATCCAGACTCCAGTTCATTTCTTCAATTGGATTGTTATTCTTTTTTAAAAATGACTATTTTAATTTTTAAATGTAAATTGTATTATTTCTTGGGCACTTTACTTTTGACATTGCAAGTTTTCTTATAGTCATTTAAAAAATTCTAGAACCTTAACATCTGCTGTAATAAGACATTAACATTTATAAAAAATAAGTAAATAAATAAATAACAAGAAACAGAGAGCTCCGAGAAGGAGCTTGGGCCTACAAGTATTTCCACATTCTTTTTCTTTTGCCTGCAGGCCAGGCAATAGTCTCCTCCTCTGAGACTCAGCTAAATATTCTATTTTTGAGAAACTGTTCCAATCTCAGAGGTAGCATTTGTCTCTTTTGTGAGCGCCCAATGAAATACCAAATCACATCTGTTATAAAATACTGCATTACATCACACGTCTCTCTGTCTCTGCTCAGCCACTCCAAACTGCAAGTCCTTTGAGGACAAGTACAGTTCTCTCATTCCTCTGTGGATCCAAAACCTGGCATGAAATGTGCATATAGTTTATCCGTGGTTCTCAAACTCGCATGTGTGGGAATCTCCAGGAGTAATTGTATTCACAGACCATGGGCCTTCTCCCCATAGGATATTATTCAAGGTGGGTCTAATAATGTGCATTTTTGGTATGTTCCCAGGGGCTGCTACTGCTGCCTTGGGCCCACACTGCAGTAGATCTTTAATAGGCTAATTCATGAAATAAAATGCAACCCTGAAACTTATTTACCAATGAAATAAGAACCTGCTCTTGGATCTTAAAGAAGCTCATGAGATGAATATGAAATAGGAGTATGAGAACAAAGACAAAATTTCTTTTGTTACAAGCTACATAAATCACTTCATCAGAATTTCCCAAAGAGCTTTAAGAAATGTGTGTGTTGGACTCCATCCCCTGGAAATTCTGATTCATTGGGTCTGGGGTACAGGAAGCCATTTTCTTTTTCAAAAGTTCTTCAGATGATTATAGGAAACAGTTAAGGTTCAAAAACTATTGCTTAAAAAAAAAAGAAAGAAAGAAAGAAAAAGAAAAAGAAAAGCTGGATATGGTTGTGCCTGCCTATAATCCCAATGGCCCTGAAGACTTAGGCAGGAGAAACTCTAGTTCAAAGACAGCCACAGCAATTTAATGAGGCCCTAAGTAACTTAGAGAGAACCTACCTCAAAATAAAATATAATAAAAGGGAGAGGTGGAATTGTGTCTCAGTGGTTAAGCACCACTGGGTTCAATTCCTGGAAACCTCCACAACCCCAAAAAAACTGAAAAAGAAAGTCATGTGCTACTCTTTTTAGTTCAGTTACTGATTTACAAAACCAAGTAATCTGATGCTAACTTTTTGTTATTGTTGTACTAGGGACCGAATCCCAAGGAGTTTTACCACTGAGCTATATCCCAAGCTCTTTTTAGTTTTTATTTTGAGACAGGGTCTCACTAAGTGGTAGAGGCTGGTCTCAAACTTGCCCTCCCCCTACTTCAGCTTCCTAAATTGCTGGAATTACAGGCATGTGCCCCAGCACCTGGATGATGCTGACTGAAATAAGAAAAGGGGAGCCTCATCTGAGGATTTACAAATAGTGTGATTTCCAATATGCTTAAATGTATGATGTACTATTGATCAGTCACAGATAACTGCAGCTAATCAGCAGCCTAGTCTAGAAAGAAGTTAGTAATCCAGAATCCCAGTGTGGCTCAATATTGATGCCGATTTCGAATATCTGGCAGGTGGAAACAGGAGGTTGTCCTGGGGTTAGATCTTTCCATGATCAAAGACAATAACTGCAGTACAAGTACCTAATACAATGACAATTCAAGGCAATATTGCTCACTTGGGCTCCAGACTTATATATTCTATTGCCTCATGGATGCTTCTAGTTCAGCATTTCAAGTATGACATACCTAAAAGCTGAAGTCACACCCCTTTACTTTAGTCTCCCCAACTTCTCAGCCTCTGAGAATGGATTCATTATCTACCCAGGCTTCCAAGTCAGAAGTCTGTGTCATCCTGACATTCTCTATTACTTACACTTCCTACATATAGATGCCAATCAGTTCTGCCTTCAGATTAGACCCCAATCACTTGTTCTGCATCTCCCTGCTCTGGCTTTATCTCCTGACTGCCAAAGTCCCTGATCTCCCTGTTTCTACCATTGCCCCTACAGACTATTCCCCATCTTTCTGAAATATTAGCTTCTTCATGTGAGTTCCTAGTTTAAAATTCCCTAGTGATTTCTCTTTCATACAGGATGAGATCCAAAGCCACAGAGAGACAATATGTAGCCTCATCATTTATTCCTTCTCTTCCTGTCATATTTAATTACCAGTGCTCTCAAGAACTTTGCTCCAACTACCACTTCTCTTATATCCTACTCTCCAAGGAAATAACCATATAACCAATGGCTCTTTGAAGGCTCAAATGTGTAAATCCTTTCATTGGGAATATTCCTGGTCTCCAGGTAGAATTATAAGCAATTAATCTTGAAAGACATCTTTTATCCTGTGCAGAACTCGACCATTGCTCCTGTGATATTGTTGCATACTCACTCTTCTGCTGACTTCCAAATACTTATGGGCAAGTACCAACAGTGATTCATTCTTACATCTCAAAATATGGATAGAACAGTGTGAATTGCTCACCATGGCCCAAAAACAAAGAAAAAAAGATACAAGTAAAAACCCATGTAATAATAGTGGCCAATATTCGCCCTTACGATCAAAGGACAAACAATGGTGGTTAACTTACATAATTATTTATACTAAATAGGGCCATATATGCTGGTCCACTGGCAAGAGTGTAATCGTGGTTATATTTAAGGTGATGTACTATTAGTCCCCTAAACTGTAATTCCAAAGTCTAGTAAATGTGAAGCTGCCGATATCATCAGAAAGGACACTTGGACTCTGGGTCTGTCTCTGAGAATCCACCAGAATGATATTACTTAGAGGAAAGAGAGACATTCTATCCTCTGTGAGAGCTTTCACATATTACTTTCTAAAGCAAGCTGCTGAAATTGCTATGAGTAAAATTCATCCTAAGCATATGCAATTCACAGATGGTCAGTCAACAGGGCCAGACATCTGATACTGTACTTCAATGCCTTTCAGTGCCTTCTGAGATTAAAATGATAAATCCAGCACTTGGTTTCTAAAGGGTCTTAGTGAACACACCCCCACTACTGGCTGGATTCAATTAGCCTCCCAGCTGGCTTTGCAAACTTCCTAGATGCGGGGGAGGGGGAATATAAAGGAAGCTTAACCAAATGTCCATGAAAAGTGAAAATCACAGTCAAACCAATTATTTAAATAATTCTTAATAATTCTTGAGCTCCATCTAATTGACTGTGCCCACGGACATGAGGATTGACAATCTTGAGACATTGTCCATAGGGTCAACTGTGGAATTTTCTTAGAAAAGGCAATCTTTTCAAAACAAAATGAAAAGAAGGTGTGAGAAAACACTGTGATGTCCAACGGGGATAGGCTAGGAGACCAAGCCAAGAGCTATACTCTATTCTGTATGTGCCAATTGTTAAAGAATAAACCAGTAATAATTAACTGAGAATTAAAATGTTTCTTACCATAATTTCAAATGTCCATTAATGACAGAAGAAAGTAAAACAGAATGAACTTACTATGAACTTGAGGACAGAATCTAGCTTTTAAAATTGTTTTACAGGGGAAAATGTGTTCACAGGGAAACATTGTATGGGTAGTGTATATTTTAAAACCTTGAACTTTTCTTATTAGTAAAGCCTAACTATAAGTAAGACCATTCTACAGTACTAAGTCAACATTAAACACACACACATATACCATATTCACAGCAAGCAACATGGCAAGAGTCAAATTGCTCGGTAGGTGGGTCCTTCCTTGGACAGGCTGAATGTCCTGAACATTCTGATCCCATCCCCATTTCAGGACCAGGGACACAAGCCTGAGGCTACCTTCCCTTAATTCCTCATAATCATTAATTGCCTTTAATATTAGAGTTATTCACTATTGTCAAAAAAGTTTCAGATGCTAGCTGATAGTTCCAAAGCTTACCTCAGAGAAAAAAACAAAAGAGTATTTTCTTTTTAAACAGCATCTTTCATTTTATTGATACTACCTCTAAAAACATTTCAAAACTTGTTAGTGCTGTCACATGGACCGAGAGTAATTTTGCAGTACAACAGATTTTGAAAAATTATGGATTATGAAATTAAATATGTGAAACCAGAATGACTGTTTAAAGTCTATTGGAGCAATGTTACCATATTGGATCAATATCTGCTAGTCTGTGCTACATCAGTGTGGATATACTCATAGTTACAGACACTCAGGCTCATTGTCTCCTTTTGGGGTTTGAAAAGCAAGTTACTAATATTTAATTAGTGACTTAAAGAATCACACTTCTCTGGACAATAGTAAAAACCATTAAGACTATCCCCCTTTTAATTCACAATGTCTAGCATATTCTGTGCACTCAATACATATTCACTGAATTCAGAAATTAGAACTCAGAATCTTGGATCTTCAAAGTGTCCACCTTCACGCAGAGCTGGAATGAGAAAATAGACCTCTTGGACTTCCCAAGATTTAATTCCTCTACAGAAAGGAGGGGTAGTGGTTCTTTGCTGTAGATACCATCAAAATTCCTGCTTTTTTTCCCTCCCCTGTAATATAGTCCAGACCTCCTGAATCAGAGTGTTCTCAGAAGTAGGGCCAAGGCAAGCTCATTTCTACAAAGCTCACTTCGTTGAGAATACCTGCTGTCCTTGGAATGAACCACGGATCTCTTCCAGAGTAGCACCTTTACCTGCCTGTTTTGCAAGAGTGTCTTGCTCAACATCTCTGAAGCAATCTCCATGTTGGTTCACTCTTTGATTTGGCCACTGAGCTGCCCCAATGAAAGGCAGCCAGAACAACGACTGAGAAGCCCTGAGCAGGAGTGCAGACCACTGAACAAGCAGGCGTCTGTTGGAAACTTCAGACAAGGGGCCCATCTTAATGAGCCTGCTCCCTGGTACCTTTCCTCTTCATCATCCGACATTAGTCATTCACACACACATCTGACCTGGCTCTCCTGAAACCAGGCAGTTTAGAGTTATGGGAATTTGAATCTTGATTCTGCCTCTTACTAGCTGTAGAAAAATCATTTCATAACTTTACTCTTCTGTACCTCAGTTTCCCCATAAATAGAGCACTCACGTCACTTGAAGTGAAGATTAACAAGACACTTATAACCGTGTCTGGTCTTAGGTCTGAAAGCAACTAGTACAGATGACACCATATCTTAGAACAACAATAACAGTAACAGTAACAACAACAACAAAACTCACTAAAACCAATAAATCTTCTTGAACAAAATTAATAGATCCTGTATAGAAAGATTTCATCTCATACTTTAATAATTTGTTCCTTAAAGATGTGGTCTCTTGAATGTGGCTTTAGTGGAATGAAATTTGTTTACTACTCAGGAGCATTCTGTTTTAAGTGAATACAGAACAAACAGGAAAATTCAGTGGCATTTCTATTTTTCTCAGACACAAATCTCCAATGGTTAATCCTAGTGTTCAAAGAGTGACATCAAAGAGCTGGGCACATTTCTGGAGCTCTGCAGGGGCTCTAAGAGCTTAATTTAAAATAAAGAGGGTCCCTTTGTCAGAGATAGAGAGACCTTACTTTATTAAGAGAACTCTAGTATCTCAGGAGCACTCCAGACCACTGTCCTAGCCATCACAAGCAGGGAGGAGGGGAGCCCTCCAGGCTAATGTAAGGGGGAGAAAACCATCCACTGGCTCCTTTAGTAAAAAAGACTAATCCTTTATTATTGAAGCCACACCCTGTCTTTTCCCCTTTGCCTGTATTTTGCAAGATTGTTAAAACTCCAGATGTTCCAAAGGAGCTCTTTACTTTGGCAGGTAAATCTCCCTGGAGACTACCAATCTTTCTTCTATGCCCAAGATTCTCAAACCTGGCTCCCCAACCTGAAGGGCTTTGAAAAATCCTATAGCCCCCTCTCACCCACAACCAATGAAATCAGAATGTCCAGGGTGGGAAGTCGACTCCCCCCAACCCCAAATCTCAGGTGAGTGCTCTACGTAGCAAAGTTAGAAACCACTCTTTTATGCCTTACTCCTCCTCCAACAAACCCTCTCATCACCAAAGCCCCAACTCCCCATGCCAATGACATCAACAGCAAGCAGGGACCTGATTCTTGGAACCTGAGCCTATTTTGAAATTGTGCAATTAAACCTTCTGAGGCATGTTTCTCGTGTCAAGTGGGTTTATGGTCGGCAGTCACGAAGCCAAACTTGCTCATGTTCCGTCTGGACATTTGGCATACAAGTAAAACCATGGACATCAATCCTTTATTATTTTTTTCCAATTAAGTTTAATATTTTAGTTGTCCTAATGTCAAACTCTCCAAAAAGGCAAAAAGAAACACCCAAAAGATTAAATCTTGGGATAATGAGAAGAAAAGTTTGCTGTGAGCCCCATTTTGAAACACGGCTCTCCGATAGCCAGCGGGATGAGTTCGCGCGTAGGGAGTTTGGCATAAGGACTCAGGTGTTGCACAGCGGACAGCCATACATCTTGGTCCAGGTCCACTATAAAGCTAAGAGATGCAGTCGAATCACTACAGGTCGTGGGCAAACCTCTGGAGTACCGGCAAGCTGCCACCTTAAAGACACCCTAGGGGTCTTAGGAATGGGCATCAGAAAAGGAGCTTCAGTCAGGCAGCGAGCCCTGGTCCCCCAGCCGCGCGCACCGGGTTTGTGGCTGGGGTCCTCTCCCATAGGGCGAGGGGGCGGATCGGATCCTCCTCACTGCTCTTCAGAGAAGGAAACTACCAGCACCACGCCTTCCCTCTTGCTCGCTGCGGCGAAGAGGAGTTCCAGCCTCCCAGGTCACTGATGCAACTCCATACCCGGGAAATGGGTTTGCAGAGATCAGCGTGAAGGGCCGGGTCGCTTGGTCGGGAGGCACGCGGCTTAACCCCAAGAATGAGGAGGAGGAAGGAGCTGCAGAGGGTACGCTCGGGAAGTCCCCTACCCTAGAAGTCCTTTCTCAGCTCCCTAAGTCCCTAGGACTCAGCTGATGGGACCCTCCAGCCCTGATGCAAGCGCCCTACAGCGTCACCACGGCCCTCCAGCGGACAGTGCCGGGCACACGTGCTGCAACAACAGGCGTCTACCCCGAACCAAGTTTTCGCCCGCAGACGCCGACCCAGCGCAGGAGGGCAAGAAAGTGATAAAAGTAAGTTGGGAGCTGTCGGGTACGTAGGCGCTCCCAGCGGCGGTTCCCATAACCCGCTCGCAGCCCCGCCGCCCTGAGCCCTGCGTCTCCCTTCCTCCGGTCATAGCAGACTCGCCCAGCCCAGAAAAGAAACGTCCAGTTCCTCCCACGGTCCCAGCCAGAAGCGCAGCTGATCCTCAAGGAAACAGGAAAGGAGGGGCGGGCGGGCGGCTCGGGACGCGGAGCCGGTGCGCCGGTGCGCGGGCGGGGCTGACTGCGGGTCGAGAAGCGCGCTCTGGAGAGTGCTGCGGGGGGTCGCGGGGAACGCCCTTACCTTTCTTTTCCTCCAACGCACAACTCGCCCATACCAGCGCAGCTAGCAGCACCAGCAGCGCGGCTCCGGCGGTCCTGGAGGGTCGCATTGCTGCCCCCGAGGAGCTGGCTCCGGCTCTCCGCAATTATTCCGGGACTGAGTCAGACGGCCGTGCGCGGTGGTGGCGGCGATGAGGCGGAGACTCCGGCAGACGCCTAGGTGGCTTGTCGTCCGGTCTGGGCGGCGGCAGCCGCCAAGACTTGTTCAGGCCGCCCTGGCCGCGGGCGCGCACACCGTGCAGGAGGCGGAGGCTGCAGCGCTGCGCTGGGAGCTGCCCAGACGTCTAGCTTGCGCGGGCCGGGGTGTGGGGAGGCGGGCGAGAGGAGGAGGGACCAGGCAGAGGAGGAGGGATCGGGAGGAGCGGAGGAGGAGGAGAATGCCCAGAGGGAGGAAGAACTCGCCGCAAGGATCGAAAGCAGGCTGCGTCCAGGAGGTGGTAGTGGATGGCTGTGGCCCCATAGGACGGAGCGCTCCTGCGGGAGGCGGGCGGCGAGCAGGAGGGAAGCGCGAGTACTTGGGAGTTAATTTCTGAGTGGAGGGTTCCCTGCGCTTCCCCTTCGTACCTGGTCCACTCTGATTTACATGGCTAGGTAGAGGGGTTAGCCTTCATGGAACCAGCCAAATGTGTCCAAGGTCCCCGTCTTCCTTTCCCTTCTTTCAGTTTACTAAGCAAACTTGTACCAGCTCGGGACGAACTGTCTGAACCCAGGAACCAAGTTTGAGTAGTGGTACGGATGGAGAAGATGCCCTTTATTCTGGTCTCCAACTCCCCCTCCGCACCCTCACCCGGGAATCTTAGCGGAAGCTGGCCTAGCAGCGAAGGTGTTCTCACCCTCTCCGGATGGCAGGAGTGCTAGACGTCTGAAGTGGCGCTCTGAAGTCCGAGGGTCCTTAAGATCTCATCAAGCACCCTCGAAAGTGTCTGAAACAAAGCAACCAATTCCTGGGACAGAGAAGAGCCTCAATAAATGTTTGTTGAGTGAATGCATGAGTACGGAGGGAGGAACGCACTAACAGAATTTCGTATATACACCAGTAACTAGACAGGGATACACATTATGTAAAGTAAATATGCGAGGTAGATTACTTCGTGAAAGTCCAGCTCTTGGAATAAAGACTTGACACAAACAACAATTAAAATACTTTTACAGAGGCTAGGTGGCCCACTGACCTGAGCCAGCCAAAAGAAATTAAGCTTCTTCTAACTGAAGGAACTTCCGCTAAAATCCTTCAGCAAAGTCCAACCTACTTCCATTGCTCCTTCTTCTCTTACAGGAGAAATGTTCTCGCCTTGGCGGGTTCAGCCTCCAGATCTCTTCATTTTTCACAGGACTCTTTGCTAACCCTCAGGCCTGGTCGGACTCTGATTGCTTAGTCTTAGCAGCAATCCCAAACCTAAAAGTACGTGGCGCTAAGGCCTTTCTTGTTGCTACAGCAGAGTAACTTCTGGACTTGATTTACTATCCAGGAAAATGCTCCTCAGCTTCTTACCTGGCATCCTGAATGGTAGACATTTTACCAGAGCACAGGGCTCCTTACTATCCATGGAACCTGTCATTTTTACTGTGAATTAGAGTAATATGCTCTTTTGTTTTAACAAATGGAATAACCACTGACACTTTGAACTCAAGTGTTTGATTCCCTCTTGCAAAGGAACACAAAGACAAGGGGAATATTAAAGAAAGGCAAACGGGGATCACAAGAGTAAATAGACATTAAAATCTTATAAAATAGAAAACAAAATGAATCTTATAAATGCTATGCTTACAGTGAAGTCCTTTGTATTTACAAAATGAGGACCACATTTTGTTTTAAACCACATTTTCTGTTAAGGAAATATAATCACTGCCACAAGTCATAATGCCCATATATTAAAACATAAATCAATGTAAGCTATAGCTGATTTTAAGACTGCATAGGAATTTCTTCTCTTGAGTTCCCAGAGAGAACATAATGTGTAAGGACTTCAGAGTTCTCACTCTACTAGCTCTATGAAGCAATAACATTCATAGAGCCATTTGTCATAATATTCTTTAACTATGATCAGATTGATATCAAATCTCAAGAAACAGAATTTCAGCTTGGAAGGCTGAGGATCACGAGTTCAAAGCCAGCCTCAGGAACTTAGCAAGGCCCTAAGCAACTTAGTGAGACCCTGTCTCAAAATAAAACAGGCTGGCTATGTGGCTCATTAGGTTCGTTGAACCCAGTGAGCCCCTGAGTTCAATCCTCTGGACAGACAGAAATAAATAAATAAATAAATAAATAAGCAAGAAAGAAACAGAACTTTCTGAAAACAATTACCATAGGAGGCAGTGGACACTTTTTAGGCCCACAGCACAATAATGAGATGGATTCCAACTAATGAAGAGGAATGAATTTTGCTGAACATCCTACTGTGGACACCTATATCAAATTTGAGTTTCTTCTCTGAGCTTTTAACATAAACAGTGACGTTCAGGTTGATTTTCTACTTCTTGCCAGGTATCTGAAATGTATTGATAACTAAATTACTCATAAAAAAAGCGCTATCTTCAAAAGAGAGTAGCCTTGCACAGATAAGGTCCTGCAGAGAGGATACTCAATACACAGTCTCTGTGGAGAGTGATCCCAGGATAGCCCAGGTGCTCTGTACTGCCACATCACCACCATAGGGATGACAATAACAGCCTTTTATTATAGCATGATGACACTATGGCTCGGAGAGTTTAAACAACTTCCTAAAGCCCCAAAGTATATTTACTATCATGAGAGGCCACCTTTGAGCCCACATAACTCAACCCTTTCTTTCTAAACTTCTTCTAAACTTTAGCCAAATGGTGATTTTTTATGACCCAAATTCTATTTCATTATATCTTAGAAATATATTGGGTCAGGTAAAACCAAAATTTCTGCTTGGCCAAAAACATTTTGGATAAAGCCTCCATGTGTGCCACACTAGTAAGCATATACTAGACTTTAGTATTTCCCAAAGCAAATCTCATAAGTGTCATCAATTTTTGTAACAGAAACTGCTCCTTTTCTTTACCTGCTACACATGAGAAACAATTTTTCTCTGGTGAGTGTTTATCTTAAAAGGTTTTGAGCATGCTAGAGTTTAGCCTTTAGAAGATTCATGGCACTGAATTCCCTAAAACCACATACTTGTGAAAGGGAACGAGAAACAGTTTATTTGGTCAGGTCAAGATACCAGGGCTTTAAATATTTTAGGTTTTATCTGAGACAAAAGGCATTTGACCACCTGTTGTTCCCCGCCTTAGAAGTCAAAGCAAAGATTGATGAGGAAAAAAGTCAGAGGAGCAGAATTCAGAATTTAAGTGTGTGTGTGCATGCCTGTATGTCTGTATGTGGTATGTGTGGGAATGAGCTTACCTTAGAGTATAAAGTGTTTCTTCATCTTCAGAAATATTTTTACACAGGAATGGGAAGTGCCTAGGGAGGCTGTGAATGAATGAATGACTGAAATATGTCCCTTCCAATCCTAAACTCCCAGGAGAATATATGCTTCTAAAATAGGTTGCCATTTAAAGGTATGTACACTCAACCGCTCTTCTAGAGATGTATTTTAAGGAGACATAAGAATGTGGTTACCATGTTGCCTTAAGAGAGAGCTAGTATGGTAGGGGTCAAGGGTTGGAAGGAGACTTATTCTTCAATTGTTTGCCCTTTTATATGCTTGAAATTTTGTCCTGTGGGTATGTATAGCCTTAGTTTCACTAAGGTATGGGTCACTCCCCTTATGTGATCCCCTGCTGAGGTTCAGGGGCAACCCTGAAGGCTGGCTGTCATGGTGTTCTAGGCCTTTTATTTCTTCCTTTTGAGTCAAATCCTTTGCATTGAATTGTCCACTGAGACCCATCTTTTCTAGAGGGTAGAAGAAACAGTTACTTTTTCAGGGACAATATTCTGACACAAAATTGCTGATGTGTTTTCCCCTTTATCATTAGATGTTCCATTATCTCTAGTTCAGAGGGCTGCATGATGCTTAAAAGAAGCAGAATTGGCACGCTAGTCTAACAAGCAAAATGCTGAACCAGCTGAAGTCAACAGTAATCCTTTGCTCTGTCACAGAAGGGAGGTCGCAGGACAAATCTCTGCTCCCAAAACAGAGATATTGACAGGTAGATACAGGATAACATAGCTCACAGTAGCAGAAATTTGTGGACAGAACCCCCAGAGGGACCCAGTGCAGGAGTAGGAAAACCTGAACTGTAATTGACAAATTGCTGGAGGCTCAATGTGGGCAAATCTAAGAGTTAAAAACTCCAGTCATAAGAGGATGGCAGAGACACACTTTTGAGTTTCACCTACAGAAGTCATCCCAATCCTCACAGAGTATATTGAAAAATATGATTAATATGCTAAAGACTTACAGAAAAGATAGCATGCAAGATCAGTTGGGCAATATAAGTAGGAAGATGGAAAATCTAAGAAAGATTCAAGAAGAAATGTTGGAGATTAAAAAAAAAAAATCTAGAACAAAACCCAAGAACACCTTTGGTGGGCACTTTCGTGGCCTGGACTTGACTGAAGAAGGAATCTATGAAGTTGAGGTTGTCTTAATATTGACTACCAAAATTGAAAAGCAAAGAGAAAAAATACTGGGGGAAAAAGCAAAGCAGAATATTCAAGAACAGTGGTATAATTATAAAAGTTACAGCATATGTATAGTGGAATATATGAAGGAGAAAAAAAATGTGGAAAAATGTTACCAAACCACAAATTCAAGAAGCTCAGGAACCACAAAATAGGATAAATGCCAAAAACTTTATACCTAGCCATAGCATATTCAATCCTCAGGAAAACAAAGGTAGAAAAAGTCTTGAATGAAGCCACAAGATGGGATGGGGAGGAAGCTTCCCTGTAGAGGTGCTAGAGAGAAGATGCCTATAGAAAAGATAAGAATTGTATTCAACTTATCCTCAGAAACCATGCAAACAAAATAGAATGGAAAGAAATATTTAAAGTGTTGAGAAAAAAAACCCTACAAACGATCATAATTCTGTATCCTGCAAAAGTATCCTTCAAAAGTGAAAATAAATAATTTCTCAAACAAAAATTGAGTTTGTGAACAGTGGACCTGCTCAGGAAGAAATTTTATGAAGTTCTTCAGAGAGAAGGAAAATAATGTGTTGGAAACTAGAACTTAAATAAAGAAGGGAAGAACAACAGAGAGTAAATGTAAAACAATTAATTGATCTGATGTATGTTTTTTCAAAATAATAATAGCAAGTGTATTCAAATCAATACACATATGTGTATACATACATGCTTATATGTAAGTGGCAAGCACTCTGCCACTGAGCTATATCTCTAGCTCAGGAAATTGATTTTTAAAAGTATAGAAGAAGTATAATTGATATACTAAAAAAGGAGAGAAAATAAAAATGCTCAATTAAACTCATAAAAGTCACAAGCGTGTGGAAAATAAATAGGGACCATACAAATGTGGTGACACACATCGGTAATCCCAGTGACTCAGGAAGCTGAGGCAGGAGGATCCCAAGTTTGAGGCTTGCTTCAGCAATTTAGGGAGGCCCTAAGCAACTTAATGAGACTATAGGAATGTGGCTTGGTGGTCATGCACCCCTGGGTTCAATTATTGGTATCAAAAAGAAAAATAGGAACAAAAACCAAAAGCAACAGATATTAAATAGTAACAAATTCGGTAGATATTAACTCAACTGTATCAATAATTTCCTTAAACATCAATGATCTAAATACAGCGAAGTGTGCTGAATATTTAAGCTCATCCCCCAGATTCATATGTTGGAATCCTAACCGTAAAGGTGATAGTAGTAGGAGATAGGGCCTTTGGGTGGTCATTATATTATGATGGTGGAGCCCTCATGAATGACGTGAGCACCTTTATAAGAAACCTCAGAGAGCTGTCTTGCCTCTTCCACACTGTGAGGTTATAGTAAGGAGCCACAAATGAGAAAACATGTCCCCATTAGACACCAAATCTGCCAATGCCAATGTCTTGATCTTTTTTATTTAACCGCTGAGCCACGTCCCCAGCCCTTTGTAAAAATATTTTATTTAAAAACAGGCTCTCACTGAGTTGTTGAGGCTGGCTCTGAACTCACTATCCTCCTGCCTCCACCTCCTGAGCTGCTGGCATTAAAGGCATGCATTACTGTGCCCAGCCAATGTCTTGATCTTGGATTTTCCAGCCACCAGACTGTGAGAAACAAATTTATGTGGTTTGTAAATTACCTACTTCTTGGGTGTTTTTTAATAGCTGTAAAATGTGTTAAGACATATACCAGTTAAAAGGTAAGAGATTGTTAGAGGATATTTAAAATCAAAACTCAACTATATGTTGTCTAAAAGAGACCCACTTTTGATAAAAGATACACATATATATTAAAAGTAAAGAGATGGAAAAAGAAATACCATGCCAACTGTAATAAAAGGAGAGAGGGGTAGCTATGCTAATTTCAGACACAGCAGACTTCGGAGCAAGGAGAGTGATCAGGGATAAGAATGGCATTACATAAAGGAGGTCAATACTACAAAAAAGCAGCAATCCTTAACATATTTGTGCATGGCAACAAAGTATCAACACATTCCTTTAACTAATAAGCAATTATAGCAAGATTTCAGGATACAAGGTTAACTGCAGAAGTCAATAATTTTTCTACATACCAGCAAAGAACAAATGAAATTAAAAACACAGTGCTATTTACGTTAGTATTCCCAAAATGAAATACTTAGGTGTGAATCTAACAAAATATATGCAAGATATGTACATATAAAACTGATTAAAGATATCAAAGAGGCACTAAATAGATGGAGAAATATTGCAGGTTTATGATTGAAAGATTCAGTTTTGTCAAGATGTCAGTTCTTCCTATCTTGATCTGGAGATGTAGCTCTGTGGTAGAGTGCTCACTCAGCATGTGCTAGGCCCTTCTTTTTTTTTTTTTTTTTTTGTGTGTGTGTGTGTGTGTGTGTGTGCTGGGGTTTGGGTTGTGACTCAGTGGTAGAGTGCTTGCCTAGCATGCATGAGGCACTGGGTTCAATCCTCAGTACCACATACAAATAAAATAAAGATATTGTGTCCACCTAAAACTAAAAAACAAATATTTTTTAAAAAGTAAAAAAAAAAAAAAAATTCCAGTACCACGAGGAATAAAAAAACAAGAGAGAGGAGGGGGCAGAGGGAGAAAGAGACAGAGACAGAAAAAGGGCACAAAATACAGTCAAAATCAAAACTCTAGCAAGTTATTTTGTGGATATCAGAAAAAATGATACAGAAGTTTATATGAGGATGCAAAAAGCCCAGAATAACTAATACAATATTGAAGGGGAAGAGCAAAAAGAACAAAGATGAAAGATTGACACTACCTGACTTCAATATTTATATAAATCTGCAACAATCAGCACAGTGTGATATTGGCAAAATAATAGATGATATACAAATGTAACGATAGAATGGAATAGAAATCTCTAAAATAGATCTACATAGACTAATTTTTAACAAAGGAGCAAAAGCAATACAATGGAACGAACAGTCTTATCAATGATGTTGAAACAATTAGATATCTACATGCAAAAAAATAGAAAAAAAAAGGAACGTAGAAACAGATCTCATACTCTTCACAAATTTTAACCTTCTATAAAAATGTGCAAAAATCCCAAAGAGGATATACACATGGCAAATAACCATGTGAAAAATGTTCAACATTATATAGCACTTGAAATTTGCAAATCAGAACAAGATGCTACTACATACCTATTAAAATGGCCAAAATCTAAAACACTGGCAACACCAAATGTTGGTGAGAATGTGGAGCAGCAGCAACTCTCATTCATTGTTTGTGGGAATGTAAAATGCCATTGAGGAAGACAATTTGGCAGTTACTTATAAAATATGCATATTCTTAACATATGATCCACCAACTGTGTGCCTTAGTATATTTACCCAATTGAATTAAAAACTTATGTCTACACAAACTTGCACATGGATGTTTATAGCAGTTCACTTATAATAGCCAAAACTTGGAAGCAACTCAGATGTCCTACTGTGGATTAGTGAATAAGTAAACTGTGATTCCTGTAAACAATGAAATATTATTACATGCCCCAAAAGCCATGAGGCATCAAACCTTGTAAAGACCTGGGGGAAACTTAAGTGCATATTACTAACGAAATAAGCCAATCTAAAATGGCTGTGTACTTTATCATTCCATTCTGGAGAGTGAAAAATTATGAAGACAGTAAACATCAATAGTTTCCAGGATTTAGGGAGAAGGAAGCAATGAATTTGTAGAGCACAGAGGATTTTTAGGGCCATGAAACTCTTTTGTATCTCATGACAATGGTGGGTACGTGCCATTTTATGTGTGTCTAAATCCATAGACTATACAATTCCAAGAATAAGTTCTCAAATAAACTCTGGACTTTGGGTGATACCAATATGTCAATGTGTATTCATCCCTTGTAGCCAATGTACCACTCTGGTGGAGGTGTCAATAATGAAGGAAGCTATACATGTGTGGCACAGAGAGTTATAGGGGAACTCTGTACTTTCTGTACAATTTTTCTGAGAATCTAAAATAAAGTTTACAAATAATGAACAAAATGGTTATATTTTTGAGTGCTATTTTTAACACTGTTGAGAAGTTGTTAATTCATTTTTTAAAGTTTCAATACATTAATGGACCTTTATTTTATTAATCTGTTTACATGCAGTGTTCAGAATCAAACCCAGTGACTCACACAGGCTAGGCAAGCACACTACCACTAAGCCACAACCCCAGCTCTTGTTAATTCCTTTTAACAGAAATCTCATGGAAAGTTTCTGCTTGATGATTTCACCTTAGCAAAGATTTTACAACTGAACAACTTAAATAGTTTTGGTACAAAATGTCACTACTTGGGGTTGGGTTGTGGCTCAGTGGTAGAGCACTTGTCTCGCAGGTATGAGGCCCTGGGTTCAAACCTCAGCACCACATAAAATAAATGAATAAAATAAAGCTAAAAAAAATGTTATTACTTGTTTCAAGACAGTGGTTGATATAAATAGTAACCTGGAGACAGCAACTGGAGCAAATGTGATACTGTTGTAGGATAGAGACGACCTACCTCTAATTTTATGGCACATGTAGAATGAACTGAGTGTGAACTGGCTTTGGAGGAAATTGGGGGTAGGATATGGCTGTTTAGGAGAGATGGTTGGACTAAATGGCACTACTTATTTGACATATCAGCAAGTTTTGTCTAGCTCGATTTTCTATGAGCCATAATAAATGATAGAATGACTCTGTGTAGTCACCTTTCTACTACAATGATAAAATACCCAAGAGAATCAATTTATAATTTTCACTGATGGTTTTAGCCATTTCAGTCCATGGTCATGTATCCCTACTGGTTTAGGCCTGTGCAGGCACAGTACATCATAGTGGAAGTGCATGGTGGACATGTTGACCTCATGGTGGCCAGGAAGCAAGTGGGGAGGGGTGGAGGGCAGGATCCAATACCACTTTCAGGGCAGACACCAGTAATATAACTTTCTTCCACTAGGCTCCACCTCCTAAAGATTCCTTGACCCCCAATAGTGCCACAGGCTGGAGACCAAGCCTTCAATATGAGCCTTTGGGGGACACTTATCTGAACCATAGCAGAGTGCTTATTAGCTTATAGCTAAAGGGACACTTTGAGTCATTTTAGTATTTATTACTTAATTACTGTAATTATGTTTTACCTTATATAATAAAGGTCATGTGACAGAGACTTCTCAAGCTTATATTCTTGAGTTAAGCAGGAACTCAGGGAAGACAGATAGTTGTGTCCCTTTATTATTATATTTTTCATAGGGAATATACATACTGCAAATGAAGGTTTCCTTTGTACTATAGAAAAAAGAAATCACTTTTGAGAGGAAGTCTCCAGAAGCCTGATTTGAAATGATATTTTTGGATGCTAACAGGTCTGGAGGGTCTTTGAGAGTAAGAATATTGTAGATTAAAGAGAGTCAACAAAGCTAAAGACATTCTATTTCTATAAATGAAGGAAAAATTAGAATTTCTTTCTAGCGACCAACATAAAATTCAGCACAAATTCTCACAATTTTTGCTTTTTTAGAACTAAGCCAAAGAAAGCCTTAATCACTGAAACTTAGATCAGGGAGAGTTCTCACAGGCAGGACCTTACCATTTTATAGAAGACAAAGTAAGCAATTGGTCCAAATGAATTATTTCAGAAAGAAAGGATTTATACCTAATATTTTATTAAAGAAATAAAACACATAGGAGTGTTCAGTGTTGCTGGCCATTAAAATTCAGAGTTGGAATAAATGGAATTTGCTCAAGATTTATTTACTGAGATCCTAAAGTGGCTACAGATGTAGGAATCAGATACCAGGTCCTTCTTCACAGAGTCACAGTCATCCTGTGAAAGGTCACCTATACTGACCAGGTATGTGTGTGTAAGAATAGAAAATTTTCTCTTCTTCCTTAATCATCAATTTCATTTATTTCTCAACAGCACCCAAAGTGGGATGTTTTACTATTTTATTGTAAAAAGTAAATGTCATGTATGACCAGTTAGTGGTGATACAAGTATTAGAATTCTCAGTGCTTACATCGAAGGACACCATAATATCATTAAGTCCAGTGAGTTGTTCCGACAATATGCCATTTAGTTATGTCACCTGAAAAAAATCATCTGGCAAGTGCCTCTTTTTCTTTCCTTCTTAATAGCCCCCTTGAGATCCATTAATTATAGCCCAAAGGAGAAATTCAGACCATATCCCTGCTCATCACATGAGATTTTTCTTCTCATAGGAAGACACTTCTAAAGTTTACAGGAGGGAATGTGTAGGTTTTATGCAAATGTTGAACAATTTATATAGAAGGCACTTGGCATGCTGGTATTTTGGTGTCTTCTAGAAGTTCCAGAACCAATTCCCCACTAATAACAAAGGACCACTGTACACATGGGGGTTGCTTTCCCCCTTTTCAGGCATCTGCAGAATGTTCTAGAGTGCATCCCCCATGGGCAAGGTGGATTACCATACCCAGGCAATTGGGTCATTCAGTGGGGCTCTCAGGGACCGGTGGGACTGGAGACACAAATAGAATAGTCATCAACATGAGATGACAAATGGCCACTCCGGACAAGAAGACTGTAGATGGATTACAAAGGGCCTCCCTGGCTTCTACCAACTCAAACCAGGACATTGAACCCAGGAGTCCATCTTCCACACTTTGGTCCACTGGCCACTCGAGACCCTGTTATCAGATCAGCAAGTGATGGTGTGTGCAGTCTTGGACTTGTGTGACATGTCACTTCTGGGCAAAGACCCCAAGACCAGGCCACTCTTCAGGTAACTTCTCCCTTTGTCTTATTGCCCAGTAACTTCCTCCTCAGCCTGGGCCCAAAGTGGAGATACGACAGGGAGCAGACCCTTTGGCTTCCCATGCAGATGACAGCCACATGATGGGCATGCAAAGTAAGAGGGACAATACCTCTTCGTTAGGACAATTAGAATTTCAGGTTATTACTCAGTTGTTTCCCAACATAACTTCATTTACACAAGAAGGTATTCAACCCTTTGTTAAATATTTGTGGATTTTATATACACTTTAAGTTACATTTTATGCTTAATACATGAGAATTGAACATTTTATAATATTTTTATAATGCATACATGATTATACTACTATATATTTATAGTTATAATACATACATTTTATATTATGTATATATGTCACACACTCATACTCATTATATGTGTTTGTAGAGGGAATGTGAGAGAAACAGGGAGAGATGGTATAACCAAATGAACAAGGTTCTATAAATGCCAGGGCCATTTGCTATTAACTAAATGTGACTTTAAGCATGCATTATTTTTTAATCTCTCCAGCCAAAAGCCTTAGTTTTCTCCTGTGTAAATTAGCATAAATGCCTGCCACACAGGATTGTTATTACTTAAAATAATACAGAGGAAACACCTAGCACATAGTAGGTACTTGACTAAACTACTATGGGCAGGTGTGGTTTGGGAGTTTAAGGTCGCCTATATAATATTCTTTCATTTTTCTGGAGATTTTCTAAGCAGTTTCCTTTAAGCAGATAGATCAATAAAACCCGGCTGTGAAGTCCAGCCCATTACATTTATCCTTCAATTAATCTTCATGGTCACATGAACAATGGAAACATAGAATTAGTCGTTATTTGTTTTTTTTAAAAAAAGAACCCTTCAGCCTCCCAATGGCACAACTTAGCAACAATGATTTTTCCCTGAGATTTCTAATTATGAACTTTGAGGACCACACTGTTCCTTGCCTTCAAAAGAACTGCTATTTGTTGTAGCAGCTGCAAGAGGAAAAAAAAAAAGGGCAACGAACGTCCAAATGCAGGCTGGCATCCACAGTCCGTGTTCACGCCTTCTGCAGATGGACACACTAATAGGGACCTTGCCACGTTTGCGAGGAACTGGCACACACGGCTGGAGGGGGCTTGCACAGCCAGCATCTCAGCACAATGGCTCCGGATTGCTTTCCTTCAGAGATGGCTTTGAATTCTGCTTCCTTTTTGTGGGGGTTGAGGTGGGGACATCTGTTAATTAACACAGATCCCAGGATTTCAGAGCAGGTTTTGGGGGTCAGTGTTCCCTGTGTCTCTGGAGGAGTACTTTTGAGATTTCCTTGGAGATGCCCCAGGGAAACCCTAAGGCATCCTGCCTTCCAGCACTTGCCCCTGGATAACTGTGGGGTTTTGATATTTCAAAGAGTTTTTTTTTTATTATTTTAAAATTTGTTCTATTTAGATATACATGACAGTAGAATGAATTGTGACACATCATACATAAATGGAGTATAATTTTTCATTCTTCTGGCTGTACATGATGTAGAATTATAACAGTTCTGTAATCATACATGCACCTAGGATAATAATGTCCTATTCATTCTATTATCATTCCTATCCCCATACTCTCTCCCCTCCCTTCACTGCACTCTGTCTAATCTGAAAATTTACCTGATACTCTTGACAGATGAGCTGATCCTGTATTTTAAGCCTCTGTTTCTTGGGAAATCAAGCGTGGTGAGTCAGTTATTTCAGATCTGACGATAGTTGATTGCTTGATCCTTGATTATAATTTTTATAGTGAAGATTTGTTTGTAACCGATTTGTTTTAATGCTCCCCTCTTCTTTTTTTTTTTCTTTCTGAGAAGCATTTTTTCTTTTAAATCTTTCACTTTTAAACGAGGAATGGGAATCAGGACCAGCCAGAAGAATTAAATTTTCTCTGGTTTTGGCAGGATACAGAGGAAAATACTGGATTTCCCCCCTTTACTTTGCTGAGATTTGCAGATGTTTCCCAAGGTTGTTCTTCAAACCATCAGTTTGGATTTTCTGTGATGTCTTTGACTCAGCAGCTGCCACAGAAGAGAAAAGTCATGTAAATTTCCTGGAAAATTGACTGGGGATTCTCTTTCATCTGGCAGCAGGGAATGGACCTCATACACATAACCACTGGCTCCTTAGCCAAACACTGAGATGGACCTCTCCTCCTTTTTAAAGTATCTTTGTGCTGTAGGTTTTCCACACATTGAGTAAGGGGTGCACCTGGACAGCATGCTCTGGGGACAGAGCAGAGGGACATGGGGCATTGGTGCCCGCTGGCCTCACCTTAGCCCTGGCCCAGCTTCCTTCAACTGTAGCTGGGGGTCCCCTGCTCTGGCTGCATGGACCTCACTAGTTTACTGAGAAAACGCCATCCTTGAGCTCTCATGAAAGGAGACCTCAATGTCCTTCCTGAACACCAAATATTACTGCTTTCCCAGGAAGTATAAAGGGGCAGAACTGGTATTTGTTGTAGGCCGGAGGAAGTCTTTGAAGCAGTACCATTTGGTAACCTGCATATCCAGCTCCACAGTCTGTCTGCATTAGTGTTTCTGTGACCTGGGATAGAGTTACTGAAGAGCACCCACGGCCTCCAGAAGAGACAAACTTCCCTGAGCTGCAACTTTTGAGGAAGCCTTCAAATACTGCTTGGTTCTGATCCTCAGAGCTTCCCACACTGAGGGCCATCCGACAGGGAAGAGGGTAGTGTTTTTACTGGGGTGGGACCTTTGTCTGAACTTCAAGACCTAATGACTCCAAATTCTCAATCAACATTAAGATCAATTTTGCGATGCACACAGTTTTGACAAATCCTGGTCAGGGCTGTATCTTCCACTGAACCTAAGGCTGCCCCAGGGTACAAAGGACAAGAAGAAGCTATATTCTGCAACATTTTCAGGATCACAAGGAATTCTAGCTGCTCCAATGACTCGATGGGCTCTTTCCTTTATCCCTGGGCCTAGAATTCTGGCTTGGAAATGTTTGACCCTAAGGCAGAGGTGTTAAGACTAATCCAGAAGCAGTTCCAGGTGACTCCGCCTTCCCCATTCAGCTTATACACAGAAACATCAGGTCCCCCTCCCTAACTCCAGCAGCAATATGGTTGCTTTTCTAGTCTCCACCTAAGTCAGCTGTGAATGCTCATTGGTTTGCAAACCAGTCACCAGCTGTGGGACTTGGAACTCTGGAGAACAGACCTTCTCCTTATTGTTTGGGGTTAGGGAGAAAAGAGATGGTTTTCAGCTCATTTCAGTTCAACATGAAGGGGTGTCGTCTGCATAGGAAATGCCTCAGTCATCACTCTTGCATGCATGCACTGTGTTGAGGAATTTCTGTGTGCTGGACACTGCTCTCTGGCTTCATCCCCAAATTGTTACCACAGGGCTCAGCACCTATTCTACTGCATGAAATAACTGCCAGTACAGCCAGGAAACATATTATGGGATAAGCACTATTCAGAAAATAGAGAAGGAACACAAAGAAGAATACATTTGAAATAAGATGGGCAGGGGGAGTCCCACAGAGAAGATGGCATTTGAGAAGAGGCAGTGAATCAAGAGTAAGGCTCCTGTCTGGGAGGAGTAGTCTCCCAGGCTATGCAGGGGTAAACATTGCTTACCCAGGGAACTGCAGGGAGGAGAGTGTAACCTGAATGAGGTGCAGGGAGCGAGAGGGGCATGGGTTAAAGTTAGAGTGGTGGGGCAGGGAGGTACTATAAGGCCTTGGTGGGCCATTATAATGTTTTCAGTTTTCATGAAAAATGGGTGAAAAAACACTGGAAGATTGAACCCAAGTGACTGGGTGTCTCAGGTCTTTAACAGGATCTCTTGCAGCTGTGCAAAGGATGAAAGGAAAGCAGTTAAGAGCTGAGTTCAAGGATCCAGGTAAGATTCAGGGATGGCTTGCAGCTGTGGAGGTGGTGAGCCATGGTCAGATTCTGCATGTACTTTGCAGGTAGAGCTGACACAATTATCAATGAAATTGAGTCAGGGGTATGAGAGAAAGACAAGCCAAAGATGACCCCAAGGTTCTTTTTTGTTTGTTTTTGTTCAGCAGCTTGGCAATGATACTCCTTTTCAAATAGGGATATTGAGTCACTAGGTGGATATGTGAAGCTGGGCTTCAATGAAAAGGTCCAGGCAAGAGAGAAAAATTGGAATCATCAGTACCCAGTTTTTATTTAAAGTCTTGAGATTGAGGGATATCTTAAAGGGGATTACAAGAGAATATAAATGGAAAGGGAGAGAGATTGAAGTCTTGAGTCCTGTGGCTTTGTGATGTGAACAGATAGAGAGAGAGAGAGAGAGAGAGAGAGAGAGAGAGAGAGAGAGAGAGAGAGAGAGAACGGGCACAAGCCAGAGAGGCAGAAATCCTCTATCCTGGAGGCAAGTGGAAGAGTGAGCTTCAAAGAGAAGGCATTAATTGTCTGCATCAAAAGTTGCAGATAAGTCAGAGGACTTGAGCATTGAAATCTCACTGGTTACCCCTATCAGGAAAAAGCTTGGCTGGAGTTATGGGGTCAAGAGTCTGATTGGAGAGGGGTTTTAGTTGGAATTTTTAAAAATTTGTAGGAATATTTAAGAAGCATTGATAGCTCTAAGGTATTTTCTCTACCTCTTTATAATATTAAATCTCCACACTTAGAAAAAAAAAATGCCTTCCCTGTTATGGTTTCTTCTTTCCACATATTTCACAGAGAGACCCCCAAGGCAAAGTTTAGCTGCACCAGGGATCTGAAAAGTGTCTCTGGAAGGAGGATGGAGGGGCAATGCTTTCCCCTGGGGTAGCTGCAGAAGGGAACAAATGTAGTGACAGGCTGGGCACAAAAAAAATAGTGGGTGTCAAGCAAAATAGCCAAAGGAGCCAAGAAGCAGGAAGGGCAACAGGAGGGAGGCCGTCACTTGCTGAGGCTTGTCCTGGAATGAAGTGAGAGTTGAATGAATCTTGGAGGAAAGTCACTAGCTTTCCTTTGTGTCGACTTTCTTTCTCATTTATTTATTTGAAATTTTAAGTTTAATACTTAATAAATTAATTTGGTTCAAAACTAAATAGTTTTTCAAACATGTGCAGTGGCCAGTTTCCACTCTATTCCCAAGCTGAATGGTCTTCCTTGGAGGTGATCAGGTTGGTTAGCACCCCGGGTCCGCTCAGAGACAGTCTCCACGTGCACAGTGTTTTTTCTGCACTTAAAACCATCTATCCTGGCGCTCACTCCATATCAGTACGTGTGTGTGTGTGTGTGTGTGTGTGTGTGTGTGTGTACTCACATTTGAATTTACTTAGTTTCCAATTGAAGGACATTTCCAGTGTTCTCCAACAATGCTGAATGAACCCATGGAACTAATTTTACACATTTGCAAGAAGCATTTGGGTGTTTTGCTTATGATTTAGAAATAAATTTGTTATTTTGTTAGTGGGGAATGAACCATGGATACTCTACCACTGAGCTAACCCCTAGCCCTTTCTTTCTTTCTTTTTTTTTTTTTTTTTTAGTTTTATTTTGAGACAGGATCTTGCTAATTCGCTTAGGGCCTTGCTAAATTGCTGAGGCTGACCTTGAATTTTCGAGCTCCTCTGACCTCAGCCTCCTGAGTTGCTGGGATTACAAGCTTGCACCACCACTCCTGGCTTAGAAATAAATCTTATTTCCATTCTAAGACCTGTACTTTTATTGAATTTACATGCAATAAATTCACACACTAAAATATTTTTATATTGTTGAAATTTGCATTTATTTTTGGTCTAATGAAGTTGATCCTTATTTATGTTCTTATTAGCCACTTGTGAGATATCTGTTTAAAATCTTTTTTTCCAATTAAAAAAATCAAATTAATTAAAGTATAATTTATTTGTTTGTTTGTTTATTGGAGCTGGGGGTTGAGTTACACCCCAGCCCCAAGGTATAGTTGGCATGCGATAATCCATTGATACTTAGAGTGGAAAATCTGGTGCAGTTTGACATTGTGAATGTCTGAGATCACCTCCACAGTCAAGTTCTGAGACATTGTCATCACCCAAGAGGTTTCCATACTCCTTTGAAGACCCCCGCACTCCGCTCATCCCTTGGCCCCACACAACTACTGATCTACTACATTTACTTGAACAGAGTAGAACAGTCTTGATTTTCTGAAATTTCAAAAGGAATTACCCAGTATAAAGTATTTTGTGCCTGGATTTCTATTTCTTTGGTCAGCTTAATGACTGAGATTTGTTCAGGTTTTTGTGTTTATCAGTGGTTAGTTCCTTTTTTGTTACAGCATAGTACTCCACTGGATGGTTCTACCTCCTTTGTTTATTCATTCACCAGTTTAGGCTGCTGGATTGTTTCCTATTCTGGGTTATTATCAACACCAACAAGCTTGCCATGAACATGCACTAACAAGTCTTTGTGTGGACATATGTTTTCATTTCTTTTGGGTTAATGTTCAGGAGCAGAATTTCTAGCTCACAGGGCAAATGCATGTACTACTGCTTCCATCTTTCTGCTGCTGCTTTATTGTGTCTGTTCTAAATCTGCTGTATCTTTGTAGGATGCTCAAAACATTTTTGTCATGATTGCCAATGAACAGTTAATGATTTTAAGGTAAATCAGGTGTTATTTAGATAGTTGACTGGAAAGCAAATATCATTTGAAGCATTCAAACACTGAGTCATACTGATCTCTCTTTTCTACAGTTTAGTGTTATGAGCCTAGAGCTAGGAATGGGAAAAAGTTGGAGATATATTTCTCTAAACACTTTTTATCAAACTCTAAAACTTAAACCATTTTTATTGGAGTTTCGGGCCTTGAATAACTCCCCTTTGGGGGAAGATTGAATTTAACTGTAGTTAATATCAGAGTAAGACAGCTCAGGGAAGCTGTGTGTCTTCTATTTTCTCCCAATGACTACCCCAGCATGAAAGGAAACAATAGGTTAGGTCCCTGGATGTATCACTTTGTAACCAAGTAGATTTGATTCCTAAGAATACAAGTCACCTAGAATTTACTAGGGGAGTGCACATCTTGCGTGCATCCTCTTCAACATGGAAAATATGATGTTAATTAATAAATTAAAATCAGAGATCAATTTCTCGTCCAGGGTGGAGGCACTTTTTCAGACTTCCTGGGAAATCATAGGGAGACTCAATATTAGGAAATCGCATAGCCTGTTTCTCATAAAAGTACTCATAAAATTACTCGAAAATATTTAGCTGTATTTGAAATGAAAATCACAGAAATGTCAGAATCAGAAAGAAGGCACATAAAACATAATACTAGTTACCATCCAAATAGGACCATAATATTTTTAGTTAATTAGATATAAAAATGAATCTATTTATAAGGGCTTAAAGTAAATGTGGTATTAAGACCTATTTACCGCTCATTTAAGACGAACATGTACAAGGAGGACGAGAGATGTAGCTCAGGGGTACAGCATTTTGACAATGATCAAAACTGAACTATATATGACAGTGAGGAATAAAAATGATCCCTCAGAATAAATGTACATAAATGTGAATTTATAACTCAAATAGACATGAAACAAAGAGAAATTATAATCTTTGTTTCTTAGGAATCAAAGAAGAGACACTTAGATAACTATTTTTCAGTCATTATATAAAATGCTGGTGAGGTCTGAGTGAAACTGGATATTTGTTCCTTGCTTGTAACTTTCTGAACTTTCTGAGGACAATATGGAAAAAACTTGAGGATCTACAAAAATGTTCATACTCTCAAACCTACTGAGTCTACTCTTAAAGCAATGCATCATTTAGTAGCCGTTGTCAATGTGCTACATCCAAAGGTACAGAACAAATATAGAAAGAAACCAAACTGTGACATCTGCTATTGTACCCTCTTAGGAAGGCACATTAACCCTGCCCCTCTAGGAAACTGGCCTGTTTATTATCAGTCCAATAAGACTTTGGAGAGGTGCTTTGGCAATAGATAAATGAGAGAAGCTGGTAATGCCCTCCTACGGCTGCCATCTCCCAGATTTTTCTCCTTCCTGAATGTTTAGAAACTGGTCCTCATGTTATGCAAAAACTACACATGAGATAAGTTGTAGTATTTGCAAGATTCAGGGACTCTGACTGCTATGGTCTGAAGATCTGTGTCCCCCCAAATTCGTATACTGAAATCCTAACCAAGATCAAGCTAGCACCTTGACCTTGTACTCCCCAGCCTCTAGAACTGTAAGCAATAAATTTCAGAATTTTCTGTTGTTTATTAGCCACCCAGTTTATGGTATTTTGTTATAGCTACTCCCATGGATTATGACAATGACTCCAGGTATCAACTCACAAGGCCTGCTGTTCAGTTTCCTTTGACAGTTGCTCTTCAGGCTGGATGTCTAATCATTCTCAACAATGGGCAGAAGAGGATGCATTTGCAAAAAATCTTGAAAATCTCTTAGGCTAACAACAAACTAGGCACTGTCTTCACTGATGTGCATAACGTTTTGAGCTGTATCAGATGTCTTTTAGTAAAAGTAATAAATCTATGTTTACCTGAAGGACTTCAAATTAATTTTTAGTGATATATTCTCATAAAGTGGAAGAAGAAATGTGTGGTCTGGAAGTAAGAGAATAAGACAATAATAAATCCAAGATGAAAATGCTTCATATCCAGGAATGAGATGATAAAGGAAATTTTCAAAGGTGCTCAAGGACTATGCATGTATTTAGACTCTGAGGAGTACATATGTGTAAACACCCAGTGATCCATTCTCTATAACATCAAGGAATACAACCTTCCCACTCAATGTATAGGGAATGATTTAATATGTAAAGGAACTATAACATTCTGCAATATAATATAATCTGCCAATGAAAAGGTCATTATGTAGAATATAGAAAACAAGGAAATGTAAAATTTCTGTGTCCAGTTAAAATAGAACCATAGTGCTTTGGATGTTATGATTACAAAAACATTGTAAGTATAAAAGTCATCTTCCTAGAAGATAACATTTTGACATGAAAGTATTAATTTTGTTAAGGTAAAGGGGAAAAATAGAATGCAATTGTTAGATATTTGTTAAAAAGTAAGTGGTTTGTTAGTTTTCAATATATGATTTAAATGTCCTTTAGCCTGAGTGATAATATGAATTGTGCAACAAAAATAAATTTTTGTTTACTTTTTTTTTCTTTTCTCAACAGTATTTTCAACCTGTATTTCAAACTTGTAGAGTATATTGGCATAGACTTAGTGGTATCACTCTCAGTCCAAGGCTAAAGGCCTGAGGACCTAGAAGGACACTGGTATGAATTCCAGAATCCAGAGATCCTTTGCATTCTGCTGTCCAAGAGCAAGAGAGGAATTCAGCTTATCTATATCTATTTTTTTTTATCTCCAAGCCTCTAGCAGATTGGATGGTGCCTACCACACTGAATCCTTTTAGTCCACTGAAACTCCAGTGCTCATTTCCTTTGGAAACACCCTCACAAACATGCCCCCAAATAATACTTTACCATTTTTCTAGGTATTCATTAATATTCAGTCAAATTGACACCTAAAATTAGCTTTCACACCTGGGGACTTTTTACTCTGTACCAGGGAGCTGGGGTGGGTCAGTCCCACCCCAACCAGGTAGATTGAGTAGGGGAGGTATGCTAAGGTAGTACAATTAGGTGCTGTTACCAGAAAAGCTTTGAATAATGGACCAATCCAAGCAATCTGAAGTTACTGGAGATGGTGTTAAGGCCTTGCATAAATCTCTACTATTGGAAAAGGGAAAGCTGGAGGTAAGAATAAGAAGACAATCTTGGAGTTGGTCAAGTTATATCTGATCTGTGCAAAATTGTTTTCAATTTTACAAAATCAATCACACAGTTGGATACCATTTTAACTCCTCTCTTTCCCAAATTAAAAAAAAAATAAAGTTTGTTTCAAATTTCCATTCTGGAAATATGTCTTAGATCTGGATTGAAATTAATTAGGTAATAATACAGTTTACCAAAACAGCAACATTCACAACAATAAAAATTTGCTGCTGATAACTAAATTTTGTGAAGTCAAAGGAATTTAAGAATGAGATCAGACATGTATTGGCTTAAAAATAAATAACACACTCTCCATGGATAACACTATATTGCTCTTATTTTAAGCCTGGGCACTGCCTATCTCTGCATGGTATATATGAGTTTTGTACACTCTCAAACCCCTTTGCTCCTTCAGGACTCCTTTCCTCCCTTCCTCCCTGCCTTCTTCCTTTCCTCCTTTCTTTGACAAATACTCATGAATCACCTATATATGACAAATACTCATGAATCACCTATATCACTGTGCTGGACCCTGGAATTCAATGATGAGCAATCTCCATAGCCCTTGCCCTCCCAGAGCTTATAGTTAATTGAGAAAGAGAAACATTAACCAGAATATACAGCATTTAGGGATCTATGAATAAGTGTCTTATGGAAACTTGATTGAGTGTATGTGCATTTGTTGGGGGTGGGGGGACAAAAAGTATTTTGGAGACCCCGCTGAGTTGAATTCACTGGAACTGTGATCTAAGAATTAACCAAGTAAAGAATGGAAGTAGAGGAGAGACCATGAAACCAGAAGATAAAATATGTTAAAAGTCTAAAGTGAAAGGGAGCTTTTCATGCTCCCAAATGGAAAAAGGCCACTGGTGGCTAGAACCCAGAAGCGTGTATGTGTGTGTGTGTGTGTGTGTGTGTGTGTGTGTGTGTGTATAGATAGATAGATAGATAGATAGATAGATATAGATAGATAGATATAGATAGATAAATATGTATATATGTTAAAATTGTCCTAGAAATCAAGTAGACCATGTTAAAAACTTGGAGTTTTATTCTATAGTTAGTGGGATAATGTAATCAGGTATAAAGGATATCTCTAGTGACAACATGGAAAATGAATTGAAGGAGCCCAAGAGTGAAAATATTTGGTTAGGTCTGATTCTGGAGAAAGGTATAGTTTCTCCAACCCAAATGGTGTCTAGAGAGAAAGAGATATAGGCCAAGTCCAGAGATACTCCAGTTTAAATACATGCGGTAGAGGGAGAGATACAAGGGTAAATACTAAGTTTCTGGCTTGTTTAAGGGGATATATGGGCTCATCCTTCAAAATTGGGACAACTGAAAAAACCCAGGATGGAACTGATAATTTGTTTTCATGTAGCTGAATTTCAGCTTCCTTTGACCTATTCAAATAGCAGTGCTAAGTATGCAATTGGAAAATCAAGATGACACTCAGAAGTATAGTGTAGGATGGGAAGTACATTCTTTTAAATGTCAATAACATTTAAAGCCATGGAATGGATAAGTTTATTAAGAAAGAGAATGGGAGGAAGGAGGACAGGAGAAAAGAGAAGTGGGACAGAAAGAGATGGGGAGAAGGAGGGAGAAAAAGGGACACAAGATAAGGAAGTCTCACCTTAATCTTGGAAACCCCCACATTTATTACCGAAGTGGAGGAGGATAAAGTGGTGAGTGAGACTGAGATGGAGCAGGCAGATAGGTAAGAGAAAGTATGATCAGGGAAGCCAAGGATAAACAATGATTCACAAGGGAGGAAATGGTTAGAAGGCCAAATGCTACCAGGGATCCATGCAGGACAAAGGCTAAATATTCCCCATTGGATTTGGAGATGTCAAAGTCACTGGTGACCTTAGAGCTGTTTGGAGAAAATTTGGGGGTGGAAGACAGCAGTGGGCTGATGAGTGACTCAGATCCTGTTTTCATAGGACTTCTGTCTTTTGAGTCTGTCTTTTTATGATTCTACGTCTACTCTTTGAACCCTCTCCTTGTTTAGAATCTCAAAGACTTGACTCAACCCCAGTCTACAAGGCCTTCCTCTCATCCTAATTAGTCCCTTTGGAATCCAGCTCTTATTTCTGGCTCATCTAGCATCTAAGACGACACATGAGTTACGCCTCAAGTGAAGATAATTGAAGACCCATCAAATAATGAAATAAGGTCTTCAGACTTGAATCAGACTTTACCACTAACTGCATAAAATTGGAAAGTTGCCTAAGCTCAGTTTCTTCATCAGTGAAGTGAGGACTGTGTCATTGTGAGGATTAATGTTCTGGGTACACCGTGGCTATTCAATAAATATTGGTTACCTTCCCCCACCTTTACTCTTCTTCCAGTAAACTGACGTCTTTTAACCATCTTTCTATGGAGCATTCTAAATTGAAAGAAATGTTTCTGAAGTTGTAATCAAGAAATGCAAAGGTTTCTCTGGAGGTATGCATTTATTCATTCAACATCTATTTCTCAAACACCTTTCATGTAACCAGCACTGAACTAGGATTTGGGCAGTCAATGATGAACCAGAAGGGCATGGCTTTTTGATGCTGGGGTCTTCCAATCTAGTACAGGTGGTAGATCATGTAAAAAAGGAGTCATAAGTAACATGATTATAAATTGCAATAGGCTTGGGTAAGGAGTAAGTTAGGGTTGCTCCAAGTGAAGTCAGTGAAGAAGGATTTTATGGGACTTTGATGGGTTCGTTACTATGTGAAAGGCAGACTGGAACCAAGGACAGTCATCCTTCCTGACATTCACTGATAGACTGGGAAATAATGAGATTGCCTGAGCAGTGATGTTGCTGCCTGAGGTATGATAGTGTATTAGTCCCTATACTGAGTCCACATCTCTAAGTAGACATGCACTTATGAACTGTTAGTGTTTTGCTTTCTCTTTCACCCTCTTCTAGGTAATCAATTCAATCACCAATCAAACACTTGCTGTTCCTAACTATATGGGCTGACAAATACTACGGTCTTGTTGGTTAGAATTACACAGAGATGAAAATAAAATTGGCTGCTAACAAAGTCTCTTCCGTGAGTGACGTACCTAAACTTGTGAGTCTGAACTTTGCACCTACTAATTATATTTCTCAGGGACCAGTTTGGCTCCTGGGTTCTTCATCAAGTTCTGGATAAGTTAGCTTCTCAGTAAGTGACAAGATGTTGCTGTGCAAACCTAAGCAATTATGACATGTTGCCTTTGCAAATTAGGTGGCCAGCTGAGTTTGCCCTCATGTGCATGGGATTAACATTAAACTTGGGAGGGCCCTAGGCAAACAGACAGACTAGTTCCCTATCTGATTTTGTGGTTTTCTCTCTCCAATGACATTCGCTTCCTCTTTCACATGATTCGGTGTCCCCCTCATCAGAATCTCTATCTTTTCCTTCCTCTGTACAGACCCTTACTTAGGAGAGTTGTTTGAAATAAAAGGAAATAGGATGGGAGGAATGCCTATCTGTCTCACCTCCTGTGCCAAGTTGATGGGTGTTTAGTAAGAGTTGTTATAGAAACTCAGAGCATTTTCCATTTATTTTAACTTGAGTTTGATTGTCACATAGGAAAGGGAATAGAAAAGTAGTTTTATAGTGACTTCTTTTTCAGGGTTCACAAAACATCAACTGAAATTAACCTTCCCCTCATTGTTTTTTGTTTTTGCTTATTTTTTTATTTTTTATTTGTTTTAATTAGATACACATGATAGTACAATGATCTTGACATATCATACTCTTTGTTATATTATCTCCTTTGCAGGAAGATTCTTTATCTTTTTAAAAAATTATATATGACAGCAGAATGCATTACAATTATTACACTTATTACATATATAGAGCACAATTTTTCATATCTCTAGTTGTATACATAGTATATTCATACCAATTTGTGTCTTCATACCTGTACTTTCCATAGTAATGATCATCACATTCTAACATCATTATTACCCCATGCTCCTTCCCTTCCCCTCCAACCCCTCTGCCCCATCTGGAGTTCATTAATTACTCCCATGCTCCCCATCCCTACCCCACTATGAATCAGCCTCCTTATATCAAAGAAAACACTCAGCATTTGGATTTTGGGGATTGGCCAACTTCACTTAGCATTATCTATTCTAACTCAATCCATTTACCTGCAAATGCAATGATTTTCTTTTCTTTTATTGCTTAGTAATATTCCATTATGTATATATGACACATTTTTTTTATCCATTCATCTATTGAAGGGCATCTATGTTGGCACCACAGTTTAGCTATTGTCAATTGTGCTGCTATAAACATTGATGTGGCTGTGTCCCTGTAGTATGCTGTTATTAAGTTCTTTGGGTACAGACAGAGGAGAGGGACAGCTGGGTCAAATAGTGGTTCCATTCCCAATTTTCCAAGAAATCTCCATACTGCTTTCCATATTGGCTGCACCAATTTGCAGTCCCACCAGCAGTATATGAGTGTACCTTTTTCCCGCATCTTCATCATCAATTATCACTGTTTGTATGCATAATAGCTGCCATTCTGACTGGAATGAGATGAAATCTTAGAGTGGTTTTGATTTGCATTTCTCTAATTGCTAGTGATGATGAACATTTTTCATGTATTTGTTGACTGATTGTACATCATCTTCTGAGAAGTGTCTCTTCAGGTCCTTGGCCCATTTATTGATTGGGTTATTTATTTTTTTGGTGTTCAGCTTTTTGAGTTCTCTATATACCCTAGTGATTAGTCCTTTATCTGTGTGAGGGGCAAAGGTTTGCTCCCAAGATGTAGGCTCTCTATTCACCTCACAGATTATTTCTTTTGCTGAGAAGAAGCTTTTTAGTTTGAGTCCATCCCATTTATTGATTCTTGATTTTAATTTTTGTGCCACAGGAGTCTTATTAAGGAAGTTGGGGCCTAATCCCACATGATGAAGATTAGAGCCTATTTTTCTTCTATTATACGCAGGGTCTCTGGTTACATTCCTAAGTCCTTGGTCCATTTTGAGTTGAGTTTTGTACATGGTGAGAGATAGGGGTTTAATTGCATTTTGTTGCATGTGGATTTCCAGTTTTCCCAGCACCATTTGTTGAAGGGGCTATCTTTTCTCCAATGCATGTTCTTGGCACCTTTGGCTAATATAAGATAATTGTCATTTTGTGGATTAGTTTCTGTGACCTCTATTCTGTACCATTGGTCTACCCGTCTGTTTTGGTGCCAATACCATGCTGTTTTTCTTACTATTGCTCTGTAGTGTAGTTTAAGGTCTGGTGTAGTGATGCCACCTGCTTCACTCATCCTGCTAAGGATTGCTTTAGCTATTCTGGGTCTCTTATTTTTCCAGATGAATTTCATGATTGCTTTTTCTGTTTCTATGAGGAATGTCATTGGGATTTTGATTGGAATTTCATTAAATTTGTATAGTGCTTTTGGAAATATGGTCATTTTGATAATATTAATTCTGCCTATCCAAGAGCAAGGTAGATCTTTCCATCTTCTAAGGTCTTCTTTGATTTCTTTGGGGTTCTGTAATTTTCATTATATATATATATATATATACATCTTTCACCTCTTTCATTAAGTTGATTTTTTTTGAGGCTATTGAGAATGGGGTAGTTTTCCTTGTTTCCCTTTCTGAGGAGTTGTCACTGATATATAGAAATGCCTTTGATTTCTGGGTGTTGCTACTTTGCTGAATTCATTTACTAATTCTAGGGGTTTTCTGGTGGAACTTTTAGAATCTTCCAGGTATAGAATCGTATCATCAGCAAATAGTGACAATTTGAGTTCTTTTTTTTTTTTTCCTATGTGTATCCCTTAATTTTCTTTCATCTGTCTGATTGTGTGGCCAGTGTTACAAGAACTATGTTACATAGAAGTGATGTGAGAGAGCATTCCTGTCTTGTTCCAGTTTTTAGAGAGAATGCCTTCAGTTTTTATCCATTTAGAATGATACTGGTCTGGGGCTTAGCATAGATATAGCCTTTATGATATTGAGATATATTCCTGTTATCCCTAGTTTTTCCAGTGTTTTGAACATAAAGGAGTGCTGTATTTTGTCAAATGCTTTTTCTTCATCAGTTGAGATGATCCTATGATTCTTATCTTTAAGTCTATTGATGTGATGAATTGCATTTATTGATTTCTGTATATTGAACCAAACTTGAATCCATGGGATGAATCCCACTTGATCATGGTGCACCATCTTTTTGATATGTTTCTGTATTCGATTTGCCAGGATTTTACTGAGAATTTTTGCATCTATGTTCATTAGAGATATTGGTCTGAAGTTTTCTTTTTTTTGATGTGTCTTTTCCTGGTTTTGGAATCAGAGTAATGTTGGCCTCATAGAATGAGTTTGGAAGTGCTGCCCTTTTTTCCTATTTCCTGAAATAAATTGGAGAGTATTGGTATTAGTTCTTCTTTAAAGGTCTTGTAGAACTCACCTGTGTATCCATCCAGTCCTGGGATTTTCTTGGTTGTTAGACTTTTGATGGCATCTGCTATTTCATCACTTGAAATTGATCTATTTAAATTGTGAATATCATCCTGATTCAATTTGGGCAAATTATATGACTCTAGAAATTTGTCAATTCCTTCAATATTTTCTATTTTATTGAAGTACAGGTTTTCAAAATAATTTCTAATTGTCTTCTGTATTTCTGTAGTGTCTGTTGTGATATTTCCTTTTTCATCACATATGTTAATTATTTGAGTTTTCTCTCTCCTTCTCTTAGTAAGCATGGCTAAGGGTCTGCCAATTTTATTTATTTTTTCAAAGAACCAACTTTTTGTTCTGTCAGTTTTTTCAATTGTTTCTTTTGTTTCATTGATTTCAGCTCTGATTTTAATTATTTCCTGTCTTCTGCTGCTTTTGGTGTTGGTTTGTTCTTTTTCTAGGGATTTGAGGTGTAGTGTTAAGTCTTTTATTTGTTGACTTTTTTCTTCTTTTAAGGAATGAGCTCCATGCAATGAACTTTCCTCTTAAAACTGCTTTCATAGTGTTCTAGAGATTTTTATATGTTGTATCGGTGTTCTCATTCACCTCTAGAAACCTTTTAATCTCCTCCTTGATGTCTTCTGTAACCCATTATTCATTCAGTAGCATATTTCTTAGTCTCCAGGTGTTGGAGTGGATTTTATTTCTTATTTTATAATTGATTTCTAGTTCTCTTTCTTATCTTTATATATTGTGTCTTCATCTTCAATAATACTACCCTTGTTTCAGATCACTCTTGCCTACTGGAAAGACAGAAGAACAAAGGATTGATTCCACTTTGAGATGATCTTATTATCAAAATGCTCTACTTTGAGATGATGTTGTTCTTACTATCAAAATGCTCTTCTTAATCATGTAGTAGAATTATAGTGTGTCTCTTCCTCAGAACAAAGCACTAGCCCCCAAAGAGGGCTCTAGAGAGCAAAAGAACAAATTTCATCTATCTGGCAGAAACTATCCAAGACCGAATATGGACTTAATGAATGCTGAATTATTTTATTTGAGGTGTTGGGGATCAAATCTAGGACCACACCTAGGCTAGGCAAGTGCTTTACCACTGATCTATATCTCAAGCCATACAGCACTCCTTTTATAGCATTACAAGAAACTTATCTAATGCAAGAATTGTCTGAGGTCTGAGGGGTTGGTAGAGCTCCAGGAAGCCTCCCTCAAGGGCAACTAAATTTAGTAACAAATGATGGACAGGAAATCCATGGGTGTCCATGGAAAACCATTAACAAGCCCAGAGCAGTGGTTGAACCTGAGACTGATTCATTGTGTGACTTTGAGGAACTTATATAATCAGTTAGGGAACTGCCTCATTTGAAAAATGAGATTGTATGTTATTGCTAACCATTAATGTGGACTTTTTCAGTTTGAAAATGTTGCTTTAGTGGTGGTATAAGGTATTTCTAGGGCCATTCTAAATCTACAGTGAATCTATGGATGTGCTAAAAATATATTCAGATGTTTTTATATAAGTAATCTGTAGCTGATCCAATGAGAAATAATTCCATTTCATGGATAGAATGAGGTGGATTAGAAGTAGGGTGTACAAAATGACCAAGACATGAAAATGTCCTCCAAATGGTCCTCATTGTGGTCTCTATTTTTCATAATCAGAATGATAATATTTCATACATAATCATAGCATAAATTATATACAGTGTTGATAACTATGAAAATAAGGCCACTTTATATACAAGAAAAATATGAAAAATTGTGCTCTATGTATGTAATATGAACTGTAATGCATTCTGCTGTCATTTGTTTAAAAAAATCAATAAAATAAAAAAGAAATGCATTCTTAAAAACAGGGTAGCATTTGAATGGTAAAATTAAAAAGTGACTTTTTCCTACTTCTCTGTATTTTTGTTTTTATTTGATGAATATTTAAATATTCTATTCTAGTTTATAATTAATAGCATAAAATATATTTTTTTAAATACTTTACACTTCAACCCCAGGTGAATTATTCTTTATATCTATCAATCATAGTAGAAAAATTATTATGGCATCATAGCCATTTATTTAAATTCTCAGAAAAATTTTAATTTTATCCCTAAAACTTGCATTAGATATTGGATTTACATGCCTAAACTTACTTTTAATGGAAAAATGTAAGGCACATCAGCCTTTTGAAAAAGAAATATATATATATTTAATAAATATATAAATGTATTTTATATATATATATATATATATATATATATATATATATATATTAGTTTCTTTCTTAGGATGAAAAATTGGATAGAAGAATTAGTTCTTTCTAGTAATGAAAGGATCATTAAGCCCTCATCTTGGTTTGAAATTTCTCATTTTTTATTATTTACATTGGTTCCTATTCAACTTCTCTCACTCAAATAAAGTCAGGTCTTGTTATTCTATTTTTAACTCTTATCCCTTTTCCTGCCCCTACCCTCTACCAAAATTGGAAGATCAGATTTCATTTCAAGTGTTCTCTTTCTTGCTGGAAGCCCCACTGAGATCTTCTTGCTCCCTGGTTTTCTGGTGGGAAAATGCTTTTCTCTCTCTTTGAGGAAAAATACATTGAAAACAATCTCTACCTTCCCACTGGGAAATCAGAGAGATGCCTTTTTGGAAGGAGAGGCCCATTGTTCTCTTGCAGTGATGGCAGCCCAGCTGGACTCCATTTGATGCTTCCCGGTGGCAGCTCCCTTGATGCAAGCTGGCAGCAGGAAGCCTGTCATCAGCTTCCATCAGCAGGCCTTGCAGCACACACTCCTTGCAGTTCCAGCTGTTCACAAACTAGTGTCATTTATACTTCTGCCATGAGTGGTTCCCATTGGCTCCTAGTAGCAGGAATCTCCAAAAGTGTCTCTTATCTCAAATGCTCTTATGAGAAACATCCAGCAGCTTCTATTATTTGGAACTGGATTCTGTGGGTTTTTCCAGGCACTCCAACCTCTCATATTGCTTGTTACATCCTTGATGTCAGAGAGCTTGTGCTAACCCAAAGGGCAACTCTCAGCTCAATTTTGGAAGATCCTTGTGGTGGGAAACTTGATACCATGTTCTTTCAGAGACTATCATTTGTTCATTTGTTTGCCCATTCCTTCATTCATGCAACAATTGTTCATTGACTATCAGATCTGGGTTGAACATGCTGCCAGGTGGAGGAATTTCCAAAGGAATTAAACCTTGGCTGAACCTCTAAGGAACAGACTAGTATAGAAGATTCAAATTAAACCAAGCAAAACAATAACATTGATTAGGTAATAGCAGAAATGTGCTTAGACAAACCTTAGAGAAAACAAAGGTTAATTCTGTCTCCAAGATCATCTCAGTCTTTAAGGAACAAGTGAGTGCTCAATCCTTCTTTTGAAATGGAGTTGGAGGGAGAGCAAGATTCACATGCCCTTAGACAAAGAGGTGTGGAACAGCCTGCAAGATTGTCAGTATTGTCAGAATAAGAGTTTCTAGGAACAGGAATTTGCAGGGAATTCAGGTAGAAGACAAGTGCCGTGCTGTGCTGGGTGTTATAGATATTTTGTTAAAGATTTTGTACATATTCTCTAGGTAATGCCACTATGAGTAATAAAGAGAAGATATTTATTCTAACTCTTAAAAATGACTCTTAAACATAGTTCCCTAGCAGTGTGGAAGGTGGGAAGGCAGAAGGAAATGCCTGAAGTGAGTCTATAATGGTTGGAAGTACTGAAGTTGTTTCACAGCCTTGATGTCCTGGAGGAAATGCCCTGAGTAGGACTATGTTCACTCAGAGGAGTGGGACTAAACACTGGCAAGACCTACAGCACCTAGGAAAATTGGAAGTGAGATAATACACAGGAAGCATCAGTGGAGGTTGCCAGGGGCATCTAAAGGTTTTGATATTCAGGTGACTTGGGTTTGTTCCTGAGCTTATCTAAAATGCCCCCCTTGATGCTTTCCTGAATTGCTTTGGTAGGAATGAGATCCCATGTGAAATAATGAACCATAAGCATTTGGTTTTAAACTCTATCTTCAGGTTGTTAAACACTTGGGGGATAGTTATATTTTGCTCTGAGGCTTAAGCATAATATGAATGAAGTGTTTGTCACAAATCTTAATTCCCTCACGAGATCTTATTTTCTACTGACAAAATAAAACTCAGAGGGATTCAGTCATTTTTTCAACATCACAGAGCAGCACATTTATTGCTTGTCTAAGTGGAGAATCGTAGTATCTTGGCTGAATTTCTAGTTCTCCACCCTTAAATGACAACTTGTTATTGCGTCTCTATTAGGAGTCAGTAGTTAGTTGTGATGATGAAATTGAAATCTGGTTCCTTAATGAACAAACACAACAAATTTCTGTAATAATATTTATATAATAATGTGGTTTTCAACAACCAATCATCATTAGGTGAGACAGTTTTCTGTTTTTTTTTTCTCGTCCTACTCTTTATTTTTCAAAGCCATAAAAAATAGAAGCATGTAAATACCAAAACCCAGACAAACACATTTACATACACACATCAGGAAACACAACATGAGGTTTTCATAAACATTACTCAACCATGTGACATGTATTCTAAGTTAAGTACTCCACAAACATCATCACATCTGGTCTTCAAAAATGACATGTCTTTTATGCGGTATGTGGACAATTTTGCAATTATATGTTGTTTGTGGATTATTAACTGGTGAAAGTACTTGGGAACATATTTTTATTGTTATAAAAGATGGCATTAAGCATCCACATGTGCAATGTGTTGTTCCAGACACTTGAGAACTGTGAAACTAACGTAGGCATCACCGGTGAGCAGCTTTAGCAAAATTAGAAAATTAGTGGTGTCACAATAATAATCTAGTAGAAATATATTGAAATATGCTTCCTATTTTTCCCCTGTCAGAACTCATATGCCTCACTGGGTATTCACTATGCAACTACCAACTCTACAGAGGCTAGAGAATGATTTCAGTCTCCCTGTTTCATTGTAAAACTAAAACACAGAGACTGGTGTGCAGTCGGATGTTGGTGGCTATGCTGCAGAAGAGGTGGAGGTTCTAGGAGAAGCAAAAAGTTCAAAGATTTTTTTTCCTGTTTACTCTTGTTGTTGTTGGTAGAATTTTCTGGCTTCTAGTATTTATTCAAGAAGAACCCTCACCCCTTTATTTCTGCTTCTTGCACATGATTGAGAAGAACTGCAAATGATTTTGGCCATTTGCAATCTAAAGAGTCTTCTTGAACACAAATAGTGACTAGTATAGAACATACAAGGTTTGCTTATAAAGATATGAGATCAATTCCACAAACATTTCTGTTTAGATTATGAAGAATTAGCTTCCTGAAACCGAGGTGCTTAGACTGGATCTGAGTGACTATTTATCAGGAGGGCTAAGATTGTGGACAAGATTGGAATGTCCACCTCCATGATTTTATGATGGTCAATTACGTTATTACACAGTTAAGCCTTGTAAATAGACAGAGACATGCACAGTCAACTGTACAAATATTAGATGTAGATTCCGGGAAAGATTTAGATGATGTACTCTTGCTAGTGTGAGTTTTTGATTTGGCACCAAGTCCAGAGTAAAATTGTATGAATTGTGTATTCAGAGATTAAGATAAAGGGACAAATTAATACCTGCTCCAACATTGTTTGGGAAAATTTCCAACTAATTAAGAAAATTAAACATGTGTAAGCTCTTTATTATATATGTAAATGAAAAAAGTATGTTTACTAGCACCCTGCTGGGTTTAGCTTTTGTAACACCTTATTCAAAGACACAAAGAAAATTGCTATTGAAGAGAGGAAAAGGAATATTTAACAAGTCTCTTATTTAAGTCAGGGTCTACTTATTTAAACTATTTGTTAAAATAAATAGCCAACATCTTGGCCTCCAAATCAATGCTTTTCCACCTACAGTTTCTCACCTTTTATAAGTCATGTCAATAAGTTATCAAAACCAACCAAAGTAGATTTTACAGTGGAAAGTTTGACTTGAAACAGTTTTAACATAGTGTGTAGTGTGATTTTTCCAGCCAGAACTTGTAAAACTACCAATAAATGAATACTTTGAAAAACAGTCTTATAAATGCTTCATCACCCCTGAGCAGACTCTTTTACTCTAACTACCTCACGCAGCACTGTCTTCTTCCTTCTCTGTGCTTTGTGAAGACTTTGACCCTCATTTTAAATCTTTTGTTTACCTGTTTGTCATCATACTGGGCGATGACCTCCTCAAGGTCAAATACTGCTCTTTTATTGGTAGTTCATTTGTTTGTTTTTGTCATTATTTGTTTAGGATTTAAAATAGCACACATCCAACACTAAAAAAAAAATCTGACAATGTGGAAAACATACAGAAAAGAGAGTTAAATGGAAATAGCCATTTTTGTCATTTTTGCACATACTCCTCAATGTGTAAAATAGATAGAACTAATTTTAGAAAAATAAAATTCAATTACATATGTTATTTTCAAATAACTTTCATGGAATTTAATTTTACTTGAACTTAAGAAAACAAAGTTAATAGAATTGAATTTAATTTTTCAAAATTCTAAATTATTTTTTTAAATTTAAACAAAGTTTATAAAAACATTCTGAAAAAACAAAATGATTCTTTGGTTAATGTTTTCTTCACCTATCACCCCCAATTTTATTTACATTAATTTAAAATTTTTGTTTAAATTTTTAAATTTTGAGATATTTGTAGATTTATGTCTACAAAGAAATGTGAGAAATAACAGAGAGATCCTGTCTACCCTTTTCCCAGTTTCCTGTTTCCTTAACGATAACATACTGCATATGTACATTACATGGTGTAAAATCAAAACAAGAAGATCAACGCAGATTCAACTCATAAACCTGATTCAGATTTCACCAGTCTTTTATGCATTTGTGTGTGTGTGTGTGTGTGTGTGTGTGTGTGTGTGTGTGTTTAGTTCTAGGCAGTTTTATCTCATGTGTAGATCGTGACTACCATGGTACAGAAAAATTCCATTGCAAAGATCTTTCAAACCCTGGCATCAAGAATCTGTTCTCCATCTTTGCCATTTTGTTATTTCAAGAATATGACAGAGAGAGATCCATACATTTTGTAACCTTTTGATATTGCCTTTTTCTAATCAACACAATCTTCTGAGATTTACCTAAGTTGTTGTCATCAGTAATTTCTTCCTTTTTATTGATGTAGTATTCCATGGAATAATTGTTTCACTGTTTGTTCAACAAATCAGCTACTGATGGGTATTTGAATACTTTCCAGCTTTGCATTATCACAAAGTTTGTATGCATATTCAAGTACAGACTTTTCAGTGAACATGATTTAATTTCCCTAGGATAAACCACTGAGAGGACAATTATTGGTTGAATGATAAGCATGTTAAGTTTTGCAAGAAACTCCTATATTCCAGAGTGGCTATACTGTTTTGCATTCTCTCCCACAATGTATGAATGACCAAATTTCTTTGAATCCTGGCAAATGCTTGGTATTATCATACATTATTTTTAAGTGCCTATGGAAATCTACTTTCTATTCCTTCTTATAATCACTTTTTAGTATTATTGCTGTCCATAGTTATATACTCAAGTGGCTTGAAGACGCAATACCATGAATATTGCATTTTTATTGGTGAAGGAATTTTCATAAATATTTATGTGGTTCCTCTATTCTTCCATGTTTGAGAATATTTGTGACCTTTCTTGACTTGTGTAAAAAAGCTGGGTGAGAAGGTGGGAATGTAGCTCAGGGGTAGAGCACTTACCTAGCATGTATAAGGCACTGAGTTCAATCCCCAGCACCACCAAAAAATAAAATACTAAATACATAATCCTGTCAGGGGTTGCTCCATTTTCTTCTGGCAGAGTTGATTATTGTAGCAAACTTGACCTTACCCCCACAATTCAATGTTGCTTTTCTTACCTGAATATTGACATTCTATATTTTTTGAAAGTAATTTCAAAAATTAATTAATCTCGCTGTGGATTTTCCTAAATGTGTTTATTCTGGGTCCATGTGCATTGTCAGATATTTCTTTATTTTGGAAGAACTTCTTGTTCCTTTGAATATTTTGTTTACTTTTTCCAGTTCTGTTCTTAAGAAACAAGCCATTTACCTCTGACAGGCTTTCTCCTCCAGAAGGCAATGGAAACATCAAGTTGATATAGCCGTGTTTCCCCCAATACCCCATGGTGTTGAAATAGGGCTTCATGGGGACACACTGTGGTCCCCATGGCCTGGTCACATTTGCAACTCTATGCTCTGCTCAAATACACTCGAACCTTTGTTTTGACAAGGCATGGTTGGTAAGTGGGCTTCACTGTTTGTTGCATGATGTTACATTACAAACAATTTCTTTGTTTCATAAAAATGATGTTTTTCTCTCTGTCCTTCAGGGTTTGGGGAGGAGAATAAAGCCAAATGTCATACATGTTCATCTTTAAAAGGAATTGTGCAGTCCTCGCCATCACCTTGCCCTTTCTTGCTTGTGGCAGTGTTGACATAGAACTATTGAATCCATATGGAAATTCTGAGCAAACAAGTAAGTGCACAAATAAGTCAAATTCTGTACTAAACAGAAGTCACAGAAAATAAAAGTGGCTGCAATCAGCTGAAAGAAATAACAGAGACTGGCTCTGACAAGTGTGATTGAGTAAGCCATTGAAGAACTCATTTGGTATTTTTGACCATTTTCTTAATTGCTCATATACAAATCAAGTAAATGATTCATTAACCATCCATTCTCATTGTGGAAATTACTGAAATAAAAAGATCATTATGGCCCAGTAATTTTGGTTGTAAGAATATAGCTTTCTTCATTAAGCTTCTAGGGTCTGCTAGACTTAAGTGTTATTGAAATTTTGTGGGGGAAGAATAAATAAACGAACTTCCAGGTGCCAAGAATCATCTGGCCACAATGGTATCCTTTTCTGTAGATTTGCTGATTGACCTTGTTCTGAGTGTTCAACACTGAACTAGGCACATGAAGTATATCAGGACTCTGATTTTCTGAAAATCCTGTATAGTCATAGTAAGAAATTATAGTTTGGAATTCTGAAATTCTTATTTTAGTTGCCAATATTCAAGTGAATCTTTATTAGCCTTAACAAATGCCAACTAAATAAAAGAAATCAAATGAAACAGGGACTTTTTGTATAATGCTGTTAGCAAAGAGATATGACTAATAGAAGTGGGAATTATCTGTTAAATTTTTTAGAAAATTCCTGTGACTAGTAATTTAAATTCTACATATAGACCTGACAGAAATTCACACCCACATGCACCAAAAGACATATAAAAAAATATTTATGGCACCATCATTTGTAATATCTTCAAATACGAAACAACTGAAATTTTTATCATCAGTAGATTAAATAAAAAAAAATCATGGTACCCATAGGAGAAAATTCTACTTATAAATCAAAATGAATGAATTAGAGCTTTCTGGATCAATCTCACAAACAATCTGAGGAAAAGAGGACAGCCTTAGAAGAGTAAATGTTGCAATATTCCTTAGATATAAATTCATAGCCTGAAAAATCCTATATCCAGTGTTAAGAAATTAGCATGATGGTTACTTTTGGGTTGAGGAAGAGTATAATAGGAGCTTCTGGAGTATTGGCAATATTTTTGGACTTGAGTGCAGGTTACAGGAGTGTGTTCACTTTGTGATCATTCACTGGATGGGTTATTTTGATTTGTATTCCATGAAAACGTTACAGTTTAGTAGAAAGTGAAAAAATACAAAAACAAACCACTAGAACAGAGACTTTAAGATGGAAGATTGAACAAAGAAGAAATAGTTGTGGAAAAAATGAACCTGGAATCCATGTGTTTGTGTGTGTGTGTGTGTGTGTGTGTGTTCGCGCATGCCAAACTGAGAAGACTAAACATCCTAGCAATAGGAAATATAAGTGCAAATGAGTACTCTTTGAAACAGAGAGACAACCTAAGGAAATTTTAATAAGTTTCTAACAGATTAGAAAGAATTTTGAGTTTCCTAGAGTGGGCAGAGAGAGGGATGAGAGATTCAAAGGATGGGGAAATGAATCTATTTTAAAGGCATTTTCTTGTTATAAAATGAGAGATAGTGTCACCAGAATGATGAAACAGAGTTTCATGGAGGGAAAATAGCTGGCCAGTGGTTTTAAAACATAGCAGCATCATATGCATCTATCCCTGACAGCAAATAAAAGAAAAATTACAATTAACAAATGGCAAGGACAGTGGAAATTCAAAGTAATCGTGTGGAATTACTTTAAAACATTAAAAAAGATAAAAACAAAAGAAAGAGAGTGCACTATAAAATAGGCAACAAGTAATATACACATTTACTGGGCAGCAGCAAGTACATTAGCACACTAAGTGTGGTGGATGGCAATATTCCCCTTCTCTTATGTAATCCTCTCTCCTGAATGGGCTGTAATGGGATTCTAGGAGAACTCAGCAAACATGGTCATTGGAATGTCATTGGTGAAATTGGATTATACAAGTACAATGTTTTCTATCTTCAACTCTCTTCTCTTTCTCTCTTAGTCACTTGCTCTGTGAGAAACCAGCTGCCATATTGTGAGTAGCCTGTGCAGAGGGACATGTGTCAAGGAACTAACGTCTCACACAGTAGAAATAAATGGAGACAGACCAAACGAGGATTAAGCAAAAGCTATTTATTTATTTAGAGTTTGTTATATACAAGGAAGTCAGCCATGTCACTTGCATTTTGTCAAACTCAAAAAGCAGGCAGAGGAGTAAGAACATTTTAGAGTTGGAAAAAAAGAAGGCATCAGGTGTGCCCTGATTGAAGTCTTCTGGCATAGGAAAACAGTAGGTGGGTAAGTAGAAGTGAAGTACATTGTTAGGGTATTAATTTTCTCTTGTTGGTCCTCAGAAGTGGGGACAGAACTGAGAGAACTGTCAGTTATTAATTACGTTCTTGTTATTCTGGGATGATTGTTACAGTGGCTATTGTTTGGCTGCTTGGATTGTTACTAGAGAAATCTCTTATACTTCCCGCAAGTCTGAAATTCAGCAGGTTAGCTCCTAAGCTGGTTGTAAAGAATGTGTTGGTTTCCCAGGTACATTGTGGAAGTTCATGGTTAAGAATTCTATTTTTATATAAGGTCTGCCCATTGTCATTTGTATATTCATTCTCTTAGTTCTCACTTTGGGGTATTATCTGGTTTGTGAGACATTGACCAATTTAGGGAGAACTAGAGATACAGATTTTCACTGCTTGAAGATTATTCAGTCATCCATCATTAACTGCATTGCAAGATCTTCTTGACCTTTTGTTGTTGTACCTTCATAAGGATCATCTGATGAGAGAATGGCTGTAGAGAAACATTTCTGTCTCTGGATAAAATTCAATGAATTTCATCATGATCACTATGACAAAAAATAAAGCTGTCACTAGTCTCTAAGGTACTTCAAAATAGGAACTCTAATTGCCCAACCTAGGCCAAGAAAACAAATCTCAAGGGCATGAGATCAATCTCAGTGAGATAAGATCTATGGTCTTAATCAATGAAACTGGGATTGCCAAAGATTTTTTTTTTATCATGGGAATTTGGTGATAGATGGTATAATCCAGCACTCAATAAAATTGAAGTGAAATCTCTAAATGCATGGCCTTCCCAATCATTAATTTAGGAAAGATAACCAAGGTATTCCTAATTGAAAATGGGAGGGTCTTTGGTCAAAGGATTTCTGAAAGTTTTGGCAATTTTAATTGAAGGATGATCTTGGTCTTTTCAACTTTTCCAGAAGATTGTGGGTGATAAGAACAGTGTAGTTTTTTAAAGTAAGGACTAACATCCTACAGAGTTTTAAAGTAATATTTTCCATAACATGTATGTTTCAATCCTCAGTCACTTGACATAAAAGTTGGGATGTCCCATGTTTAAACACAAAATCAAATAGCTGTTAGTGACTGGAAGGACTATAACTTTTCAGCAAGGAAATGTTTAAATCCACCCTGAAAATAAACATCTAACAACTGAAACATATCAAATCCCTTGGAGAGTAGAAGCTGGCTCAAATCCATCTGAAGGTTTTCAAAGGGCTTTGAGACTTTGGGTCTTGGCCACACCCCATCTTTACAGGTTTTCCAGGATGATGTTGTTGACAGGGAACACATGACCTGAGAATGACCTCAGCTCTCTTTTTAAAGTTCACCGGCCAATGTTGATTTAAGACACTAACCAACTTGTCTATTCCATGATGAGTAGTTTCATGGAGAAACTTAGTTAATATTTGAAGTCATCTGGTGCTACCAAGCAGCTGTGTTGTGAGCACCAGAGGTTATCAAGTGAAGGAGCAATCAGATGTTTTTTTCATTTTCAAAACCAGGGGCTCCACATTGACATTTTATAATTGCCACTGGAATTCTTCCAGGGATTTTTTCTTTTGAGGGTTTATTGAGAATCATAACCTTGATTGAAGGGCTTGTTTGGCATAATGATCAGCCAGAGCACTTGCTTTAGTTCCATATTATCCTTTTCTATATGGGTCTTAACCTTGAAGATAGCCACATGTCTATGAAGTAGAAATCTGTCTTCAAGTTCTTTAGCATGCTGTCTGTGTTTGATGGGGTTTCCAGCAGTGAGAAAGCACTTTGTTATCAATGCATCTCAAAGTCATGGATGACCCCAAAAGCATGCCTATACATTTACTCTCTGGTTTTGGCTAATGAAGAAGCTCTGTTTTGGTTTAATAAATTGTTCATCTGTGTTGACTTTAGCTTAGAGGACTACATTCTGAAGGAAGGATAAATTTCTGATAACATATTCTACTTGAAAACTTCCAGTTTCAGTTTTGAGATAGGATCTATCAGCAGCAAACATCAGGTCAGAGTTCTCAACAGAGTGTCTAATACACACAAACAAGGAAAGGAGTGTTCCCTGACTGAGCTGCAAGTCCTAAGGCTCCTGCTGTTGGTCTTGGAAGGAGAGGGTGAGGATTCAGGGTGAACAGCAGTGAGTGCTTATGTGAGAGGGACAGAGTGATAGGACTGTGTGGTAGGTTAATCGGCTGGCTGAAAAGTGCTGTGTTGTATCTTAGTAATGTCTGCACCACATGAGGAGCCATGAGGTCTAGTGGGAGCCTAGAGATAGTTCAGAGAGTCATTTTTATAGATCATCATATGGTTTCAACAAATGTGTTGAATTTAATTGTGTTTAACTAGTTTTAACGGTTAATATTATTTCTGTGCATCAAGGTGCTCTCTTTGCTTCTTCTTTTTTTTAACTTTTTCTCTAGGCCAATCTATGGACAAATGAGTAGTCTTAAATTTCAAAGGTGCTATACTTCTTGATTTCTTGATAATCTCAAAGATTATTCCTGTTGCACTCTTACATCTTCACAGGTGTTAGATCTTGGTTCACAGAATTTTTACTTAAAACTCTATGCACATGATTTTCTGCTGGGTTGTTTTTTTTTTTTTAATTTACAAACTATGTCAGATTCTTATTATGTCTGAATAGGCTTTAACCCAGGTCCTTGGTTAGTGTATCAGTTTGCTATTACTGCTGTTATGGTTTGGATATGAGGTGTCCCCCAAAAGCTCACGTGTGAGACCCCTGAGGGGATTAACTGAGTGGTAACTGGAGGCAGGTGGGGTGTGACTAGAGACAGTAGTTCATTGGAGGCATGGCTATGGGGTATATATTTTGCATCTGGAGAGGGGAGTCTTTCTCTTTCTGTGCTTCCTGATCACCACGTAAGCTGCTTCCCTCTGCTACACTCTTCCTCCATGATGTTCTGCCTCACCTCAATCCCCAAGGAATAGAGCCTGCTGTCTGTGGATTGAGACCTCTGAAACCGTGAGCCTCCAAATAAACTTTCCCTCCTCTACAGTTGTTCTGGTTGGGTCCTTTTAGTCACAGCAGTGAAAAAGCTGACTAAAAAACTGCTATAAAAATACCATGAATTTAGTGGTTTTGTTGTAGGGACAGATGAGGCAAGGCACCCAAGATAGCAGGAAACAGTTTTATTTGACTACAGCCAGGTTCAGAGGGCACAGCTTTTGCGGTAATCAATTAATCCCCAGAACCCCAAGTTCAGGGAGTTTCAGAGTTTTATACCCAGCATGTAAGAGGATGGGCTCAGAAGTTCACAGTCTGCAGAAGTTCACATAAAAGCAGCTTTTTCTCTCACTCTTCTGGGCAAGTTAACCCCTCAAGGACAACATCTGAGGAGGAGAGAGCTTCTTCTCCCCTTTCTTTCCTCCCCCTGCCTGCTGTTACCATGGAGCCCAATTGGTCACTTATCTTAAAAATGTAGACATCTCTGAGCAGCCCAGCTCAAGGACAGAGGCCTTGTTTGCTCATTTCTACAAATCACTATACTGAATTTGTTTGTGAAAAACTAATAAGGGGGTGTCCAGCACCTGGAGTGCTGGTATCTTCCCTGCCAGTGGCCAAGTAAAACAGGGTGACACGAAAATAGGAAGTTTATCTACATTGAACTCTTTTGCAGAGACTCTTTTGCTGACAGTCCTAAAATCAGCCATGGTGAAGATTTCTGGAGAAGCCCAGTTACGACTTTTCTGTGGAGAAACGGGGTGCCACTACAGTTTAAACAACTTAAAATTCATTATCTTAGAAATATAGAAGGAGTTTTAAGGGGCTGAAGTCAAGGTGTGGTAGAGGTGTGTTACTTTCCGGAAGCTCGAGGGAGGCTCATTCTTGCCTTTTCTAGCTTCTGGAAGCTGCTGGCATTCTTTGGCTTATGCTTCTGTCCCTGCATTTCAATGCCAGTAGCTTTGGGCTGAGTTCTTTTCATGCTGTCATTTCTCTGGTCCTCCTTCTTCCACTAGTAAGTGCAATTTGTTGTTAGATTGAGCCCAGCTGGATAATCTGGGATAACCTCTCCTGATTAGCAAACTTCCTTCCATCTGGAACCTTTATCCTCTATCATTCAAGGTAGCCTTCACTGATTGCAGGAGGAAGGATGCTGGCAGGTGGGGGATGAACATTATTGTGTCTTCCTTATTTAGCTTCTGAAGAAAAATTACTTTTATAATTTGATTATTTTTTCTCATTCATGTGCTTTGTTCTCTATTTCTATGTTGTGTGTGGTGGGTGGAGGGAAGAGGAAATACTGGGATAGAACCCAGGGCCTCTGCATGCTGGGAAAATATTCTACTACTGACCTTACATTCCCAGTCATTCCTGGTGTTCTTATGTCATTTATAGAATATATATCATAATTGGCTTCTCATGATCCCTTAAAATTTTCACATCATAACTTTTCACACTTTCCCCTCTAAGTTCCCTGAGGAATCCTATATGTTGCCCAATTCATTAATCAAGTTTTCTGCAGGATACAGTTTAATCTGCATTATTTTTCTTTCTCTTTTAAAATTTAGCATTTTCATTGTTATTCGGTTTTCTATTGGTCTGATATTATTTCATCCTTGATTTAGTTTTGTACTCATAATCTTTAAAAATATAACATATTTTAAACAAAAATGATAAATGCCAAATTAATGTAAGCAAAAAAACCCACCATAATTTTGAAATAGCAATGTACCTTTTCCTGTTGGCTTTAGGAAACAGACATTTGCAGTATCTTGCAAATACCTAAAACATCTTTCTGTACTATTTTAGTTGTTGTTGTGATTTTCTTGCCTACACTTTCCCTCAGGTAAAAACTATTTTGTGTTATTGTCTCACACACACACACACACACACACACAAATGTATATATACACACATATTTATACATTGGTTATGTTTTGGGATTTTATGTATGCATATGATCTACATATGTGTGTATGTATATATTAGGACTGTGTACTATGAATATATATGCTTATTAGGGATATGTATATCAGGGATGCACACATTATATGTATGCATAGTCATGTATGCTTAATGATAGGGATATATTCTGAGAAGTGTGTTAGGTGATTTTTTCATCTGTGAACATCATAGAGTGTACATATACTAATGTAAAGTATAGATTGTTTAGTTTGGTATCTTATTGCAATCAAGATATGGCAAACACAAGATATATGAGGCTACTACCAGTATAACATGACATGCTGTTTTACAGTAAGTAAAAAGAGTATATGATAGTAAAAATACAAGCCATTAATAGTCTTTTATTATTATTATCAAATATGTACTGTATATAATGGTATGTACTACATGTTATGTAACAGGCAGTATAGTATATTTGTTTATGCCAGTGTCACCACAAACCTGTGAACAACATGTTGTGCCATGGCATTTTAATGGTATGATGTCACTTAGTAATAGGAGTTTTTTCAGCTTCATTTATAAACTTATGGAACCACTGTCATATATGCAGTCTGTTGTTTACTGAAAAGTTACATGGCACATGACTTTGTGTGTGTGTGTGTGTGTGTGTGTGTGTATATGAATGATATACATTAGATATACTTTGGTATAAATTATACATATTAGAGATATATATTTTTTCCTGTTTTAAAGCTTTATATTAATATTCATTTATTTATATAAATGTTTTACTATGTACAGTTTATAATCATTTAGAAATTGATTTTTTCTTCAACTTTTTTCTGTGATTCATCAATGTTATTTCTTATAACTCATTCAGTTTCATTGGTGTATAATATCACATTGTACAAATATACTGACATTTATTTAATCATTTTCCTGTCTAAGGAAAATGATTTAATAAATTTTTTCCCAACTCCATTAATTCTATAGCCCTTTTTTTTTCTTAACTAGATCCCAAATCTTTTGTATCTAATGTTGCCTTATATTTATGAGTCTGTTTCTGGGAACTCCATTCTGTTCTGCTGATAAAGTTTTCTGAACTTCCACCTATACCACAGTTTTATTTATCAGAGGCTCACAGAAAATTTTCAAATCTGATGGGCAAGTCAGCATTTCTCTAACTGCTCTTCTTCCCATTTCTCCTCCCTTAGGAGTGTGTTTATTAATTTTAGTTTGTATTTATCACTTGTAAAAAAATTCAAACATCTTGTTAAGTTATGGTATCTTGATTGGAATTTATTTGAGTCTATGCCCTATTACTTTGGTGTTGCTTATCCTATTTTATCTTTGTTTTTATTTAATGTCTTTCTACTCATATTTTTAATCTCTTCTCCTTTGAAACTCTTTGAACTTATTATAATTTTCTATTGTAAGCATTCATAAATAAACATTTTGGTATATTGTGCTTGGTAAAATTTTCAGTACTATAAATTTCAACCGTTGTGCACTTACAAATTTATGCAGTCCTTTTTTAAGCAATGTAGAGATGGACTCATTTTAAGTTTTTTGAAGCAAGTCCAATAATCTCTGTATTTTAATGGAATAGTTTAGATCATTCATATTTTTTGTTGTCACAGATATGTTTGAATTTATTTCTCTTATTCTAGGTTCTCATACTTAATTTTTTCCACTGTTTCTTTTTTCCTTCATTTTATATTCCATTTATCCCTTAATGTGTTTAAATATTTAAAATCCCATTTATAGTTTTGGTGCTAAAATTTAAAATGTAGCTATGTATATTTAGCTAAGTCTAAAGTTAGTATCTTAACCTCCCTACCAAATGGTGCAAGAAATTTGTAACATTTTAAATCTGATTGTTCCCCTTTTCCTTATATTATTGTTGCCTAGGAATTTTAGTTTTTAACTAACAAATTAATTATTACTTTTATTATGTCATAGAGATTTTGCTTGTTTAGATTTAGATTTGCACAAATTTGACAGCTTCTTTTTGTGCCTTTTTTTTCTTTTTAACATCTCAAAACATCTAAGTTTAGTTTTCTACTTTCTGGGGAACATTTTTTAGAAGTTCCTTTAGTGTAGGTTTATCAATGATATATATTCTAGTTTCTATTTATCTAAAAATTTCTTTATTTTACTCTGCCTCTTAAAATAAGATTTTGCCAGGTTTACAGTTCATGATTAATTGTTCTTTTCCATCAGCTGTTTGAAGTATTATTCTATTGTCTTTTGAATCCTTATTGTTAAGAAGTCTGATGTTATTCTTATTATCAGTTCTTTTTAGATGATTTCTCTTTTCTCTCTGGAAAAGTTCAAGATTTTATCTGGTAATTTGTAGTTATATCATGATACACCTGGCAATGACTTTTTGTATTAGCTCTTATTCCCCTCTCAAAGTCAGATCCTCTGACATAGATTTGAAAAGCAGATAATTTATTTTGGGGAATGAGATAGGAAAAAGAAAAATGGAACTGGTAAAAATGAAACAGGGATGTAGGGATACCCAATCCAAAGGTATAGTATAGATTTCATCACTGTCGTGGAAAATTGGGGCTTAAACCCTCTGGAACCCTCTGAGTTGCTTTTAATAATTCACATCAGAATTGGTTATGTGGGATGTAGTTTTATGGGGGAGGGGAACATATTCCCACAACTTCCTGTTTGCCAGTGGTCAGGGATTATTCCATGAAGTGTTAACTGTCCTGAGTTTTTAGAATTGGTAGAAATGTAGGTATCCATTAGATCCCATGCATCAGAGATGTGCCAGGAAAGAAAGCAAGGGGTGTGAGTCACCATCAAAGCGTGATGTTATCAGCTGTATGTGTAGAAAGACCATTGTTGCAATGATATAGTAAAAGTGACCTAGATGATTTATTTTTATTTTTTCAGTATAATGTATGTTAAACATCCTGAATATGTCATTTTTTCATAATTTCTAAAAATGGTCAATCATTATATTTTCAAATATTTCCTTTCTACCATTCTTTCTCTCACTCTCTTCCTTTCTCTTTTTTTTCCCTCTCCTGATTTTTGTGTGAAACTCCTATTAGACAGAACTTAGAATCTCTAATTTTCTTCTTTATGTAGCTTAATTTAAAAAAAAATCATGACCTTGTATTTCTGTGCTGTGTCCCCATGCTGTATACTGTGTAACTTCCAGGTTATCTCGTGCGTGTGTCTCTGTGTGTGTGTGTGTGTGTGTGTGTGTGTGTGTATTTTGTTGAGTCTCCCTAATATCTTTGTGCTCATTCTTGATAATTTATGTCAGTTCCTTGGGGTGAAAATCTGCCATTTATTGTTTCTTCTGTCTTTCCCATATGGTATTTTGCCTCCTCATGTATTTGTTGATCACTGATTGTAGACTTACTGCTGGGTCTTCATCTGTGTCTGTCCTGTAGACCTCTACTGAAAGTGTGTTCATCCAGAAAGGCCATTAATCTACTTTGGTCAGGCCCCATAGGAACACAGTAGATTTAGGGACTCTGGTAGGCAAATTCCCTTTGTTAGACAGTTTACTCTCACAATAATAGATATCCAAGATAATCAACTTTCATAATGAAACTTTTTATTTTGGCTCATAGTTTTGAAGTTTCTAGTCCAGGATCAGTTGCCCTACTGCTTTGGGCCTTTGTTGAGATAACATGAGCATACGGCAGAGCAAACCTGCTCACCTTATGGATAAGGAACCAAAAAAGAGAGGAAGAAGATAGGTCTGGCATCCCACTACACTCTTTGAGAGCATGCTGTCAATGAGCTAAAGACCTCCCACGAGGTCCCATCTTCTAAAAGAGCTCTCCAAGTTGCAATATATTAGAGACCAAGTGTCTGGGATACTTTTGGAACCAAACCATAGCATCTCCTCCTCCAATATTTTTCACATACCATTTCCTAGAATCTTCGTGATAAAAGGGACTTCATAGATATGATTAACTTATAGATGCTGAGATGGAGAGAATATTGTGTATTATCTGACGGGCCCAATGCACTCACAGGATCCTAAAAGTGAATAAGGGGAATAGAAGAGTTGAAAAATGGAAGCAAGAGAAAGACTTGGTCTGATGTTGCTGATGTTGATGATGGAGGAAGAGGGTCAGGAGCCAAAGAATAAAGATGGTCTCCAGGTGTGCTTCCATGAGGGCTGCAGGGCTGCTGGGCATTGTGCAAGGGTGGCTCAGTGGCGCTTTGCTCACTCCTTGCACCAGCCCTATCATGGCACCTGATAGGGCTAAGCTGCAGCTACAGACCAGATGAACAATGGCAGAATAGAGGAGGCTGCTTTCCAAGCTGCTCTGTGGCATGAGACCAACAAAGCCGACAAAAAGCTTCTTGGTGAGGTGGGGGAAAGAGGGATTTTACTGGGATTTAATACTGAACTGTTAGAACAGCTTGGAGACTCAGAAGTTTGGATACAATAAAAGAAAAGAAGAAAGCTCACTTCTGGCACCTGTGACTGCAGAAGGTGACACACCACAGGAAAAGCAGGGAGATGGACCAAGAGAAGCTACATTTCCGATGGCACTGTGGTATGTTTTGGTACACAGAAATCAGAGATAGAGGACACTGCCAGACTGATGCAGAGGGTGTGCTACACTATGACCTCAAGCAGGAAAGATACCACATCTCTTCTGGTTGTCCACAGAGAAATGAAACAGGAGCTATTTTGTTGCCACACCAAGGTACCTGGTGGGTATGGGAGCAATGAGTCCAAGAGCCCAGATCTGGGAAATCTGAGCTGGGTCTGAGAAACAGACTTGGCAGGTGCCTGCCACACAACTCATGTGTACCTAGGAAACCAGGAGAAAATTAAGCACTGAGAGTGTTTTACTCAGGTTAATATGGGTCATAGGGAGATCCCAGGTCTCTCCCCTGACTTTGGCTTGTAGGACCAGCTTGGCTGGGCTGGGAATTTGAACAGTTGGGTGGGAATAGCTATGTGCTTGGAGACTGAGCTTGGGAGGCTGAGAAGGGTAGGTTTTATGGTTGTTGGAGGGGGGCAAGGGATTGGATCGTCTATTGCATGAGTGGAACCCAGGGAAGACTCTTGGGGTAAAGTCTCCCGGTATGGATCATCAGCTGCCAGGCCCTAGAGGTGGGCTGACTTAAAATCATCAGACCAATTGCTATTTGACTAAGCTCCTGAGGCCTACCTAGAACTAAACCCTGCCTTCTGAAGCTATGCTTATGGGCACACCTGTCACAGAACTCTACAGCAGCTCCATCCTGAGAGTGGAACAGACAAAAATTTCCAAATTGCTATACCTCATACTGCCAGGAAGGGAAGCTGAGAATTTTTGAACTCAAACTCACAACTTGACGAACAACAAAAAAGAGGAAGGATTTGACAGGTCACAACCACTACTCTTGTGTGCAGTACATACCTCAAGAAAAAGCAGAAGGAATGGCATTTCGGATCAGACAATGAACATATATTCTCGTTGACAGGTTTTGACCACCCCAATGGAAACAACTTCTTAATTTTTCATCAAGAGCCTTTTTTCTTCTTTCCTTCCTTCTTCTCTGTCTCTTGATTGTGTGCTGAGTGGTCCATAAACATTTATACATAAACATGTTTTTCTCATTTCTAGTATTTTTGGAAGATAGTTATTTTTTATGGATTTATTTTTTGAGGGCTAGGGTATTTGATTAGTTTAGTATTGTTTTTCTTTTTTTGTTCACTTTGATTCTCTTTTCTTTTGTTAATAGCCAAATTCCATTGTTCTTTCACACTGTTTTCTATTTTATACATCTATTTTCTCTCCTCCTCCCTCAGAATAATCACATCTTACATCTCTTCTGCATTCTCCCTGTTCTCCTTTTGAAATTGCAAACTCTTTTGTAAACTTACTATTTTTATTGTTGGCAATTGCTTTTCATAAAATTTGTTTATTGTGCCAATTAGTGCTGTAGATGTCATAGGAGGAACTAAGTATTTAGTTTAATGCTATATAGTGTTTGCATTGGTTGTTGTTATTATTTGTCTCTCCCTATACCATGAGGTACTAGAAAACTTTAGGAACCCTAAAGTTCAAAAGGTAGCAGCTGTTCCACCTCAGATTCATACTAATAGGTGGGTAGACAATCTGAAAAGACAAGGGAACAAAGACAAGGGAACAAACTATCAAAAACAAACCAAAACACCTCAATAACAGAATCCATTTACACAAAAATGGAGAAAATGTTAGAGAAGGAATTTAGAACATTCATAGTTGAGCTAATCTGTGAGGTAAAAGCTGATGTAAGAGGTGAATTCAGAGAGAAAATACAGGAAGTGAACGATCACATTAATAGATATTCTGAAAAAGAATCAAATGGAAAAACTCTAAAAGAAGGAATCAATAAACCAAATTAAAAATTCAATGGAAAGAATCACCAATAGACTAGACCACTGGGGAGACAGATTTTTCAGGCAACGAAAACAAAGTACATAATCTTGAAAGTAAAGTTGACCATGGAGAAAGATGTTAAGAGACCATGTACATAATTTTCATGAAATATGGGATAATATGAAAAGGTCAAATTTAAGATTCATCAGGATAGATGAAAGCTCTGAAACAGAAACTAAAGAAATACACAATATTTTCAAAGAAATAAAATCAGAAAATTTCCAAAACTTTAAGAATGAAATGGAAAATCAAATACATGAGGCAAATAGGACTCTAAATATATAAAATTACAACAGACCTATACCAATCTACATTATTATAAAAATGCCTAACATACAGAATAAGGATACAATTTTAAAAGTTGCTAGAAAAAAATAACAGGTCACATGTAGAGGGAAACCAAACCAGATTTCAGCTGATTTTTCAACCCAGACCTAAAAGGTAGATGGTATCGGAATAACTTATACCAAACTCTGAAAGAAAATGGATGCAAACCCAATTTACTATACCCAGCAAAATTAAGCTTTAGAATTGAAGATGAAATAAAAACACTTCCACAATAAACGGAAGTTAAAAGAATTTACAACTAGAAAGGCTGAACTTTGAAACATATTTAATAAATATTACATGAAGAAGAAATGAAAAAGAAAATTGAAAACGAGAGAGGAACCACACTAGAAGAAAGGTCAATCAAAGGAAAAACTAATACAAATTAAAAACTAGAAATAAATAAACAAAGACAGGGAATAAAAGTAATCTCTAAATAATAAGTTTAGGCCATTTATAGTCAATATTATCAATGAAAAGACATAGACTGGCATATTGGATTAAAAAATGGGACCCAACAATATGCTATCTCCAAGAGACTCACCTCATAGGCAAAGACATTCACAGAAAGCATGGGGAGAAACATCACTCACATGGATCTTGTAAACAAGCAGATGTTATTTTCTCTTATGAGATAAAATGGACTTCAAGCCAAGGTTAATCAGAAGAGACAAAAAAGGTCATTTCATACTGCTTGTAGGACCCATACAACAACAAGAAATAACAATAATAAATATGTGTGCCCCAAATCATGGAGCATATGTGTACATCAAACAAACCCTTCTCAATATCAAGAATGAAATAGACCACAACAAAATAATCCTGGGTGAATTTCACCTACCTTTCTCACCACTAGATAGATCTTTGAAGCAAAAACTAAGTTAAAAATCTACAAATCTAAAAAATACAAATAATTTAGATTTAACAGATATATGTAGAATATTTCATTTATCAGTAACTGAATATGCTTTCTTCTCAGCAGCACATGAAACATTTTCTAAAACAGACCATATCATAGGCAACAAAGCAACTCTAAACAAATACAAAAAAGAAAAGAAAATACCTTGCATTCTATCAGATCATAATAGAGTGAAATTAGAAATCAAGGATAAGATTTTTAAAAAGCTACTCTAGCACTTGGAGACTAAACATTATGCTATTGAATAATGAATGTATAGCAGAAGAAATCATGGGTAAAATAAAATACTTTGAGGTAAATGAGAATAGTGATATAACATACCAAAATCTCTGGGATATTATGAAGGCAGTTCTCAGAGAAAAGTGCATAATATCAAGCTCATTCATTAAAATAATAGAAAAAACACCAAATAGATAACCTAACATTACATCTCAAAGCCTTAGAAAGAGAAGAACAAATCAACACCATGATCAGTAGAATATGGGAAATAATTAAAATTAAAACCAAAATCAATGAAATTGAAATAAAAAATAATTCATAAAATCAATGAAACAAAAAGTTGTTTCTTGTATAAAGTAAACAAAATTGATAAACCCTTGTCAAAGCTAACCAAAACAAAGAGGGGAAAAACTCAAATGTTTAAAATTCAGGATGAAAAAGGAAATATCACCACAGAAACTAGTGAAATACAGGGGATGATCAGAAACTATTTTTAAGATTTATACTCCAATAAATTAGAAAATCAAGAAGAAATTGACAAATCTCTAGAGACATATGACCCACCCAAATTGAACCAGGAGAATGTAGAAAATTTAAACAGATCAATCTCAAGTAATGAAATTAAAGATGACATCAAAAGCCTATCAACAATGAAAAGCCCAGGACCAGATAGATTCTTGGCTGAACTCTCCAAAACCTTTAAAGAAGAACTAACACCAATTGTCCTAAAATCATTCCAGAAACAGAAAAGGAGGGGACCCTTCCAAACTCATTCTTTGAAACTAGTATCACCCTGCAACTCAAAACAGACAAAGATACATCAAGGAGAGAAAATTTAAGACCAATATCCCTGATGAACAAAGATGCGAAAATTCTTTTAAAAATACTGGCAAATTGCATACAAAAACATATTAAAAAGATACTGTACCATGATCAATTGGATTTCATCCTAAGGTTGCAATGTTGGTTAAACATTCAGAAATCAATAAATGTAATTTACCACATAAACAGACTTAAAGACAAGAATCCTATGATTAGCTCAATAAATGCAGAAAAATCATTTAACAAAATACAGCATCCATTTATGCTGAAAATTCTAGAAAAACCAGGGATAATAGGAACTTACCTCAACATTGTAAAAACTATATACCACAAACCTGAGACAACATCATTCTAAATGGGGAAAAACCTGACAGCTTTCACTGTAAAAACTGGAACAAGACATGGATATCCTCTTTTACCATTAATATTCAAATAGCCCCTTGAGCTCTAGCCAGAGCAATTAGGCAAAAGAAAAACGGTAAAGGATAGTAGTAGAAAAAGAAGAACTCAAACTATCCATATTTGCCAATAACATGATTCTATATTTAGAAGACCCAAAAATCTCCACCCAAAACTTCTAGAAATAAATTCAGCAAAGTAGCAGGACACAAAATATATCAATTGCATTTCTATTCACCAATGATGAGTCAACTGAAAGAGAAATTAAGAAAACTATCTCATTCACAATAGCCCCCAGAAAAAAACCACTCTGGAGAGCAGTATGGAGATTCCTCAAAAAATTAGGAATGGAACCACCATTTGACCTAGTTATACCACTCCTCAGTGTATATCCAAAGGAGTGAAAATTAGCATATTACAGTAATGCAGCCACATCCATGTTTATAGCTCCTCAATTCACAATAGCTAAGCTGTGAAACCAACCTAGGTTCCCATCAACAGATGAATGGGTAAAAAAATTGTCTTGTATATACACAATGGAATATTACTCAGCTGTAAAGAAAATGACTTTATGATGTTTGACAGTAAATGGATGGATCTGGAGACTTATCATGCTAAGTGAAATAAGCCAGTCCCCCAAAGGAAAGGTTGAATGTTCTCTCTGATATGCAGATGCTATCCCAAAACAAGTGAGGGGAGAGGAAGAATAGAAGTTCATTGGATTAGACAAAGGAGAATGAAGGGAAGGGAGAGGGTTGTTTTAGTCAGCTTTTTCATTGCTATGACTAAAGGATCTGACCTGAACAACTTTAGGAGAGGAAAAGTTCACTTTAGGGCTCATAGTTTCAGAGGTCTTATTCTATAGAAGGCCAGCTCCATTCCTCCGGGCTTGAGGTGAGGCTGAACATCATGGTGGAAGAGTGTGGCAGAGGGAAGCAGCTCACATCATGATCAGAAAGGAGAGAGAGAGAGAGAGAGAGAGAGAGAGAGAGAGAGAGAGAGAGACAGACTCCACCTGCCAGATAAAAATATATACCCAAAGCAACGCCCCAATCCACACCTCCTCCAACTACCCCATACCACTTCAGTTAGCACTCAGTTAAACCCTATCAGGGGATTAAGTCACTGATTGGGTTAAGACTCTTACAACCCGATCACTTCTCCTCTGAACCTTCTTGCCTTGTCTCATGTGAGCTTTTGACGGACACCTCACAACCAAAACAAAACAGAAGGATAGGAGTAAGAAAGATAGTGAAATGAATCTGACGTAATTGTACACATATGCATATACCACAGTGAATCTCAACATCATGTACATTCATAAGACTGGGATTCTAATTAGAAGAAGATATATTCTGTGCTTGTATAAATGTATCAAACCTGATTCTACTGTCACATGTAACTAACAAAGAACAATAGCAACAACAAAAAATGGCCTCTAGAGGCTAGAAAAAGCAAGGAAGTGGATTCTCCCACAGAGCTCCAGAGTGAGTGCAGCCCTGCTCTTTGGTTTTATCTTAGTGAAAAAGATGAGGCCCTCTGTCCTCCAGAGTTGTTTCTGAGTCCCTAAATTTGTGGTTATTTTTTGCATCATCATCAGGAAGTGAGTATAGGGCCTCTGCAACCGCTCTAGAGAGCCCTGCTTTATCTGGAAGTCAACTGTCATTAATCACCTGATATTAAATGTCCTGATTGCACCATGATTGTGACTCACCCTCAGGGAAACCCAACTCGCCTCCTTTGCCCATTGATGGTCCCTGCAGCTTCTCCCCACCATTTTGTGATTTCTTTCTTGGGGGGGGGGGGATGGTGAAATTTCTTTGGAATGCTTCCCTCCCTCCCCCTGAAGAGCCTAAAGATAAACTAGATTGTTCTGTCCAAAGTCAGTTGTTTCACAGTAGGACAAGAACATCTGGTTCTTGCTGCGCGCTGTGGTGCATGCCTAAAATCCCAGTGGTTTGGGAAGCTGAAGTAGGAAGATTGCAAGTTCAAATTGCCTCAGCAATTTCACAAGGCCCCAAGCAACTCAGTGAGACTCTGTCCCTAAATAAAATATGAAAAGGGCTGGGGATGTGGCTCATTGGTGAGTGCCCTTGGGTTCAATCCCTGGTACAAAAACAAAAACATCCAGTTCTCCACAATAATGAAGCCATATGTTTTATATAGTTTCTTCTTCAATGTTGTTTACATGTTTCATATTAGTTTTCTTAAAATTCCATGAAGAACAAACATCAGAAAATATTTTACATTTTTTCCCATAATTTTTAATAAATCTATGTAAGGAAAAAGTCTAGTCTTTTTAAAATAGTTCACTTCTCTTGCACCTCAGTGTTTTTTTTTATTTATAAGATTTATTAATTTTCTGAATGTGGTGGCTCATGCCTGTCATCCCAGTGACTTGGAAGGCTGAAGAAAGAGGATGACAATTTGGAGGACAGATGCAACAAATTAGCAAGACCCTGTCTCAAAGTAAAAAAATAAAAAGGGCTTGGACGTAGCTCAGTGATAGAGCACTTCAGGGTTCAACCACCAGTACCCCCCCCCATACACACACAAAAGATCTTAATTTTTTCCAGAAATGCAGCTCTATTACCAGATATTGTCAAAGTTTGATTTTTTTTTTGCATAAAAAATCTTTATTTAATCTTTTCACATGCATTTTTCAACATCAATATCTTCTTAGTTACTGGAGCTACTTGTATGTCTCATAATATGTTCCATGGTATATTATATTTACTGAGTGTCTGGATAGTTTGCATGAGGCCTACCTACCACATGCTGTCATGGTAAGGCAGGATTGAAAAGGGTTCTGTTAGAGATTGGCTTATAGGGGAATTCACATTCATGCTGAATTTAAACAACCAGGTCAATAATATACCAGTTTGGAAGGAATCATTTGAAGATATAAAACAGTTATCATAAAGAAGACAAAAACAAGTGACTTCTTGCACCAGCTTGAATTTCAAACTTCCACTCCCTGTCCAACCTCTCACTCGGCCATCTGAACAGAGTGTACTGAAGCTGAGCAAATCTTCCTGGGTGGCAAATATAAGGATGGGAAGGGTCAGATTTAACCATTCAAGGCTTGTTTCTGTGGCCTCCCTTTACTGTGACCAGGAATCTAGTCTTTTGCTTGCCACATCACATTGTTCCTAATACAAACCTTTGTGGGTTCTGACAGTGCTTCCCTTCTGCACAGCATTCCTTCAGAGACTGTTCTTTCTTAGGAGGAAAAGATCCATATTATTTTGCCTCCACATTTTTTTATTGATAGTCCTCAAATGATCTGTAACGTTAGTCATTTGTCACTAGTTTCTTTTTCTCCAAGAGTTTTAAAAAATTAATTATTAGTTGAAAAATAAAAATTGTATCTACCATGTACAACAGGATGTTTTGAAATACATACACAGGGTGGAATGACTAAATGTGTTAGCTTTGCAAAAAAAAAAAAAATCCCTGAGATAATCATCTTGAGAGAAGGAAAGGGTTATTTTGGTTTACAGTTTTAGAGGTTTCAATCCATGATCAGTTGACTCTGTTGCTTTTGGGATGGTGACAAGGCAGCACAACATCATGGCAGGAAGTGTGTGGTGGAGCGAAGCTGCTCACTGCACTGGAGCTGGGAAGCAAAGAGAAGAAAGATGAGGAGGGGCAAGGGTTCCAGTATTCCTTTCAAGGATACACACCTAATGTCCTAAAATCTCCCACAAGGCCCACCTCCTAAGGGTTCCACCACCTGCCAAAAGCGCCACAGGGTAGGGACCAAGCCTTCAATACATGGCCACTTATCCAAACCATAGTTCTAAATCAAGCTATCCCCATGCCTACTTTTTGTTGTAACAACCCTTAACATGTAGTTCCTTATGATTTTCAAGACTACAGCACATGGCTACTAACTATAACTAACTACACTGTATGATTGAGCTCTTGAACTTACTTCTCCTAACTAAAATTTTGTATGCTTAGACCAACATATCCCCAACCTTCGCACGCCAGCCCTCATCTACTCTGTACATTTGGAAGTTCAAGTTTTTTAGATTCCACATATGCTTGAGATCATGCTGTTGCTAGGTTTTATTTTTTTGTCCCACTAATGATATCTGCTTCCTTTATGCTTTTTAATTTTGTTCTTTTTAGATATACATGACAGTCAAGTGTATCTGGCATAGCATACATACATAGAGTATAACCTATTCTAATTAGGATCTCATTCTGGCAGTTGTACATGATGTGGAGTTTTAACGACTATTCAAATGTAGGAGTATATGTGCTTTAAGATGTGAGATCTGAACTGACTCACATATCATAGGACTATTAAAAATAATTTAACAGAAAAAAATGATGATCACAAGTAAAAATAAATCATTTAAATATTTTCCTTTTATATGGGAAAGTGTACTTGTTATTCAAATGTAAGGAGATCAATGAGATCTCTAAGTTTAAGTAGGGAAATTACCTTATTGGAAAGATTTTAAATATATATAACATAAAGTAATAATAAATATTGTTATTTATGAACAAAATTATATGTAAAAGACCAATAAGATGAGAGGTGAATTGATACCCTCATTTAAAACAATCATAGTGTAAATTAATGCAATGTTTTTGCAGTTAGTTTGGTAGCACCTATCATGAGAAAAAACAACAGAGAGACATACATCCTGGCAAGCAATATTGGCCTTGATCAGAATGTCACTTCCAGATATTCAAATTAAGAATTCTATCTAAAGGTAAAAAGATGACTATTTTACTATTTATATATAATATAAAAATATTGGCATCAATTTCCTTATTCTACAATAAAAATAAAAATTGAAATAAATTATAGAATACAGAATTTAATAATTGTGTAACATGTATAGCATAAGATGCTTGATATTATGAATACAAAAGCAAAATATAGAATTAAATATATATGCCTATTGCAATGTCAAGAGTATAACTCTGTATTCTTGATAATTGCCATTCTTATTAGAGTAAGATGGAATCTGAGTGTACTTATAATTTGCATTTCTTTAGTTGCTAAAGATGTTGAACATTTTTCATATATTTATTGACTGCTCCTATTTCTTCTTCTGTGAAGTGTCTATACAGTTTCTTTGCCTGTTTATTGATTGGGTTATTTTTGTTATTTTTTGTTAAGTTTTTTGAATACTTTATAGCAGCTCAATTCACAATAGCTAAGGTATGGAACCAAACTAGGTATCATTCAACAGATAAATGGATTAAGAAAATATGGTGTATATATACACAATGAAGTATTTCTCAGCCATAAAGAAAAATGACTTTATGACATTTTTTAGCAAATGGATGAATCTGGTAAAGACTCTCATGCTAAGTGAAATAAGCCAGTCTCAAAAAGCCAAAGGTTGAATGTTTTCTCTGATATGTGGAAGCTAACCCACAATAAGGTTGGGGAGAGGGGTAAGGGAAAGAGCAGAAGTTCAGTAGATTAGGCAATGGGGAATGGAGGAAAGGGAGGAGAGATAGGAAAAAAAAGAGTGGAATATATTTGACACAATTTTCCCATGCACATATATTAAAACAACACAGTGAAATCCACCATCATTTTAATCCACAAAATGGGATCCTAATTAGAAAAAGATATATTCTGTGCTTGTTTAATTATATCAAAATGGATTCTGTTATAATGTCTAAAAAGAACCAATAAAAAAGATTATAACCCCAGAGATGTTATATTCTTTTTTATTGCAATGTAAAATTGGAAATAATTTGGCATTTTTGGTTTTCAGCATTGACTTAAATTAACAATTAAGCAAACATTAATTTTTAAATTTTGTTAATATGATTAAATGTTGCAAAATTAACATGAAATATTTTAATTTCTAATTATGGATTTTGATGATATTGAAACCCTCAATAGCAACCTACGGTCTCAGCCTTTCTGAGCCTGCGATATACACACCTGGACTTCATCAATATCTTCCAGTGGAAAATGTAGACTACACAAAGTATTTGGCCACATACCTGGGAACAGGGTTGGGCTATGTTTGTAGGAGCACTGAGCTGGTTTTCTTTCTCCCTATCACCAGATGTGACCTTGTTATATGACTAGCCAGATACTAGGTCTTAGCTTGCACTCTATTTCTCATTGTAGCTATAACCCCCCCCCCCCCACACACACACAGAGCTCTTTCCTGAGTAAGGTTATGCTAGATTCTTTTTTGTGTGTAGAATCATGTTTTAAGTTTCAGAGAGTTCAGATGAAACCTTCCATTTTAGGGCTGCAAATACCTACTAGATATCCAATATTGCAACTGTTCCCTTCTCTTTCATTTCCAATGAAATTCTTTGGCTACTGAGACCACAGTGTTATATCTATTGAATGTATTTAGACTTTTGGAAATCATTGATCTATTCATGAGTAGACTCAAGTATTGCTCTATCTACCATCTTGAAAAAAACTTATTTATTTATTTTAGTTTTCAGTTCCAACAATCCTTATTTACAGACATTGACCCTGTGACCTGGGATGGAGGATGAAACTCTGACAGCCTAATGTGCCCCAAAATGTTTAAGCAATGGGATCATGGGATGTTTTGCATCTTGTTTGCTAAGATACATGTGCTGAGCTATGGAGACATAGCTGGAATAGTTGGCACCTATTGGCACATTCCAAGGACAGGTTCAGGTGTGCAATTGCCTGGGTTGTTGCAATACTTTGAAATGGGATGTTCTACTGGAATTAAAGTAATCTCAAGCAATACAAAGTACAAACTTCTTATGAACTTGGATTTTCCTCTGTGCTCCCCACATTAGCTATTCAATGTCAAACCCTTCACTCCATAAAGAAGAAGTTGACTAAATCAAGGTTATAGATGAATAATCATGAAAGTACTTTATACAAGGTTGGTGTTATAATGTCCCTGGGAGTATAGGTCTGGTCTGAAACTTGGCATCTTAGAATTGGCAGGGAAAGACTGCCAACACAATGTTTAATTTACTCCATTCCGAAACTTGACATCCAAGTACTATTTAAAGTAACAGTTTTGAAAGAAACAGTTTTGATAATCTGTAAACTTGACATTTTGAACAGCTTTATTAATTAATTAAAATACTTATATCCTTTCAGCCATATGTTTATAACTCAAAAGCATCATGCAAACACCTGAATTATTTATGGATCTGTTTCATTTGTAATTTTAACATAACAACTGCTCTAATCATGGACCAGATAGTGAGATGAACAATTTATAATTTTTACCTAATTTAAACCTCATGAAAGCCCTATGACATAGTTATTATTTTTATCTGCATTATACAGAAGAAGGACTTAGAGAAGCTTGTTAACTTGCCTTATCAACTAAAAACCTTAGTAAACTCTAAGACTTAATAGGTTTTATGGCTTTAATTTGAATCTAGGTGGCTTAATTTCAGAGTCTCCTCACACACAGTATGTTGTACCTCAAGATCATGAATACAATATATTCTTTGTTTATTTACGTGTTTTTAAATTTTAGGACAAACAATAATGTTATATAGTTTTTCATTTTTCTTAGTATTTAGTATTTTCACTACTTTTATAAATGATTTTTTGTTAGTTTTTATATTTGATGTTACATAGAAATAGAGTTTCCTTTAACATTTTAGTATGAAACTGTTTAAACACAAGGAAAATTGTAAGTAATTTACATTGAACATTTATGTACCACCAACTAGATTCTAATGTTGGTGTTATAAGTAAATATACCTTCCTTTCTTTTAACTTAGCAGAGTCTGTCCTCCTTCTCTCCTTTCCTTCTTTCCTCTCACCTCCCACCTACCCTGGGCCCTTTCATGAACTGTCACAGACTTGCACAGAATCAAGGCAGATCATGGCATTTGTGATGGCATTGGTAGTGGGTGGGGGTCATCTGTGAAATAGCACCTTGGCATCACCATCCGGTCTGAGAATTGCTGAAATTCCGTTTAGTCCTTAGTCATTGGGTCCTAAGGATGGGTTGCAGTTGAATTGCAAATTGTTTACATGTATTTAGGGCCAAGGTAGATTATTTATTTATTTTTTACTTCAGGGACATTCTCAGGCCCTTGGAATCACTAGTTTCTTGCAACCTGGTGTGGTAGGAACTCTGAAAAACATTTCACATGTGTTAAAGTGAAACAATTATCCTCTTGCAAGTGGACATTGCTATGGTTTAGATAAATATCCCATAGAGGCTATGTGTCAAAGGCTTACCAGCCAGTGATGGTACTGGGAGGTGGGGGGATCTTTAAGAGGTGGGGCCTTCTGGGAAAAAGTTAAGGCATTGAGACTAATCTCTTCATATCTGGATTCAAGCCCCTTCTTTTCTCTCTGCATCCTGACTATCCATGAGGTTACGAAGCTTCCTCTGCCATGTGCTCCCAACATAATGTCCTGTCTTGACACAGGTCCAAAGTAAATAAGCCAAGCAACCATGGACTGCAACCTCTGGAACTAGGAGCCAAAATAAACCTTTCTTTCTTGTAAGTTGATTATCTCAGATATTGTGTTACAGTGATGCAAAGTTGACTAACATAGACAGCCTTACATGATCTGAAGTTTTTTACATCCTTCCCCATTAATTCAACCTAAATCCTCATTTTCTCAGGAATTCATGCAAAAATGCCTGAGTTTTCTTCATTTTCATTCCAACTTTTCTCCCTCCAAGTATTCCTTTTCTCCATATCTCTTCTATTCATGATGATGCCTTTGACCCATAGTGACTAGATTAGAAAAAAAAATATCAAGGAAATATCCTTCTTTTTCTCCTAATTGTATCTTACCTATTTCTCCAAGAAAATAATCCTAGAATATCCTAACTGATATTCAAAGGCAAAGAACTGGGTATGGTAACAGGGTGCAACATATCCCCAAAGGCTATGGGTTAAAAAGAGACAACCCTGTCAACACCTTGATCTTGAACTTCTAGACCCCATCATAGTGAGACATCTTTGGTTTAACCCAGCCTGTGGGATTTTGTGATGGTAGCCTGAGATTAAGACAGCATATATATTATTTTTTTATACTTACTTTTATTTGATATATCTTAAATTTTCATGGAATTTTTTTCTATACAAAAATATCCAAGGATTTTTTTTTTGCTATAAATCTCATATTTTATAAAGGAAAATAATTTTATATTTGCTTACTTCTAGTTTAAACAGATTTTTGTGTTTTAAGCCATATACTTTTAGGCTGATATTACTTTTTTGTTAATTTATTAATATCAAATATAGTTAATACTGTTTCCAGTGGAATTTTTTATTTCAGTTGGAATGTTAATAATTCTACATTAAGTATGAGGGTGTCTTGCATTTTTAAACTAGATCTTTATTATTTATTTTTGATATTTATTACATATTAGATTTATATAATAAGAGACTATTCTATTATTTCTCATTTTAAAAGCTTTTTTTTTTTTTTTTTTTTTTTTTTTTAAGAATCAGGGTTAGCCGGGCATGGTGGCACATGCCTATAATCCCAGTAAGTCAGAAGGCTGAGGCAGGAAAATAGTAAGGTCAAGGTCAGTCTCAGCAACTTAGTGCTGCCCTGTTTCATAATAAGAATTAAAAGGGGTTGGGGATGTAGCTTAGTGGTAAAGTACCTCTGGGTTCAATCCCCAGTACTTAAAACAAACAAACAAAATAAACAACAACAACAAAAGAATAAGGGCTAAATTGTGTTAAATATTGTTTAACATATACCATATTAATCATATGTATTATATTTTGCCTTTTAATGTTTTGCATTATATGGATTTTCTAATATTAAAATATCCCCATATATTTAAACAATCCCAAATAATGTACATTAACTTTTAAATTTTCATTTGTATTTTTTGAGGTTTTTGTGTATATAATCATAATTGAGATTTGTCTTTAGTAGGAATGACCAACCTCTAGAATTCATGACCACACATCCCCACAGTACCCATTTCAAGGAGGAAGTGTGTTCTTAACTGTGATTTTATCCACTTGATATTTTAGTTATTATCCATGACTCTACTTCCTCCCTCAGGATTCTCTACTAATGATTTTTATGCCTTACATGTGGTCATAGTTGAGGTTGGCTACACCTATTCCTGTTCATAGGTTCCTCAGGGAAGAGCTGGCATTGATTTTATAGTTCACATTTATACTTGGAAGGGTCAACCTTCTCAGGTCACATGCTCTACCTTATCTGATCAGAGAAATCAACCTCTTCTTTGGAGGCAGGGTGTCATATCAGATGCTAAACGAATGGGGATCTATCTTTCCTGCAAATTTGATAATGGGAACTGTAGTCAAGGATAGGAATTTCATATGGTTGTTTGCAAATGCTTTTTTCATTTCCTTTATCCTCGTTGATATTTTTTGTGGCGTCTGGTGCTGTGAGTCCTCTCCATCTCTTAGGAGGTTCTTCTGTTGGTTTCTCCTATAGCATTCTCCTCCCTTGCAGAACTGGCCTCTAAATTGTGATCCTCCTATCAGACTCCTTTTAGGCTCCTTTTCTCAATTCTTCTGAAATGTTGATATCCCCCAGGGCCCACTTCTGCTTCCTTTTCCTGGATGTTTTCATCCAAATCTGACCCAGGTATTTCCAGATTCCTTTTTATCTCTTCCAGCTAACAAGAAGTAAGGGAAGGTTGACAGAGTTGAATGTCAACATCTTTTCACTTATAATGAAATAATAGATCTGAGTACTGATCATCAAAGCTGATAATATAATAATAAAAAAGGAAGGCAAACAGTGCCTAGTGATGGAAATATGTTATCTGTGTATTTTCTTGCTAAAAATGTGAACTTGAATCTGATGAAACATTTAAATGTAATGATCAGTTTATAGTCACTACCAAGGATAGTCCATCTCTGGAATGCAGTCAGCAAAATGTAGAAAATATATAATTCTACTGTGCAAACCATTCACTTTCTTCAACAAATAAACTAGCAAAGAGGAAGGGAAGATGAGAGGGAAAATTGGTGGGGGGTGGAGAGACTATAGGCTTACAAATCTTAAGACAAAGCCTTATCTCCTTGTTAGGATTCTCATTCAATGTAAAAACCAAGCATTGGTCAAAGGTGAAATTTGTACATAACAGGATATTTAATAAGAAGTTATTGTTGATCTCGATGTGATAATAGTTTTGATGTTTTTTTTTTTTCTGTTTTTTTGTTTTGTAGCACTGGAGATCTAACCAAGGTCTTGCTCATGCTTAGACACGTGCTCTACCACCGAGGTACACCCCCAGCTCTTTTTTTTTTTTTTTTGTATTGTATTTTTGAGACAGAGCCTCACTAAAATGCCTAGTCTGGCTTCTAACTTGTGATCCTCCTGTCTTGCTCACCTCCCAAGTAGCTGAGATTGTAGGCTTGTGTCAACACATCCAACTTGAGGTTGTTTTTTTAAACAAATATTTGTATTATTGAAAAATGTATGGGTGAAAAGATGTGATGTCTTAAAAATAATCCAGATTTGGACACAGAGGTGGGGGCAGATATGAATAAAACTAGACTGGCAATGAAATGATAATTTGTGAAGTTGGGAGATGGATATACATGGGTAACTACTGACTACTTTATCTATTTATATGTTTAAAATTTTGTAATGAATCAACAAGTGATAAACATTACAGGTGGTACACACCTGTAATCCCCACAGTTTGGGAGGCTGAGGCAATTTAGGGAGGCCCTAAGTAACTCAGTGAGAACTTGTCTCTAAATAAAATACAAAAAAGGGCTGGGGATGTGGCTCAGTGATTAAGTGCCCCTGGGTTCAATGCCCCATATAAAAAAAAATCATCTGTATTTGAATTCCAGATCCCACCAACCATATTCTAGGTAGACACACGTCACATGAATTTCCTACTGGTACCTCCAAATTAGCTTTCCAAAAGGCCATTTCCTCCATTTTTATTCCTGTCCTCTATTTCTTCTGGTAATGTTACTATCATTCATCAGTTATTCCAGAGACTCACCTGTCATATTCCACTAGATTCTTCTTCCCTGTCCTCTATGACATCCTGTGAGTCTTCACCTCTACGGATTCCACACCCTTAATATCTCCCTATCAATCTTCCCCTCTCCACTCCCATTGCCACTGTGGGAATTCAGCCACCATTATTTGTCACTTGAGTTCTCTCAGAAGCCATTGAACATTTCCGTTCCATATTTATTCTTCCACATTCACGTTTTATGTTTATCTCTTTAGGATCCCCTGCTGACCTCACCTTTAAGGGAACTTTTACCCTGTGTTCACACGGCATCCTGCATATCTGTTTTGTTGGCCACATCACCAGACATGCCCTGTCCTCTTATTATTCATAGCAAGGAACAATGAGAACTGGAAGGGACAGAGAACCATCCTCCCTCTGACTTGTCTTTCTTCTCTGCCCCCTTTCCACAAAAAACTTGCATGCTCCCTCTTTTTAGAAATTTTCTTCATCCTATGAGGCCAGATTAGGCAATTGCATTCTGTCCCCCAGTGCATGTTATTTTCATCCCCATAATTAGATATAGGGATACAGGATTGTTTTTGCTGGCTGATTTATAAATTCTGAATGCTAGAGAGTGAAAACCTGGAGAAGAGGTAGTTTGTCTATGAAAATATTTGGCATTGAACAATCATTTATTTTGTCAGTCATCCAACAAGTACTGTTTGAACATGTCCTATGTTCCAGGTACTGTTTTGAAACTGAGGATAAAGCTGTAAATACAAAAGCTTCTATGGAGTGCTATGGTTTGGGCCAGTGTCTCCAAAGGCTCTTGGTCCCTAGCCTGTGATGCTATAGAGAGGTGATGGAACTTTGAAGAATCTTCCCAGAGCAGCGTGCAGTGGGCAGTTCTATCTGCCATGCACTTCTACTATGACACACTGTTCTGCCTCAGGCCCGGAAACACCTGGGCCATAAACCATGGATTAAAACCTTGAAAAATGTGAACCAGGCACTTTTGTTATAGTGTCAGAAAGCTGTCTAACCCATGATGCTTAACATTTTACTCTTTGGAGGCAAATGACGAACCTGTATAAGAGTAAATGATAGGTATAAGCCTGACATGCTAAAATGTCACAAGGCAGAGAAGAGATGAAGAAGAAATGCTATGATTTTTTTAACTTTCACCAAAGGCCTCCTTGAGAAGTAATATTTAAGCACAGGCTTGAGCAAGTTGATGTGGGTACATATGTTAGAGTTCTAGGTGGAGAGGCCCTGGGCAAGTGATAAGGCATTGAATTTGGAGACACTTTGTGAAGAAGGTTTTTTTTTTTTTTTTTTTTTTTTTTTTTTTTTTTTTTTTTTTTTAGGTATGGGGGATTGAACCCAAGGGTGCTTTACAAACACTGCATCTCTAGTCTTTTTTAAAATTATATTTTTAATCATTTTAATTTATTTCTTTTTGGAACTGAGGAGTGAACCCAGGGGTGCTTTACTACTGAGCTACATTTTCATCCCTTTTTATTTTTGGAGACAGGGTCTTGCTAAATTGCTGAGACTGGCCTCAAACTTACTATCCTTCTGCTTCTCTTCCCAAGTCACTGGGTTTACAGGTGGGCACTATTCCTGGTTGAAGAAACATTATTTAAAAGACTGAAGAAGGCAGGATGCCTACAGGTGAGTGGGCGAGGTAAGAACAATTGAAAATGAACTCAAGAGAGGTTAATAGTGACCTTGGTCCTCTGTGGTCTTGTGGGCCATTAAAGAGATTTGATTTTTCCTTCTTATCTGTTTGGGAGCCCTTGAAGTGTTTTGGGCAAGGGCATCTCATTATTGACTTACATTGTAACAGAATGATTCTGGGTTGCTAAGTGGAGAATGGATAATAAAGTAAAAAGTAGAAGTGATGTGATCAGTTAGGATTCTGCTAATAATTCGTGCTGGAGATGTCATAGCTGGAGGCAGGACTGTGGCAGTCATGATAAAAAAAAAATGGTTGGATTGTGAAAATACAGTAAAGGCAGAGCTGATATGGTTTTCAATGGATAGAATGTGGGTGTGAAAGAAAAATGGAAGCCAAGGACAGGATGGTCTGTTATAAACCTGACACATAGTAAGTAGGTACACAATATGCATTTATTGAAGGAGCAAGTGAATATCACATTCTAATATGTTCTTCTTCAGTAAGTTGAAGTAATCTTGAAGTCTGGGATTGTGTCTTATTTGACTTTATACCAGCAACACCTTGCATAGTTCTCAGACAAATTAGGTACCTCCCAAATATATCTTCTGTAATCAAATACATCATCCAGAATGGAGGAAGGGGACATTTTCTAGGAAGTTGTAGGCTATCACATTATTTGAGTTACTATTTCTGGTCCTGCTCAGTCTCTTCATTTCTGCCCTAAGCTGTGTCTCTAGTTCCCAAACTCACTTAGCTGATGAGGGACACACATACAGCTATGAAGCTCATAGTATTCATTCAAGAACTACGAATATATTTCAAATGTATTTGGAGAGTTGATGTATGCAATAAGAACAAAGTGAATTCAGTGGGAAATTAAGACCACAGCAGATGCCCTGCTTTTTGTAGGTTGCCAAGAGTTCAACTGAGAGGAAAAGGAGCTCAGCCATTGTCTGTTGAGGAACAAAGACGAATCTTGCCCAAAATGAAGAATAGGCAGAGCTCTGATTCTTAAGGTCTCATTCAAATGGCCCCTTGTGTGTGGTGGGTACAGATGAAGGGCTAAGTGGGAATGGCCAGGATTCTAACCTGACCTACTAAGGCTTGTCTGGGATGCCAGCTGCTGGGGTTGACTGGAGTCCAAAGAGTTGGACCCAGAGAAAAGGAAATCCCAGGGACCAGGACTGGCCTTTTAATTTTTTATTTCTGCATCTCAGAATGGCAGAACCCACGATTGGCAAGATTTGCAATTTCCCTGCTGCCTCTTATTTCTTTGCTCTGTGGCAAATACAGCTTCCCTCAAACTTTCTGTTAATTGACTTTACAAACTTGCCCCAGAATTAGCTCTGACAAGGTGAGACCCGTGTGGCTGCTTTAAAATCTTTGGAAATAAAATAAACATTTCCTCCTACACACATCAAGTGTATCAGCACACTGTATAAATATTATTTGTAAAAAGGCTAAATCTGGAATCATGATTGAAAAGGAGGGAGACAAGTATATCATACATATGAAGGCTACAGATACCAAAACCATAACCAAAATAATACTAATGGAATCTCTCTCTCTCACTCTCTGTCATCTACAATCACATGAGATTGCACACAATCTTTTCTTGAAATTTTACACAGACTTTGAAGCTTTTTTAAAAATATTTGTTCAGCTAGATAAATAAACAAGTTGGATGATGAATAACTAATAATTCGAGAAAAATCAAACTGCTTTAATAGTTCCAGGGTGATTTCATAATTTGGCTCAGATATATTTACATACTCAGGAATTTCATTCCTCTTTGCTAAAATTAATTTAATGAAATAAATGAAAACAATCTTGGTACATGTGAAACTCTGTTTCACAAAGTACAACTAATAAATCCTAGGACCTTCAAATAAATTTAGAGTCAATTTTTATGTTGTGTTTTATTCAAGGGTTTTCATCATTCATTTTGGTTGGTTAATTGTTCTTCACTTTGGCACATCAAAATCATAAAATCCTATTGTTGACCAATATTCAACCATGTACCCTCTAAAATGTGGACTAAGAGTAAACTCAGTTAAAGTATCAAAATAAAAGCCTTCCTGGAATAAAACAAGTCACAAAACATTTTCATTATCTTGCTTTCTTCATACAACCTCATGATGTTTGTGGCCCTAGCTCTAAGGAGATGGGGCTCTATCAGAACAGAGTGTTCAGCCAGACACCACTGTCTCAGGATCTGGAATCTCAGGGCTGTGTATGTTTATTAATTCAGACCTGTTTTTTTTTTTTTTTTTTAAAGAGAGAAACTGTACAGACAATCTCTGACTTATGCTGGTTTAACTTACAATTTTTCTGTGTCACAATGATGCCAAAGCATATAATACAATCAGTCTGCTTTTCACTTTCAGTATAGTATCCAATATGTTACATGAAAGATTCAACGCTGTGTCATAAAATGGGCTTAGTGTTAGATGAATTGTCCAGCCAAAGGCTGTTAAGTGTTCTGAGAACATTTAAGTAAGCTCTAGGTTAGTTATAATGTTTCATAAGTTAGGTGTATTAAGTGTATTATTCAATACAGAATGGATTTATCAGGATATAACACCATAGTAATTAGAGGAGTATCTGTATTAAGATAAATTTCTTGATTTTTCTTCTGCTGCTTTAGGGGACTATTCATGGGTGGCTCGTTCACTGCTAAGGCTGGGATTGGAAATCTGGGAATCTGAGTTTTTATGTGAACCTTTAATAGAGCCCTTCCTTTGGCCCCATTCTGAATTCAGCACTTATAGGTAGCTCTGCTGCCAGCCCCAGAAGCTTTTCAGGTCTTGTGCACAGACTACCTTGTTCTTTCTTGTGTTTCCCTTCCCCCCACTGCAGGGTGGCCTTGGCTTTTTTTTTTTTTTTTTCTTTTTTCTTTTTTTTTTTTTTTTTGCTGAACCAGCTTCAACTGTCCACAAGCCTCTGTCTTCACAGAGATGTCACAGTCATCTGTCATCTATTTTCTTCCCTTTCTCATTACCTTTTAGAAATATTTAAATAGAGATGTAAGGTTTTAGATTTTTTTTTTTTACAAATTTCTTGGGGTTTCAGGAAGTTCTGCAGATAAATATACAGTTTCAATCTGCCATATGTAACTAGGGCATGTGCACTGAAATTTTGTTTTCCTGGTAAATTCTTGTTTTCCTTCAGCAAGTCCAGTTTAAGTTCAATACCTGATCCACTTTACTGTGCAGAGATCCTGGGTAACCTCCCTCCTCAACCAAGCAGCAAATGCTTCTGCTTTAGGTAATCCCAAGAAGTCCCACTAAGGAGATGCAGGAAAGTGAAGAGCACCTGCTACACTGGATAAATCACTGCCGACTTCATTTATTTTAGCATTTCTCTAAAGAATGATGCTGTTCAACTAGTCCTTACAATATTATAAAACTAAACAAATTGAGTTTTATAAGAATGACACAAAGAAATGACATAGCCTTGTGGGAAACATTTTGTTTATTTTTTAATATTATTATTTTTAAGTACTTTATTTTAGCCAGAACAGAAATTTTAAAGTGTGATTACCTTATGTTTGGTTTTATGCTCAGCTAATACTCTATTGATATTTATAGTGATATAACTGTTTATTTGTTTGGAGATTTTATTCTGTGATTTTTATCAAGTGACTATTTTTCTAATTACCAAAAATATACTCGTCAATAATTGACATTTTGAGAAAAAAAGGACAGTGTGAAGATATAAGAAAAAAATCTCATTTTCTAAGATGAATTATTATATACAGTTTGGTTTATTTCCTTTAATATATTAAAAAATGTCTACATGTACATACATTTTCCCTTTTGACTTATCTTTAATTGTATATACCTCCATGATTAACATATAAAGGGTTTTTTATTAAAATGAAATATTTTATACATTTTGACTTAACATGATCTTTTACTCTGTCAAGTACAGAGATAATCTTGTCTTACCCAAGTTTTTATTATTAAAAATTATTTCCTAGTTTGATAATAAAGTCATGGAATTAGTTTTTACTTATATTTGTTTATTATTTATGGTGACATTATCAAATATTATTAATATTTTTATTTTATTATTATTTTGGGGGGGTACTGGGAATTGAACTCAGGGGGCATTCAACCACTGAGCCACAGCTCCAGACCTTTTTTGTATTTTATTTGGAGACAGGGTCTTACTGAGTGGCTTAGTGCCTCACCATTGCTAAGGCTTGATTTCAATTTGTAATCCTCCTGCCTCAGCTTCCTGAGCCTCTGGGGATTATTTTTTTTTTAATTGTCTTGTGTCTATTGTCCTTTGCCCACTTTTCTAATAGGGTAGATTTTATTTTTATTTGTTGATTTTTAAGACATTCATACATCTTAAGGTGAATAACAATATGTCCATCACATGTGGTTGAAGTTTATTTTTGTCTTATTTTTTAAGTAAGACAAAATGCAAATGCCTTTCAAGTTATTCAAAAGGTAAATTTCTTAATTTTTCCTTTTTGTTTTTCACTTTCATGTCACTCTTCATCTGCATTGCTCCATCTATGCTTACTACCAGAGCGATGTCATTCATTTATTTCAGCTTCGTGTAACCTCTATAAGGTCACATCTCCCTAACTTATTACTTCAGGTAGGTCTGTCTCCCACACTCCAGGCTGTCCACTCCCTTTTGGATGCCAAATAGGAGTTTTATACTTAGCCTGTACAAACTAAACTCATTTTCCCTCTGAAGCCAGCTCCATGGACACTTCCCCTTTCAGTTGATGGGAGTTCCATCTTTTCAGTTATTCAGACCAAGCATCCTTTCCTCAACTTTATCTCTTCAACTACTGCCATACAATCTTTCGGGAAGGTTTGGTGGAACTCCCTTCAGGTTAACCTGGAGTTGTTCCCCTCTTTACAGTCTATTACTTAACTTTCTATGCTAAACCATTCATTGTCTCTCACCTGGAACTCTCCACGGACTTCTTAACTGAGCCTCTGCTTCCAACCCTACCCATTTGCTCCATAAGTTTGATTCATGGCCAGAGTAAATCCCTTTTTAATCTTAAAATCACATCTCATTTCCTCAGAGTAAAATTCAGATTCCTTACAGTGGTCTACAGAGCCCTATGATCTTCTTCCCTTACCTCTCTCACCTAGTTCCTACTGTTCCCCATTTTCTCACATCTTTGCAGCCACCCTGGCCTCCTTTTTGCTCCTCAAACACTACCCAAGGATAGTCTTGCTTCAGAGAATTTGCCCTTGTGGTTTCTTCTGCCCATAGCTGACTTCCTTCAACTCTGATTAAATATTGCCTATTCCCCTTCTCAATTTTTGGTTCCAACTTCTCATCTCCAAACATACTGTAATCTATTTATTTCATCTATTTTAAAATTATTTCTTTTACTCTGTGACATTGTTTACAGATGTATGTATGTAAATAATTAGATAAGTCCCTGGCGTATAGATAGCATTCAATAAGTAGGTGTTGACTCAATCTTTAGGAAGTTTTCTAAGTTGAGGTTATAATTTTACTTACTTATTCTGATTTTATATGGTATGATTTGCTTAAGGAGTAAAGAGAAGCCTGTAACTTTTTTCTTTTAGTTGGTTATACCTGTGCACCATCACTGTTACTATAATAATATAGCAATTCCCCATTTGTAGAAATATTGGCTTTATGATACGCTTAATTATTCTGTTCAGATTATTTGTTTTAATAATATTATATATTTCATTAATGAATGCAATCTAGTCATCCCACTCATGGCTTTAATTTCAGGTATTTATTGAATATTTGCCCAACACAGCACTGGAAGTGGGTCTTTATTTAACTCCATTGGTCTTTTTTTTCTGTCCTTGTCCCAATAACTATGTCAATATCTAGTAGAACAAATCCCTCTTTTTCCTACTATATTTTAAGTTGAATGTGTTATTCAAAACTATAGTTTCTGGGTTGATCTCTGTGTCTGGCTTCTTCCATCTTTAAAAAAAATAAGAATACAGAGATTTCTTTAAGGCAATGTTTCAAATACAAAAACAAATGTTCTTTTTTCTTTGTCTATAAGGACATCTGTTAACCCAGTGCAGTCAGGTCTTGCACTTAGATCTGTTTTTCAGTAGTACCATTGTGTGCCTGTCACTCCCTCTTCATGATTTTTGACAGAGATGACTGAGGTAATGGGTGATAAGAAGCAAGATCTCCTATTGGGGACCACATGTTGGCTTCAGTAGTGGTATTTTTTTTTCCTAATAAGCCCGCCAGCCTAAGAGGGCTTTATTCCTAAGAGGATGTTTAACGCAATTCACTGGTTTCCTAGGTGGAATTACTGCCCACAGAGTGAGGTCTTTCCCCAGGATCTCACAGCTTCCTTTTCACAGACCAAGACTCAGACCTTCTCACTGATTTTTAATTAGACAGCTTTAGCAGTCTACTATACCTCCTGGCTTCCTTCAGTGAGCAGGGCAGATGGAGGTTCCAGAGTAAATTTTTGGAGAGAATTATAGATAAGTGTGCTGCTCACTTTACATCTAATATTTGGATGGAAAGAATGCCATGTGGACTGGAGGAAAGGGGAAATCTCTCGGGTGTCAGACCAAACACATATATACAAATTTATTCAACCTATGTGTATACTTTAGTTCTAATGTATCTAGAGATAGACAGAGAAATCAAATTTATTTAGTTAAGGAAACCTAAAAATTGGATAAGAGTAATTTGAGTTAGTAGAATCATGGATCCCCTCTTTTATTTACCTCTTCAAAGGAAAGAAAATGCATAATATAAAGAGGATGTACACTCTAAGCTACAAACCCAAATAAACCAGTATTAATTTCAACTATGGGGAAGATTAAAATATTTTATCTCTTTATCCAAGTTTTATTTGGATGTCCTTAGCTATCTAGCTCTTAAGTTTACTTTTCAGTATGAAAATAGAATTCTCAAGATTGAAGAGAGGAAGTTTCCTGTCCATATATAAAGATGTTGCCTTGGAATTCATTTGGACAAATGATGACCATAATTTAAAGAGAAAGAGAGCGTAGTACCATTTAAACACCATAGTTTGATATATTTAAAAAGCTAATATATTTTTAAATTGAGATATAAGGCATATACCATAAAATTCATCTCTATGCAATGAAAAAATCAGTGGGTTTCAGTATATTCACAAAGTTGTGCAACTATCAATACTATCTAATTTCAGAACATTTCCATCATCCCTCAAAAAAAAAAAAAAAACCTCATTACCAATCAGGAATCATTCCCCATTCCTTCTCTGCTCCTAGTCCATAGAAATTATTAATCTACTTTCTATTTGCGTATCCTGAACATTTCATATAAGTAGAAGCATACATCCTGTGGACTTTTGTGGCTGATTTCTTTCATTTACCAGAATGTTTTTGAGTTTAACTATGTTGTAGTTTCAACTGATACTCATTCTTTTTGTGTATGAATGTGTTGGCTTCATTGTATGGATACACCTTTTGTTTATCAATTCATCTACTGATGGATATTTGATTAATTTCCAATATTGGAGTACTATGAACAATGATGCAATATTATATGAACACTGCTCATATGTACATCTGTGCTCAAGTTTCTGTGTGACGATACATTTTCGATTTAGGTATGTACTTAGAAATAGAATTGCTGCATAATGTAAATTTATATTTGATATTTTAAGTAACTGCCAAACTTTCGCCCAAGCAACTGTACCATTTCACATTCTAACCAGTAATGTAGGAGATTCTGATTTCTCCACATCATTGCCAATGCTTAACATTTTAAATTTTTCTTTTTATTATACTGATCTTAATGGATGTAAAGTAATGTTGAAATGAAGTGGTTTTGGTTTGCATTTCACCAATGACCAATGATGATCATTTTTTCATGTGTCATTTGAATAGCTTCTTTGAAAAAATGTCTATCCAAATCTTCTGCTCAGTGTTTAATTGGGTCATTTTGTGGTTGTTGAGTTGTAAGAATTCTTTTTATGTTTTGGGTACTAGATCTTTATTTATATTTCTCTCTTTGTGATGTCTGCTTGAGTTTGGTATGATGGTAATATTGACCTTATATCATGGATTGGAAAATACTTCCTTTTCTATTTATGGGAAAAATATCTGAAGAATTGTTATTAATTATCTTTAAATATGTAACAAGATTGGGTTTTTATTAGTGTGTAGTTTTTTTAAAAAAATACCTCATTCAATCTCTTTACTTGTCTAGTCAGAACACCTATCTCTCCAGGAGTAGGTTAGTATTTTGAGTTTTCTATGACTATGTCCTTTTCGTCTAAGTTCCTTCACTTATTGACATATAATCATTTATAATCCTTGCTTCTGTGCAATATATAATACTGTTATCTCTTTCATTTCTTATAATAATTCTCATCTTCTCCCTCTTTTTTCTTGGTTAATCTACTTAATATTTTGTTAACTTTCATCTTTTTAGTGAACCAGGTTTTGGTTTCTTCAGTTTTCTTCAATGTTTTATATTTCATTAATTTCCACTCTGATCTATATTATTTCTTTTTGTTTGCTGTAAGTTTAGTTTGCTTCTCTTTAACCAGTGTCCTAAGGTGAAAATTTTGGTTATTGATATGAGATACTTTGTTCATGTTAATATAGTTGTATAAACCTATAAATTTCTTTCTGATTGCTGCTTTAGCTACATCCAACAAGTTGTTTTGTCTTTATTCTAGAAAAGTCTGTTTAAAATATTTTCTCATTTCTTTTTTGATTTCTGTCTTTGATTTTTAGACATTTGATTATGTTTATATATGTAGACACAGGTCTATTGAAATTTATTCTAGTTAGAGTTAATTGAGCTTCTTGTTCAAGGTATACATTATTGTTTTTAAAGTTAAGTTTGGGAAGCTTAAGGCCATTGTTTTTATCAAGCATTCGTTTTTTTTCTTTCTCTTCTCCTTTCTAGAACTTCCTTTGTGTGTGTATTGGTATACTTGATGGTGAACCACAAGTCTTTGAGATTGTTAATTTTAATTCTTTTTATTCGTCAGAATATATATGTATATATATATATATATATTTATAATTTTATATATACATATATATTTCTACATATATTTTTTCTACATATAATTATATATCATATATGTATAATGCTAGAAATTTTGACAGTGTTATCTTTGCTTTTTCAAAGAAGAGGATTTTTTGATTTCTTTGCTATTTTTACTGATACCAATCACAAACTGTATTTTGATTATAATATATATATATATATATTTTAATTATAAATGCTAAATTCCATATATTAAATAATTATACTGTCATCTGTATAAAGCTGCATAGTTTTAGAGACAATGCAGTTTTATATTTGAATCTTTACAATAACAGAATAAATGATAGTTTTGAATACAATTGATGTGGATAATTGAAATACTTTGTCAAAATCAATGAAATACAGAGTTTCATACTATATGCTCCCAGCAACCTAACCATCCTTATACATCTTCCTTTAACCTCTCCAGAATGGTCCTACTGCAAAGATGTAAGTGTTGGATGTAATGAGGAAGCTATTATCCTGCCTCAGAGAAATCTGAGCAACCACTGAAGGTCAAGACTCTTGAAACTTGGTCTCTGCTTCTCTGCACAATGATTCTGTAACCCATAACAAGACAGAGACCTTTAAAAATTTTTGTTGCTTTACTTATGAATGCCAACTTCTCCCCACTGCACACATGGAGATGAAAATAAAGGATAAACATTAGATACCTCTATATTAAAGCAGGAAAATAGAAAATGTGCTTTCATCTATTTTTTTAATTCTAAGACTAAACCTGTTATTTATTATAGCTGTCAAATCATTTTAACTTATTTCAAAGAAAGGGATTAACCACCTGGATACAAACAACCAAATAACATGCACCCTTCTTCTTCACTTTCCCACACTGCCCCCAGCCTGCTGCTCTGACACACCCAGAGATTATACATAACATTTTTTTTTTCCATTCAGGCTTCTGTAGTCAATTGATGAGAAAGTGGGAAAGCTGAACATTCCCACATGGTGAATTAAACTTATCCTTTTAGATAATTTGGCTTAAACTCAATGTTTTGGGGAACTAACTTTGAGAGAGGTTCAGGAAGGTCTCTGTCTGGACTTATCCTGGAACACCTGGCCACACCTTGTTTCAGAGTTGTATGTCCCAGGTATGTACAAGGTGTGGCATGAAGGGTTGATCTCAGTAAAAATAATGAATGATGTGTTCCCAGCTTCCTCTTTGTTGCATTAGTTTCTTCTTATTGGAGTTTCTGTATGACCTAACATTCCTCTCCTTTATTTTTATTTAGGAAAAATGATAAATTCATCAGCTCCACATAAGAAATAAAAGATCAGGTTAAAAAATATTTCTATTAATAATATTTTAAATTTTAATAGGAAATAAAATCTTAAAGTGTAAAATGAATGTTTTATAATTGATTTTTATGAACAAGTATGGCAAGTCAGGGTCGTGTGTCCTTATTAATGCTCAGATGTCACTCTAAGACAAATAGGACATCTTGTCTATCTCATGCCTTACTAGGGTCTCTTCTCACACCCTCTTTCTCAAGAGCAGCATATGACTTAATTTAGACACCCACTACCAACCAATCAGCAGAAAGATACTCCAAGTTTCTTAATGGTTTTTGTTTAATTTTCTACCCCATCACAGGGTGTAAATACATATACTTACCAAAAAAAGGGATTAAATCCATTTTATTCTTTATCTAATTCAAGCTTCTGTTATAATTCAATAACCTCCATGTATGAAAGGCATTGACTCTTTAGCTACATCCTTCTGACCCAATCATCTCTACTGTTGTTACCATTTCCCCAATTCCCCTGAATCAATTGTGACAGGTTTTTATCCCTAGAATCTTGATTCCTTTCCAGTATCCACTAGAAATTCATAGAGTTTAACATAATTTGTATATTCAGCCCTATACTATATTTGTTCCATTTTGTTCTATAATTCATTTCCAAATCCTTGTATCACTTTCTCTTTATTGCAATAGATTTATTTCTGATTTTTCCAATGAAACTTTTCATACTCAGAAGAAACCCACATGGCATGAAATCTCTTAATATTTGTTGTATACAATTATATATATATATAGCATTACTATTCATTATATCCCCCTTTCCTTCCAAAATAGAGAAATAAATATCTCTCATTCAATGTGAACAACTACATCTTGACCCAACAACTTCACTTTTCCTGTGGGATTTTAATCAGTTCTTTCATTCTTGTATACACAAACTTCTTTGGATTCCAAGATTATTTCATTCTACTTTACTCCTTTTCATGTTTCCCTTTAAAGCCTTGATATAATATTTTCTTTAAAGTCCTTATCTACCAATTCTATCATCTCTGACATTTCTAGTTATGTTTTTATTAACTGATTTTTTGCTAGTCTCTTCATGTTTAGTGTTTTCTTTTTCGTTTTTTTTATAAATTAAATGCTATCTGATGTGAATGCCATGTTGCTGATGTCTGTCTGGATTTTTGCTGTCTTTTAAAGGACTACTGAGTTTTGTTTTTACAGGCAGTTGATTTCCTTTCAGATTGTCTGGATTCTTTTAAGACCCTTCCCCACCCTTCCACATTTTTTATTGGTGCTTTACAGTTATGCATGATGATGTGGTTTATTATATATTCATAAATGTACATAATATAACAATATAACTTGGCCAATATCATCCTTAGCACTTGCCCTCTGCCTCCCCACCTCCCTCCATTTATTTCTAAAATTTTTAAAAAATTTGTTCCAATTAGTTATACATGACAGTTGAATGCATTTTGACACATTGTACATGAATGGAGCACAACTTCTCATTCCTCTGGCTTTACATGGTGTAGAGTCACACTGGTAGTGTAATCATATGTGTATAGGGTAATAATGCCTTAAGACTCTTTTAAAAGCTTAATTGTTTACTTTGCTCTGAAGAATCTTTTTAATTTGATGCTACCCCACTTAATTAGTTTTAATTTTATTTCTTGCACTTTAGAAGCTTTGTTAAGGGAGTCAGTTTCTGGGCTTACATATTGGACTCTAGGTTTTCTTCATAGTTACTTTAGAGTAACTATAGTAGAGATAGCATAACCATACTATTAAGACTTGACATTTCTGGGCTCTCTTCTGAATAACTTTTAGTGTTAATGAGCTTTAAACACTTTTTTCTTGTCAGAGGTTGACTATTTATGTGCTCTGTGCAAGCTCTAGTGGTTGTTCAGATTTGATTTCCTAGTGCTTATTCTTTTCTTCATATTTTTTGTATAGTCTCATGGAATCATGCTTTCAAAATGTATGCCTTTTTAGTGAACCAAGATGACTCCATCTTCAGATTTCTGGAGATCTGTCTCTGCATTGCTCACTTTTTTTCAATATTTTTTTTTGGTAAATTACAGTAGTATCAGATTTACTGAACTGCAATCTGTTTTCTCAACTCAGTGAGGCTATTGTGTTCTCTATGGGATCTTTTTTTTTTGTACTGTGTATTTATTTTATGATATTAAACTTTCCTACCCATAGGCATAGTATACCCCTATATTTTCTAATTCCTATTTAATGACTTTAATAAATGTTTATAATTTATATTCTAAAGTTGGTATATCTATTGTTAGATCAATTCCTTGATCTTTTCATAATTATTTTATATTGTATGCTTATTTTTCACTGATTATTTTTAGTTATTAATATTCATTCTGACATGATTATAAAAGCTTGGAGTATAATTTGCTCTCATTCAGTCCCTAGTACTCCCCTGTTCCCTCCCCCTGTTCCTTTCCCACTACTCTATTGATTTCTTTGCTATTTACTTAAAGTTTTTAACAATTAGTGTCTTAGGGATATATAAGATGGTGAAATTCACTTTGGTACTTTCATATATATACATAGGAAAATTAGGTCAGATTCATTCCACTGTTCTTGTCTCATCCCACTTCTCTACCCCCTCAATCTCCTTCATCTACTCCACTGAACTTTCTTGTATTTTCATGGACCACCCCTCTTTTCCTGTCTGTCCCTCTTTTCCTTATTTTGAATTAGTTTCTGCATATCAGAGAAAACATTTGGCCTTTGACTTTTTGGGTCTAGTTTATTTCACTTAGCATGATAGTCTCCAGTTCTGTTCATTTACTGGCAAATGCTATAATGTTATTCTGTATGGCTGTGTAATAACACATTGTGTATGTATATCATTTTCTTTATTCATTCATCTGTTGAAAGGCACATAAGTTGGTTCCATTACCTGGTTATTGTAAATTGTGCTATTACAAATATTGTAAATTTGTGCTATTACAAATATTGATGTAGTTGCATCCTTAAAGTATACTGATTTTTATATCTTTTGGCTATATAAGTGATTTGTGGGATAACTGGGTCATATGGTTCCATTCTTTGTTTATTGAAAGTCTCCATACTGCTTTTCAGAGAAGTTGCACTAATTTGCAGTTCCACAAACAATGTATCAGATAACATTTTCTCCCACATGTTAACACTTATTATTATTTGTGTTCTTGATATTTTCCATTCTGACTGAAGTGAGATGAAATCTCAGTGTAGTTTTAATTTGCATTTTCTTGATTGCTAGAGATGTAGAATATTTTTTCCACATATTTCTTGGCTATTTGTATTTCTTCTTTTGAGAAATGTCTGTTTAATTCTTTTATCCACTTATTAATTGGTTATTTATGTTTTTACTTTTTGGTGTTGTTTTTTGAGTTTTTTTTATATTCTGGATATGGATACCCTATATTGAGGAGCAAGTGGCAAAGAAATTCTCCCATCATGTAGGCTTTCTCTTCACACTCTTAATTGTTTACTTTGCAGTGAAGAAGCTTTTTAATTTGATGCCATCCCACTTAATTAGTTCTGATTTTATTTCTTGCACTTTAGAAGTCTTGTTAAGGGAGTCAGTTTCTGGGCTTACATGTTGGTCTCTACATTTTCTTGTAGCTGTTGCAGAGGTTGTTGGTCTAATTCCTAGTTCTTGACCCATTTTGAGTTGCTTTTTGAGGAGGGTGATAGAGGTCAAGTTTTATTTTTCTACATATGGACTTCTAGTTCTCCCAGCATGCTTTGTTGAAGAGGCTGTCTTTTCTCCAATATGTATTTTTCATATCTTTATCTACTGTCAGATTGCTGTGTTTATGTGGGTTTGTCTCCATGTCTTCTATTCTATTCCATTTATCTTTGTGTTTGTTTGGTGCCAGTACCATGCTGTTTTTGTTACTGTAGCTCTATAGTATCATTTGAGGTTGAGTATTCTGATGCTTCCAGCATCAGCTTTTTAAACCTAAGACTGTTCTGGCTATTCTGGGTCTCCCATTTTTCCAAATGGATTTTAGAATTGCTTTGTCTAGTTTGTGAAGAATTTCATTGGTATTTTCATGAGGACTGTTTTGAGTCAATATAATGCTTTAATAATTGGACCATTTTGATACAATTAATTCTGCCTATCCAAGAACATGGGAGGTCTTTCAATCTTCTAAGGTCTTCTGCGATTTCTTTCTTCAGTGTTCTATAGTTTTATTATAGAGTTCCTTCACCTCCTTTATTAGATTAATCCCAAGTATTTTATTTTTTGTTTATTGTGAATGGAATAGTTTTCCTAACTTTTCTTTCAGCAGATTCGTTATTGGAGTTTGGGAAAGTAGTTGATTTTTGTATGTTGATCTTATGTCCTGCTTCTTTATCAAATTTGTTTTATCTATTTTAGAAGTCTTCTGTTGGAGGTTTTCTTTTGGTCTTCTAAATATAGGAATATGTCATGAGCAAACAGATAATTTGAGCTCTTCTTTTCCTATTTGTATTTCTTTATTTCTCTTACCTGATTTCTTTGGCTATAGTTTCAAGTACTATGCTGAATATAAATGGTAAGAGTGGGCATCATTGTCTCATTACAATTTTTAGAGGAAATATTTTCAGCTTTTCTCCATTCATTATGGTGTTGGTCTTGGGTTTGTCATATAAGACTTTTACAATGTTGAGGATAGTTCCTTTTATCTCATTTTTTTTAGTGTTTTAAACATGAGTGAGTGCTGAACTTTGTCAAATGCTTTTTCTGCATTCTGTGATTCTTGCCCATAATTTTATTTATGTGGTGAATTACATTTGTTGATTTCCTCATGTTGAACCATCCTTGCATCTCTGGGATGAAATGCATTTGACCATGCTACACTATCTTTTGAATGTGTTTTTTTAATGTGGTTTGCCAGTACTTTGTTATGAATTTTTGCATCTATGTTCATCAAGGTTATTGCCCAGAAGTTTTCTTTTTTTTGATGTATTTTTGTTTGGTGTTGGCATCAGGATGATACTGGTTTATAGAATGAATTTGGAAGTGTTTTCTCCTTTTGTATTTCATGGAATAATCTGAGGAGAATTGGTATTATTTCCTTTTCAAAGGTCTGGTAGAATTCAACTGCAAATTCATTCCGGTCCTAGGTTTTTCTTTGTTGGAAACTTTTGAAAGTTTCTTTAATTTCATTACTTCATATTTATCTGTTTAAGTTTTCTGTATCTTCAGAGTTCAATTTGGATAGGTCATATGTCTCTATAAATTTGTCAGTATCTTCAAAATTTTCTAGTTTATTGGAATATACTTTTTCAAAATAGTTTCTAATAATCCTCTGAATTTCTGTAATGTTTATAGCTATATTTCCTTTTCATCTGTAATTTTTCTTATTTGAGTCTTATCTTTATTTCTTTTGGTTAGTATGGCTAAGGGTTTAGGTATATTTATTCTTTAAACAAAAACAACTCTTCTTTATTGAAACTTTGTCTTTTTAAAAATTCTCAATTTAATTGATTTGTGCTCTGATTTTAATTATTTTCTGTCTTCCACTGATTTGGGTGTTTATTTGTTCTTTTTCTAGTCATTAAAATGTACTGTTAGATTATTTATTTGGCATCTTTCTAATTTTGTGGGGGAGGGATACTGGGGATTGAATCCAAGGGTGCTTAACTACTGAGTCACATCCCCCACCCTTTTTATTTTATTTTTTTAAATTTTGAGATAGGATCTCACTAAGTTGTTTAGGGTCCCTCTATTTTGTTGAGGCTGGCTCTCAACCTGTGATCCTCCTGCTTTATCCTCCCTAGTAACTTGGATTATAGGCATCCACCACCATGTCCAGCCCTAGTTTTTTTAAATGTATGAGTTCAGTGCTATAAACTTTTCTCTAACAACTGCCCTTATCCTATCCTAGAGATCTTGATATTTTGTATTGTTAGTCTCACTTATTTCTAAGACTTTTACATTTTTCTGCTGTTTTATTCTGCTATGTATTCATCATTCAAATGTGTATAATTTACTCTCCAGGTGTTAGGCGTGCTTTCCATGTTTTTCTTGTCTTTGATTTCTAATTTCATTCCACTGTGGTCTTATTGGAAGCAAGGAATTATCTCTATTTTTATATTTGCTGAGATTTTCTTAATATCCTAAAATATGTTCCATGTGCTGCTGAGAAGACAGTAAATTCAGTCATTGATGAATGAAATAGTCTATATATGTCTGTTAGGTTCATTTTAATAATAGCATTTTTTAGCATAAACAATTTTTACTTTGTTTAGATGGTCTATCTACTGGTGAGAGAGTTGTGCTAAAGTTACACAGTATTATTGTTTTGTGGTATATTTATGCTTGGGGCATAAATATTTACAACTATTCTATCTTGTTGTTGGAGTTATTCCATTAGCCAGTATAAAGTGGACGTTCTTTGTCTCTTCTGATTAATTCACTTATTCTGATATAAGAATAGCTACCCTTGTTTGTTAGTTATTATTTGTGTGACATGTTTTTTAACGTTTTATTTCTTAATACTTTCTTTTTTAATATGTATTTTTTAGTTGTAGTTGGACACAATACCTTTATTTATTTATTTATTTTTGGTGCTGAGGATCAAACCGAGGGCTTCACATGTGCTAGGTGAGCATTCTACCACTGAGCCACAACCCCAGCCCCTTTAATACTTTCAATCATATAGGAAACTTTAAAATTACAGAAAAGTTGTGAGAATAGTGACATAACCTCAATACACTGCAGAAATAACAATTTTTGGACATTTTGTTACATTTGTTTTTATCTTATATATATATATACACATGTGTGTGTGTGTGTGTGTGTGTGTGTGTGTGTGTATATATATATATATATATATATATATATATATATATTATAGATACAGCTCAAAACTTCCCTGAAATACTTAACAGTAAATTTCATATATTTTGTAATTTCATTCTATAAAAATTCAATGTGATTTCCTAAGAACAATAATATCCTTTTAAATATTAACAGTTCAGTTATAAAATTCATAAAATGAAACCTGTGTTTTTATTTAAAATATAGTCCATAATTTTTTTGCTTATACAATAATTTGTCCTATTGGGCAATATTTTTTTTTCAGTTTGGAATCCATTTCAATGTTATTCATTGTATCATACCACGGAACTTCTTTAGGACATAAAACGGGTATTTCATAGTTTACCTCAAATTCATTTTGTCTGATTCTTTCATATAATTAGATTTTGATCATTGATTTTTTTTCTAAAATATTACATTAATGATATATGCTTCTCTAAGATACACACAATAATCTTTTGCCCTTTCCTCATGCTAATTCTTTACTTATTTTTTCCTGAATTCTCTCATGCTTATTCACTGTTTTCTCTAACTTCAAGTAATGAGCTATTATTAATTTTATCATTTAATAAAATAAATCATTCCTTCCTTCCAGTTTTCTATTTTGTACTTATATTGTTTATTTATTTTGGTTTGCAAATATGTATTCAAGTCTATGGTTTGCTTTTTCATCCACCTAACTGGGTCCTTTGCAGAAAAAAAAAAAAGTGCCAGTTTTCATGAGGTCCATGTTATCAGTGTTTCTTTTTATGATTGTCCTTTTGGTGTCAAGTCTAACATTTCTGCCTGATTTTATAGCTTAATTGCTACAATTTTTTATACAAAAGCCACTTCCTTCTTTCCTTCCTTTTTCTTCCTGAAACATTCTTTCTGTTTCTAGGAATCCAATTTTTTTTAAGTCCACATTTTAAAATATATTTTTCTGGAGTGCATTTCACTTAAGTTTTTGATTTTTTTTTCCATCTGCGCCAATAGCTGCATGGTACTTTAGCTGTTTTGCAGTGTTTTGGTCTGCCAAAAGACATGCAAGTATTAGGCAATCCTCTAGTCAGAGGCTTTTTGGGCTGTCAGCCACAGTTGGCAACAATGATCCATCCCTTCCAGTTGATATCATTGGAAAGCTCTCAGGAATGTAGAAACTGCTAGGTCAAGGAGTTCCAGCTTCATGATGAAGACTTGAGCTTGTGGGTTTAGTATTAGAAAGGTCACTAATATGAACATATATTAAAATGACCCTGAACTATTTACATTTTTGGCATTTAATTTTTTTCTTTTTAGTTATACATGACAGTAGAATGTATTTTGACATATTATATAGAGATGGAGTCTAACTTCCCATTCTTGTGGTTATACATGATGTGGAGTTTTACTGGTCATCTATTCACTTATAAACATAGGAAAATTATGTCTGTTTCATTCTACTATCTTTCCCATTCCCATTCTCCCTCCCCTCCCTGTATTCCCCCTGTTCAATTAGGTGAACCTCCACTCCCCATCCATTATGAGTCAGCATCCAAATATCAAAGAGGACATTTGGCCTTTAGGTTTTTGGGATTGGCTTATTTCACTTAACATGATATTTTCCAGTTCCATCCATTTGCTTGCAAGTGCCATAATTTCATTCTTCTTTATGGTTGAGTAATATACCATTGTGTATATCTACCACATTTTTTTAATCTATCTGTTGAAGGGAACCTAGCTTGGTTCCATACTACTTTCCAGAGTGGAAATATGCAGTCCCACCAGCAGTGTACGGGTGTACCCATTTCTCCACATCCTTGCCAACACTTATTGTTGCTTGTATTCTTGATAATTGCCATTCTGACTGGAGTGAGATGAAATCTCAGTGTAGTTTTAATTTGCATTTCTCTAGTTGCTAGTGATGTTGAACATTTTTTCATATATTTGTTGACCATTCATATTTCTTCTTCCATGGAGCATTCCTTTCCCATTTATTGATTATGTTATTTGAGGGTTTTTTTGATGTTAAGTTTTTTGAGTTATTTATATATCCTAGCGATTAATGTTCTGAGGTGCAAGTGGCAAAGATTTTCTCCCATTCTATAGGTTTTCTCTTCATGTTCTTGATTGTTTCATTTGCTGTGATAGAGTTAGGCCTATCTTTTCTTCTAGATACATTTTTTATAATTATAAAGAAAAATTCTCAGCAATAGAAACACATTTTAAGACTTTTCTAAAATTTATATAGCTACTATAGAACTTCTGTCAATACCAGATAGAAAAGCTCATGTTGCTGGTGATCTACACTTCACCTTGGGCTCATGCCCATGGGGTAGCTGCATTGTTTGGGTATGGATTGAGTTTTTCTGTATCAGATGAAATCATGCTATTCACTTGTCTAAAATCCAGAGAGAATATGTTCAGAGAGAATATGTTAAGCAATTATGGATCTACTCAGAGGTGGTTTCTGTTAGGAGATTTAGGGACAGTTCCAAGGAAAATGTGTCTTTTGAAACTTGGAATGAAGGTTCTTAACTCCAAAGCGAGGTCACTTTAGAATAAGAAATAATGGACTTGGTGTGCCAAGCCCTTTTCTAAATTATAATCCTATCACAAACATAAAGTCTCCCAGCTTTAACGTAAACTCAAGTCCAGCTAAATGGCCAGAGACACAAATAGTATCCCAATAGATAAAGAGACAAGACAAAAAGCTGATGCCATTTATAATTTCCTCTAAACACTTTTCTTAGAGACTACTTTTTCTAACATAACCATCACTGAGAAAAAGTCCACCCTCACCACATATAAGTTAAACTGAACAAAGAATATAATGTTAAAATCCATATCAGCTCTTGGAATTATTTCAGAACATATATACTATATATATAGTATTTTTTTAGAAAATACTTACAAAAACAAACCAAAATTCTCAAATTTTAAACTACCATTGTTTGCATCAATGACAATGTAAAAATTTAGGCATTAATAAAGAGAACTTAGCCAGCCTAAAAACAATCCAAAACATTATCAATTTTAAAATAAATTCACCATCAATAGTCATAACTACAAATAGTCAATGAAAAACAAAATTAAAACTCTCCTTCCAGAGTATTTATGAAATAAATTCCAAAAAGTACTAAGTATCCAAACTAATTCAATGTATTAGGCATGTATTTTTTTTTTCTTTTTTATGGTACTGGGTTTGAAATTAAGGGTACTTTAGCTACCTCCTCAGTCCCCTCAATGTTTTTAAAAAATTTATTTTGAGACATGAGCTTGCTAAATTGCTGAGGTTGGCTTAGAACTTATGATCCTCCTACCTCAGTCTCCCAAGTACCTGGGATTTTAGGCATGTACCACCAAGTCTTGCAAGAGGCATGTAACCTTTTTCTTTTTCAAAAGAATAAGTATGAATTAAATTAAGTATTCATCTTAAGTATTAAGTATTCATCTTAAGAAGTAATTAAGTATTTACCTTAAGGCAGAAAAAAATGTGAAATCAAATAAAGGAAGTTAGATTAAATGATTTAAAATTACAAAACAGAAAATAATTAGAAATGGAAAATGGGAAAATCAAATATAGCAAACAACTGATAAACTTTTGGCCTGAGATAGAGGGATCTCATATTTGTACAACATGAATTCACCCACAATGCTCTAAATGACACACTATCAGTTTGCCAACCCAGGAGACCTTGATTTCTGTGGTCAGTTGAAATTTTCATTATTTTTAAACAAAGCTGTAGAGTTGATGTCCATGTATTATTATTTACATGGTAATAAATCTGGGCCTCCTTTTGAAGGCAAAAACCTTCAATGGATGTACCTATTATTATTATAATTATTTTATGCATACTATTCTCTCTATATTAATATATTTTACTATGATATTTTCATATGTATGAATTTTATATATATATATAAAATCTGTCTTTTGATGCTGGATATCTACCCAAGAGCCTCACTCAGGCTGAGCACATGCTTTACAAGCTAAAACCTCAGTCCTAACTTATTTACATTTATAATGACAAAAATATTTATCAAGTAAATACTATAACATTCTTCAAAAATCAAATTTAATTCATTATGAAAACTAGTGATATTTTGCTAAAGATAAAACATTGTTTTTATAATTCATAGCTGGAAAAGATATTTCATAGTTTCCTTTACTAACTCTTCTATTTGAGCATGCAGGACCATCTTACAAATCATTTTTATTATTATTTTAACCACTGCTACATTATTTAAATGTGATCATCAGCTTAGTGCTGACCTTCCAGGCATACTAACTCAGTTTTGCTACTCCATTGTTCTATTTTAGTAACTTCAAAACTTGCATTAGCACCAGATGCTATAATAATATTTAGGCTACATTTGGCTCAAGGGCATTGTTCTGCCCTAAGTTGACCTCTGTTCTTTTTTCATTAACACACAATTAAAGTAACACATTACTCCATTCCCATAAGTTTTCATAATGTCAATTCAGGATTTCAACTGAGGAAGCTAAAGTCTTACATTATGATAAGGTTTATCAATGGGATATTTTCATTTCAGGATAGAATTATAATTGGTAGCTTCAGTACATTAGGGGTAATATTAATTATTGACATTTTAACATTGACTTATCTACTGTTTTAGTTAGCTTTTCTGTCGCTGTGACCAAAATACTCAACTAGAACAACTTCGGGGAGAAAAAGTTGATTTCAGTCTCATGATTTCAGAGGTGTCAGTTTATTAGACAGTTGAATCTATTACTCTGGGCCCAAGGTGAAACAGCACATTATGGCAGAGGGTCCAGTGGTGGAAAACTGCTCAGCTCATGGTTGGAGTGGGAAGATCGGGAAGTAGAGAAAGGGGAAAAGGCTACAGGGAAGATGCACCCTTTCATGGCATGCCCCTAGTGACCCACCTCCTCAGTCACACTCCACCTGCCTAAGGTTATCACCCAGTCAGTCTTTTAAAGTTAGGATGAACTGATTAGGTTACATGTCTCATAATGAAATCATGCTAAGTTAGCATGCCTCTGAGCATTGCTACATTAACATGATCACCTCATATCCAGATCATAATACCCACTTAATGGGATATGTACATATTTATTTATCAAGATATTAATCTTCAATGTTTCTGTACATTGTCTCTTGGTGAAAAAACAATTGTGAACACAAATATTTATTCAGATATTGAACTATAAGATAGTTTTCATTTATAAAATGATCCAGTATATGCTAATGTTAATTTTTTGTTATGAGCAACATGTTATTTGAAGAATTACTCAACTGGATGTCTGAATCAGAACAGATAATAATATTTGAAATATTGGGAACCTCTATGCCATTCTGGGATCAACATCAGCTAAACACACAAATTTTATATATATCCTTCTTGTTTTTGGTTTTGACAGTATATTCAGACTCTAATCTCAGCTAATCAAAATAAATGACCCATCTCACTTTTTGATTTTCCCCAATTCCCTTTTTTGCGGTTCCCTTTTCTTACTTTCCCTCTCTTGAACCTATAATAGTAAATGGGTCCATGAATATACAAAAATTGAGTTTCTGTTATGTACCAGGCCTTATTCTAGGTGCTGGTGATAAATAAGAGAAAGACCCTGATCAAATAAAAGAATGAGGGGGTATACAAGGCAAAAGAATAAGAACATACGCAAATAAACACCATTGTAAGGCAAGTGCTATTCCATATAGGAAGTGGAAAAAGTATTTGCAAGCATTTCCAGGCCAACATTTGTCTATGCCACAATCTGTATAATGTCCTAACCTACTGTTGATAGAAATAATCTATACTTGAAATTATACAGAGAAATTGAAATTATAGAGAGGAAAATAATTTCAAATTTTGTCTACTTATTTCCAAAACATATTTTTAGAAGTGATATTTAGGACATCATCACAAGAACACAGAAAAAAAATGAGTTAAACCCTTCATCAATGGCCTTGTGGAGATGCCATGGTTTATGACAAGTTGCTTTTTCTTTTCTGCTTTCAAAATTCTCTCATGGTCTTTAACTTTTGATTATTTGATTATAATGTGTCTCAGTGCAATTGTCTTTAGGTTATTTGGATATTTTTAAGCTTTACAAATGTGATGTCTATATTGTTCCTAAGATGTGAGAACTTTTCAGCTACTATTTACTAAAATAAGCCCTCCCCTTCTTTTGTTCTCCTTTTAGTGCTATTATAATGTGTATATTGGTTCACTTCATGTTGTCCCATAAATCTCACAGACTTTTATCATTGCATTTCATTCTTTTAAAATTTTTTCTCTGACTGTAAAATTTCAAATGACATGTCCTCACAGATTCTTTCTTGTGCTTCATTGAGGTACTATCGAAACTCTTCATTATAATTTTCGTTTAATTCATTGTATTCCTCAGCTCCACATGTTCTCTTTGGTTCCATTTAATGACTTCCATATACTTGTTGGACTTTTTTTTTTTATTCATGTATGTTTTCCTGACTTTGCTCCATTGTCCATTTGTGTTATCTTGTAATTTGCTCAACTTTCTTAGAGAAATTATTTTGAAGTACTTTTCATGCAATTTATGGGTATCTATTACTTTGGTGTCAGCTACTAGAAAATTATTGTGTTCCTCTAGTAGTGTTATGTTTCCTTATTTTTCCCATCTTCCTTGAAGTACTATATCACTGTATTCTCATTTGAAGAAGCAGTTGGCTTACAATGCTTAATGCCTGGTTTTGAGATTCAAATTGGCTTAAGTTTCTTAGATTTTATAAATCTTTTCTATGGACAAACCTGTTCTGATTCTCATTTCATTTATTTTGGGGAGGGAATCTTAGGATTATATGCCTTTTCTTATTTCCACAATGCCAGGCTGAGTGCTGAGAGATTCTTGTTTATTTTCCTCCCAGCATGCCCTGAGAAATTAAATACCTTCTCCCAATTTCTTTAAATCTAGCTAAGTGTCTGCAATTCCCATTTGAAAACTGCAAAAGTTTGTAAACATCATATACAGGAGTCATTGAAAGGCATTTAATGTTGGGGTTGTACATGAGTTAGTTGGAAGTCTGCAGGTACTATGTGAATGCCTCAAAGACTCATATGTTGAGGATTTGGTCTCCATTGAAATAGTGTTCAAAGGTGAGACATTTAGGAAATGATTGAATCATTAAGATATATATATATATATATATATATATATATATATATATATACACCTTATTAGTGGATTAATCGATTTGATAAATAAACTATTGCGAAGTGGTAGAAACTATGAAAGGTGAAGCCTACTTGGAGGAATTGCATGACTGGGGTGTACTCTTGTATTATCCATTTTATATATTGCTGGATTTGATTTTATATTATTTTGTGGAGAATTTTTATGCATAAGTTCATAAGGCATATTGCTCTACTATTTTCTTTTATTATGATATATTTGTAGCTTTTGTTCCAGGTTTATTTTGGCTTTTGAGTTTTGAAATGTTATCTCCTATTCTACAGTATGTAGTATGTCATGTTCGCTTTTTATATACCTGGCATAATCAACTTAAGATTTATTTTGGTTCATGTTTCAGTGGTCCATGGTCACTCTGTCCTGTTGATTTGGGACTATGGTAAAAAGAACATTATGGCAAGGAATTCAAAGAGGAACAAAGTTTCACACCTTATGGTGGCTAGGAAGCAAAGACATCGAAAGGGCCAGGGTCTCAATATCCCCTCGATGGACACAGCCCTTTGACCTAGCTTTGTTTCATTTTTCTTTTTTGTTTTACGCCTGGTTGGTTACTGCAACAGTTTTTTTGCACATAAATGTTCTCATTTTTGATTAAAAATCATTTTTTTTCTGTTATATGTAGGCAAAGAAGAAATTTTTTGAAAGAAAAATATAATGCAAATGATAAAACCAATGTTGACTATTGATTATAGAGTATAAAAACTTTGACCCAATTAAAGGACACACCACAGAAATAATGCTACACATTGAATTCATTATAAAAAGTTCAGATTCATACATGATAGAATGAAGGGACCATTAATTAAAGTTGTGAAATAGTCTATGTGCTCATCATTCTCTGACAGTCTCCCTTGAACTCAGTTCTCATGAGATATCTTTGTTTTCTTTTTTGCATGTGGAATTCATTTTAATTTTGTAGGAAGAAAAGATAGAGTCACGTAATTCTTTTGTTTCCCAAGTTACTCCATATGTGCATATGTGCAACTTCTGCTCTACTGTTCTAGTCTATGTCAATGAATAAGGAAATAATACTTCATTTTCCAGAAATGAAAAAAGCTCAGGGATTTCTTTCTAGCACTGAAAATTAGTTTCTGGAGAGCTAGGTCAATAGGATGTGTTTAGTGATAAAGTGCCTGAGATAAGTTTTGGCATAGTCATTTGATAAAAATGTTGATGAATCGAGTTTCACTAGACTTTTGGAAGTTTTCACATGTTCCTAGTTAAGAGGAAAACATATTACATTCACTATTACCATCTTTATACCTTGAAGGTATAGATGTTAGGTTGAGGAATCATGAAATAACAATCAAGCATTATCCAAAAGAATAAAAATATTTAAATAATTTCTCTGAAAAGACATGCATCAAACTCACCATGAGACTTTTCTTGCTAATGTCTCCATGGTGAGAGTTATTACAGTAATGTTGGTAGAATGATTTAGACGCAGTCTGAGTAAATTCTGCTACCTTCAAAAGGATTAATAAAATCCTCCCAACTGTACAAACCAAATTATTCTTTTTTGAAAAAGGTATTATTTGGGCTGGGGTTGTGGCTCAGTGGTAGAGCACTTGCCTAGCAGGTGTGAGGCACTGGGTTCGATTCTCAGCACTGCATATAAATCAATAAAAAAATAAAGGTCCATCAAAACTAAAACAATATTGTTTTAAAAAAGATGTTACCATGAGATATTAATAGATCATTTTTAGAGAAATGGATTGTGTCAGTCATCTTCAAGTCACTGAAAAAAAATACTTAAGATAATCAACTTATAAAGAGAAGAGTTTTATTTTGACTGATAGTTTGAGAGATTGCAGTCCATGGCTGGTTGGCCCCATTGCTTTTGGGCTGGTGGCGAGGCAACACATTGTGCCAGGTAATGTGTGGCAGCACAAAATTGCTTACTTCATGGAGTAAATGCTAAAAAGCAGAAGAAAAAGGGGCTAGCATTGCATTATTCACTTAAGTGGCATGTTCCCCAGAGACCCGGGGACCTCCCCACCTCTTAAAGTTTCTTCCATCTCCTAATAGCACCAAGAACTGCAGATCAAGTTTCAACACATGGCATTTGGGGACATTCTGGATCCAGAATACAGCACAGGATGTTTGTATAATACAAGTAACACACACACTAAAAAAAAGTCCATGTCATATATTTTTTTTCAATAATGAATCTTAATAAATTTTTAGCTATTGCAGCAGTAATACTTGACTTCTGTACTTTGATTATTCTCATAGGACTCTATAATCTTCATTATAATATTAGTTTTCTTTTAATTGTCTGCCTTCTCTGCAAGTCTATAATCTCTATAATGTGAGGACCTGGCTCTCATATATCAAATTTATAGTCACTAGAGAATGTACCAAATATATCTATTGAATAGATGTGAATTAATATTCAATAAAACTTACAAAAGTTCATCATTATAATGTCACATATGTTTTATAAATGGAAAAAAGCCCAAGAATTTTATTTTAAATCTAGGACTGAACTTGAATCATTGGCGTTTGTTGTTTCTGAAAGCCTGTTTTACAGAAAAATACTTCTGTGCAATAATTAGCAAAATAGTTTTCTCTCCTTTTCTTATAACTAAAATAATTTTGAGAATTAGAAGTCAATACATTAAGCTAAATTTGGTTACTTTACTATAAGACATTGAAATGCATTTAATAGGTGTGTAGGTATATGTGTATGTGTGCATACATGTGTGAGAGGAGTGTTAATTTCTAAGTGGGAAGGAGTTCATATCATTTTTCAGACTTGTTTAACTGGAGATGGCATTTCAGAAAACTTCTTGCAGGAACTCTATTCAACTTTGGGAATGGCTGTATGAGAACCTGAGCATATATACTCTTTTAATTGAATATTACATTTTAACTTGTCTTTTTAAAAACCTGATATTATGATCACATATGCAAAATAGACATAGGAAGGAACTAAAAATTGATTGGCAGTCTATCATAAATCAGTGTCTCCAAGCTCTCTAGCACTTGCAACAATCCAATTAGGAAGGTTCTAATATCTCTACAGGATGAGGAAATTGAATCTCAAAGAGAAATTATCAATGAAGTTAGTACTTATGAGGAGATAAGAGTCTGAACCAGGCTCATCTAATTCCAAGGTTCAAGCTTATTACATTCATTTCTTCAAGTTTAAAACCTGGACCTTTCTGTGGCACTAGCAGCATACTTGAATTGTGTGCCTAGAGTGGTCTTGCTTCTATGGATCCTTGTTAGAGAGGCTCTGCCCTTGCTGCTCCTTAGAAAGAGGTCTCTTCCCTTTCTCTCTTCAGTCCTAGCTGCCTCTGATACTGGCTGTATCTTAATTTCTTAAAGATACATCTACTTTCTGGTGATGATTCATCCTGAAACTATGTAGTCCTTGCAGATTTCTCCTTTTGCAATAAAACTATCACTGCCTAAGACAAAACTGGAATGAGAGAGAATACTTACTTTGAGTTCCTAAGGTATGTCAGGTACTGTGCTAGAATATTTAGTGTGCGTGTGCATGTGTAGGGTGTGTGTGTGCGTGTGTGTGTGTGTGAATGGGGGCATGATCTTCAAAACAACCTTGTGAAAATACATGATGAAAGTTTTGGCCAGCAAATGAAATTTAGTCTGAAAGGAATACCTTGGACAATGAATGTGGAGATCTCTGTCCATATGAGTTGGACTGACATGTAATCACAAATTAGTCATGGATATTAGATATGATCAGAAAACAGAAATAAGAGCAAAAAATTATATAACACTAAAACTAGCACCAAGGTTGAAGTTATTTCATATATACATACATGATATTTAGAGCTATTCTAAAATGTGCTATGCTTTTTTTCCTAGAGATTTTCAATTCTGTACATTAAATAAGTGAAGAATACACAACTGTATATTTTATCATGTATACCACAGGTATATCAAAGGTATGATGCTTTAAGCACATTTTAGAACAGCTGTAAATATCATGTATGTATAAATAAATCAATAAATACATAATCAAGTATAAAATAAATAAACACTATGTATTACCTAAGATTCTATTATCTTTTCCACATTCTTGAGACCCAGAGGAATAGCCAGGAATGCCTCAATCTCAATGGATATGAGTTGAGTCAATGATCAGTAAATGAATCATAGTGTACTACAGGTTTATAGAAGACATCTTTCCTGCTCATACAGCATGGGTAAGAAACTTATACTGAGCCGGTACTATATGCAAGGCATTCTGCATATAGCTCTTTTTATTCTTCCCATATAGCCAAAGAAGACCCATTTTTTTCAAAGAAGAGAGGTAACTTTCTTTTCCATTGATGCTCATGTGAGAATGCCTGAATACATAAAGATAGTGTTAACTTTCCTTGAGACTTTTTTCTTACTGAGAAGAGCCATTAAAACTTTAGCCCTTTTCATATGTCTAAAATATAAAACTGTCATATTGAGAAAATAAATACACAGGATGCACATTAAGTTTGAAAATTCGCTCTAGATACTGAATTTTTGTGATTTATGGGGAAAAAACTTAACACAGGACATTTAGGACATACTAAAAAACTCAATATAGGATGCAGGAGAAATAGTGAGAGGCTTACAAGCCTCCTTTAACTATTACCATCACTTTCCACCCTAGTTAAAGAAGTTCCCAAGCATAGAATGCTACCAGACGGTCCCACACCATCTTTTCCTGCACACTGGGGGTACCCTACTAATGGCTGCTCTACATGCTCCAAAACACATCTTTATGGAGCACTGAATCCAGTCATATATAGGACTTGCTGATCTCTAAGAGATAAAAAATGATGGAAGAAAGTATTATCTTCAACAATCCCTTATATTCAATGATATGGTATTTATATATAACCGTGCACAACTTCTCATATACATTAAATCACCTCTAGATTACTTATAATATCTAACATAATGTAAATGCTGTGTAAATAGTTTTATATTATTTAGAAAATGATGCATAAAAAATTTGCATATGTTCAGTACAGATGTGACCATTTTTAGGCTTAACTACATAGCACACATCAGCAACAATGCAATTTCAAAAATATTTTTGATCCACAGTTGGTTGAATTCATGGATGTGAAATCTATGGATATGGAGAGCTAATTGTATAGTGTTTTTTATATCCCCTCTTACAGACCAATGCAGGTAAAATCAACTAACTAATTCAATAAGATCAACTAGCCAATTTACCAACCAATCACAGACAGAAACTATTGTTTGTAATCAGTTAATTCAACTCATGGAACCAAGGGCCATCTTTTAACTGTGGGACTAAACACTTCACTGATCCTACCTATTCTCAGGTAGCTGGTATCTGTGGAGATTTTTCCATCCTATTCATTCTATCCAATGACAATTTCATATGCAGGATTTTATGCAGAGAGACCTTTGTTGTAGTCAAGATTTACAATTACTTGAGGCTCTTTCCTCAACCTCTTTGAGCAATCAGTTTTTTTCTTTTGCAGCTGTGAAATGAAGAGATTGAGTGAGACCATCTGTCATTTATATGATTTTATGCTCAACTATCCTCTTGGGAAGCCAAGATTTCAGCTGAGAAAGAAAAATGTCCTTGAGATCCAAGGACAAGATGACCTCAGATATGGGACGATTTTGCAACTTCCTCAGAGACAAGTTTCCAAGCATTTATACATCTTCTTCCTCTCTGGAAACATCATTTATACCCTGACTTTCAACAATTGAATTTGAGTTCCATCCTGGCCTTATTTCCCTGGAGAAGCAGGTGGGGATCTCTGTACTGACTTGGTCATAAAATTTTGCCAATTAATTTGGAACAAAGCTATTAAGGTCAAGATTCTTCAGATGATTAGAAATTTCCATAATGCAATCCAATTTTTGAAGCCTTTGAGGATATTTAATCCTGATTATTGTGATTAACATGTAAATATAAGCATGCCAAATAAACGTTATGAGAAATACCATTAGGTATTTTGGTCAATCATTTGAAAGTTAACAAATTTAAATTGCTTTAAAGCAAGCAGTTAATTTTGATAATGTTGTCAGAGGACATAGATTGAACAAGAGCCTTTTAAAATGTAATTAAATACTTATTCTCTATTCTTTTTTAATCCATTAACGGGGTAATATGTGAATTCTGTATTTACGTGTGTACAAGGTAGGTAACATTTCTCACCAATCAAAATTCAAAAGGGATGAAAAGGAACAGTGACAGGCTCTCTACCTTATGACCTGCAAGAAACCTTATATCCCAGGGTTCTATTAATAGCTTCCATTTTTTAATGAGTGCTACAACATGAAAGAAGTTGGAAAAATTTACACATTACAATATGTAGTTCTCCAAATCCTCTTTATATTTTCAGTTGTCTGCCTTCCTCTACACATGTGGCTCTTTGTCTTCAAGCATCCCTACCTCTTTTCTTGACATACATGAAGAATGCACTCCAATACAGTTCCTGCTTTGTCTCCTGAGCCTGTCTGGAGCTCCCTACACAGTCTAATTTAGTAGTTCCTTCTCTGTGCTCCCATTCTAAATGAACCTAATTTGTCAAATTATATTGTCATTGTATTTTTACTTATGTCTGATCCCCACTAGGTTGATAAATTTGAGGGCATGAATTAGGCTTTTCAAAGTTGAATATTTATCTAACTCAGGACCTGATAAATAAAAGATTTAACAAATGGTTGATGATTGAAATAATAGAAATAAATGTTAAAATATCATTGGAGAAAATGGATTCCACTGGATTGAATAAATAGACATAAAATGTTAAAATATCAGTGCAAAAAATGGATCACATACACCAATTTATTGGCCTTTAATCCTAAAACTTGCTAGGAAAACACATACACACACATGAATTACATAGACAGTGGTTAATGGTGCAATGTATTGAGTCAGTTCTTAACATTTCTGTACTACCATTTATCGGATGAAGGTTCTTGGACAGTTTACTTAGCCAGTCTGTGCCTCTGGAGTAATAATAGTCTCTAATTCATAAGTTCGTATGTAAGTCATTTAAAATAGGTTTTAAATATATGTTCAATAAATATTATTTATTAAATAATAATAAAGATTTGGAATCCTGAGAAATTTGACATTTACACATAAATAAATAAATGAGCATTCAAAACTGTCCCTTCAATACTTTAGTGAAAAAGATAAATTTACTCATCTGCTCAAGGCAAAAATCAGCAGATTATCCTTGACTCATCTGCCTCCTCTTGCCATCCAATAAGTTAATTACCTGGATTTGATTATTTTATCTCTACTGGTGATTGAACTCAGGGGCACTCAGCCACTGAGTCACAGACAGGGTCTCACTGAATTGCTTAGTGCCTCACTTTTGCTGAGGCTGGCTTTGAACTCGTGATCATCCTGCCTCAGCCTCACAAGCCATCGATTAGAGGCATGTGACACTACACCCAGCAATCATTCTATTCTGTCTTCTAAATGCCTCTCAGATCCTATTTAGTTTCCTCCAGCCTCCTCTTATCTGTCATAATCAAGCCATTTAATCTTTCCTGGATGAGTTCAGGGCCCTGATCTAGCCTCTCTGCTTCCAGCCTTGTTCCTTTCCTACTCCATTTCCAGACTGCATCCCCAGTGGGCTTCCAAAAAGTATATTTAGTAGTATGTCACTTCCCAAATGAAAACTTTTCCATTGTTCTTCCTAAGATCTTAATTACTTAAATTTTCTTGTAAGATCTAGCAATGTGTGACATGTTCCAATCTTCCATTTTTGTCATTCTCAACTATGTACCTTATACTTCACTCATATTTTCATTACTTACTTTGGGAAAATATTTATCTTGATCTTGATCTTTTGCTAAAACAATTTTCCTTAACTCCTCCATGACTCATGTTTCTAAAAAAATCACTTTAGGTACTAAATAATATTTATGAACCTAAAGAAATTTTGAGAGCAAAATTTGGAGAGCTGCCATCTAAGCTGTGAGTTGGTAAAGAAAGGTAGGAGTGAACCTGTAGATAATAAGTATCATATGCCACAGGGCTTACAATCAGATGCAAAATAGAATTTCCAAAAAGAGAACACATACTGTAAGAAAAAATGAGAGGAATAATTCAAGGAAAAATTCCTTTGTTCCGTCTTTCAATCCTTCTTTCTTTTCTTTATTTTTTTGGTACCGGGAATTGAACTCAGGGGCATTTGACCACTGAGTCACATCCCCAGCCCTATTTTGAATTTTATTTAGAGACAGAGTCTCACTGAGTTGCTCACCATTGCTGAGGCTGGCTTTGAACTCATGATCCTCCCATACTGTCACATTTTTAACTTTTAAGAGTTCTTTGGTTCTCTGAATATCCTGTCTTCTTTTTATTGTTAATAATATTGCCTTTTACATTTTTCATGTATTTAGTAGCTTTTTTTAATCTCTCAAAGGATATTATGGTAACTACTTTTGAGGTTTTCTTGTGTTCTCAAAACAGAAGAACATGTTTCCACGTTAAAGGTATACCAATGTCCAGCCCAATAGAAGAAAATAATCTCACACAGGCATACATGGTTGCAAAATTTAAAAATGGTTAGAACAAAGAAAAAATGCTAACTACTTTCAAGGGAAGGAAGAAGCAGATACAAATCATTGAGCATTAGAATGACATTGAACTTATAAATATCAGTGTTGGAAGATGGAAGGAAATGGAGTAATATCCTCAGTATCCTGAGGGCAATGCTTTACAACATGAATTTTGTACTACCATACTCACAATTCACAGTAACATAGACTAAAAGGCCCTTACAGATATACAAGATCTTAAAAAGTTGGGCCTACACATCCTTTCTTAGGAAGTACGTGAAGAATGTTCTCTACCAAAGAAAGGAGCTAGCCAGGAAAGATGAAATAATTGGACTCAAGAATTAGGGAAAACTTATTAAAGAAAGGCAAAAGAAGTCCCCATGGTGGAGATGAAGGAAGAGCCTGAGATGACTGCTGAGCCACGAAGCTGAAGTGGAAGGGGGCGGAAGTTCAGACAGAAATTTATTTAAGGTGGTAGAATTGAGAAAGCACCTCCTAGTAGGTCAGATACTATGGGGGATGTTAAGAGCACAGACTCTGAAGTCATATCACATGGATTTGAAGAGGCTCTCTTTTATATGTCAGTGAATTTGTTCTCCTTATTCCTCACATGAAATATGGTGATAAATCTATACCTACTAGTTAAAGTTATTTTGAACTTTAAATGAATCTATAACTTCTTTGAATAGTTCCTGACGAAGAGCAAGTGCAAATTTATGTTACCTTAAAAACAGATGGATTGATAGGTCAAGAGGTAGATGACAGGTCAATAGAAGAGAGAACATTAATTAGGGTAGATTTTGGGGAAAAATTAATGAAAATCACATAGAACTCTGATTAAAACTAAGAAAGGCACATGTTTTCCAAGGAAAACAAATTGAGTACCAAAAGAAAAGTAATCAAATTATAATGCTTAGTTGTTACTAGTACTTGCATAATACTAGCAATATAAATACTGGATGTTGATATAACTGTGTTGGGAGAGAAGAGTATAGGAAGTATGAATAAATTGGTTGTATAGATTATGTGCCCAAAAGAGCTATATCTTACTGTTCCATTATAGGGTGTAATAAATATCCATAAAACTGGAAAAAAATATAGAAAAGTCATAATATAACATATTATTTAGCAATATGAAAGTAAAAACAAAAACAACCCATTAATTTTAGAGTAAACATTTTCCTGACAAGCCTAGCATAATTACTTGACTCTTTAAAATGCAAGTATTTATATTTCATAAAAAAGTCAAAAGGACAATAGAGAAAAGGAACAAAATGAACCAAGAAGGAGAAGATAATATTCATCTAGAGGAACCAAATAATGGAAGACACAAAGACTTAAAAACAAGCTCCACAATATCCCCAGAAAGACTTGCAGGTTTAATGAACCAATTTATTACAAGAAAGCAGTCTTTAAAAATGGAGTCAAAAATATGACTGGCTAAAATACTTAATAAAATATTCAGTGATGCAACTAAGTCACTGATGGCCAGATTAGTTAACTGGAAGGCAAAATAGAAGTAACTCCCCTAAATATAGATTACAAAGTCAAAATGAAGGATAGTTTTAGGAGACTCAATATCAGTCTCATAATAGTTTGAAATGAAAAGAGAAAAGGAAGAGAAGAAACTAATCCAAGAAGTAATGAAATAAATATTTCCTGGGCCAAAAGTCAATGTCAATCTTCAAGTGGAAGTGATCATGAAATATTGAGGAACAATAATGAACAAATCTGAGAAAATCCTTACTGTTTCTGATCTCCATTAGCAAAGAGAAACTCTTAACAGATTCAGTAAGAAAAAACCCTATTAAAGGAACTAGAATGAAACGGCTGACAGAAATCTCACATGGTGACAATCCAACAGTACTTTTAACATGGGTAGGTAAAGTAGGGCTGGGGGTGAAACTTAGGGGCAGAGCACTTGCCCCACATATGTGAGCCTCTGGGTTCAATCCCCAGTACCACTAATTTAAAACAACAAATCTTAGGGAAAGAGACTTTTACTCATCCATAACACTATTCAATGTTTGCAATTCCAACCATTTCAAACATGTACTCAGGTACCCCCAGTGAGAAAGAAAAAAATATTACTCTGGAATGTATTCTAATCAAACAAAAAATGAACCCAACTGAGAAAGTAAATGTTTAATACAAGAAAAAAAGTGTTGGTGATGGGGCTGAGAGTATGGCTCAGTGGTTAAGTGCGTGCCTAACATGCAGGAGGCCCCTGGGTTCAATCCTCAGTAATCACAAAGAAAAGAGGGGAAATATTTGAAACAACAATTGAGAATGGATTGTGACGCATAAAAATGATAAGGTGTGAAAATAGTAAAACAAATTCCACATGATTTGAACAAGTTATGGTTGGTTTGTGGGGTAAGAGAACTAGAGAGTAAAACTGCAAAAAAAATTCCCACTTGGTTTGTGGGAGTTGCCTAATTATTGACTAATGCCCAACATTGATTGAAAGAGAGATTTTTTCTCGACAGTTTAAGATCCACTGTGAGAATAGAAAAAATGGAATTCCTAATTATAAAAATTTCTAGAAAAAGGAAAGAAGCCACAGAGGAAATAAATAAATAAATAAATTCAGCAAAGAAGAGAGACTGAAACAAAAAAAGTGAACTTTTTTTTTTTAGCTCTACAAAGAAAATTACTGTTCAATTGCAAAAAAAAAAAAAAGGCTATTTTAGTTTCAAAGGCCATTCTTCAATCTATAATCCCTATTTGTCTTTATGGAATGCTAACCCCCTCCCCCCCTCGAGCCCCCTCGAGGCTCCCACCCCCCCCCCCCGCCTCAACTCTTCATTTGCACTTAGTTTACCTTATTTTTGTGTCTTTATACAATTTCCAAGATTGGACCAAGTTATCTGTCAGGATGAGCTCCATACAGAGAACCCTGGCAAGAGGACACAGACTCTCATCTTTCTCCATTCCCTCCTTATATCTTCATGTTGTCTTCTGTTCTCTCTTTTTTCATCAGGATTCCAACTCCTTCATCCTATGTGTTCTCAGCTGACCACGTTTCTTCCTTTTTGTTCTTCAGGGTATTTCTGTCTAATCCTTCATTCTGGAAGGGTTGGACCATTCATGTGTAATTCTTTATTATATAAGAGTTGATATGTACAACAATATATGCAAAATAAAAAAAAAACAAAGCAACACAAGAAGAAATCCTAGGACCCCAATTGCTAATTCAAAAACTAGAATATCACACTGCTTCATCAACTTTCAATGCTTTTCCTCTGATACTACATGGAGACAGCCACTACCCTGAATTTTATTATTTACTACCTTTAAAAATCTTATGTCAAAATGATTTGAATACCATTGGATACAAGTAAGACGTTTTTACTGTATTTCATTCCTAAGATCCAATTAATAGCACAAAGGATGAAACAATTAAAATATATGGGGATAAAACACTTAAGGGAACCAAAGGAGTAGCTAAAAATACAAATTATGAAGTCAAATAATGTAAAACTGGGCTTTAGAGAGCACAGGAGATCTGAGAGTTAACACCTACTGGCTCAGGCTTGAAGCAGGAGTGTCATCACCTGGAAAGGTTCAGTCACGATCTTTTGGTTGGATGGAGATTGTGAGGGCATCAGCAGGCTCTGTAATGGGGAGAGCCATCCTGTGGTGGCAGGAGGACTGATTCTGGAGGAATAACCAGACTGATATCTGACTATGTTTATGATCTTCTGTCCTAGCCCAAGGAGGGTGCAGAGCTAGGGGTGAGGTATATATACAGAGAAAGGTTACAAGTGCTCTGTTATAACCCAACTACCAGAAATAGAAATATCTCACACTGAAGGAGATAAACTCTAAAGGAAAAGGAAGTAACAGGCTTGGTGAAAATGAGCTTGAGGGGGAAAAAAAGAAAAGTAAAAGCTACTAGAATGAAGGCTCTTGATTTTCTCAGTAACATGTCTTCTACTTTCTGCTGCAGCTAATTATCATTAAGAGCTGCCTGTTCAAGGAGAGACTCCACAAAAGGATTCTGAATGTTTTTGTGATAAAGAAATAATGTGTTTAAAGTGGTGGATATACTATTACCATGATTTTCTCATTACATGATATATACATGCATGAAACCCCACTTTTCACTCCCAAAGTATGTGTAATTATTATGTCAATATCGTTTGTTAAAAATCGATATAGGGCCTAGGGTAGAGATGCTGCACAGGAAGAAGTCAAAGGAGCAAAAGGCATACAAAGATCATATATTCCATGAAAAGCTACTCTATAGATGAAGAAAAAAATTCTCCAGTTTTTAAAAAAATTAATATGTAATCTCTTAAAGTTAAAAAAGGTAAAATTCTATATAGTCAAAGTAAAGCTGATATCTCAATGGATAGAGACAAAAATGAGTTATTCTGCTTGACTTGGCTAGTAATTAAGGAATTGCAAATTAAAACACAGAAAGATATGCTTCAGAATCAGATTGGGCAATAATTAAATGTCTGATAGCATTAAGAGTTCTTACTGAGAGAGAAGTAAACTGCATGAATCTCCTAATGAGAGGGGAAATTGGTACAATTACTTCAAGGAAGAGCTCCTTGTCAAGTTTATAATGCACACTTTAACATCCAGCAATTCTATTCCTAGTTAGAGACCCTGAAGAAACTCCCACTGAGGTATGCCAAGATATATATTGATTGTGTGTGCACTTGTGCATATGAATGTTAATGGTGATATTGCAAGAGGGATAAAATAGATTTCTAAATGTTCATGATTAGAAGTTGGGGAGCCATTGTTAGTGAGATTACCAGTGCGTAGATGGTATTAGAGATAAGAGATGAGGTAGAATTACCAAGAATATAACGATAGGTAAGTAAAAAATGGGTTTAAATATTAAGCCAGATATTTAGAGTTTGGAACATAAAGTGGGACAAAGAAAGCAATACAGGAGATGCTATACACTGAATTGTGTCCCCTAGAATTTATGGGTTGAAACTCTAATTCTGAATCTGACTGTATTTGGAGATAGGGCTTTTAAGAGGTAATTAAAGTTGTAAGGGAATCAAATCTGATGGAATTGCTGGCCCTATTTAAGAAGAGGAGGAGAAAATGGTTGGGGGAGATTCCCCCCTGCCGTAGCATACACCAAAGAAAGACCATATGAGGACAAAGTGAGAAAGTGGCTGAGCACAAGCCAAGAAAAGAGTTCTTACCATAAACTGAATAATTCAGAACCTCAATCATGGACTTTCCAATCTCAATCTGTGAGAAAATAAGCTTTGTTGTTTAACGCACCAAGTTTATAATATTTTCTTATGGTATCTTGAAGTAAGACAGGAGGAAATCACAAAGCCCTACAGTCTTAAGAGCAATTGATTGACACATTTCAAGGAGGTAGGGCAATCACAAAACTTAAGACAATAGCTTTTTGGAGTACAGAGAAAGAGTTTTGAGATTGAACAGGGGGAAGCAGGCATTAATTATTATTCTTTCTTTAGCATTCTTTATTTTACAAAATAAAAATAGGAAGTAGGTTCATAACTCTACTTCATATTATTTTGCATATATTTTTGTATGTTTGACAGAGTTCAGGAGAAGAAAATTAGAAAAACAAAATACTAAGGATGTTAGGATTTTCTAGAACAAACAAGGTATGTAATGTATGATTATAAAAGAGTACTTATTAAGGTGCTTTACACAATCAGTAGCTGGGTAGTCCCACAGTGGCATATGCATACCAGAGATCAGGAGGAATCACTAGCTGCTCAGACTAAGAAGCTGGAGCCTCAGAACAGGAAAAACCATGATATAACCTTAGCCCTAGGTTGAAAGCCTGGGAATGCCCTGAAGAAGAGCTGGTGAGAATTTACATTGGAAGATGAAGAAGCTGGAGTCTGATGACCAGCATGATGGAGGTAGCAATATATGCACCCACTCAAGAAGATTGGAGCTTGAATTCATGTGGCTTCCTTCTTCTGCCTTTTGCTTCATGTGGGCCCGTAGACCACTCCACTGTATCTTCCACCTTCAGGGTGGGTCTTCCCCTCAGTTTGCTCTCCCACATGCCAATTGCCTCACTGACACACCAAGATATCTCTCAATCTTAGACCTCTCATTCCAGTCAAGTTCACAATCCAGATTAACCATCACAAACAGTAAAAGCTAAGACTGATTTAATACAAACAAATTCCTGGAAATATAGCCAGAGACATATTAGAGAAGGTAGAATAAATAGAATACAAGTTGTCAGGAATCACTTCAAAAACAAAAACAAACACAGTATATAAGAGTGGGTTAATTTTTTTTTTACTTGAAATTTAGTGACTCTTAAATTGAATTAAATATTTAAAAATTAAAACAAAAGTCAGGGAAAATGTTTATAATAATTGAATCTTAAAAAAAAATAGACCCTGGGCTAGGGTTGTGTGTTGAGGCACTGAATTCTATTCTCAGTACCACATGTAAATAAATTAATAAAATAAAGGTCCACCAAAAAAAAATTTTAAAAAGTAGACCTAGAAAGGATGAAAGTTATACCAAATAACAGTCTAACAAGAATAAAATAGAAGGGTCAATATTAACAAGATAAATGGCCTGAAGACTAAAAGCATAAAACATAAAAACATGGGATAGTATGTATTAATAAAATGATTCACCAAGAAGGTGATAGCAATCAATCTTTGTGTCCCAAAAAAAGAAGATTAATTAATATATGTTAAATATATTAATATCTTTTATAAAATCTGTACAAAGATATTCTTATCAATTCAAAGAATTACGAATTCACAACCAGAGTGGAGAGAAACTCTCAGAAATTGATGGCTCAAGTAGAAAAAAAGCCTACTGAGAATTTGAGAAATATCATTAGCAAATTTGAGTTTTTGTAGGTTTCTAACAAACTTTATTCCCAAAAGAAAACAAACAACATCCAGTGGTACAGAGTAGAGGACACAGAGACAAACCCACATAAATATAGTTATCTCATGCTAGATTAGATAATGTTTTGGCAAAGATGCCAAAAACATTCACTGAAGAAAAGATAGCCTATTCAACAAATGGTGCTGGTAAAACTAAATCCATATGTAGCAAAGTGAAATTAAACCTCTATCTCTCACCCTGCACAAAAGTCAACTCAAAGTAGATCAAAGACTTAGGCACTAGAACAGAGACCCTGCGCCTAATAGAAGACAAAGTAAGCCCAAATCTTTACCATGTTGGCCTAGGCCCTGTCTTCCTTAACAAGACCCCTAAAGCACAAGGAATTAAATCAAGAATCAATAATTGGGATGGATTCAAATTGAAAAAGTTTCTTCCCAGCAAAGGAAATAATCAATAATATGAGAAGAGAGCTTACCGATTGGGAGAAAATCTTTGCCACATGAACCTCCAATAAAGCATTAATCAGTCGGATATATAAAGAACTCAAAAAATTAACACCAAAAAACCCACAAATAACCCAATCAATAAATGGGCCAGGGAACTGAACAGACACTTCACAGAAGAAGAAATACAATTGATCAACAAATATATAAAAAAGTGTTCAACATCTTTAGCAATTATAGAAACGGAAATCAAAACTACACTAAGATTTCATCTCACTCCAGTCACAATGGCAATCATCAAGAATACAGGCAATAATAAAAGATGTGAGGAAAAAAGGTACACTCATATGTTGCTGGTGGGATTGCAAATTGGTACAACCATTGTGGAAAGCAGTATGGAGATTCCACAGAAAACTTGGAATGGAACACCATTTGACCCAGCTATCCCACTCCTGTATTCAATGGAATATTACTTAGTTTTAAAGAAGAATGAAATTATGCCACTTGCAGGTAAATGGATAGAGTTGGAGAATATCATGCTAAGCAAAATAAGCCAATCCCCCCAAAACAAAGGCTGAATGTTTTCTCTAATATGCGGATCCTAATTCACAACAAGGTGTGAGGGGGTACACTAGAGAAGAATAGAGTTACCTTGGATTAGGTGGAGGGAAGTAAAGGGGGGGAGGGGAGGGGATATGGGGAGAGAAAGGGTAGTAGGATGAAACATTATTGCTTTATGTGTATATGTGACTGCATGACCAATGTGATTCTACAACATGTACACTCAGAAAAATGAGAAATTATATCCCATCTATGTATACTATATCAAAGTGCACAAATGCAGTCTACTGTCATGTATAGCTAATTAAAACAAATTTTAAAAATTTTAAAAAAGAAAACAGCAAAATTATCTTTCTAATGTCAATGGATTATTCAATATTTTTATCTTATTTGAGGCTATAAATAATTACATACTTACTTAAAGAGGATACATAAATACCTTAGACCATGTTGTCTACATTAAGCAAAACAGAAGTATTAAAAATAGAAAATCTATTTACCCACCTGAAAATTAAAGGATAAGGAAAATATTAGGGGAAAAAAGAACAGAACTGCTAATAATAATAGTTACACAAAACTCCCAAGAAAGCAAAAAAAAAAAAATGAGAGAGTGAGACAAGAACAGTAAATATCAGTTTTTATCCTATATAGTAAAGGGCTATATAATATAATTTAAAAATATAACACAAAGAAATCCAATTTACAATATCAATCAAACAAAATATCTGGAACTGAATATAGTAAGACTTATATAAGACCTCTATGTGAAAACTGATTTATGAAAGAAAAAGTTCTTTTAAATGATGCTTATTTATGACATATATGTTTCAGTAGTTATGAGATTAAACATGTCAACTCATCTGGAATTACCCTATAAAATAAGTCTAAGCCAAACCAAAATCTTGAGATAATTTTTGATAACATTGGGCAAGTTATTTAACTTCTTTGGCCTCAGTTTCTTCATCTGTAAAATGAAAATAGTAGAATCTACTCCATAAGATGGCTCTGAGGATTAAATGAGATACATGAAGAACATTAAACAAATCTGAGTAGATATTAAATAGTATGTGAATGTGTAATTGTTATTTCCTTTTCCTTCTACACGGTTATAGTTATGTATGGTTTTTAGTTGAAAGATTTATTACATTTAGAAACTGAAGGGTTTCATAAAAGAGAGAAGAAAGAATGGAACTTTTAATATATATCTAAATACATGAATGTGTGGAGTTCATGCACTTTGCCTCACTAGGGGGACTGAGGCTGAGTAGTGGGTTGCAAGAAGGAAGCTCAATGCTTAACAAGGGGCCTTCACTCCCTTGCCTTACAGCTGCTTTTGGCACATTCTAAAAAAAAAATGACAGTTTATGCTTTCCTTTTTAAAAAAGAAAGAAAAGTTACTTTTTTTTGAATATGATTTTATACTTCATAATACAATAGTACAATACAGTAGAAAATTTTGATATTTCATTCATTTATTGAATTAAAAGAGCTGTTGGTTCTGTTATAGAGTATTCACTGCAATTTGATAAAATATTATAATATAATACCTTTTCAAAAAGTTAAAAAAAATTCATTCAAATTATGTGACTATAGCTACAAAGCAAACTTTGTCACTTTTTTTCACCTAACACTCAATTTATATACATCCTCTTAATTCATATTTTGACTTTATTTGCATATGAACATTTTGTTAGTGGCATTAGAAGTATAATATTATATCTTAGGTTTTATGCTTATTATATTATGAACATATAATTTGACATTCCTATGTGAAATTTTAAAACTGATATTGCAATACTGTCTTCTGTTCTATTGATTCAATGGGCTTAGAGGAAGCTTTACCAGGTCTCAGTCACAGTAGGTCCTGCCTGCCTGTGACTAAGAAAGATTGTAAATCCTTCTGAAATGTTTCCAGGGGATGAAGAGACGCCACTATGTGCTGATGGGTGTTTTTGTTTTATTCTACCTCTCTCAGTTAAATAAGAAATCAGGTTCAGAGCCAAGTTCAAGGCATTCACGGTTTGGTATATAGCCACTGCTTTGTGAGCCTTTGGAAGTGCCTCCCCCCACCCGCCCCCCGGTTGGTGAGGGACAGTGGGCACTATACAGAACTCAGAAGAGAGCAGGTCCCTTACGTGGTCTCCACTGTCAGCTCCCTCCTGGGTCGCACTCATTGCCAAGTCTGTTTGTGCTCTTATTGAGCCTGAACAAGAACTGTGGTGCAGCTGCTAATGATGTCGTGTCAAATCTGAGGCGAGAACACCATAGTGATGGGAGGTGGCTGCCAGGGAACCCACAGGGTGAAAACCCTGTATGAAAGGACAGGAAAGTGACACTAACAAGTTAGTGCCCGAATGCACATTAGTAGAAAACAGAGTGTGCTACAGATCAATATAAAAAAGAGGGAGAAAAATGCAAATTAGTCATCCTTGAGTGATTAAACAAATTATATTAAACCAACAAATAATTACTATTCCCTCATTATTTCCAGCATGCTCTGCTGGGAGGCAGAGAGGGGGCCTAGAAGACAGACTTGTGTTCAAGTCTGAGCATTAAGGTTGGGTGCAAAATTTAGCAAAGTTGTATGCTGGTCTGTGAATGTGTGACCCTTTTCTAAAACATCAATAGAAGTTTATCGTAAATGAAATGTGGAGAAATTAATGAAAAATCATGTGTAAAGAATTGGAGGCATAATAAATAAGCTCACTCCTTCGAAGAACATGACAAAGAGAAATCAAGAAATTAAAATATTTTGATAGGATAGTAATTGGTGTTAATAATTAATAAGTGTAACTCTTGAAATGCCTTATGAGTTATAGAAGAAAAGCTGATTTTTGTTTGTACAATTTAGAGTTATTTTGTAATAGTATTCCTGAAAGTCAATCTATTTGGTGAATATAATATATCATAAATATTTAATAGAAAATTAAACTAACTGGGATTATCTATCTTATTCTGGATAAATAATTAATATGTTAAATTTCATATGAATCATATCTTTTTTCCTGGTTATTTATGATTATAGAAGAAAGTGTACTCAGACAAATTGGGAAACAATTAAAACTATATGAATGCAAAGAAAAAAATACCCATCATATATCCACTCAGGAAATCAACAATAGCATCAGGACTATTCTTGTTCTGTCTCAACTAGGGTCAAAAGAAGGGAGTCTGCTGATCATGGACTGAACCTCTGAAATGGTATTTGTTTTGTTTGCTGTTTTTAAACAAGTCAAATTGCCAATAAGAACAGATCTCCAGCAGTTGAAAAAAATGCATCAATGATGCTATAAGAAAAAATGATTTCAAAACTTTGAAAACACTTGTAGAGATGTGCAGATGAAACACAGCAATATTTTCACACATTGGATGACCATGCAGAAAATGTAATAAAGAGAATATCCAAATTTCTTCAACTATTCTGAATTTTCTTGGAAGGTGTGGCAAAAATATCAGTATATTGGGAGAAGCCCAACTTCCATCCATGATAAAACAAGGACTAATCCAAAAGATGGTTGCCTGGTTTGAAAAATCCAAGGAGATTGATCATGCTAAGTGGAGAAAATTCACAACTTGAAGTCAATATAAATGTGATAGAAGACTTGTTTGGTCTTTTGATGATCATATATGATATTAAAAATAACAAGTAGCAGAAAGTTTCATACCTTCAATTTGTGCCCTGTTATTGACTCAAGGGTGAGTATTTGTATATTGCAGGAGATTTAAAAAAATTGAATGCTATGCTTGACAAAAATGCCTCAAGACACCAGGAAAATACTTTAGAAACAAGATATTGTTAAATATCATGAGTGGTGGAGAGAAAGGATTTTAGATGGTAAAGATTATGACTTATAGGTAGGTGTTGTGGAAGCTTCATGTAGAATAACCACAGATAAAAAAGACAAGAGCTGACATGTCAGTGATTTTTCAATGGATTTATTGTTAATGCATTTAAAACAGTTAAAAACTTTGAATAAGAAGAGAATTTTTGTTTCTAATTCAGTGTTATTTGAAACTGTAGAAGGGATGCTTGATAAGTGGGATTAAAGTTGCATAATATTCTATTTTATTTACATATTATGATTTAATAATATATTACTGTAGTATGTTGGATGTATGAGGCTTAAATATTTGTCCATATTTCAGACTATTTCCTTAGAATAATCACCCAATAAGTGGAATATCAGTGTGAATATGTATGAAAAATAATTTCCTGGGGCTGGGATTATAACTCAGTTGATAGAGTGCTTGCCCAGCATGCACAAGGGCTTTGGTTCAATCCCTAGCACCATTACCACACACACACACACACACACACACACACACACACACACACACACACACACAGAATTTCCTTCTTTGTTTTCTTTTTTTAACCTTTATCTTATTTATTTATTTTTATGTGGTTCTGAGGATCGAACCCAGGACCTCACACATGCTAGGCAAGTGCTCTACCATTGAGCTATGACCCCAGCCCCAGAATTTCCTTCTTGTTAATGGTGTCAAAATTCTTTTCAGGAGAATTTCTGTTCCAGCTTCACAAGCAGGTAACCTTTATCTATTATCCTCATTTCTTTCATATTTGCTACCTTAATATTTCACAACATCTCATTTTTTAATTGAGCTTTCTTATAGTTAGGAAGCTGATTTATAATTCACTTTGTATTGTAGTTATTGGTTCATGACTTTTGTTTAAAAGATGATTTTGCTTATGTGAAATGAATACGCAAGTAATTTGGACAAAGTACTCCACTAAAATTAACTAGAAAAAATAGAAAGATCTGCTAGACAGCATCAGGGAACTACTTCAGTAAATCACTGGACCAAGATCCTGGGGAAGAGTGAGGCTGGCCAGGTGACCCTGGGATTTAGGGGACTTTATCTCAGTGGTCATTTGCTGGTTTCAGGGGGGAACAGCTTAGAGGCTAAGCTGTAATATGGGCAGCCTTTGGGACAGAGGATCCAAGACCCAGCAAGACAAAAGACAAATCTGGTAATTCAGATTCTTACTTTCAATCAGGATCCTGAAAGCCTTTCCCTAAGTAGTTAGCTATAAGTCAGTAGCCCTTACCAAAGATGCAGTCAGCTCAACTGGGAAGCATGTCAAATTATTCACATTGTACTAAAGCAATTTCTAAGTGCTAGTACTCTTCCCTCGCACTTCCTGTCCAGGGTGTCTCTAGTGCCATGGTTCAGATGCCCAGGGTAACCCAAGCTGTACGTACCATGCAGGGCAGTTAATAACTTGTGGAGCCCCCATTTGACAGTGATTGATGGGGGATATTGATACTGCTTCCTCTATGGAAAACACATTTCATAAAGAGCCTTGAGAGGTCTGATGGGCCTGTGTACCAGAAGTCCATGGCAATTGTCAGCTTGACACAGCTTCCTTTCACTGGCTTTTCCTCTTTCCTGCTTCTTTGGATTGTTTTCCAAATAAAGCACAAGGAAGCAAGTGTTGTTCTCTAGCTTTGCTTTGAGGGAACCCAAACGAAGGATTTAGTTAGAGGTCTCTTTGCTTCAAGCCTTGCAAAGACCTCATCAGAGAGATGCCTCCTGAAATGACATTTGTCTTCTTTTCAATTCACCCTCACCACCCTGCCTTACCTGCTAAAATTACAATCATAGATGTGGTGGAAAACTTCCATGCCTGTAGCACTCATCCATGACCTTCCACACCCAACTAAAGCCAATCCTGATACTTTCATGGGATGGCTCCTTGAATTTGATTATGGCATTGTCAATTTACAATGCTATCAAATTTCCAATGGGTTTACTGAGAGGTAACACTGTCTTAAATCAAGGAGCATATATAATTAAAAGATTGCTAGGATAGATAAAAAGACCAAGGAACAGAAAAACAAAACAAAACCAAGCCATGTGTACACAATCAGTATGGTTGCAGTTCAGTGGAGAAAAAATAATTAATAAAGGTACAGGCTTAGCTGCATATTCATAAGAAATGACTTAATATTTTTTAAAGATATTTTTACTTGTAGATGGACATAATATCTTTATTTATTTATTATTTTTATGTGGTGCTGAGGATCAAACCCAGTGCCTCACACGTGCTAGGCAAGCACTCTACTACTGAGCCACAACCCAGCCCAGAAATGCTTTAATCTTAATCCTTAACAAACTTTCTACACAAAAAGTTCAAGTAGATTATAGATATAAATGTAAAAAATTAAGCCAATAAAATTTCTACAGAGATAACAGGAATATATATATATATATATATATATATATATATATATATATATATATATCATTAAGAATAGGGAAATTCTTCTTAATGCTAAAAGAATTAACAAGTAAGAAAAACAATGATCACAGAAAGAGATATTAAAATTGACATTTAATTAGGGAGTGAAATGCAAGTTACTGAATCAGAGAAGATATCTATAACACAAAAAAAATGACAAAAGACTTGTATCAAAAAATTTAAAACTCTTGGAAATCAATATGAAATGACAATTTGATAGCAAAACAGGGAAGGGAATTTAACAGTGCCTTTAGTAAGACAATCTTCAAATAATCAAAGCATATGAAAAGTTACATGCATTGTCATTAGAAAAATGAAAATTGAAACCTCAAGGAGATTCTATAGCATACCCACTAAATTGGCTAAAAGTAAACAGGCTGACAATAGAAGGTACCTATGGGGATACCAAACTCAGACACTGTTGGCCAGAGTAAAAACTGGTACAGTCACTTTGGAAAACTGTTTCCTATGATCCATTAAAGCTGAATTTATGCATCCTCTAAATCTTTATTATTTCACTTCTAGATTTAAACCCAAGCGGAATGCAAGTGTCTGTCAAAATATGTGTATATAAATGTTTATGACAACATTATCTTTCATAGCCAAATGCTGGAAATAACCCCAAATTTTCACATATTATAATAAATAAATAAGTTGTGATAAAGAGATACAATGAAATACTATTCAGTAAGTAGGTTTAACTAATTATTCCATGCACAAATCAATACTGTAAATTGTGCAAACATGATATTGCAATAAATAAGTGATAGACAAGAGAAGTATACTTTATGGTGCAATTATATAAGGTTATAATAAAGAAAAGTCTAGTCTGTGATGTTACAAGGCAGGATCGAGCCTGCTTTGGGGAATGAGCACAGGAGCACCACTCCTGGGGAGGACAAAAAGGGTTTCTGGGGGATAGAAATGTTCTAAGTCTTGACAGGGTTATGAGTTCTTGATGTGCCCCTTTGTGGCAATTCATTATGCTGTGCACTTAAATATGTTTTCTCAATGTATGTCATTCTTCAGTAAAAATATTCCTGGGACAGAAAAGAAGTAATTAACTTGTTTATAAAACTTAAACACTCAGGGGTAAGAATTTAATTCAAGTGCAGCCAGATTTTTAAATTTCTATGAAGAAATTTTTATTAAATGTGTACGTGTAATCTTGGCTGCAATGTTGAGACTATGATCCGGAATTTTTCCAAGTGCCTTAACTCTATTTGGGCACTTTCCCATCTTGACTTTCCTTTACTCATACTCTATGGCTAGTCTCATCCAAGCCTCTAGTGTTAACTTCTGTCTATTATTTACATCTGTACTGCAGGTATAAATCTAGTAGTTATTCTATCAGTCTTATCTAGTCAAGGGTGATATTTCTTCTTTTTTGGGGTTGTGGGGTACCAGGGATTGAACTCAGGGGCACTCGACCACTAAGCCACATCCCAAGTTTTATTTTATTTAGAAATTCACTGAGTTGCTTAATGCCTCACTTTTGCCAAGGCTGGTTATGAACTCACAATCCTCCTACCTCAGCCTCCCCCGAGCCACTGAGAGTACAGCTCTGCCCCACTGCACCTGGAGATATTTCTACTTTTGTGGGAAATAATTTATTGTATTTCATATGAACTTGCTGCATAAGAAATATTCTTTGGATGATGCGTACCTCCAGGGATTGTAATTTGCTTACAATTAGCTATTAGCTAATGATTAATTGGCAATTAATTGCACCTTCCCCAGCATAGGTTATTGCTAGTTCTGTCATTCTGAATGAGTCATTCTTCTAAGTAGTCTATCTGTTCAAGGATATTTGTATAGCAAATAATCAGGCTGCTAGAAATATTATGAAGCAGGGGGCAGATTTGTTTGTTGTCCACCATGATAAAGATAATGCCATTTGTGGGGAAAAGTACAGGCAGGTTTCCTTTATAAAGGATTATTATTTTTTTATGCTTGCCATTCTTTGTCACTGATACAAACCCATAGCATGCTCAACATCTACTTCGTTGCCTTATTACCCTATGTGAATTTTGGGATAAGAGGACCTGATACAAACATGAAGCTCATGCTGACTGTTGAGATATGAATAATAAAGGTCTTTGTTTCTGACCCCAAAGTCTTATGTATTCTGCTAAAATCCATGAAAATGTGGTATAAAATCCATAAAAATGTATGGTAAAATATCAGATCTTCTGTTATTCTTGAGAGAGATATACTTGGCTTCTTTTATTATTGCTACCATGTTTGCAAAAAAACTCAAATCTGCTATTCATCATTAAACAATGTCCTAGAGAAGTCTTCAACTATCATAGGCATAAATCACATAAACTGCACAGTGGCAAATGGTTTTATTTATTCCCCTCTTGGTCTAGGGTGTGGACTTAATGCTGTTATTTCCCAAGTAGTTAAGCAGCCTCATTCTGTTTGGAGCTAAGAGTTCATACTCTTGACCTGTATTTGTCTACAGGAGGGCGGTCAGTTGAGAAGACAATGTGCAGTCTCCCAAGTACTGACCATGATACTCAATGGATAATGAGTGAGTTGTGTTGATGGTCCTCAAAAATGGGCAGAAGAATAGCGCAGTGCTGAGTTCTCTTGATCTTGTTTTCATTATTAAAGAAAGAGGTCCTCCATTTCTTCTTCCCCCTTATAGTCTCTGCCTCTAGTTTTTATCTTTCATTTTAGGCATTTATCTAATCTCTGACACTCTGAAGAAGGTTTACTCTCCAAGTGGGTGTTAAGTCACAGCTTTGTTTGTTTGTTTTCTTACAATAGGCTCACTACTCAGGATAGTGATAGGGAGTGTCAGAGTCAGCAGACCCTGGAGAGCATTTGAAAGAACTGAATGCATTTGTACGGAGAGAGAGGTTACGGATCATTTTTTGGACGTATTTTTCTGATCCAGATTTTTCTTCTGACACTTGGAAACATTTTCTTCAACTGTGTGATATAGTCTTCATTTGAGTATCCAGTCAAAATCTAAAGCTTAACTTGTTAGAAATGCAGTGTATTGTTTTCATTCCAAAATTGCTCCTCCCTTTGTGGTGATTGACAGTTGGGACTGTTCAAAATAGATTCTGTATCAACTTTTCCTGAAAGAGGGTGATTAGAAATGCTAATGTTATGTTCCCTTTAAATCTTATAAGTACAAAAGGGAAGCAAAGCACAAATTTAGTATTTGGCTTTCAGAACTTTGTTTTTAATGACTTTGTTTTCCATTTTAATAAACAAAGTTAACACTTTATTTTTCTACTGGAGAGAATTTACATGTATTTTATTTATCTTAAGTTGCAACTAATAGTTGCAATTGTTTTTATTATAATGCTCCTCAGTGACTATAGTCATGATTATGGTATAAAACTATTTTAGTTTTTAAAAGGAAAATATTTGCATAAGAAACATTGCATTCATAAGAGGTATCATTATCTCTTATCTCTACTTGTAATTCATTCATTGATAACATTAAAAGTAATGTATATTTGCAGGTTTCAAGCAAGGAATAGGCGCTATTAGAAACAGTATCCCAAAAATGTATTAAGGGAATATCTGTACCCATTTGAGCTCCTTTTGTAAGTTTTCAGTTTTGAATGTGGTCCATGAAGTACAGGGTGAAAGGGCTGTTTGAACCTTGTCTTTCCTACGTATGTGTGTATGCGTGTGAATCCTAATTGATATTCTCTTATTTTCTCATATTTATGGGTTTTATTCATTTGGAAAATTCTTGGCCACTATTTTCTGAAATATCTCTTCGCCAAGCTTTTACTCCTCTCTTTTGGGGACAATGTCTCAGAGCTCTTGGTTGCTGTTTTATATTTTCACTCATTTTTTTGTGCTGTGTTTTTAGTTTGGATAATTTCTATTTGATAAGGAACAGACAAAACTGAGTTGTAGGAAAATGAGATTAAGGGAATAATTCTATAAAATGGGCCCACTGTGCTGACTCCCACATTCTTCCACTTTTAAAAAGCAATTTACCTGCAGCTCTTCCTGGCTTAAGTTGAGAGAAAGCATTGCGTTTCTCAGGAAACTACCTGTTATCTGTAGAAATGCAGGCCCCAAGTAATGTTGATAAGAGGGACACAAGTTGCCCTGAAAGGCAGGGCAGGGGGCACTTCTGTGACCTTGACATAGACCAGATCCTAGAACTCAGGGGATAAGGATAATTCCCCCTAACCATAAAATCTGTGAGAACAACTTTCAATTAGAACCAGTCAGCATAGGCCAAAGTGACCTAGTGTTGTGGTTATCAGAAGCCAAAGTGACCTAGAGTTGTCATGTCCAATGGGACTTGAAAGTCTGATGTCATTCTGTTTTCAATCAAAAGTCAAGAGGGGGACCTGGGTGAGACTTTCTGGAAACTTCCCTGGGATTCCCAATAAAACTGCAGGGCAAGAGAGTCCTACCATCTCTCTCCTCCTTGAGAGGATCCACTCTCTTCCTTGACAGTGTTCCCTTTTCCATCTCTTCTAATAAACTCATGTCTGTTACTCTGAGTGATATGTGTGAAATCTTTCTGACTTGATCACAAGAATCTAGGGAAAGCAGGGGCTCTTTGCCACTTCCTCAGTTCCTGGAAGGCCCCAGCTCTTTAACATATTGATCTAGTTTGTTTAAGGATTCTTTCCCCAACTGTATTCAGTCTGCCAAAAAACCCATTAAAGTATTTTTTTCATTTCTGCTACTGTATATATATATATATATATATGTGCTTTAAAATTTCTATTTGAATTTGAATCTTTTATAGTTTGTGTATAACTGCTGAAATTCCCCTGTTGTGGTTTAGATATGAGATGTCTCCCAAAAGTTTATATGTGAGACAATGTAAGAATTTTCAGAGGTGAATGATTACATTATGAGAGATGTGACCTAATCAGTGGATTAATTCCCTAATATGGATGAACAAGGTAGTAACTGTTGGGAAAAGTATAAACAGCAGCCATACCCCAGAGAAAAAAAACCCAACATGGCACCTAAGGACTTCTTCTTCCTACCTTCTTCTTTTCTGCAGTGGCGCGAAAAGTTTCCGCCTGTGTGAACTCTCCTGCCGACGCCAATTTCAAATCTCTCTGGCGGGGAACCTTAGACCCAATGAGAACTAATTCCTGGGCTCCAGAGCTGATATCTGGAAGAACTTGCCAATAAACGGGTGGCCTGCCATTTATCTAAGCCCTACCATCTCCCCTTTAGTTCTATATAAGCACACAGCTTTTTGCAATAAAATTGGAATTCTCCCTGCAAAGTGTCTTTGCCTGGGGAATTCTTTCAGTAACCATACGCAGGTAAGGTGTGGCTGGAGGAAGTAGGTCACTGGGGGCATGCTTTGAGGTTTATGTTTTGTTCCTGGTAAGTGGAGCTCTCTCTCTCTTCTTCCTCCTTGCCATGTTCTGAGTGGCTTTCCCTTCCATATGAAATTCTACCATGATGTTCTGCCTCACCTTAGACCCAGAGTACTAGGGACTGAACCCTGAGACTGTGAGCCAAAATAAACTTTTCCTTCTCTATGTTGTTCTTGTCAGGTTCTTTGGTCAGAGCAATCAATGCAAAAGCTAACTAAAACTCCCCATATTCACTGTGTTGTTTACCTTTCCTCTTAGATCCTTTAATATATAACCCATAGTTATTTGAAAATTCTATATGATCATTTCCACATTTGGGTCATTTGTGGTTCTGATTATGTCAATTTATTTTTCTTTTAACAATAGATTATTTTTATGTTCATTTAGTGTGTCTTGCAATTTTTGAGTAGGTATGTAATGTTGTGTGTAGAACAGTAAGCAAAAAGTAAATAATATTTACCCCCTAAATGTGCCTATGAACATATACCTCTATGTTTAACAAAAGTGTCAAAGTAATTTAATGGGGAATAATATAGCATTTCTAAAATATGGTATCATAGTGGAATGCTAGTCAGCCATAAAAAGAGGGAAATCCTGTCATTCATGACAACACAGATGAACCTTGAGGACATTATGCTAAGTGAGATAGCCCAGATATAGAAAGTCAAACACCCCAACGAAATTCTTAACCTTTACCCATATTTTTAAAAATAAATCTAACTTAAATAAATAATAAACTTAAATGTAAGATAAGATATTATAAAACTTTAAGTATGACATGTGTAAGAAAATCTTGGTAACCTTAGATTAGGCAAATATTTCTTAGAGCATAAACACAAAAAATAAAAGGACAAATAATAATAAATGTGACTTTGACAAAATTTCAGCAAAATTTAAGCTTTCAAAAAGACATTGTTAATAAAATGAAAAGATAAGCCATAGATAAAAGAAAATATTTTTTAAAAGCATGCATATATGGTAAAAGCATTATACTTAGAAAATGCAATATTTGTACCCCAATAATAGAAGATAACTTAATTCAAAAATGGGCAAAAAAAAAAACATGGAAACTTCACAGACAAATGTATGTAAGTGGCAAGTAAGCACATGGAATGGTAGTCAACATCATCACTCATTTGAGAAGTATCATTTAAATCCATAACTGCAGCATGTCTTCTAGCTTGGTTAAAATGAAAAATGTTTTCAATACTAATCCCTAGCAAGAATGTAGAGTACTATAATTCTTATATATTATTCATCAGATGTCATAATAATGTAGACACTTTGGAAATAATTGGGTAGTTTCTTATGAAATTAAATACACAGTTAACATATAACCTACCAATCTCTATTCTAGGTATTTGCCCAAGAAAAGTGAAGGCATGTCTACATGACGATTTGTATGTGAATGTTTGTTTTAGCTTATTTCTAACAGCCCTGAAATTGAAGTAACCCAAATATTTGAGTAAAAGAGTCTATAGTATAACCAGCACTGAAGTCAGTAATACAAACAAAGGAATTACTGCTGTATACAAAAATAAGAATATATTTTAAGAAGTTATACTTGCAGAAAAAAGGCAGACACAAAAGACTACATATTCTATGATTTGTTCTGTATTACTATATATTTATGACATTCTAGAGAAACATAATTATTGTGATTGAAATCAAATCAATTCTTTCCAGGGACTTGGATGGAGGCACAATTAGTACTGACTGTGAAAAGAGCATGAAGGGTATTTAGGTACATTAGAAATACTCTATCTGTTGCTCATGAGCATGATTATATGACTAGAAATTCATCCAAAAGCAATTTAAAAAAATATTTTTAGTTGTAGATGGACACAATACATTTATTTATTTATTTTTATGTGGTGCTGAGGATCAAACTCAGTGCCCCACATGTGCTAGGCAAGCACTCTACCACTGAGCTAAAACCCTAGTCCCCAAAATAATTTTAAATAAACTATTCTTTGGAAAATTTTATATTTACAGAAAGATGTAAAGGTACTTCAGAGTTTAGATATAGCTTGCATTGAATTTCTCCTATTATTGTCTTAAATTTATAGGTACATTTGTTGTAATTTATGAGCTGATATTTATTTTAATTAAATAAAGTCTATACTCTCATTTCATCTACTGTTTTCCTTTCCCAAATCCCATACATAATACCATAGTCCATGTGGTTTTAATTTCTTCTCAGACATCCCTTAGCTCTGGTAGTTTAAGCACTATTTTTATACCTTTATTTTATTTATTTATATTTCTATGTGGTGCTGAGGATCGAACGCAGCACCTTGCATGTGCTAGGTGAGTGCTCTACCACCAAGCCACAGCCCAGTCCCAGTTTAAGCACTTTTGAACAGGTTGCAATTTTATTTCCAAACTTTTAAGCTTTTTATAAATGATTTGTTTTAATAGATACTAATATGTTTTCAGAAAAATCATACAATAAATTATCAAAACAGGTTATAAAATCATAGCATTATAACAATAAAAAATAACCATTTTTTTCCCATAGTCATTGCACCAATTTGCAGTCCCACCAGCAATGTATGAGTGTACCTTTTCTCCCACATCCTCACCAACATTTATTATTACCTATATTCTTGATGACTGCCATTCTGACTGGAGTGAGATGAAATCTTAGTGTAGTTTTGGTTTGCGTTTCTCTAATTGCTACAGATGTTGAACATTTTTTCATATATTTATTGATTATTACTATTTATTCTGTGAAGTATCTGCTCAGTTCCTTAGCCCATTTTTTTATTTGGTTATTTGTTTTTTGTTGTTGTTGTTGTTGTTTTGGTGTTGAGTTTTTTGAGTTCTTTATATGTCCTAGAGATTAATACATTATCAGAGGTGCATGTGGTAAAAATTTTCTCTCACTTTGTAGGTTCTCTCTTCACATTATTGAATGTTTCCTTTGCTGAGAAAAAGATGTTCAGTTTGAATCCATCCCATTTATTGATTCTTAATTTTACTTCTTGCATTTTAGGGGTCTTGTTAAGGAAGTCAGATCTTAGGTCAAAATGCTGAAGATTTGGGCCTACTTTGTCTTCTATTAGGTGTAGGGTCTCTGTTCTAGTGCCTAAGTATTTGATCTACTTTGAGTTGACTATGAAAATCAGTATGGAGATTCCTCAGAAGACTCTCGAATGGAGCCACTATTTGACCCAGCTATCCCATCCCACTCCTCAGTTTATACCGAAAGGACTTAAAATTAATATACTGCAGTGACGCAGCCACATCAATGTTTATAGCAGCACAATTCACAATACCTAAACTATGGAACCAACCTAAGTATGGTCCTTCAATAGATGAATGGATAAAGGAAATGTGGTATATATATTCAATGGAATATTACTCAGCTTTAAAAAAGAATGAAATTATGGCATTTGCTGGTAAATGGATAAAGTTGGAGAATATCATGCTAAGTGAAATAAGCCAATCCCCCAAAACGAAAGGCCGAATGTTTTTGCTAATATGTGGATGCTAATTCACAATAAGGGATGGGGGGCACTAGGGAAGAATAGAGTTAGTGTTACCTGGAGGGAACTGAAGAGAGAGGGGAGGAGATATGGGGATACAAAGGACAGTAGAATGAAACAGACATTTTATATATATATATATATATATATATATATATATATATATATATGACTGCATGACCAATGTGATTCTACAATATGTAGAATCAGAAAAGTTAGAAATTATACCCCATCTATATATGATATTTCAAAGTGCATAAGTGCATTCTACTGTCATGTATAACTAAAACAAATACAAAATAAAGAAATACCACTTTGATTTTGAGTGAGCTCCTTTTTTTAAAAATTTTCTGCTTGACAGCATGCTACTCTCAAGGGTACATTTTAAAACATCAGCGAATATGCATCTAATCATGTATTTCACAAATTTTAGAAATACTTTGGCATGAGATGCTTGCGGCATAGCTCATACTGTGCCACATAGACATTTTTGTTGTTTCTCTCCTTTTCATGTAAATTAGTGTAAAAGATTCTTCTTATTTCTTAAAGGTCATTTTTGTAATAGTAATTATTGAGTTGACATCATACCATGCTTTGTGTATTTCTGGATTCAGTTTCTTTGCAAAAATACTTTGCTTCCAAGACAGCAATGAATGAATTTCACAAGTGATAATATTTGTACAATCTTATTCCATGATCCATATTTAGTCTATTAGAAGCAGCTAATATTAATTTATACTTCTATCATTTTTCCACAAAATATTGCTTTTAGTTAGAATTAGTATAATTAGTATAATTTCTTTTTCTTTTCCAGTCATCTTTATGACTTAAACAACATAATTCCCAAATGTATTGTATGTTTTTAAATCCAGTAAATACCACAATTAAATACATGTTAAAACATTTGCACTGTCATTTACTTGCACAACAAAATTCTTGAAACACATTTGTTCCAATAGTTGGCATTTCATATTTTCAATCTTCCACATACATTTGCTGATGAAGACGAGCTTTTGGCTTGTGGGATTATTGCCACTTACTGTTTAACTCTTTTTTGCCACAGCATTAACCCAGGCATATGTGACATTCTTCTTTCATTACTAATAAGTAACCTTAAGAAAGACCTCCTCAACATTTATCAGAGTTTAATACATTTTTAATCTACTGGATTAAATTATTTTTGGATTAAATTTTGTTGAAAAATAAGATTTACCTTTATTCTGGATACTTAGTTTCAAATGTCCTTTAAAATTGATGGATACTGCCTTGAAAGCACTTCAGGTAAAATCACTAAGTGCGTATTACATTGCCAACAAGCTGGATGAAAATTTGTCCTAGGAATAGCAATCTTGTCATTTAGAACCTATTTGTGTTCTTTATTACTTAAAAATCTGAATAATTAATGAAGACAATATATTCTTAAAAATGCAAATTGGTACATAGAAAGAAGTTCCCTTTACTTTTCTGGGAGTAGCCATATCTGTTAAAGATGACTCTAGCTATCCTAACTTGTAACTGTGAGGGATTACAGCCCCAGAACCACAGGAGAAAGATGGTATGTGCCTTGATCCATAATCACTGAGGATTAAGTGCCTCGATAAACCCTGGAACTGGCCTGTAAACAACCTTTCATATTGCTAGTCATACATACATTTACTTCTATCATGAAGAAGTCTTTTTGTCGTAAAGAGGGAATGTGCTAGGGAAAGCAGCTTCACTGCATCAACAAGCCACACTTGTCATGGAGAGGAAATAAGACAAAAAGCATTAGTGGAGACAGGCAACACAACTGTGTGGCACATGAATGTGCAAAAGTATCAACTAAACTCCATTAATATGTACATTAATACGTGCTAATCAAAAAAAGATAAGAAAATCAGCACAAATATTTCCTCTTGTCATTATTTGCATTTTGAAATAAGCTTTTACATAGCTTCTTACAGTGTCATTTTATTGATTGGTAATATGTTTTGTATCATTGGATATTTACATTTCTTCCAAATATTCATTGTTATAAACAGTGCTATAAGAAAGATCTTGGGATGGAGATTTTGCCACATTCTTGCTATTAGGATTTAAATGTGAAGATTCCTCATCTAACCACTTTGGACTAAGGAAAAGTCCCTCTGTTCTCTACAGAACCTTACCAACCCTAAAATGACTTTTCTGGCTTAATTTTCCTTCATCTTAATGAAGAAGGTGAAAAGCAATAATTTTTAACTTACTTATTTGAAAAGTTGTCCACCTTAAAAGAAGTTTAAGATCTGTGGTATTGGTAAGTTCTAATAAAATTGTGAAAGAATTACATTATCATACTTTCAAGGAATATTCAAACACACACACACACAAATTCTAAACTTGAATTGCACAATAATATATTTATTAATAATATTATTTCAGCTTACAAAGAATAGTCCTAATTGGTATGCAAACTATAATTACAACCATATAAAATATATATTTATGTAAACATGGAAAAATTGAAATACACAAATGACTATTTTCTTAGGGTAGCAATATCATAAGACATTAAAATGGAATCTAACCATATGAATTATAATAAATATTTAAGTGCTATTGTTTCTCATTTTTTTTTCCTTAAAAGGAAGCAATGTAATATTCTCTTTTTTTCTGCTACAACTACCATTTGATGAATATCTCTGTTATCTATCTGGGAGAAGCCTCTTAGTTTAAAGGAAACCACATATTAACTTTTAATGATACATGGCTTGTGTTAACAATGTGTCCAGCCTTGTCTGCATGCATTGGTTCCAGCAGCTGTGTGTACAGAATCAATTAGTCATTTGTCAGCAATAGGACAGTTAGGTCAATGCAGCTTCTAATTCAGTCCCTTTCCTGCTGTCAGAGCTTCTCTGTCCTCAAAATATTTGAAGTAGGTCTTGAAATATACCATAGTTTACTTAAATACTGAAACCTAATATGCCTGAAATTGTCAGTAAATAAAAAATAAATTTCCACTTGTGACTGGAAATAAGTCCTTGATCCATGTTTGATGATACAGTTGAAGAATGCATTGCATTTTGACCTAAACATTAGAAAAAAATGAGCAGCACACTTATCAATATAACTGTCAGAGTTTATTATGGAAACTCCATCTTCCCTAATCACTGAGGGAAGCCAGGAGGTATAACAGATGGTTAAAGCCATCAATTAAGAATCAGTGAGAAGGTCTGATTCTTGGTCTGTGAAGAGGAAGCTGTGAGATCCTGGGGAAAGACCTTACTCTGTGGAAAATAATTCCACTTAGGAAACATGCTAGTTACATTAAATAGCCTCTTAGGAGCAGAGCTCTTTTAGGCTGGCTGCCTTATTAGAAAAAAAAATTGTCACTACTGAAGCCAACATGTGGTCCCCAATAGAAGATCTCTCTCAGTATCACCTATCACCTCAGTCATCTCTGTCAAAAATGATGAAGAGGGAATGACAGGTGCACAATGGTACTATTGAAAAACAGCCCAAAGTGCAAGACCTGACAACACTGGATTAATAGATGTGTCCTTATAGACAAAGAAAAATGATGTATATTTGTTTCTTTGAAACATTACCTTAAAGAAATCTCTGAGTTCCTGTTTTATTAAAGATGAAAGAGACCAAGCACAGAGATCAACTCAGAAGAAAGTTACTTCCTAAAACACAGAAGGAAGAAGAGGGATTTGTTCCACTAGATATTGACATAGTATTAAAACTCTGAAGTATTGGCACAAGAACAAACAAGTGGACCAATGGAATTTAGTAGAGACATAGGAGAGTGTCTACATGGGAACTTAATACACCATCAGTCAAATGAGGAAGAATGGACTGTTTCATAGATTCCATTGGGAAACTGGCTCAGGATATGGATAAAAACTAAATGAATTCATGCCCTGACTGCATATCAAAAGACAGATTCTAGATGGATAAAAGTTGTGAAGTAAAATTACAAAGTTAATTTTCAAAGAACAGTATATTTCCAACTAGAGAAAAGAAAAAAAATATTGAACAAAATTTTAAAAGAACAATCCAAAGACATTGCTACTTTTGTTACACAAATAAAAGATTTGTCTTCAATGAATGTTACACAAATAAAAGATTTATCTTCAATGAAAAGTAACTATGGGTAAATGAAATATAGAAGAAGAAAAAATTGTGATGTCATGTATCCAGTCCAATATATACAGATATTGTAAGTCTTTATTTACTTGTGTCCTCAGAACCAAGAAAAAAAAGCTGACCAAACTGAAAATCAACAACTTTTCTTAGTTCTATTAGTATTCAGTTCAAAGGGTAAACTCACTGTGAAAACTGGAGTGACAACCAGGCAGATCCAGAAAGTCACAGCTTCCTGGAAGTGGAAGTCACCATTGGAGTCCACAACTAGTGTTTTGAGTTTGAGTGTGGACTAGCCCTTCCAGTTTATCATGATGAACAGAAAAATTATCTACTTGTTCTAAAAGAAAAAGGAAAAGGTAACCACTTAGAAACATACCCAGAACTTTTTGTGCTCCTAAACAAAGACCTGCCTCCAAGAAAGATTATTTTGATCAAGCCTAAACAATTTGGTGTTATCCAGATCCTAGCCCAAGTGGGATAAGGTAAAATTGAATTCTAGCCCTGTCTTGTCTTCAAAATAGGAAAAGAAAAACACTCAACACTATTGTCCTCTAGTTTTTTCGTATCACTTACGGGGTGTGGGAAGAACTGACAAAGCACTTGTGAAGGACACTGTGCAGGGGCATTGGATCACTAAAAGATGGGACCTAAATATCTGTCTTTCCAGCCACACCTTGCTATCATATCAGTAAATCTCCTATATAATGTAACTGAATGGACTGCAAAACTCAGAGTCTCCAGTGAAATGCAAAGGCAATAGGGGAGATCAAAATAAGAACACAAGAAGAAATTTGACTTCTGGCACCTATAGCTACATGAAAGAATAAACATAACCTAACTCCTAGCCAAGTAGATAAAAACTTTTTTTAAAACCTCATACTAAAGGCTTTTATGTACTTCAATTCCTTTTACCTAATACATCATGTTCAGCTTGTAATAACAAACAAAAACTAAAAAAGAAAAGAGAACACCATCTGGAAAGACAAAGCAAGTATTAGATTCATAATCAGATACGACAGTGTCTTGGGAATTATAGACCAGTGATTTAAAATAACTACAATAAGCATGCTAAGGGCTCTAATAGAAGAAGTGTACAACATACTCAGATGATGGCTAATTTTAGAGGTAAGATGGAAATGCAAAGATAAAAAGATGTGATAGAAATAATAATAGGATAACAAAAATGATGGTAATCAGTAGATTGGACACAGCTAATGAAAGAATCAATCAGCATGAAGATATGTCAAAAGAAACTTCTAAACTGAAAAACAAAGACAATAAAAACTTAAAAAGAAAACAGGAGAAAGGAACAGAATATTTAAGCATTGTGGGGCAATTAAAAGTGCATAAATGATATGAATATTGTTTCTATTCTAGAAAAGAAACAAACACCTGAAAATCAATAATAACAATAAAAATGCTACATCAATGTTTATCTTTAAGAAGTTGGCAAGTTATAGGAACTGGAAGTAAAGGATGAGGAAGACAACACAAATGGGTGCACAAACTGATGCTCAAACCCATTAATAATCACTAAAATTGACATTTAAAAATAAGATATCATTTAATGCTTACTGAATTGGCAAAAATTAGAAAGCTGCATGAAGCCAAGTGTTGACAGAGATGTGGACAAACAAGAAGATTCATGCAAGGAAAAATGGAAGGTAGATTGGTGCAGCCTTTCAGGGAAAAATCTGATAGTGCTAAGTCAGACAAAGAATATGTGTTTTGTGTATACTATTTTTTACTTATACATTCTAAACAAATTTTTGAAAAGGGTATAGGGTAATTTTATATTCAATTAAGCATCATTATATTGACAGAAAGTGGGAAGTAACCTGGATGTAATCACTGAAAATTACAGACTCTATATGTCATAGATATTCAAGAATGAAAATCATTGAAATATGTAGTGCCTCAACACTACTAACCTAAATTAAAAATCATGAGCCCTCCACTCCCACCAAGTATACACAAATAAAAATGTACACATTCAACAAATAAGGATGACTGATAAGGGAAAAGTGGGAGTTGGCTTTGGAGAATTAAAACAAAAGACAAAAAGCAAATAAACAAAAAAATATGAAGAGGGTTTTCAAGGAACTAAGATGATGATATGGATTAAGATTAACTCACCACTTTGTAGAATTGTTAAATTTAAATAAGGCTAACAAATGTTCATAAATGAGGCCAGCACATGTAGGCCTCATTGATTCTTACATGTTGAGCCCCATTCAACCTAATTTTGTTTGTATCAATTCATATTTTCATCTGCAAAATCTTTAAATGTTCCAGACTTAAAGTGACCATATAGGAAAAATAAAAGATTAAAAGTCCCCAAAATTTAATTGTTAAAGTGATTTAAAGATGGGAAAATGGATGAATAGAGGCACCAGCACTCATCTGTTCTGCCACAAAGAAGAACCCAAGCAACAGATGTATAACTGCATATTGAGGTGAGAACAGTAAAAATCAACAGGAGAAAAATGGAAACCTTGTAAAATCCAGAGTCTTTGAACAATAGCAAAAGAAGAAAACAAAATATGCTGGTGCCCGTCCCACCTTCACAGCCAGGGCAGGTATATGCCCCCCAACACACATACAGGGGCAAAGGTTTAACAGAGTCTCAGGAAACTATCAGTTGGATAATGGCAATCCTAGATATCAGAATATTTTGCAACCCTTATAGGTATGTAGCCTAAATAGATCAGAAATTTGATATCTTCACTGTCACCTGATTTTGGAAAGGAATTCACATCTTCTCCCAGGGAACTCCCAAAGTGCTATAACCAGAAACCATCTTAGGAAGGGATCTTTTGTCTGAATTGGACTGCTGTTGGGATCAGAAACCCCTACATGTTCCCATCTCTGGAGCCCTACAGCATTCCCCTGCATTAGCTCTGAAGTTAGCTGCCTCATGAACCAAATGTGGGTCAGTGCAATGACTGAAAGAAACCATTTAAGAGCGCTACACTTTAGGGGAAGGGAGTTGCAAACACAGAGGAATGGAGAGTACCACAACCAAGAATAGGGAGACCAGGGAACATGGTCCCCAGGGGCATGACAAGTAGTGTGTGGTTTCACATAGGTGACAAGGCTGAAGTTAATTACTCATGTAATTACCACCAACAACCAGCACTGCATATGCGTACCTGTCACAGGGCAGGGAAAGAACTCTGGTTCCACTGCTTTCCCATTCATGGGCCATGTTGTAGTTGTCCTGAGCAACTAAGCAGCTCTGCCTGTCACGCTACCCTCAGGGTGTACAGCATAATATGAGAGGAATTTTGCCTTGCACTTGCCATATTCTGTTTTTCCTCATTCCCATAAGCATCTCAACTAAAGGGAACTTGGCCTGGCACCAGACACAACCCATTTATTTTTGGTTCTTGAAAGTCTCTGTAGTCAAAAGAATCAAGAGACAAAAAGGCCCTGGTTGTAACCTTGACCTTAGGTATGCACAGCTAGAATGGTTCTAATATCCCAATCCTGGGTAGAAATGCCCACAGCAGTAGCCCCAGAGTGGAATACTATAAAACTTCTACTGTAACCAAACCTATGTGGGTTCTACCAGTGATTGCCCCCATAACTTGTCTGATCATGCACTGTTGACAAGGCTGGGTGTAAGTGCCACAAAAGAGGAACCATGATTCCTGTCCTTCCCTTTCCCCATTAAACACTTGGGCTCACACAAGTTTCTAACCAGAGGACAAGTGTTTCATATCCCTCACTACTACAGATGCATTCAATAAGAGAAAACCTAACAATAAATAGAGTTAATAACAATATGCCTAAGGAATCTCCCACCACTCAACAGAGACCACCACTCCCATTGTAAGAATAACCATATAGAATGCACCCCACACAGTTTGCTGTCTTTGACACATCTGCCTAAACTGATTATTTCCCCATTCTTATATAACCTGTAGAAACAGTGAGTGTCTCCAATTCCTATTTAGTATGTAATGTGCCAAAACACACTAATTACAGTCAAAGAAGCTACAAAGAGATTACATGACAGTGACCATTTGGAAATAAACTCAACGTTGCATAACAAACCTATAGCTTAAGATACTTCTTCAGGTGAAAGCTTCTTACTAAGAATACAATCCCATAAAAGTCATGAAGATATTCATTTTGTACAAATCTCCATTTAGGAACATAACAAATAAGAAAAACACAAGGAAATATGACACCTCCTAAAGATCATAATTATTTAGTAACAGATTCCACAGCTATCAAAATAGATGAAATGCCTCAAAAGAATTGGCTCAAAAGAAGAATTTTTTAAAAAGCTTAATGACATCCAGAAGATTACAGATAAATAGGTAAGTGAAATTAGGAAGACTATGCAGGATATTATAGGAAATTGATAAGAGATTTTGAAAAAGAATCAAGCAAAAATCATGGAAATGAAGAACTCAATAAGTCAAATAAAAACTCAGTTCAAAGCCTTAAAAACAACTATATCAAGCAGAATAAAGAATACAGAGGTTGAAGATAGGTCCAGGAAAAAAAGGAATAATAAAAGTGCATTCGAAATCTATTGAGCGCCAGAAAATGGTCAAATATCCATCAAATATCCATCATGAGGATACCTGAAGGGGAAGAAATAAAGGTCAAGTACACAGAAAACCTTCAAGGAATATCTTCAATGAAATAACTTCCTTAATCTAAGAAAGACATGATTATCCATGTGCAGGAGCCCCCAAATAGATATGACCAGTAAAAATACTCAACATGACCACCATGACATATGGTAGTCAAATTGTCCAAAGTACAGAAAAAAAGAAAGATTGTTTTTTAATTTTAATTTGTTATATATGACAATAGGATGAATTATAATTCATATTATACATATTGAGCAAAATTTTTCATATCTCTGGTTGTACACAAAGTGGAGTCACATCCTTTGTGTCTTCATACATGTAGTTAGGGTAATGATGACCATCACATTCTACCATCTTTCATACCCCTATGCCCCTCCCTAACTCTTCCTCCCCTTTTCCCCTTTGCCCTATCTAGAGTTCATTTAATCCTCCCATTCCATCCCCCCTCATAGCATATTATGAATCAGCATTCTTAAATCAGAGAAATCATTCGGCATTTGGATTTGGGGGGTTAGCTAATTCACTTAGCATTATATTCTCCAGCTCCATCCATTTACCTGCAATGCCATCATTTTATTCTATTTTAATGCTGAATAATATTCCATTGTGTATATATATGACATTTGCTTTATCTATTTATCTACTGAAGGGCATCTAGGTTGGTTTCACAGTTTACCTATTGTGAGTTGTGCTGCTATAAACAATGATGTGGCTGTGTCCCTGTAGTATGCTGTTTTTAAGTCCTTTGGGTATAGACCGAGGAGAGGGATAGGTGGGTCAAATGGTGGTTCCATTCCCAGTTTTCTAAGGATTCTCCATACTGCTTTCCATATTGGCTGCACCAATTTTCAGTCCCACCAGCAATGTTTGAGTGTGCCTTTTTCCCCACATCCTCACCTACACTTTTTGTTGTTTGTTTTCTTAATAGCTGCTATTCTGACTGGAGTGAGATAAAATCTTAAGAATAGTTTTGATTTGCATTTCTCTAATTGCTAGAGATACTGAACATTTTTTCATAGAGTTTGGAAGTGCTGCCTCTTTTTCTATTTCCTGAAATAAATTGGAGAGTATTGGCAGTAGTTCTTCTTTAAAAGTCTTGTAGAGCTTGGCTATGTATCCATCTGGTCCTGGGCTTTTCTTGGTTGGTAGACTTTTGATGGTGTCTGCTATCTTGTCACTTGAAATTGATCTGTTTAAATTGTGTATATCATCCTGATTCAATTTGGGCAAATTATATGACTCTAGAAATTTGTCAATGCCTTCAATATTTTCTATTTTATTGGAGTACAGGTTTTTAAAATAATTTCTAATTATCTTCTGTATTTCTGTAGTGTCTGTTGTGATATTTCCTTTTTTTATCACATATGTTAGTGATTTGAGTTTTCTCCCTCCTCTTCATTAGCATGGCTAAGGGTCTGCCAATTTTATTTACTTTTTCAAAGAACCAACTTTTTGTTCTGTCAGTTTCAATTGTTTCTTTTGTTTCAACTGTTTCTTTTGTTTCATTGATTTCAGCTCTGATTTTAATTATTTCCTGTCTTCTGATGCTTTTGGTGTTGATTTGTTCTTTTTCTAGTGCTTTGGGATGTAATGTCACTGTCATTTACTTGTTGACCTTTTCTTCTTTTAAGGAATGAACTCCAATCAATGAATTTTCCTCTTCTAATTTTTTTAAATCTCCTCCTTGATGTCTTCTGTAACCCATTGTTCATTCAGTAACATACTATTTAGTCTCCATGTGTTAGAGTATATTTTATTTCTTATTTTATCATTGATTTAAAATTTCATTCCATTATGACCTGATAGAATGCAGGGAAGTATCTCTACTTTTTTATATATGCTAAGAGTTGCTTTGTGGCATAGTATATGATCTATTTTAGAGAAGGATCCATGTGCTGCTGAGAAGAAAATATATTCTCTCGTTGAAGGTTGGAATATTCTATATATGCCAGTTAAGTCTAAGTTATTGATTGTATTATTGAGTTCTATAGTTTCTTTGTTCAACTTTTGTTTGGAAGATCTATCTAGTGATGAAAGAGGTATGTTAAAGTCACCCAAAATTATTGTGATGTATTCCATTTGACTCTTGAACTTGAGAAGAGTTTGTTTGATGAACATAGATTCTTCATTGTTTGGAGCATATATATTTATAATTGTTAAGTCTTGTTATTGTATGGTTCCCTTGAGCAGTATGTAGTGTCCTTCTTTATCCTTTTTGATTGACTTTAGTTTGAAGTCTACTTTATTTGATGTAAGGATAGAAACTCCTGCTTGCTTCCGCAGTCCATGTGAGTGGTATAATTTTTCCCAACTCTTCATTTTCAGTCTGTGAATGTCTTTTTCTATGAGACGTGTCTCTTGGAGGCAGCATATTGTTGGTTTTTTTTTTTTTTGATCCAATCTGCCAATCTATGTCTTTTGATTGGTGAATTTAGGCCATTAACATTCAGAGTACTTATTGAGACATGATTTGTATTCCCAGCCATTTTTGTTTATTTTTGGTATTTAACATGACTTGGTTCTCCTCTGATTAGATTTTCCTTTAGTGTAATTCCCCCCTCTACTGATTTTCATCATTGTTTTTCATTTCCTTTTATTGGAATATTTTGCTGAGGATGTTCTGTAGTGCAGGCTTTCTCTCTTTTTTAATATTTATTTATTTATTTTTAGTTTTTGGCAGACACAATATATTTGTTTGTATGTGGTGCTGAGGATTGAACCCGGGCTGCACACATGCCAGGGGAGCACGATACCTCTTGAGCCACATCCCCAGCCCCATGTAGTGCAGGCTTTCTCATTGTAAATTCTTTTAACTTTTGTTTATCATGGAAGGTTTTTATTTCATCATCAAATCTGAAGCTTTGTTTTGCTGGATATAAGATTCTTGACTGGCATCCATTTTCTTTCAGAGCTTGGTATAATTTGTTCCACGATCTCCTGGCTTTGAGGGTCTGTGTTGAAAACTGTGCTGAGATACAAATTGGTGTCCCCCTATATGTGATTTGATTCCTCTCTCTTGCAGCTTTTAAGATTCTATCCTTATAGTGTATGCTAGGCATTTTCATTATAATATGCCTTAGTGTAGATCTGTTGTAATTTTGTACATTTGGTGTCCTGTAAGCCTCTTGTATTTGGTTTTCCAATCCATTCTTCATGCTTGGGAAATTTTCTAATATTATCTCATTGAAGAGATTGTGCATTCCTTTGGTTTGAAACTCTGCCTTCCTCTATCACAATAAATCTTAGATTTGGTCTTTTGATGCTGTCCCATAATTCTTGGATGCTCTGTTTATGGTTTCTTACTATCATCACTGTGTGATCAATTTTATTTTCTAGGTTGTAGACTTTGTCTTTATTATCTGACATTCTTTCTTCCAAGTGATCTAGTCTGTTGGTTATGCTTTCTGCTGAGTTTTTACTTTGATTTATTGTATCCTTCATTTCAAGGATTTTTGACTGTTTTTTTTTCTGAGTCTCTCTCTCTCTCTCTTGAAGTAATCTTTTGCTACCTGTATTTGTTCTCTTATCTCATTGTTGGAGTGAACAATTTTTGCCTGTATTTGCTCATTTAGGTCATTCTTTAATTCACAGATCATTTGAATTATGAACCTCTGAACTCTTTCTCTAACATTTCATCAACTTCTCTGTCCATGGGCTCTGTTATTATAGTGTCCTGTTTTGTTTGGGTCACTTCCCTCCCTTGTTTTTTCATGTTGTCTATGTGTCTTCCTTTCTTGCAGTGTGGATTCGTGATATTACAGTTTCTTCCCTATATTCTTGTAATACACATGAAGATTGTCTGTACCTCACCTTGATGTTGGGCTTCCAGATCCTGCTGGTGTCCCTCAATGAATGCTACTGCATCCTGGATCTGGGTCCTGTGCAAGTTGATATGGGTGGATCTGGGCCACTGGGCTTGACCTCTTTTGGTGGTCTGCTGGTTGAAAGGGGTAGTCCTTCACCAGAGGTTAGGCTCTGGTGGATGTCTGCCCTGCTGGAGGAGGGGTGGACCAAGCCTGCTGTGCACCTGGGTCCGGCACAGGCTGGTGTGGCTGGATCTGAACCACAGGACTTAACCTCCCACAGTAGTTGGCTGGTGGGAAGGGGCAGTCCTACACCAGAGGCTAGATCTGGCATGTGTCTGCCCCCAGGGGAAGGGTTGACTGGGCCTGCTGTGTGCCTGGGACCTGCATAGGCTTGTGTGGATGGATCTGGACACTGGGCTTGACCTCCCACGGAGGTCTGTACCACACTTTCTTTATCCACTCATCTATTAATGGACCCCTAGGTTGGTTCCATAGTTTAGTTATTGTGAATTGAGTTGCTATAAACCATGGCTGTCTCACTGTAGTATACTGTTTTTAAGTCCTTTCAGTATAAATTGAGGAGTGGGATAGCTGGGTCAAATGATGGTTCCATTCCAAGTTTTCTGAGGTACCTTCATACGCTTTCCATAGTGGTTGCACCAATTTGCAGTACCACCAGCAATTTATGAGTGTATCTTTTTCCCCACATCCTCACCAACACTTATTATTGCTTGTAATTTTTTAAACGTGTATTTTTTTATTTGTAAGTGGACACAACACCTTTGTTTCATTCTTATGTGATGCTAAGGATGGAACCCAGTGCCTCATGTATGCCAGATAAGTGCTCTACCACTGAGCCACAGCCCCAGCTCTGATTTTTTTTTATAATTGCCATCCCAACTCGAATGAGATGAAATCATAGAGTAATTTTGCTTTGCATTTCTCTACTTACTAGATGTGATAAACATTTTTAATATGTTTCTTGATTGATTGTATTTCTTCTTCTATGAAGTGTCTGTTCAGTTCCTTAGCCCTTTTATTTACTGGGTTATTTGTTTCTTTGGTGTTTAGTTTTTTTGAGTTCTTTATACATCCTGGAGATTAATGCTCTATCTGATGTGCGTGTGGTAAAGATTTTTTTCCCATTCTCTAGGCTCTCTCACCACATTATTGATTGCTTCCTTTGCTGAGAAGAAGCTTTTTAGTTTGATATACTCCCATTTATTGATTCTTGATTTTACTTCTTGCACTTTATGAGCTTTTTAAAAGAAGTCTTAAGTCAACATGTTGAAGATTTGGGCCTACTTTTTCTTTTATTAAGCACAGGATCTCTGTTCTAGTGTCTAAGTCTTTGATCTGCTTTGAGTTGATTTTTGTGCAGAGTGATTTTTGTGCAGAGAGAGAGAGAAATTTCCAGTTTTTTTTAGCACCATTTGTTGGAGGTTTTCTTTTCTCCAATGTATGTTTTTGGCACCTTTGTTTAGTATGAGATAACTGTATTTATGTGGGTTTGTTTCTGTGTCTTCTGTTTTGTATCATTGGTCTACATGTCTATGTTGGTACCAATACCATGATGTTTTTGTTACTATTGGTTAAACTATAGTTTAAGGTCTGGTATTGTGATGCCTCCTGCTTCACTTTTCTTGCTGAGGATTGCTTTGCCTATTCTGGGACTCTTATTTTTTCCAAATGAATTTCATGATTGCTTTCTCTAATTCTATGAAGAATGTCATTGGGATTTTAATAGGAAGTGCATTCAATCTGTATAACAGTTTTGGAAGTATGACCATTTTGACAGTATTAATTCTGCCTAACCAAGAGCATGGGAGATCTTTTCATCTTCTAAGATCTTCTTCAATTTCTTTCTTTAATGTTCTATAGTTTTTATTGTAGAGGTCTTTCACCTCTTTTGTTATATTGATTCCCAATCTAATTGATCCCAATAGTATTTTATTTTATTTGAGGCTATTGTGAATGGGGTGGTTTTCCTAATTTCTCTTGCAGTGGAGTAATCACTTATGTATAGAAATGCATTTGATTTATGGGTATTGATTTTATATCCTGCTACTTTGCTGAATTCATTTATTAGTTCTAGAAGTTTTCAGGGTAATTCTTCATTCTTCCTTGCCACATGCAATCTATCTGCTAGAGGTCATGAAATCTATCCCTTTTATCTCTCACTGCCTTTCTGTTTCATCCTTTATAGCTGATTTGGACAGATATCCAAATAAGATGCTGTATCTGGACACAACATTTATATAGGCTTTCTAATTACCTTCATAAAGCAGATTTTCTCTTGTCCTCTTTCTACCTAAAACTCTCAGTGAAGCTTCATCACCTGTGAATTACACACCACATCTTTTACACATCAAAAGAGATGGTTTGCTACAGGAATCTATCCTACCCCCACAAACTTACTTCATCACTATCCCTCATACAGCCTATACTCTGACCATAGTGTGGGGAGGGGCAGGGGAGTTCCCTGAAAAAAATCATGTGATTCCACATCTTTGTGCCTTCTGTCTACATAGAGTGAGGGTTTTTCATGGTAATACATTGTCATGGGTTACAAAACAAAGGTTTACTGCTCACTATTGTTACATTTCTCTAATGGTTCAGCTGTCAACCTGACTCATGTCACTTGTACCCTGGAACAAGGACTAATGGGCTTCTCTGGACCCTTTCTACAAAGAGAAAATAAAGAGCATGGCAAATCACAACCTAGCTACCAAAGCTCCCCCAGCAGTGCTGCATGCTGTTTCTCACATTCCACATGGTCATTTCTAACATTAGTGTGACAGGGAAGTTTAAGCCACTCCTCACCTTGGGAATGACAGCAAATATATGAGGTAAGCAGTTGTAGCCTTCTACACAAAGCTTATTTCTCTACGATAGGAATACCCTTCCATGTCAATCTATGCTGGTGAATACCTAGAGTGCATATCTAACCACTATTTTCTCTGCTTCTCTGTCTTCTACTTGATCAGGTAGAGCTGTTTTATTTTTATGTGTTCTTGAAGCATTTGGGACATACTCCTATGCTTTCAATTACACTTTCTGTGCTAATTCCATATCCTCCATCTATCTTCCCCAATTAGAGTCTGGCCTATGCAAATGGAAGGATACCATTTTAGTGCTGCAAGTGAAGATACATATGTGCTGAGCATGATGCTTGGTGCTCAGCTGCTCAATAGCTGATTGTTGTATTTATCATTATTAAAAACTGTAGTACCAGGAGAATTCGATTGACAAACTCCATTTACAGACAGTATAACCCACCCAAGGACTTTTGAGTTCTATACTCAGGAATTCATCACTGGGGAACATTGAGGCATACTTCCCATGGACTTCCCAGTTAACAATCAAGTGCAGTCAATCTTCCGAAACTGTCTCATTCTCTGGGGGTGCAAGACTTCTTTACTAACCACCTTTGGCTCTAGGACTTCACAGTATGTTTATGGAAATTCCCAAGTGCTACACAGCATGGAAGGATGCTTTATACCCCACCTCCCTTCTCTTTTTCACTTGGGGAAATAAATGCATCAGGAACTGTCCACACACCCAGCCTTCCCAACATTCTTTCTAGCTTGTTTCACAGATGTTTCCAAATAATAAAACTGGCACAGTTTATCCACTCTTGGAATTTGTATCTTAGACAACCCCACCTAATATAAGGAGCTGTAATGATTAAATCAAAAATTTCAGAATGTGATAAAATTTTATTAAAGTTTAGAAGAGACAAATTCAATTGTCAAAGAAAATCAGGAAATTTCTTCATGACAGAGTGGATTTGAATCAGGCTTTGTAACATGGATATGTTACTATGTTGGTGGAAGGATTTTGGAAGGACCAAAAGGGGACACTAGTAAGAAATGGGAAAAAGAATTCTTTTAGTTCTATGTCTCCTTTCATTCACATAGAACATGAATATGAGTCAGCTTTTTGCTGCTGCGACAAAATACCTAAGACAATCAAATTAAGGGAGGAAAATTTATTTTGGTTCTTGGTTTCAGAGCTTACAGTCTTTGATTTTTCTATTTCCATTGCGTTGGGCTTTGTGGTGTAGCACAACATGGTGGGGCAGAAGGGGTGTTGTGGAGCAGAGATGCTTGCTTGGCACTGGGAAGCAAATACAGGAAGAGAGAGAGAAAGAGAGAGAGGGAGAGAGAGAGAGAGAGAGAGAGAGAGAGAGAGAGAGAGAGAGAGAAGAGGGAAAGAGAAAGAGAGATAGAGATAGAGAGAGAAAGGAAGGAAGGGAGAGGGGTGAGTGACATGCTCCTGATGACCTACTTTTTCCAACTAGGATCTACCTCCTGAAGTTTCTACCAACTCCTTGTGATTCATTAAGCTATGACTCTTTTAGTGGACTGATCCATTGATGAAGTTAGTGTCTTCATAACCCCATCATTTTTCCAAGGTCCAACCCCTGGACACTACTACATGGGGGACCAAATCTTTAACACATGAGCCTTTGGAGAACATTCCAGATTCAAATCATAACAACATGGTAATATTAAATCTCCAGACTCAGATTTTTTTAATATTGGAGAAAGATTCATTTTTATATTTTAAAATTCATTTTTCCTGAATTATTTATTCAGTTCCTTTGCTTTGGGAAAACTAACTATTCACAGTTTGAGTTTGTATAAACTTTATTCTTTTTCTACTATCCTTCTCTACCCTCATTTCCATTCATTCACTCCCTGTTCTGAGATTACTTCTCCAGTTTCCTATACCAAAAATATGACAATTCTCTCTTTCCAATAAACATTTTAATTTGGTTCAGCTCAGTTTTTTTTTTTAATGACTTGGAAAAAATGATTTTTTTTTCTGTTTCTTGCAACAAATGTATTTTACTTTTTATATCAGGGATTGAATTTAGGGGTGCTTAAACACTGAGCTACATCCCCACTTCTTTTTATTTTTGATTTTCAGACAAGTTCTCAACTTGCTAAATTGTTGAGGCTTTGAACTTGTGATCCTCCTCACTCACCCTCCTGAGTCACTGAGATTACAGGCGTTCGCCACTGCACTAGGCCATAAATCTATTTTAAAGAGTTTTTCCTCAAGTGCTTAGATATTACTTACATTTTAATGGGTTGAAATTTTTTGTTTGCTTATTTTTGTTTTTAGGCTGCTCTACATTATCCTGACCCTGTGTTACCTATAATTGGGATGTATAGGTTTTGACCTGGTTTGAGATTCAGACAGGAATCCATGAGGGGCCCCAGGATAAAGCCCCTCCAGTGCATAAAGTCAGAGGAAATCCTCTTTAGGAAAAAAAAAAAAACATGTGAGAGGTCAAATGATGAAACGGGTCACACATGCCATGGGTAAGATAGATAAGTGGTTATGAGCCTATGGGACAAAAAACAGAGAAATCAGATGAAAGAGCACCAAGAGTGGGAGGCAGGGCCTGAGGAGTTCTCCTGAGCCAGAATTTGTCAACGGTAAATTTTAATAAAGGGCCTGCAGGCTTGGTCTGGGCAGGAAGGAAGCTATTAACAATACCAGTCTGGTCTGGATGTGCATGTTGATTATTTAGGCTTATTTATCCTAGAGTGAAGAGAAACTCTTCCAGGCCAACATTTTTATTATTTTCTTTTGAACAGTCATCACATAAACTGCTCCCTCACAGACCACTGAGTGTGGCTGAGGCCCTGGCAAGCATTCTTCAAGCCATGCAGACAGACGCCCTGAGTTCTAAGCTGGAGAGAGGGACAGCTCCTTGCATTTGAACTGAGGTTGAGAAAGGAAGGCAAAAGAATGTACTATTCAGCCTATATCCAGGTTTTAGAACTTGTTAAAATAGGAATCCCACTTCCACCACACCAGCTCATCCTTAGTCCGTGCCTCCTTGGATGTGCAAAGGCAGGGGTGAGCTCTACAAGATTCTCCTGTGTCCTTTACATTACCCTCATCTTCCACCTCTTGTGTTGGTTCAGTGCTAATAATCAAACTTGGGTTTCTCTTTGCAATCACTGTCTAGTACTCAGATTGCTTCAGCTTTTTCTGTTTTAAGGGAGCTTCAAAAATTTGGCCTTTCAAAAACTTTGCTGTTTAGATTGATGTCAAGATTTTCATGACACTGGTTTGCAAAGACAACAAAAGTCACGGAAGGCTGTGGAATAGACCCCTTTGCAAGTCCATGGTGCCTGCTTTCCAGGCCAGAGCTGAGGTTCAGGAGCGATGGGGGTTAGTCCAGACTCAGCTGACTTTCTGCTTTTACTGCTTTGGCTCAGGAAGCAAAGCACATGTTGTCCATTAATTGAGTTTTAAAATCTGGTCCAACAGATGACTTATTTAGTAAAATGTCCTCCGATTTTTGGTGTGTATTGACTATTATCTTTGTGTCCAATGCTGACTCATGGGAATTTTAACAAAAATTTTGTTTTCATGGGTATTGTGGTTAAAAACTCAGTGACACTTTTTATTTTTGTTTTCTGGAATTTTTTAAAAAGTGACAACTAAGGATAGGATCCACTGCTTTGAATATATTTGTTTGTTTGTTTCCCCCAAAGCACATGTTTTTCAAAGAAATCTTGGTGCTTCATGCAATTATACTACAATTCATTAGAAGGTGAGGCGTGTGTTGGGTAAGAGGTCTGCTCACTAACCTAAGAACGCTAATTCTAATCTTTCTTCTAGGTCTGTTAGAATCACTGTGATAGAACTTAGTTTTCTCAGTTGAGGACTAAAAAGACAGGGATAAAGTGCTTACTCTCCATCTTTTCAGTTTTTCAATCAGATGGGTTGTCAAAGCAACAAAGTTGGAAAAGATAAATGAAAATCAGAGAGTTTTCTATTTTTATCATTCCTCAAGGAAAAAAAGACCATAACCCAGCCTAGTTGTTCTCAAAGTATTTTCATGAAGTTGGGGTTGGGAGGGTTTTTAGAATCACTTCAGAGTCTATGAGGTAAAAATCTTTTTATAATACTACTGAAATATTGTTTGTGTTTTTCATTGTTATTCTCTAACGAGCTTTAGAAAGTGGTAAGATATGTGATATCACAACAGTTCAAATCCAAAAGCAGATTAAAGAATCCACCTTTCTTTTATTAAGCCAGATATTAAAGAAACTTATAAAACTGTGAAACAATGTTTCACTTCCCACTAATTTTTTTTTGGTTAGAAATCTAGGCCTTTTAAAATAAAGTTATTTATTTTAACATATAATAGGCTTACTATTGATATTTTAAATCAATTAATATACACTTTTAATTTTGAATATGGAAAACATCTATAGGTATAACCCACATAAATAAAGACTTCCTGGGGGTCCTTCATATTTTTAACCTGTATAAAAAACTGATTAAATTGAATGTCCTAACATCATGTTCAACTGTAAAAGTAAGCTGGGGTTTTGATTAAGGGATTGATATGCTATCACTTGCATTTTATAAGGATGTCTCTGGTTGCCATTTTGAGAATGCTGTGGACAAAGGTGGAAATCCAGGAGTCAGTTTGGATTACTGCTGCCAAAATCCAAGCAAGACATGATGATGGCTTGCAGGAGGATTTAAATTCAGAGTCAGGTTTTTGTGTTCAGATGTGATAAGAAAGGAAGTGGTAAGAAGATGTTGAATACTGAATTTGTTTTCATGGTAGAAGCTCTGACACCAGGTTTCACTATGGGAAAACTCCCAGCATCACAGAGGTACTGTTGTTACTAAAGTCATCCTTGCATTATGTCATTACCCTAAAATTAAAGTGAAACGTCTTTTTTCTATTTGTGTTGTTCTGGTTTTAGCAGTACTCTTCTTAGAATAACTGAAAAGTAGCAGGTCTGAAAATTATAGGAACTGGTTAATACCTGTCAATGAGTAATCACTCCATTATTTATAGATTAAAATGAGTATGTGGCTTAGGGCAATCAAGCTGCATGGTAAATGACTGTATAACTATAGAGAAGTGATTGCCAAATGATTTAGGAGACACTTCAATCTGATAAACACTTTTCCTAGGATTCTAAATTAAGTTATTAGCAATTCTTGCATCTACTGAAATCTAAGTACAGTTTTATTCCCATCTAGGGAAAGGTTGATTGCTCAATGTCAGAGGCATACTATACACAGTTTACTTGTTCATCTTTGCTTTGAGTATTTTTAAAAATATCAGGAGCACCTGATATATATTTAGATTAATTTAATGAACACTGTTGCTTTATGAGAGGATCTATGCAGTTAAAGGTTGTGACTAAAATCCTAGGGAGTTAAACCACCATGATTTGAATGCTTACAGCATTATCTGATCTTTAGCACATTACTTAACCTCTAAGTTTCTTCTAAGAAATGGAAATAATAACAGCATGTACTTATCCTTGTACCAAACATGCCATATGGTAAATACACAATAAAGTACTACTAAGTATTATGCAGCCTCATTAAAAATTTCAGGGAAAACATTAGTAGATATTAATTAAAATTATCAATCTCATAATAATTTTATGATAAAATCTTTACAAATTTAAATAATTTTTATAAATAGAAATAGAATATTTACTAATTTAATTAAAATTAATAATTAATAAGATAAAATTAATATTAATGCATAGCATTATTATGTTAATGCAGTAATGGGTCATTTACTTCTTTCAATTACTATTAATACCATAAGCCAAAAAATCATGGCTTTATGATTTTTGTCTAAAGCAAGAAAAAGAACATTCTTATATTAAAATTTATTTATTAATATCTGAAAAATTTCCCGAAGACTATTTCATACTTATATTGGAGGAAAAGTATTATTCCAGACATGAATAAGTGAATGTAAAGGAAAGTATTCCTTCCATAGGAAGAAAAAATTATGAGAACTGGTTAGAAAAAATTTCAGGAAAAGTTTCCATATGCCTCATAATTTCCTAATTCATTCTTTTCTACCTAGTTTCATATTTGCCGTCTCTTTGAAAACAATCTTCCCTCCAGCTCTTGACAGCTTAGAGTTAAGACAGTTAGGGAAGTTGTAACTTTATAAAACAAAAACGGAGTCTTCTTCATATTGTGGTTGGTTGTAATTTTTTAAAAGTTTACTTTTCCAGTTGCATAAATATTGCTCACCTAAAACAACAGAGAAAACTCTTAATGAGACCACATATTTACATCTGTTTGAAAATCTTAAATTCCTGGGAATTTTCTAAGTGTATATTTATGATTTGTGTTTGTGCTATAAATTACCTAGATATATCTTCTATATATTATATTCACATGTTTATATATGTAGCATGCTATTTATGGACATAACAATATTAATAAAATTATTTTAGAAAACAAAAGAGCTCAAAAATAGCAAAATAAATATTGATTATAAATAATAAACAAGCTCACATACGACCAAAGATAATTGTGGCATCATAAAATCATGATCAGAAAAGGAAACACACCCCCCATTGAGGAGACCCGCTAATGCAGAACATGATGGTAGGTATCTTATTTCAATTACCATTTGTGCCATGAGCCAAAAGATTCCAAGTTTGTTTGAACAAAGCCACAGAGGAACTGCTGTTGGGAATCAATTTCAGGCTCTGGAGAATACCCTCCAAAAGCCAAAGAATTTGGTCTCATGCAGGGTATGGGATTTTGAAGGCATATTTTGTACTGTGGGAATGACTTTATACTGACATGCAGGAAACGGCGAGTAAAGGAGAAAGTATTTTTCCTGTGAACTGACTAAAACTTCAGTAACCTGATGCTTTCACAAATCAATCAGATACAACATCCTGTTTCTTCACATGACTGTTTTTCTTAGATGATTAGGCCCCTTACCAAATGGATTTGAGTTGCAAAACTCGGTAAAAGCTAAGTCAACTTGGTTGCAACAACCAGACTTTTGTGTCTGCCTGTGCTTTTAGTGAGCCTTGGTTTACTTTGTTGAGGTCAAGCTCTTCTCATTATGAAAGATTAACAATCTGGAGGAGAGAAGTTTAAACAGTATTTTCTTTCACCTAGGAGTTATCCTTTGAAAATGTAAGTCTTATTTCCAAGAATAATCATTCCCTCTGGGTAGAGGAAAGCCTATAATTTTTGAGACCCTCCTGGCTCTTTAAGTTTGGCAGATGTCTTGGCTGACTTTCAGTACATTTAAGAAATGAAGCAAGTAGAGAATGAAGCATTGCTGCTAAAGCCACAGCAAACTGAGGTCATTGACTTACTAGACTTGGCCCTGTAGCCCTCCAGGGGATATGATAGGTAAATTTCAGTATTATGATTGATTTGCAATGGTTATAATCTAAAATCACCTAAACGTGTTATTCATTGCTCTTTATGTGCAAATGACAGGTATAAAAAACACTTTTAAACAGAATAAAAACTAATTAAGACATTCAAAGCCACAAAAGTTATGATACTAGTGACTTCAAGTGTTTTTTCTATGTAGAAGTTCTCAAATCTTGATTATAACCAGTGGAGGATTTGTGGTGTTTCCCAAAACTTATGGCCACAGAGACCTTCCTTTTGGGAACACCAGGAACTCATGTCCTAGAGATATTTTTCAGAAAACACCATTATCTGAATGCATGTAATTAAACACAATTGAGTAGCAATGCAAAAATATTTCTCGAAATTAATCCTTCAGCAAGTTAGAGAAAAATCTCTATGATCAATGGTCAAAGCAAAACATAAAGCATATAAAAAAACTTAGTGATCCTCTTGAGAAATTAACAACTCATGTGTTTATTAATTTCATGTTAGATCCTTCCTCTAATATTATAAACTCTTTGTGTTTTTTCCTAAATTTAGATGAAAAGAAAATCACTGAATTAGGATGATTGAGTCTCTTCTCAGGGTGTGTCTGCTACTCTAAGTCCATTAAAAAACAAACTGAAATATCTAAAGGTACATCTTGAATGATAATACAAAAAAGCAAAATAGCAATGTCAATATAAAGGAACAAATCAAGAATTCAGTGAAAATCACAGTGTGTTTCTCTTCTTGTTATCTTGCATCTACACAAACACTCTTGAATGTCCATTTAATTCTTATAATTTTTTTTCAGTTTCTAATCTACAAAGTATTGAATTTTTATTTTTTCTAATTCATTACAATTATTTTCAATGATCATGCATTTTATATAATTATATGTAGATTGTATTTCTAAGCACCATTATATAACATCTATATTACAATTTTCTAGATCTCAATTAGGTACCATATCTTTGTAGTATAAAGATATAAAACAAAAAAATGATATTATGAAAGGTAAATGATATTTCCCTGTGAATTTTTTAAAAAATTGTCACTTTTTAATTTCAATTTTTTTTTTGTGTGTGTGTGTACCACTGATTGAACTCAGAGGCACTTGATCACTGAGCTTCATCCCCAGCCCTATTTTGTATTTTATTTAGAGACAGGATCTCACTGAGTTGCTTAGCACCTCACCATTGCTGAGGCTGCCTTTGGATTTGCAATCCTCCTATATCAGCCTCTTGAACCACTGGGATTACAAGCATGTGCCATGGTGCCTGGCTAATTTCAAATTCTATACAATTGTTTATAGTATTTTAACAACAACAAAAACAAAAAAATCCTCATATCTTAGTTTTAAATATATAATGAGTATTATGTAGATTGACTGTGAAGCCCAGAAATGTTAGGGTGTGAATCTTAGCTTGTATACTTCTTATCTGTGTGATTTTTGGCAAATTACCCTTAACATTTCTGTATCTGTTTTAAACATCTGTAAACTGGGAGAAAATACTAGCATGTACTATCCATAGGCTTTTGTGTGAAATAAATGAATCACTATGTTGTAAGTACCTGAAACATGGTCAGTAGTCTGAAAATTTCAGCTATGATGGGGATTATAACCTCTAAAGTTGCTAAAGTATTTTGGTGGTAGATTTGGGTGTATACCATGCTTGGAGGACTTTTCCGGTGTGAACACAATTTTATCTTGGATGGGCCTATCTCCTTAAAAATACCACCAGAAGCTTGGACTACTATATCTGCTTAAACTTCACCCTTTTGTCTTTTTTATTTTTACTTTGTGAGGTCTCATGGAGCATGTCGTGACTCTTGTTTCCGCTCTGTGCACCCAACATTTTGTACACAATAATCATTTGCTAAATTCATGAGTACTATTAGCATCACCTTTGGAAATTCCTATACTTCTTAATCAAATTCTGAGGACATAAGGGCTTAGTCTCTGTTAGGGTCTAATATTTAACTAACTATTTAAGTATTTTAAATAGTTCTTAAATATTCACACGCCTCATCCATGTTTCGTTTAGTAGTGGGTCTGCAGCAATTTTTTTTCCTTCTGTGTGGAAAGAGCAGCCTCACTAAAAATTCCTGCTAGAAATGCAGATTCTGAGGCTACAACACAGAATGATCTAATCAGAAGCTCTGGGGGCAGGGCCTAGCAATTTACATTTCATAAGCTTTCTAGGTGATTCTGACTCATCAGTCAGCTGTGACCTAGCCCCACTGCTAGGGATGGACTGCTGTGCCCGCCAGAGGGAAGCAAAGGGCAACAGAGCAGAGGAAGGTCCTGGCCAAGGGACTATCCCAAGCCAAGTGCAGATACAACTTATAGCTGGGAAGTAATCCCCAGGGTGGAGTCTGAATTACTCATGGAAGCTGGGTCAAGCTGGGGACACAGGGTGTGATTGGACCAGAGGAAGCAGAGGCCTGAATGAAGGATTAGGAGTTGAAGAGTAAACCAAATTTGATGTAGATGTTAGCTACTAATGCAAAACATGACGACAATGACTGAAGGATGCCTGAGGATCCAAGTCAGATGTACCAGAGTTTTCTCCTAAGGGATCACCTTAAGAAGTTCACAAGCCCAGCTGTAGGACTTGTATTCCTAAATCTAAAATTTATAGGCTATAATACACATTTTGGCAGTACTTTTCTGTCTTCTGTTTTCTCGCACTGATTCTTTAGGCTTCCAGCTCTGGGAGGGTAGTGAAGAATAGAGGACTGGTAGGTAATAAAAGAATTCTTCATTCCATGTCTTAACAATTCACTTCACTAAAGTGGAGGCCATCATGCTTTTTTTTAAAAAAATTTTTGTGCTTTACAAAAGGTGTGATGGGTATGAAAGTCCTCTGTACACTATCAATATTATGTGAATGTTATCTATATGATATTTTCTCTAGGGCTTTCAGTGATTGAATTTGTGTCCCTTTGTCCCAAGACTGGAATGACCAATTTTTCTGAGCAGATCATTTTATTTTGTGAAAGATGGTGGGATATGTAGCATGGAACATAAAAGATTTTATTTAACCCTAACTTGGTCAGTTAATACATAGATGACTCTGGGCTAATTATTCATCCTTGTTAGCCTCCAGAATAAAATTGAAATTATATAATCCATTACCAGGATTAAGTGGGATGATGTTCATGTTAGACCTGTTACTTTTCTTTCAAAGACAACTGAGGCTGAGAAAGGGTTAAAAAAAGAAAACAAAGATAGAAATAAAATTAATGCCACTTCTCTGTTCAGAATCCTACGGTGATCTCCATGTCACTCACAGTGAGAGCAAAAGTCATTGAAATGATCTCTGAGGCCATACACTCAGATGACTTGGCCTCTGTTACACCTCTACCCTCATCTACTTCTTCCCCTTCCTTTACTTATTGCAGCCACATTGGCCTTCTCAACTTCACTCAAATGTCACCCTTGGGGGAGGACTTCTCTGCTGTTATCTAAAATTCCAACCCTCTCCACATTTTCTACTCCCTTCTTGCTTAATTTTTCCCTTTAAACTTCCCATTAGCTAATGTACAATTTCTTTTACTCATTCATCTTGTTTATTTTCTTGATTTTTTACTGTAAGTTCCACCAGGTTGGCAAATTTGTCTTTGTTGCTCATTGCTTAATCCCCAGGATTCAGAAGGTTGCTTGGTATGTGGGAGGCATTATAAATTAGTTGTTGATTCAAGATTAGCGTTCTACCAATTCCACTATAACAATAACTAACATTTAAATAACTCTTTGCATTGACAAGTGTTGCTGTAGTTTGGATCTATAATGTTGCCCAAAGGCTCATGTGTTGAATGTTTTGTCCCCGGCCTGTGATGCCATTGGGAGGTGGTGGAACCTTTAGGAGGTAGGGCCTCTTAGATGGAAGTTAGGTCATTGAGTGGGGTGGGCCTTGAAGGGGATATTGAGACTCTGGACCCTTCCATTCCTCTCTCTTTACAGACATCAAGAGATGAGCAGCTTCCTCTGTCCAGTGCTCCTGCAATGATGTACTGCTTCACTACAGGCCCAGAAGCAATGAGGCCAATCAACCATGGAATTTTCATTCCTCCAAACAATGTAATTCAAAAGAAACTTTTTCTTTTTTTAAAGTTGATTTTCTTGGGTATTTTGTTACAGTAATGTAACTTTATTCCAAATCTCTAACTCAGTATAACATCACAAATACAGTGAAGTGTGAGGTAACTCAGGGGCATCCTCACCTAAAATCCTTCTTGTAACTCATGGAACTCTACTTGATGCCAACCATTTAATTTGTTGTTGGAAACTTCAAGCTCACCTTGGCCCTGATGCATGAAAGGGGGGAGTAATACAGGGACATTCTGCTGAAAGCAGTTTTCAGGATACACAGCTCACACTCTCCACTGGTAAAAAGTATAATATATTGTTTTTGTTTTGAAACGTAGAGGTTTGTTGAATTATCCCAAAATATCTGACTGACTTTAATATTTAGAATTATGAATAGGCAAAGAAAACAATTCAAGCAAGCCAAGCCTCATAACTCTGAACCATTTGGCACATATGATGTTAGAAACTCAAAATTCATCATGAGCTGGGAAAAGTTGTGCAAGATTTCTAAATTAGGACTCCCTTGCCAGAAGTTGTTTCCTGAGAAATATTTTCAAAATTTCCATTGCTTGCTACCATTGTGAAGTCCCACACTGATACTCATCTGACAGGTTACCATGAATCCTTCCTCTGTTATCTCTAATGTAGCAGCTAGTGCCAAACTGTTCTTCCAGAGCAAGTTTGAGAAGCCAGCTGATTCAATCAGAGCATGCATGTGAGTAGTACTGTGTTCCAGCCCACTCTAGGAACAAGGAGTGTGTGAAGACACTAAATTTTGCTAAATCAGGCCATTTAGTCACTTTTCCTCAGTTTTAAGTGCAGGAAAGGGCATGCGTGCATGCATGTGAAAGACAAGAAAGAGAGAGACTTTGCATATTAAAGGAACAAAAATCTATTTCCAGTGTGAACAGGGTGACATAGCATAAGGCTTCCAAATACTTGTTTATCTTTTACTTATCGTAGCCCCCCAGAAGTCTTATCTATGAATAGACATGTTTCCTACAAAGAGGTCCCAAGTGGTTTGCTCTGCCTTCATGTTGGCCACCATTCCTGTCTCTTCACCACACTCTACCCATGAATTTCTCAGAAGAAATAGGGAATAAAGGAAGACTCCTCAATATACCCAAGAATAACCTACTTCTAATGTCACAAGCTAGGACATAATTTAAGAGTTAATATTTTTCTTTCTGTCCACCCTGTACTTAAGAATAGCAGCATTTTGTATATAGATGGCTTCCAATAGGGTATATAGATAGCTTCCATTTTTTTTCTGAAAATAATAAGTTTCAAAACTAAGTAATCATCAGGCCTTCTGTAAGAGTGCATACCCTCACTTGTTCACATCCCAACCTGAACAAGATCTCAGCATAACTAGTGTTTTTTAATGTTCAAAATTGTGTCAGTGACTTGATTAGCATATAGTACTTATTGGATATTTTCATTTGTTATAATTTTTCTCCCTACCAGTATGAGATAGTTATCCAAGCCTTATATAAAATTCTTTAACTTAAAGAATTTTATGTAAGGTTTATAATGTGAGATATGGGTAAAATTTGGAAAACACAAGAGATAAAAGAAAGAAAAACATAGTCCAACTACCTAATCTCATCCATTGTTGACTTTCTTCAGTCTTTTCTATGTATTTTTGCAGAGCTGAAGCATTTAACATGTGCCATATTATAATTTCTCTTTATGTTCATACATAAAATGTTTGCAAAATAAAGAAAAACTCATAAATACATGGAATCATCATATTCCATCACAAGGTAGTTGATGGCTATTTAATTATTCTCTTAACATAGGATATATACAGATGGCTTTCAACTTTTCTCCTGTGAATAATGTTTATATTTAGCTTCTATTTTTTGATTACTTTCCCATAATACCTTGTTAGAAAAGGAGTTATTGGAAATAACTTCAAGTCCCCTCTTACCCACTGCTAAATTATTTTATGAAAATTTTATTTTACAGAAAATTTATTTTACTTTCTACCCAATAATCAGGGTAAGAGGTAGCTTTTCCCATCCAACTGTCCTTGCACTACTATAATTTAAAAACATTTCCTAGTCTGATTGGTGGGAACACGTTTCTCCTTGCAGTTCCTATATGCATTTCTTTAATTATCAGGAGGATAAAATATGTTGCCTAGGTTGGTTGATTATGGCTATTTCTTCATATACAAATAACCTATTCATTTTTCATTTGCCTAGGAAGAGATCATCATTAAAAAAATTGTCTTGTTTGTGTCAGAGGGATGATCCATATTTAGGAGTCTGGAGGTAGGACAAAAACTCAAAAAGCTGAGTCATTTGCTTAAAGATCTTAGATAAAAAGAGTAAGAGAAAATATTTGGTCACATGCAATAAGTTGACAAAGCAAAGATTAAGCCAAAAAAGTCAGGGAGGTTGAGGACTAAGATAATGAATCAAGATGCTATTTCCTTGGGGAATTTTGTTACCCAGCCTAAAGGCAGAGGAAAGAGCCTCCAAGTACTAGTCATAAACTCTGGCCTGCAAGGAAGGGAGCAAGAGGTGAAAGTGTACTGCCTACACAGTTTTCTTTTCTTTTTGGTACTGGGGATTGAACCTTGGGAATCTCTACCACTGAACTACATCCCCAGCCTTTTTTGTTGTTGTTGCATTTTTTATTTTGAAATGGAATCTCACTAAGTTGTTCAGGGCCTTATTAAGTTGTTGAGGTTGACCTTGAACTTGTGAGTCTCCTTGCCTCAAACTCCTGATTTCCTAGGTTTACAGGCATGTGGCACTGTGCCTGGCTCTACACAGGCCCTATATAGTTTACTTTCTTATGTTTGTAATATAAGTTATGAAGGTTAAAAAACACTAGATTGAAATCAGAGATGTCTCATTCCCAATAATCTAATTATTGACCAGAGGAAAGTAGCTCTTCTCAGGTGCCAACTCCAGCTGCTTTGTTCAGATCCATTTAGCAATTATTAACTGAGTGGTTGGTTAGCTTTCTGTCACTATAATAAATAACTTGAGATAATCAACTTATAAAGAGAAAAAGTTACTTGAGGTCATAGTTTCAAAGGTTTCAGTCCATGGGGTCCATTGCTTTTGGGCCTGTAGCAAGGAACAATATTATTGTGGTAGCAAATGGTGGCGAAAAGCTGCTCACCTCATGGACTGGATGTGAAAGTATGAGGAAGGGGCTGGGGTCCTACTGTCCACTTCAAAGGTATACCCTCAGTAACCTAAAGACCTCTCACTAGGCCCCGCTTCCTAAAGTTTCCAGCATCTTCCAATAGCACCAAGCTGGGAACCAAGCCTTTAACACATGGACCTCTGGGAGACATTCCAGATCCAATCTATAACTGAGTATTGATTCTGTGGAAGCTGGTACTAAGGGTACTTGTGTTGCACCAGTGAACAAAACAGGCAAAGATTCTTTTTTTAATATTTTATTTTATTTTGGTTGTAGTTACACACAATACCTTTATTTTATTTATTTTTATGTGGTGCTGAGGATCGAAGCCAGGGTCTCACACATGCTAGGAAAGCACTCTACTGCTGAGCCACATCCCCAGCCCCAGGCAAAGATTCTTAGCCTTGTGGACAGTATCTTGCAACTAGGCGGAAACTCTAAATGTGATTTTTAAAATTATATCAGGAATCTTGGTACATTGTGCCAGATTTATTGAACACATACTTGTGCCAAAGGGTCAGATGCTGGGATGTAGGAGGCAAGCAAAGAGAGTCAGTTTATTCCCAGGGTGTTTATAGTCTAACAGAGGAGACAACCAAAAGAATCTGACAAACAAGTAAACTTCTGTGATAAATAGTATGAAGAATTGATGCATGGTATTATATGACTGTAAAATTGAAGAGTTGGACTTAAATTGGTCAGAGGAAGTGAGAATGGAAATGGGATCTAAAGGAAGAGTAGGGATAGAAAGAGATTACTGTGAGCAAAGGTGAGGGAAGAGGCAGAGTTGCAAACAGAAAGTCCCTTTGGCTGAAGACAGCATGGTGAACATGAAGACAGAAAGGAAGTCCACTCTGCTGGGCACACAGTGCAGCAGGGAGCACAGGAGCAAAACACAGGGGCTGTGGAGAAAGTTCTGAATTTCTTTCAAATATGTTGGTGGAAATGGGTGGGTGGAAATACATGGCCAGTTTTGGTTTCTGAAATGACTAAAGGACACTGGTACAAGTAAATAAGACATGAGATTCTGCTGCTATTAAACTATTTTTCTCTGCTCCGAAGTCAGTGTCTGTGTTCTGCACTTGTGATATTTAACTTCTCCTTTGATGGCTGGTCCCTGTCAGGTTTTGCCACTGGGTGCTAGAAGGCAGGAAGAGGGCAGCAGGGATGGCTGGGACTCCTGGCTGTAAGACTCCTTTCCCTTCCCAACTCATGGTCCTAGCAACAGTAGCAATTGCTTTCAATCTTTTTCTTCCAGCATTACTAGAAGTGGCCTCTTGTGCTCCCTTGGAAGAAATGAGGAATGTTGGAGGAAACAGATATGTTTAACCCAATGTAAACACTGCAGAGTATATGTGTACTGAAACACCACATGGTACCCCATTAACATGTACAAGTTTTGTTTTTATGTATCAGTTAAAAATCCTTCAAAAGAAAAGGGAAAGTCTGAGTCCCCAGCTCCCTGGTTGCTGAGAGAAACAGGGAGCTCAGTAGCATTTAAGCATAACTTCAGCACCAAAGGACCAAATTGGGGAGGATGAAAGGTCATTGTCAAACCAAGATCCTAACTTTTGTTCAGCTAAAATCCTGGAGAACTTTGAACAATTTCAAAGTCCTGGCTACCCACATCCCAGAAATCAGAATCTCTGGGGTAGGATCGAGGTTCTTGAGATCCTACAGCTCCTTGAGGCCATTCTGTCATACAGGCAGGCTGAGAATCCAGGTCACCCAGCTATTACAGCCACAATAAATGATAATAAAAATAAATTTTTTGAACAGATTTCTAAGAAGTGCCCAATTTCACCTTCTCTAGGTCTGCATGTCTAGAAATCTACATGGGTTCAAACCAGGAGTGGAGAAGAAATGAAGAGCCCATCAGTCTGAGCAGAAGGATTTTGGGGGCCAGTTAGCATCACCATATCTGGAGTTTCCAGGAAAAAAAAAGAAAAGAAAAAAAAAACAGATGCTTTTGGTGATGATTGATGACCTTAATCTTGACATAAAGCTACAGAATACTGAAAAATAGTAGGTTTTAACAAATGAACATTTAATGAAAGCTTAGCAGTAGAGCTAGGTGTCCTGACCACCAAACCTACAAGGTTTCTGCTGTATTGTGCCAGCTCCAAGCAAGATGGATATTGTTTTTAGGCAAGAAATGTGTCCTTTACTCACTCTGGCTGAGAAAAAAGCAACATAGTGATAACACTCTGCTGTCCTTTGGCTGCATAACCCTGGTTCTGTGCTTGAAACACACTCTGGCAGCGCCTGGCCACCACACACACCACGTGCCTTGCATTCCTCACAGGGCTTGACAAAGGTCTTCCTCCTGCTCTCCACACCAGCTGTCGGGGGCCATGGAAACTGCTCCGGATGAACGCATTCTGACCGGAGTCTGGCCTGCTGCTGACTCACTCCTGTACTGTGGACAAGTCACTCAATGTTGCTGCACGCCTCAGTGCCCCTATTTATAAACCTGCAGTAGCAACCCTGGCCTTCCTTACCCAGATGCAGTGGGCAGCGCTCCAGGATGCTCTCTGAATACCTCCTAGCCCTGAGCTAATCCCCAAGCCCAGAGAGGTGGAGTCCTGACTCTCCAGAGGATAATTAGTTATGATCATCTTTCTCCACTGACTCCCCTGAAAGAAATGATATTGGAAGAGGGAAGTATTCCTACTTTAAAATAACATTCCAGCTTTTTTTATGATAAAAGTAATGTATTTTTAAAAATGGTATCATTTAGGTTCCAAAAGAAAAAAAAAAAAGTAATGTATTATCCTTGTCAAAAAAAAACACTATTAGGGGCTGGGGATGTGGCTCAAGCGGTAGCGCCGGGGTTTGAACCTCAGCACCACAAACAAAGATGTTGTGTCCGCCGAAAATTAAAAAATAAATATTAAAATTCTCTCTCTCTCTCTCAAAAGAAAAAAAAACACTATTAAAGAATGTATAAAGATGAAAATAATCTCTGTAATCTCAACACTTACAGATAATTCTGATAATATTTTATTTTCAGTTTTGTATATGTATATATGTATAGATATATGATATATGTGTATGTGAGTGTGTGTATATACACACACACATATGCAAATAGAGAAGAGAGAGGGGAGAGTTATATTTTTAAGACAATGATGGTTTCATCTTTTTTCATGATATTAAATTGCATTACTTTATTGCAATTATGTTTAATTGCTTAATTTATTTTCATATGCTACAATCTTTTAAATCTTGACTTGCAAAATTCCTAAAATAACTACTAACATCTTTTACCTCTATGCTTTTTTTTAAAAAAACTGTTTTTTAATCTTTGAAAGTTGTGTGATTTATTTGGGTAGATATGAAGTTTTTTTTAAGATAGGTTATTCAATTTGTTCACAAATAATTTTCTTATGTTTCTTCTTGTGTTGTTTGCAGATCAAGTGGTTTTCATTCTTCTTCTCTTCAATACATTCCATCTTCTACATAAATAAATTAAACTGAGGCCACCGAGGCAATCTTTTTCTCAAGTTAGTGATCTGAGTGTTTTCTTTTTATTTCTTCTGCTTGTTGTTTCCCATCCTGAGAGCTCGTTAAACTGTATTTAATTTTCTGAATTATCTGTGACTTTTACTTCCCTCAATCAGAAGAATAAAGAGTAAAAGGAGTTAACAGGGTCCAGTACTAAATAAGCTTATCACCCAGGTTCCCCTCTACTGCAATTTTTTTCTTTTCTTTTTTTTTAATTAAAATTTATCTTAACCATTTCTAAATGTCCAGTTGACTATTAATTACATTCACATTTCTGGACAACCATTACCAACATGTCTCCAGACTTTATTTATTTTCCTAAACTAAAACTCTGTACCCATTAAATGATTACTTCTCAGGCCCCCAAGCTTCAAGCCCCTGACAATCTCCACTTATTTTTTTATCAAAGCATCTGAGTGCTCTGGTTACTTCATAAGTGGTATTATACAGTATTTGTCTCTTTGTGGTTGACATTTCATTTATCATATTTCTTCAAGGTTCATTCATTTTTGTAGCAATATGTCAGAATTTCTTAAAATTTCCTTTTTAAGGCAGTAAAATATTCCAATGTATGTATTATAACACTTTTATTCCCCCAGATGGCAGTAAACATTTTTGTTTTAATTAGTATTATTTTATTTTTAAAATTACAGATAAAATTATATATTTCTCATTTTCAACATGATTTTTGAAGCATCTATATATCACAGAATAACTAAATACAGATAATTAGCTTATATATTAACTCACATAGTTTTAACTTTGTGAGGAAAATGCTTCATATCCACTATCTTAGCATTTTTTCAAGAATACAGCATATTGTTATTAAGTATAGCATGATTATTCTACCATGTTGTAAAATAGCTCTCTTGAACTTACTTATCCCTACTGAAATTTTAAATACTTTGGCAAGTAGCTTCCCAACCTCCCTCTCCCCCAACTGTTGCTTCCCTGGTAATCACCATTCTACTCTCAACTTCTGTGTGATCAACTATTTTAGCTTCTCTATGTAGGTTAGATCAGGTAATACTTGTCTTTCTGTGCCTGACTTATTTCACTTAATATGATTCATCCATATTGTTAAAAACAACAGGATGTCATGTTCTTTAATAACTGAATAGCATTTTATTCCATTTTCCTTATCTATTCATTCATTCATGGTCTCTTAGGTTGATTCTATTACTTGGTTATTGTGAATAGTGCAGCAAAGATCACAGAAGTGCAGGTAGCTTCTTGACTTTTATGGATTTCATATCTTTTGGATATACATCTGGTGAAATATTTCTTTATACATTAATTTAGTGATGGACACTTAGGTTGCTTCTACCCTTTTGACAACTATGAATAATGCTGCTATGGATATGGGTATACAAATGACTGATTGAAACTCTGCTTTCACTTTTATGAGGAATATACTCAGAAGTTCAATTTTATAACTTATGGTAATTTTAGTTTTAATTTTGGGGGGAACCTCCACCCTATTTTCCATGGCAGCAGCACTATTTTACATCCTCATTAACAGACCACAAGTGTTCCAATTTTCCATATTTTTGCCAAAACATTTGACACTTATTATTTTCTTTCCCTTCCCTTATTTATTTATTTATTTTTTACAATTGCCATCTTCCTGGGTATGAGGTGGTTAGAAGGTGTTTTTGAACAGGATTGGCCTTATTTGTAGGTGGAGTGAGCAGAACATAGTAGCTATTTGAAGCTGTGTTTAAGGCTCCCAACTCCATCATGTCATCTTCCTGACACTTGTAGGTATCGACTTGGCTAAACTAAAGCTATCTTTGTAGTTTTCCCTTCTCTGTGTTGCTCCAGGTTAGAATGGGCCAAAAGAGAAATTTATGTGAGATGTGGAGGCTAAAGAGATCATCAGCCACGATTGCAGGGTTTTAGGCAGGGTTTTACCATCAGAGGTGTGAAAGACAGATTGTCCTCCCCTACCTCTCCTTCCCAGTCAGATTCCTGCTGAACCACAGTCCTGACCATCAACAGGCACACTTCTCTACCATCTTCCCTTCGCAGTCCCTCTCCACAGCTGGAGGAGCCTGGCTTCCCAGACTGTCAACTTCACCACTCACACAGAGCTTCAGAAGGGCTGGTGAGTAAATTTTCTCTTGATTCCCTAGCTTCCCTTCTCTGGTCTTTATTTTTCTAGTTCTTCTCACAATGTATAAAGTCTAATACCCTATAATAAATATTTTATTCCTTAAGAGTCGTCGTGAACTTATTTCTCTTAGTAGAACCTGACTGATATAATATTCTCTTCTCAGTTTTGTGAGAAGATACCTTGATAGGAGACCAAGTTATCTCTAGAGATAGATTAGGCAGTTTTCAATCCTGAACAAAAAAAAAAAATCTCCCAAAATATCACACAAAATGTTATAAAAATTACCATTGCCAAGCTCCATCACTTAGGGTGTTAAGGAAAAACTTATTCATGACACTTGTTGAAGATGGTAAGGAAGACTTAAATCAAGGAATCTGCAACAGGTACAGGGAACCCCCTCCATGAGGTCTTCAAGTGGGAGAGAGTGGTGGACTCAACCCCAACTCCAACTCCAATAAGAACTAGTGGAGATCTGTAATCGAGGAAGGGTCAGGGTAATGGAGCGGATATTACTAAAAGGAAGCATCAAGAACAAGGGGATTCTGGCTAAACTGACCTGACAGGATTATCTTATTACCCTGAAGATAGGCCAGGGGGATGAGGTATCTAGGGTAATCAGATACCTCATCACAAGGATGAGGAAGATTGCTAAACTGGTTTATCAGGATTCCTGCTCCTGCTGGTTTCCACAGATACAGAGAGGTAAACCCCAGATGGACCACTCAAGTAAGAACTGCTTCTTGTTTAGGACAGGATAAACATTGCAAGATATTGTAGACATTAAAAAAAAACAACAAAAAAAAAACCCCACCTTCAATCATTTCATTACTTGACAATTTTATATTGGGTTAGATCTATTCCATGCATGAAGAATTATGTAAATGAAAATGGTAAATCAGAAGAAAAGAAATCCATTAGGTCAAATGAAAGGGGAGTCAAAGAATTCAGTGGATGCAATATTCAACATATATCGAATTGTTATTTAGCTGTTCATCAAACAACTAACAGTTGACACTGGACCAAAGATTTAGTTCCAAAGACTGATCTCTCTCATGTGACAAAAAAAAAAGATTTTCGTAAGGCTCTCAAGGTATGTATGTCACTTCATGAATACTTTTATCTTGGAAAACTGTAATCTGGAAACAAATCTGACTTTTGGGGAGAAAATTTACCATGAGAAAGATAAATTGTCTTGAGAAGTAAGCCCTGAGCATGGTTACTATTTGTCTACTCAGTCACTCTTCTCCTTCCCAGAGGTTTAGCATCTAAAATTAACCTGCTCTTCCTACAGTCAGCAGAGTCCAACTAAATTGGAAATATATTGCTGATAGATACAGGCAATTCAAACGTGTAATTAATAAACTATTCTCCCCAATGAGGTATTGAAAACTACTTTTCTAAATATTATTTACTAAAAGTAATAACTTCCCAATTTACCCAGAAGAATGCTATTTCTTTCTTAACAATCTTCTTTTATGTTTCTCTATATTGTACCTTAGTTTTTACCTTATTATTTTTCCATTTTTCTGATGATAATCCATTGGCTTCATGTCTACAATCACAAATACCTTCTGAATTTACTTCTGATTATCCTCTTGCTCTGTTATTTCTGGGTTTTAGTCATTATTTAAGTCATTCAGTCAACATCCATAAACATTTATAGAGTGTCTATTATGTAACAAATCCAGGTAAGGTGCTGGGAACCCAATATAGAACATGTCATGCCAAGTTCCTAAGCTCCTTGCAGCCAGGAGAAATAATGAATATATAAACAAAGAACTGAATGAGACAATTTCAAACTCTGGTAATAGGAGGTATAGGAACAAGATGATGTAATGAACAATTAGGCAAGGGATGGGAGAAGGTAATTTAGGTAGGATGATCTGGGAAGATCTCCACAGGGATGAAATTTGAACTAAAAGCTGAAGGATAAAAAATACTCAGATACAGAAGGTACTTGAAATACTATTTGAATGTAAAGGAAGCTAGATTGTCCACAGTGGGGTGTGTGTATGTGTACATGTGTATGTGGTGACTGTAGACACTGACAGAGGCAAAAGGGGCCTTTAATTCGAGGTAAAACACTATGTTTGAAGATTTTTAAGCTTAAGAATGACACAACATCACTATTAGATTTTACATGGTCCTGGATGTTTGTTATGTAAAGTTTCACAGTTCACAATATATGTTTGCATTCATATTCTCATATGGTTCTCACTTCAGACTTGTGAAACAGTCCTTTTCATTATTTTTTAATTTTTCTTTTATTGTAGTGAGAACACCTAACATGAGATTGACCCTCTTAAAAGAGGTTTATGTGTATAATACAGTATTTTAAGTATAGGTAAAATGTTGTACAGCAGATGCCTTGACCTGATTTATCCTTCATAACTGAAACTTTATATGCATGAAATAGCAACCCTCTGTTCCCTTCTCCTCCAGCCCTCGGCAACCACCATTTACTCTCTGCTTCTGTGAATTTGACTGTTATAGATACTTCATATAAGTAGAATCATGCAATATTGAGAGCATAATATTCTCAAGGTTAATTCGTATTATCACATATAACAGAATTTTCTTCCTTCTTAAGGTTGAATAGTATTCCATTGCATGTATATAACACATTTTTTTGTTTGTTTTTGTTTCAGTACCAGGGATTAATCCCAGGGGTGCTTAATCATTGAGCCATATCCCAAGCCCATTTTATTTTTTATTTTCAGACAGGGTCTCCCTAAATTGCTTAGTGCCTTGCTATATTCCTGAGGCTGGCTTTGAACTTGCAATCCTCCTACCTCAATCTCCTGCACCAGCTGTACCACGTTTTCTTTTTCTATTTACCTCATAATGGAGAATGAATGTGGCTAATTTACCTCTATTTATCTCAAAATAGAGAATGAATGTGGCTAATTTACATGACAAAGGTCACATGCTAGAACAAAACCTAGGTGTTCTGACCTTTCAGAGAATTTTTGGTTTCATCATCACTTTCTTAGAAACACTTAATATTTTTTTTTGTTTCTACTACAGTTTTAATTATCTAAATGAATTAATAGAAACTATACCTCAAATGTCTACTACTATACTAAAACCATGTTTGATATGTCAATGCAAATTTATTCTTCTTCCTCATTGTAGCTGTAGCTATAGTCTTCTTGCAAAAAAAAAAAAAAAAAACCCAAATATGTTTATAAGCATTATTGATGATATGGGCTAAGACAAAAAAGCATTAAGAAAGTTTCCATAAAGTTTTAAAGTAATTTGTAAGGAGTTAGGACCTGGGTTGACTTTGGAAAATGAGTAGATATTAGGTAAGTAATGCCAAAGGAATGCATTTTGGGAGGCAAAAACAGACAAGCAAAACAACAACAAACAAAACAACAACAAACAAAACAACAACAAACAACCAGTAGTCACACCAAAGAATGCCTACAAGAAATTTTAACATCTCTATCCCTACACTCCCTAATCATAATACCCATGATTTCTCCACTAATCCTTGACAAATGGAGATGCAACATAAATAAAACCAATGTGCTAATTTTCAGATAAGTCTCCAACTTTTGCAACCCTCAATCAGTACAATCAAATGGCTGTCCCAGATTCCCCTTTTTTATAGAAGTTTTGGAACTGCTAATGAACAAGTAGGAATATGTGAAAACAAAGGCACTAAGTTTGGAATTTGAAAAATGCACTTGAGGATGGTGAGGCTGATGACATTGGTAAAGGAGATGAAGAGTCTTGAAATTTGAGAGGGACAAGCTGGGCTATGCTTTGGGAATTTTCAGTGTGTAGTTGGGAGAATTTGGAATGCAACAGAGACTGAAATCACTTAAAGATCCACTGGTTAGGATGCAGTCAATGGTATAAAAAGGACCAATCAGAAGCATGTTATGGTTATATAGAGAATTTGGGAAGGACAGCCAGCTAACTATGCTGCTATTGGACATTCAGTTTTTCTGCAAGAAAAAAAAAAAGCTGTGCTGATTCATACTTTATGGTGGTGATGGTGGACAGAGCTTAGAACTTGTTCCTTCACAACAGGCTCATTTTTAGAAGGATTTTCTTTTAGACTTTAAAGGAACATTTTGCACCACAATAGATAATCCTTTATAATGTTTCTTAACCCAACTGGTATAAAAATAATTCGTTTGCTTCAGGAGCACTGTGAATTCATTGCTTAGATCATAACCAAGTCTTATCAAGTTTTTCACTTCTTGCCAAAGTTTAAGAAGGAATTTTGCCTTTGAATTCAATGATGGACATTTGTTTTTCAAGAACCCTGTCCAAACACTATTAGGGTTTTAAAAATAAACGTTTTGTTTGTTTATTCTTTTATTTTAAAACTGTGCCTCATCATGCCCATACTGACCTTCATTTTCTAACTTGCAAAAAAACATGGTTCATGGTAGTGTGAGGTGAAGCAAGTGGACACAGCTGTGGAAGCCATGTGAGAAGCAGCTATCTGTGCTAAAATCACCTGGGGAGCTTTAGAAAACAGATTTCCAGAACTGGACCTCAGAAACCCCATCTCAGGAGGAGGTCTTGTGTGAATTCTAGAAATCTGTATTTACAAGAGCTTTGTAGACAATTTGTTGTGCTGATAGTCTTACAAAGTGGGGATGGCCAGCTACGAATTCTCATGTTGACGGTGCCCTACAGAAGAAGCTGTTTCAAAGGTCTGGTTTTGGTTATGTGGAAAAGAAACTCCCCTTTCATGTTTTTCTATGGTTTTGTTAAAACCATCCATCAGTCTAGAATCACACCAGGCTTTCTTTTTGGGAAAAATTGTACTCTTAATTTATGTATTTATTCATTTATAAATATTTATTTAGCAAGACTTTTAAAATAGATACAATGGTCACTTCTAAGACACCACTTTTTCCATAAAGTTTATATTCCAGTTGGAGAAAATGAAAACAAAGATAAATAAGAAAAATAGAAGAGAGAAGCATAGAACGGGTCTTAAGGAAACATATAGTTCAATCCCCCAGTATTGGGGATTGAACCCAGCAGTGCTTTACCCCTGAGCTACCTCCCCAGCCCTTCAATTTTTTTTTTTTTTCTTATTTTGAGACAGTCAACTAAGTTGCCTAGGTTGGGTTCAAACTTCAGGTCATCTTGCCTCAGTCTACCAAGTTGTTTGATCATAAGTGTGTGCCATCAAACCCAATCATGAGGATCTACTTTTAAAGATTTTTGCAGAAGTCTAGGTGAAAGAGTTAGCGCCATGTTCCAGCGTTGGAGATAGTCCAGCTTCACCAGGTGTATGCCTGCAGGGATGAAGGGAGAGGGTGATTACTTGAATCTGGAAAGAAACGAAATTCTGTGTGGTTGGCTATTTACAGAGGAGACCTTACACACAGAAACACAGACACAGGCTGGGGGGAAAAAAAAAACAACTCATAGCACAAATATCTGATAAAGATGGATCTAGAATATTCAAAGAACTCTATGCCTCAATAATACATAGATAGATACTGATAAAAATGGAAAAATATTTAGCCAATAAGTAAATAAGAAGGTGCATGACATCATTACTCATCAGGGAAATGCAAATTGAAATAATTATTTACCACTAGGATGGTGAATTTACAAAAAACAAACAAACAAAGAAAGAAAAACAATTGCACAAACATGAAGAAAATAGAACCAGTAGATGACTTGTGATAATGTAAAGTGATACAACCATTTGGAAAACAATTTGGCAGTTTTTTAGTTTCTTTCTTATAAAGGTATACAAAAACTTCCCAAAGACCCAGCAATTCCTCACTGAAGCATTTACCACATGACCCAAAAAGAAAACTATGACCATATACTTAACTTCAATGTTCATATTAATTTTTCTTATAATAGCCAAAAACTGAACACTACTCAAATGTCCCCCAACAGGTGAATCAATAATCCAGCTGTAGTATACCCAGAAATATAAAAATGATAAAGAAAACTATTTATACATGAAATTCTATTCCATGGAGGAATTTAAAAAAAAAATCCTGAGTGAAAAAGTCAGACATTAAAAAAGAAAAAACAAAAAGGTCAGATGAAATCTTAATCCATAGGAGAGGATGTACGAAAAAAAAAAAAAGATTGTATAGATAGAGAGGAAAGTGAGTCCAATATTGATTCTTGAGTGCTCTAGTATTTTCAGGCCAATCAAAAATGAAAGGAATTTGAGAAGGGGCAGGCAGAGGGTAGAGGAAAACCAGGAGAGAGTGATGTCATTCAAATCAAGAGGAGTGAGTTTTAAGAAGGAAGCAGTGGTAATTTTGTCTGTTGCTGTTGAAAGTGCAAGTGAAATAAAGAAAAGGGTAGTGATCCTTAGGCAACAAAATGGAGCAAACTAGGTGACCTAGATAACAGCTGTCTCCAAGGAGGACTAGAGACAGTGATGGCTACAGAGGTACCTTGAAAAGAGGAAGTAGAAATGGCAGCTCTCAGCATCACTAGCAAAGTGTTTTGTTTAAAGGGCTACATATAAACAGAGTACTAGCTGATATTTGCTCATGTTTACCAGCCCATGTTTGTATACTGGAAATTATTTAGTTGAGAGAGAAAAAGTAAATGACCCAGAAGAAGAATGCAAAAGAAAATAGAATTGCAACAACTTTCTAGTTTCCCTTTGATTTATTGATCATCAATAATTTTAAGGGTTATCCCTCATATTCCAGGAAAACTGTAGTCTAAGGTTCTTTTGAAAACTGTGGTCTCAGGTTGTGTTGGAAGACTAATGTAATTTTACTTTCTGAAACATTCACAGTTCCATCTAACATATATTGAACAGGAAAAAAAATGCTATCTAATTATCTATCTATCTTCATAAAATTAAAATTTAAAATGGTATTGTCCCAATCTACTCATCATTTGGAGAGGGCCTTCTTTTACTGCATCACAAAATGGTAGTGAAGTGGAAGAACAAGTGGGAATATATGGAAGAAAAGTAAGAATGGCCAGGCTCACTTTATAATAGCCCACTCTCTTGAGCAACATACTAATCCCTCTTAATGACCTAATAACCTCCTCAGGTCATAGCAAATATCAATGTGAATTTTGGAAGAGACAAACCATACTCAAACCCTAGTAATTATCAACTTTAAAGAAATTGATTCCTAGGTGAATAATATTTAATTCTTCTAAAAAGACTTTGAATAATTGTGCCAAGAAACATAAAACTGTTATCAAACTGTTTATTTGAGAGCAAGTAAGACAGTCAGACAATGAATTAAAAACATGGGCTCTTAGGGACTAAGCAAAGACTGCTTTTCTCAAGGCAATAGGGAGAAAACCATAAAAAAGATAAGAGCTATTAAACACAGGAGGCAGCCATGCTCTTGTATACAATGATATTAACAATTATCACTGGTATAATATTTATACAATGACCAAAATGCAATGAAACTGAAAATTAATAAATAAGTAAATGTTTAAAAGAGGAAAAGCAAGCAAAAGCTAATTGAAAAGATTAAATGACAAAAGAGAAAACACAGTGCACAAAGAAATGATAAATGTTTCTTAAAAATAATTTTGGTACTAAGGATTAAACCCTGGGAGCTCTACCATTCAGCTATATCCTCAACACTTTTAATTCTTGTATTTGTGTAGAGTCTCACTGATTTTCTTAGGGCCCCCATAAATTGTTGAGGCTGATCTTGAACTTGTGATCCCCCTGCCTCAGCCTCTTGAGTTGCTGGTATTACAAGCATGTGCCACCATGTGGCAGGATAATAAAACTATGAAAGGTATAACAAGTAAACCAGAAAAAGGAATCAATTTTAATTGACAAAAATGTGAAGTTATTCATAAAAGGAAATATAAATAGATGTAAAATGCAAAAAATGTGGTAATCAAAGAAATACAAAATGAAAATGAAATATAAAGTGAACAAATTTTTAATAATCATTATATGCAAAACTAAGGGGAAAGATTTTATTTATTGCCAATGACATATAATTTGGGATGATATTTCTTTTTTTAACACTTTATTTATTTGTTTGTTTATTTATTTTTAGTTGTAGATGGACACAATACCTTTATTTGTTTGTTTGTTTATTTATTTTATGTGGTACTAGGGATTGAACCCAGTGCCTCACACATGATAGGCAAGCGCTGTACCACTGAGCCACAACCCCAGCCCCTAGGTGGCATTTCTTATGGGACAAGTTGCTACTATTAATTAAAAGTTTTAAATGCCTTTAAAAATTTACCCAATAAGTTAACTTCCAGGATTTTACTAGGGCAATAATCTCACATATTGATAATGATTTTATGAACAGAGGGTATATGCCATAAGAAAAGAAGAAGTAAATACTTCAAGCATTTTATAAAATTGTAGTAGTTATGTAAATCATCTTTTTTGTATTAATATAGTAGATTCTACATAGTCATTACAAAATTAAGCAGTCGTGAAATATACCTGCTAAATTATGAAGCAGAAAAAGGCACTTTACAAAGACTACATTATTATTTCATTTTATTATTTCATTTTAATGTATTTTACATATGTTTAGGATAAAATGAAAACATACAACTAAATACAATAATTAATGATGGTTATCTATATATTACGAGATACAATTAATTTTTACTTCAATTATGCTTTTCATATTTTTTCTCTAAAGTGACAATCATACTAAATACTACTTTAAAAACCAACCAATTTTTATTTTTTGCAGAACCCAGGGGTGCTCTACCACTGAGCGACATCCTCAGGATTTTTACTGTATTTTGAGACAGAGTCTTGCTAATAGCTTGACCTTGAACTTTCCATACTCCTACTTTAGCCTCCTGAGCTGCTGGAAGGTATACACCAATATACCTGGCTCTGTGTATCTGTTTTTTAATCCAATTCCTCAAAATAACTATTGAGAGGGGGGAAAATTCACAAAAATACAGAGTTGGAAAATAATAACTTTGCTGTAGTCATAGATGTTTTCAAATTCCAAATAAAGGGGTGAAAATAATCTTTTCAGTTAGAAGTGGGCCATGGGCACATATCTATAATCCCATCAACTCAGGATGCTGAGTTGGAGACCAGTCTGAGCAATGATATGGTCTTATCTCAAAACTTTAAAAAAGGACTATGGATGTACCTCGGTGGAAAAGCACTCCTGGGTTCAAGCCTCAATACTAAAACCATACAAAGGGTGGTAACAACATGTTCTTAAGAGAGCAGGAATTAGGAATTAGTAAAATTGAATCAGGAAGATCTCAGACATAAAATACTTTGATAAAAATCTTCTTAGAAAATAACTAAAATAAAAAATCGTAGCAAATCTAGTGAAGAAAAAGTATATATAAAGAATAAATTTAAATTTACAAAATTTAAATCTGTATATCATATAATCAAAATTTGTGTATGTTTCTGTATATATGCAAAATTTGAAAGGAAAAAGACACCAAAGTATTCACATTTCTTTTTTCAGTGTTGGTATTACAAGTGAGTCTATTATCTTATCTATATACTTTCAATTATCTTATAAGGTTAAGCATTACAATTATGAAAATTATAACAACCTGATAAAATATTTCAAATACAAATTATAAGTAAGGACTATTCATAATTATAATAATAAATTTAAAGGCCTCAAAGAAATGGAAATCTACTGAAAATATAGATGATCAAAATGTTAAGCATTATAAATTGAGAATTATCAATAATAGATATTAATTTCTTAATGGTATTTTTGTCTGATGTGAACTTATGGATAATTAAAGTTCTTTTCTTTGACTTGAATTTTAATATTTTGTACAATGGACATATACCACTTTTTATTAAAAGGAAGTTAGTTTTTTTTGATCCAATAAGAAGAATGAGTATATAGTGTGATTTCATTAAAACAGCAAAAACACCGTCGATATTCTGCCCATTTCCCCCACAACTTTATGTGTACAGTTAGCATTGATGTTGGAGTTTCTCAATTTTTCAAGAAATAAAACTGTCCTACTCTCTATATAAACAGTCTCACAGAGGAGTAAAACATATGATGACATACAATTCCATTTTAACAAGTGAAACCTTACTAATGTAAATCTCAGTTCACAGCATAAATCACACCTAACTTTCTTTTGCTCTTCCTTTTTTGTTCAGGATAGCAATGTTTCATTTCCATCTTTCCCGGGTTTGAGACCAGATTCTAGGAAATTTATTGTTTTCCACAGTGTCACAGTGACCATTTGAAGTTCACTGTTTGATTCATTCATTGACTCCTCCTCTGCTGCATGCGAGGCGGCCATAGACATGTCCATCACTCCTTTGAGCAATGAGGTTGTATGTATGGCCTTGCCTCTTCCCCATCTGTAAGATTTTTCTGCATTTTGTGGTTCTTTCTGCCACTCTCAAGCTGCTCCTATGTGCTTGGAAATGATTCCACTCTTATGGAGTCTCACTGTCTCTCCAGGAGACCCTGATACCCTGAATGTCTTAGATTACAAATCAGTCTACAGTTTCTGTCTTCTGCCTGGGGCATGGTGCAGGGAATAGCATAATCAGTCACCCTTTCTGAAATCTACTGATATTTTACCTGATTATTCTCTTTCCAACTCTCAATTTTCTTTAGAGAGTCGTTTTCATAATCTAGGTGGAGAAGTCTTGCTACTAATAATAAACTTTCCTTCTCCTAAAAGAATGCAATTTCTCTCTCTCTCTCTTTTAGCTATATCTTGCCTTTTCTCAGGCAGAGAGCACAGATGGCCTGGATGCATGTATGTGGAAGATGGCTAAGGGAAATAATGAGAGAATAAATTTTTCCTATTTCAAGAATAGTTCTGATACAAAATTGTTAACTGAGGTAGCACACATAGAAAAATGTAACAGACACCACTTAGAGTTGCTGCCTGACTCCAATTTCTCCTTCTCAAAGCATCTTTGTCAATACACAATGGTAGCTGTCAACAGTCATGACTGTGTTAAGCAACCCTGTTCCCTTCTACAGTCAGAAGGTACTTGACTCAAATGGGGCCAGTCAGATTTCATGCCAGGAATGTAAAAGAGAGACTTATCAACTTAGAAAGGGAAAATTATTGTCCCTGTGTTGTATCAATGGAAGTACCACAGGGGCAAGATCTTGAGGTTCTGCTGCGCCACCTTAGCGCTGCCCTGGTATCCCTTCGTCAAGCCTTAGTTTTTAAATTCTACCTTAAGTTCTGTGAGGTGCTCCAGAATACTACCAATTAATTTCCTTTTTTGCTTATGCAAGTATCGGTTTCTATTATTTGCCAGATTAACAACATTAACACACAATCTTACTATCAACTCATATCTGAATACAGATTAGAAAATCTTAAAGGAAATATTATTGAATGTAACTCAGCCATAGACTAATTGGGGATTTGAAGTTAACTTGTTGTCAGTTTAGTGGTGCTTGATTTATTTTCTACTCAAGTGTCATAAAATGATGTAAGATCATAAACATACACAAGATAAAAAATCAGCAATGTTACTAGAAAATGGGGACCACCAAACACTAAAATCAGAATAATTTTAATGACCATATCAGCAATGAGGATAAATAGGAAATTTAATTTTTGGAGTTTCACACTGACTCTATGAACCAGTACAATATGAAGAGTGAACACCAAAGCTGGAAAGGAAACATGTTAGTATTTCATTGCAGCCTCAAATACCCAGCATTCACCAAATAGAAAGCTAAGCATGTACCCCCAACTGCTAGCACAGTCCTCAGAGCCGGCCATAACTGTGACTTCTTCCACTCTTGTTAGCCTCATCCACTTAGATCTTTCTAGGACAATATAACTGTCAGTATTCAATGAGGTGGCTTGGCAGAGAATGTGGCGGGTGTGTGTATTCCCGTTCCACAATGCATGGTCAGTACAGCAGTTAGAGACAGGGGCAGGCGAGAGTGTGAAGGAAACCACACTGGGGAATGAATGTAGGTTTTCCCTTCAAATGCCTCTCAAAGAACTGCAGGTGGCCTTGAAATCAGTAGCAGAGTTAGGAACCTGACAAAAAAGAACTGGCAAGGATCCCACAGCATTGTAGCATACTCCAACTGTGAAAATGAACAAAAGGATAAACACAACAGAACCAGGGAGATGCAAATTGACTTATTTCTGCAAGTCTCCTCAAGAGAGAGAGAGGCTATGAAGAACTTTATATTCACACTGTATGATGGCTGAAACTCAGTATGACCATATGATTTATTTTCTAAACTGGATCAATTTGAAGTAAAAGGGAGTCACTCATTATGTCAGAAGAAGAGGTATAGTCTAGCATACTAGGACATACAGTCACTCTATCAAGACTGTGCCTGATGGAGTATCCCCAGTAAAAATCTGTCAGAGAAATTAGACTGGACCTATTGAAAAGAAGTGGCAAAGTTAAAGGAGATGTCACACACGATAATATTATCTAAGAAAACTCATAGTTGAGAAGTCTACAAAAAGACACAGGAAAACATAACTTCAATGAAATGAATACAAAACAGGAGCACACAGGACAAGTTGGAGGCAGATAAGGAAAGTGAGTTGGATGTTTCAAGCTTCTTTGGCAAGAAGAGTTGCTTCCTGCTTGGCATCAGGGCTGAAAATGGATACTCCATTGTTCAACACCATTTTACTTCCTCTAAACACAATTACGTATTCCCTGGCAGCGGAGTTTTAGGGTGTGAACTTTCCAGTTTGATATCCAATATTCTGTGGTTTGCACAGGCACATGGAATAGCTCAGATTTAGGGTAATGGTGTAACACAGAGACTAAAAGCAAAGCAAGGCTTTAAAGAAATCACAACCAACTCAGAGTTATACTCTTCAGATGACTCTGAAAGCTGCCCAGCTCAGCAAGTTTTTCTGTCTTTGTAATTTCAGTCTGCTGCATAAAAAGGGAAACATCATCTAATATAGGGGAAGGTCTCTGATGAAAATGATCCACAAACAAAACAGGAAAAGTATGTTCTTAAGGTGATTCAAGTGAAAATAACATTTCAAAAAAGACTGAACTAAAGATAATAGTTTGAGAAAAGAATACTGGCTTTTTTCTGAAAATAATTAATTCTGATCCAAGGAGATGCTCTGTAGAATCTCACAAAAGATAATTATGGTGGCCTATAACTGAGGAAAACAATAATAGAAATAATTATAATATTAATAACAACAAAACACCATGCATTGAGTGCTTATCATGTGTCAAGCACTGCACTCAAATTTCGGTGCTTCATTGCTCACTGCAATGGTGAGAAGCCATAATATCTGCAGTTTACAAATGAGGCATGAAACAACCTGCCCAAATTTGAACTGCCAGTGAATAGTACAGCTGATTTGAAACACATGCAGCCAATCAGAAAGGCATATACTTGTCACGCCAAACTTCCTAAAGAGTGCCATCTCAGACTAGTATCTGAACAGAAACTTCTTAAAGCCCACAATGTGAAGAAGCCCCAAAGGTACACACTGACTACATGAGGCTGGGATCTCTATAGTAGGCATTACTGGACACTGTGTGGATAACTTCTAACTGGAAAATTGTTACTATTGGTATATAATTCCAAAAGCAATGTGCACTTTATGTCAGTAAATTGGAATACTATTTATAGCAAATATAATTAACCCACTGCATGTTCATTGCTAGCTGGCTTTATGCAGAGAAAGATCATTTTATGAGATCTTATTTTTTTAAATATACATTTTTGGAGTCTAATTCTAAATGTTAAAATATTCTTAAGCAACTGTCAAATAGTAGGTTTAATATCTAACTCAGAGAGAGGGTAAAACTTTCTTTTTATTCAATGTAAAAAAATTAAATAGTTTTCAAATTCTGCATGGAAAAATGGCTTTTCTGATTTACATTTAACACTTAGATAATTGAACAAAACATATATAGACATTTTATGTATTAGAGAAAGCCAAGGTTTAAAATGCCAATCCATGGAAAATGAATGTGCTCTTACTCTGTCAACTTAATATATTAAAGGTATATCATTCTGACTATATTATACATCCCCAGAAATGTGTTTATATAGAGGAGTGTAAGGAATGATAAAGGTCACTTGGCAGTATGGCCTCTTCCTTAATTTGGTGATGGGAGGCTGCAAGAACTGAGGTTCTCACGAGCAGCAGAAATATGGCAATCCTCCCTGGAGTTGTGCAGACTAGAAGCAGATGTGGCACAAGCCTCCTCACTCAGCTTCTGCGAGCCTGCTTCACTGTTGACTTGCAGTACATCCATGATGGGGATTTCCTGAGCTAAGAAGATCATGAGGTAAAACAAACAGGGGTCTTTCTTTCAGCATATTAAACAAAAATGTATAACTTGATAGAGTAGCTGAAAGTCAAGGTCATTCGCTTTTAAAAATGTGGCCTTTTGAAGTGAAGGTGGATTTGAACATCTGGAAATATTTTTGAAAATAAGTCACTCCTCAACTGAATCATTAAATGGCAATTCTTTGGCAAATGTTCTATCTTAGAATTATTTAGAAATGAACTTCTGGCAAACCATGAAGTTAATGCTCTCCTATGAGATCAGCACATAATTTGTTGTATTCTTAGGATTATTTTGCTTGAACTATTTCAAGAGTTTTGCTTAGCAGGAAATGAGTTTAGGGTGAAGTGGAGATGACAGGCACTGCAGTTTCTCATAGTAGATTTTTCAATCAATATTCAATTGAATAATTGTCTGAAGTTATGAAATTTTACAGGAAATTATCTTTACATTCTTGGTTAGAAATCTTATTCCCACAAAACCACAAAGTAAAAAATTTGTGAAAATCATGTAGTAGTGAAACTCTACAAACAGAAACAGGAAAACAGTAGAGTGAAATTAAATACATGTACTCATCTATTTGAAAGAAAAGGGTGTGTCAGGACCTCACAGGATGGTAACCACTTTGCAGGAAAAAAGTTAAAAAAAATTAATAAGAAAAAAGAGTTTTATTTTGTGGTTTTTCATTATCTTTCTGTAAATCTTTGGGTATATAAATTCATCAACCACTATGTTTATGAAAAAAGGCCCTCTCTCTCTCTCTCTCTCTCTCTCTCTCTCTCTCTCTCTCTCTCTCTCTCTCTCTCTTTCTCTGTATGTTTTTGAGTATATGTTTTCTTTGTGAAATAAATGCTTTGACCAATACGAAAATTACTCATAAGATCAACTTTTTTTTTTTGGTGAGGGGGCGAGTAAAAGAAAATCATTACCAAATGATACTAACTGTAAGAATAATGATGCAACAACAAAAATATATCAGTGAAAAGGTATTTGTAAACAAATAAATCAAGGGACTTGTAAGAGGTACTGAAGAAAATTTTATTAACTTTATATTGTTTGTTTATTTTTTTACTCATAACCCTTTAGTGGGCCTTAGTAGTTCTCTTTAGATGAGAACTCTCCTAGTAAAAGATGGCAGGCAGTCTTCCTCTATCAACTCTGAAGAAATTCCTCACAGTCTAAAGTCTCCTTCCGGGTAGAACCTTCAACAGGAAGAACACTGATTGCTACCAGCCATATGCACAACAATCTAACTGTAGAGAAGAGTTTGCTTTTATTTGTGTTCATAAGAATTTCTGTATTCTAAAATTCAAATATTATTGCAACAATTTGATTGGCTTTGCTCCTCACAATTGCTGGGATTTAATCGAGGTCATCTGGAAATTCAGAGAAAGAATACCAAGTAGTGATTTTACCTCAGCAAGCTTCTACATCTTTCCCAGGTATCTTAGTACAACCAAGGCAAAAATATATTTTCATACATTCAAATGTGTTTTTTTAAGCACTTTAAAAGGTATTGTCATTTGTTTTACTTGGGCTGATTTCCTTTGTCTTCTTATCTGCTATCTCCTTGATAATCTTGGCCAATAGAAATATTCACTAGCATTTTTGAATACGTAAGCAAAGGATAAGAAAACTACTATAATTTGAGAATTAAATTTAGCCAAGTCCAAAAAGATAATACAATCAATATATAGTTCTCATTTTAATATTTTTAAAAAATCTTTTTTTTTAAAGAGAGAGAGAGATGAGAGAGAGAGAATTTTTTAATATTTATTTTTTAGTTTTTGTTGGACACAACATCTTTTTTTTAAATTTTATTTTTATGTGGTGCTGAGGATCGAACCCAGAGCCCCATGCACACCAGACAAGTGCATTATTGCTTGAGCCACATCCCCAGCCCTTAAAAAATTCTTGAAGGATACAAAGCATTTTCCTGACTGTATTCTTTGGAAAATATTGCCATAAAATTTTCCATTCAATGACTATTTGTATTAAGTCTATTGTTGGCAAAGGTGGACATATCAGTGTACAACACAGGTAAAACTTCTGTTCTCCTGATTTTTTGTGAAGATAGAGATGAAAAACAGTAAACAAAATATACAGGAGGGTCAATGAAGCTATCGAGAAAAATTATGAAAATGGTGACATAGAGGAAAGGTGTTTGTTCATTTCCAGGATGGCCCTGCAAGTTCTGATAGGGAGGTGACATCTGAATAAAATTGTGAGGGATGTGAGGGAGTGAACCAATTAGATAAAGAGCATTTAGGAAATGAAAACAGCAGTTACACATGCCTGAGGCAAGTGTAAGAATGTGTATTCAGAGAAATTTTTATCAATTCAAAGGAATGGATGTTTAAAAAGGAGGAAAAAAAACAGAAGCAAACTGAAAATGTAAAATGATATGAGAGAAATAAAGCTTTTTGTGGCAATATTATGATCCAGGGAAGACCAGGCAACTGGTGTGTAAGAAAAGGAAAGACAAGGAAGATCCTAGAAAATACAGATATTTTCATTTGCTAAATTCCTACATTATCTATAAGACAATATATTTATAGATTATTTAGGATTAAATTACATCTATGCTAATTAATATTTCCTCAGATTACCAAGAAGATAATTTATTTGAGAATGGTACCAAACAAGGTAGAAATGAAGTGGCTGGAAAAGAAAGACAAAAAGGAAGAAAAATCAGTGTAGAACATGTTAATGAACAGGTTGCAGGCTCAGTCGACTGGGAACACTCCTTTCACAGAGCATAGTCACAGACAAAGGGGACTGAGGCATTTGCTTGTTGAATTTTGTCCACCTTGGGTTGAGAGTTCCTTTGGGTATTTTACCTTCTGCCTCTTGGGTTCTGATGAACAGGCCTTCCCCAACTTCAGGGAAAGCTCTGGGGAAAGAAGGTGGAAAGACACTTGGCAAAAGGCTGAAGCAAGGCAGTAGACCAAGGAGAAGCTTTTTGTGGCAAAAAGCATCTCCTTGGTCTACGGGGATGATGGGAAGCCATCCCAGGCTGAGAACAGTTTCATAGGACTTTCTGCTCAGAGAAGATAGACAATTTTTAACACATAAACTAACAATGAAACAAACAATGTAATTGTATATTATAAAAATTCAGAAGAACAACTTCTCTCTCCTGAGCAATAGGCAATATGCAATAAAGGGGCACCACAAGTAGCACCCCTTAATTTTAATTTTGTTCACAGAAATTTGGAATTTGTTTAAAATCAAGAATACTCTGTGAAGATCAAACTTCTATGTCACAAAGATTAGAGAAAAAAAATTGGCTTTAAAGGCTTTCAAGGAATTTCAGTTAGATTCAAGTTAGCTTTGAATAGTGTCAGATTTCTCCACTGTCTCAATACAAGATCCTTAAAAAATCTACCTAATGCACCTGAATGTGTCATTGTCGTGGGTAAATTTAGTTACTGGTTAATGTTGGAAGATACTGGGTTCAGTTCTCACTCTTATCTCTGTCTACCGTCACAGTTGGTGACATCTCCCTCCGCGATGCTATAGATTCCATCACTGCCTGCTGCTGTCCACATCCTAGAGCCTGCCCCCTAGCATGTCTCCTGACCTGGAGAACTGCAGGAGGACTGTAGATACCTGTATAATTGCCTATTTGACAGCTCCATTTGGATATTTCATGATCAATATTCATAAAATTGAAATCCTGAACACTTTTCCCCCAATCTGTTGTATTCATTTCTGTCTATTGTGATGGTGATGACATCCATGGCAAGTCTGCGGACTCCTCTGTCCTTTACACCTTCAGCCAATCCACAGGACTGCTGGTTCTGCTTTCCATATAATCCAGAATCTGTCCACTGCTCAGCACCTTCAGTGCCATGCCACACAGTGTTCAAATGGAGGCCTGTGTGCATATGTGCATACATGCCTAAATATTTAAAAGTTATAAATCAAATAAAAAACTATTTAGAAACGTTCTTTCCTCTTTCTTGGACAAATATGCCTTTCTAATGATGTAAAGGGCCAGGTTCCATATTTCTGGAACTACTTGAATTTCCCTGAGAGAATGTGTCATTGAATGTAGAGGGTGATGAGGACAGCCCCCATTTACTTCTTACCCCTTCCTGTCCCTGTGTACAGACACCCTTGCTTACACATTCAAACTCCACACACCTTCCACATGGTTGCTCCCGAGCTACTCAGGAATCTTGGTTTATATACCAATTGCATAATCTTCCGTGTATTATAATCATTGCTTCTCTCATCTTCTTTTACTTTATCAGTTTACTGTATTTCTGTTTCTTCTTTCATTCTTTTTAAAACATTCATTCCTATGGCTAGATCACAATTTCTCTGAAAGTTACATATTCTTGTCTTCTTCTTCTTATATTTACATCTGTTTTTTCTTGCTTTCACATAAGCTTTTATTTTCCTATCATTGTTTCAAGATTATTATTATTTCACAATAACTAAAGAACATTAGCATGTTCCTGTGGTAGGTAAGTGTCCAGTGATTTTGGTTCTGGGTGATATATTTATATTCCTAATCTTTGGTATGCATGCAAAGAACCCCACATTATGGGGTGTGAGCAGCCCATAAGTTCCAAGCAAAACTTGTCGGTGCAGCGGTGGTGATACACTCTGCTCTGACTGGGCCCCAGCCCTCAATATCCAAAAATTATCTCCCGGGATAAGCCCACTGAAGGCAAGTGAGAGATTGCTGGGGCCACAGGTAGAATACTCTCGTCTACTATCCCTGGTACTTTCAGCCCTCCTCTACTTATGGATCCATTCTCTTCTGTCCTCAGCACCTAAATTGGTATCCAACCATCTCTTCTCCCCTATCTTATTTTATTTGATTATTTTAGGTACAGAGCATTGCTCTGAATTTATAAACTGCTGTATCTCTCCTGGAATCTCTGGAGGTGGGTTGTTGGGAAAGAGGTGGGTATCTCTATTTTATGTATCTCCCAAACAAATGTTTAATGTATTGAAGACATGTGCTCTAAAATATATTAGGAATAAAACTTGAATAAGTAATACCTCCAAACGACTATTGCCAGTGGGGAAACTGAATATTATTACTCAGAAATTCTTCCTGGTAATACTGATAAATGCTACCCTTCAGTGGATCATTGAGGATGTGCATGTACAAAGAGTTACAAGTCTTTAAGTTTAGTCACTAAATCAAGAGTTAAAAAACACACCTACCAGGTTGTACAACTGTCTTGATTGGCAGCACCCTCCCAATTATTGGAACCACAGCTTGGGAGATCCCAGCAGGCACTGTCAGATAAGTGGCACCTCCTAAAGAATGTTGTTCTTACTAAGTTGCTTAGCATGGGTGTGCCACACATTAAAACAGAGTACCAAAACAATAGTGGTTTAACTAAAGTGGCAAATACCATGCAGCATTGATAACAAGAGTGTTGAAATGAACAAAGTACCTCCTTATTGTGAGGCATGGACTTTTCTCTTTGTCAACTGTATAAATGAAAAAATAACACAGGAAACAGAATCTATTGCAAACATTAGAAAAAAATTTGTGTTGTAATGTATTATGATAACTAAACAGAGAGAAATTTATTAGAAATGCTCACTATTGAGACCGATTTATCTCCGGGGTGACCATGTGCATTGGTGGACCCTTAACTGAGCAAAAAGGAGAGAATAGGCACCTCAGGTCAGATACCACATCAAGGGTCATGCTGGAGACAGCTCCTGAGGGCTAGCAGCACCAATTATTAAATTGCAAAAATTTTAGTGATCTGGTTGTTAAACCCGCTTATATATTGAAATCAGCCATGGTAAGAATATTTACATCACAGAAATCAGCAAATGCTACAAATAAGGGTTGTTGTTATTTAAATTCAGTATACTTATTATACTGTTGTGCCACATTTGAGGAGGAGGAATGTAAAGGTAACAGAATCATTACAGAATGATCACACTTCTCAGGAAGTAAGAGAAATTATTCAGTATGTAACAAAATACCATGAAAATTTTAAAAAGTTGGCTGGTAACACGTTTTAATAGATGAATCTGGGGATTCATTTCATAAAGTTGAATTGGATTATGAAATGTTAGCTTGCATATTTTTATAATTATTATTTCATATTATGGTTATAACAGTGGCATAAGGATTAACTAGTCAACATTTGGTTTCCTGTATTGCAGAAAAACTTTCCATGAATGCTTAATGTGCTCTCAGATGACATACAGTAGAGAAGCAGCAGAAAATAAGTAGGCCATAAAATTGCTCCCGTGTATTAGAAGAAGAAGTCTGTCAGCAGCCTTGTAGGAAGTACTAGTCATCGTCTATGTTCAAACTTAGCAAATGGAGAGGAGAGCACTGACAGAATGTACCGGTAAGCCAGGTTAGGTAACCAAGGAAAGAACAAGCCCCACTAGTAGCTTCCCAATTGAGATGTGAATCAGTGAAAGGTGGGGATATGCTCCTATGACTCACCTGAGGTGTGGTAAGGTAGCATCCCAAGCGGCTAAGAGCAAAGTCTGATTCAAGATGGAGAGAAAACATAGACACGACAGCACATACAGGGGCTTTTCCCACTCATTTCACAAATGATGCTGGTCAAACAGATCCAGACATCAATAAGCCAATACTCAGAGGAAAGTTGTCACCACTAACATAAGGGATTGAAAGAACTAGATTAATTGGCATCATAATATCAAGAAGGATCCTAGGCCTGCCAACCCAGATGGAGATGTAGAATAATTACCTGATCAAAAAAGACATCTGAGACTTAGTAAAAGTCAGAGTCACAACACAAGGACAAATGTAAGAAAAATGAAGTTAATTATTCAAACCATTTTATTCCTGCCAGAAATCTCTACATATCTATGTATCAAGTAATGCCTGAAAGAATAGTCCCTTTATTGTGAAAACAAAACAAAATAGAAAACAAAAACAAAAACAAGATGTAGTAAGGGACTGGAGCAAAAATAGCAATTGCATATGTGAGAGAGATGTATGGAGAAGACTTTACACAACTCCTTACTTTGGTCAGTTATCACTGCTTGGGTTAGTGCTGCTCTCCTGGCTAATGAAGAGTCTTATTTTGACTACAAGTGTTTAATATCTGTTGTTTGCAACTTCTGTGCCAGAGCTGCTATGGGGTTTCTCTCTGCTTTTTAAAGATTTTATTGTAAAAGGAAAATTTAAAAGAACAAATATAATGCTGTTTCCTGCTCCAACATATTTCCAGGAAATTAACTATGAATTGTATATGCTAAGAAATAATAAACCAATTCAAAAGGCAGAAAGGTATCACCCTGTGATGGAGGTGAAAGTATTACTATGTCATTAATTTAACAAATTTTTATGAAGCATCTTGTACTATGCCAGGTACTAGAGTTACATGAATGAATGAAATATATTTACTATTCTCAAGGGACTTGGAGACTTCTGAGGGAGACACTTTAAAAGCTCATTATATTACAGGTTAGTAAGTACAGAGATAAAGATGTGCATACTATGACAAAGTGCAATGCATATTTACCTAATACACGTTTGCATATAGGAAGCCAGGTTGACTCAACTGTAGAATATTCTGGTAATTAGGTATGGAGAAAAGGAACTATTTAATAACACATTTATATGGAAAACAAACTAAGGGATTTTTAAAAGTTTACAAATTCATCATGGGAATACAGACAGGATCTTCCTTCAGTAAGCAGAAGTGGGAAGTGTGTCCTAAGGGAACTGACATTTTTGTTGGGTCTTAAAGCAGGAGTTGGCTAGAGTAGTGTGTTGGGGTTAGGGTTATACCCAGAAGAAAGGATTAAAATAGAAATGGCATGGAAAGTGTGAGGACCATGAGCAGTTCAGTTCCATACTTTCAAATTCAAGACATGAAACACAATGGAAAGCTGGATATGGGGATGGGGAAAGCAGGTAGTTCCCTGTACTCTCTGGTGATGTACTCAGACACAATATACTTATTTTGCTTATTTTTATGTGATGCTGAGGATCAAACCCAGAGTCTCACACGTGCGGAGCGGGTGCTCTACCGCTGAGCCACAAGCCCAGCCCTCACATTTTAGTTTTAAGGTGAGTACTCAAACACAGTGTGAAGGACAGATGGAAGGAGGCTAATGCTTGAGAACTAGAAATTATTTTGGAAACTTGTTTGGGTAGAATAATACCAGAGTAATAGGAGTAGATATGGAAATAAGACAACTGGAGAAATACTTGTAAATATTTGTAAAGTAAAATTGCAAGATTTGCAGTAAATCGATAAATAGAAAAGATGATAGAAAAGACAAAACTTCCAGTTTTGAGTTTGATAACTGGTGGCAGCTCCTATCAGCTGGAGAAAAGTAAAGAAGAAGCATGAATTAAAGAGGTAGATGGTGATTTTATCCAAGCCACCATAGGATCATATAGTTATAATGCTCAGGATACAATTAGGCATGAATCTATGAAGATTGGGAAAAGGTGGAACTAGAGATAAAGATCTGAGAGTCATCAGAAATAGGTGCTTTGGAATCCAAGAAGAGATCATGATATTAATTAAGGAGAGTGTGCAGAACAGATGAGCAAGGATGCAAGAATGTTGTGTCTGAGCCAAAAAGAGAGAGAGAAGCCCTTGAAGCCAAACAAAGGAGAGAAGATCCAGAAGTGAGGTCAAATAAGATATGAAAGAGGACTTGACTGTGGAAGAAGGTGCCATACAATATGTGAAGGAAATATCTAAGGACATGGGCTTTATTTAAGAACTTTGTTGTCTAATCTGCAAGAAAATAGGCACACAATGGGTCAACATAAGGTTAGGGAAAGACATTTGGAGGTAATATTGCCTTATGCTCTCAATTTCTTTGAAGAGATAGGATGCAAAGTAACCTGCTAAAACTTGTGAGGAGTGGTTGAGGAGGAATCTGGAGAAAAATAAGAAAATTATTGAATACATAAAATTTTTACTTGTCAATTTAAACATATTATAAATTAACATTGTCAATTGAAAATTATAAAATATAATTTTTATATGTATGTATAAAAGAAGTTTCAAACTAAAGATGATTAGAATTAAATAAAATTGTAAGGCCAGCTGCATTTTGGGAACATGCATTTTTAGTGGACAATTTTTTAGTGCTATGTGATTATTTTTTCCAAGCCAGTAACAAGTCACTCAGATTTGGAATCAAGAATGCAGACTTGAACATGGGTACAAGGCTTAATTCTACTGGGTTGGTGTTGAGGAAAGTTGAGAATGTTAAGGATATAGATGAAGAAGGAAGAAAGGCCAGGCCAGACCTAATAGACTATGTTAAGGTTCATAATTAAAGGGCCCTTGCCTCCACTTTTTAACTGGCTGTGTTTATTGGAAGTATTTCCTTCCTGCACATTCATTTGTCTTCAACTTAACATAAATTCCCCATAGTTGAGTCATAACTAAGAACTCACTAATATTTATTTCATTATTTTTTATCTGTGATTATTTTTCTTTTATCTAGGGTCATCTCCCAAACACTAAGTTGCCTGACACTTAACTAAGTTGATTCTATCTTCTCCTTCAAAACAAGTTTCTTAAGAAGTGGCTAATGTAATCAACCAGACAGAACCAAATTAAGAACATAAAAGGTGTTTTATCCTATATTATAATAATTTAATTCAGGCTACTTCATGTTTTATGAGCTATGGTTACCTAACATGTAACAGTCTACTTGGCTTAACTCCTCCTATGAAAGAAATTTTTTAAAAAAAATTACTTTGAGGTCAGCAATTCCTCTTGCTTTTCAGTCCTTAAATCAAAGTCTGGGTAAAGTTCAAAGCACCAGTCGCTAGGTAAGGGAGTGAAACAAGTTCAGTTAAATAGGTGACTAAGTAAATCTCTAGATGCTAAAGATTCCTGGACACAAATAAAAGACTTTTCAGATCTCAATCCTAAGGTGATGGCTTTTGCCCATGTATGTGAGAAAAAATATGGGCCTAGGAAGAGCTTTGCTACTGAAAATATTGCTCTAATTAATTCAGGAATTCACCGAAAAGGAGATATTTTAAAAATGTGAATATTTTCTAGTAATTTTAACCTTGGCATTAATACCACTCCTACATTAATAAGCTTTCTTTTTTCTAATGACTGTTTAGCCATCATGTCATAGGACATGAACAACTCAATGTGGGAGTTTGTTGTTTTCCTATTGCTAATTCACTCTTTAAAAAAAAAAAAGTGATTTGGATCTATGAAAGAACAAAGCTGAATCATTAGAAGTTAAAATGGCATTGAACGTTTTACAATCCAATGGCCTCAGTGCCCTGCCTAGATTATGAAGTGGTCTCAAACTCTCTTTCTTTCTTATACCCCTTGCTTTGCATGAGACAAGAGCTACACAGCAGCCTTCATCCTGCTGGCAAAAATAGGACCATGGGTAAAAATTCCAAATATTAGAACACTGTATTTCTGTACCATTAGTATTTCTGTACTCCTAATACTTTGTTCCCTTGCCTGGCAATAAGGCAGCTTTTAGTCTACTAGCTTCTTGTGTCTTGAGCTACATTTCAGTTGTTAGTATCTACCTGATTGCTGAATCAGGTACCGAAGTATGTCCACTCAGGGTTAACCACTCCTTCTTTTAGCAATGTTTTGATCAGTTAGTCCCTGAAGTCTAGTGCTTGTTCTGGCCAACTTGGGTAGAGACATAGATATAAATTATTCAGGTCTTCTCCTGGTTAAAAATTCATTCATTCATTTTTGCAAACATTTATTTATTTTGCACCAGTTTTGTGCTAAACAATGTGCTAAGCCTGTATATAGAAAGATACATGGACACTGGTCTCTGCATTGGAAGGTCTTTTAGGGGGCAGATATTATAGTGACAATAATTCATATTTGCATTTGTGAGAGCAATCTGATGATCCCGGAGAAGGAAGCTGAATCTTTTCTGATGACCCAACACAGGATTTGTGTGGAGTTTTTGGGGAGATTTGAGTACATTGATCTAGGCAAGGAAGTAAGTGGGAAACAAATACAGCTCCGTGCATAGTTGTGAGCTCCACTTCCTTGGAGTTCAGGACATCAATTAGAAGTGGTAATGGCTTGACATATGTATCTATTGGAAGTAAAACTATAGCTTATTCTTTAAAAATAATGATCAGAATAGAAAAATGAAAAAACAAGTTTTGGAATGCTATTTTGACTGCATAATCATGGAAAAACAAAAGATTTCAGAACAGTGTTCTGTCATGTTTCGTTAATGACTCAGCCTTGTTTATAAAGAACACTCAAGGTATAGCCTAGTGCCTACAGTGAATAAAAAGAATAAATACGTGTCAACGGAAATAATTTTATATGATGCCATTGACCAAATACATATTCTAATATTATAATGCCACCTCTATAAGAAAACTAAATTTTACTCTTATTAATTCAAATGAAGGACTTTTTACAGATGTGTAAGTGCAAGGTAACATACTCAGGCCTAACAAAGTTGTTGAGAAATAACTCTGTAACAAATGTGGCTTCCTTGGTTCTGCACTCTCTGGACAATGGGGGATACCTTGCCCTAATGCTGCTAACAGTGAAAAAGACTTAAAATTGGTACTCATTCCAGCTCCAATTTAGGGCAAAATAATAATTTGTTATTCCTTGAGACAGATATTCCTTGTCTTTGTCCAGAGATTTTCTAGAGAAGAAGGCATAAGGTTGCTTGGGAAAGAATGAAAATGTTGGCAGTAGTTCTTGTCTTCCTCCAAATTAGAAGCCCTCTAGGGACTGTACCTACCTCCCCAGAAGACGGATCAGTGACTAGTTGTTACTTGAGTACATTCAGACTGATGGTCTATCAGTATTTTGCCATTTTTCCATGATGATGTATTGTTGCCCACTAATGGTTTGTCATTCTAAAGAGATGGTACCACAAGATACTTAATCCAGTACTGATAAGAAAAGGAATTTTCTGTTTGGAGACGATGCTGAAAATAGTTTATCTCTTTTCTCAGTGCCTTGGTGAGTATCAAAGTTATACAATGAAATAACCTCTGCTCTCTATCAAAGAGCAACACAAAGGTGGCTCACAGAATTACTGTTTAATCATGTAACCATAAACACAGATTACCTAAAAACTGATTTAAATCGTGAATTTTCATAGAAAACATAATTTTAAAAATATTTTATTATTTCAAGAATATGATGCCTTGTGTATAGCACGTAGATTTTCTATAATGATTTGTGGATTAAATAAATATTGATTAAACTGTTTACATGTTTAAAAGAAACATTAATAAATAGGCTTGTTTCTGCTTTAAAATTATATAAATAAATGTTTGGCTACCTATGGAAAATTAGAATAAAATAAATGTTCAATAAAACATATCATATGTAAAGGGGTTGCACAAAGAAATGTACTTTGTAGGAATAAAAATCTCAAAAATACCAATGCAAGGTGGAGACTGAATGGTAAATGTTGTTAAAGAAGAAAAGGTCTGAAGGGCAGGTCAATCACACGCTGACCTGACGTATGCACCATTGTTGGAGAAAATGAGTACATTCAGCATTAAGGAATGCTAACAAGATTGTTGTCGCTCCAGTTTTATCAACAAAACTCACATCACAGTCCATTGGTAAATGGACAAATAACTTTTTCAGGGAAGTTCTAGTCAGTATTTCTCAGTGTTTAGAGAGAATTGAGGAAGAATGCATGCATTAAGTATAAGAAAATAAATATTTCATTCAATAAAATACTTTAAGAAAAATAGTGGAAAATGGCCTTTTATAGAATGTCTTTCAAGTGAAAATGCACATCCATCTGTGATGTTTGGAGAAACTTTTTAAAAATTCACCTGAGAGGAAGAGAGGCTAAACTCATTAATCTCATCAGGTTCCTCTGGTATTAAAATTAATTTAGTCCTTTTTAAATTGGATTTTTATTAAAGAAGCTGTCTTTGGTAACAAACACCTTGCAAAACTGTGAAGAATCACTCATAATAAACATCCTAATCGGGAAAGCACTGACCCTAGTTCTTTGAAAGTAGGAACATTACTTAATAGGTAATGCTCTGTGAATATAAACTTAGAGGTTTCCAATCGAGTCTCTTCAACACCCATGAAACCCAGTTATTCACAAAACATATGTCTGTGTACATGCACATGTTTAGGGGAGCAGATCAGTCTCAAAGAAGTCTTTAACTCTAAAGCCACTGGTATAGGGAATTTCCTCACCAACACTGTGTTCTATATCATGGTTCCCAAAACATCATCACTTCCTAAACCTATGTCTTTTATTATGTTTAGACAACCTCCTCTTCCGTGACTCATTAAATCAGAGTCCTACCATGGGACTTTTCCCAAGAAATCTATTCCAGTCACACTAAAGGAATGGCTCTCTCTTTGCTCACACAGTACTTTGCTTATTCAGCTTCCATGTTGTGGTGGGATACATGTGTGCTGAGCTTGGTCTGTTACTCATCTCTGGGTCTTGCTATTCAGCATAGTTTCTGGACTGGTGGCCAAATATTATGTATCAAATTGAGTCATTCCACTGGCTCTCCAGTTCCTCTACACAAAAAGTACCTCAGTTTCTGGCTCGACTTGTTAAAGTTAGAACAAATTCTGGAATTCCTTCTTGTTCTTTGAGTTCTTTAGACAATAGCTTTTCCTCCCTTAGTCTGCAACTTAGGGAAATTTCAAAAAAGCAAAGCAATATTTCAGGATTTAAGTTGTCATTAATTCCATATGAATACAAAAGTCAGCTTTGTGTTTACCGTCTCCTTTTCTCTTCTCAGTTATTCTGGCACAACTGACTAAACAAATATAGGATTTGGGAGTGCAAAATTTTAGTATTTAGTATTTTAACATGAAACTAGAAGGGTAACACTGTAATGCATTCATGTCAATAAGACATAATCAGAAGATGGTGACTCTGCCAATGTTTGATATTTTATTAGTATGTAAAAATTAATTAAACTGATTGCATTATGAGCATGGCTAGCCATTTCTATGTACTTGACTTTGACAGAAAAGTTGTCAAATATAAAGTTTGATCTTAAATGAAGGCCTGCAATGACATTTACTATTTTTGAACTGCATAGCCAAATTAAAGTTTATATAGTTCTCCCTTGAAGCCAAAAGAAATACAGGTTTGAGTCAAAATTGTGTTTATGACTCCCATGTGAGAAACCTAGGCTTGAGTTCATAAAGGAGAGGCAGGTCCCTGGGGCATTGCTCTTAAAAATGGAAAAATATTTCCTTCTCCAGAGCCAAAGTTCAGTCACAGTGAGATGATATTAGGCATCAGAAAATGAGGAATGGGTGCTAACATCTTCAGATAAGAGCACCCATCCGTATAACTACAGTATTTTAATTCCTGGTTATCTGTTTCTGTAGAAGTAACAGAAATGGGGGGGGGGTGTGGGTGATGAATAAAGATGATTTTAAGATAAGCTGATCTCTGAAAATGAAAGGACTTTTAGGCATAAAATGAAGGCCTTAAGCAACTTAGTTTCGGAAAAGATCCAGGAATTTTTCTCAGGACGAGTTGTAACCACTGGGCTCTGGCTAGGAGTCAGCTTGGCACTAACAGTCAACTGAAGAAATGACTCACTTGCCCATGAGAGAACTGCTATATGAAACAGCATGTACATGATGATGCCTTTGGCTTCCAAAGGGGAAAAAGAATTATAAGGGTCCTCACATCACTTACTGAAAGGTACTAAAGAGGCCTCCCCAGGGCATTGTTTCAGAGGAAAACTGTGAGGAAGAATTTTGCACTGAAGTTGAAAGGACCTAGACAATATGTTGGAAAATAAAACTTGTGAGGATCACATAGAAGGAATGTCCATCTTCTCCCAGGCAATATAATAGACCATGTTAGAATCAATGTTCTCACTTAAGAGTTTAAAAATAATCACCTTCAAGAGTGTCTGGTTGCATCAGAGATAAAGAATTGTGTTACTGGATCCAATTTCAATATTGTTTTAGAAAGTTTCCACTTGGACACTTTGTTAATGGACAAGTTTCAGAATGAAGTTTATATGAGATATATGTAGGGATTTATTAGGGCTACAATATTTTGAATATTTTGTGTTGTCAGATGATAACTCGATGTTGCTCTTTGATGACAGAAGTAGGGAAATGTTCTCAACAAAAATGGGTGGGAATCCTACAGAATGTATTCTTCCCCTTCCCTATGACTGTCTTTAACATTGTTGAAGATAGCTGTCAGGGTTTCTGAATTCTCTCTTCTTCATCCAAATGTTCATACTTCTTTCATTTCCTCAATGGAAAGGATTTTGAATTCTTTAGTTGTTTGAGTTGCTTTTGTTTTTGTAAATATGCCAGTTTATGAGAAAATATTGGCCTCAGAATTTGCTCTGATATTTCTTGATAAATAACCATGAAAATCATCAGAGAGCTGGTCCAAACTCTGCAGAGATGAACAGGACTAGTAAGTACAGATATCTCTTCTGTTGAAATCTGTGATGGGCTAGCATTAATTAACAGAGATTGATGCTCATGTGTTTCTTATTAAATAAAAACCAAATTCATAATTTTTTAAAATTAGAAGCAACCAGAAGAACTTCCAATAGGTGGATGGATAAACAAATTACAGTATATCCAGATACTGGAATATTATTCTGAACAAAAAAAGTTATTAAGACATGAAAATAAATAGAGAGTCTTAAATGCATTTTACTAAGTGAAATAAGCCATTCTGACAAACCTCTATGTAGTTCTAATTGTATAGCAGTCTGGAAAAAATATATGCCCTATTTTGTTGTAGTACATGAGTACATGTCATCCAGATATTTGGTGGGCATGTCCTTTTATTCATCCATATGTCATAAATAAAAGTGAATGAAATAATTCATTCAACAACTATTGGTCATGGAACTTATAAGAATAAGGCATTGGTCTGGGTATCAGTGCACAGAAACTTTTGTCTTCCTGGAACTTAAATTCTAGTGCAGGGAGACAGACATTAAATAATGACAGCATAAATAAATTATAAGATAGGTTAAAAAATAAGCATTATGGGGGAAAGTAGAGTAGGGGTGGGGAAATCATTAATTCCTCAAACACTCTGAGTCTGAGATTGGAAGAAATATGGCAGATTGGGGGTACTGTATGGTCATAAGCCAGCCATGCACCATGTGTGTGAGCTATGAACATTTGAGCACATGAGGGGACTGGAATGATGTTGCTGCTCTGACTGGACTGTGTGACGAAGTATGTGTCCTTTTTGCTTGCTGTGCCTTTGATCTCACACAACACCTGAGATGGGTGTGGCTTTCCGAGACATCAATCTGCTGACCTCAAGATATCACCAAGCAACCCCCTGAAGCCCAATCCCTTGCCTTATTTGGGTTGAATTTTCTCATGTCTTTCCCTCAATAAATAGGATGGTCTCAGGTGTGCTCTCTCTCTTTTGCCTGCCTCTCTGGCCTCCCTTGTGGGAGCTGAGGCTGAGGAGCCATCACTGAACCCCAAGAAAAAGGTATTTTCTGTGTCTGTAGGATTATTTAGTGCCAGGCCAATTCACCTGGAGTGGCCCTGACTGATTTAGTTGCATGTTGTGGCACTGTATGAAGACTAGTCTGTGATGGACACATGGACAGCCAGAGGACAGTAGTGAAAGAGGCAGCTACAGAGACTCTTAGGGACCCTATCAAGGTGGGCTATATAAGCTGAGAGAAGGATTTTAACTTTATGACCATTATTCCCAATATAATGCCATCCAATTGTCTTGAGCAAAAAAGATGACATAAACTTTTTGAAGGGAGAATTGGTAGGACATAAGAGCGGATGTGGCAAGGCAAGGACTAATGGTATTATAAGGGTGAACATGGCAGCTTGGAGAAGAGACACAGAAAGGTGGAAAGCAGAGGCACCATGAGGAAGAAATGGTATCAGAATGATTCCTGGTTTTTTACTTGAACAAAGAAATGAAGTGGTGAAACATTCATGGCAGTAGGAAACCTTGGACAAGGAGGAGCTTTCTGGAAAAGATTGGCTGAGTATGTGGTGCCTTTATGACAGCCACAGGCATTAGAAATGGCAGGTAGATAGTTAGATTTATAGATCTGGAAATTAGGCATGAAGAAATTTAGCATCATATGCTTATTCAGCAAAATATGAATTTCCATAGCCCCATTACTACTTTATTCATTTTTTCCCCTGCTTGTTGGCAAGAACATCACAAAGACCTGTTGCAGCAGATACCTAATAGTTCATGTCACACCTATTGGAGTTGAAATCCTGCTTCTACTAGGTACTAGTGAAGTCCCTGTGAATGGTTTATTTGAATTTTCTAAGCATTAGCTCCCTCTTTTGCAAGTCAGGGTCATTACTTCTATCATGAGTTTTAAAAACTGGCAGATTGGGGTTTTTTGAAAAAATGATAGTCTGTCTCTGTCCCTCTCTTTCTCTGTGTACCTCACTGCAAATGACCTGGGTCATGCCATGCGTCATACCTACTTGGCAATGGCTCTCAGCATCATGTGGTGCTGAGGATCGAACCTGAGTCTCACCCATGCGAGGCAAGTGCTCTACTGTTGAGCCACAATCCCAGCCCAGAAAAGAATATTTTGAGAAAAGTTATCAAGGGATAATATCTCTATATGATATTGGAAAAATACTGCAAAGAATAACATTTGAAGAAAAGAAATAAGAAAGAAATTTTAAGAAAACATTGATAAAACAGCATGAAGAGCTCATAAGTTGACCCATATTAATGTGGTACTAATGAAACATTAGTAAAACAACAAAAATTTAATAATCATACTGGGATAATTTTGCAGTGCTTTGAAAGAAAATATACAGCCATATTTTAAAATGTAAAATATATTAAAAAAACATAATATTATGAAAATCATAGATGATCTAAAAGAAAGGCAGAATTTATTGGAACTTCAAAGCATAATAACATTCTATATGTCAAAGCAATATAAAAAATGAGAGTAAAATAACAGGTCCAATTAATTAAAATGTAAACCTTTTCAAAGTAAAAGTTAAAATTAAGAAGCCAGAAATAAAAGTAAAATGGCAGATAAAATTGGGTAACACATTCAAAAAGAATGTGTACGTGTCAATAGCTAGACTTTGGAATCAGCCTAGATGCCCTTCAATAGATGAATGGATTAAAAAACTGTGGCATTTTTACACAATGGAGTATTACGCAGCACTAAAAAATGATAAAATCATGGATTTTGCAGGGAAATGGATGGCATTAGAGCAGATAATGCTAAGTGAAGCTAGCCAATCCTTAAAAAACAAATGTCAAATGTCTTCTTTGATATAAAGAGAGCAACTAAGATCAGAACACGGAAGAAGAGCATGAGGAAAAGACTAACATTAAACAGAGACGAGTGGGGTGAGAGAAAGGGAGAGAGAAGGGAAACTGTATGGAAATGGAAGGAGACCCTCATTGTTACACAAAATTACATATAAGAGTTTGTGAGGGGAAAGGGGGAAAAAAACAAGGGAGAGAATCAAACAACAGCAGATGGGGTAGAGAGGGAAAATGAGAGGGAAGGGGAGAGGGGATAGTAGGGGATAGGAAAGGTGGCAGAATACAACAGTCATTAATATGGTATTATGTAAAAATGTGGATGTGTAACCGGTGTGATTCTGCAACTTGTATTTGGGGTAAAAAATGGGAGTTCATAACCCACTCGAATCAAATGTATGGAAGATGATATGTCATGAGCTTTGTAATGTTTTGAAAAACCAATAAAAAAAGAAAAAAAAAGAATGTGTACATGTAATAAAGCAAGTGGTCTAAACTGGTATACACCTAATAGAAAGTTAAATGTTCTGCAAATATTTTATGATTTGGAACAGTATTCTAACCTCTAGTGATTTGTCTGAAGGAAATTGAATAAAGGGAAAAAAAGAAAAAAAGAAAGGTAGGTCATGGAAATATTCATCTTTGTAAGGTGAATATAACTATAAAATATAAATATAAGGAAAAAGTTAAAGAAATAGGACATAGTAGCTCAGTGACATCCTTAGCTATTAAAATGATAATTTCAAATACTATTTAATAATGAGCATTTGAAATAATATTTAAGACTATGGTTATAATTATTTATATAGTTAAAAATACTGAAATAATACATTAAAATGTTAAAGCAATTCTTTGAGTGAATGAAGATTATGGGTGTTATTTTCTACAATTTCACTTACAATTTGTGAATCTTTTTGACAATGAATCATCAAAAAGACGGCAAATGATAAGAGATAATAAAAGCATGGGAAAATGAAGCAGAAGTAATAAAGTGTAAAATAGTTTCCAGGTCTTACTGAAACCAGAATGGTAAGTCACCCAGGCTAAAGGCACAGAATAAAAAATTTCTAGGTTGGGTCTGAGGCCCAAAGATCATTTCCTTATCACCTTAATTCCCCAACTAACACTAAAGTTAATTTGTGTTACAGAAAATAGGTTTGCTTAGACACTGACTTAATTATACCAGATGTGTCCCCTCCCTTGTGAATTTGTGTTCCCTCCCTTATGTGTTGCCCCTCCTAGTAACTATATGCAACTGTCATTTTCTAGGCAATTATCACTGAGGACAGTCAGCCTTAAATGCATGAAAACTGACTTTTTCCAAGTTTTTTTTTAACTTTTTAAATCTTCCCAGAATAAAATAAGAATTGTAGAGTAGTACCCATAAGGATCAATTTTATGGGTACATCATTTTTCTCTGAAACCAGACAGGGCAAGATTCTCTCTCTCTCCCTCATTTTAATCCACTTCTTCCAGCACACAATTTGTTGATCTTTTCTGATACTGAATCATCAAAAATAGGAGAAATGAGAAACTAGAACTAAGAGGAAGGTGAAATGGTGGAGAAGAATATAAGCAAAATAAGGCATTGGAATAACAAGAGGAAGAGGTGAGGTGGTACTTCAAGGGGGAATGATGGCATTTTCACCAGGAAAACAGCATCGGGCAATCAAGGAATTGGGGATTGAAGGAAGGGACCTTGGATAAGAACTATCCTTGGTCTCCAATCTGATAGACAAGATTTTAAGTGTCCTCACCACACACACAAATGATAACTATGGGTGGTGATGGATGTGTTAATTAATTTGATTGTGGTAATTATTACACAATCTATATGTATATCAAATCATTACAACATGTACCCTGACTGGAATGCCTTTCAAACTAGTTTGGTGGCTGAACTCTGATTCTTTGGCATATAATCTATTAATTTCATAAAGGAAGCTATACAGGGTCACAGAATTTACTAGTGCTTCCCTCCTCTTCCAACAGATAAATACTTTTGCATTCTATCAATATGAAGAAGAAATACAGGCCACTTAAAGTGTTTCTCATCCTGAGAAGATGAAAAATCAAAGGAGCAAAACCATGTTGAAAGGCTGAGGGAATCTGAGTTGAAAGTTCTCTCCACTGAGTGTTTCTGCCAAGCAAGAAAAGTGAAAGCAGAAACTTCTGTGCCAGAGTTACGTGATAAAAGATGCAACTTTTCATAGAGAGAGATTGTGCCTCATGGAAAATCCTCTCTGCAGTAAGACAATGAAGGGTAGATAAATATCTGTACTTTTGTTAGTTTTGTAGTATTAGTTCCCTTCAGGGGTGATATTTATAATATTTATCAACTGCTATAGACAGACATTAACTCTTCAGTTTCTGGAAGGAAGAAAGGAAATGACAGTGAAAGAGGAATCAAGAAGGAAATGCTCTTGAAACAATGACCATTTACCAACTAGTTGGAAATATAGCAATACTTAACAAAAAGTGTGGCCATGCCAGAACTTATTAGGTGATTATCAACTTTAGTCCTTCCTTTTCCTTTACTTCCCTTATAAGATACTGCTCCTTTTGTTCTTTCTTTGCCATGCCTAGTTGGGCCTGATTGCCCCCTCCCTGTTCATTAATTACTTCATGCCCTTTATATGTTTCAGTGAATTTGTGAGTAATAGTGACTATTATTCTATAGATGAGAATGAAAGCAAGTAGGTAATGATGCAACAACCAAAGTAATATCTTATTGATCAATTTCAATGAAGCCAAGGTCTGTCCCTGTACTGGGTAGCAAGACAGACAGTGCCCATGGTGGCAGAACAGCATCAATAGAGACATTTCAAATGGGTATAAATATTTTCCAATTCTAGTATATGAGTGTGGTCATTAGTATGGGCACCCTTATAAACCACATCTAACCCGGATCACCAGCAGTGGATAATCGTCATCAATTCTAATAATAGTGGGCAGGGAAGCCCAACTCTTTCTTCCCTCAACAAAGGAGAATGTAGGCAGGAAGCTTAAGTGCCAGAGAAAACTCCCTTCTGATTTCATATCTAGCCTGGCATGGCCAGTAATCATCAGGATGCCGACTCTGGAGTCAGACTGTTTAGGAAGGAGTATTGGCTCTCCACTTACTGCCATGTACCTTTTCGTTACTCCATCCCTCTGAATCAACAGCTCTAAAATGAAGACAGTAACCAGGAGTAAAATTGTTTATGACAAAATTATCATTTATTCAATTTGACTATGTCTACACAATTCCCAAGCATTTGAATAATTTGTCTAATATTAGTTCTTCTAGAAAGAAAATATTAGGGAACAACTTAGTAAATGTGTAAAAAATTGAAGAGCTGAATCTGCATGAAGAAATTACATGTTTAAGGCTATGATGGACCCTAACTTCAGAGAACTAAACAAGGCTGAGAACCAAGGAGGAGGTCAAATTTAATACACCACAGAGACAATTTAATTTAATATACAACACAGACTGAACTGAAGTATATGCAAAGCCCAGAATTTCAGATCCAGATTTTTTACAGGAATAAAGTCTAGAATCTAGATCTAGAAGACAAAAATATAGATTAAACAACAGATCAAATATTAACAAAGAGTGAATACTTGGAGCAGATGCTATGCCCTGAGGCTTTCTTTCATAATGATGGCCATGGAGTGGTCAGTAGTTGGTACAACTGACCTTGAAAATCAGAGGATCTAAAGGTAATAATGGTTTGAAAAGTGGCATATTTCAAGTCCAGCTTTAGATTATGGACCCAAAACAAAAATTACCACTTAACAAATATCACTGTAGTAACTGTTGAAGGCAAATTTATCAATAGGTGATAAAAATCAGTATGCAGAAAGTATGATGAGAAGGGGCATATTTTATTATTTTTAATATATATACTTAAAAGATACATAATAGTGAGAAAGAGAAAATAGGAAACTTTATGGTGGAAAAACTTGGCAGATAGTACCACAACCAAGAGATCAAAATTTAAATTACTATTATTGAGAAACAGATATCATGATATGATGCATTTAGAAAGTACAAAGGTGATTCTATTGAAGGAGAATGTGGAAACAATGACACAAGTGCAACTTGTAGTCCTGGACTGGATCCTGAACCAAGATCAAAGATATCAGTGGGGCAATTAAATTTTAATATGCTGTATAGATGTATCCCTAGTATTCCCTCAATTTAAGCTCCTAAATTTGACAATTTTACTGTGGTTATTTAGGATAGTGATATTTGGGAAAGATATGAGAAGGATATATAAGAACTTTGTAATGTTTTTGCAATTTATTGTAAGTACTGAAATTATTTAAAAATAAAAAGTCAAAAAATAAAGAACAATATTTAAAATAAGAATCATATGAGAGTATTAGAAATAATAGTACTGGGCACATGATAGTTACTTGATGAAAATGGTAGTGGAAATTTCCATCAATAATTCCATAGAGTAAGGTTGAGAAACCCAATCAGTAGCATGCAGAAATTTTGTGTTCCAAAATCAAATAGCTTGACTGATCTGAAGAGAAACAGAAGGAAGCACTTTTAATATGGAAACTATTGCTAGATGTCCAGCCTAACTTTACACTAGAATTCATATGTGATGGCTGTTGCTTAAATAGTCACAAGATATGAAGAATGATGCTTCTGAAACAAAGGTGTGACTTTCTTTCAGATGACATTGTGGAGATGCCATACCAGTCAGAACTTCCTGTATGTAGGCTGCTTCATATGTGAGGGAAAGAAACTTCTATCTTGCTTAAGCTATTATTATTTGAAATCTTCCTATTATCTGACCTAATCCTACCTTTGTTGCTGCCTTGTTCTTGCTTAAAGACAGGCTCTAATTCAATCGGAAAACTACATTCCTTCCTCCACTCAAGAACTTCTTCCTGAGTGGCCAGGTGCACTCCCTGACCTCCCATGCATCTCTATACCCCAACACCCCAAATATCATGAAGCCAGGCTTACAGGGACAGGGCATGGTAGAGGTGCAATTATCACAAGCAAAATTCTAGGACAGAAAGGAATAGTCTTCATATGGCATTCAAGACCCTTCAGCTACTCCCACTTCATCCTCTCATACCTACTCCTCCACTTGTCCTGTGCATGTTTACTGTGCTGTGTACACACTGCTGAGACTGGCTCCTCTGTCACAGGTTTGCTGATGTTTCTGAGCCTTTGATATGCAGTTCTTCCAGGAAGATCTTCTACATCTCCAGTTATATAATCTCTTTCATTGTTCAGATCTCTGCCTAAATATCATCTCTTCTAAATAGACTTCACTGACATTAGAAACCACCCCAATATGTTCATTTCTTAACTTCATCTTAACAATCACAGGTTATCTCATACTGCATTACAATATGCTTTTCACTTGGCCTGTATACTCATCTAGATTAAAGGCCAGCGACAGTAAATCCCCAGAATTTAATGGAATGCAGGGGCTATAGTATGGTTTCAATAAAGAATGGATGAATGACAGACTTTATGAGGACATATGTTGATCATGAATTATTCCCAGTAGTTTAAAACTGGATGGACTGTAACACCTCTAGCTTTCTCCGAGCTGTAGCAAGCTTTTGTAAGACCACCCAGACTCCCATTGAGCCCAGCTGCAGCAGTTTCATAGCAACGAATTTGTTGGACTATATCCCAAAGTAGGGGTGGGAATAGAAATGGGGAAGACTTTCCTGTGGGCCATTGAGTTTGCTAATCTCATCCTCACTACTTGAATCATCCAATAGAACAAGTAAATCAAGTTATATGTTCTGCTGTCTTCTATTCAAACTGTTATAAAGAAAAGGAACAATTGCTACATATCATAAATAGAAATGAAAAATTATGATGTCTTAAGAGGCTGATGATTTTGACACCTCCAATCCACACTCATTTACTCACTAGAGCAAACCCTAGTTAGTAAAGTAAGACAAAGCACACCAAACATTTGCATTTGAATGACTAAAATTCCAAAACCTTAGTACTATAAAGCAGCAGCTGTGATGTAGAAGAAATAAAAGTTTTGGACTAGAATCTGAGATCTGGGCTCTAGGCCGGGCTCTGCCTTTCAGTAGCTCTTATGACTTTGTCCAACTCTGTCTGGGCTTGGGTTTCCTGTTTGGTAAATGCACTGGTGGACTAAATGACCTTTAAAATCCCAAACCAAGTTAAAATCTCAATTGCTGTCTGCAGTTGACACAAATGGCCTTTTCTAACCATCTTTACCCTTTTCCCCAGGCCATACCTAGATGAGAATGGAGGTGCAGAGATGGCCCCAGAGAAAGGGTTTGTTCATCTTTATTTTCCTTAATGCTTCTCTCAGAGAAAACAGTAACTAGAAATGTTTTCAAACCTAGAAGTCATTGAGAATAGGTGAGAGGTGAGTCTTACACTGATCTTATTTAAATACTATATAAATACATAGAAGTTTCTCATATTTGCTTCATTCAGCAAAATCACCTTTTCAGAAGCTGAACAATCAGACAACATTTTGCCTGTGGTCCTGTTGTATCTAGGTAAGGGTACATTTATAATATCTTTCCATTCCAGACAATCTGAGTTTCTTCAACAATGGCCATCAGTACTATTCCTTGTCAAAGAGGCTCTTATTTCTTTAGGGTGCTCCAATTATGATTTCCTTCAACTGTTATTTAAAACTATTATTTATATTTTATATTATTTATATGTTCATTGTCACGAATAATAATCTTGTGGCCCTAAGTAACAATAGCTATCATTTGATGATATGTGGTTACAAAAGTATGCAAGTTTCTGGGATGGAAGCTTTATATACAATATTATTTAACTTATCAAAATGATACTTTGAGTGAGGTATTAGTATCTTTTTACTGATAAGGAACTCAAAGCTAAAATAATTTCCCAAAGAAAAGCAAATGACAGAGCTGAAAACTGAACTAGGTCATTCCTATTCCTACTGGAAGTCAGGATTTATATCTTTCATTCATTCCCAAGGAATTTTTTCCAAAATACTTATATATTCTTTATATAGAAGAAATATTTGTGAGCATAGTTTTATTTCATCATTGCATAATCCCTATACTTTGAGTATAATGGATTTAGAGCCTTTTTAATGTCCAAGAGGTCCCATCTCATGCAATAGGCCTTGAGATAAGACCTGCTGAGTCAGGACTGCTCCCCCTGCCCCCCACCCCCAGTTGCTGTAAACACTAAGTGATGACTGCACTTTAGAGACCAGATATGAGCTTACAGATATTGTAGTTAGAATGAAGTGCAGTGCAAAGAAAAGCTAAAGAAGATTTTAAGGATACACACACACACACACACACACACACACACACACACATACACACACACAACTAGGATATGAAAAGAGTGACAGGTTAGAGAATAAGAAAGTTTCATATGCTTATATACTGGAAAAGGAGATGATGCTCACCATTATACTAAAATCAAGAAAATATGAGAGGTCTGGTGGTGAGTAAGGAGGGATGTGGATGAGCTGAGTCTGAAGAACTTTTAGGACAGTTAAGCAGAGATAGGTCTAGTTTTGCATGTGGTTATAAAAGTTATTAAAAAGTTTGACTTTAATCCTATACTTAAGTGAAATTGAAATGATGTGAATAGATGGATTTGAAAAAATGTGTAAAGTAAGAGAAAAGTAATGAATTGATGTCAAGAATTACTTATGTTTAGGAGGTGATCAAAGAATGGAAAAGAAATCATTACAAAGCCGAAGAAAGAACAGGAAGAGAGTTGAACAAAAATAGGGCAAGATGGAGAATTTTAAGGAAAGAGCAATCAAGAGTATAAAATTTCAGAGTTTGTTGTAAATTAATCATTAGCTTAAGAAAACTGCTTTAAAATTATTGCAACAGAATACATGACTTGTAGAAATAGTGAACTTATTTGTGCAATTTCTCCATTATGTGTAATTTTGCAATTCCTAAGAGACTTGAAGCACATATATTTCATTGGTGGAGAAAAAATGATTACAGTAATGAACCAAGGCAGAGGCTGCTAACGATTTGTTTTTCTTATTTTATAGTTTTCATGAACATTCTATAAATAAACCCTATTAATTTTACAAGTCAATAATATCTATTCCAAGAATTCATGTTTGTGAAATAAGGATAACTAGAATGCTGACTTAAACCCCAGGGAACTTCCTTATAATTTCACATAAATTTGATCAAGTGTTTGATGAGTATTTTTCATTGTAGTATTAGTCATTCTCTTCAGGAATTAGCTCATCATATACTTTTCCTTAATTTAACAATTTTTTTTTACTTTTCTAATTTAAAAGTTACTCCAAAAATTGATCATGATGCAGTAAGTATTACCAACATTGACCTTATAATAGTAGGAATGACCTCATTATCACTCATTTTGCCAAAGTCAATCTAGGACAGATTGTGATCTTGATTTGAGATTAACAAGTCAGAATGAAAATATTTTCCTTGGTATTAAGGACAGATGGAACATTTCTCTCAACAGAATCTCAATCTGTTTTTCTGATAAAAATGAACATGAAACTTTGGTTCAATATCAAAGATTGACCTAAAGACAGCACATGTCAACTTGATAGATGTAATTCCATAAATGAAGTTGTGGCAGCATAAAGTTAGCATAGGTAAGTAAGTGTTTAATATGAGTGGAAGAACCTTAATGGTTGGAATAACATCAATGATGGTCCTCCACCTTTACCTTTTGCTTTAACTTACAGTGCTGCAAAAAATTCAGGTACCCATTCACCTGTTGGTTCCAGGTCTACTACCAAAATATAATTTCAGGTAAACATGATCTTTCTTTTAAATTTCAGTTCCTTTTCATTCATTTACTTCTTTATTACTTATTCTGTTATTATCTCAACAAATATTTTTTATTAACTTTCTATGTGTCTACTACCATTCTGGTGGTAAACAAAATAAAGTCTCTGCTTTAACTGTGAGGATATTAGTGAGGAGCTACAACAGTGGATAATCCTGGAGACTCATTTCCTCCCTGGTTTTGGTAGTTCAGTGTGGTAAGATCTTCTTTAGATTAGCAGAAGGACAGGCTAGTGATTAGTTACTAGGTTCTGGAGGATCTTCCTTTCCAACTAAGTCACTTCCTTAGTCAGGAATTTGAGTAATCTCATGCATATTCCCTGACAATACCCCTTTCCCAAAACTTACACCATAAATATATAGAGCATCCTGGGGGCATTGTCCTTCTTTACTGGCAGCTTGGCCAAGGGGCATGCAGACTATCTATATCCAGCCTAAGTTTTAGCAAATAACAAGAGTTAAGGAAACTACATGTAATTTTCTATTATTTAAATGTTTTTATCAAATAAACTCCATTTTATATTTGAATTTTCTGTGATACAAAAAAATAAATGATAATTTCTAAGAGTGTTAAGTACTATGAAGGAAATAAAACAGTTCAATAGTTGAGAATTAGCTGAGACTGGGTGAGGACTACTTCACTTAGGACAGTCAAGAAGAACTTCATTGAGGAGACAACAATAAACCAAAGCTTATAAAAGTTCAGTACCAGAGTCCCAAGCTTAGTTAGAGGTTTACCAAAGCAGAAATTATTTAAAAAAAAAAAGGCAGCCAAGACAAAAAGGAAGGTTCAAGCACAATAATAGCAAGTGTAGACATTTGAAAGGATGAGTTTGACATGTTGCAGGGAGAGAAAGAAAGCAGGACTACAGTGAATGAGAAGAGAACGTGGGGGTGAGCACAAAAGGATAATCAGGGCCTCTAGACGAAGATTAAGTTTTCATTTAGATATAAAAAAGAAGTTACAGGAGAAGTTAAAGTATAAGATTAATATGATTTGATAAACACATTCAAAAGGCTAGCTCTTGAATCCAAAGGAAAATGGCATACAGGGGTCATGCCTAAACACAGAGAAACTAGTCAGGGGGCTATGACAGTGGTCCCACTAGGACAACGGGAAGAGGATTAAGATTGTAATTGAAGATGAGTGTTGACTAGATGGGGGAGAGGTAAGAGAAACAAAGAATCACAATGACTTCTGGATAGGGAGTGTGTTAGTTTTCCTGCTACTATTACATAATACTTCAGATAATCAACTAATGAAGAGAAAAGGTTCAGTTTGGCTCACAGTTATATAGGTTCCAGCCCATGACTGGTTGGCTTTGTATCTATGGTGAGGCAACATATTGTGGTGGGAATATGTGGTAGAGCAAAACTGTTCACTTCATGGCCAGGAAGAGAGAGAGAGAGAGAGAGAGAGAGAGAGAGAGAGAGAGAGAGAGAGAGAGAGTGTGTGTGTGTGTGTGTGTGTATAAGGGAGGATCCAGGGTATCACAATCTGCTTCAAGGCACACCCCCACCAAATGACCTACCTAATGTCCTCCCACTAGGCCCCATTTCTCAAATGTTCTACGACCTTCCAACAGTGCTATCCTGGGCCAACCCTTAACACAGGCCTTTGGAGAACATTCAAGATGCAATTATTGCAGAGAGATTATAGTCCTTTTAATAACTGGGGTACATAACAAAAATCTTGTAAAAGTAATCACTGAGAAAAAATTAGAAGCATTAGGATATGAAGATTAAGAAAAAGCACTGTCTTGTGTAAATGGGACATCAGAAAAGGCAATGTTTGAGAAAGGCAAGTGATCCTGAAATATTCTTGGGAAGTTGATAACACTGTAGTTTTTAGGCTACTGCTATCTGAAGGCTCCCATTGGGGAGTTCTAGCAAATTAGTGCTCACTTAGAAAAATGAGGCAGAATATTCTTCAAATTTGGATTTATAAAGGACAGAGAAGATAACCAATACTTTTGAGAGCACTAGTTGTAAAAGTTGTTTATAAAAGTTCAGTACCAGAGTACCAAGCTTAGTTGGAGGCTTACCACTAGAATCTACTTCAGAAATTAAGAATTAGTTACAAGATTCCAGATAAACCACTAAAAAGTGGGGAGAAATAAACTAATCACATAATGAAGTCCTCTGTGCCAGGCACTTTACACACATCATTTGTGTTAACCCTCAAAATACACCTTATGAGAAAGATGTTTCCTTTACTTTTTGGAAAAACAAACTAAAGCTCAGAGGAATTTAGTGACAAGCTCAAGGTATTATGGATAATAGTCAGGAGAAGAATAAGGTTGTGGCTGAGAGCTGTCTGATTCCCCATTCCATACTCATCTCCCCAAAGCATAGAGAATCTTGGTCAAGTTGCAGGGAGAATTGGCCATTTTGGCACCTAACGTATGCTGCTTGAAGTGTGCTTTGTACAGTGTCTAGGGGTTGGTTAGAAATTTAGAGTTTATGCAGAGTCTAGGGTTCACTTTCTCTGGCTTTCTTTTTCTTGCCAGCTCCCCTGTTCTTTCCTGGTAAGTGGTGGTTCTGAACTCTGTCATTTGGTTCTTCAAGTCACTAAGATGAAGTTTGCCATTTGAGTATTCCTCATCCACACAATATAGACTGAGGTCTGCCCTGAGGATTGACTTGGTTTTTATGAAAACATGAAACATACCAATACCTTCTATTTTTCCTAGAATCAACTCCCCTTCAGAACCTACCTTTCCTCATTCCTGTCTCCATACTTTTGTTTTATATATTAAGCCCAGAGATTAGAATTATTTTCAGAAGAGTTAGTTTGATGATATCAACTTTGCCATTAACGAGAAAAAATGTTTAAATAAAAAATTCAGAACCAAATAATGGTTTCTAAAAATAGATTCATTTTCTTTTCATCCTTTCCTTTTGATAGACTGAATACCTCTTGGTACTCACAAATAATCTGTTTGTAGATTCCTTTTGTAGAAGATTTAGTTGCTACAGTGTCCCAAGACTAACAACAAATTCCACTGGCATTTCCTGTATCACATTCATGTGTAATAGAATTTATGCTTCTGTACTGCCCTCTAATGGGTGACTGAAATAAAAACCAAACTATTCCAAAGCACTATAAAATAGAGATAAGGCAATTTTTCAAGCAGTTCAATTGGTGAGTAACACATTGTAGTAGACTTGAGTCTCCCTAATAGCAAATATCTGATTGTAAACTCTTTACCTTTTTTACTTTTATTAGTGACAACAACAATTAAAAAGCTCTTAATAAACTCTTAAGATGTTTAAAGGATTCATGGTGTAGTTACTGGATGAAGGCAATAATTAAGTACTATATAAAATTTCCAGAAGCACCTAGAAAAGAAAGTATTGAGGAGATAGTATCAATGACTTATTGTAAATGCCAGGCAAAAATGGAACTTAATTTAGGAAGAGACCATACGAATACTCATATGCTTTCTTGGAGTAATATCGCCATCTTGTGTATTTTCTGGCTATTTCTTATTAAAATATAAAAAATATATAAAAAATATAAAACACTTTTCAATATTATTTAATAAGGGAAATTTGAATGTTTGTTTCAAGATTCAAACAAAAATATACAAATACAGTTATACATACTTATACGCTTAAAAAAACAACTACGCTGTGGTATAATTATCAGTCAACAAAATGTACCCTCCCCAAGTATGTCAGTCCAAGGAAGTTGTAACCAAGGAAGTTGTAACACACCCAGGCAATCACTAACGCAATCAAAATTTAGAATGTTTTTATCCCTTCCAAAATTATTGTTGTGCTTACTTACAGATACTCCCCTCGCCAGCTCCAGGCCACCATGTGCTTTCTATCACCATAGGTCAGTTTTGACATTTTAGAATTAAACATAAACAGAATTATATAGTATGTGCTCTTGTGTGTCTATATCAGTTTGTGGTTTTTTTTTCATTCAACATAACATTTTTGAGATCTATTCATGTTACACCTATCTGTACTTATTTTTATTATTGAATAATATTCTCTTTTGTGAATATATCCCATTTATTTACTCATTCTCCTTTCTGAACCTTTCAATTTTTTCTAATTTTTGACTATTATGAATAAAATTGCTATGAGAGGGCTGGGGGTGTAGCTCCGTGGTAAACTGCTTGCTTAGCACATGAAAGGCCCTGGATTCCATCCTCAGTGCTGGAGAAATTAAAAGATCGCTATAAAAAAAATGTGTGTAACAAGTATGTTCAAATGTTCTCATTACTCTTGGTAAAAACCTAGAAGAAGATTTCTGGGTCTTAGAGGAAAAACAAACAAATAAAAACCCAAAAAAACAAAGTATCTTCTAAAATTGTACCATTTTACATCCCCATAGCAAACAACAAGTGTTCTAGTTGAAACATGGCCTTGTCTATATTTGGCATCATCATTCTCTTTAGTTTTACCCATTCTAGTAGGTACACAGTAATTTATGATGACTTTTAATTTGCATTTCCCTGTTAATAATGCTGAGCTTTTCATGTCCTTATTGGCTATCTGTATATATATCTTTGATTAGCTATTAATTCATTTGCTTGCTTTGCTTAAAAAAATTGGGTTGTCTTTTAATTATTGAGCTAAAATATTTCTCTATATATGTTCTATATAAGCCTTTGCCAGATATATGTATTGTTAGTATTATTTCCTGGTTTGTGCTTCCTTTTTTATATTTTCAAGATACCTTGAAAGAACATTTTTTTAAAGTTTTTGATGCATCTACTTCATCAATTTTATATCTATTTTTATATCTATTTTTCTGTTACCTTAAAAATCTTTGTTTATAATAATATCACAAAAATGTCTTCTGTTTTCCTGCATATTTTACATGTTGTTATATTTTAATCTCTGATTCTTTTTCATGCTTTTTATTTGTTTGTTTGTTTTTGTGCATCATATGGCAAAGTAGTTAACATTTATTCTTTTTCTATATGGGCATCTATGGCACCAGCACCATTTGTTACAATCATTTCATCATCCTTTTTCCCATGGAATTACCTTGACACATTTTTTTTCCCCCAGAACTAGGGATTAAACACAGAGCCTTGCCTGATACTTTTCTTGAAAATCAATTGACCATCTATGAGTGAGTTGATCAACCCAATTCTGGACTCCCTGTTTTTTGTTTTGTTTTGTTTTGTTTTGTTTAATTATTAAACTTTAAGTTAACATGATACTGTCTTGCTTCTCTTGTTCTGTAGTAAGTCTTGAAGTCCTCCAACTTTCCTCATAAATTTTAGGAACAGCCTGCCAACTTCTACAAAACAGCTAGCAGAGAGTTTGGTCGAGAATGATATTATACCTATTAGTTTAGGAAGAATTGAGTCTTCCAATTCATGAGTATATTTTTTCTTAATATATTTAATTACTCTCAGTAATTTGTTGGTAATTTCCAGTACACTGATTTTGGATATATTTTGTTAAAATTTATCCCTAAATATTTCATGATTTTGATGCTAATATGAAAATACAATGGTGTTTAAAATATTTCATCTTCTAATTTTTCATTAATAATATATAAAACAAACAATTTTGTATATTGGCAGTATGCTGTGACCTTCCAAATTTCAATCATTAGCTCTAATGTAGTTTTTGGAGATTCCTTAGGAATATCTAAACACACAATGTGCCATCTGAAAATTTAAAAAATAACATTTTTGTCTCTACTTTTCTGTCTTACTTGTTTATACTAGTTAGACTGGCTAGGGCTTCCAATATAATGCTGAATGGAAGTGATGGAAATGAAGCCTTGTTATCAATATTTGAGAAAATAAATTGTCATTTCTCATCTAATATGATATTTGCTGTACATATTTAAAAAGTGATATCAGTTTGAGAGATTTTCATTTTATTCCCATTTTTATGAAATTTTAGTTATGAACGTGGGCTAAATTTTATCAAATGTACTTTTTATTCTTGCGCTGAGGAAACAAAACATTCTCTCTCCCTTTCCCATTTATCCTATTAATATGAATTGTATTGATTTTTCAAATATTAAGGCAATTTAGCATTTCTAATAAAAATCTCAGTTAATCATAATGAATTATGTTTATTATAGCTAGCTGGATTCTATTTGTTGATAGTTAATTGAAAAATTTTATATCTACCTTCATGAGTAATATTGGAAATATTAGTGTTCAATTTTCTTTAAAGTTATATGTCTGGTTTTGAAAACAGAGTAATGTTAGTTGCAAAAACTGAGTTAGAAAGGATTCCCCCCTCCAGAGTCTGAATATTATTTATTTTTATTAAATGTTTGGTAAAATTCCCCAGTGAAGACATTTGGTCCTAAAGTTTTCCTTATATGTTTATAACTTAGGAATTCTATTTCTTTATACATAAAATTTTTCAGACTCTTCTATCAATAATTTTTGTCTTATAAGGCATTTGTTCATTTTTTCAAAATTATCAAATAGACTAGATTTATTTGTACTATTCTATTAGTACCTACTTGATGTCTATAGAATTTGGAGCATTGTTTTCTCTTCCATTCCTAATAATGGAGATTTATATTTTCTCTTTTATCTTATCAATTTAGCAACAGATTTACCAATACTTAATTTCTCAAAGAATCTTCCTTTTAGTTTCATTGATTTAACTATTGTCTGTTCCAAGGGACAGCACTTTTTCTCTGAAGGATTAAAGAATAAATATTTTAAGTTTGTGGGCCATTCAATTTGAATTGGCAGTACTAGACAATAAGTAAATGAGTGAGTGGAACTATGTTCAAACAAAACTATTTTATAAAACAGGTGTCAAGTCAGTTTTTTCCCTGTAAGCTGTTGATTTGCTCATCCCGACTATATTAATTTCAACACTTTTTACTTTTTTCTTCTTCCTCCTTTTAAGTTACTATCTTATTTTCCAGATTTCTAACATAGAAACTTCCCAATGAATATAGAATTCTAGGTTCATATTTCCACCACTTAACCTCTACCCTCACTAGCAGCTTAAAGAGGTGATTCTGCCCTTTTTGTTTCATATGACATGTATGCTTTTGGTCATAACATTTTATCCATATATGTATGTGTGTATGTTTATTTTTTAATTGGCTATTTTAAGATAATAATCATTTTACTCAGTGGTATTCAGAAATTCAACTGTTAGCCTTGGCCTTGTTTTTTTTTTTCATTTTTTTTACTCTTTATTCTGTTTGAATATATTTTTTTAACTTATTGGATCTGTCAGTTTTCATAAAATTTGGAAAATTTTGTGTTTACTGATATCATCGTCCTATCTTGAAATCATCTTCAGTGGAAATATTTATACTGTGAAAAACAGGGCTACAAATCAAAGATCTTTCTCCGCACCAGAGTCAGTTTTAAAAATTTACCAGCGGGGATCCAACATGGCGGCTGGCGAGGAAGCAGCGATTCCAACGTCTCCACTTTAACGGGATAAGAAAGACCCATCTGAACAGCTGCAGCCTACCTATGGAGGAACTTCTAGCATAATTCCCTTAAGAGGAGAGCAGCCATGATCTGGTAGGTTTATTGGAAGTGACAGTTTGTCCCAGAGAAGTGGATCTTGGACGGCAACTCGGGCACAGAGGTCTAGTCCCACAGCCATCAGCCACTCCGGCAAGGGGCTCCCCCGGGAGGCATAGCGCTCGCTCTGGGAGCAGCCGCTTCTCCCGCCCGGTTCCTAACCACGAGGCCGCAGCTACCCGGCTCCACAGGTGACCCCGCGGCGGGTGCAGAAGTCAAGTCCTGAGGAGGGAAGATGGCAGCAAAGGGAGTGCATCACCCCAGTGCGCGGCGTCACTGAGCGGGAGAAAGATGATGTGAATCGCCTGAAGGCTATCTTGTAGGGAATTTCCAGTGAAATTGAGGTGCTCCAGAATCTAGTGGACACATTTCCATCGTGCGAAGTTCGACTGCGGGAGCTCCATTTCTCCGCACGGAGGGTCGCATAGCCTGATAGGCAATCGCCCCGCGGCTGGAGTCTGTGGCGCGCACTGGGGAGCGGCAAGGTGCTGGAGCGGGGGAGCAACGATACCTGCGGCCCACTGGAAAGACAGGCCAGGTAGCTTGCCAGCGTGGTGGACACGTAACACCGAGGCAGTCGCGTCACAATGGTTGGAGTGGGGGTGGAGCAGGGTCGCCGACCGGGTCCGGAGGTGGCTCAGCGACCCGTTGGAGAGGTAGTCAGGTACCCCCATTGAGAGTGGGGGCTGTGCAGAACTGCGACCCACCGGCCTAGAGGCCTGCCAGCGTGGTAGATGCATCACACCAATTGGAGTGGGGACCCAGCAGAGCCGCCACCCACATCCAGATCAGGACCAACGACCCCAGGGCGTGGTAGTTACGTTACCACAATTGGAGTGGGGGCAGAGCAAAGCCGCCACCAGTGCCCGCAGTGGGGGCAGACCTGCGACCGAGCAGCGTGGTAGACAGATCACCCTAATTAGAGGAGGAGCACAGCCACTACCCGCCCTGCAAGGGAGACTCCCCAACTATACAAGAGCAATATAAATAAATAGGGGGTAAATTTCAAAAACACAACAGTTGCACCAAGCAGAAAGAAACGCGAGCAGTATGAAAAGACAAGGAAAGAAAGGACCACAAGCAATGCAGGTCAACTCAACATTAGAAGAGGTAATAGCTGCAACAGATGGAATGTCAGATAAAGAGTTCAGGATATACATGCTTCAGATTATCTGGAGTCTCAAGGAAGACATGAGACAGCAAAATCAGACAATGAAAGATCACATTGACAAACAAATCCAGGAAGTAAAAGATCAATTTCACAGGGAGATAGAGGTAATAAAAAACAAACAAATAGAAATCCTAGAAATGCAGGAAACAATAAACCAACCTAAAAACTCAATTGAGAATACTACCAGCAGAGTAGATCACTTAGAAGAGAGAACATCACACAATGAAGACAAAGTATTTCAACTGGAAAAGAACATAGACAGCTCAGCAAGTCTGCTAAGAAACCATGAGCAGAACATCCAAGAATTATGGGACAATATCAAAAGACCAAATTTAAGAGTCATTGGGATACAGGAAGGCACAGAGCTCCATACCAAAGGAATAAACAGTCTATTCAGTGAAATAATATGAGAAAACTTCCCAGACTTGAAGAATGAGACAGAATCCCAAATCCTAGAAGCCTATAGGATGCCGAATGTACAAAATCATAAGAGATCCACACCTAGACACATTATAATGAAGATGTACAACATACAGAATAAGGAGAGAATTTTAAAAGCTGCAAGAGAAAGAAAGCAGATTACATTTAGGGGTAAACCAATCAGGATAACAGCTGATCTCTCAACACAGACTCTGAAAGCTAGCAGATCCTGGAATAACATATTTCAAACACTGAAAGAAAATGGATTCCAACCAAGAATCGTGTATCCGGCGAAATTAAGCTTCAGGATAGAAGATGAAATTAAAACCTTCCACGATAAACAAAAGTTAAAAGAATTCGCAGCTAGAAAACCATCTCTTCAAAAAATCCTTGGCAAAACATTACAGGAAGAGGAAATGGAAAATAACATTGAAAACCAACAATGGGAGGTAGGAGAGTAAAGGGGGGAAAGTAGTCAAAGAGGATAACAAATCAGGTTTAGTAACATCAATAAATAAATATGGCTAGAAGAACAAACCATATCTCAATAATAACCCTAAATGTTAATGGCTTAAACTCACCAATCAAGAGACACAGGCTAGCAGAATGAATCACAAAACAAGACCCAACAATATGCTGCCTACAGGAGACGCATCTGATAGGAAAAGATATTCATAGACTGAAGGTGAAAGGTTGGGAAAAATCATACCACTCATATGGACTTCGGAAACAAGCAGGAGTGGCCATACTCATATCTAATAAAATAGATTTCAAGCCAAAGTTAATCAAAAGGGATAAAGAAGGACAGGTCATACTGCTCAAGGGAACCATACACCAACAAGACATAACAATCATAAATATATATGCCCCAAATAATGGTGCAGCTGTGTTCATCAAGCAAACTCTTCTCAAGTTCAAGAGTCTAATAGACCACCATACAATAATCATGGGAGACTTCAACACACCTCTCTCACCACTGGACAGATCTTCCAAACAAAAGTTAAATAAGGAAACTATAGAACTCAATAACACAATTAACAACCTAGACTTAATTGACATATATAGACTATACCACCCAACATCAAGTAGTTACACTTTTTTCTCAGCAGCACATGGAACCTTCTCAAAAATAGACCATATATTATGTCACAGGGCAACTCTTAGACAATATAAAGGGGTAGAGATAATACCATGCATCTTATCTGATCACAATGGAATGAAACTGAATATCAATGATAAAAGTAGGAAGGAAAAATCAAGCATCACTTGGAGAATGAACAATAGGTTGCTGAATGATCAATGGGTTTTAGAAGACATCAAGGAGGAAATTAAAAACTTCCTAGAGTTAAATGAAAACACAGACACAACATATCGGAATCTATGGGACACATTGAAAGCAGTTCTAAGAGGAAAATTCATTGCTTGGAGTTCATTCCTCAAAAAAAGAAAAAACCAACAAATAAATGACCTCATACTTCATCTCAAAATCCTAGAAAAAGAAGAGCAAAACAACAGCAAAAGAAGTAGAAGGCAAGAAATAATTAAAATCAGAGCTGAAATTAATGAAATTGAAACAAAAGAAACAATTGAAAAAATTGACAAAACTAAAAGTTGGTTCTTTGAAAAAATAAATAAAATTGACAGACCCTTAGCCATGCTAACGAAGAGAAGAAGAGAGAGAACCCAAATTACTAGCATACGGATGAAAAAGGCAATATCACAACAAATTCTTCAGAAATACAGAAGATAATCAGAAATTATTTTGAATCCTTATACTCCAGTAAAATAGAAGACAGTGAAGGCATAGATAAATTCCTTAAGTCTTATGATCTGCCCAGATTGAGTCAGGAAGATATAGACAACCTAAACAGACCAATAACAATAGAGGAAATAGAAGAAACCATCAAAAGACTACCAACTAAGAAAAGCCCAGGACCGGATGGGTATACAGCAGAGTTTTACAAAACCTTTAAAGAGGAACTAACACCAATACTTTTCAAGCTATTTCAGGAAATAGAAAAAGAGGGAGAACTTCCAAATTCATTCTACGAGGCCAACATCAACCTGATTCCGAAACCAGACAAAGACACTTCAAAGAAAGAAAACTACAGACCAATATCTCTAATGAACCTTGATGCAAAAATCCTCAATAAAATTCTGGCGAATTGGATTCAAATACATATCAAAAAAATTATACACCATGATCAAGTAGGATTCATCCCTGGGATGCAAGGCTGGTTCAATATACGGAAATCAATAAATGTTATTCACCACATCAATAGACTTAAAAATAAGACCATATGATCATCTCGATAGATGCAGAAAAAGCATTCGACAAAGTACAGCATCCCTTTATGTTCAAAACTCTAGAAAAATTAGGGATAACTGGATCATACCTCAACATTGTAAAAGCAATCTATGATAAGCCACAGGCCAGCATCATTCTGAATGGAGAAAAATTGAAGGCATTCCCTCTAAGATCTGGTACAAGACAGGGATGCCCTCTCTCACCACTTCTGTTCAACATAGTCCTCAAAACACTGGCCAGAGCAATTAGGCAGACGAAAGAAATTAAAGGCATAAAAATAGGAAAAGAAGAACTTAAATTATCACTATTTGCAGATGATATGATTCTATACCTAGCAGACCCAAAAGGGTCTACAAAGAAGCTATTAGAGCTAATAAATGAATTCAGCAAAGTGGCAGGATATAAGATCAACACGCATAAATCAAAGGCATTCCTGTATATCAGCGACAAATCCTCTGAAACGGAAATGAGGACAACTACTCCATTCACAATATCCCCCCCAAAAATAAAATACTTGGGAATCAACCTAACAAAAGAGGTGAAAGATTTATACAATGAAAATTACAGAACCCTAAAGAAAGACATAGAAGAAGACCTTAGAAGATGGAAAAATATACCCTGCTCATGGATAGGCAGAACTAACATCATCAAAATGGCGATATTACCAAAAGTTCTCTATAAGTTCAATGCAATGCCAATCAAAATCCCAACAGCATATCTTGTAGAAATAGATAAAAGAATCATGAAATTCATATGGAATAATAAAAGACCCAGAATAGCAAAAACAATACTAAGCAGGAAGTGTGAATCAGGCGGTATAGCAATACCAGACTTCAAACTATACTACAGAGCAATAGTAACAAAAACAGCATGGTACTGGTACCAAAACAGGCGGGTGGACCAATGGTACAGAATAGAGGACACAGCAACCAATCCACAAAACTACAACTATCTTATATTTGATAAAGGGGCTAAAAGCATGCAATGGAGGAAGGATAGCATCTTCAACAAATGGTGCTGGGAAAACTGGAAATCCATTTGCATCAAAATGAATCTGAATCCCTATCTCTCGCCATGCACAAAAGTTAACTCAAAATGGATCAAGGAGCTTGATATTAAATCAGAGACATGGCATCTGATAGAAGAAAAAGTTGGTTATGATCTACACGCTGTGGGATCGGGCTCCAAATTCCTCAATAGGACACCCATAGTGCTAGAGTTAACAACTAGAATCAACAAATGGGACTTACTCAAACTAAAAAGTTTTTTCTCAGCAAAAGAAACAATAAGAGAGATAAACAGGGAGCCTACATCCTGGGAACAAATCTTTACTCCACACACTTCAGATAGAGCCCTAACAACCAGAATATACAAAGAACTCAAAAAATTAGACAATAAGATAACAAATAACCCAATCAATAAATGGGCCAAGGACCTGAACAGACACTTCTCAGAGGAGGACATACAATCAATCAACAAGTACATGAAAAAATGCTCACCATCGCTAGCAGTCAGAGAAATGCAAATCAAAACTACCCTAAGATACCATCTCACTCCAGTAAGATTGGCAGCCATTAGGAAGTCAAACAACAATAAGTGCTGGAGAGGATGCGGGGAAAAGGGCACTCTTGTTCATTGCTGGTGGGACTGCAAATTGGTGCAGCCAATTTGGAAAGCAGTATGGAGATTTCTCAGAAAGCTGGGAATGGAACCACCATTTGACCCAGCTATTCCCCTTCTCGGTCTATTCCCTAAAGCCCTAATAAGAGCATGCTACAGGGACACTGCTACATCGATGTTCATAGCAGCTCAATTCACGATAGCAAGACTGTGGAACCAGCCTAGATGCCCTTCAATAGATGAATGGATAAAAAAAATGTGGCATTTGTACACTATGGAGTATTACTCTGCATTAAAAAATGACAAAATCATAGAATTTGGAGCGAAATGGATGGCATTAGAGCAGATTATGCTAAGTGAAGCTAGTCAATCATTAAAAAACAAATACCAAATGACTCCTTTGATATAAGGGGAGTAAACAAGGACAGGATAGGGACGAAGAGCTTGAGAAGAAGATTTACATTAAACAGGGACGAGAGGTGGGAGGGAAAGGGAGTGAGAAGGGAAATTGCATGGAAATGGAAGGCGATCCTCAGGGTTATACAAAATGACATATAAGAGGAAAGGAGGGGTAAGACAAGATAATACAAATGAAAGAAATGATTTACAGTAGAAGGGGTAGAGAGAGAAAAGGGGAGGGGAGGGGAGGGGAGGGGAGGGGGGATAGTAGAGAATAGGACAGACAGCAGAATACATCAGACACGAGAAAGGCAATATGTCAATCAATGGAAGGGTAACTGATGTGATACAGCAATCTGTATACGGGGTAAAAGCGGGAGTTCATAACCCACTTGAATCAAACCGTGTAATATGATGTATTAAGAACTATGTAATGTTATGAACGACCAATAAAAAAAAAAAAAGAAAAAGAAAAAAAAAATTTACCAGCGTGCTTTGGTCTGCAGGTCATTATGTTTGGTTCATTCTCAATCTTTTCTTTCTATGCTTTAATTATGGTAATTTTTATTGTTGTGTTTAAATTTATTGATCTTTTCATCTGACATTCTACTTGTGTAGGATACCTCTAGTGAGGATTTTCCCTTTTAGATATTGTATTTTTCAGCTCTTAAAGTACTATTTGTTTTTTGCTAAGATATTTTCTATTGATCTGTTCATTATGTTTATTTTTCTTTAAAATCATAGGGCTTATTTTAAAATAATTTTAAAATAAATTTATTAAAATTTATTAATTAAAAATTTTAAATAAATTAATTAATTTTATAGATATTCACTGACAATTCCCTCATCTCTGCTATTTCTACATCTGTTTCTAATGACTGGTTTTTCTTCTTGTTATGTCACATTTTTCTTTTTAAATAGTTAGTAATCAATTTTGAATGTTTAGCCTAGATTTGTTCCTTCTTTCCTTCTTTTGTATAAGTATGTATGGTAAATTTAGTTTTATTATTGAGATGCCAGCCTTCTAAGGTTTCTACTAAATGTTCCATAGAGTCAACAATGCTTCTCCATTTGGTTCGTCAGAACTTAAATATCTCCCAGACCTTGGGTTCTCTGGAAATCATAACTCCTGGTCATTGTTAGCTCAACCTTGTGGAGTGGCATCATACATAAACACATATTAGTTTTCATCAACAGACTCAAAGGGAACTCTTTACAAATTTCCAGAGGTCTTTCTACATCCAGCTCCTTCCTCTATGCTAGTGTACCCTAGAAATTCCAGCCATCTCAGGCTTCTGGATATCTAATCATTCACGTTTTCTGCATCAGATTCACCTCCCTATCTTATGACTTTGATTTGAAAAGGGTCTTTGGAAAGGGATAATTTTAAGATTCTATTTTTTTGCACTCTGACTATGGAAGTTTTGTACTTCTTGTTCCCTAGTGTCTCAAAATAGTTATTTCTTATATTTTATTCAGTTGTCATTTAATAAGTCTTGTTATGCTCTTCCATCATAGCTAGCAGCTAACATTACTGTACACTTGAACAAACCAATGATATTCCTTCATCTAGGATATACCAGTGTTTTTGACAGGGCTTCAAATCACACTATTAAACTTAGGTTGAATACATTATGAACAATAAGAAGTTAAAATCCATTGTTTAATACCAATTATAACTGAAGTAACTGGGTACTAAAGTAGTTCTTCCTTGGTACTAAATAATTAGAATGGAATAAACTAAACTGAGAGATAGGTGTTAAATTTCTCTAAAAACAGCTATAAACTAACCATACACGGAGGGCAGTAGAAGTGGTAGAGAAACAGATAAAAATAGAAAAATACTCTGACCTGGGAGTTAGGAAGCTTGGTTCAAAAACCTCTGTATTTTCCTCATTTGCTTCTAATTGTCTGCAAAAAAGACAATTAAACTCTTTATTCTATAAACAATCTTTCGGGCTTGATAATTTTTGCTTCTTTTTTGTTCTTTCCACTGTTCTTAGCATTATCACATGTTAATTGGTGTAATATCTCTTGGCTAGAACACTGATCTTCTCAGGAATGGTAGGTGCTAACAGCAGATCAGGACACTGTGAGAAGATATAAACAGGACATATCAAACTCCTTCTTGTAATAAATTAGATGTTTATATTTTCCATGGTAAAAGAATTTCTGGGCAAAAGGATTACAAGATATTAGAACCTGATATTTTAATATCCCATCTTCTTGTTAAAATAAAATCATTGTGAAATAAAAGTGAAATCCAGAATTTACCTGCTCCAACATTTTGTAATAAACAATAATTAACAGCACCAAAAAGCCAAGGGGAAAACCAAATAAGAAAAAGCATACAACGTCATGCCATAAACTTCACCAAAAAGAAAGGGAAAAACAACATAAAAGGAAAATTCTGGCATAGCTCCCCAAACTTAATCCTAATCACCAGAACGAGTGATAAAATATTGAGAATTTCCATAAATATTTCTTACTTTGGAAAAAAAGTAGACTGAGGAGCCAAGTAGAAAATAAATTTTCAAGAGTAAAAACTGCTATAGCATGACACTGATCCAAGAACAGTGGTAGGAGAGATATCAGCACATTTGGAACTGAAATATGACTCTGGGTCATATTTCAGAGCAGAAAATACAATATGCATCCTTAAGTCAAAGAAACATTGTTAGAGATAGGCCTATGTCACTTTCCATTATTCTCAGATGACAGAGAAGGGGATAAAAAAGCAATACATAGATTCCAAAACAAGACTCTTAAAAAAAACACAAAGGATACAAAGGTGAATTCACTTACACTATAGATAGAAAAGGAAAAGTCAAACAGAGCTGCCTGTGTTTGGCATATGCAAGATTTTTTAAAAATCACATAACTATTTTCTCTTCATTTTTTAATTTTAAGTTTTTGTAATAAAATTTTAAAAGATATTTAAAATTATATAAGCATAGTACTGAAGCATATATACATAGAGATTAAAATAGACAGATAACCTAGTACAGTAGAAAATTCAAATAGAAGGAAGCTCTCTATAAATAATATCTGGGACAAAAAAAGGATAATAAGGACATTAACCACATAACATTATTTATAATCAATAAACTAATTTAAAACATAGAATGAAATAAAAAAGGTAAGTTATACACTAAAGAAAAACTTGAGAGCCAAAATACCAACATCAAAGAATGAATTAAAAACAAGACACAGAACAGTTAAAACCTGAATTAAAAAGTATAAATAATGGGGCTGGGATTGTGGATCAGTGGTAGAACACTCGCCTAGCATGTGAGAGGCCCTGGATTCAATCCACAGCACCACATAAAAATAAATAAATAAATAAATAAACAAATAAATAAATGAATAATAAAGGTATTGTGCCCAACTACAACTTAAAAATGTTTTTTTAAAGTATAAATAAGCTTGGTTAACCATAGTACAGAAGGAATAAAGTAACACAGTCAAGAAAAATACTATCAAGAGTAAAGAAAAGTTAATAAAAGTTCAATCTCCTTTAAAAAGATATCCTAACAGATCAAACAGAAAACATTACAACATGTAAGAATAAAAATTTTCCCTGAACCAAAGTGAAAATCAAATAGTATAGGGAAAAGAATTATACAGAATATCACTTTCCAATGAGGTAGAGCCTGTCACTGAATTTCAGGAGTAAAAAAGAATTCTTTAATCACATATAGAAAACAAAAGATGGAAAACTTTTTGAGTTAACAACAGATTTCCCCTTAGAAACAATTAGTGCTGGAAAGTAATTGGACAATTATATTTCAACAAAGTCAAAAGATACCCACTTTTAATGCACCTAAGTCACTAAAGTATAAAGCCAGTTGCCCTCAAACATACATGTACTCAAGATATCATGCTCCCAAACCCCTTTGAAAAAGAAAAGAAAGCCAGGCGTGATGGTACAAGCCTGTAATCCCAGCAACTGGAGAGGCTGAGGCAGGAGGATCAAGACTTCAAAGCTAGCCTCAGCAATTTAGTGAAGTACTAAGTAACTCAGTGAGAACCTGTCTCTAAATAAAACACAAAAAATGGATGGGGATGTGGCTCAGTAATTAAGTGCCTCTGGGTTCAGTCCCTGGTATCAAAAAAAGAAAACAAAAAGAATAAAGAAAGTACTTAACAATAAAATCTAACTGACCAAAAACTATCTTTAAAATTAAGTTTAAAAACTGTAATCCATTTTCCTAATGTGAGTTTTCACAGAGCTCTCCTCTATAAAGTTAATTCTACATGCAACAGTGGAAAACATTTCATGATTCATTTCCTTTGAAATTATTCTGTGTGAACAAAAATAATACTTGTTTGAATTTTTAATATTTCTTTTAGGAAACTAACAAATTTTATTCTCTGTATGAACTTACATGGGATGCCATAACAGAGTACCAAAAAACAGGTAGCTTCAACAACAAAAGTTTATTTTTACATAATTCTGTGGGCTAGGAATCTGAGATCAAGATGTCAGCAAGGTTCATTTCTTCTGAAGCCTCTCTCCTTGATAGTAGGTAGTCATCATCTCCCTGAATCCTATCATCCCATCTCTATACATATCTTTATTCAATTTTTCTTTTTAAAAATGACATAAACTGGGTATGGTGGCATTTGCCTTGTAATCCCAGGTACTTAGGAAGCTGAGGCAAGAGGATGGCACATTCAGCCTGGGCAACACCAAAAATCAAATAATCCAATCAATAAACGGGCTAAGGAACTGAACAGATACTTTTCAGAAGAAGATGTTCAATCAATCAACAAATATATGAAAAAAAATTTAACATCTCAATTAGAGAAATGCCAATCTCAAAACTACACTAAGATTTCATCTCACTCCAGTCAGAATAGTAGTTTTCAAAAATACAAGCAACAATAAGTATTGACAAAGATGTGGGGGAATAGGTATACTTATATTGCTGGTGAGACTGCAAATTGGTGCAACCACTCTGGAAAACAGTATGGGGATTCCTTAGAAAACTTGAAATCAAACCACCATTTGACCCAGCTATCCCAGTCCTTGGTCTATACCCTAGAAATTTTAAATCAGCATACTATAGTGATACAGCCACATCAATGTTTATAGCAGCTCAATCAACAATAGTTAAACTGTGGAACCAACACAGATGTCCTTCAATAGATGAATGGATAAAGAAACTGTGGTGTATATATACAATGGGATATTACTCAACATTAAAAGAGAATAAAATTATGGCATTTGCTGGTAAATGGATGGAATTGGAGAATATCATGCTAAGTGAAGTAAGTCAATCCCCAAAAAAGCCAGAAGCCAAATGTTTTCTCTTATAAGTGGATGCTGATCCATAATGGGAGGGGGACATGGGAACAATGAAGGAACTTGGCCAAAGGGGAGATAAGGAAGAAGAGCAGGCATGGGGATAGGAAAGATGGTGGAATGAGATGGACATCTTTACCCTAGGTACATGCATGACTGCACGAATGGTGTGACTTTACATTGTCTACAACCAGAGAAATGAAAAGCTGTGCTCCATTTGTGTACAATGAATTTAAATACATCTGCTGTCATGTACAAATTAGAACAAATTAAAAATAGTACTGGGGATGTAGCTCAGTGGTAGAGCACCCCTGCAATCAATCTCCAGTACCAAAATAAATTAATTGATTAAACAAAGCACCAGTCATACTGCATTAGGGCCTATCTTAATGACCTCATTTTAACTTAATTAGCACTTTACCGATACTATCTCTCAAAATAGTCACATTCTGAGGTACCAGGGCTAGGATTTCAACATAGAAATTCTGAGGGGACATAGTTGAGCTCATAATGTTCTTCTCCATAACTTTATGTGAGTGAATAGTATCATATTTCATTATTGAAGCCCTGATGAATATAATAAATAGGTCAGAACCCCTTCACCTATTTAAATACATCAACTTATTAGGACTAAGTTCACGGTCAAAATCATATTTTTCAACTCCTTTGTCTTGGACAAGTATTGAACTTCTCAGAATCTTGATAAAAATGATTTGAACAAGTTGTATAGGTGAAAAGTACACATCTCAATGTTGCTTAATGTTGTTTTAGAGAGAGCATAAACAGTGAGTGACTAGTTTCTCTCCATCTCCTATGGATCTTAATTTTTATTTTAACTTTGTACTAGACTTGTTAGAGTAGTTTTGGGTCTATAAAAAGTGAATAGAAAGTATAAAGTGCTATTATAATTCTTTACATATCCCCTCTGCAGTTTCTCCTGTTATTACTATTTTGTATTGCTTTTATATTTGTTATAGTAAATACATTAATACTGATATATTTATTATTAACTATAGACCATAGTTTACATTTGGGTTCACTCTTTGTACAGTTCTACAAATTTAAATATATATATATATATATATAGTGTCATATATTCATTATAGTATAGTATCATATAGAATTGATTTCTTTTTTTTAAGAGAGAGGGGGGAGAGAGAGAGAGAGAGAGAGAGAGAGAGAGAATTTTCAATATTTATTTTCTAGTTCTCGGCAGACACAACATTCTTGTTGGTATGTGGTGCTGAGGATCCAACCGGGCCGCACGCATGCCAGGCAATCGCGCTACCGCTTGAGCCACATCCCCAGCCCCTAGAATTGATTTCAACTGCACTAAAATCTACTGTACTTCTCCTGCTCTTGCTCCTTCCCTCATTTCCACTCAGGTCCCTGAAAACCAATCACTGTGATCTTTTCACTCTAAAGTTTAGCCTTTTCTAGAAGGCCATCTAGTTGGAAATATACAGTATGTAGTTTTTCAGACTGGCTTATTTCACTTACCAATATGAATTTGATGTTCTTCCATGTTTTTTCATGGCTTGATAGCTCATTTCTTTTTAGCATGGAATAATATTCTATTGTCTGGATGTATACAGTTTATTCATTCATTTATTTAAGGACATCTTGTTTGCCTTCACATCCTGGCAATTAGGAATAAAGCTACTACAAACATTTATAAATTTTTGTGTGAGCATAAATTTTCCTGTCATTTAAATAACTAAGGAGTACAATTGCTGGAGAGTATGATGGACTACATATAGCTTTGTTAAGAAAATACTAAGCTGTCTTCCAAAATTGCTGCACTTTGCATTCTTATTAGTAATACATAGAAGTTTCTGTTGACCCACAACCTTCTCAGAAATTGTCTGTGTTTTGGATTTTCAGTTACTCTAATAGGTCTGTAGTGGCACCTTTTTTGTTTTAATTTGCAAATTCATTGATACCCTGTGATGTTGACTATCTGTTCAATATGTTTATTTCCCATCCATATACATTCTTTTGTGAGATGTTCAGAGATTTTGCATATTTTAATTGTGTTTTGCTTTCTAATTGCTGAGTATAAAGAGTCCTTTGTGTATTATGGATGGCAGCCCATTGTAGATCTGATTTTTAAATATTTTATCCTAGTCTATGGCTTATATTTTCATTTTCTATGCAGGTTTTTTGCACATTTTAAGATCAAACTGTTTTAGTCATATGGATACTAGTATGGAGGTTCCTCAGAAAATTAAAAATAGAACTAAGAGATGATTCAACAATCCCACTACTGGGCTTATACTCAAAGGAAATGAAATCAGTAGGCTGAAGAGAAGTCTTCATTCTTCATGTTTATAGAGTCCTATTCACAATAGCTAAGATAGGAGTCATTCTAAGTGTATATCAACAGATAAATGTGCATGTATATATAATGGAATAATATTCAGCCATACAAAATAACGGAACCTTGTTATTTTTGACAATACTGAAGAACCTGAAGGACATTATGGTAAGTGAAATAAGCCAGGCATAGAAGGATAAATACTGTATAATCCCTTCCATGTGGAATCCAAAAAGAGCTGGTCTCAATGAAGTTGAGAGTAAAATGGTGGCTTCTAGAAGCTTTCTGAGGCAGACAAGTTGGTGATAAGAAAACTGGACATTCACATGGAAAATAATTAAATTAGACCCTTATTTCTCACCATTTAGAAAAATCAACTCAAAACGAATTAAAGACTTAAGTGTAAGAACCCCAAACACTAGAAAGCATAGGAGAACTATTTTATAACATTGATCTGACCATTGATTTTTTTTGATAAGGCCTCAAAAGCAAAGGCAACAAAATAAATGAGATTATATCAAACTAAAAGGAAACAATCAACAAAGTGAAGAATTGACCTAAAGTATGGGAGAAAACACTTAAAACTACATATCTGATAAAGGGTTAATAGTTAAAACTCATAAGGAACTCAAACAACTCAACACAAAGAAAACAAATAATTCTATTTGAAATGGGCAAAAGACATAAATAGAACTTCTCAAAAGAAAACATACAAATAACAGGTACATTAAAAAAATGAACAAAACAACGACAAAAGTCTTACCTAACCACTAAATATCAAGGAAATGCAAATCAATTTCACAAAAAGATATCACCTAATACCTGTTAGAATGTTTATTATCAAAAAGAAAAAAGATAACAAGTGTTGGTAAGGATGTAAAGAAAAGGAAACCATTAAACACTGTTGGTGGGAATGTGAAGTAAAATGTTCAGTATGGAAAACAGTATAGAAGTTCCTCAAAGCATTAAAAATAGAACTACCATATAGCCCAGCAATCCCACTTCTGGAGATTATATATCCAAATAAAATGAAATTAATATATCAAAGAAATATCAGCATTTCCATGTATATTGCAGCACCATTTACAATAACCAAGATAGAGAATCAACTTAAGTGTCTAGAACTGATGAATGGATCAAGAAAATGTGGTATGTATAAACAATGGATTACTATTCAGTCAAAACAAGGAAGGAAAAACTGTTATTTGCGACACCTTGATGAAATCCTATAACATTAAGTAAAAATAAGTAAAATAAGCCAGGTACAGAAGGACAAGTACCACCCACATGTTGAATCTAATAAATCTGATCTCAAAAAAGTAGAGAGTAGAAGAGTATGTACTAAGGAATGGATGGTTAGAGGGGAGGGGAAAAAAGGCAAACGTTCATCAAAGGACACATAATTAGGAAGGAAGAAAATAAAAAATGCACCTAGATAGCTAAATATTTATAAATGAGAAGTGATAGCTAGGGGCTGTGGAGTAGTGGTAGAGAGAACAGGTGGGTGGGTGGGTGGGTGGGGGAATGGGAAATGATTACCCATAGTCATGGAGTTTCTTTTTTATGTTATACACATGCTTAAAGGTTTTTGCAGTAATGGTTATACAACTTTGTTGCATAATACAAACTACTGATTGTACCTTTTAAGAGGGTGAATTGCATGATATATGGATTATATTTTTAATAAAGATTTTTAAAAGAAAAAAATAGCAGCACTGCACAATGGAAGATGCCTCAAACACTGAATGATTGTGCCAAACATCACATCCCTATTTCAAAACCACTTTAGACCACAGTCATGGAAAGAAAGAAACACTACTAAACCAAGTTGTGTTGCAGCAGTCAGCTAACCTACAAAAAACATGCAGGTAAAGAAGTTCATTACAGAAACTAGGAAGTAGTCAGAAAAGATCTTTTCTTAAAGTTATGACAGGAGCAAAGAGTTTCAAGAGGAAGTAGTCGAATAAAACTGTTTACTAGGATTGCCAATATAGGGCTAAAGGTAACTAATTCTATGCTATCTGTATATATCAGATTATCCTCACTACCCTATTCTAATTTGTTTTTTTTTTTTGGCAAAATAAAGAGAATAAATTTTTCACAGTACTTGAAATGTCATGTTTTCAAAACAGGTTTGTGGGGAAAGAAAACTATATTTAATCCAATCTTATTTAACTCTAAAATATTCTGTTTGAAAGACTCTTTGTTCCTATGTACAGTCTTGATTTTTTCTGGGGAACTATTAACACTTCTAAATTTTATATTCCTCTAACTGCAGGTCTATCATATAAAATGTCTGCACATCACCTCTCTGCCGGGGTCCGGCTGCAGCAAAATAACCGGGGGGTGACGAATAACTTGTGCACGTTGATACAGCAGGAATGGGAGCCGTTTATTGTAGGGCAACAGAGCTATTTATACATTTTGCACAGCTTATCTTAATTAGCATAAACTAGATACATCAATCAACCAATAAGGAATCTCCACACTTAATGGCTCACTTTTGTTACTTCTCAAACCACTCCCTCTGACATTTTGCCAGGCACCATCCAGACTTGTTTACGAACTCTAACATTTCTCTGGCAAAATACCAGGTGTTATTTTTGACTTATATACAGACCTTAACACCTCTCTTCTAAAAAAAGAGCTCTTTCCATTTTGTTTTGATACCAATGAAGTAATACACAACAAAAAGGCAGGAGCAATGGAGACATTGATTCCTCAAAAATTGTTTTAAACTTTTTCTTTCTTTAGGCAGAGGTCAAGAATCTAAGTGGAACATTAATTCAGTTTCTGATATTTTAACTGAGGAACAATTTTAATTTTTGTCATGTATACAATTAATTTACAATTATCATTTATGTAAAAACAAAAATTTTAAAAATTTATTTAAAATCTGTGTGTGTACTTTTTTCCATCTCATTATAATTTTTTTCAAAGAAAAATTTAAAATATTCAGCGAATATCTATAAACTCACAACTAAGAATCTGAGTTTAACATTTTGCCCTATTTGCTTTATCACACATAGGCCCACACATCTTCTACCCAATGAGGAATCTACTTTTTTTTTTTTTTAAATAAAGTTAAGTTGTAGATACCTGGACACTTCACTCCTAAATATATCAGCAGTTGTATCATTGAATTAGAGTTCATTGTTTGCTTATAGTGTTTTATTTCTTGAGGTAGAATGCGTAGACCTTAGGAGTACTTTTGCTATGAAAAGATATTTTTGTTCTCCCCCAGATTCATATGTTGAAGCCTTACTGTGATGGAATTTGCAGATGAGGTCTTTGAGAAGTCATTAGGTTAGGACAGCTTCCATTTATTTGTTCTTTTTATATATACATGACATTGGAGTACATTTTGACATATTATTCATGCAAGGATTATAACTTTCTATTTTTGTGGTTGTACATGAAGTGGAGTTAAACGGGCCGTATATTCATATATAAACATAGAAAAGTTATGTATGATTCATTCATTTCCCATTTTAAAAAATATTTGTCAATGTTCCTTCAAATAGCTTCCCCCCCCTCAATTATGGAGTAGAATTCCACTGAGAGATTACAACTGTATATTTTATCTATTCCACCAGTGGTGAACCCCTGTTGCTTTTAGTTTTTAAGGGTGGGTTTTTTTTCTCTTACGACTAAAGCAATAAATAAATATTCCTGTGCATGTCTTTTTGTGATTTTCATACATCTTTACTAATTATACTAGAATTGGAATTGTGGGGGTATAGAGTGGTGGTGCATACTTATTGTTATTTATAACAAGCTGCTAGATCTTTTACAAAAGAACTATGCCATTTTACACTCCTACACTCATATATGAGGGTTCTGATTTACCTAAATTTTTGTTCAGATTTGCTACTGTCAGCCTTTTTAAACACTCGTATGAGAGTGTAGTGAAATCTGGCCGTATGATATGCTATCATATCATGACTATTCCATCCAAATGATTTTCTAATTTCCTGTTATTTCTCTTGACCCATGGATTATTTTAAAATATTCTGTTTAATATATTCCCCAAAACTTGGCAATTTTCTTCTTATCTGGTTTTTATAGATTTTAATTTAACCTAACAATAGATAGAGAAAACAATATATGATTTGAACTTTTTAAGATCTATTTTAAAATAAGTTTTAGGATCATAGCAAAATTGAGAGGAAGGTACAGAGAATCCCAGATACTCCCTACTCTTGACACATATATATCCTATCCCATTTTCAACAGCTCCCACGAGTGATAAATTTATGACAACTCATGACTCTATGATACATCATAATCACCCAAAGTTCACAGTTTACATTAGGGCACACTCTTATTGTTGTATGTCCTACAGATTTGGGAAAATATATGATGATAAGTGTCTAAAGGAGGACAAGATTCTGAATGGCCTTGGTGTATGCAGCTCTTCCTCCTATGGATTACAATTCTCAGGCAGTATATAACATCCTGAGTTAAGAGGGTTATATAAAGAGGTTATATAAATCTAACTTGGACTATTTTCATCTTGCCTAGTATAGGATGTCCTACACTTGAGCCCAGTGAGCTCAGAGTGCCTGATGCAGAAAACTCAAGAGTAATTTCTGGGTTCCTTTGCTGTGGTGCAAAGTGGGGCATGTGAAGATAACAATCCATCTGCTCTAGGCAGCCTTCCAGAGCTTTTGATGGCCTACTCATAGATTCTAGGCTTCTGAAAGTTCTCCCATCCTATACAAGTGATAAGTTTGTTTCACCTGACATGTTGTGTAAATGCTCTTGTTTTACCACTCATTCTGTCATCTGAGTATGTGCAAAACCTCTCAACAGACCTGAGAACCTGTGCAATAGCCACCACTGTAGTATCAGCAGACTATACTCACTCTTAATTCCTGTGTTCTATTTATCCCTTCTGGCCCCAAGTTTGAAAACAGCTGATGTTTTAACTGATTTAGTTTGGCCTTTTCTAGAATGTCATATAATTGTAATCAGATAGTACAACATCTTTTCATATTGGTTTATTTCACTTTGTAATAAACCTTTTTCTATGTCTTTTTATGGTTTGATAACTAACATTTTAGTACTGAATAATATTCCACTGTCCAGGTATGTTAGTTTATTTACCCAATGACTACACTTTGACATGGTGGTTTTATTTAGTTTTCCCATTTCTGACCACTCTTTCTCATTTCCTGCCTTTATTCTGGTTGTGTATTTCTTTTCATACTAACATATTACTAGCTTTTCTGCTCTTTCTTTGCAGTATTTAATTTATTCTGATGGGGAAAGGAGGGGTGGCATATCATAGCCTTAAAACTACACCACTTCATGAGAAATGAGAATGTTTCAATAATAGTTCCATTTACTACTTCTATAGCCAAAGGCTGTGTTTTGATTGGATTACATTTGCCACTTTCAAAATCAAAGGCTTTGGCTCTGAATTCAAGGAGAAACTATAAATCACACATTGTGGGTATATAAACACAACTCATCCAAATATCAAGACTTATTAATTGTCCAATGTGATAATTTTAGTTACTCAGCAATCATGTCATATACGTGTATATGTATATACAGTGCATCAATTTTTTGTAGGCTTTTCAAATACGTGATAGTATGATTATTTATTTTTTTTTTTAAAGAGGTTTTTAGTTTTCCTCCCTTCCCTCCTCTACCCCTCCCTAACAAGATTAGGGAGACAGTGTTCTTTTCTTCCCCTAAAACACACCCACTACAGAAGAGATGCCTGCTAAGGATCTGAAAAGTGAATTAACAAGTGAATCCTAATACACCATCAGTGCACCTGGAATCCCTCCCTACCAAAGCACAATTGGAATGTGACCCTTGAAGAGTTCCTTTAAACACTCCCCTGCCCCCATCAAGAGAGTCACAGCCTTTTTTACGGGAGTCCCCAGTGTTTCTCCTTTGGTAGCAAAGCAATAAACCTTTTTCTTATACAATAAGGAGACACACATCCAAGCAGGACCTCAGGAAACAAGAACTTTGAAAAGACGTTCATTATCCTATCAAACGGGAATCTATCTTGGATTTACCTAGTTAGCGGCTACTAGAGAGCAGGCACCGCTCCACGCCACAGGGGGCTTTTGCTGTGAACTCAAATAGCTTAATCACGCTGGTGGGGTGCAGGAGAGTGTACCAGGCACTTAGCGGAGCAAGAACTCTCAGGAAGCCCACAAAGTGTGGAAAAAAGGCAAGATCCAGCAAGGACCACACTCCCTCCCTCAGTTCTTCACAGAATCTCTTCCGGGAGGCGAGGCTAAAACGCAAGTCGTGATGCGCCTGCGCACTGACGGCTCAGCGTAAAGAACCAATAGGACAGATGGGTGGGCGGGTTGTAGGCCGATACTTGATTTCCGGTTCCGGTGGATCTCTGTGAGTCGGCTGCTGTGCTACGTGTCTTTAGCATCTGAAGTGGCAACCGAGCTGCTGGGCACGTGAGGATCTTCTTACCTGTAGGAAGGGGCTAACCCGAAGGGTAAGGGGGGACCGGGCGTGTCGGGACACCAGACTTTTGTGGCTGGCGTAAGCGGGCTTCTGGTTCCTACGGAGGCACTGGTGGGCGATGAGAGGATCCACCCGTTGAGGTCTGAGTCTGGATCCGGTCCCAATTTACCTTCCGGCACCACTTCCAGTGTAAACCTAGACCCAGAGCCGCGTCTACCCAGGGCTGAATCCTGGTCCATGGCTCAGCTTTGTAGTTCCTCATTCTTTGCCGTCTCTCAGAGCGAACTCTTGAGAACTCTTAAAATCGGGGGGGGGGGGGGGCTTCCAGTGTGTTGTGGTCAGAGATGAAGGCCTGTCGCCTGCATGGTTGGCAGTGTGTGTGTGTAATCCTGCCTTATAAAATTTCTGTATATAGGTCTAGCCCTGCCACCACTCCTTGTGGTGTATTGTAGTAGAGTTGATCTAGTTTTTAAATGAAGAGATCGTGATGGGTTCTTGAATCTCCTCAGACCTCCTCAGACCTTTGAATGCTATGTTCTTTGAAGTGAGGTTTTTTTTTTCTGTTTTTTTTTTTTTAAATTTGGCGGGGGGGGGGGAGTGTGCTAAGCATTTATCACGATGGCTTTGATTACATAAAGTTTAAAACCATAGGATTTCGGCAAAGTTAAGTGAAATACTGAGAAAATAACCGTTATTGTGTTTTTTGTTCCAGAACATTTTCAGAATTTCTAATAACTCGTGTTTAACTACCCTAGGCGAGGAAACTGGGGCTTATAGAGGCCAAGGATTTGAATCACTATCTGACTACTGTTTTAAGCACTAGAAATAGAATTAAATACCCTGCCCTTATTAGCTCTTTTACCAATGTCTTTGAATGACATTTCTATTAGCTTAATAAGCTCTCAAAAGAATCTGTATGATGAAGTACATAACCCTGTTTCCTTAAAAGCTGTGTGCACAACTAAAGGTTTGGAGTTTATTAGTCTTACAGAATCTGGATCCTACTTTTGCTAATCTTTGTGGGTTTGAAAATTTTACCTGTCTGTCCATTCCCCACAGTACACTCTGTATAGTGTGTAAGCATGGTTTATAACAATAAAGTTGAAATTTACATTTTCTTTCATTTAAGGCTCTTAATTTCTGAGTAGTTTAAAATAAAATACAGAAAGTACTTGTTAGATAGTTTGCTTCTTAGCAGAAACATTGAATGAAGAGTGGGTAAGGAATAGGATGTGCTGTCAATTGTGTAACCTTTTAATAGAGAAAGCCCCTTTATATTAAGTATGATTCTTTGTAAATAAGGATAACATCATTTGCTCTGATGCTTTCCTGGAATTTACAAAAAACCCATAAATTTAGACCTTGGAGTCTGCTTTTTTTGTTTAGTTTTGTTTTATGAGATGGAATAGAATGTCAGGCATGAATTCATGGCTGGTCTCATTTACATCTTTATGTAACTTAGCAAGTCTTTGTTATGTGATAAATAATATTCCTGAGCAACTTTTGTTTGTTTGCTTAAACAGGCAATCATGGATCAGGTAATGCAATTTGTTGAGCCAAGTCGGCAGTTTGTGAAGGACTCAATTCGTCTTGTTAAAAGATGCACCAAACCTGATAGAAAAGGTAATACCTTTAACATGAGAGAAAAAGTTAAAAATCTTTGCATTTTTTTCTAAGCATTGAATATAACATATTCCAGATTAGCAACCATTGCATTCCTTTCATCAATATATGATTTATTTTGTTTTATTGCTTCAAAACATTATCACTTCTTAAATTGTGTACAGTCTTCTAATTTTTTTTGTTCTGTGTTTTTGTTTGCCTTTTTTTTTTTGGCCTCCCCCCCTCCCGCGCCCACCCTCTTGGTATACTGGGCATGGAACCCAGAAGCAGTCTACCACTGAACTACCTCCTCAGCCCTTTGTTTTTTAATTTGAATAGGATGTTTCACTAAGTTGCCAAGCTGCTCTGCTCTGCTCCTGCATCAGCTTCCCAAAATCTGGGATTACAGGCATGCAGCACTGCTTTATATATTTGTTTATGTATTTTAAATGATCTAAGTTTAGTTATTACAGCTTTACTTTGCATGTTACACTTAAGTTAGTCATTTTATAATTCTTAGAATTTTTATGTCTTTTATATTACTTCTCTGGAAAAATCTCTAGAGCCTTCTCTGCTCTTTCCCCACCCAGTGAACAAAACTTTTAACATGAAACCAATAATGTAGGTTGTTGCCAACCTAGAAAGTATATTTTGTCTTGTATCATGATTCATGTGTTAAAAGGTACAGCAAAAGTAATATACTTTTATTCATTGAGTTAGGAACTCGGGATATAAAACAAAATATAATTTAATATTATGTGTAATACAATATATAAATAAATACGATAGGGAACAGTCCTTGTTCTCATGAAGCTAAGAATCTATCAGGGAACACTGTCATAAACAAGTCACTCCAATTGTGTTTTTAAATTACTGCTAGGGTAGGAAATAGGGAAGATACTAGGAGGTCTGGTTCATATAATGTAAGGACTGACCAAGTCAGGAGGTCAGGTAAAAATTTCCTGAGGAAATAACATGAAACTCAGACATACCAGAATTGAAGTCTTTTTATAAAATTGTGCTCAATGTAATTTGATTTTTTTAGAGCTTTAATGTTGGATTCATTATGATATACCAGAAATATATCATTGTTTCAAATATATCGAATATATACCGAAATTCTGATTTTATAATTAGAGTAAAAATTGTTACATTGAAACATTAAGAAAAATACCATGTGTTCTGTCTTCCATCCTTTTTTTTTTTTTTTTCCTTATTTAGGTCATTTGCTGAGAAAAGCAGATATTTTCAGTGCTTATTGATGAATTCACTATGAGAGACCTACACTTTCAATTTGTTTCCTTAAATATCAACAAAGTATGAAAATTTAAAACTTGTCCAAGTATTTACTATTAGTAGGTATATATTGGACAGGATAAGTTCCTAATAGGTATATAACTAGAATTAATAAAAGTTTATTTATATTACTGATAGTTTTACCCCCATACTTTCAATGACAATGCAAAAAGTTAATGTGAATTTTATGTTTTGAAATGCAGAATTCCAGAAGATTGCCATGGCAACAGCAATAGGATTTGCTATAATGGGATTCATTGGTTTCTTTGTGAAATTGATCCATATCCCTATTAATAACATCATTGTGTAAGTAAATTTTGTAGAACATATTTAAGAATGAATGAAAATTGAAACTATTTGAGTTGAAAATTAAGTCTATTTTATTAGAGCTATCTTGACTTCTTAATGTTGTAAGTATCTACTGATATTTATTATTTATATTACATACAGTTTTAATATCAATTTTGTGATCAAGGCTGAGTTTTCTTTGATAACTAAAATTTTTTAGGGTCATGGAAGTTACTTAAAGGGATTCAATGTCGTAAAGTATTCAGTGACAGAACCAATATTCAAGTACAATTTCTCATTATACTGTGTCTTGTGGATTTTTAAGATGCAAAAAAAAAACTTTATTTGAAAATTATTATTTTGATACAGTTCTGACTCTGAACCAGATTGTCTACATTCTTAAGGTTAGTTTTGTTACTAGGCGGTCATAACTTTGTGCAGTGTTTTAGCTTTTCTGTGTCCAATTCATTCAATGAGGATAGTAGTTCTTACTTGCTTTCTAGTAAAGATTAATGACTTAAGCCATTTAAGGCCTTGAGAAAATGATGTGGTTAAGGATTTAAATGGAAATTATTATTGTAATTAACTACTATTACTAACAGAAGGGTATTATAACCTTTAGGTATAAAGAGGAGGAGAGAACACTGAGAAATACTGAGATCTCTTTGTTCTTTTCCAAAGGCTTTTGCTTCTTAAATTCATTGCAAGAAAAATATTGTAATTGGGACACCTGATGAATCTAATTTTCAGTTTTAGTTAAGTTAGTGGAAGGTCTTGATAGGAGTTTCAGTACTTACTCTGTGATCTTGTGTTCATATTACTTTCTTAGTCTCATCTGCAGTTTGGGGGTTATAGTAACTCTCTTTATTTTATGATGTCTTAAAGTTTGCAACAATTATTTAGATAAGTTTTTTAAACTCTAAATCTCTTAAATACTAGGTATTTTGTCACTGATACTGGTGAAGGTTGTCTTATAAATATAGGTGGATTTCTTAAGTAAATTATAATGGTTATTAAGCAAAAGTTTCAGAAAGTGATATTTTAAGATCATGAAGAGTTGTAGCTGTAAGGAACCAAGTCACTCAAATCTCTGTCAGTTCAGAAATCCTTTTTATGTTACTAATGAGAAATGATAACTCTGGTTGTGGAACCTTGGAAGGAATACCAAATTAGAATTCCCAAACCCTAGACTGTTTCTGGGCTATAGTTGCCCAAGTAAAAAGGTGTAATAGAGTCTCCTGTCAAGTCCTTCTTTTTTTTTTTAATACTACGTTTTTCCCTACCCACACTTAGTAATTTATCTCTTTTGCCAGACTTCACTGTCTGCCTTAGGTCATACTTAGATATGTCTGCCTGTTACATTAAGATTATGAGTTCTGAGTAAAACCTGTTTGGTTATTTAATGTTACGCAAATATGTGATATATTTACATAAAAATAAATATATTTATAAATACACACACACATATATGTATATAGTAGAATATAGTCTAATGTTATCTTGTATCCATAAAACCCTGAATAACTGTTAGTTTAATTAAGTGATCAACTTCAGGTTTTTTATCTTTTTCCAGTGGTGATGGTGTTAATAATATAGAGAACTTACCCTGTGCCACATACTGTTCTTGTGTAATCCTCAGGAAGGAACTGAGACATGGAGAGACTAACTTAAATTGTATGGCTCATAAGTGGTGGAATAGCATATGAAACCTTTGGGATGCTTGTTGCTTAGAAAAACTTTCTTCTAGTTAAAAAATTATTTCAGTGTTAAGAGTTTAAGTCTATTTTTAGATACTTTTTAACCATAAAGTGAAGACCAAATAAAGTGTTTTGTGAGATAAGAAAAATATATTCTTTTCATGTTATGCCATGGAATCATAAATCACTGTTTAGTTCAGTGATGGCAAAGGAAATGTAACCAGCGGCTTCCCTTTGACTAGATTGAATTATTGTGACGTCTTTTTTTCTTTACAATTTTTTCCTCCTTATTTTACAATTATCGTCAAAATTAATGCCCACAGTACTATAATTTAAAGGAGTTGTGCATTTGCTGGGTCTGTTAGTTATATCAGTCTAATTCAATAACATAAGCTTTCATCTAGTAGTGGAATTATTTTTGTTTATTTAGTATCATAGTTTTAACTGTATATCCAACATTACAATTTTATTGTTTGTTTTTTGTGTTGTTGCTATTTTTCATGGAGCTAGGGATCCACATGCTAGGCAAGTGTGCAGCCACTGAGCAACATCCCTAACCCTATGCTTTTAAAGCTTAGGAAGTCTTCTGCAGAAAAGATAACTTGATTTTCATATGATTAAAAGAGGTTTTTGAATGATTGTGGCACAGTGTAGTGGGTGAGAACCATCTAGTGCTAGTCTGCAGTCTTTATTTTGAACTGTCTTGCTGACTGTATCAACCATTCTGTATTATAATTAATATTTGTTGTTATGTTCAGGAAGACATGAGTATTGTGGGTTTTAAAATACACCTGTTCAAAAAAACATCATCACTAGGGACTTTGCAGTTCTATGATTTTAAATCTCAGTGTGTCTTTTATGCTTATTTGGGGCAAAGTTAGTTATAGCTCTCAAATAACTGGTTTTTGATTTCATATTATTATAGTATGTTGCAGTTCAAATAATTTTACAATTAAAATCTTATATATACTAAATTCCATTTTTCTTTCTTTTACAGGGGTGGCTGAATGCTTTTTGACAAAGCTTTTCATCTTATGGATTAGTGAACAAATGAGGGTTTAAATGCTCATGAAGTAAAAGTTTGCCTGTTTACTTTTTTCTTCTGAGGTATTTTCTATTGCTAAATTAAAACCATTTCAAAAGAAACAAACTTCTCTTTTTTTTTCATCACAGACATCAGATTTTAATGAAAGAAAATAATGGCTGATTAATTTTTTTGAATATTTTCATTTATAAGGGAAATGAACAGGTCCTATGAAATAGCAATATTAGAGTGTTCATGTGGCTGTAAGAAAGTACCCAAGATTGGGTAATTTATAGATAATAGAATTTTTTCCCCCTACAATTCTAGAGGCTCTGAAGTCCGAGATCCAAGTACCAACATGTAGTATCTTCAGGGAAATAAAAATACATTGACGCTTTGACCATCACTTATCTTAAGGAGACCATAAAGCCAGCTTTTATTGATAGTTATTTAGCTTCTTAATAGAATAAAAAGGTGTACGCATGTGTGTATATTTTATGAGTATTTTGGGAGGTACATGTACATGTGTACATCTGTATGTATACATGTATACAAATATACTTGTTTATATTGAGCACATATGATGGAAATTATTCCAAAATACAAACTTTGCTGCTAATCATATTTTTTGTAGGATAAAATGAATCTGAAAATTAATTTTTTTGACATAGGGAATTATAAATTCCTATTTATAGCATACATTTGGACTGCTCAGTTATTTTGGTGACTTCATGGGTAGATAAGGTATTACATAAATATTTTGTATTTATCCATGTATGTAAAATGCAATTTGACCAAGAACTCTGGTGATAGAGCAGAATAATCTTCATAAACATGAGTTGAATTTCTTAAATAAGAAAAACTAGGGTTTTTTTGTTTTTTATTAACCATAGTCCCCGTGTATATGTATGTGTATGAGCTGGTACATTTGTGTTGTAAAACAGTACTTCAGCATGCATGTGACTCATCTGAGGGTGTTTTTTAAGATGATGATAATAATGATGATGATGATTTTGGTACTGGGGATTGAACCCAGGGGTGCTTAGCCACTGAGCCACACCTTTTTATTTTTATTTAGAGACAGGGTCTTGCTGAGTTGTTAAGTGCATTGCTAAATTGCTGAGGCTGGCTTTGAACTCATGATCCTCCTGCCTTAGCCTCCTGAGCCGCTGGGATTACAGTCATGTGCCACTGCACCTGGCTTTAAAATTATTTTCTAAATAACAATAGCAGAACATAGTAATCCCCTTCTTGTGGCAGTTTCCATGGCCCCTGGTGTTCTACGAGCAAATCCTTGACCAATGTGTTAAAATCTACTTTAATAACAAAAAAGACAGCACACATCAGAGAGGGAGAAGGTAATAGTACAGACAGTGGCAGAGCCTTGATCAGGGAGGGAAAGAAAGACTAGTTCCTATTTCAGTAGCTTTGGAACTGGTGGCAGGCATTGCATTACTCTGAAATCTGTTCTTTTGGCTATGTGTTAGAAAGGTTATGCTTATAGGGAAGGTACTTAATTCAGCCTGAGCATAAGAGGCATCTTGTAATTTTGTGCTTTAAACTGGCACCTGTATCAGAAAGCTACCTAAAATGAGCTGAGTTCTACCACTATTATACCAGGCATGACTTTCTGCTCTGTAAAAAGTCTGTGGGTAGATTTTCCCACTCTGGATATTTTTCAGTTTATTGTGCCTATGCCTATAACCTTTCCATAAACACTAGTCTAGTAGTGTGTGTATTTTTCCCTTATAATTTTAGTTTTATTTTTTGCCGTGTTGGTGGATTAATCCCAGGGTCTTGCTTATGAAACACAAATGCTCCACAAGTGTCACATCAGCTGCCCTCCATAATTTTTGGAGATCCTACTAGACCTTGCTTAAAAATATTTATTTTTAAATCAATCTTGCTTTTAGCACTATTTTTTAGAATTTTTACAAAACACCTAAAGAAAACTTCTGGAATATCTTGACTTCATGTTTTAGAGTTCATTAATTCTGAATTATAATACATTAATAATATTTATTAAAATGCATTTGCATTCTCCTCCCCATCAAAAAACAAAAACAAACCCTTACATGATTGTTCTTTACAAGTCCCTCAGAAAATTTTTTAAATGAATAGTATTTACTATAACTGTTGTCTCACCAGCATAGCTTGGATCCTATGCTTTATAGGGTTGATGATAATTTTATAAGGTTTTCAAACAATTTCTTCATTAATCCTCACAATCACTTACTTAGTGATGTTGATATTATATTCTTCAAAATATATTCACAGTTCACAATTCATCCCCTCTACTGCCACTACCCCATCCCACCTGAATTTTACTGTATAGTTTCTTAAAGGCTGATTCTGGGGGGAAAATGTGTATATTAATGTTAAATTTGTAGACATAATAAGAAAGTTTTTCTAGAAAACATTTGAAAATTACTTACCCTGGTTCTTGATGATGTAGTTTTATGTTAATCTTGTTTGTTCAAGTACATTCTCAAATTCATATAGTTGGCATATTACCTATTATTAGCATAAATACATTGCCCTGTTCTGATTAGGGCATCATATGATTTGGTATTCAATAAATTTGCTTATTATAAATAAGACGGGTATTGAAAAACTACATTGTATTGCTTACTTCCTGCCAATAAATTCCTTTTTTCTTCTAAGTATTTAATTTAAAAAAAAAAAAAAGAGTAAGCCATAAAAATATGATTGACAGTTCTTTGGGGAAGTCATTTATCCGTTCTTGATTTGTTCTTTGCTCTTTCCCTGCTCTCAACTGTGTCCTAGGGACTGACCCCTGCAATCTGCCATTTCTAGACTCTTAGAAGGTAGTTTCAGGTATAGGGAGGTAATGGCAGAGGGGACAACTGAGAGTGTTTCTCCTGCTCATGAGCATTTCCAACAGTAGTTTAGCTGGCTCTGCTCCTGCTGGATGGCCTTGACACCTAGCCTTATTGAACTCTACCTTCTCCCATCATTAACTCCAGAGCTGAGGGTGCTATTATTTCCTAAGTTTACTGATTTGAGGATTTCCTCATCATTCCTTCTCTGCCTTTTTTAACTTTTCAACACATTTGAAACCAACTCCCAATATTAACATTTTCTGTCTGATACAGCATGGATTATATTCTTTTTCTTGGTTGAACCCTTACTAACCCATCTTTGGAGTTTTGTAGAACCATAAAATTTACTTCAGATTGATTGGCAAGATGCTGGCCATTATGCTTGGGTTCTTCTAAATGATAGGATGGGACATATTTTTCTGGGGCCAGTCAATATTTTTGAACAAAATATTTCAATTTCATTTTGCCTAGGGAATAGATAATTTGACTGCCAGTGTTCTCTGCTTATAGTGAGGTATGGAAATAGGACCTTGTTTATTTCCAGCATAATTTTTAATCCAGGGTATAAGCTGGTTTTTGTTTTATATTAGCTTAGTATTTATTTCTGTTTATAGTACAGGATGTCCATATTAGGTTAATAAAGTTTGTTGCTGAAACTAGTTAGAGCTTTATTTTAGGAAAAATAACAATAGAAACAGTGCAGAGGATATGTTATTGAAGTAACATTGAAGGCAAGGAAAATAATTTGCAGTCTAAGGTCCTAAGAGATGAAATTATCCTGAATTAAGGGAGCAGCACCACATACCAACAACAAAGATGTTGTGTCCGCCGAGAACTAAGAAAAAATGAATAAATGTTAAAATTCTCTCTCTCTCTCTGTCCCCCTCACTCTCTCTGAAAAAAAAAAAGAAAAGAAAAGAATGCTAGTAGAAGAAAAGGAGAAATCATGGATATGGATCACAGAGACAGAGACTAGAATTAGAAGACAATAGAGTATGAAGGAAGACAGTGATATAAAGCAGTATCACCACATAGGAGCTATGTTTTCTTGGATAAATCATAGTCTCTATGCCTCAGTTCCCATATCTGTAAAAATACAGAATTGTAAAAATTATATGTAAAGTACTTAGACTTTCAGAAATAGAATGTTAATAACTAACATTAGTACAAAAAGCAGGATATTAGAGGACTTTGGAGTCAGATGGGTCATGGCTCTGGCTATTGGCAGCCACAGGTCATAGGTAAGTTTGTGGTTGCTAACTTATTGTAAAATGGGAAAATGCATGTCACATAAGGTTGTTGTAAATCTTCAATTGACAGTTCAAGAAATTCCTTTTACAATGGGTAGAAGAAAGTAATTGTATAATAAATGATTATTCTTATTTTTGAATTGATGTCAAACTTGTATTCAAATTATATACAACATGACTGAACAATTTAAAACGAATAATAAAACAAATACTTAAGTATTCTCTACTTTAAAAAATCCTATTTTAAGAAACCCCACTGTGTTCCCCAATTCCATTTCCCTCTTTTTCTTATATATAACTATTTTAAGTTTTCTGTTTTTTCTTTAGGTGGTGGGTAATATGTATGTGTGCATGATCAACAGACTGTTTAATTCCTCTGTTCTTAGAGTTCATATAATTTGAACACTGTTTGTGTTCTCTGATTTCCCTTCTCATTCAATATTTTGATATTCATACACACACATAACCATAGTCTTATTAGCACATTTATTCTTAACTGCTGTTCAACCTTTCCATTGTAAAATTATTCTAGAACTCTAGAGTAAAAACAGCAGGATCAAGTGTGTGTATATTCAAACTTGGTAGTGCTGGTCATTTTCTGAGGTATATGCTAACTTCTACTTTTCTTGCAAAAGACTCTTTTGTTTTTCATTCTGCTGGTATTGTGTTGCACCTATGTTCTTTTGTTTGTGGCAGGTATTTAGTGTATGGAATCTTTGAAGGAATTCTTAATTTAGTAATTTTACTATATCAATATTTTTACTTAAAATTTATAACATTTGTGTCTGCTTGTTATATTTAATAATGTCAGATTCAGGATGACAAAGTCTCATCTTCACAGATAGAGAGTTCTAAGACCCTCTCTTTACTCTTGGTAGTGGTGCTACAGAGCAGGATTTCTCAAACTTGAGTTTGCAGTTGAATCATTTGAAGATCTGGCTGCAGATTCTAATGCAGGAAGTGTAAAATTGGGGCTAGATGTTTTGCATTTCTATAGACTTTGCAGAAGCTCAAGTAGTACTGGTGCTACTTTGAGGAACAAAGGTAGTGGATGGAAAATAAGTTATCAAGATTCTATTGACTCCTACAGTGGAGACATTGTGTGTGTGTGTGTGTGTGTGTGCGTGCATGAATGTATATATGTAAGTATATATATATATATAAAATCTTTATGGACCATTTGGTTTTATCTGGTGAGAATGAGAAAGGTTTCGCTGAAAAACTTTTATTGAAGGAAAACTTTAAAGATGCATTAGGTTTCAAAAAGCAGATGTTGGAGGTAACCTGGATTTCCTCTCAAAGGATTCATAAAATATTGTGTTCCAAAAGGCTTCCTGGATCTGGCATATTGCTTCAAGGGAAAGTATCTTAACATATCTAGAAATATTAATTTTGTGTTTATATACCTGATCACTTGAAAATTAATTTTCATCTAATCAGTCAGAGGCAACAACTTGCCTGAAGAAGAAGGGCTGTCTCCAGAGAATGGTGGAAAAGTTCCCAGGGGGACGGGGAATTCAACTTGGGAGTAGCTGTTTCTTGGCACACGTCACAAAAGAATTTCATCAAAGCCAGATAAAGGCATACATATACAGGTTTATTTAGGAAGTATATACACATTCAAGGGAGAATGTAGGCTGTCTTTAGAATGAGAAGCCCCTTTGGGTTGGAGGCCAATATTTATAGAAGGGCTATACTTAGGGGCTGTGCTGGAGATGGAGCCAGGGTGGAGTCACAAAATTTCATGCTAGTTTCCCCTGTCCTTGCATATTTACGACATTTTACAAGGGCATGGCCCAATGGAATGTTCCTCAAGATTTACAACTATCCTCTGTGCATCTCAGTGGCTCATGGGCATTTCCTTTAAGACTTGGTATCTCTCTCTTAATTCTAAATTTCTGTTACAGTGTGGAGTGAATAAAAAGAACTATATGCACAGTCAAAGTTTAAAGCAAAGGTAATTTTTGGGGGGGGGGTGTTGCTACTGGGGAATTCCAAGGACAGTGTACCGCTCAGTTGCATGCCCCTTACTTCCCCCTTTTGTAAATTTTGAGAAAATATCACACTAGGTTGCTTTATGTGCTTTATGTGGACAATTTTCACACTTTTGCAAAGAACTACAACACCCATAAGCATTCCCAGAATGATAGCCTTGGAGCTGGAGGGGTGGCAGAGATGTGGATTATGGTAACAGGTATTTGATTGGGACTGGACAACTGTTACACAACTGATTCCTGCCATAGCAGAGATCTTGTTTTCACCAATATTGCCCAAGAACACTAATGCCTGATCCACAGCAAGTGCTCAAATATTGATTGGTTAATGGGTACTATATTCTCTTAAACCCCTTCATTTTGCACTTCAAAAAAATACCTGAACATACCTTATATATTTCAGAGATATGATAAATTATGATATATGGTGTATTAAGAATTGTAATGCAAAAATAAATATTACAAAAAAAATTTCTAGCCAGTCTATATTATATTTGAGGACCACCCCAAAAGATTGGATAAGGAGATCTTGCGTTACTCTTACTACTCAAATCATAGGCATGATGCAGTTCAGAATAATGTAAGTAACTACAAATATATGGCAAAGAAAAAAGGATTCCTTATAATGAAATGAACATTTTAGCCAAAAATTTCCTTTTGGCCTCATAACTAATATTACACCGACAATCACAAAGATTACAATGGTCTAGGAGCTAAGTGGAGAGAATTATACAAGTGAAGATAATTTGAAGATTGAAGACTGTAGTACTTTGTGATACTTAAAAATTTTAAGAAAAAACGAATATCCAAGAAGGATCTCAAGGGACTAACTGGCTTCAAATTAAAAACAGTCTAGTAACCATTTGCTGAATGGGTCACAAGAACTTTCTTACTGGAAAATCACAAAACAATTTAGTGGCTCCTGGCTGGGCATGTTCCTGTTTCAAATGCCAAGATAAACAGCTTTTGGAAAGTCCAATTCTGCCTCCAAGATCTGACCAATGAGGTGTGACCTGGTGTCAACCAGTCAAGACTGAGCACTTCCTCATTTGCATAGCAGATCCAGTGAGTACCTGGGCAGCCTCTCTCTTTGTTCCTTCAGAGTCCTTTCCCTTTTGTATCTGACAGGAATGTCTCCCCAGTTTGCAAGAGTTTTTTTTTTTTTTTTTTTTTTTTTTTAACTAAAGCCTCTTTGTTTATATTAATTTCTTTCTCAGTGAATTTTTTTACAACATGTTTAAAGAGGCACTAACTACTTAAAATGGGAAATATTTTATATTTTTTCTCAGAGAAAATGGACGTAGGTTGACAGCCCACAGTTTTGTAGAGAGGGTTTTGAACCTCATTAGGGACTGGGTTTTCTCTGATCCTTGAATGTAAGTGAATCTCAATTGTTAGGCATCAGGCATTCTGCAAAGGCTTTAGTTTTCTTCTACTTTAGTCTCTACAGTGTGGTACAATATCCCTTTCCTCTTCTCTACCTTTCTCTGGACTGTTTTTCTAGTCTCAGTTGAAAGGTCACTTCTCTCCGGTGAACTTTTTTGACCAAAAAAACAAGTTGTGGACTTTACTGTGTGCTGCCCTAGAGCTCTGTGTCTATTTTCTCATAACATACAGTACAATTTATTAAGAACATGAGTTCAATTATGTTTGTGTGATTTTCATGCTGGTAGGGGGCAAGTCCTTTGTCATTCTTTCTTTTCATTCCTGTTGAATTCACTGGGCCTTGTGTGGGAATATGCAGAGAAACAAAACACAGGAGCCTTTGAGAGATTGGTTTGCCTTCAGTTCCTACTTCCTATGGAGCTCATTTTTTTGTTTCTTTTGGGAAGTTTCTCTGTGAGTTTTTGGTCTATGTTTACAAGACAGGTTTCACTTGAGCTTGGCATGTGTGGATCTCTCTTCTTTGTAACTGAGGAGCCCACAAGAAGTTAATTCATGAATAGATAATATCATGGATATTTCTATATCTTTCTATTTTACCAGTATTTTGAAATGCCATTGTCAAAGTAAAATGCTATTTCATTTCAGAACACTTGATTAGACACATTCTTACAATAGATAGAGTATATGATAAGCACACAACCATGTAAACTGTCTCCCCCTCCCCACAGCCCCTTCCAAGACTCAGAAGATGGAAGGTAGGGTAGGGGTTTTCCTTGATCCTATTGCCATGACTTGGCTCCTCTCCCAGCTTTACTCTAATCCTTCCAAACTATTACCTACTCTCTTCTGATAATAGATTTTGTGTCTATTTTATGCAAAATAAATTTTGAGCTTTTAAAAATTCTTTTATATCAAGTTCAAATACATTTTTAGTTTCTAGTAAGTAAACATTCTTAAATCAAGGCCTAATGATTGTTGGAAAAAATGTTTCCCTACTATACAGTAAGGGCATTTTATATTAGGTTCTTGATTTATATCATATATGTTTTGGAAAGCCAGACTACTACTCTGAGCAGGAGGAGAGCGTGTTTTAGTTCAACTATCTGAAGGCCCTGGGTCTTTGGCGACATGTATCCATGAAAAGTAAGGGTCTTGGCAGAAGTCAGAATCTTAAGCTTTATGGTGTTTCACACTATTTTGAAATTGGGACATATACAATTACATGACAGAAACCATGCATCTGTGGTCTTACTAGAAAACACAAACATCCCCATATTTTCAGTTCTTAGGTCAAGTCGAGGGTTATTAAGACCAGATTGTCATTTGAGGAAATTGTGATTTTAGCACTCGGCATTCCTTGGCTCCCTTTGGAATCATTCAAAATCAGTTTCCTACCATCAGTGCTGCAAAATTGACATTTTGTGTAGAAGTACTTCTTCTACCATTGGTACTATAAACTGATTTTTTTTTGTCTCTTTCAAAATTCTCTTCTAATGGCAATTATCAAGAATACAAATAAAAATAAATGTTGGCCAGAGTGTGGGGGAAAAGATACACTCATACATTGCTGGTGGGAGTGCAGATTGGTGCAATTATTCTAGTAAGCAATATGGGGATTCCTCAGAAAACTTGGAATGGAACCACCATTTGATCCAGTTATCATACTCCTTGGAAGACTAGAAATACGTTGGATTCGACAAATGGGAATGAAGGGAAGGTAGGGGGAATGGGAATAGGAAAGAAAGTAGAATTAACTGGACATTACTTTCCTCTATGCATATATGAGTACACAACCAATGTAATTCCATATCATGTACAACCAGAGGAATGTTATACTCCACATATGTATAATATATGTCAAAATACACTCTACTGTTATATATAACTAATAATAACAAATTTAAAAAAAAAATTTTAAGGTACTCATTCTGCCAAAAGAGTATTTCTAATCTGTTTGTCATGGACGCATCTTGTCAATACAATCGCTTTCCCCACCATTATTTCCTCTTAGTCCTATCTCATAGCATTCCCAGTATCTTTTTATTGCATGAAATACCTGCTGTGATTCTAAAATTCACATGTAGATGTGAAATAATAATGAATGAATAATTAGTGAGATGTACTATTGTTTTCATGTTACTGTGCTTATGTCAGGGAACTGGAATAAATTTGGTTCACAAATTTTCTTGTTTAAAATTTAGATTTGCTTCTTTTAGTGAAAGAAATTTATAAGGGAAAAAAATTTGTATAATCCTTTGTTATTCTGTTTTTTCACTATTGTACAGATATAATATTCAAACCAGCATAAAAGTATTGATGTTCTATTGAACCAACAGTAAGATTTTCTGTATTAAAAGTTTCTGTTGCTTAAAAGCCATCAGAATTTCATTTATGCAATGTTTTGTCAAGATGCTACAATACTTTTACATTTATCTTCAACTCATTTAAAATCTAGATTTGAAGTTTCATTTTTTATCTCTGTATACAGATTAAGATGTTTATTATAAAACTGAATTTATTATCTAGCCAATTTCACTTAATGTGAACTTTACTTGGTAAAAAGGAAATAGAGCATCAATAGATACTTTTATCATCAATAGGATACAATTATCTAGGTGATGATTTAATAGAAGAATAATATCAGAAGTACTGTGCCAGAAGAGCTATTTTAAGACCAAATGACAGTTTTATGTAAAAAGCACATAGAGAAGGCAGAGATTCATTAACCTGTGCTTAGTATTAAGTAGTTCACCTTTTTTATTTCATGCTTAAGCAATCATAAACATAAGTGATATGGATGATAAATATACTTTATTTCTACAAAATCAAATAAAGAATGTTATGTTTAGAGAAAAATTCTGTGTTTTAGAAACTTTGCTGAAACACAGCACTTATCAAGAATAAAGCTAAAGAAAAGACATACTTTATGGCCAGCTCCTCCCAACTTGTTCTCTTTCATAAAATCTGACACATCTTTTGGAAAATTCTGTTAAAATGCATGGAAATGACTTTATTGCTTTGATCTGGACATTCATAAAATAAAAGTTATTGTGCTATAATATGAAATGTGCTATTTTATGTTTGTAATAAAATAGGTTAACAATTTAGAAATTGTTCCATTTATAATTTACTATCAGAATTTATGAAATGTCAAAAGCACAGAAAGTTACAGTCTTCATGGTGATTATTGCTGAAGCCTTTATTTGGCATCAGTTCTGGAGTGGTATCATTTGTTCTATTTTAAAATGCCAGATTTAAAGACCCAAGGGTAAGGATCTGAATTCATTTGAATGTGAAAAGAAAGCCCTTGGTGAATTTCCTCAGCCAGAAAGCTATAGGTTATTTTCTCCTACTTAGAAATTCCACTGTATAAAACTAAGATGTGGAACACATTAAAAAAAAAGTCACCTCAAATTCAGCACCTCTTTCCAAAAGTAGTTGACAAAGTTAAAAAAGATTAGCTGTATACCTTTTAAACTATGAAGAAACCAGTCTCCAAATATCAATGTGTGTGTTTGAGATCACATTTTTAAAACATCAAAAAATGCTTAATTTTTGTAAATTATAGTCAACTAGAAGCAATCATTTGTTCAGGTCAGATTTTTCTCTTAAAATTTCTGTAATTTTAATTGTGGGGTTTTCAGTGGCACATCTACTTACTTACAGGTTATTAGCTAAGTGTTATTTATTGTAAACCATTGCAGAGTTTGGTGGCCTGACCATAAAGATTTATTATTTCTTACAGTTTCTTGGGTAACTGTAAGAAATAGCTGAGGCTGAGTGGTTATCTTGATGACCTTGTTTGTAGTCTTTTATGTAGAAGAATTCAGCTGGAGTTAGACTGGAACTAGGATATTCTAGGGGACTTTTCATTCTTCAAAACTTCTCTCTTTACTGTGATATAAATAATTTAATGTTCTAGTTTGAACTTTCTTATATCCAAGTGGATGAACTCAAAAAGAAGAAAATTGGAATTATAATTCTCTTTAGGCATAGGTTTGGAAGTCTCAGAACATGACATTCACTATTTTCTGTTGTAAAAGTCAAGTTGCAGGTCCACCCAGATTCAAGGCAGGGGAAATAAATTTCATTGATAGGATGAGAGACATGCTTGTACAGGAAGAGAAAAAAATCAACAACAACTTCTTTCTTTAGACCCTAGATTAGTAATATTTATTTGTCAGTTACAAAATATCTATTGAACCCTGCAATGGAAAAGTGGAGATAGAGTCAAGAAATGACATAGCTCCTATCTTTGTGATAGTTACAATGTTGTAGAGAAGACAATTAAACAAGTGTATAGCATTTGAATTTCTAGCAAAAGGTAGATTAAATAACAGACAAATATAAAATACAGAATAAATTTTGATAAAAGTTTTGAATTTCTAGCCAGAAAAATTTCAAGTGACATAAATAAAAAGGATATTCATTTATGTGTATTAAATATGCACAATGATACTTTGGTGGCTTGTGAAGAAATCAGGATATACATTTAAACTGCTGATTCTTGAATATGCACATGGACAGACAAGGTAGAAAGTAGAAACTGTGATTACTGCATCTTGCATGTAATGGGTCTAAAATTTCTAGGTGAGCCTTAAGGAAGTTTACCTGTATAAAAATTTCAGTTTAGCATTGAAACTCTATTACTGATCAACTGATAGGCATAGAGACAATAAATCATGAAATAGGTGGATGAACATTAAAAATTAACAAAATAAAACCTGTTTATATCTGTAAAACTGATTATATTTGCAAGGGAGATGCATAATTATAAGTCACTACATCCAGGAAAACCCAAATATATGGTTTCCTTAGTATTTCTAATTCTCCTTGTCAAGATGTAATTTTACAGTTGAGGAATTAATTTTTACCATGATTAATGTTGTCTAGGGATAGTTGATATTATGTTTTTATCATATTTTCAAGGAATCAGATCTAGAAATATTACTGTCAAATTCTCATGTATAAAGGGGAAGAATTTGTTACATTTTATGCATACCACCTCAAATTATTCATGATGCTAGTTCAGCCATTCACTGTCCCTCAGCCACAAGAGTGCAATGTTGATTTCAAAAGGGATTATAGGTGGAAAACTCAAATTCAGTGAAACTGAGGTTAATATTAACAGTGAAACTTAATCAGTGGTAATGGTGGTTATCGGGATGATCTCATATTCTTCATTATATTCTGTTTTGAAACATATAAATGTTTGTTGGTTATAGTGTCCCAATCCATCTCAGTTATTGAATCTTTTCCCCATACTATCCCTATCCTTTTTTTTTTTTACAAACAGAAATGTAAAATATATGCAGCAAAGTATACACTTCCTGAATATGCAGCTCAATTAATTTTCACATGGGTATTCATCCATACAAACACTACTCAAATCAAGACAGAACTTTTCCAGCCTGCTATTCACTCTTCTTATGCATTCTCAGTATACTATGCCTGTGTTTGGAGTTGAACATTACCCCCATATGACTGTTTTGTGTTTGTATGTATGGGTTTGTGTGGGGGTGGGAGATTTCTTTGTGATCATCCTTAAACATAAAGTAAGTGATAAAATTTGGAAAGTGACCACATAGTCAAACCTACATCTGGAGCTACTTAGGGGTCCTCCTTACAGTAATTAAGGAACAGATTTGGGGGATTATAGCCATGCAAACCACACATCAGACTATAAACATCATTGTCTGCAAGAAAACCACAGGGGAGAGAGGATGAGTGGAAATCTATCCAGGACTACTGGATAATGTACCTTTTCCTGTTATAACCCCAAACCCCTACATGTAATAAAAATCAGCATTTGGATGAGGCCCAAATTATATGGTATACTTCTGGCAATAGTGCTAGAACAATGCCAGTGGTAGAAATTAAATGATTAGATTATGATTTTGTAAACAGTATACTGTGTAACCAGCCTAACATTGGAAAGATAGTTCTAAAATGTTTATCAAGTATATCCCTAATGTAAGTTTCAATATCTTAGATTTTATATATATATATATATAACTCCATATTTGTAGCTATTTTTAGAGTCTCATTTCTTTCTCACTTTGAATGCAGCTGCATACATTTTTAGACAAAATTGCTCATATTTATATATTTTTCCATCTTAACCTGAATTACTCTGGCATTATTATAGGAAAAAAGATTGATTTTTAGGTTTTCAGTTGTAGATGGATACAATGACTTTATTTTATTCATTTATTTTTATTTGGTGCTGAGGATCAAACTCAGTGCTTCACGCATGCTAGGCAAGCACTCTACTACTGAGCCACAACCCCAGACCCAGTAAGAGTATTCTTAAAGATTTGTTTCTTTTTTCCCCCCAACCAAACTCTTATTTGGAGTGATTTACTTCTTGCTCTATGTGCACCAGCAATATTTAATTAGTATTTTACACATTGAGGAACTTTCTTCCCTAGAACTCAGGAGTCTAACTTGATAACGGGTCTATTAGCCAATGAAGTTCCACCTACAATATATATATATATATTGATATTTTAAAACAAATATCAAAGAAAAAATGCTACTCATGAATTGATATTTGTTTTAAAATTACAATAGAATATATAGACATTTAAATTGTAAATACTTTAATTCAACATATTTTTATTGACTATATCTTAGGAAAATACCAAAATTTATTTAACCATTAGCAACTGTTTCATATAAATGCATAGAGATGCATACATTTAATGATTTTGTATGTTTTTTCAAATTGTCTTCTCCATGTTTATTATCATAATTGTCATAGGAGCAGTGTATAGGAAATACTAATGTTGTGTATTACAATCTCTTAAGGAATGTATGCCTTTTTGGTAGATTGATATTTCTTGATTGCAGTTATTTGCTTTTAATTGATTAATGGTACTGTTGAACTTGTTTTTATTTGTTTATTTGCAAATTCACTTTTCGTTTTGTGAATTTCATGGTTGTGGCTTCTGCTTATGGTTCTATTCTGAAAAAAAAATTGTCTTTTCCCCATTAGTTTGTTAGAATTCTTTGCGTATCAGAAGTATGTTGACTTTCCTGTCTGTTGTATGTTTCAGATCTTTTAAACCAAGAGAATTCTTATTGTTGAGCACATAATTATTGATTGCTTCTCTGAAAAAGGCAGAGAAGTTCAACAGGTTGATATTAGACAGAAGAGTATTTTTTGAAGGTTCTTTACTTTCTGCACAAGTAGCATTGATGATTGTTTTTTTCACTTTTTTTATTGGTTCATTATAGTTGTACATAATGATGGAATTTGTTGTTACATCATACATGCATACAGTATAAGAGTATAATTTGGCCAATAGCATTGATGGTTGAGTACAATCTGCATTGAATTTAGACTTTGTTGCATTTCTTTTATGTTTCCTTTATCCAAACAGAATTGGAGAATACTACTGTCTTCAGATGATTGAACAAAAATGAAGCCAATTCATTGTGAAATTTTGTAGACACAATTCCATCACTGTTTTTCCTGTAGGTGAAGTGACCTGCCTTCCTCTTTTTAAAAATGTTTTTGTTAATGATTATGTATATACATAATATTGAGGTTCATTTTAATTAATTAATTAACTAAATAATTAAATTAAAAAGGAGGTTCATTTTGACACAATCATACTAAATGGAATAAAATGGCTCCATTTTATTCCCCAGTACTTCCTCTTTCCCTTCCCTTGTTTTTCTTTCTCCACTCTACTTGTCTTTCTATTAGTGTTTTAAATTGGTGCTTTATATATACAGGTGAAATTAACTAGTATATTCATATGTACATTTCATAATTTGATCAATTTCCCTTCTCCCATTCCTCCTACCTTCTTCTCTATCCCTTTTCTCTACTAATTTCTGTTCTACTTTCCTAGGGGCCCCTCCTTTTTTCCCCCTTATTTTGCTTTAGGTTCCACATATGAAAGAAAACATTTGTCTCTTGACTTTCTGAATCTGACCTATTTCAATTAGCACGATTTTTTCCAGTTCCAGCCATTTACCAGCAAATGACATAATTTAATTGTTTACTCAACTATATATAATATAAATTTGTTTACTCAACTATATATAATATAATTATTTTACTCAACTATAAAGTTGAGTAAAATTCCATTTTGTATACATACCACATTTCTTACCCATTCATCTGTTTGTGGACATTTGGTTCCATAACTAGCTATTGTGAATTGTGCAACCATAAATATTGACGTGCCTATATCACTATAGCATGCTGATTTTAGTTTTTTTGGATAAATACTAAGGAGTGGCATAGATGGGTTATATGGAGTTTCCCTACCTAGTCTTTTAAGGAATCACCATACTGTTTTCCAAAATAGTTGTACTTATTTTCAGTCCCATCAACAATGTATGAGTGTACCTTTTCCCCCACATTCTTGTCAGCATTTATTATTATTAGTGTTCTTAATGGTTGCCATTCTATTTGGAGTGAGATGAAACCTCAATCTAGTTTTTGTTTTGTTTTGTTTGTTTGTTTTTATCAATACCAAGCAATAAGAGCAATACTGTGCAGAATCTTTTAAATTTAATTTCAGTCCACTTATTTCTTGAGTTTTAGCGGTCTTGTTAAGGAAGTTGGTGTGTACACCAAATTTTCTCCTAGTAGTTGCAGTTTCTGGTCTAATTCCTAGATCTTTAAGCCACTTTGAATTGAGTGAAGGATAGGGATCTAGTTTAATTCTTCTACATATGTATATTCAGTTTTCCTAGCATCATTTGTTATAAAAAGGTTATTTTTCCTCAAAATGTTTTTTGTTAAGACAAGCACATTTGTCAAGAATTGGATGACCCTATCTATGTGGATTTGTCTCTGTGTTCCATGTCCTTTTTTTTTTTTTTTTTTTTTTTTTTTTTTTTTTAATGCCAGTATCATTCTGGTTTTGGTGCTGTAGGTCTGTAGTATAATTCAAGGTCCTGTATTGTGATTCATCCAGCATTGTTGCTCTTATTGCTTGGCATTGATATGGTTCTTCCAGGTCTGTTATTCTTTCATATGAAAATAAGATGTTTTTTTCCTAGTTCTGTGATGAATATCATTAGTATTTTGATGAGAATTGTATTAATTCTTTAGTTCACTTTTGATAATAAGGCCATTTTGACAACACCAATTCTGCCTATTCAAGAACATGAGAGGTCTTTCCATCTTCTGAGGTCTTCAATAATTTCTTTCTTCAGTGTTCTTTAATTTTCTTTGTAGAAAATTTTCACCTCCTTGGTTAGATTTATTCCCAAATATTTTCTTTTCCCTTGAGGTTACTGTGAATGGAATCATTTTTCTGATTTCTTTCTCAGCAGTTTCATTATTGTATTGTAGAAAAGCAATTGATTTATGTATGTTGATCTTGTATAATGATACTTTAATAAATTATTTATCATTTCTAGAAGTCTTCTGGTGGAGTTTGGGGGTCTTATAACACAGGCTCAGCAAACAGAGATAATTTGACTTCTTTTCCCATTTATATCCCTTTAATTTCCTTTTCTTGCCTGATTGCTTTGCTGGAGTTTCAAGAATTATGTTGAATGGGAGTGCTTGGAGTGGACATTTTTAGTTTTTCTCCATTCAGTATGATGTTGGCCTTGGGTTTGTTTTGTATAGCTTTTACAATATTGAGTTAAGCTCCTTCTATCCCTAGTTTCTCAAGCATTTTTTAACATGAATGGGTGCTGGATTTTATCAAATTCTTTCTCTGCATCTATTGAAGTGATCACGTGATTCTTGTCCTTAATTCTATTTATGTGGTGTAGCACATTTATTGATTTGCCTATGTTGAACCAACTTTATGTCCTTGAGGTTTAAACCCACTTGATCATGGTATACTATTTTCTTAATGTGTTCTTGAATCCAGTTTGCCAGTATTTTATTAAGTATTTTGCTCCTACATTCACCAAAGATATTAATCTGAAGTTTTCATGTCTTGATGCTTTTGTCTGGTTTGGGTATCAGGGTGAGATTGGCTTCATAGAATGAATTTGGGATTGTTCCCTCCCTTTCATGGAATAATTTGAGGATGATTGGCATTATTTCTTCTTTAAAGGTCTGGTGGAATTCAAAAGAGAATCCTGCTAGTCTTGGTCTTTTCTTTGTTGGAAGGCTTTTTTTTTTATTATTCAATTGAAATTTTCTTTTATTAATTTATTTATTTTTTACATACATGGTGATAGTGGAATGCCTTACCTTCATTATTACCCATTTACAGCACAATTTTTCATAACTCTGTATATAAAGTATGTCCACGTGTTGGAAAGCTTTTAATTGCTACTTCAGTCTCATTACTTTATATTCATCTGTTTATATTTTCTATATCCTCATGATACAATTGGGGTTGGTCATATTTGCCTAAATATTTATTAATATCTTCTATATTTTTAAGCTTATTTGACTATAAATTCTCAAAGTGGTTTTGAAAGATCCTCTGTATTTCAGAAGTGTCTATAGTGATACCTGTTTCTTCCTCTATAATTTTTTTTTCATTTAGGTCTTTTGTTTTCTTTCTTTTGATTAGTTTGGCTAAGGGTTTATCAACCTTATCTTTTCAAAGAACCAACTGTCTTGCATTGATCCTCTATGATATTTTTTATTCTTAATTTCATTAATTTTACTCTTTATTTATTCCTGTCTTTTACTGATTTTGGAATTTGTTTCTTCTTTTTCTAGGGTTTGAGGTGTAACATTAGATTATTTATTTAGTATCTTTGTATTTTTTTATGTGGGAATCCAATGCTCACATTATAGGCAAAGACATCCACAGGCTGAAGGTGAAAGGATGGATAAAAATATAGAATACACATGTAGACCAAAAGCAAGCAGGTTTAGATACTCTCATGGCAGACAAAGTAAAAATTAATTAGAGGAGATAAAGAAGGTTACTTCATACTGCTTAAGTGAATCACCCAACAAGATATAATGATTATAAATATTTATGCTCAAAATATTAGTGTACCTACTAAACTTTCATATTTTACCAGAGAAGTTGTTGTGTCTCTGTTCTTGTTTTTTCCTAAGAATTTTTTTATTTTTTTGATTTCTTTCCTGATTTTTTTCTGCGATTCTTTTCTCACTCAAAAGTGTCTTATTTAATTTGCAGGTGTTAAATGGTTTCTGTTTTTTATCTGGTTGATTTCTAATTTCATTCCAAAGTGATCTGATAGGAAACAAGAAATATCTGTGTGTTATTTTTTTTAAATTTTGTAAAACTTGCTTTGTGTCCTAAAATATGATTTATTATAGAAAAAGTTCCATGTGCCTTTGAGAAAGCAGTAAATTTGGTTGTCAAGAAATTAAATATTCTATAGATGTTTGTTAGGTCAATCTGATTAATAGTATTTTTTAGTTCTGAAGACTCTTGTCTTAGTTTATGTCTGCGTGACCTATCTAACAGTGAGAGAGGTGTGTTGAAATCAACCTGTATTATTGTACTGTGGTTTATTTGATCCTTTACATTGAGAAGGTTTTTCTTTTTTGTATGTATGTAGGTGCACTAATATTTTGAGCATAAATATTTACAATCATTATACCTTGTTGGATGATTCACTTAAGCAGTATGAAGTGACTTTCTTTGTCTCCTCTAATTAATTTTTACTTTGTCTACCATGAGAGTATCTAAACCTGCTGGATGTCTTTACCTATAATGTCAGTCTCTTTTAAACACCATATAATTGAGTCTTATTTTTCTAATCTACTCTGTCAATCTATTTCTTTGGATTGGACAGTTTAGACCAGTGTTATGATAAAGAGATGATTTTTATTTTCTGCCATTTTGATTTATTTCTAATGCTTAATTTTGTTTTGATTCTGCTTTAATTGTCTATTTATCTGGTATAACTGATCCATACACAGATTCTGATATTTATTTTTCATTTTTTACATGAAATATTTCATTGAGTATGTTTTATAGTGTAGGCTTAGTAATTACTAATTCTTTCATTTTTCTTATCATGGAAGGATTTTCATTTCATCTTTAATTTTTAAGGATAGTTTTGCTGGATATAGTAATATAGATGGCTCTCATTGTCTTTTAGGGCTCAGTGTATATTAGTCCAGGCCCTTCTAGTGTTTAGTGTCTGGCCTGAAAAATTAGTTAAAATTATAATTGCTTACCTCTCAATGTGATCTGCCATTCTTCTCTTACAGATTTTAAAATTCTATCTTTAATCTGTATATTATGCATTTTAATTATAATGTGTCTTAGAGAGGATCTTTTTTGATCATGCTTCTTTGGAGTTCTAAATGCCTCTTGTATTTAGATTTTTATGTCATTGCTAAGGTTTGGAAAGTTTTTTGACATTATTTTATTGGAAAAATTCTGCATTCCTTTAGTTTGTGTTTGTGCCTTTATCTATGCCAGTGTTTTTTAGATTTGATCTCTTAATGTTATTCTAGATTTCTTGACTATTCTGATCATGTTCTCTTAACATTCTTTCTTTATTGATTTTATTTTCAAGATAATATACTTTCCTTCAAGGTCTGAGAATCTATTTTCAATGTGGTCTAATCTATTGATGATGTATTCAATTGAATTTTTAATTTGATTTATTGAGTCTTTCATTTCTAGAATTTGTTTGATTATTTTTTAGAATCTCTTTTTATTGAAATGAACTTTCATTTCCTATATTTTCTAAGTTCATTCCTTACATTTTCTAAATTGTTTCTCCAACATTTCCTTCACTGTGGTGTCAATGGGATCATTTGTTGAAGAATTGTGGGTTGGCTGGTGTGGTTTGTGCCCTTGTTTTTTTGTACTGTTTGTATGGCTACCCATCTGCTGGAATAATTATCTCTTCTATTTTTATGCAAGGGACTATTTAGTGAGCTTCTTTCTCTTAATTGCCCTGGGTTGGGTGAATATGTATGTGCTCCCACTCTACATGTATTTTCTGCTGTTCCCAGAAGCAGTAAAAATTTGAAAGAAGATCTTAAACCCTATTAATTGCAATCACTTCAGAGCAAAGCCATGTACTAATAAACAATAGGGAAAAAACTAGTTGAAAATATTCCTCACAGTTCCTGTAATCTAGATGTAAAATTTCAGTAATGTTATGGAAGAGGTTGAGAAATTAGTTACTAAATATAAAAGACATCTATTACAGTACATAGGGGCTGAAAGGCAGAGGAGAGAAAATTTGTGCAAAGAAAGAAAATGGAAAAGACAGAGAAGAACATTACAAACTAAGATAAAAAGACAAAGATGGATGGGATGGATTTGAGGAAAGAACAGCAATACAAAAGGGAAAAGAGAGACTAAGAATAGAGAGTGTAAATGTGAGCTACAAAAACAAAGTTAGAATTATTTCTGTCAATATTTTATACATTAGAAGAAATATAATCAAATTGGTTGAAGGTGTAGTATCGAATAATAAGGAAACATCTATCAATTCATTATGAAAATGTATATATGTTAAAGATCAAACTTGACATTAGAGGTGTTTATGATAATCCATGCTGAGGTGGAGAAATTTTTTATTGAGTCTTTCTGATTTGGATTTTGTCAGGATTGGGGATCGTTACAAGATGCCTACTGCTCTTCAGCTTTACCTTCTGCATTTTCCTGCATATGGAGATAGTGATAACAAAAGCTCACCTCTGATGCAATTCTAGGAGGGCCCCTCCAATCCTTGGTGTGTCTCTGCTGGATCAGAGGAGATGGTCTGTAATTGTCTTTCAGTATTTGGGGTCAAGTATTATTTTCTATTCCAGTAACTAAACCCCAAACCCCTCTAGGTCCCAAACTGTTCAATTTTGAGGGTTTTTTTTTGTTTGTTTGTTTTTTGTTTTTTTACAGTATTTACTTTGTCACTCACCTCTCTGGTCAGTTATTCTTTTACTTCTTCCCTTCTTGGCTGTGAAAGGGTTGTGGTTTGCTGCCAGATTCTCTCTGCCATCTTCTGGCATCACTTTGTCCATCTGCCTTCTCTTTAATACGAGGAATGACTGGCAATGATGTCATCCAACTCTTTTTCTCTTCTTCAGGGAACAGAGGTTTGGACTTCCTTTATACTCTAATAGAAATATTATAATGAAACATGCATGAGAACATTTTCATGATACAGAACAAACTATAATTATCTTTATCACATACTTTAGCCTGTGTGCTCTCATTCTTTGTTATAATTCATATAAAAGCCTTTTATGATCCTCTGGTGTCAATTTTCCATTTTTTTCTAGATGAAGGAAAGATACATATTTATATGGCAAATGGCCAAACCTTTTCATGCTAAGGCAAATTTCACTATTTCCCCTGGCACAGTCTGTTACAATGAAATTTTCAGTGTATAGTTTGCCTATTAATTTTGTTTTCAATGTATTTTTCCTTAGTCACATGAATATTTTCTAGAAGCATAAGTTAACACAACAAATACTGATATACTCTCTACGTGTCTTCAGAAATTATTAAGAATTTTCTATATTTGTTTGGTGTGTTCTCTATGTAATTTGCTAAAGGACCAGGAAATAATTATAGAAATAACAACATATCACCCCTAAATGCTTCAATTTATACCTCTAAGAATATTGAATTTTCTGTATAAACACATACTATTGCTATGCGTGATGAAATTGACAATAATTTTATATCACTTAATATCTAGTCCAAATGTAGTATATTTTTGACATATAAACATTCACATTTTAAATTATCAAGATTATCAATCTTTTCTGTTTGCCTTCTTTGATAATATGCTTAAGAAAAATTCTGTATTTCAAGAATTAAAGGATATTTTCACCTATATATATTCTTATCCTTATGTGATCTTATTTTCTTGCTTATATCTATAATCTATCTAGAATTTATTTGGATGAATATCCTAAAGTAAAATCAAATTTGATTTTTTTCTATACTGTTAGATGATTATCTCAGCACAATTGATTGATCCATCATTTCTCAACTGACTAAAAATGGCATTTTTATAATGTACAGGAATTCATTTTGTATGTGGTTCTTATTCACTATCCTGTCTATTCTATGCCAGTGATGGACTATTACAATTTTTATAGTTTTGTCCTGAGTTTCAATGTTAGCTATTCATTATGGTTATTCTAAAAATTCCTAGCTATTTCTATCTCTGTTCTCTGTCTCCAATTTAGTTTTGTAATATTTTTACTTGGTTACAATGCATCCTTCAATACAAAACGTCGGTTACATCTACTATGCATAATATGTCAGAAGCACCTTCATTTCCTTTGACAACTGAAGTTGTATACATATAGTTTCAAAATGCCATCTAGGAGATACCTTTTGAGATCACTTACTTTAAGTATTATTTCATTAAAAAATGTCATCATGTATCATTTCATTAAGACATTTCATTGAACATATGAGGTACAGCCTTCTGTTATGAATGCAAAAGCACATTTGTACACTCTTTTAAAAATATTTAGCATACCAAGTTTGTCTTGCTTATCAGTGCCAATTATATACAGTGCCTGACACTTGATATGTGTTAAATAAATATTCATTAAGTGGCTAATGAATAGTATAACTGTATATAATGTATTGGAAAAACAATTAACAATGGCAATAAAAGCCTGTACTATCTAAGATGTGTGAGAGCAATATGAGAAAAAAATTATTACCAAAAACATAAAATAGACTGGAATAAATTGAGAAAAACTAATAGTTTGTGACTTTAAAAATCAAGTACTAAAAAGTAACTACTTCCATGGATCTAAATAATTTATTTATTCAGCATAATTTGATATTTTAAATTCTGTAATACTCTAATAAAAGTATAATTCAATAATTCTCCAGGTCTTTGCAGAAAAAGATGAGACCAGCCAAAGAAATATTAAAAAAAAATTTAATGGTATTAGAAAATTGATGAAATACTTTAAAGAAGCAGACTCCACTAAAAGGAAATAAATTGTCAGGATTTAATGGGGAAAAAATGTTTTCACTAAGCATTTTATCTCAAATAACTTTTTCTAAATTTTTTTGCATAACATAATTATTGCCATCTCTGATTTTTTTGTTCATGTTCTCATGTAATATTCTTTTCATCCTTTCATTGTTACTAAAAGGCTCAGAACTAAATGAAGTCTCATGTAGATAGCATGTAGGAATTTTTAGGTTTAATCCCATTAGTCATGTTTTATATTCTGATTGGTGTTTAATAATAATACATTTATACTTAAATAAATTACTGAAAATAACTTATTATTGTCAACAACAAAAAAAGCAGACTCAAAATACACCTAGTATGTCTAAATACTGTTTATAAAGCAAAAGAGAAAGAAAAAGACTGCTCAGTCTATGGTTTTGGAAAAACTGACCAAGTATCTGGATTAAGAAAAGATTCTCAATTTATACCATGCAGTCAAATAATTTTAATATGGATTAGTGAGCTTAGTATAAAAAGTAATACACATTTTATTTACAATCTACCTCTAGCCTTCTAATGAAGTAGATGTAAGAAGATGAGAAATGGGTGATCAGTGAACTTACAAATTACTGGGCAGAGTGATAAAAGAAATCAAAGAATTCAACTGGAACTAAAATTGCCTTATATAAGAAGAGAAGCAGTGAAAGTGAAAAGTGTGTGTCTGAGAGAAAATGAAGGGAAAAAAAGAGAGGAGAAGAAAAGGTGATCACAGGGCAAATAGAGCTACTGGAGCTGAGAATGAAATATATAGGTGAAATACTTAAAGTGAATTTTTAGGAAGTGTTTTGTCTTTCATTAAATTTGTAAACTGAGATTTTTCTCTCTAGATGATTACACACACACATAGGCTTATACCTACACACACACACACACACACACACACACCCCACTATTCCAATCCAGTGTCTATCATCAGGAACCTGTACACAATGATCTCCCACATCACCTACTCAAGCTTCAGTGATCCAGAGTGAAATATTAGACATCCTCATGTCTCCATTTAATGCTGCTACTGAAGAAGCTTTATCAACTTTCCATTACTTGTGGGATAAATTCCTTAAATGGCTTCCAAAGTCCTGTATGAACTGGTCACTATCAAGCTATATAAAGACTTCATGTGCCAATCTCTACCTTATTCTATATTCTTTAACCACAACAAATACTATTCTGTGCTTTAAAAGTGCTGGACTTTCCCCCATTTAAATGCCTTCATCATATAGTGTTATTTTCATTTGGAATCTTTTCCTTTATTCTTCTCCAAGCCAATTGGTGATCTTTATATCTCAGATTTAACTTTGAAAATATCACTGGACTGTCAGACAGGTTGGGTCCCTATATTTCATGCTCCATGGACCTCTCCATTACGGTATACATGGAATCTATAATTTTTTGTTCAGTACTTGGCCCCAACACTAAATGGTGAAGGAGAGGAGATGCATTTATCTTATTTATGAGTGTATCTTCATGCCTAGTAATGTGCTTAGTAGCAATTATCTCTCAGTGATTATCTTTTATAATAGCTTTTTCTTTTCTTTTTTCTTTCCTTCTTTTCTTTTTCATTTTTCCCCCTTCCCTTCCCTTTTCTGCAGTGCTGAGGATTGAACCTGGACCTTGCACATACTAGGCAAGCATTCTACCACTGAGCCACATCCCCAGCCCTCAATGACTATTTTTTAAGTGAGCAAATGGCAAAAAATAAAAAATCATCTGAAATAAATATACTACAGTGCTGCCAGTGCTTAACTCTCAGTTTTGACAGATTGAATGATTTTTATTTTTTTACTTTCCTGAATTTCACAAATTTGAGGAGAGTCTGTATATCATTTTTGATGACAAGAATTAAAAAAAAACTAGTTTTATAATTCAGAGCTGTTTTAGTCATCTTTTTCACTACTGTTACTAAAAGATGTGAGCAGAACAATTTTAAAAGATGAAATTTTAATCTGAGGGCTCAGGGTTTCAGAGGTCTTAGTTCACATAAGGCCATATCCATTCCTCAGGGCTCCAGGTAAGGCCGATTGATCATCATGGTGGAAGGATGTGGTAGAGGGAAACAGCTCACATGTTGATGAGAAAGGAGAGAGAGACTCTCCTTGCCAGATACAACTATGTACCCCAAAGCCATGCCCCAGTTTCCACCTCCTCCAGCCACACCCTATCACTTCAGTTACCAGTTAATCCCATAGGGATTAATTTACTAATTAGGTTAATGCTATAACCTAATCATTTCTCCTCCAAATTTCTTGTATTGTCTCATACATGAGCTTTGGGGAGACACCTCATATCCAAGCCATAACAGGGACAAAACTCATAAACAATATTACTGTGTGAACTCTTTAGTGACTTCTCATAGTCTTCCAAACCTAAAAAATTTAAAAAAAAACTAAACTTCTCAGAAAAATCTACATGAGATTCTAACAATGTAGTTAGTCCCATATTTCACTATTTTTTTTATCAGTGTCAAAAGGCAATACAGATCAAGTTTTGGCTTCAAATAGTCCAGATTTAAGTCCTTGTTCTGCTGTTTAGAATCCTCAAGATTTTAGAAAAGTTGCTTAACTTCTCTAAGTTTTATTTTCCTTGTCTATGAAATAGCCCCTCCATCACAGAAATGTAGGAGCATTAAGTGATATTAATGCATGGCATTTAAAATTATGCTCGGTATTAAGTTAGCTCTCGGTAAATGTTAGTCACCTTGCTGTAATTCAATGTGCCTCATTTTCTCCTGTCTCTACATGAGCTGCTCTTTTCACCTCTCTTGTGTTTCAGAGTTCAGATCATGTGTCCCCTTTTCCCACAACCTTTCCTGTAAATTGGACACCATTATGCTTCATCAGAGCCCCTTGCTTTTCTCTATCTTAGTATAATTTTACTAATTATAATAACAAATTTGTTTATACATATTCTTATGTAAGCTGAAAAATCACAAATATGTTGAATTATTTAAATCTTATTTGTTCTTTAAATATCTTAAAATAACTTGTGATATTTAATAAGTGCACAAAGTAAATTAAGAAATGATTATGAAATGAATAAGTGAATAAATGAGTTGGCAAATCAGGCAAAGACAGATTGATACTGTTTTATCTTGTAGATATGTTTTATAATCCACCAATACTTTCTGTCCATTTGGGGTGTAGGTACTGAGTAGTATGGAGCAAAGGATGGGTAATAGGTTGTGAGCTGGGTTAGGTGGTGAGTGGGTGTGGGGTAAGGAGAATTGGTGAGTATGCATGTGTAAGGCAGTGGGTAAGTAATGTGTGGGTGTTGAGAGGGATATAAGTACAGAATTGATGTGTGTCGAGGATTGGGTATCCAGTAGATAAGAAGCAGAGGACCAAGATTGGGCTCGGGATAGGAGATAATGAATTGGTTTAGGGTCAGGAGCAGTAGTAAGGTGATGTGGAAGTGAGGTCTTGATTCTGGTGCTAGTTGTGGGGCAAGGTATATACAGTGAATTGATATGGTTAAGCAGTAATTAGATAATTGTTAGGGGGTGGAGGTAGATAATGAGTGTAAAGTGGGATATAGTTCGAAAGTGGGTATGGCAGCTGGGTGCAGTGGCACACTTGTAATCCCACCAGCTCAGGAGGCTGACAGGAGGATCGCGATTTCAAAGCCAGCCTCAGAAATGGTGACGTGCTAAAAACTCAGTTAGACCCTGTCTCTAAATAAAAAATACAAAAACTAGATCTGGGATTTTTGTGGCTCAGTGGTTGAGTGTCCCTGAGTTCAATCCCTGGTATCAAAAAAAGAAAGTAGGCGTGGGAAAGATGTTAAATAGGGGTTCAGAATAGTAGGTGGGTTTGGGACAGGTTGTAGGTAGTAATGGTGTGTGAGGTGGGTTTGGATAGTGACTGAAGCATCAGATATGGGCATAGAGATTGAAAATGAACTGAGACCCACATCTGGAGCTTGCTCACAGATCTTGGACTTAGACCTAGACTCAATTCTGTATGCTAAAGCTAGACTTTGGCCACAGATTGAACCTGCTGCTTGGACTTATGTCTTGGGACTACAAACTCTAATGTAGGTCTAATTTAGATCTAATGTAATCTGCACCTTGAACTACCCACGCTAATGTTGATCTGGACTTCACCTTGCACATACATTGGACCAGAGCCACATGCTTGGATACTAGACATTGATGTGGTCTTTAAGCCTGGACCTGAACATTTGAGTTGGGCCTGGGACCTTGTTCCTAAATATTTGACATAGATTTTGAACTAGGACATTGTACTAATCTGAGATCATAAATTGATCTTTATTCTTGAACCTTGACATGAACTTTGAATTTGGCCTTAGACCTTGAAACTGCAAGTATGAGGAAGTTCATATTTCATACCTCAGTTTGCCTAGAACCTTGGAATAGACTTTGATCTTGAAAAGAGACCTCTTAATTCAGACTTGTACCTTAGACCTGGAACCTGGAACTGGACTTTAGAACTAGACTTTACATCCACATCTGGACATGGTATTGGACCCAAACCTTGGTTTTGTAACTAGGTTGTCATCTGACCAAGAATCTACACCTCTCTTCTGAATCTTGACCCAGTCCTAGATATTGAAAGTTCAACATAAATTTTATATGAACCTAGAAACTCACCCAGAATCTAGTCCTGAACGTAGACATTTGTTCAGGATCTCAGACTTAATCTTAGACTTGCAAATTGGGCTTTAACCTGGGTTTTCTATCTGGACCTTGTATCTCAGTGCTGATCTTGGGTTTGGAGGTTGAACTCAGGCTAGGATCTTGGATGTTGAATTGGACTTGGATTTTATTGTGATCTTGAACTTGACATCATGCTTTGGTACTAGACATGAATCTGACTTGAAACTTATAATTGATTCTGGACCTGAACCTTGGTCTTGGGAATTGGAAGGTAGATCAAGACTGGACTTTAAACCAGGATATTGGATCTAATTACTGGAGTTGGATTTTAGACCCTGAGATTGTACCTTGACTTTGCACCTTGATTTTTTTCTGTACAACTAACTTAATATTAGATCTGAAATTTGAACATGTACCTTGACAGGTTTTTATCTTGAAGCTGGCCATTAATCTTTGTGCTGAATATAAATCCTAGGTTTGGCCTGAACTTTGATTTTAGACCTTAGTCTTGGGTCTTGAACATGGACTTCAAATCTGAACCTTGTCCTTAAAAGTGAACAATAATATTTCAACCTTGTGTCTGGATGCTGAGGAATATTGAAGTGACTTTAAATCTTGGACCTTAACCTGTAACCTTGATCTCAGCTCTAAATCCCAGTTTACAACTTGATCTTGGTCTCAGTAACCTGGATCTTGATCTTCAACTAAGACTCTGGGTGTCAAAGTTGGACATGGACTTTAGATCTGGTTTTAGATTTTGAACCTGATCCTCTGACATGGATTTTACCTGGGCCTTGGATCCTAATATATCTTCAAATGCATTATAAATAGTTCCTCACTATAAATTACTCAATACCATGGTCTTGCCTATTGAGATCTTCATAACCACTATTATTGAAATCATTGACATAACTAATCAGCAACTGAAAAAATTCTTTGAAGTCATAGATTTGTTTATGTTTTTTCATACACCTAATTCAACAATATCTCAGCCAATATTTGTCTTCACTTCTAGAGAGACAATGCATCTTGACCTGGCTATCCATGGGATACCTCAACAGCCCTACCATCACAAAGTCTTTGCAGGAATTATCTCAATTCATTCACAATTATACAGAACCATAGGTATGACATTATATTAGTGAAATCTTTCTCTGATATTCATTTGACATACTCATTATGGACATTCAAAAGGAACTCATTGTAAGGGATGGCCCATTATCCCACACATAGTTCATGGCCTGGCCCTGCCACCTTAGTAAAACTTCTAGGCATCATCTGATAGGATGAGGGACACTTTATATTGTGGTATTAAGAAACAACTATTGAACGTGTCAGTCCCCACAATGCTAGAGCACTGGCATCTTTAAGTATTGGGGGAGGGGGCTTTGGAGGCAACATATGCCTCATTTACAATTTTAGTTAAGAACCTTTATTTTGTTACTTGAAAATTGGTCAACTTTGAATGGGCAACCTACAAAAAAAGGTTGTAGAATCTGTCCAAATTGAAAAATAACAGGAACTCCCATTAGTGGTCCTAAGCAACCCCTTGTAGAGCCTTTAGTGACTTCCTTTTCTGTACCCCCAACCCCAGAGTCTGTAGACCACCCAAGATGTTTATAAGTTGCTCATGGGCTTCTGCCTTTCTTAAGCCTCTGCCATATACCATTAGAGTGAAAATTTCTGGGGGCATATTGGGTCTTTCTGGATATGTACTCTCTGACAGACTGAGCCTGTGACTTTCTGTACCCAGCTTCTCATTATTCTGTATCTCATGAAAAGAGTATCCTAAAGGCTTTTCATTGCCACTTAAACCTTTCTCAAGCAAAAATATCCTTCCTTAAGATATAGTTAGATCATCTGTCATGTCCCTTCCACAGAAGAAAGTGGCTTCATTCTTGTCCTTAGTCCTTTGCCATAAGGTACTGGATGAAATCATCCCTCTCCTGGAATGACTGGTTACCTCAGGTCCCCTGAGTTAATAAGATGGAGAGATGGAATATTTTGTTGCTGGAATTACCAATATTACATATACCAAAGTCTTCTGGAGAGATGCTGCTGGTCACCCCTTAGTTGAAACTTTAAAATAAAATCTGGGATTAAATGTTCAGCACAATGGGCTGAACTACAGGCAGGCATCTCTGCACTGTATGTCCCATCGAACAGTCAGCCATACCTGCATAGTTTTATGGACCAATTTAATCAGTGGCAACAGAAGTTCCTTTTCTACCATCTTTGGGGTAACAAACTCTGGTTTTGTTGTCTTACAGCTATTTAAATACATACCAAAGTCATTTATAGATCAACACATAATTCAGGTACTTCTCATCCCCTTCAAAGTTTAGGGAATAGTGGCCAAGGAACTCATTTTGCTTCTGAAAATATACTATGTTGGTTCTTGAACTTGGCATTCAATGGAAATTTTATTTCCCTTACTGGATTCAGGCTATAGACCTCATAAAGCATTGTAATGGCTTACTTAAACAAGTTTAAATTCAATTATTAGAACTATGGCATATTTCAGCCGTTAGTCATTCATCAGAGGTGAATTGAAGCAAAGAGTCTTACTGCATTTTTAATGTTTGACTACTGACAGCTTTTAAGTCTCAGTTTCCTCCCTTTTCCTCTTGCTTGTAGCTTAGCAAGCTGATAAGCAAACCTATGTGCTTCCTCTCATGGAACTGGCAGAAAGTTCAAATCATGCAAGACCTGGCCTACAACCTCCCTCTATTTTCATCACTTGCTGACAATGAAACCTCAAGCCACTTAACTCCTTCTTACTCTCTCAACCACTTTTAGACTATCTTGAATCCATTTCCTGCTTACTATCTACATAGCTTCATTCTACTAGTAATAAACATTTTAGGTCCTATTGGTGAACATCTGGCATCATTAATTGACATCTGAACCAGTTTTGTGGGGAGCTTATCCTGTGCTCACATGGGAAAAAAAAAAGATAAGTTGCAAATTCTATATCAGAGTTAAAGTGTGAGGTTCCAAATTCTGGACTCATTTTGTGTCCTAAATCCTGGACAAATCCAGGTCCATGGTCTAAGATTAAGTTCAGGGTGCAAGACATTGGTCCAGGTTTGAAATTTGATGTTCAGATTCAAAGTTCAGATACAAATACCAAACCCCAATTTTAAGGTCCAGGTCCAAATCCAAGTTCTGTGGCCTAAGGTCAGAGTTGATGTTCAGATCAGAGTATGTTCCAATATCTAGGCTTAAGATCAAGTTTAGTCCAATTTCTGGGATCAAAAATCAGGTCCTTGTTTAGATGAAAAGTATAGGTTAATACAAGGTCTACGTCAAAAGTCCAGGTTTGAGTTTTACATCTATGTTTCTGGCTCAGGGTCCAACTTCCACTTCTGAGGTCTGGGTTCAGCACTCGGTTGAAGATCAAGGTCTGAGATTCTGGTCCAAAATGCATGAGTAATGTTGATTTAGGTCCAACTCTAATTTGTCAAGGGGGAAGTCCTTGTCTGAGGTAAGAGGGCCTATTTCACTATCCAGCATCAAGGTCTACTGTAGAACTTTGAACTCTATCGAAAGTCTTGCTTTAAGATTCATATCAAAATACGGTTTTTAGACCAATCCCAGGTCCAGTGAACTGAAAAAAATGTGATTGCAAGAACCAGGTCCAAATCTACAATCACTCATGACTTAAAAATCATACCCTGTCTCATACTCTCTACCTAACCACTATCTACTCTACTACTACTCAACATCTACTCTTCTACCATGTACTTAATTCCTTTCAACTGCTCACTTGAGAGAATGTTAGAGGTTTGTTAACCTCTCAACACTCTCATCTACCTTCTATGCAAAACACATGCATTATCTACCTCTCTCCCCAACACCATCACTGCCTATACAACTCACTCCTCCCACACATTTGCCACTTACACCAACCCCGAAACCACCCACTGCCCACTCATTCACCTTCTGACCCTTACCCCATACCTACTCTTTAACAACCCATTTGCTATCTAATTTCCATTCCATATCCACTAACTATCCTCCCCACCAGCTCTGCCTCCATCTTATACATTTCATACCTTTTCCCCACCATAAAGGCACTATAGAAGCCAAGTTCCTATCCTGGGCCTGTAAAGCCAGGGCCTGGGCCAGCTGGAACACAGGTGTGGATCACAGGCAGCGGCTTCATGGAACCTGCTATACCAGCACTGGCCTAAAGGGAGTGAGCCAGGGCCAAGGCAAGTCAGGGTGTGCTGACTTGTGGCTTGGGCATGGTATGGATGCTGGCTCCATAAGGTGCCACAGCTGGAACTGAGCACCCACAATTCCATGCTTTCAACTTCCTGCTTCCTGACAGGCTGGTGAGAAAACAAAAGTGGGGCAAAAAACTGAATGGGATGGAAGGGTTAGCCAATAGCGTTAGTACTTTTCTAAACCCTAATTAGCATAAATTTGGACCAACAGCTGTTGACCCAAGTTCTACTATGTAAACCTCTAGACTTAAAACACTCAGGCAGCAACCCCTATTACAGTCTCTCCAAGATGCCCCTGCAAGAGTCCTGTTTCTATTTTACACACTTGACTCAATCCTATTCCTTTCGTTTTTGCTGTTGGTTGCCCCATGAATTTTAATCTTCTAGAACATGGAAAGAAGTTGGCAGTAAATTGCTGAAGTCTATTGCAACCCTGGAGGGCATGGTTTGCCTTAGAGCTGCAACACTGAGAGCAGCAACAAGCCACTCAAAGGTAGGGGAGAAGAATGAGACTTTGTCATCTGGGATCCTCACAGCTGAAGCAGATAAGCATCCACTGCAGGGTTTAGCTGCTAACATTACAATGGGCTTTCTGGGCTACAAAGGAGGCTGGGCATCTGGGTTTCACTACTTCCTTCACCACCATCCCCACTCCCACTCCCACTATCAATTCCTGTCCCAAGCATACTCATTACCTATTCCCTTTCCCATATCCACTTATAATTTATCCTAAGTTTCCTATGGATAATTATTTACTTATTGGACATTCTATGTACCTATGCATGTATATATGCATGATGTATGTATCTACCAACCATCCATCCATCTTATGTAGCTCTTTATCAAGGAGTCAGGAAAGGGAAATTCAATGTGCTTGGTTATTCATCTTCATAAACTTCTTGTAATTACTCATTTAAAACTAATTGTGAATGAACCATGGAAACTTGCATACTGGAGGGTTTCACGTCTCACTCTGAAGAACATTTGTTTCTTCTCTATTCTCTTATGTGAGTCTTGGGCATGCACCCAGGATAGGGGTAGGGCTGTGCTCTTACAATTTGCTGGAGATTCATGTTTACTGTATTGTGGCCATATGTTATCAATAATAAGACCTGATAATACTTCCATGTATAAATTACTTATTATTAGAAAATGTCCTTGTGTTACATGATGAGCTATCTTAAAAACAAATAAATGAAAAAACTTATGTAAAGGACTGTTTTTTTTTTATTCAGTCCTAATACATGTTGTTGAAGCATATGAGGCATGTTATAACATGAGAGAGTGAAGAATCCAAGCAGTCTTTCTCCTTTCTGTAGGTATTTAAGTTATTTTAAAGTAAAATAGCTTGACTCAGATGTTAAAATAGAGTTTCCTTTATTTCCTTTTACTGGCTAACTATATAATAAATTTACCTATATCTCATTTATATCTTTCCTAAAGCCCCTTTTGGACAATAGGAAATAAAATTTAGGCAACTTTTGGTTGAGAAGATCCAAGCTTTTAGACTATAATTTATCAGGACAATTGTCTCCTGTAAAAATCCTCTTTATCCTTTCTCTCTTCCTCATATTATACACTGTTGAGTTTGTGGAAGGAGTTTTTTTGAACATTATTCATATAAAAATGTTAGTTTTTGAGAAGACCTCAAGTCATTGTATTCCTATCTTCCATGCAGCTGTTTCTCTTCAAGGAATAATACAATCTTTTATATTCAGGTATCTTTTGATTTGATTTATGACACCTAGAACCTAAAGCTCATAATTATAGAATCATACTTTAGGTGAATGTGTCTCAAATCTCTTAGTCATATTAACAGATATTATAAAATTAGATTTATTTTTAAGATATAATTTTTATAAAAATTAATCAGAAAATTTGAATATTAGCACTTCATATCAAAAGTATAAAACAAAAGCTGAAATATTCTTTTCAAGTAAAGAAGAATTGAAAATAAGTGCTCAAATTTGACAAAATAGATCAGAGTTGATTGCTTTTTCCTGCACCTGTTTGGAATCTCTTTAGTGTCCAATACTTTTGTGATTCTGTGATTCATTCTTTTACTTAGTAAGTCATGCACAACACATCTGCTCCACAGTTTTGTCCTTGAGTTTCAGTAAGCATTGTCACTTCAGATGTCCTGTAGCTCTTCAACACATATCCACTCAGTACATATTGAATATAAGCTAAAATATAAACTTTTTATTTTTGAACAGTAGTATTGTAAAACACACAATTTCACATTGCTTTATAATTACTTTTGTTTCACAATTCATAAAGAATACACAATTGTGCAGATTTCTGGAAATACATACTTCCAAAACACATGAATCAATTGAATAATTGAAAATTGATTATCGAAGTAATGGTGTTTTTAATTCACAAGGTTTTAAGATAAAAAGAGTAAATTAAAATTTATTTCTACCTTAGAAAATCAAAAGCTATTTACTTGAGTATAGGGTGCCCAACTGTCCCAGTTCTCCTGCAACTGTGGGTGTCATTAAGATCTTGAATTTTCAATGGTAAAATCCCATAGTTGGTTTCCTGTACCTCTTTCCCTATTGTCTTCTCTCACCATCCTGTCTCCCCACCTGCCAGACATTGTCATGATTGAACTAGTTTTACAATCAGTGCTGAACAAAGCAGAAACTAAGTCAAGGTCCTCAATTACCCATTAGTGGGATGAAGGAAACATAATGTGTTGGCTATACACCTGTTGGGTGCATGCCACTCTGGACATCTGTACAGCACTTCTCCTAGCAGTGTTCCTACCCTATTCATCTAATGATTATATTAGAATCAAATTTGATTCTAACTTTATAAACAGACTTAAATTTAGGTTGACTTACTTAGCAATCCAGTTCCCTGCTGAGAACAGACTAAATTTAACACCATCTAGCTTGTATGGCTCCTGAAATCCTGCCTAATCCCTTCTAGTAATTCTCACAAAGATCTGTATCTCCTCTCTGAGTTCTCCTCTTCCCTTGGTCTATGGTTTTGCTATGGCTGCACCTCTCCTAGAAGGCATAGTGACTATTTTCTTGTGTCTTCCTAATTAGTTCTCACTCCTCATCTTTCAATTTGTTTTTCTACCCAGCTTGCTTAACTGAACTTTTTCTTCTACCACAGTGGTTTGCAAACCTTAGTGTGCCTAAGAATCTCCTGGATAGTTTTTATTTATTTATTTTTGAATTGATTGATTTTATTTTGTATCTTCATGCTGAAAATCTGTTACCTAATGTCTTTAACAGATTACTTTCTCTTTAAAATATATTTTTAGTTGTAGATGGACACAATGCTTTTATTTTATTTATTTTTATGTGGTTCCTGAGGATAGAACCCACTGCTAGTCAAGTGCTCTACCACACAGCTATAATACCAGCCCAAATTACTTACTTCTTTCCTTTATCTTCTTTAAGTTTTTTTTAATAACAATATTGATATTATTAGTATAATAATATCAGCTAAAACCCCAGCTTTACTGAGGTATATTTAACAGATAAGAATCATATATATTTAAGGTATTCAATGAATGTGATAATTTAATACACACATGCGAACACACACACATTGTGGAATGATTGCCACCTTTAAGCTAATTAACATATCTATCACATTGCATAGTTACCATTTGTGGTGTGTGGAAGTGGTTGAGAATACTTAAGATCTACACTCAGCAAATTTCAAGTATACAATATAGTATTATTAAATATAGTCACCATCCTGCATGTTTGGTTCCCAGAATGTATTAATTTTATAATTGCAAATTTGTACCTTTGACCAATTATCTCTCCATTTTCCCCACCCAGTTTTTTAGCTTCTGTCCCCAGAATCTGATTCAATATGTCATGAAACGGTCCCTTGAGTGTATTTTTATTGAACTCCCAGGTAAAACTGATGCTCTCATTTCAGAGAAACACTTTGAGAATTAGTGATTTGAATCCAACATGGTCAGGGGAAGAGCTTCCTGTTAGATTTTCTTCTAGGTCTCTGCATAGCCTGGTTCTCACTTTCTTTCTTTTTCATCAGCTCAACTTGGCTGTAGGGGTGTCAGAACATCAAACAATTCACATAAAACTGCTGGCAGTTAGGATCAATGAGTGACATTGATGTGGGCATTGGCCTTTTATAACATCCCTTTACTTCACATATCATAGAGCTTGTTTCAAATTTTAACTTTTCCATTCACTCTCCAAAGAGGGAAAGACATTTACCAGATTAAGTCAGAAGCTGAGGTAGATTCAGATTCATTCAATGTTCCTTCCTGTTTCCTCATTGCATTTTTTACTGAATCTAACAATGTGAAGTAGGACAAAATGTAGAAATTTACCCCAAGGAACTTCTGGCTCTGAGGTACACTCTCAGTGGCCTTAATAGATTAGTTTGAACCTAATAAAATCTATATAAATAAGTCTCCTGAAAAGCTTTTTCCTTTCAATTCACATGGTCAGAGTATGAATAAGATAGAAATATGATATAAAATAATATTATGAAATACAGGCATGCATTTCTAAAAATCTATTTGTTTTATTGGTAATATTGTCAGCTATGGGGAATTTTAGCCAGTATCTTATTGACACTGAAAGTTAGGAAGCTGCTTTGGGGTTTGCTGAGGTAGGGTTTCTTGTGTTTCTTCCTGAAGACAGATAAACAGAACTTTGATGACTTGAGAGTTTTCTTTCATGGCTCATATGGCGGGAAACATATATATATAGAACAGATTAAAAAAAGGGGGGGGTAAAATTAGAAAAATTGATGAATAAAACTGATTCATTTTTCGGATGCAAAAGAACAAAAATTTCTAAATAATTCTTAGGTCAAAGAGGAAATAAAAAATAATTATAGCTTGTTGAGAAAATGAAATTAACGAGAAAGTTATTTAAAATTTGATAGTATTTAGTAAAAATCTGATGTCTGAAATGCATTTCATTTTAAAGCGGTGGTGGGGGGGACTTCTTCCTTATTCTATTATATCCAACCCCCTGAGTCCCTGATCTGCTTTGAATGTCCAGTATTAATTCCCAGTAAAGCCCCCTGCCCTAACCTTTTTTCACCCACCTTAATGAGAAGTTACCTATCTGCTTTCTTGGTTTCATGCCATGGAACAGCCTGGAAAATGACCTCCTCTACTCTGCTATCTTCTCAACTTACTCTGTGTTATGAATAAAAGAACTGAGTAGTCAATTCAGTATGTTGGAGTAGGAAAGCAGATTCTAGTGAAGGTGGAATATTAAGCTCATGGTTTGGTGGATCCCATGTCCTTATTCTGAAACAGTAGTAGCTAAAATTTAAGAAAGAGAAAACAACAATGCTGTTGATTGTCAAGGTTGCAGAACTCTGGATTATGAGACCAGCAAGGCTGGAGGATCAGCAGCTATAGGTAAAGAGGAATAATAGTGCAGACCTGAGACAGGTTTGCAGCTTTAAGCAGACGAGAAGTAACTGTCTTACTTATGAAAGAAAACATAAAAACTAAGATAAAATCTAATAATGATATTTATAGAAAGATTTTGGCTTTGAACAACAACTGGACACAGATATAATTTTATGTTCACACCTGAACCAACCTGATTCCTTGGTTCAGGGACCAGATCCCAGTATCTTCAATGTGAGTTTGAACTAGAAACCCTAAGGATTTCTATTACTAAACTCATGTCTGAAAACCAAAGTGCATATAAAATTACCTGTACTAGTTGACAAATACTGCAGTAATTACATTTAAGATGCTAAAATGTTATGGAAAGAAATAAATTTATAAAATGTGAATAATAATATATTAAGACAATGAAAAATACTAAAAATGGAAGATATATAGAAGAATTAATTATAGCCTTAAATAGAGCAATTTTAAAGAAATCTAGATGAGAGGAATTTTAGGTTAGACACAACTAAATAGTGAAATAGTTAGCCAGAAGCTGGTAAATAAGAAAAGTGCCAGAACCAAAAATAAAAAAAAATAGTTTAGAGATATTGAAAATGGATTGAGAATATCTCACATATATTTGTTGAGAATTCTAGAAGAGATTTGAAGGAATGATAAAGAGGCAATATTTTTAGGAGGTAATTTTCAGCATTTATGTTAGATTTCTCAGGTAAAAAATACCTGAGATAAGTCAAATTGTAAAGAGAAAAGCTTTATTTTGCTCATAGTCTTAGAAGTTCAGTCCCTGATTGATTGACTCCATTGATTTGAGCCTGTGTTAAAGAAGCACATCATGGTGGAAATGAATGGCTGTGCAAAAACCTTCTCTTTTCATTACTGAAAAGAAAAGAGAAAGAGGAAGAGATGACTGTACCACATCCCTTTCAAGGGCACATTCCCATTGACCCAAAGCCTTCCAATAGGCCTCACCTCTTAAAGGTTCCACAACTTTCCAGTATTGCTATTCTAGGGAATAGGCCCCTTAACACATGGACCTTTAGGGAACTTTTAAGTTCTGAACTCTAGCAGCATTGAAACAAACAAAAATAAATCAAAGATTTTGAAACTTCAGATCAAGAATGCAGCCTAGCCTAAGCTCTCCAAGCTAGATAAATAAAAACAAATCCACACTGGACACATAATAAAATAGAGAACATCAAAGATATAAAGTCTAATATGCACCTTGAGAGAAAAGACCAATAACCCAGGAAGGGATGAGCATTACACTGACAGTAATAATAGGCATTGTTAAATGGGGATAATATTTTCACACTGCTGATATGGGTAATTGAACCTGTATGCTAGACGGGAGTAACTAAAAGGATGACAAAATTACAAATTTAGTTGGTCCCTCATTCCCATTTTTAAATATTTTTAGAAAAGGAAGTCTTTTTTCTTCCTCAAAATGGGTAGGCCTTTGATGTTTCTGAGCACACTTAGGTTAATAAAACGCTTTAAAAGAACTTTAAGATACAAAACATATTTTCATACCAGTACCTATTCCAGCCCCATTTCATAGTTAAAGCTCCCTATTGCATTTAAAATTATGCATTTCTCCCACCTCTCAATTGAGGCTCCTGGCAAGGTGGTAAAGGAAGACAAGTGACATCTTTCAGGGTTTGTTAAGGCTGACTCTGCACTTTCTGGGCCTAATTAATAGCAATATTTGAAACTGGTTGATTGATATGGATCTGACCCACATAATTTCAGATGTTGTTTGGACATTTTCCTTCACAGGTGCTCTCTTTCTTGCAGTTGCCTCTACCCATGTGTCCTCTGCCCTGTAAGAATCCAGTGGTTATCTTCAGCTTCTAGTGCTGAGACACACTACCTATCTATGAAGCACCTTGGGACAGAACCAGAAAGGACCTCATACTAGCTCTCTCTCAGGGGACAGTATGCACTTTTAAATATTAAAAGACTTAAGAGTGAACAACTGCTGACATCTACTGAGATATATTTCAGAAGAAGAAAATGAACCTTGAGGGAAGATATGGATAATGTGAACAGAAATCAACTATGAGAGCAAATTTAATGAACTATCATCTTTATATTTAGTTTTTGTTTTATCAAAGATATGAAGACATACAATTTAGGAATCAAATAATTATCAGAGGTCTTATTTTATTTTTTAAAAAATTGAAGTTTCCAACTCCTCCATATCCTTGGGCCATCTCTTATAAATTATTATTATTTTTTATTAACATATATTAATTATGCATGTCAATAGAGCTCAGTGTGATATTTCCACATATGCACACATGCACTGATCACCCCGTCTTTATCCACAGTCTTCCAATGCCCTTCCCAACCTCCATTAATCACTGTCTTACATTCAAGATGACTTTTTTCTAGCTTCCATATTAGAAGAAAGAACATGCTGTATTTGTCTTTCTGTATTTGGCTTATTTTACTTAATGTAATGTCCTCCAGTTCCATTTATTTTGCTGTGCATGACAGGATTTCATTCTTAATTATGACTGAATAACACTCCATTGCGCATGCATATGTGTGTGTGTGTGTGTGTGTGTGTGTGTGCATCACATTATCTTCATCTATTTATTTGTTGATGGGCACGTAGGCTGATTTCATATCTTAGTTACTGTAAATAGTGCCTCAAGGAGTGTGCAGATATCTCTTTGGTGTGCCGATTTTGTTTCCTTTGTATATATACACAGAAACGGGATAGCTGGATCATAAAACTAATGATATTGAGCATTTTTTTTTAATATATTTGTTGAAGATTTCTATTTTTTCCTTTGAGAAGTGACTATTTCTGGCACTACAGATTCTTAAGTTTCCTTTTCAAGCCTGCATCTATACCCAAGTCCCTCGCATTTATACAGTACAACTTTAGGCTACCAGATGATCAGACTCCAAATAAAAATCTGCTTTCCTTTTAAAAATCCCACATCAAGTCCATCAGCAAATTCTATGGGCTCTGTTTTTGCAATATTCCTGGAATCTCACCACTTCCATCCTTGCTCCATATATCTCACTCCTTTCACTCTGTTTTTTTCACTGTGGTCCGGTGTCACCGACCTCTGCTCTGCCTTGAGCACACCCTGTACTCACCTCAGTGCTTAATGTTATGTCAATCTGAAATATTCTTCGAATCAACATAGCACCATAGTGGGTGCATATTTTCTTCAGATCTCTGCTTAAATGCTGTCTTATCAATGTCTTCTCTGAATACTATATGGATCTGACCCACATAACTTCCAAAAGTCAGCACACCTGGCACCAATAATTTTCCCTCCTGTTACCTGCTTAAATTTTATTCATTATCTTTCACTATACAATTATCTTCCTTATTCTTTATCTTTCTCTCTTTCTCTACACACAACACACATACACACCCTCACGCACACTTTATTCACTTGTTTTTACTTATTTATCAAATGTCCTGTCTTTATATCAAAAATTCTGTGAGAGCAAAGCCTTTGGTTTGATTCTACTGCTGTGCCTGGAATAATGCCTGTCAGGTAGTGGGGCTACAATATTTTCATTTAAAAATTTTCAAAGTTTTTAGTTTTTATTTTTTACTGGGGTTTAAAATACATTTAAAAAGTGCACAAATCTTAAGTGCAGGGCTAAATGAATTTTATACATGCACACACACATACAACCACTAGCCAGAGCAAGACAGAGAGAGTATCCATCATACTAGAAGTTTCCCTGGTGACCCTTCCCAGACCAAGCATCTGTCACTCCTATCAGATTTATCTGTTCTTGAGCTGCATGCCCCTGGAGTTACACACTGTGCAATTCTCTATGGGTATCTTTTTCTCACAGCATTGTAATCCAATGGCTGGTGCCCTTATAGGAAGGGGTGGTTTGGAAATAGAGACACAATGACACAGAGAGAATGCCATGTCTGAATGCTCATTTTTGGTTCATCTTGACTAAATTATGGGCGTAATCAGATATTTGGACAATCCTTATTCTGAGTGTTTCTGTGGTTTTGAATAAGATTAACATTTCAGTTGGTATAATGAGTAAAGTCAATTTCCTCTCCTGATTGCAGATGGGCCTTGTATAATCAGTTGAAGGCCAGAATAGAACAAAAGATTTGACTATCTCTTGAGGAAGGGAGAATTTCTCCTTCCTGGCTGCCTTCAAACAGAGACATCAGCTTCTTTCCTCTCTTCAGAACTGAACTGAAACCTTGGCTCTCCTTGGGTCTCAAGCCTGCTGGTCATTGGATAAAAACAACTATTATCTGTCCTGGTTCTCCAAGCTTTGGACTCAAATGGAACCAAATCATCAGCTCTTGTCAGTTTCCAACTTACTAACTCCCTGTGGATTTTGCCTCCACAATAGTGTGAACCATTTTCTTATAATAAATCTTCTCATTTCATTGGAGAAGGCTGACAATTTGAAGATGAAGCCAGATCAGATCAATACAATCTTTAAGCAAAAGAATACCAAAAATTGCCAGCAATCACCAGAAGCACTCTTGTTTTTAGTAAAGCATCAGACTTTCCTCTTTTATGCCCCTTTGTGTACAGCTCTCCTTCAGAGCCTCTGACTTCTGACCTCCAGAGCTGGGAGAGAATAAATTACTATTGTTTCAAGCCACCTAGTTTGTGGTAATTTGCTGTGCAGTCCAGGGAAATTAATAGATACCTTTGCTCAGTGAGCTCTGGAAATCTCTTGTTGATAGAGTTTGATCATAAAAACCCATTGATGGATAAATAGGAAGTTGAGGAATTTCACTTCCCTCTTAAACTATTTGATCTTTCTTTTTATCAGGCATCCTACCATAAAGACAACTCAGTAGGTGTCCAGTCATATATGACATATCATCATATATTGTAGAGGTCCCTGCTATGAGAGACCTTCTAGCTGGAGACATTAGTCTTCTTGACTCACATTAATACTGGCAGAGAGAACCAGCCAGATGGAAAGAAATGGTGCCTGGTAAAATGGTAAAATCTAGTCCCATCCAGTGGGATGTGGTGATGGTGGTAGTGATAGTGAGAGAATCTTCTACTAAGACCACTAGTTTCATTCTGAGTGGAGAATCCTCCTTTCAAGTGTCATGATTCTATCTAGTATATGCCTACAGCTCCTTTCAACCTTGCAAATGGACCTCAGAGATAGCCAATATACCATCCCTGTAAAGTCAGATCCAGACAGCCATCCTTAATGGATATTGGTTCCGCTCTTGATATTTGGAGGCATACAGGACAGATAGTCAATAAAACCTGGATCGAGAAAGGAAAAGCAGACACAGAACAGAAAGGACAGAAAGCAACTGTGTAGACTGGTCCAGCTTTAGTGCTTTGGTAATCTTGCAAGTTTCCATAGAGGTCACCTAGGGATGTCCACAGTTACATACATATCTCTGTAGAAACTCTGGATCTCATTAGAACATGGGGAGGGAGGCAGTCTTGTGAGGAGGAGCTCTCACAGACCTCTATTTCTCAGTAGGTTTCCTCAAGGCTGTTTCTCATCTGCTCTCTTGTTTTTAGTAAAGCCCAGGACTTTCCTCTTTTACGCCCCTTTGTGTATAGCTGTAGTCTATAAAACCACTTGGCTGAAGTTTAGCATTGGCTCCTCAGTGGCTGAGTGACCCACCATGCATGCTGCTTGTTATTTGGACTGTCAGATTTAGTCCCTCTGTGGGACTAAGGACATAGGGACCTAACATTATGCTGCTTTGGCTTCTGTTGTTATTCATAAACCAAGTGAATCCACCACGGCTTCTGAATCTATGGAAGTATGGCAGGCACACTTAACAGATGTAGCAGTCATACTTCTGGCTCTGTTAGTACCCTCGAGACAGCTTAGGGACTGCTGGACTGCTTGACAGTAATACCTATTGGTGGAAGAAACATAATCTCCAGAAACAGAGATAAAGGTCTGATAACTGTGTTGGACAATTTACTAAACCACTCTGTGCTTTTGAGAATGGCATGAGATACTAAATGCATGATTGAAATTCATAAAATCCCAGCTCCATATGTAGAAGTTGGAGGTCAAATGATGTGAGATTGGACTGGGGATGTGGCTCAAGTGGTATCGCGCTCACCTGGCATGCGTGCAGCCCGGGTTCGATCCTCAGCACTACATACAAAGATGTTGTGTCCGCCGATAACTAAAAAATAAATATTTAAAAATCTCTCTCTCTCTCTCCCTCTCTCTCTCTCTCACTCTCTCTTTAAAAAAAAATGATGTGAGACTGTTTTGTGCCAAACAGTTCTCCTAAAAGACTGTAAAATCGGGGCACAATGGCCTGTAATACTAGCTACTTGAAGGTTTAGACAGGAAGATCACAAGTTTAAGGCCAGCCTGAGCATCTTGGTAAAACCCTCTCTTAAAACTCGAAAAGACAAAAAGGGTTGGGGATGTAGTTCTGTGGTAAAGGAGATGGCTAGTATGCATGTGCAAGTCCTTGGGTTCAATCCCCAATGTCAGGGAAAAAAAAAAAAGACTAAGATTTATTTTTCTATATATTTTAATTGACACAGAAAATTCTTCTTGTCTATGAAGTATGTTTCAATTTTGTATACATTGTGTAATGTTCAAATCAGGGTAAATATATCTAAATTCTCAAATATCTATCTTTTTTGGTAAAAATATTAAAATTCCTTTCTTCTAGGTTTTTGAAATATACACAATAATATCATTATTCATAGTCACCTGACTGTACAAAAGAATGGCAGAATATATTTCTCTTATCTAACTAAGCCAGGACAGTTTTATAACAGTCTGATTTTATGATAACCATAGTCATTCAGTGTTCAGGTCATTTTTACATTATATTTTTTGCTAGTTAAGTACGTGAAAATGATACTAAAAATTGCTCTAATTTGCAATTTTGGTTATTATTTAGGATGATATTTTCTAATGTTTTATTTACTATTTGTAAGTCTCTCTAGAACTTGTGAGAGATACTTTAATCTTTTCCTGATGGGATGTTAATAAAAAGATCCAATTAAAATGCAAAATTAAGCTTTAAAAATGACTATTTTGCAATTTTAATATTTTAAAAAACATTTTCCTAGTCTACTGCTTTTTAGTTTTCTTCTTTCTACCAGTTGTAAATATTTGATATGCAAATATGTTTGTTTATCCCTTTGTGATTTTTTTTTCTATTACTTCAAGGTCAAGATTGCTCTCATGATACAGATCTGATAAATATTATATTATATTGCTTATAGATTTTCTTTTTAGTTTTTAAAGTATTATTTTTTGTTTTATCTGAAAGTTTTTTTGTTTGTTTGTTTTCAATTATCTTAATGATTTTGTACAAAATTGCTAGACACTAAGAATACTGTTGCATTAAATGATATTTAAGTGTGTACTTATGGGCCAAATCATACTTATTTGTATACAGGTAAATTATATGATCTCTCCATTTCCTTTTCTTTATTGCCACTACCTGAGGTCAAGTGCTTTTCTATTGTTTATTTACTACATTTTTTTATCTGTTCCTATTGTCAAATGACCAGTTTTTTAAAATTAAGTGAATTGCTTTTTATCCCTATTATAGAAACAATAGGTTCCATTTATAGGCTGTGTAAAAAATTCAGAAAAATGAATATAAGAAAAACATCACACAGAATCAAAACCATAATCCTTTGTTCACATTTTTTTGTATCTCACTTCTAATTTTATTGTACATTTATTTTATTATACATTATATACATATTATAATTTTAATAATTATATTATACACATTGTCTATTGTAAATTATATAATACACATTATAATTTTATTATACATTATTATATATTAATTTTATTATGCATTAATTTTTTTAATGTGGTTCTAGGGATTGACCCCAGGGATTGAACATGTGCTAGGCAAGCACTCTACCACTAAGCTACATACCCAGCTTTACTATATATAAGTTTAAATTTATGTAGTTCTACAACCTATAAAATTGGAATAATACATATAACCACTTAGAGTTGTGAAGATTAAGCAAAAATTAAATCTATGAAGTGCAGAGCATAGTGCTCAATGCACAGTATTTAATAAAAATTATTTTTTAAATTTACATGGTTATATAATTTTTTGCTTTGTTTCAGTTTACCTAATTCTGCATTCTTTTTCCTTTACTAAAAATGTTTTTTTTTTTTTTAGTACTGGGGATTGAACTCAGGATGCTTTACCACTGAGCTACAACTCCAGCTCCAGCATTATTTTTCTTTTGTATGAGATAGAATCTCACTAAATTGCCCAGGCTGGCCTAGAACTTGTGATCCTCCTGCTTCAACCAAATATGAATATTTTCAGTGAAAATTTTTAAGAAAAATTTTAACTGGGTATATAAAATTCCCATTTTAGATCAATAAGTATTTAAATGTGTGTATGTGTAATTAACATACCATTTTCCTGTTTTTCTCAAGTAGTTTGCATTGTTTTATAATTGGATGCTTAGTATAAAAATCTAGACTGAAGTTGTTCAATTAGTAATTAATAATAGTGATAAGAAAAATGTTTATATGTGTGTATATATACATGGACCCTATATATGCTTTCTAGGAAATGCTTTATGTACTTAAAAGGTCTTGTTTTGGTTTGTACTACTGTTTGAGCATTTAGAACTAACTGCTTGAATGAGTTTGCCTATCTTATTTATTTTGCTGAGTTTATAATGTTTTTTTATTTTACCATCATGATTGAACATTTTCCCATATACTTGTTTAATATATCATGTTCTCATAAAAAAATGAACCACCAGTCTGCCCTTTGCCTATTTATCTAATTTTGTTCATCATTTTATGGTTTCTAAATATAGCAAGTTCTTCATTCTCCAAAGGTCAAATGGTTTTCTATTCAATTTCCTTTCATAATTTTTCTATGTTATCTTTATCTTTCTTCACTGTAAAAGTGTTATTAGAATAATCTGGTAATCACAAATGTGTGAAAAGAACCCTAAATAAAAATAACTGTACATTATGATAATAATAAGTTAATATTTCTCAAAAATATATTTTTTCATTTAATATTTGGGATTTTTACATATTATATGAATACATTGTTAATATATTATAAATTTACCTAACATTATAAAATTACCTGAAAATTTATTACTCTATATAGTATTTTACCACCTAGGTGTATTATAATTAATATCAGATTTAAATATTTAATTTTCCACAACTTTTCTAAATGATATGGGCATTTGTTATATAGTGTTCACAGTTTCAATAAGTTCCTTTGTGAAGTATATTTAAATGTCTAATTATTTGATAATCATTTTTATATTTTTGCAGTTCTTCAAATATAAACCAAATTGCTTTAAGGACTTTATGCCTGTAGTCATGTATCATGCTTAATCTTCAATGGGTCACTCTAAAAAAATATGTTGATTAAATTAATTTTAAGCTGATATATGAAGTCATGAAAATTATTTATTTTACAATATATGTAACTCTAGATATAGAAAAATAAAGGACTGGAGAGTTCTTGGACTAGAGGTCAATGAAGAATACTTTAACTTATTCACGCTAGTAGTACTTTTTAACAACTCTTTTTAGGGAGTAATAAAGTATATATTGTGTATACAAATAAATCAATTATAGATTTTACTGATATAAACAATGTATAACAGTCAATAAACAAAAAATGAAATGTACATATTCTTTATCATAAACCTCAGTTGATTATTATAGATGGTGTTCACTGGTAATTCATCAAAATCTTGCATCTGTCAGCAAACTCTGGTGGCAAGTGATGAATTAGTATAGTTCTGACATTGATGCTCCTTGATGTTTCATTTATGCTATCAAGTAAGACAGAAGTATGACAGCAAAAATGTATGTGGAAACCTCATTAATTTATCAATAAACAACATCTTAATTGGAAAATAGTTTCAAATACTGGAAGAATATTTCTCAGGACTTTATGGGCTGTCACAATATAGCAGACATAGATATGGTTCAATTTTAACTTTACTTTCATTATTAAAATTTGTTCATCAGTGGCATGGGATGTGGCTCAATGACAGAGCCCTTGCCTAGCATGAATAAGGCCTTGGGTACATTCCGAACATCCAAAAAATATTTTTTTGTTCATCAATTTATGAACTTTAGATAATAAAAATAGAATAAATCACACTTTGAATTGGAACATTTAATAATTTCTATGTTGTAAATATTTGCATCATCGTTAATTTAGACTACCAATGTGAGGTCGACAAGTGAGAAGAAATGTACAGTAGCACACCATTATATAATATTTCCATCATAAAATGTAATAGACATTAATAACCTTAAATAGTAAAATGTGTAAGAAATAAATGATATGTTCTGAGTAGAATTTATTCAATTGTAAAGTTACACAGTTTAGTTTTTAATAATGGCTGTGTTTGCTAACTGGCACTGAATCCTGAAAGGTACAACATAAAAGCGAACCATTATGAGCTGGTCCAAGTCTACCACTGCTTATCCCTAAATGTAATGAAAAGGTTATGTACATATAGTTAAAGTGAAATGTCTCATCAAAAAAAAAACAGTAGTATTTCAAAGTAATATTTTCACCCTTCTCATCAACCAGAACTGCTCTCAAGGTATCAACCTCAACTCCTCTAGCTGATTTAATTGATATTTCACTGCACTTTTAAAGTTTTATTCTTTGTCTTTTCCTTGATTTATTAATATTAGACATAGTCTATTGATGTCCTGCATTGCTTTTCTACAACCAAACTGCTTTGCATAGTTACATTATAATTTATGGTTAAATCAATATTGCTACTTATAATGCTGTGAAAATATACTTTTGAGCCACATGATTAGCATTTCTCCTTTCTTGAAAAAATTCTTAATTTATTCTTACTATTGATACCCCTCACATCTCAGCAATTAATCAATTGATTGATTTCTCTATTTCTACATAATGTCTCCCACATATTCCAAGATCTATACTCTAAGAATATTAATGACATTTTCTGTGCACCTAATAGTATCACTTTTATTATTTTTCTTGTGGACTTCTGTATTTGTTTTCTGTTGCAGGATAACAAATCATCACAAATTCTGTGGTGTAAAACAAAACACATTTGTTATCACGTTTGCTGTGGTGCAGGAACCCTGGCACAGCTGTTCTGGATCCTAACAGGGCCTGCCAGCCTGTAGACAAGGGGTCATTGGGTCATTTTTCTTTCTAGACCTCAGGATCCTCATCTGAGCCCTTGTGATTATTGATAGAATTCAGTTCTGTCTGTGTGTGTGTGTGTGTGTGTGTGCGTGTGTGTTTTACTTTGATATTTATCTATTTGTTATGTCTTTTTTTGCTTTTTTTATACCTTTATTTTATTTGTTTTATTTTTATGTGGTGCTGAGGATCGAACCCAGTGCCTCACACATCTAGGCCAATGCTCTCCTGCTGAGCCACAACTCCAGCCCCTCTTTTTTTGCTTTTTAAAAATAATTTAATTTGATGTTACTTTGTGAATTTGTGAATTGGTATTACTTTAAGATTTGGCAAAACTTGTTTTATCATTCTAGAAATTTCCTGTCTCATGCTTCTAATTCCCTTTTTCTAACATCTTACTATCTCCTCCATCAGTTTTTAAATGTATTTTTGACCTATACATCTTACCCATACAATAATTAATGATCTTATTCTACTTTTCCACTTCTCTTCCACTATTTAGCTGTATTCTTTCTACCTTTTGAGAGCATATGATATTTACATACTGTCTTTTTACCCAGAGTATGAGATTTTCCATCCTATGTCTGCTTTTCTCTTACTACTATGTTTTCAAAGCCATTGCCCCTTTCCCATGGAACTGATTCACCCACAGAAGTGTGATGTCCTTGTGGCTGCCATTCTAGTCCCACTCACTTTCAAGTCTGTCTCTTTGGCTGCCATTGTGAGTTACCAAGTTTTGACTAGAGCTCAGAACTCTGCCATTCATTATTGCCAAATTCATGTCTCTTTCTGTAGTGATTTGTTCTACAACCCTCTTAGGTCTAGATTTTTTTTTTAAGTCTATTAAGTCACAATTTCTCTTCTCTTCTTACTCAGAGTTTTGCTGGTAGTAGAACCTCTGGTGGAGTTTGAATTTGTCTAAAGATTAACCCATGATTCTTACTAATGTCCATGGTGTTACCCAGTTGTTCCTTTAACTTCTCATGTCTGGGAAGAATTGAAATCAGACAGATGCCATTTTCTTACAGATCCCAAAGTCAAGCAAATATGGTATCACTTGATGAATAATGTCCTCTGCTAGTATCTTTGTTTTCACATTCTGGAACCATATTATTTGAAACAGGACTTTCTAGAATAACCACTGGTATATTTTTTTCTTTGCTAATTTTAGACTCTGTTGTTTTGTTCTATTTCTGGCAATTTCTTAGGCTTTTCAAACCCTTCATTCAATTTTTTTAAACAATTTATTTTTAGTTGTAGATGGACACAATACCTTTAATTAATTAATTAATTAATTAATTAATTTTTTGGTACTGGGGGTTGAACTCAGGGGCACTCAATCACTGAGCCACATTTCTAGCCATATTTTATATTTTATTTAGAAACAGGGTCTCACTGGTGAGGCTGGCTTCGACCTTGCGATCCTACTGCCTCAGCTTCCCAAACTGCTGGGATTACAGGCATATGCCATACAGGCATATTTATTTGTTTTTATGTGGTGCTAAGGATTGAACCCAGTGCCTTACATGTGCTAGGTAAGTATTCTACCACCAAGCTACAACCCCAGCCCCTCAATTTTTTATCTTTCCTGTTTTCAATCCTCAGTAGTTTTTCCTTGTTATTTTTATTATCATAGTATTTTTTATGTGTATACCATATATTTGTATCTCTCTGAGAGTACAACTTTTGGGGGCGGGGAGGTTTCCCTTGATCCCTAAGTTCTCTCTGGCTTTCTGTTTTTCTGATTTGCTCACTAGCCATTGAATCCCATTCTAAACCAGTTATCATTTCTTGCCTGCATCATGCCTTTTAGCTCAGAATCAATCAGGGTCCAATAAGGACAAGAGCTAATACTCAAGGTATTTCAAAGAGAGGAAATCTTACGCAGGAAATAGCTGACACAGTGATGAAAGAGCTGAGAAGGCAAAAGTAGATTGTGAGAGAATATCCCTAGGGCTGGAGGTACACCCAGATTAGGTGATGTTTCCATACTTGCAGAGCCAGTGCCACAAAAACCTAGATTCATATAGTGGTGGACTCTGACAGTATAAGCTTACTGCCCAAATCAGAGAAAAACAATGAGAAAGTCTCTGCTTTTTTCTTATAGTGGTATCTCCCTCCTTTCCTGGACCCCCTCCTGCCTGATTCTCCTGAGAAGATGTAAGTTGAAGCCTACCTGAATCATAAGAAACTACAGACCTCTGGACACCTCCTCCCCACCTCCCCCCAACCCTCCGTTAGGACAGAGCATAAAGCAGAGACAGGCAGGGAAGGGATCTGGGAGAAAAGTAAAACTCTCTTCCTCACATACCAGCAAAAGCAAGCTTCTAAAAATGCAAGTCCCAGTTAGGTGCAGTGTCACAGGCTAATAATCCCAGTGAATCAGGAGGCTGAAGCAGTAGGATACCAAATTTGAGGACCTCCTCAGCCACTTAGGAAGACCCTGTCACAAAACATAACAAATAACATCAACAACAAAAGGACTGGGAATATGACTCAGTGGTAAAGTGCCCTGGGTTCAATCCCCAATTAAAAAGAGAGAGAAAGAAAGAAAAGCCAGTCTCAGTCCCATTCTCTCTGTGATCTCCTTTAGTCTCTCTTAAGGTCTCTTGGCTTCTCTGAGATGCCAAGGTGATTCTTGTTGCCACTCTCCAAGGATTCTCCCTCTTACTTACTTTCCTCCTGCCTTTCTGGTCTGCTGTTTCTTTCAACATTTCCACATAAAACAGAAAAATCCCATTCCAATATTGCTTATTGCCCCACTCTGCCTTATTTCCCTGCTATACTCACCAACTGTCACACTGCATATTATTAGTTCCAGCTTTTGTTTTTGCATGTCATTCTTTACAAAACCATAAACTTCATCAAGGCAGAAACTTTGTTCTATTTATCCTTTAGCATTTGGAGTATAGTAGACAGCTATTTCATACTCATGCATGAATGAGTTCATTAAGAATTATTATTGGGCACTTACAAGGAGTGAATCACTCTTGAGTGTTGAAGTTTGGGCAGGGTGTGGTTCTTGCCTTCCAGATGCTCTCAATTTCAGTACTTGAAGGCGTTTTCCCTGGGGCTGCTTAGTAGCTTCCCAGAAGTCTCTCATCTGTGACTGGAGTGGGGAGGGGCAGAGATGGAGTGGGCAGAGAGGGGGACAAACTCCTAGCTGATGAGGTTTCTACAGTTCCCTTTGTGAACATGCATTAATTTATTATATTGCCATGAATTTAGAGTGTTTCCTAATAACAAACCTCGGAGTTCTACTTACTGCATGGGGAGGTACAGAATCCAGGACTTAAATTGCTCTGTATCCAGATGATAAGGATGGTCTCCCTCTGACCTCTCTTCATTATCTCCTCCATCATCGTGTTCCTAGTGCATATAGGTGTGGCACCCATCAAGGTTTCTGTGAAAGAACAGTGACTACATTTTTTCACCATCCCCCCTGCAGGGACTTAGCTGTCCATCCTTCCCTGCTCTCTCTCCTTGATTGACTATGACACTTCCGGTTTTCAAAATATGAATTAAAATCTTATGCCTACAGTTATTCTTCTCTCATAAATTTTGTCCTTGGGAGTCACAGTCTTATAAAGCTTTGTTATTGTCACTTTAGTTGAGTTCGGGGAAGGAGAAAGGATAAACATGTGGTCTGCCACTTAAGCAAATCTTCCTGATTGGTTTCCATCATCAAGACCTAGGACTGATATAAGGGGGGATAAACCCTCTCACCCTCCAATTTCACTTCCATTTATCTTTAGCTTGTTACTATTCAGTGCTTTCAAATCCTCAGTGAAAGGTGAAAAACAACAAAACAGATGAACAGACACAGAGGGGAAATGGGAACTGTCACAATGGCAGTTTTGAGGACGGCAGATTCCCCAGTCTTCCTTAGTCTTGAGTCCTTAAAAGAAAAACAGGGAAGAAGGTGGACATCAGGAGCACAAACAATCACACAGGGAAACTTTTCTCTGCATTACTTTACCACATTCATGGGAGGCGAGGTGGGATGGGTATCCTGACTCACCTTGTATAAAACCTGCATAACTTATTGGAGACTTACAGGCCTATCCCTCTCAAGGATTGCATCAGAATGATTCAGTATAGAAAGCAGTCAGCAAAAATGACAAAAACTTTCCCAAAACAGCTCTGCAAAAAAGAAAAAAAAAATCTCCAAATGTAGAAATGTTATGTGTGTGTATGTATATGTGCATGTACAGAGGAAATGGCTCAACCAGACAATATAAAATGTTTGTTCCAAGGCTGCCTCAAGCATTTTGTGAACTGATTATGAAAAAATGATTTTGATTTTGATTTCTTGCCTATGCGTTGCATCTAGGAGGTAGAGTAATCCATGGTATTACCAGTATCATTTTAAACTTTCCTCCAAAATACACAAAAAATAAACAAGTTTTAAAAATCAAGCAAACTTATTCCTCATGTCTAATTTTAAGTTTGTACCTGGTGGCTAATTTCTCTCCCTCTCCCCTCCTGCTATTCTCCTCTAGTAACAACTATTCTACCTTTTGCTTGTAAAAGATGAGCTTTTTATATTTTACATACAAGTAAGTGTCTTTCTGTTCCTGGGTAATTTCAGTTAATATAGTGTCCATCAGGATCATATATTTTGTCACAAATGACAGGACTTCATTCTTTTCTTGGTGATCAATACTCCATTATGTGCATATACCACATTTTCTTTATCCATTCATCCACTTGTGGACACTGATGCTGATTCTATACCTTAGCTATTGTAAATAGTGATGCCATAAACACAGGAGTACAGAAGTTTATTTAACATACTGATTTCATTTCCTTTGGAATAAATATCCCCCACACTCTTTCTGTGATGCTGGGGATTGAACCCAGGATCCTGGGCATGCTAGACCAGCACTTTACCATTGGGCTATACCCCCAACCCCATATTTCAATTTTAAAGTCAGATTATTGGCTTTTCTCTGTTAAGTAGAGTTTCTCTTATGTTATGGATTTGGGTGGGGGATGCACTGAGGATTAAACCTGTGGCTAAGAGTGCACTCTTTCACTGAGCTACACACTCAGACCATATGGTCTACATTTGGTCTACATTTTACCTTGTTCAACCCCAGGGCCTCAAAGGCCCCAGCATACTGTTTACCACACCAAAGGAAAAAGTTGGAGGACTCAATGGAAAGGGTTTAGACATTTTATTACTCTTGTGCTGCTTGGCATGGCAGGCTGGTATATAATGAAGGCCAACTCTGTGCCTGCAAGCAAGGGGATGTGGCATAGGTTGCATGCCCACTTCACAGATGGATTTCTTCAGATGTTTTATGAGTACATTCTTTTCTTTACAACCAAGATCACTCTGCTTTGATCCTCACCTAAAGATTGGAGACAGGGTAAGTGGCCATTTTCCCCTCTTCGTTTCCTTCATTATCAAGTTCTTTAGAATCCTTCTTGTGTCCCATTGCCCAAGACAACAAGCATTCCTAGGCTCTGACTGGAGTTTAATCCTTATCAGATGTATAGTTTGTGAATATTTTCTTCCCATTTCTATAGGTCATTCTTCACTTAATTGTTTCCTGATTGTGCAGAAACTTTTAAATTTGATATAATTCCATTTGCCTATTTAACAACATTGTAGTGCATATTTAAAAACATCTAGAAAGAAGAATTCAGAATACTCATACCTCAAAGAAACAATAAGCATTTAAGGAAATGGACATGTTAAATAGATGTGATGTGATCATCACACAATGCATATATTTATGAAAACATTGCAATTTACCCCCCAAATATTCAGGGTTGTCATGTGTCAATAAGATGCAACATAAAACTTAAAAAATAAATGAAACACAGAGTTAGGAACAAAGAACTAAGCAATATTACCAATAATTCAATAATTCCAATAAAGTGACTGTTAATCACGTATTTTCCTCTCTTTTGTCAGGTTATGTTTTACCACAGAACTCTGTCAATATATAGACAAAAAAAAAGTGGACACACATTTTTGCATATGCACATATGCACAAACATGCACACACTGCATACTCTTATAGAATTTGCTATGAATCTCTCCCCTGCCCCATGCCCAACACTTAGAAGTGTCCTCCTCAAACCCTAAGTCAGGATTAGAAGGAAAGGTGATTGAGTTAATGTTGGATCAGCAGTTTTAATTTAATGTGCTGTGCCTCAATTTATTACCTGTAACCAAATGCCCTGGTGTTCAGTACATCTTATGAGGCCATTTTCCTACCTCTTTCACTCCTACAGACCTCTGAGAGGTTTCCCATCTGGCTATTTCAGCTCACTGAGGACATTTTTATTTTTATTTTTTATTTTTTATAGTGTTGAAACTTAAAACAGAAAGAGGAGATTTTTAAAATTCTTTTTCTTACAAGAATTCTCTTGGCTCCTTTACAAATTTGCCTGTCCCTCTCATAATTTTTGAATAGCGATGATTGAGATGTTCCTAAAATATTTTAAGCTATTTATTTCCTAGCCTGTGCCAAGTTAGACACAAAGCTTATGTTCTTGTCTTCTTCTAAAATGAGAACCAGGATCAGATGTGGTCACACATATCAGTGACTCAGGAAGCTGAGGCAGGAGAATCTCAAATTCAAGGACAGCCTGGGGAGCTTTTGGGGACCCTGTATCAAAATAAAAAACATGCTGGGGATGTAGTTCAGTGATAGAATGCCCTTGGGTACAATCCCTAGTACCACTCAATAAACAAATAAATAAAATAAGATTTCCATTTTAGGATCAACGATTATAAATATTACAAAACTTTTACTCATTATTTTGCACATTTCTTATATTTTACTAAACAATGTGACTCCCTAAAATCACTAACTCCATGGGTTACAACTAAATGATAAAAGAGAAACCAACTGGCTCTTCTGAATGAAATTTAATATTTCATGTACAACAAATAAAGGTGGATTTTGCCTTTTCTCATGTCTAAAAGTTGCAACTTACAGGCCTGTTCCCTCTATCCTGATTTATGTTACAAAAACTCAATTGCTATTTTTATTATTGCTTTCAAGAGTTAACTTGATTTTTGTTAAAGGAGAAATTTACTATGTAGTGTTTTATATAAAAGCCTTGATGTATAATTTCAATGTTGTATTATTATAGTTTATGAATATATCATAATTTATGTGGGCTCTATTATTAGAAATAGCTTGTTTCATTTTTTTCAAGAAAAAGCATATTGCTATGACCAATCTTCTATAATTATCTTTAAGAACATTTCCTATTTTAAAATTATTAAAAATGAAATGTATGGGTCAAAACATATGTACATTGCTGCCATCAGTGTTGATGTCCATTATCAAATATGAACTCCAAAATGTTCCACTGATTGGAGATATCATATTTCCCTTTACCACCTATTCTCTAATTGTGTCCCCTGAAAGCCCATAAGATACTGCCACCTTATCCAAGGTACATACAGTTATGTGGATATGAAATAGAGTGTATCTCTAAAATAGAGTGTGAAGGGGAGTATTTCCATGGCTTTCCTTTGTCTGCAATGAATGCTGCTAAGATAAAAACAGTCTCTAGTGTCAGGAGACATGAAACCATGCTGGGGCCATAAAAACCACTTCCAGACTTACAGCAGGAGACATGGAAAACAGACATTGCCACCAAAATATATGGTAGAGACAATGTAGGTATTGATACACTTTGTGAGCTAACCCACAAAGCTCTCTGGAGTGCTAGTTGCCATTTCATTCCTGACTGACATCTGATGCATTTGAATAATTTGAATGCAGTTTTTCTAAATATTATATCATTAGCATGGTAAGAGTATCCAGTAACCCTGGCATCTCCAAATGGTGCTATGCAGTTTAATTTTAGAATGTTTTCTTCACTAGATGGAATGCACTTGGCTCATCTCCATCTTAAGATCAAAGATTGTAAATATTATATGAACTTTTACTCATTATTTTGCCCATTTCTTACATTTCACTAATAAATATGACTTCCCCAAATTACTAACTCCCTAGTTTATTTCTACTATCATAATACACAGAATACTTCCAAACATGAACTTATTCTATACTGCAATATTCTTTCTTTCTTTTTTTAAAATTTTAGTCTATACCATTTGAAAGTGAATTTAGGATGATCTTATTTTCTCTAATTACTTAATAATACAATTGACATGTATTAAATAATTTCCTTTTTCTCCAATTTCAAATCTATGTTCCAACTCTATTTTCTCTTTAAGTCCAACTCTATCATACTCTAAATGATCATACCCTTATATGGATTTCTGTAATTTTTCTTCAGTTCCATCTTCCCATTTTGATAATAGTATCATACTATTAAGTATATTATAACTGTGCATTATCTATCAAAAGCCATGATTCTCAAAATGCTTTCTTCTGCATTTTAGGGGTCAGTGGGTAATTTTTTCTACATTTTCTTTAAGATTTCCCTTAGCATCATTTAGTTGAGTTATGAAAGGCATCCATTTGATATTTTAGTATGGAACTACTTGAGATTTAAAAATCAATTTTGAAAAAAGTTATTTCTTTACAATAGCCCATTCTGTTCTCCACCTCTGTCCTGGCAATCTAATGAAACAAAGTATGCCTCTCAATTTATATGATTTTTAAAAGCATACCTTAGTCATTTTTTTTTGTTTTCTTTACTTGAATTTCTGAATACTCTTTCTTAGTTCATTTTACATATTTTATATTTTTTGATCCAAAATATAAAACTAACACCTAATAAGAATTAAGTACATATTCTGCACTAGGAGTAATCCCAATCCCTTACCTATGTTATTTCACTTATTTTTCCAAAGTGCCTTATGAGATAGGTATTATCATTATCTCTTCTTTGCAGCCAAGCAAACTAAAACCTAAAGAGGTATAATAATTTAATCAAATTCACACAAATTCCCTCTTATTTACTATGTCAGGGAACCTTAAAGTTTAAAGGATAAAAGAACCAGTTGTGGATCTGTTTAAAATTGTTGGAAATTTCAGATTCCTCAGCCTATGTTCTGAGGTTTTGAGCCAGGAATTACTGGGTATATTATATACTTGAGAAGCATAGCTCTGGGCTATGGAATATTGTGAGTGGTAGTTTTTTCCACCTTATTTTATTATTGGCTATTTTTCAGGAATATGAATAATAAAGTGATGTCTGCATATTTATTTTATATTTTGTCACCATCTAAATCATCCTATTAGGTGCAAAAGTTTTCATGTCATGCTTCTATGTAGGTATTCTGACCATGGAAATGTACAGGGAAGCGTTCTTCTGGTGCGCAAACTCCTGGGGGTAACAGGTGCTCTGTTTTCCACCTTTGGAACGCCCAGCAGTTTCTCCTTGAAGCTAGTAAGATAACTATACAGGTGCAGTATCTAATTACTATGGTAATGTCCTTAGAGAAAAAGGTTCTGTCTCTTGATCAGCCTGGACTTTGATCTCAGTTATCTAGCACCTAGGATTAAAGGAATACTAAATAATAATGTAGTCATGGCACTAACGACCTAATGTAACTTTTGATATAAATAAACACATCTGCTTGAAGGGACAGCCACATCTTTTCCTGTCTTTCCATCTTGTCTCTGTGTCTCCTTTTATTTCCCTTACCTTCTGGTTAGTGAGATAAATGATCATAGCACCTGACACAGTATCTCAAAAATTACTAAATATATGAATGATTTTCCTGAAAATACTGTAAAATTGCTCTCTTTTTTGCTTGGTTTTTGGTACCAGGTATTAATCCAAGGACTTTGGTCATGCTGAGCACATGCTGTACCACTGGGGTACACTTTGGGTTCCTGCAAAGTTCTTCTCTTTGATGATGACATTTATATATTCACTCGTGGGGCATTTTCCATCAACCAAAATTTCCAAAATAACATTAGCAGTTAGTGCATGTATTAATATTGACAAGTTATTTACTTACTCCTTTTAATATTTAATATAGATATGGGTGATAAAGATGTGAATCTGGATATGTTACATTTTCCTAAATAGCAGCTGAGTCATATCCATGCTTTTCCATCTTTCACAAATATTCTCATTCGGTATTCTTAGAATACTCCCATTATTCTTAAAATTAGATCTTCAAATTTACTTGATTGCTTAAAACTAAGATGGTGGTGTTTACAAAGTAATTTGGTAAACTGATTTATGAAATGCTCAAATGCAAGTTCATAAAAAGAGAGAGTATTGCAATCCAAGAGATTTGTTTTAAAATGGTATGCAAGATCTAGTTTTTGAGGGCAACTCTTTTAATTTTTCATTAAAATACAAAAAACTCACCACTAAAAGTTAATAGCCACAGAAAACTTATTTTCAGGAATTGGGAAGATCCCCAACTGCATAAAGTCTCTAGAGTCAATTTCTATGCTGCACATAAAACTGAGAAAAACCTCATTACATTTGGCTCTAACACAGAAGACAACCTATAGGTAATTAATTCCATTCTCTTAGCTATGAGAGATAATATGAAGACATGATATGATTAGGGTTATTGATCAACTGTTTGGAGAAAAACATTGAGTTCGATTTCTGATGCTATATACTAAAATGTATCTGAGATCGATTTACAAGTTAAGTACAATAAACTGAAACCTTAAATAGCTTGAAGAAAACTTAAATATACCTTTAGAGATAGTTGAAGAAAAAACTTTCAAACATAAAAGGAGAGATGAAAGCCCTCCTAAAAAAGATATATAGACCTGACTATATGAATAAGAGGCAATCCAAAAATTTCAGTAAGGATTGAGAAATAACCATTGTGCTTAGCAACACAGAGGTTATTGATGTAGTAGAGAGGAAACCATCTGATTGGAGTGGATGGTTTAAGGAAGTTTTTCTGCATTAAGACCTCACTTGAGACCAGTGGCTATGAATTTAAAGGAGACAAATCAGTATGATGATATGCTTTCCTAACCAAGCTCAATTTCATGAATTCAAGTGCAGAGTCAGATTATCCAAGTAATAATGTAATTGAAATAAGTATACACACACGAAAATGCTACCTCTCTCAGATCACTTCCTCCATTCTTTCCAATTCCATATCACAAAAGGCCCTACTACTTAGCTGAAGTGTACTACTCTTTAGTAGCTGAAGTGAGGAGGTGTGTCCTTCCACAAGTTAAACCTTGTCCCTGACAGACTTAACAGAATGGAGGGGGAAAACCTCAAAAGTGTCAGAAAGCATTAAAAACAAATGTGAAATATAGTAAATTTGTTATATATTGATTTTGAGGGGAAAGTATCATCATTTTAAGTTGATAGAACTCTGAACTTACCACTGAACAATGCAACAAAACCATTGTAGGTGAATAGCACTTGAAATTTATACAAAGCAAACCTCTCCTGTGTGCAAGCTCAACTTGAGTCTATAGTTGCAGCTATAAAATACCTTTGAAGCTTATTGCTATACTTCTTTCTGACTATAAAATTTTCATACTTTTTGCCTCTTTTTTGTCATGGTTTTCAAAATTAAACTTGATTTATTAAACAGTCTGAATAAAGCAACAAAGTATTCTTTCTGAGAAAATTAAGGTATACTGTTATACCAAATAGTTTCTCAAATGGATAATGGTTGAGAGGCAATAATATTCTATCTCAACATGATCTGAGGAACGGTCTCTTTGACATGTAGTCATTAAGAGTCAGCAGGCAAAGGATCTGTGATCCAACAGGTGCCAAGTGCCATCATCTTTCAACTAGGAAGGGAAAGATGATGAAGTATTCTGTGGAAAAGGTTTCAAAGGCCAGACAGGAAGACTCCCTTCACTTTTTGTCCTCATAGACACTCTTGACTGCAAGGGAGGCCGGGAACTGTAGTCTAGCTTTGTGTCCAAGAAAAGGAAAGGGGTTTAAGTAACAGTTTACAAGTCTCTGTCTTATGTCATTTCTCAGGGTGAGACAGATTTGTGTGTGTTTCAATTTTAACTCAAGATTTTGAGTTAGCTTCCTGATGCTCTTGCCAAAAGTGCTTTTTAACAGTTGGCTTTTTCCTTTTGATTTTATTTATTGAGGTAGATTGTGTGTGTGTGTGTGTGTGTGTGTGTGTGTGTGTGTATGAGAGAGAGAGACAGACAGACAGACAGACAGACAGACTAGGGATTGAACCCAGGACCTTACACATGCTAGGCAAGTATTCCAAGCTGGGTTATATCCTCAGCCACATGGAGGTAGGTTTTATCTATAGATCATAAAGGTAATGAATGGATTCCCATCACAATACTTCTCCTTCAATTTTTTTTTTAATGGATCGGAATAGCTGCATGGCTTTTCAAAGGAAAGAAGCTTAATTTTTTAAAAACTTAGGAAAATTAAACTCCCAAATTGAGAGCTACAGCAAGTGGGGTAAATTCAAAAGGGCTAGAGTTTATTTTATATTTATTCTGCTCCCAGACTGGGTTTGGGACAATAAATCTAAGGTCACTGAATGTTTTCTCTGATATAAGGGGGGTGACTCATAGTGGGGTAGGGAAGGAGAGCTTGGGAGGATTAGATTAATTCTAGGAAGAGGGGTGGGAGGTAAAGGAAGTGGGAAGGGGATTAGCAAGGTTGGTGGAATGTGATGGTCATCATAATACAAAGTACATGTATGAAGACTTGAATTGGGTGTCAACATACCTTATATACAAACAGAGATATGAAAAATTGTGATATATATGTATATTAAAATTGTAATGCAAAAATAAAAAGTACATGTATTATGGCATAAATTGGCGTGAACATAGAGATATGAAAAATTGTGCTCTATATGTGTAATAAGAATTGTAATGCATTCCACTATTGTCGTGCATTTAAATAAATAATAATAATAAAAAATAAATAAGTGGAAAAAATTTTAAAAAGAAAAAAAGTGACAACAGTCTTAAAAAAAGAAATAATTGTTACTTCTTTATTTGCAAATAATTTGATTGTATGCTTTCAATTCTTTGGTGAGGCTTGTTGAAGATGTGCATGTATGTATTTCAAAGAACTCTTAAAACCTCAAAATTATGTAGAAAATATAAATTTTATAGGTGTAGATCTGGGGAAACAAACAAGCAAACACAATCCCTTTATGTTCCAATTCTAACGTTAGGCAGAACCTGTGTAACTAATCAAATGCAAATAAAGGAAAGAAATGAAAATCCTTACTGCAATTTCACACACACTAACTGAGCTTCTCCTGTATTAGAGGTAGAGGGTCAGATTATCTATTATTAAAAAATGTTATCCCAGTTTCTTTTTCCAAAAAAAAAGGGTTGATCTCTAATCTGCCTTACACTTGCACCCAAACATATTTTATCATTACCAACTGTCTTGTTAGAATCACAGGATAAAAAAAAATGAAGGTACCCCTCTGAGTGAATGTGTCTGTATCTTATTTTTCTATTGAAGAGTAACAATAAGAGTTACAGCAAGAATAATACAAGCATCAGATTCTGGGGAAGGGAAAGAGACAATGTTCATGTGTCAGAAAGCTTATTGTGTCTCTAAAAAAACCTTAGCAACATTTGCAATATTTCTTCTCATTATAACAACTGCAAACTCTATATAGAAAATATGTAAAATGAAAGGGTTTTAAATTTATGGGTGTTTTCATTCCAGTCTTTTATGAAATTGATTAATTCTACAGATAGAGTTTTGTATCTTGATTTTTTTTTTTTTTAACAAGCTAGTCCTTCCTATACAAGTAGATCTATCCAATCTGCATGGTTGCTAAGAGGCAGCACCCACGTGGTGTTGGGTGAACTATTTTCACAAGTCAAAGCTGCAGCGTAGGCTGATGGTCAACACTCCTCCAGTACAAGTTTAAGTGTGGTATTCTCATTTAATAAGAACTGAATCAAGAGAGCCATTAATATTGCTGAGGTACAATCTTTTCCTGGATCTTCGACATATTGAACAGGTAGAAAAATCAAAAAACTCTAATGCCTGGTGGAAATGCTTACAGGGCATCATTCTTCTCTGACCTGCCTGGAGTATTTGGCTGGTAGGAGCCAGACTTCTCAAGATACAATTGAAAGGGGAGGTAGCTCAGTGGTAAAGCACTCCTGGGCCAAATCTAGTATATTACCAGTATGTTTGTACATATTTGTATGTGTATATGTGCATACACACACACAATTCAAGAAGTTAAGACTCTGTTACCCCAAATATGAAATATGTAAAATTTGTATTATGCTTATTTCTTGTTTAACTAATGTTAATTTAATCCTTAGTCCCAGCCAGGACCCTAGGAAGATGAATGGAAATTTTGTCACCTCTATACAAAATGTGTTAACCACAAAAGCTGCTTCTGGGTATGTAGCTGCTGCAATGACAAAGAGCCCCTACAATCAGAACTCCATTCTCAAAAAGGCCTTGTTATTGTTCTCATTTTCTGGGAGCTTGAAATTGGTAGTAATTATCACTGCCTTTGTGAGAAGAGATTTGTGTGTCTGTCGTTTTCTGCCACAATCACACTTACCATGAGCTCAGAATTCCAGTGGACTTACCAGGCTTGGACTTTCAGATGGGTGAGTAGATTACTTCTGTGACAGGTGTGCAGGATGCTGACAGCCAGAAGGTGTCACACTTTCATTCTGTACCAGAACTTGCTTTGAATGCAGAAACAGGGCCTTTCTACTAAATACAAACAGAGAAAATTATCATTTTCTCTCTTCCTTTTGTCTCCTTCCAGTGTTAGCCAACCAGTTATGCTGGGGGAGGGGGGGGACTTTCCTTAAAAGGAAACGGAAAATAAGTTGCAGTAAGTACATTTTCCTTTCAGTTTTTCCTTAACACTTTGGATTGAATGTAGAAAATATTGGTGGAATGTGCACATATTGGGAAAGAAAGCAAGAAGAGTAGAGTTTTGTGTAGTTCCACTGTTCTGGTCTGATCTAAGTAAACACACAAACAGCCTTTAAGATAAAATTGTGGCTCTTGGCTACATAATAAGATTTTTAAAAAAAATGCTCTCTGCTTCCAATTAGATACTGAAAGGAAAACTATCAAGCGTAGAGTAGAGTTGGTAGTGGTTCTCCTGGTCATATTGAATTCTGTTTGGAATGATTGTTCCCTATGTCCCAGACACTGTTTTGGATCCAGCACTTACAGAAGGTCTGTACTCCCAAAGGAGTGTGACAAGAAACCTCAACCATAGCAGAACTATACCTCTTGGTCCATGCTCACCTCTGTGTGACTCTCTTACTTCCACATTTAGCTTGATAATCGTCTGCTCCATCTCCAGATTTTCATAATTGTAATATTTCCAATGTGGTGTCTGAAGAGCTGGCCATTTTCCTGTTCAGAGGCTTGATTATATAATCTTCATAACTCGTACTTTATTTACTTCACATCTTTTTATTTGTAAAGACAAAACTCAGATGTTTCCTGGAGATGTACACCTTATTCATGCATGGTGCGCTAATGCATTTTTAGTTAGTAAAATGATATGCCCAAATATTTATCCCTCTATGGGTTTTTGATACTACCTTGTGGAGGTGCCAATACAAATCTTTACATATGGTCCCCTAAGTAGTTGAAGAACTGTATTAATTTATTTATTTCTCATAGCCAAGCCATGGCTTTATATGTATATAACAGGTGTTCAAAGAGTGAATTCTGGATGTCATTATTCAATGATTACTGCACCTGTTTTCAAAAACAAACTACGACATCCTATAATCTATGTAGTGGGGGGGAGTTTGACTCTGTGTGTGTGTATGTGTGTGTGTGTGTGTGTGTGCATGCACGTGTGTGGGTGTGGGTGTGTGTGTGTATGCGTGTGCATTCTCTAAAAACAGAGTCTCTTTTGGTTAATTCTGGTTCTTATTTGTAAAGCTCACTTTTAAAGAAAATTGTTCTGCCATTAGAAGTGATTAATCCACCTCCACATTTTCTATCATCAGTGAATTTAATTAACATGGCGTGTTCCTTCCTTTGAGAGATTAGCAATTAAAACAGTTCTAACTCTCCTCATCAACACACACCTGAAAAATTAAAATAGATGCCTGTTCTTAATTGTTGCTGCTAGTTCTGGCTCTTTGTATGATGACCTTCAACTGGTTTTCTTTTTAAGTATTTGCATTCATCTGAAGAGTCATTTCAAATAATTTTCTGAGGTTTTTAGAGACGCAGGTTCCTAAGCTTTAGTAAAGTCATCATCAAATGAGTTAAAAATGAATGCACTCATACTAATGTATTCATATTCAGAACCTACAATGAACATTCATTTCTTAAGCAAGAGCTTAAGAGCAAGAGCTTAACATTCATCTCTTAGGTACAGATGAATTTAAGATCAGTGCTTGCTGCCTGAGGCACTGAACAAAGTAGGCAAAAGAAAAAACAGTAAAAGGAATTCTTTTGCTTTGACTTTTTTTCATATGGGCATCATCTTATTATTATTATGAGATCCTAGCTCCTTAGCATGGCCAGTTGTTCCTGTGGCTGCTTCTCATAACACTATTGCTGTCCTGAATCTGGGTCTGAGAAGTGATAAATAAAATTGAGATGCCTCTCAGGCTGGAGTATTAATCATTCATTACTTGACAAAATCTTTTGGCTACCAATTAGAATGATCCCATTTAAAATTAATCTTCCTAGAGGTATGACATGGGTTATGATGGGCAGGTAATGATGGATTCTGGGAGTTTTCTCCATGGATGATGAGTTTTGGAATAGAGAGGCATATTAGTGAATTTTTTGTTAAAATATAACAAATTACCGGAGAGATTTAATTTATAAAGTCTTTATTTTGCCCCACAGTTTTGGAAGTTTCAGTCCATGGTCAATTGTATCTGTTACTTTGGGCTTATTGTGAGATAGCACGTCATAATGCAGTACATGACAGCCAAAACCACTCACATTAAAGCCAGGAAGCAAAAGAGAGAAAGAGTAAGGGGCTAGGCCTCCATAATCCCCTTTAAAGCCACACCTAGAATATCTAAGGATTTTCCATTAGGCCTAACTCTCAAAGGTTCTACTTTCTCCCAACAGACTCACCCCAGGAATCAACCTTTGAGCATATGGATATGGGGCACCTTCAAGAGCCAAAGCACAGCAGTGATAAGGCACATCTTGAGGAAGGAATAAAGTATCAATATGATATCTTCCAAAGTTCCAGCACCACTTCAGACCTCTCAATTGAGTTCTACTTGTGTATCCACTGCTTACTTGACATATCTACTTGCAATTCTCATGGGAACCTTAGAGTCAAGAACAATAAAATAGATCTATGATCTTTTCATGAAAACAATGATCCTCATTCCAGGGTGGCATCATCCCCTATCCAGTTGTGAAAGGCAGAAATCTTGGTGCTTCTTCCTCCATCTTCACCTAACTCTTAATTTTTCTTTTCTTTTTTTTTTTTTTAGCTTTGTTCTTGCTTTATGGCCTCTAGGGATCTCCAAGCTAGTTTTGTCCTTTCTGTCTTCTTACATCCTTCCATACATTTTATGCATTTCATTTATTAAATTAAAAAATATTATTAATTCAGATGATTATTTGCTTAGATGTCTCTCCTAATAGAGTGCAAATACCACAAAAGCAGGAACTGAATAATTTGTTTACTGTTTCATTCTCAGCTCCTAGCTTAGTTAGTACCTACTAGTTAGCAGGCACACACAAAAGGTTGTTTTATTCATACAAAAGTGGTATGTTTGTCCTTGGTGTGTGAGCATGAGAAGAATTCCTTAATGTATCAAGTCCTGCCTGCTTCACAAGTACTGAACCAATACCTTTGATGAGTACATGTCTTGAAATCTAGATGAATTCTTGGGAATTCTCATTCCCTTTTTACTTTTATGTGCTTCATTATATATTACCCATAAACTTCCAGGGCAAAGGATCTACAGGAACCCATCTATGATTATTATAAGCAGGGAAGCCAAGACTCCCAAACCTCACAAATACTGTCTTTTTCCTTTTCCTGGAGACGCAAACAACCTCACAGTGCTCTTGCCATGTGAGTATGTTCTGGCAAATGGGATATTATAGACATGACATCAGCACCTCTAGGTCTGACCAGAGTTATCTCTTTCCCAATTCAGTGACAACTTTGGGGCTTCACATTGAATATGGAGATGCCACAGAAAAATGAGCCTGGGTCCCTGAGTCATTACTTGGAAGACAACCATCCAACTATGATTGGATTATCATATGGGGAAGAAAGAAACATTTATTGTGTTAATGTTTGAAAATTGGTACAAAGATTATAAGGACCTAATAAAAAGTTAGTTCTTCAAAGGGAGTTCCTTAGACAGAATCTTAGGACTGGCATTGGCTTAGAGTGAAGTGGTACATGGTAAAGAAAATGGTAGTCTATCCTCTGCTATGAAAACATTTAATAAAATTATTATCTACAAAGTGTTTGAGAATAGATTGTGGGCCTCATGATTCAGCAATTCTAACTAAAGCAGTTGGAAAAGAAATCAAAGCATGGATGTGTTGTTTGCCATGACAGGCTGTGTTGGCATGCTATTAGAGGAAAGAGAACAACTCAGGAGAAATCTGGCTGATTTATGAGCAGAAAGTTCAGAAATTTGTGTTCTGGAAGGGCTGGAAACTCTAACACATTTGCAACATAAAAAAGTAGGAAATAAGATACTGAAATAAAATCTTTAGAGCTACAAAATCATATTATGACTCAGTCTGGTGGCAATGATAAGATTAAGGGTTTTTCCTCCCGCTATTAACTATTAAGCTGATACAGACAAGGGCATGAGAAAGCTAAAAAAAGAAAGAAGATATGAAAACTGTTTATGAAAATACTTTGGATGTGGTTATAGCTAAATAGAACTATTTGGAAACTTTCAAAGGTTTGGAAGAATTATATTTCCAAAGAAATGATAAACTGCAGAGCTTATAAACACAAACATTTATTTCTCACAGTTCTGGGGATTAGGAATTCTAAAACCAAAGATTTGATGTCTGGTGAGAACACACTTACTAGGTCATGGACAACTAACTGTCTTCTGGCTGTGCCCCCATATAGTGGAAGGGGCAAGGGTGCTCTCCAAAGACCCTATTATAAGTATATTGATCCTATTCACTAGGCCTCCACCCTTATGATATAATCACCCCAAAGCTCCCACTTCCTAATACCATCATATTGGGGATTAGAATTTCAATATATGAATTTTAAGGGGGATAAAAGCACTTCATCTCTACAAGGCAGAAAGGGAGATGTAAGGCTATATAGACACTATAAAGCAATAGGACCAAGTCCCCAATACAGATAGTGGAGCCTAATGAACTGTACTCCCAGGAGGGCAGGTCCATCCACAGCTGAGAAACACAATAATGTAGACTTCCTTCCAGAGAGTAGCATGAGATTCTAAGGAAGAGCCTTCCCAGACAGTGCAGAGGAACTTGGCAATGCTTACCCTGCAGAAGTCAAGTGTCCTTGGGGTTCTGTGATGGTGTGTTTCTCCCACTCTTTTTTCAAGTGGCAGTGTTTGATGTAGTTATTTTGATGTTCTTGTATATTGGATGGCAGGGGAGAAGTCACTTGCCGTTCTAAATGATAGGTGGCAGAACCAAAAAGCAGGACTCCCAAGTCTGATGGAATGGAATCCTGAGAGTCCTGGTCTTGTGACTGGGGAAACTGTGGCTGCTAGGGGGGGCAGGTGGTTGCAGAAGTGCTTTATGCATGGAAAGAATAATGCTCAGGTGGTCTGAAGGGTTTGACTAAGACTGTTAGTTTTCCAGTGATACGTTTTTTGCCCTTAGGCAAAACCACACTTCTGTAAACTACAGCTTTGCATTAGACCACTGTGTTACATTCCAGCCCACAGAACCTCTCAATCTTGACCTTTCATTTTTCCTTTAGGCAGAAAGCATGGAGGAGGACACATTCTGAATGTGGTACAAAGCTGGAAAGGAACTGGTTCCTAAATCATTGCCGGCAGTGGGGGAGGGGGTCCCTTGACCTGCCTTGGATATGTGAGAGTGAAAAATAAAACGTTATAACTTGATATTTTGGATCTTTCCATTTCAGGAATTAGTCTGGGTACTCAAGTCCGTGCACCCTAGCCTAAGGTTCTGGCAGATCCGTCAGCTCTGGTTCTAGAGGGAGCATAGACCCAGCACAGCTGACAGGCGGATCTAAACTTGTGGAGTCCCGGGGGAGGGGAGGGGGTTCCTGCTGCTCACATAAGTGCAGGTAACAGGCCTGTGTAACGCTTTCTTCACCATCAATAGATCATCCTTATCCTGTGGGCAAATTGGGTACACTCTTCTTCACGAAAACGGCTCTCATTCCCATCTGCAGTCCACGCAGTTGCTCCGTCGCCGCCCGGTGCAGTGTGCGTGCATTCAGTTGCGAAAGACAGTAGGTGGCGGCATTGCAGTGTTTTGGAGCCCAGCTCTGAGAACTGGAGCTTCTGTGTCCAATTCCAAGAGCTTCCAGCCCTTACAGGCTCTCCTCTTGGAAGCAGTTCCCAGGCTTGAGCTGTCTTTTGCAAAGAAAGCTGCGGAGGAAACAACACAAACGAGTTCTCTGCAAAAACAAGGCACTCACAGAGGTTAGAGCTTAGCGCTTTATGATTCGGAAGCCTTTCTCCAACATCCTTAGGGGTGAAGCTAGGTTATTCGGACTCTGGGTATTGTGCTTGACCTCTCTAAATCTATTTCCTCAGTTGAATGTCCATTTGCCTGTTGCATCCCAGACATGGTACTGATTTCCTTTCTCTTTATTCTAATACCTTACCCCCTTTAACTCTTGCAATATTTTTTTTTTGCATTTTTGTTTGTTTGTTTTTTTAGTTATACATGACAGTAGAATGTATTTTGACATATACTACATATATGGAGTATAACTTTGCATTTTTGTGGTTGTACATAATGCGGAGTTACACTGGTCGTGTATTCATATAAGAACATAGAAAAGTTATGCCTCTTGCAGCTTTGTAGCCTATACTTCTGCATTTACTTTTGTCCTCATCTAATCTTCTATACCTATAGTCAGTGACCTTTAAAAAAACTGCAGCCTGATAGTGGTGTTACTTTTGGGTTTAAACCCTTTCATATTTTCCAGTTGCCATTAGAATGAAATGGAATCTACGGTTATGTTCTACAGGGGTTGTATGATTTTGGATCTAACATACATTTTCAACTTTGCAGGTTCTAGCTTACCTAAAGTCATTCTCTACATGCCTCCCTTTCTGAGGGTTTTTGGATTTGTTTTACCATTTTGGAAATCTCTCTGTTTGTCCTGCTTGGAGGCTAGCCTTTTCTAGAATGTCCTATTCCCATAGTTAACTGTTTACACGTTAAGGTTGAGACCTGACCTGATTCTTCCTACCCTGTATTCCCATCTGGGTGAAGTATTCCTGAATCTCCATTCAATTCAAGTGAGACTCCTTGGGCTTTACTGCACACAAGAAGTCTGTCATTTGCCTGTGAAGCAAAAGCACCACACTATTTTATTTTTCGAGTCTGTTTTCCATGCTGGTTGGTAAATTCTGGGAGCTCAAGGGTGTGACTCTCTTTCACTATTTGGTCTGCAGTGCTTCCTGCCTCTGAGCACTCAACCATGTTCACAGAATGAATTTATGTAAGGTCAAGGTCAAGAAAACTCTCCTGGCTCCTTGCTGATGAAAACACACAGTGGCTGCCCACCACCGGAGACTGACATGCCGGCTCCTGGATAACTCTTACAAGCTCTGGAGTTAGACCTAACTGACAGAACTGGAGAGCAAGAGTGAAGCTCCTCCAGCATACTCCCCAAGCCTCTCTTTCTCTTCCTACTTAACTCTGCCTTTGCAGGGAAGCATTTGGATAGTTCAACTCTGCCTGCCTTGCTACGAGCTCCTTCAACCTTGCTTTTTCCACTTGGTACTTGGGATGGGAAAGAGAAAGGCCCTGGAAGCAGAATTGGACATTTTGGTCAGGAATCCCTAAGTCCAGGAACCAGAAAGGGTTCTCAAAGTGGTTAGAGCTCAGAATGGGCACATTATCTTTGGTCTCGACAACCTGCTTCAGCCATTGGGAACAGCTGGAATTGATCAGAGCGGGATACCAGGCTTACCACACTGTACCATCTTTCTTCCCCCCTAAGTCAGCTTGACATATTTGGAACCCTAAGTTTTCTTGCTTTAGGGCCTTCTGCATTTTGTGTGATCTTGCAACATCTTATCAGTTCAGTCATTCAAGTCATTGGGCAGATGCACAATGAAAGTGTTTCTTCTTCCCCAAACTCAGCCCTAACACACTTCCTGTGGCAACCTCTTAACTTTCCCTGTTGCACTGTTTGCTTTTATGTCACTTCCTGAAGGTATCCACTGACCATTTATTTACATGCTTACTCTAGTCTTGTACTCTAGAATGCTAGAATGTAGTCTGTGGAAGGCTGCCTGCTGCTGCCTTGTTTTTGAACTGATTAGGGTATTGACCTGCATATTGTAGGAGCTGAACCAACCCCATTTGAAGAGGAGACAGGGTTGACAATTCAGTAAAAACCACCCACCCCAGAGATCTCCCTTGTATCTCCTCTTAGCTCTTTATTTGGGTATTCACTGATTTTATCACAAGTGAATTCCTATATAAAATAATCATCCACATATTTTAAAGTTAGTTGAAGAAAAATAGTAAATTTAAAGCATTCATCTAAGTAATTTGATTTGGCACTGAGTTCTTTCCAAAATTGCCTCATCCTTTCCTTTGCTTTGATGATGACAATCTGGCTTGAAAGTGCTCAGAGATAATATTTTAATTAAAACTAGCTGAAAACAAGCTTACTGTACTACTTAAATAACTGAAGAGGAAAATGTGGAAAAATTGATGATTTAGAAATAAAGCAGGGAGAAATATTAGAAAAGGAAAAAGAGGTTTAATTATATTACATATTTAATGTTGCTGAAGATCCAAGAATAACAACTTCTATGAGTATTCACAGTGAGTTTTTATTCCAAAAAAACTTTATGAGTTGAGATAGCAGTGTTATTTATTGATTTGTTTGGTCCCCTTTACTTTTTGGAAAATGTGATATGTTATCTAAGAAAAAGAAAACATGCAAGAGTGTGTCTAAATATAAATGATTGTGTTTTATTAACTGCTTAGTTTTATTGATTTCAAAGATTCTGCAGTATTTTCTTTACTGCTGCTGAAACTTATATCCACTCTGTATATCATACATAAATAATAATTAACTCTGAGGTCTTAGGACATTTAGTTTGGGTTGTAGCCCACTCTGGAACAAATTGATATTGGGATGAGTTGAGTCTATTTTATTTTTGAACTGAGCTCCCAGGCAGGGAAATACTTAAAAATATTTATTGATGTACATTAATCATACAGAATAGTAGGTTTCATTGTGGCATGATCATTCATGCCTATAACACCTTTTGGTCAATATTACTCCCCAGTACCTCCTCTTACTTTCCCCTTCTTTCTCCTCCCATTCTCCTATCTCTACCCTAATTATTTTCAGGGAAATGTTTTTAAGGACATCTTCTCTGGCAGCCCAGTTTTAGCTCAGTCTGTTCTATTGAGAACATACTGACAGCAAGATGATGACTGAAATGATTGTTTCACACAGAGAAGGGTGATTTCCCAAATCCTTCTCTTGCCCTTGAAAACATTTTATTTTTCATGGATCACAGAGAAGTTCACAGGCAATGTTTCCTGCACGTCAGGGGTTGGTGGGGCTGGTGGGGTGACTGATAAAGGCCATGTATTTCCAGTTATGAGTTTGTTGACTCGTCAGATCCAAATTCATCCTTCACTGCCTGATCTGTGAAAATGCAGATGGGCCTCTTCCACATTGTATTTTGCCAACTGTCCTGATAGTTAAGGATAACCATAGAAGGTGCTAGAGAGGTAGTACAGAAAGAAGGAATTTTCTTTCTGGCTCTTGGCTTATTTCCTGGGATGAGGAGAGCAAGTCTCTTTTCTGTATTGTTCAGTATTGTGGCTCCTCCAGTGTTAAGTGTAGCATACACCTACACTGTAGGTACATGCAGCTCTGTCCACTGTTTTGCTGTAAGTGTGCTTCTTGTGGCTCTTTGATATGGATAGTGCCCATATAACAGGGATTGAAGACAGCACAGGACTGTGCCCTGGCCCAGATTCTCCTTGCACCCTCTCCTCAATCCCACACGAGACACTCTTTATTTGGGTATTCACTGATTTTATCACAAGTGAATTCCTATATAAAATAATCATCCACATATTTTAAAGGTCCTGAGTTGCTGGCCATCCAGCAGACTGGTTGTCATCACTATAGCCCTTGCAGGAGGCCCATAGAAGTGTGCTGGGTTCTTGCTGATGGTGGCCCTGATTCACTCTGTTCATGGTCTGTAAGCTTCACTTTGCTGGTATCTTGGAGATTTACTTTCTATGACCCTTCTGACATGGAAATTATAGGCTTTGGGACTCACACCTGTTGTCCAGAGCCTCTGGCTACCCATTGCCCTTGTTTTAGTTAGCTTTTTTGCCACTGTGACCAAAAGATTCAACATGAACAATTTTAGAGGAGGAAAAGTTTATACGGAGCTCATGGTTTCAGTCTATATAAATGACCAACTGGATTGGTCTGGCCCCATGGTAAGGCAGAACATCATGGCTTGAGGATAGGAAAGAGGTAAGAAATTCTGGATCTGACAATCAAGAAGTAGAAAGAGACAGTTTCACTCATCAGGGACAAAACATATACCCCAAGGCATATATGCCCCTAATTACCCATCTCCTCTGCTACCTGCCTACAGTTGCCACCCAGTTAATCCCTATCAGTGGATTAATGCACTTTAGATTAAAGCTCTCATAACACAATCATTTTACTTCAAAAGTTTCTTGCATTTCTCACACATGAGCTTTTGGGGGCACCACATACCTACACCATAACAACCCTCAATTTGCCAGTTTCATAGAGGGAGGTCCTCACTTATCCAGCCACATGAACCAGCTCTTGCCTGGGAAGATGCACCAACTTTGCCCTGATACTGTGGGTGTGTCCATATTAATGCATTCAGGTCTGAGCCCCCTTCAGGGGCATCATTCCTTAATATGCTGTACAGATCTAGGGTGCCCTTTGAGTTCTTCATATCAAGAGTTACTTTGTTTGCCTGGCCTTTAAAAAATGACTCAATATTTCTTTATATTAGTCATCCCTTGTTTAGCTTATGTTGTGGTTAATGTCTCTTGATTGGACCCAGACTGATATATATATAGAAATTTTTTTGACATAAGTTTTTAAATGATGTTTTAAGTTATCTTTCTGTTACTGTGACCAAAACACCAGAAAAGAACAGATTAGAAGAATAAAAGTTTTATTCTAAGCTCACATTTTCAGAGGTTAGATTGCAGTTGGGCAACTCCATTGCTATGGGCCTGTGGTGAGGCAGAACATCATGGCAGAAGGGTGTCAGAGGAAAGTAGCTCAGCTCATGGCAATCAAAAAGTGTGTGTGTGTGTGTGTGTGTGTGTGTGTGTGTGTGTGTATACTTTTTTTACCACTGTAACCAAAAGATTCAACATGAACAATTTGGAGGAGGAAAAGTTTATTTGAAGTTCATGGTGTCATGGAGAGAGAGAGAGAGAGAGAGAGAGAGAGAGAGAGACTCTTCAGGAACAAGATATATAATTATGCCCTAAGTGACCTACTTCCCCTAGCCATGCCCTGTTTGCCTATGGTTACAACCCAGTAATCCATCCAAATTACTGATCCAAAAAATGAATTAGTCCACTGATTAGGTTACAGCTTTCGTAATTCAATCATTTCACCTCTGAATATTCCTCTATTGTCTATCATATGAACTTACTGGAGTCACCTCATAGCCAAAACATTAAAGATGGTTTAAGGAAATATGTACTTCAATCCTGATTATTTGATAAATATGTCCAAAATTCATATGTTTTGAATTGGAATAAATGAGATGGACATGATCCCAGAGAGCCTTGCTTCTGCGATGTGAATTGGAGACAGCTCAGGTCAACAGGTTCACCAAGAGTTTCCCCAGAAATTCTAGGCCCTCATCAGCACTAGCCTTGGAACCAGGTATATCACCTCTCCAACCAGCCAGGTTCAAAGTCTCTCCACTTCTACTCTCATCCCAGCTCTATCCCCATGCTGCCTGGTTCATCCTGTTTCTTTCTTAATAGCCAGTCACATGTTCCCAAATGTTTCAATAGGGTCTCTGGAATGCTATCTCTGTGATCATCATTAGTGTCATCGGCGTAGTTAGTTATCTTTGCCACCTTCACCTAATATTACTGAGGGTTAATTGTGTGCCAGGCAGGTGAAATCGCCTGACATGGGTTATTTCATTAAGCCTAGAAAGTCCTCTGCATAAATTATTGCATTTTAATCTTAATTTTATGATAAGCTCATGGAAGCTTTGAGAGGTTAAGTCACAAACCTGAAAAGCAGTGAATCCCAGGTCTCAGATAATGCTGGTATAGTCATTCTTGGTATTTGTGGGGCATTGATTCCAGAACCTCCTCATGGACACTAAAATTTATGGATACTCATGTTACTTATATAAAATGGCATGGTATTTACATAAAACCTGCACACAACCTCCCATATACTTTATTTCTAGGTTATTTATAATATCTAATACAATATAAATTCTGTGTAAATAGTTGTTATAGTACATTGTTTAGGAAATAATGATAAGAAATAAAGCTTGTAGTTACAGTACAGAAGCAATAATTTTATCCTGAATATTTTCAGGCTGCAGTTGGGTGAATCTATCAAGGAGAAAACTACCTACACAGGAAGCCAATGGTACTGTAGGCCTATTTCATCCAATATTGTAACAGGAATCATATGTGATTATTTAAATTTAACAAAATTAAATAAAATGAAGCATTCAGATCCTCAGTTACAACAGCCACATTTTTTGTTCAATAGCTGCCTATGAGTGGTAGATACTATATTGGTTGCTGAAGGAAGAAGACATTTCCATCACCATTGAAAGTTCTGATAAGATTGGGATGCTCCATAGGAGGACTTCTCAAATTAGTTGTAGTGAACAACCTGTTCATTTTTTTCCCTTTTGATTTTTGCTTTCAATCCTTTCCATGATGCCATTTTGTAAGTTATAATAACAAATTAACTGCTAAGGGAGAGATAGGAACAATGGTAGTAAAGGTGACAGACCAAGATCACAGCCCTAGAGAGGATGGCTATGGTATAGTTGCCTTTCATAGGCTCCTGAGCCAGCACTCCCATAGCAGCTTCCAAGACTGGCTTCACAGACTTACATCTCCCAGTAACATCTTTTACTTTGGTAAAAGAGAGTTGATTGAAATCCTTATTTTTTCCTGAAAGTGATTCAAGAAAAGATGATCACTCTAGAGTCTTTCTGGGACCTTCAATAGCATGAAGTATTAAGGGTAAACATCTGTCCCTTACTTGTTTGTCCAGTGGGGTGAATGTCCCATCTGGTCTTTCATGACTATCTCCATTGATTCATTACTGAAACATTATCTGTTCTCCTTCACCTGGAGTCTGCTGGATATTCCACTACTTTCAGTGTGAGTGCCTGGGAGAACCTCAGCATGATGAGGTGAGAGAGAACCTCAGTCTTGTGTCATTTATTGGAAATCTTTGTAAGGCTATTTCTTGCCCTGTAGTTTCTGCCACACTGTGCAGTAGTAAATGCAATGAATTTTTGTGATTTCCTGATACTGTTTCCTGGGCAACTCAGTAAAGATCCTTTCTTCTCTCATGTCCCCCCAAATATATCTCAAAATTTTATGTGTCTGGAGGGCCCTGCCCCAAATCAAGTAATAAGATCTTTATTAGGAGATAATTCTCCTAATGGGACATAGTTTGCCCATTGTGTGAGCAAAGAACATTCATAAATTTCAACAGATTTTTCCAGGTTATTTGTAGAACAGATAGCCTTGGCAGTAGAAAGACAGCGACCTTCTGGAGAGCTCCAAAAAACATTTTTTTTTTCCTTAGAGAAATTCCAGGATAATAAAGATAATGTCCTTTCCAAAGGGATGGAAGGCCATGTTGGCAGCCCCTAGATAAGACTATGATCTTTTACTCTTAAGAGTTTCTCAGTTGGGTTACAGATCCATTGTTGACATAACAGTCACCTGGGTCTGCCTCCACATCACATGCTGGGAATCAGGGAGGAAGGTGACCCAATGCAAACATGAAGATCATGCTACCTTCTTTGTCTCGAGCAACACATTTTCTCAATCCATTTGTGCTCTTTGTCTCTACATCAACTAATCAATTGAAGTGTGGCTGGCTAGCCTAGCAGCTGTTGTAGCTGCTAGGGTCTTTCTGGGCCTTACCTGCTTGTATGCTTTCATTATCATATATCCATCCATCTCTCCCTTTCTGTGATTCCATTCAGGAAAAACTGTTGAGAACCATTTTATATCACACTGATCCAGGTGTTGAGGATACAGTGCTTCCTCTCTAGCCACAGATTCCACATTAGCAGATTCAAACAAGCATGGATCAAAAATAATAAAAATATTTTTTGTCTGTACTATGACTTTTTCATGTCAATATTCCCTATTCAATATAACAATGATTTACATAGACTTTATATTGAATTAGTTATTATAAGTAATCTAGAAATGATTTAAAGTATTTGAGAAGATGTACTTAGGTGATATGCAAGTACTACCACTCTTTCTATAAAGGACCTGAGCATCTGCAGAGTTTGGTATTCTTGAAGGGTCCTGGAACCAATCTGCTGTGGATACCAAAGGACAGCTGAATATCAGGAACAGCATATTTGCTATTCCTATTTTTCCAGGGTTACCTTTTAATTTGAATGGTATGAGTAGATGACTGTAAGTCATATTTAAGTGCTGTGCAGAAGTTTAAAGAGGCATAATGGAAAGACAGGGACTGTACTATATCTAGGATGGATGGCCATGAAAGGTCATTAGATAGGTGATAAGAGGAATCAGTTGTGCAAAGAGTTGGGAGAGAAGTTCAAGGAGAGGAGATAACTAGAGAAAGTGCTGTGAAGTGGAATCAAGTGTGGCAAGTTCCAGAGTACCTGGAACTGAAAGTGGAGGAAAAAGGTGAAGCAGAGAGACACATTCCAGGTCATAAGAGGCTTTGAAAGCCAGGGAAGGTAGTTTAGCCTCCATTCTGCATGTTATAAGAAATAATTGGAAACTGCAAAGCAGGAAAGAAGTAACCTAAATTATATTTTTAAAAAGATTATTCTGGCCAGACTCAGTGATGCATACCTTTAAGAACAGTGATTTGAGGCAGAGGATCAAAAGTTTAAGGCCAGACTTGGCAGCTTACTGAAAACTTGTCTTTTTTTTTTTTTTAGACTTTTTTTTAAAGAGAGAGAGAGAGAGAGAGAGAGAGAGAGAGAGAGAGAGAGAATTTTTTAATATTTATTTTTAAGTTTTCAGTGGATACAACATCTTTATTTTATTTTTATGTGGTGCTGAGGATCAAACCCAGCACCCCGCGCTTGCCAGGCAAGCACATTACCACTTGAGCCACATCCCCAGCCCTGAAAACTGGTCTTAACATTGAAAAAAAAAAGAGCTGGGGATATAGCTCAGAGGTAGAGCCCTCCTAGGTTCAATCCCCAGTACTGGGAAAAGAAAGAAAGAAAGAAAGAAAGAAAGATAATTCTGTATTCATGCAATAATCATTGCAAAAGAGACTTGAGATGTAGGAGGTACTCTCAAAGAAAGACTTGGTAGGATATGCTGATAGGTGGGATGTGTGGAAAGTGAAAGAGAGAAAAATCAAAGATTCTTGGAGGTTTTTGCTTTGAACGCCTGGGATGCTGTTTCTTAGAGGGAAATAGAGGAAGGAGGAAGTGTGTTATAGTGGGGTATTGTGGGCACACCAAGTAGACAGCTATGAGCATAAATCTGGAGAAGAAAGGAGTCAGAGTTATATAGGAAGTGTTGAGAGGCATTGACAAACAGATGAGGTTTGAAGGTGCAGTGCTGGAGGAGCGCTTAGGGAATGTGCCCAGAAGGAAAGGGACCAAGGATAAACTTCAGTGTTCCTTCACTTTAAAGAGGTCAAACAGGATATTGAAAAGGATAGACCTGTGTGGTCAGAGGTAGTCCTGTAGAGCATGAGGGCATAGAAACTGGGATCAGAGTATTTAAAAATGACACTTTCTATAAAATTTGTTTAGGAATGGTAAATCATTATAGTTTTGGGCAGAAGGGATCCAAGTAGGAGGGAAGGAGCTAAGTTTGACTGGGGAGAGGTGAACCAAGAGAAGAAAAGCCAGTTAACTACAAACAAGCTTTTACAAGGTTTCGCTGTAAATGGGGAAATGAGAAATGATGAGATAGCTAGAAGATGAGGAAGAGGGGTCTCAGGGAGAATTTTTCTTTTAGTAGAAGAAATAAGATAATATTTGCATATTGATGGAGATGATTTTTTAAAGTAGAAATTTGTGAGATAAGGGAAGAAAGGGCAACCTAAGTCATTTTGTCTGGGTGAAGCTTTTAGAAAAAGAGAGAGAGAAATTAAAACTGATTCACCTGAGAAGATGAACTCAGAAAGGATAATATATTTAACATGGGCAGGAGTGGGGCTGGCAGAGAAGAAAAGTTAATATTTAAAAATATTAGCTCACATACTAATATTACATCCATCCATTTCTGTCTACTTTCACTATCATCACCTAGTTTAAATACCCTTACATCTGCTGTTATTGCCTCTCTCCATCTGTTCCAGCACCTCTGCCAGCCTGCCTTGGTGACTCTCTATATGCAATATAGCTTCCTTCTGGCCCTCAGAGTCATGATTATAATACTGAAGTTCAATCGTGTTGCTCCTCTGATTTAAGTGCTTTAGTTGCTTCCTATTCCTGTGAAGTAAACCCAATACCAAGGCTTACCAAAGCCTTGCATGATAGCAGCTCATCAGCTCTCCAACCTCTCTCACCCTGTCTGTCGCCTGATTTATGGGAAGCTGTAGCTCAGCTTGATTTATTTCCATCCCTCCAACAAGCCACCATCTTCATTCCACATGACTGCACACCTGAAATCTCTGCCAGATCTCTGGTCCAGATTCTTCTCCACATTCAATCATTTTTCACAGTATTACATATATTATTTGTAGCAGTTTTCCTTTGCAATTATTTACAGTTTAGCTGTTTTGTTTATCATTTCATTCCCTAAGGAAAAAGTAAAGAAACTTCTGATTTGTGTCTGTTCAAGTGTGCTCAGCATCAGATTGCTGCTGACACATAGTAGGTTCACAATGACTTATTTGGAATGACAAACAGAATTTTATATTCATAGTATTATCGTGAAAACTGATATTTTGAGTAAAGTCAATGTTATGATGATTTGTATAATTATAATGGCTATACTCATGGATACTATCATATATTTTTAGAGTTTTTGGATTTTGACTGAAGACAATGACAAACTAGTTACAACAATCAACCTTTTATGATATTCTTCTCTATGACCTCATTAGTGTAATCATTCTGGCATTTAATACTTGAGGATGCCATTTCTAATCATAATTTTCAATGATTTAGATAGACAAATGGTGATTAAAAGCCAACACTTAGCAGGATTTGTTAGAAGTTATTCTCAAGCCTGATGTAACTGTAGAGTTGAAGTAGAAATTGAGTTTGTGATGAGAGCAGAAATGTTCTCATTGGAATCAGCTCTTTTCCATAAAATCCGTGTAAGTATAAAAGGCAGCATAACTGTCCTCTATTTCTTATTCTCAATTGCATAATACTTACCCCTAAATGTTGAAAATGCATGTTAGTTAAATTAAAATTCAGCCCGGCCATCTGTAGTATTTGGAAACTTCATGAAGTCCTTATAGTCTGAGACTTAGTATGGTGATAAGAAAGAACAAACAAAACTCCCAATAGTTTAGTTTAAAATAGGGGATTTCATCACGTCTGTGGCTGTAGGTGAGTTTTCTCATATGAAATCAGTTCTGGAAGGGAAGTTGGCCTTTCTCCTGTGTGAAGTGCCTGTGACATTTCAGGCTGCATCACTGTGGGGAGGTATGAGCTGCAAGTTGGCTGTGAGAGAGGACCTACCCATTTCCTACTTTAATGCCTGAGAAGTTTAGCTCTTGATGGATTTTAAATTTCAAGGGAGATTGGAGAAGGAAAATGAAAGGATATCTTTTTGCATATTCCTGTAATTACAACTTGATAACAATTAAACACAACTTCCTCAAGTATACAGATATGTTCATGAAATGTTAGAGTACTGAATGGTATGTGTAGTATTAAAAGTATGAGGATATACAAAGAAAGATGGAAATGGGCCACAAGGTTAAGTTTAATTGAGGTGTGGGTGGTCAAGTAGGCACAGTTCAGGTTTCATCTTCTAACTTAATGATATTTTCAAAAACATTTTTAGTTGTAGATGGACACACTACCTTTATTTTATTTATTTATTTTTATGTGGTGCTAAGGATCAAACCCAGTGCCTCACAACTCCAGCCCAAATTTAATGAATTTTATAATGTTCCATTGTACCATCAATTCTATCAGTAACAAGGATAATACAGGAAATTAAAGGTTAATATATGTTATATGTCATATATATTTGGGACATTTTTGAAAACAATTTGATGGAAATTTGAATGTCAAATTTATCTTAATTTTTCTTCCGTATTAATTTTCTGATTAATGTTTGGGTTTCAATGTTCAGGATACTTGTATCTCTGTGCTGATAATATGATATTTAGAAACAAGGTCACAGCCAGATGCTGACAGAAAGAGTCCAGGAATAAATTATTCCTACTGGCACTATGTGAGAAAAGACTAATTTTTTAAAACATTAACATCTATGAAAGCTTAGAACAATCTTCTTGTCTTAAAATGCATTTTAAAAAATTACACCATGCAGTTGAAAACTGACATTTTATTATTTAATCATGTCCTATTTTAGATGATGTGCTGAGAGGACGCATTATCATGTACATTTTCCTCAATATGAAAGACATTAAAGTCGTAGAATCACAGCATTGGGAGGTACTTTAAGAATCATCTTGTCAAATGTCCTTATTTTACAGAACAGGATTGTAGGTCCAGAAGAGTGAATGAGGAGCTGGTGTCATGACCCTGAGGCTGGACATGCAGAACAAAGCTGAGTTCTTCCACTCAGCCCTCCCTTCCTTAGGAAAATTCACCTCTTATGTTTTCCTCTTTGAAGTAATTACAGAAACAATTGCACAAATCATGTAACAGAATTCATTTGCATTCCCACTTCCTGGATGCTCCCTTGAACATCTCCCTTCTCTTTTCAACCCTTGCTTTCTTCTATTCATGCTCCATATGGAAGCATGAATATGCACACATCTTAACCCTAAGAGCAGAAATATAAATTCAGGTAAGAACAAAAACTTCTCTACAGTTATCTAACTATAGAACACCAGAAATAAATCTCTACGGTTGTCAAAGTGACACCAGAATTTCTCTGACACACTCTAATATTAATGCTTATTTTGTTTTATGCTGACAGCAAATAACAATCTGGAAAAATAAGATATCTAGAATAAGGTGTTCTTTTTGGTTTATTTTTAGAATGTGTGGCAAATATCATTGAGAATTTTTAGTAAAACATGAACTATATGTTTTATTAACAGAACTTCAAGTGGGGGTTTTAGGTTTTGGCTATTTTGAGCACTGTATTGTCAATTCTAACAGATAAGGAAGGAGCTAGATAATCCAGATAGCTATTTTATGTCACCTTCAACTTTTCCATATGTGTAAGTGATATTATATTATATTTTATGTAGTTTTATATTATTAAATATACTTGGAACATGTGCAAAGGGTGTTTGTTGGAAACATTTGTACTCACACCATGGAACAGGAACAATCTAACTTACTATATTTGGATGGATACAATAAAAAAATAAAGAGTAGAAAGTAACTCAATATTTTTCTTCAGATTAGTGCTGAAAAATTAGCTACTGGTCTAACTTGCATCTCGTGTTAATCTTCATGTATTCATTATTCATTTTTTAACTAGAATGGTGGCCTTTTGCATATATCCCTTATCTAACTAGAATACAGAGAATGGGATGCTTCTTGGTACCTGAGAAGGGGCTTCTCACCTCAGTGATTCTCAGGGGCTCCTATCCCAGTGCTCCTCTTTTTGGGATTCCCTATCTTGGGAAGCTACTATTCTTTGTTTCTTTTATGAAGGTAAGAGTTTTCAATATCCTCTGCTGAATAGAGTATTTTAATGTCTGAAATCTGAATTAAAAAATGAATGTTCCTCTTCCACAATAGTAGGGAAATACCATAATGCTCTACAAAACTATGACATGACCTCTAGATCAGTGAAACTGAGAGCCTTGCTTCTCATATGGTTGTACTTGAACCAGCATTGTTGCATCTCCTGGGAGCTTAGATCTGCAGATCTCAGACTGCACCCCAAAACTACAGAATCAGACCTATCAGCAGCACCCTCAAGTGATGCATATGCACTTAAAAGAGAGATAGGCATTACCTCCGTGTATAACCACTTCATCACTTGGATCATGGTATATAAATTGTGATGATTAAGAATCCATGTATGAAAATTTATTAAATTACCAAAAAGTCAATCTTAAACATGCATGAGAATATAAAAATAATTATTTTATGGCAAAATAATTAGACATGAATTATAAAAATCGAAATAAGTATTAATTGTGTAGACATATTATTTATTTCTTTCCCAATGTGGTTTATATTTTTTAGAACTTTAATCAGCTTCAGGATGACTGTGATATCAACTACTATTTAATCATTCTTGGAAATATTTTACCACACGAACTGTAAAAATAAGTTTTTAAAAATAAGTTGTGGGGGCAACTGGGGATATAGCTCAACTGGTAGAGTGCTTGCCTCTCATGCACATGACCTGGGGTTCAATCCCCAGCACCATCAAAAAAAAAAAAGAGAGAGAGAGAGAGAAATAAGTTGGGGGGATGCATTTTTTCTTCTTATTCATGACTGAACTTCATCACACCTTGGCACTTTGTAGATGCTCAATAAAAAACTTTTTGGTTTTGATCACAAAAAACCTTACTCCTTATTCTCCAATAATTGGAAAACTTTATTTAAATTCTCCTTGGCTTTCACTAGTGTTTAGATTTACAGTAATACTCGTAGGAGGTTCCTATTTCTTATTGGTCCAGGCATCCATGTGGATTTCCTTCTAAATTTCCTTAGTCTTGATTAGATTTGCAAGTATCATTTCAATTCTGAAAGTAGACTGTACAGCAATCAAAATGAGAAAAGTGTGAGTTCATTCACACAGTGAATAAGATGAAACATAGAGCAGCACTTTACAACCAGAGATAATTCTGCTCCTCTTGGGTATATGTGGCAATGTCTGGAAACATTTCTGGTTCCCTCAGTTGGGAGTGTTACTGACATTTAATGGGCAAAGGCCAGGAATGTTGCTAGACACGCTGCAATTCCCAGGACAGCTCTCATGCAAAACCATATGCTCCAAACGGTTACAGTACTGAATTTTAGAAACTTTGTTTTAGAAAATGACAAACCTCCAATTATGTTGGAAGCAAAGATAAAGGGAAAATTTCTAGGTGGAATGGCTTCTGGAATCATAGCTCCTGTGTCTCCAGGAACAGAAGGAGAAAGGAAAGAAATAAAGATCACAATAGGTGACCAATAGAGGCTCCTTTCTCTCTCTCTCTCTCTCTCTCTCTCTCATTTTTTTTTTTTTTTGTATTCTCATATCAATCCTAGCTCCACAAATACCTGTAGTTTGGCCAATGTTAAGCATACCATATGGGTGTTGATCAGCTTTCCATTACTGTATCAAAATACCTGAGATAATCAACTTAAAAAGTGAGAAAGGCTTATTTTGACTCACAGTTTTGGAGGTTTAGTCTATGGTTGGTTGGTCCTGTTGCTTTTGGGACTGTAGTGAGACAGTGTATCAATATGGCAGTCAGCAGTCAGTACATGATGAAACAATCTGCTCACCTCATGATGACTTGGAAGCAAAAGAGAAAAAGAGGAAGAGGAAGGGGCTGGACACCCAATATTCCCTTTCAGGGAACACCACAGTGCTTAACTTCCTACTAGGTCCTACCTCTTAAACCTCTTAAAGCTTCTGCCACCTCCCAAGAGAACGAATCTGGCAGCCAAATTACACACATGGACATTTAGGAGACATTTCAGATCTCACTATAGCAATATCCAAGGCAGTGGAAGCTGATTCTTAATCTCACTAAGCATATTCCTTCTCAGAATTTAAATAATCAATGAAGTTGTTCCAATCACCTCAATTTCATGACAAGCACAGCTGCACATTTCAAACACCCGCGTGGTCATGGATTTAAGTCTAGGAATTGAGGATGACTCCAGATTCTTCCTCAATCTGTTTTTGATGCCACAAAAGTAGAAAATGGTAGCAAGAGAATCTCAGAGAGAGAGTTAGAATATTCAAAACAGCAAATTATTTCCTTGGTAATGTGATACTTATTGTTTATTTTCATCTGTCAACAGATAAAGAGAAGTCATTGCATAAACAAAACAAAACAACACCCCTGCATTTCTTTAATTCCATGACACATCAGCCACATCATTACTAAAAGCAATTTGAAGACTTTCTGTAAAGTGATAAAAACCATTATAATAATCTCCATTAAAATGTTAACTTTCTTTTATCTGCTAATTAATGAGATAAAGTCACAGAAGGAAGACAAGCTACTCCTTGCTTTATTGTTTGTTTTGTTTTAATCTTTGGAAAGGCAGGGCAGAAAGCCTACAGACTTAATAGACAGGGTGGGGGCCTTTAATGATTTTGTGGAGCAAGGCCTGGCTGCCAGCACTATAGAAGACAATATTATGGCTATAGGTTTTGACCAGCAAGGAGTCAGGACCTGTCAAAAAAGAGCTCCAATTTGCCTCCCAGTTGGTGGATAGTGGGGGAATTTATTGGAAGGGAGAGAGAGGAGCTGCTTGTTGATTGGATGGTGAGAAGGAGGAGTTTTAGGCTCTTTTGCTCAGGAGCAGTCATCATGCCCCTTCATGGGTATTATATGGCTTTGGGGCTGATGGGCAATTATTATGTTTTGTTTGAGAGGTTTTGAGCTTGTGATGTTAAGAGGTCATTGACATTGCTTCTGTGCATGTTTACTCTTGAAAATCCAGTTTCAAATCATGCTTGAGTGGATTCTGGATGTTTTTGCTGAAAAACAACTTAAATACTTTGTTATTTAAGAAATTAAAGTCTCAGTATGTCTAGGGTTTAACTGATTTCAATAACTGTCAAATTGCTTATTGTTATAATGCTGTTAGCAATGTTTAGGAGATGGAAAATGACCTGATAGAAATAGAGAAGAAACAGGTAAACTACAGAATTTGTTATGATTGTAGCAAAATTAAATGAATTCTAAGAAGTTTTAGGTTGGTAATTTTAAAGGGAAGGGGTAAGAGGAATGGGTAGGTGCAAAAGGAGAGATTGCTCTTTTTAAAAAATACATTTTCTTGAGTATATTTAAGGAATAAAATATGATATTGTAAGATATATCTATTACTGTATAGTAAAAAAGTTTGCGATAGTGGAACAAATTAACATCTTCATAATCACCTAGTTACCTATTTTCCCCGGTGGGGCAAGAGTGGCAATAATTTGTTTAGCAAAAAATCCTGACTACAATGTGATAATATTAACTGTAGTCCTCAGGTTGTACATTAGCTCTCTTCACTTACTCATCCTACATTTTTTCTACATTGTATCTTTTGACCTATATGTCCTCATTTCCTGCCACTGCATAGATCCTGGTGACCACTATTTTATTCTCTAGAGAGAGAGACTACTGTAAAGGGAAATATTATGCTTAAAATGATTCAGAATAGCAATACTTACACAAGGCCTAGAAATATTCTGGAACACTATTGACAAAAAAAAAATGGTCATCTCTGCATGATTTTCATTATACTTTTTCCCATGTTATTATTCCAATCTTGGTTTTAACTGGAAGAAAACAATATATTTAAATATTAATCATTCTGAGCAACCAACTCCTGATTCAAAAAACCTGGCAACTATTAATAGAACAGATAATGAACCACTTTTTTTATGAAATCCATGAGCAGACTGATTAATATGTTTTGCATGTTTATTGAGAGAGATGAAAGGAAAGGAGATAATAACTACTTGATGAAAGTGATTACTTCAATTTCATTAGATTATTGTTTTTTTCCCCTTGTGCTGTTAATATCCAGATAAACTAAATGCAAATGTTGGGTGTATTTAGTTATAAAATATCTGAATTGTCTAAAATGCTATCTTTTTATTTTTATATCTTTTCTAGAGGGTTTTCTTTTTTTAAGTGCCAATTCCTGGGTTCATTTCATTTTTTTTATGACTGGACATTTATTATTTACTGTATTTTAACTTTCCTTTTTATAATGGGAAATTTCATATATAAACTACATATTGTAGAGAGAATTATGAATCAAAACCCCATCCACTTTTCATCCAGTTGCAAACATTCTTAATGTTTTGTCAGTCTCCCCTCATGTACCTTTGCAGGATATGATGTCATTTTAATAACAAATACTCCAGTTTTGTAATTATTTGTATTGGTTTCCTTTTCTTTCTTTCTTTATTTTTTGGTACCAAGGATTGAACTCAGGTGCACACAACCACTGAGCCATATCCCCATCCCTATTTTGTATTTTATTTAGAGACAGGGTCTCACTGAGTTGTTTAGCACCTCACTTGTGCTAAGGCTGTCGTGGAATTCGTCATCCTCCTGCCTCAGCCACCTAAGTCACTGGGTTTACAGTTGTGCAACTCCATGCCCAGCTGTATTGGTTTCTTGACTCATTGTTATTTGATTTTTGAATTAATTTTCCTCTTATTGAAGTAATCTTTGTTTTTAGTAATGTGTTTAATGTATTAATATAGGCAACACATTTTGTTTGATTTATTCACATCTATTTATTGTCTTTTATTGACTGGATTTTGTAATGGATGATTTCAGATTCATAGGAATTATATTTTTTTCTTTCATTTTATGGGTTTCTCTTTTTTTGAAACTTATTAAAATACAGAATACATAGATGAGTAAAATTCTTTTAATTTCAGACAAATTAATCATTAGCATTTCATGATATATCCTCCAGGATTTTTCTATAGTTATTTGCAATCACCATTTGCATATAACATTGTGTTCAGTTTTCTTTTTCTTTCAACTAATACTAAATCATAATCATAACATATCACTGAAATTGTATCCCTTGTCGAGTCCCTAATTTCAGATCTCTTAGGCATTTTCCTTTGCTACACCGTCTCTCTGTGTCTGCCTATCCATGATTTTTCTCTCCACTTCTCCTAGAGCTGTCTGGCTTACTCCTCCTTTTTCTTGAGATATCTATAATCATTCTCTGGCATTTTAAATGTCAGTGCTTTGTTCTTTGTTTCTTCTATGTTTCTAAGTCCACACAATTTTGAGATTCCCCTCATCTACAAAGCACTTTCATTCTTTTTTTTTGGGGGGGGGGTCATGGATCCCAGTTAAGAATCGAAGTATAGCTGAAGGACATTACATCTGTATCTTCATCCTAGAACAAACCTAAATTAATCATTTCCTCCTTTGAGTTTTGCTTTCTTTCTCTATTCTTCACCTCAGATTGTGACCCCATTATTCATCCAGTACTCTATGCAAGAAATATGGGTATGAGTCATGTCCTTTGAAATATTTGCTATAAAGGGTATTTTTAGTTTTAATCATTGATTTGAAATGATATTATTTGTAAATAATATCAATACACTTTTAAAAATATTTGACCACACTCTTTCCTTTTTAACTGATGGCATGAGAATGTTTAATGATAACGTAGTCACAGGAAATACTCTTTTAGGTTTTCTACACAGACTTTCATGCCTTAACAAGCCTGAAAGCATGTCTGAAAAGCCAAAGTTATGAATTCAGTATACAGCATGTTTTTTTTTTTAAAGCAGCTTTTCCAAATCTTCCACTAAAATACCTGTGGAGGCATTGAAAACAGATGCAAACCCATTACAGCATCAAACTAATGGGGAGTTGGATGCCAGAATGTGGGGGAAAAAAACTCCCAGATGGACATACATTCTAAACAAAACTACTCATATTTCACACCTTTTGGCATACCCAGCTCCATCATGAAAGACAGAACATTGGAATCAAGATCAAGAGGCTGGATAATTTTTCCACTACCTACTTACATAAGGGTGAATTGCCTAGGAACTTACACTTCTAACTCTGTATCGTCAGAGGTAACCTTGCATTATCTATGATCTCCCCAGGCTCTGCCTCTTTGAGACTTATTGGTACCTCTTTTATATCTCTTCATATATTGGATCTTTGGCCACTTTTGTGCACGCGCCTCCCCCCCCCCCCCGCCCCAATCTCACTACAGGCCCTTTAGGTACAAGGACTATTTCTTAATTATTGCTGCATCTGTACCACCCCAGTTTATTCCTATGTCATTAGGAAGCTCACAATAAATGGTTGTTAAGTTGAATTAATGCAGTTAAAATTAGATTACTATTTTGATAATGTAGAAAGTGTTGTCATACATATCCTCAGAAAAGATAAAACCATACTTGTCATTATTCATAAATAATGCTTGTAATAATCTTTATTATTTTTTTCAAAGTATAAGTTTTGAGAAAAGAAACACATTCAGTTAGATTTGTAAACAAAAACAAAACACATTTCTACCTGGCTCTGCCACAGATTGCTTAATGTATTCACAAATTAATTTATTATCTCCCTGAGTGAACAAGCATCTCTGTATGTATTGCTGGCTCCTGTGTGTGGCAAAACTGTTTGCACAATTTCTCAACCAGATTAATAGGAATCTTCCTCATAGGAATTCTTCCCTTCTTGTTCTCATCTCACATTGATTGTCTTGGAATGCCATTTCTTTGCTGAATTCCATTTTGTCCTTTAATTCTCACAGTGATTACCTTCTTATTGCAGACCTTTACATGTACAGCTTAGAGCAGTGCCCTTTTACCTGATTCTTAAGCCTCTTGTTTCACCTCTTTGGCCTTTAACTCAATCTCATGCTACAATAAAATGTATATATGACTAACTCAGTGCTCTGCTTAAAGTCAACTGATGGCTCCCATTACTTAAACTTTACATTCTGATGTGACTTTTAGGAACTGCCCTTGCCTACCTGCCTTTAAATATTGTCTGTCATCCACGCCCTCTCCCTTCAAAATGATATTCTAAGAAGTATATACATCTTGAAGTCATAAATGTTGTCATGTCAATAATCACATCAACTGATAAGCCTTCTCCCTTTGTCTCCCTATCACTTACATGTATTTTTTTTTTCCCCCAGCAGTGTTAACCAAATCCATTTCTGCTTGGTATGGGCAAAGAATTTGCCTATTTCTATTTTTTCGCTTACCATACCCTGACACAATTATTTATCCATGTTTGTCACTTGTGTTCTTTAATTTTCGGGCATCAAAGCTGAGAATCTTATTGGTCTTTAAATCTGAAGAACCTAGAAGAGCAATTTATATATGATAAACTCAGAATAAAGATTAGTTAAATCAGTGACCTATAGCTTCAAAGACCGGAAGACTTCCTGAGCCAAACATTTAGATTATTTTTGTTCTGTAATTCTTCTCTCTTCTTGCATGGTACCTGTGAATGGCTTTGTGTCTGTTGGTCTAATTTGCATTTCCAATTGTGTTTTGCACAAGACAATATTAAAAATTGCATTAATAAAAATCAGGTAAAACAATTGTGTGAATGAGAAAGTGTTTTATAATTTTTCTTTTGTTTTGATTGAACCCTTTTGAATAGTTCTGTTGTAATACATTTCACCTGAATTCAAGAGTTGTTGCTACTGTTGAAATAACAATGGAATCAATTTCTATTGCATGAAGTTTTTCTGTTTTTATTTATTTTATGGAGAGCATAAACCTGAACTGCTATTTCTTCACCTGGTGAGAAGAGGCAAGTGAACATTTTTTTTCAGGTTTATAACCACTATAAAATTTGAAAATCTTGACGGTTCATGTTTTATATACTATTAGGGAGTGATTTCATGAATCATTAAAATGGACAGGTTTGGGAATTACTATTAAGAAAGATAATCACAACTGAAAAGAAGTTTTGGTACAATTGTTTTTAAATGATTTACCTGTCACTATATGTTAGCTAGAGCTATTTTGTTGTTAGAATCATGGCACTGATAAAGATAAAGCCTTCAGCCTGTGTACCAAAGATAACATAAAAGACAGTCAAGATTCCATTACCTGAACAAGTCCTAACTCAGACAGCTACTACTCTTAAGCAAAGGTGAGGAAAAGCAGTTTTATGAGAGTCTTCATACCTTGAGGTCAAATTCTGTGAAAGAAATATGAACTTAAAAAGGAACTGTCTAGTAGTCCTTCCCAGTCACAGGGGAATGTATACTTCCCATGCAAGTGGGATCCTTACTGAATAAATGTCATTTGGATTATATGGGTTATATTGATAACAGTAAGAGAGAGGCCAGTTTAAAGAACAATGTGTGACTAGATGTTAGGTACTGCATCTTCTGCCATATGCTCATTAAAATAAATTGTAAGGAGTCTCTCTGGAAATACACACCCTTAAATCCTGGGCAAGAGATACTGAACAGTTATTGTGAGCTGCAATAACTTGGGCTTTACCTCCTCTTGGATCATGAGGCATGGCTCCAGGTGTAGGTGCTATCCATGGGGTTGAGTTACACTCACCTGTTCCTTTGTAATCCTTCCCCTTATCCTTTTTTGGATATAATGTTCTAAGAAACAGCATCCCCCCAAAAAGGTAACTCCAGAATGTGAGCTGTCTCTCTGATCAGGCTCCCTTGACTTTCTCTTGCCCCCATTGAAGGAGCAATAGACCAAAGGGAAATAAAACACAAAGCATAACAAATTCCAAGTAGGGCCAGGACTCTGAAAAATCAATGTCTTTGATAGTCTTGAGTTATCAGAGAAAGGGAAAGATGTAGAAATAAAAAATTCACATCTGCAACAAGATTAAAAAATCTACAATGTATTTTCTTAGCATTTATTCAATGAGAGAAGCCTTTAAGAATTTTATGAAAATTATGGATGTCCACACTGAAAAGTACAAGTTCCAACATGCATGAACCAAATAGTGTCATAAAGTTTTAGGGACTATATAATGTCCTTAAAGCTCACATATCAAGCCTGTATTACTTCTGTATTAGTCTGGGTTCTCCAGAGAAACAGAACCAATAAGATGTATCTACATTTATATCTCTCTATATCTATATCTATACCACATTTACAGCTGTATCAATATATGCTAGGTATTCCTGCATTCTCTCTCTTTCAGATTTATTATAAGAAATTGGTTCATGTGATTATGGAGACTGGGAAGTCCTAAGATCTCTAGTTTACAAGCTAGGGATCAGGAGAGTCAAGGGTTTAGTCTGAGTCCCAAAGCAGGGGAAGACCAACATCCTATTTCAAAGACTGGCACAGACAGAAAATTCTTCCTTACTCAGCCTATTCTATTAAGTCTTTCAGTGGATTAGATAAGGCTTATCTACACTGGAAGCCAATCTCCTTTCTCAGTCTACAGATTTCAATGTTGAACTCACTAGAAACATCTTCACAGACATACCTAGAAATAATGTTTAACCAAATAACCCCATGACCCAATCAAGTTGTCACCTAAAATACAATATCATAACCTTGTATCTAAAGAGACTACAGGAAATTGTGGCTCAGCACCACATAAAAATAAGGAAAGAAAGAAAGAAAGAAAGAAAGAAAGAAAGAAAGAAAGAAAGAAAGAAAGAAAGAAAGAAAGAAAGAAAGAAAAAGGAAGGAAGGAAGGAAGGAAGGAAGAAAGGAAGGAAAGAAAGGTATTGTACCCAGCAGAACTAAAAAAAAAATGAGAGAGAGAGAGAGAGAAACTAAAATTGACACTAATACTCAAAGTTATCAAAGAACAGGCCTTAAAGTTACATGGTTTCAAAATCCTGCTTCCATTTTCCCCACTGACTGACTTACCTTGGTTGCAACTGTTTTGCACAGAGCCTGGATTTGGTGAGGATGATTATTATATTCACAGTTAAGAATTTGATTTTTGAAAAACTTGCTGTTGAAACAGTGAGCATAAGATTGCCCACTTCAATGAAACAGGCATAAACTTAAAGTCCTTTTCTAAAATAGGGGAAAATCAGATTATGCATAAAGGAACAGAAAATAAATTGTTTTCATAACTCTCTGAAGCACCACTCATTTGGTATTGGGGGGGGGGGCGGTAATCACATGTCCTTAAAGGAAAAAAGTGTTATATAAATAAATAGCAGTAAACTCTCTCTCTCTCTCTCTCTGTGTATGTGTGTGTGTGTGTGTGTAGAAAAACCTAACAATTTTTTTCAGATACTAAAGGAGTACCAGACACATAAGTGCCCCTTCTGAACAAAAGGTGTCCCTCCTGAACAAGAGACTGAAGTATTTTCTGCAGAACAATAAAAATGAATCAATATGCCAACAAAGGAATGAGGAAATTTTAACCAGAAAAAAAGAAGCCCAGAGCACTGACATCAGTTAAAGTGTACAGATGTCAAAGAATCATTCTAAATGTAGCTGCAGGTCTAGTATAAAATGTTTCTCATTTTTGTTTGAAAGAAATCTATATAATTGAAATTTGGCATATAAACCCAGATTAAATGTTTAACAATTAGGAAATTGGAAAAGGGAATGTCCAAAAAACTCGTGTTTGAAAAATATGTAAAAACAACTGAAGCGCTGGGTAGGAAAACTTCTAGTAGAATTAGAAATCTGTTTTAAATCTGTTTTACAAACAAACAAACAGAAGAGCCTGCATGGATACACAGAAATAGAAATAAGTGCAGTGAATGAAAGTTCTCTCTTAATTGTTATTCATATACTGTTTACTTTGAGGCAAATGAACAAGTTTCTTTAGGAAGGACCTAAACCTGATATAGTTTAGATCATTTTTACTGCAAAATATTTGTTTTCTGGTACCTTCACATGACAATGTCATCTTTATGGGCAAAGAACTCCAGGTTTACATAATGTTCTTCTCACCACTCTAAAGAACTTATTTATTGTCTTCTAGTGTTTAGACTTATAAGAGAGAATCGTTAAACAAGCCTTCTGTAGTAGTCTGGGTTCTCCAGAGAAACAGAACCAATGAGATGTATCTACATTTATATCTCTCTATACCTATATAGAGTTTTTGCACATTTTTTGTCATTTTTTATCCCCTCAATGGCCCAATAAATAAATTGTGAATTGATTATAAAAAATTACAAATATATAAACTTAACTAGCATATTGGTGAGCCTTTTTAAATTTCCTGGATAGCTGTCTTTTCCCTTCTCACCTGCCAACTCCAGGTTGGATGAAACTGTGTCATAGGATCTGGGAGCTGGCAGCACATAAATCCCGTATCCTTTTCTATCTTCCATGAACTGCTCCAAGGTACATGTCTATTTGCAATGGAGAGCGTCTGTCTTCTAAAAATACTTTTCCTTATCACTCTGCTTTATTCCTTTGTGATTCCTTATAACATGATCTGCATGACTTCATCCTCTCTACTTGGCCCTTATACTGCCCCAGGATTGCACCTTACAAATAAATTCTTAGCACCTTCAGCCTTGCCTCAGACCAAACTTATTAGTGAATAATTTTACATAACTACTTGCCCTCATTGGCAATTTATATAATAGGTCATCATATAAGTTATTAAATATTATAACCATTTTGAGTCCATCAAACCAGTAAACTATTTTTTCCTTAAATGACAGAATGATGGTAAGGGGAATGATAAAAAGGGCATTTGTATGCATGCCAGGAAATACTTCAATTTATTTACTTACTATGAAATTATTTCACAAGAGATTTTAAAATATTTTTATCTCTCTATTCCAAAACTTCATGCATTAAAAAGTATTCTAGGAAAATAAGTGAAATTTTTAAAAAATGATGAACGAAAATGTTCATTTTAACATTATTAGTAGACATATACTGGGCAAACATCAGATATTCAAATAATGGGAATTCAAAAAATTTCAGTTGATGGGAATTTAATGTGCATTGAAAGTGTTTCTAAGGAATTTATAATAAGATGAGATGTTCTGCTTCATGACAACTAAAAATAACAGAACAAAATGCATACATGCATATATATTATAATATAGAGTCTAGCAATTTAAACTGTATGGAAAAGTATTTAATAGAATTACACCAAAATGTTGCAAATGGTTGGTTTGAGCTAATAGCAATTGAGTGCTTATTTCTTTCCATTTTTATTTGTAGAGTGCAAATTTGAAATGAAAGAAAATACATTTCTTTTATGAGAAAAATTGAACAGAAGGCAGATAATTTAAATATGCATAATTTGGCAAGACAGAAATAATATTTTTAAAGAAAATCTAATTCCACCTTCTGGTTTTTCAAAATTTTTGAATTTCCATTTGACCTGGTGCCTTTTTCCTCATGTGAAGTTTTCTTCAAAAGTATTATTTGGCCATATGGAGGGAAAATATCTAATGCATCCCTAGATTCTGTGTCTTTGAATTTATTCTTTTAACCTACAGTACTAATCTAGAAAAATTGATGTGACGTGTCTCTGTGAAGTCAAGAGTAAAATTGTTAATATGTAAGAATAAAAACGGTTCCTGAAGTTCTGAATGCCAGAGGGTGCAATACTCACAGACTAATAATGTAGTGAAAATTGTATGGTGCAATTTAATCTGGCAATTTCTCTTTCTGCCCACAGAGAATAGAAGAAATAGTTTAATCATGATAAACTATATAAAGCATTAAGATTTGTGAAAAGCAATTGGAAAAGCTATGAGGAGATAAAGTCATCTTTGTTAGGATGGCTTGGCATCTTTATGTTCATGCTTTTGACCATCTCTTCTACCTCTGCTTTAGAAGAAGTATTGCTCTGCTTTCAGAAAAGTCTTTGCACATTTAAACTCAGTCTTTTGTGGCTTTGGCAATAGAAGATGGCAGATTGAGACTGGAGTTGTTAAAGCTAACAGTTGGTCACAGATCAGCAGTTTGGTCAATCTGATATACAGGATGGTTTGAGGGTGTATCCCCAAAACTCATGTATTGAAACCTAATTTCATTCCTCAGTGTGGCAGTGTTGGGGTTGCAGCCTAGTGGGAGGTGTTTGGATTATGGAGGTGGAGTCCTCATGAATGGATGAGTGCTGTCTTTCAGAGTGAGTTCTCTCTTTCAAGGGACTAGATTAATTATGTGAGGGCAGGTGGCTGTAAAGCAGAGCTGCCCCTTCCATTGTTTCTCTTTTGTACGCATCCACTTGACCTTCCATTTTCCACCATGAGTTGAAGCAGCACAAGGCCCTCACTGGCAGCTGAGCAGATGCTTACATCTTGCTCTTGGACTTTCCAGCTTCCAGAACTACAAGTCACATTAACCTCTTTGTAAATTGCCTATAGCCTTAGGTATTCTGTTATAGCAACAAAAAAAGTGGACAAAGACGCCTAGTTACTAAAATTAACTACAAGTCAAGAAACACTATGTGGAAAAAATATTTTCCAGCCAGCTGGAACTAAAGAAGCACAAAAAGGGTCAGTTTGATAGATTGAAACAATTTATTTGGCTATGTCTGTCTGATGCCAAATGATGTTTACCCCAACCCTCGGCTCTGCTTCCCTCCATCCCCCATCCCTGCACATCCCTCAGAAAAATCAACACCACCAAATTTTTTAATAGTTCCAGGGTTTTCTTAATTGTGTAGCCAACAAAAGTAGAGTTTATCACTCTTCTCCCAGGCCTTATTGTCCACTAGTGCCTGTCACTGCACTGAGAATACAGGTGTCTGTGGCAGGACCTTGTATCTCCATGCACTGAAGATTCTGAGGCCACCTCCTGTCACTGGCCCTGTTTTCCACATCCTGTGTTCCTGCTTACTTCCACTGCCAGTCTCCTCTGCCTGGGCACCTCCACTATCACACACCTCTGCTGCTGCTGCCTATAGCTTCTATTGCTGCTGCATATGACCTCAATATGCCAAAATTTGCCAAAATGCCTGCATTGTTGCGGTATTTCTGGAACTTTCAATGTACTCGAAGCCATGCTGTGCTGTGTGCTGAACTGGGAAAATTTTTCTCTTGCCTTTGTGCTTAATTTGAGGGTTAGTAAATGGTGTTGGTTTGAACCCTGATGTCTTACATAATACGGAGGGAAAATAACTATTTACATTTTAAATTACATTTTCCCCTTCTCACCAGGTGTCGCCTAAGAGTCCCAGATAGATGGGTCAGGTTGGGTAAATTACTGTGATGGAGTCTATACAAACTCAAAATTGCCTTTCTTCACCACCTGCTATGGCTGTGTTTGTAGGTGTTTCTGACCAACTCCTTCTTTCTCCAGAATTAATTCTGTCCCTGCGATCTCCTTTTGTGAATAGATCTTGAATAAGCCCACCTCACTAGTATTAAGTGTGTGGGAACTCAGTTTTAGCAGACCCCAAATTCAACTTTCATGCTTCCCACTTCTTGACCAAACATAGATATAGTTTTAGATTAATACATTTCTTTTATAAATCATAAATGCAAAATGCAAAAGAAAAGAGATTATTTTAAAATATGTCTCTATAAAACCAAACATCTTATTGTATTCCACAAATATAAATAATTATTATTTAGCAATTAAAAATAAATAAGTAAAATTTTTTATACCTATCTACTCTAATAAACATCCTTATTTTCTTACTAGAAGAAAAAATCATATATACATATGCTTGTATAAGGAAAAAAAAACAGATAATAGAATGCATAAGAGCATGTTTAGGGTAGTTACCTCTGGGGAGTAGAAATAGTACCTGGGAATGGTGTAAAGTACATTTCTACTCCCCATTTTACATATTTCTCTTTAAAAAGAGTGTCCATTTTTTTACAACAATAAAACTTCAAAATATATTTGTTACGGTTTAGATGTGAGGTGTCCCCTTGCATTCTGTGACAATGCAAGCCGGTTGAGAGGTGGATGAAATGGACTGGGTTATGAGAGCCTAATGTAATCAGTGTTCACTTATCCCTAACCTAACAGGGATTAACTGAGTGGCAATTGTAGGCAGATAGGTGTGGCTGGAGAAGGTAGGGCTCTTGGGGCATGCCTTTGGGGTTTATATTTTGTCCTTGTTGAGGGGAACTCTTTACTTCTTGATGGCCACATTTTGATCTGCTTTCTTCCACCACACTCTTCTGCCATGATGTCTGGCCTTGCCTCAAACTCGGAAGAATGGAGTCAGCCATCTATGGAGAGACCTCTGAAATGGTGAGCCCCCAGATGAATTTCTCCATCTCTAAAATTGTTCTTGTCAGGCCTTTTGACCACAGCAGTGAAAAAACTGACTAAAACAATATTTTGCTGAATACTTGATCTGTGCAAGGAAAGAATTCAAGAGAAGCATCTGAGCAATGTGAGGGAACACTAGAGTGTGGAAATGTGTTTGGACTCAGAAAGTCATTACTAATCATGCCTGGCAAGTAAATACTATATTGGTATTTAAAAAATAATAAAATGTATCTAAAAATGAAATGGATTTCTCATTAAGTTTCCCAGTGCTGCTATAACAAAGTACCACAAATTACTGGCAATATAAATTCATTATGTTACAGTTTTGTAGATTAGAAGCCTAACAGAGATCACACTTGGTTAAAATCATGTCTCTTTCTGGAGGTTCCAGGGGAGAGTTTATTTTCTAACCTCGTCTAGTTTCTAGAGGTCATTCAAATTCCTTCGCTCCTGGGTCCTTCCTCCAACTTCAAAAACAGCAATGGCCTGTTGAATCCTTCTCACATGGCATCAACTCTGATATTTTCCCATAGTATCATTTCCCTCTGACTCTCTTCTGCTTCCCTCTTCCACTTTTAAGGACCCCTGTTATGGCATTTGTACTTCCAAAACAACCCAAGGTAGTCTCTCTAATATTGAGATAGATTAGCAAACTTAATTCCATCTACAACCTTAATTCCCCTTTGCCATATGTCTAGTAAATTTATAGGTTTCAGAGATTAGGATGTAAATATTTTTGGTGGGGAGAAAGGATGACACAATTGCTATCATGACCTGCTATTTTTGTTTTCTTTTTATAATATCTGACATTTAACCCCCACCTTGCACCACCACACACACATTCTGTACTGTCACGTGCATAAGAAGCTGGTTAGGTCTCCCTCAACTATGCTACCATTGCTCTCAGAGGATACACTCTTGATTCTTCATCCTCTAAAGACACTTTCATTGTATCACTTTTCACAAAAATTCAGATATTGCAAAATCCTCCCAAGCAGAAAGTAAGAGCAGACCCAGCTGGTCTACTTGTCTTTTATGATATGTGCCTTTGCACAATTCACCACTTAGATTCCACAAGGATCTTAACCATGCTGCTGAGGCAGGTTCTTGGACAACACCCACTCTACATTTGATGCATTTTCTGAGATGGGGGACTTTGCACGGACCTGTCATCCAGAATTTCTTCCCTCTATCCCCTCTCCATCTTACCCATCTCCAGTATGTGGTATAAACAGTCTTGTTAGAAGAAGATAAAATGAGAATATCCATTTGTGCATGTTTTTTGTATATAAAGAAGTACCGGAACAATTTTAGAAATTAAAAAAGTAACTATTTGGGGGCATGAGATAAAGATGAGGGTTGAGACAAGACTGAAGTTTCTGAGTATATAAGAGTTTATATAATGTACACCTTCTTTGGAGATATGTGAGTTTGTTACTTATTGAAAAAGTTGATTAAAAATGTTAAGATAGATGAATTTGTAAATCCCTAGGAAGTATAACTTTTAAAAATTACTAAAAATATTTAAAAATAAATGGTCAATAACCATTATAGATGCTACATTGGATCACTTTTGAAAAATCTTTGTATTGCTAGAAAGAATCCCAATGCAATAGGGTTCATGAGAGGATTCTATCAAACTCTCCAGGAAATTTTAATTTTGATGTCTCACAAATTTACACAGAATGGAAAAAGAGAGACTAAATTATAATGTATTCTTAAGGTGAGGATTAGTCTTTATATCAAAACCAGAAAAATCATAAAAAAGAATATTAGAACTTCATTTTATTAATACATATAAATGCAAAAAAAAGTGTGCAACAAAACATAATTGGTAACAAGCTATCTAAAATTGTAAACAAACTATGTCATGGCCAAATTTATTCTAAGAATTCAGCATAAGAAACTAATTATGTAATTTATCATATTAACAGATTAAAGGAAAAATTGATTTTACAAATAGATGTACCAAAGTATCTGGTAAAATTAAAAGTATGTATTTGATTTTAAAAGGGAACACTTTAAGAGATACAAATTCATTTGAATTCAGAAAATAAAGGAAATCTTCTTAAATGTAAAACCAATATCTAAAAACTCACAGAAACATTAATCTGTCAAATTTTAGAGGTCTTCCCTTTCATAAGACAATAATGTCCATTATCAACTGCACTATTCCAATTTCATTTTAAGTCCTGGGGGTACACTAAGATAAAAATAAATAAATGGTATGAATCTAGAAAAATAAGACATAAAACTGTCATTTTTATTATATACTGTTTATTTTTTAAAAACAGTCTCCAAAGATATTATTTATATACTTTGATTTGAAATAAGATCAATATTAAAAGATCAATTGGATTAATATATGCTGCCAACATAATGTTAGACAATTCTTTTTTTAAAGTTGCCATTTATAATATAACAACAAAGAAGGTACTTAGGACAAAAATTAACAAAACCAATTCCACATAAGAATGAGCATATACTAATAATTTATTGAAGATTAAGGAAGAGTTAAGTAAATGAAGATGCAATATTTGTAATTAGAAAGATAAACTAAAATAAAGATTTAACTTAATTTCATCAACAGATAAACTGCAACTTCAATGAAAACCCTTAAATGCTTTTTCAAATTACTTTGAGCCTAAAAATGTTATTGTAAGATTAGTGGGTCTGAGGTCAGCCAAACACAGTGAATTTGTTTTTCCAGGTTATCACAATTAAAATAGATAAATTAAATATTGTGTCATTGGCCCAGAGTTAGATGAACTGACCAATAAAATAAATAGGCCACAGAAACAAGACAAATAGTATGGTTATATTTGTTTCTGGGATGTGACACTGAAAAGGTAACTGAAAAGCAATGAGTTATTCAACTACTTGCGCTGGCACAACTAGTTATCCTACCAAGTGAAATAAAATTGGATCCCTGAATTATGTCACATATAAATATCAGTTCTGATCAATTAAAGTCTGATGTGTGAAATCTAACAGAAAATACAGGAAATGTGATGGGCAGAATTCTACATTGGCATGCATAATCCCCTCTCCTTGAGTATGAGTGGGAATTTTTTCTTTTTTCTTTGTTTTTGGTGCTGGGGATTGAACCCAGGGCCTTGTACATGTGAGGCAACCACTCTACCAATTGAGCTATATTCCCAGCCCATGAATGGGAATTTATCCTTGAAATGGATTCTAGTCTTTGTGATTAGGTTACTTATATGGCAAAGGTAAGGAATTTTTGCAGGCTTGATTAAATTTTCTAATCAGTTAGGTTGAATTAATCAAAAGTAAATTATCCCATTGTGTTTGTGAGATTTCTGTTATAACAAATACCTGAGATGAGCAACTTATGATGAGCAAAGTTTTATTTGGAATCATAATTGTAGCGACTTCAGTTCATGCTCTGTTAGCCCTGTTGCTCTGGGTCTGTGGTGGTGCATAAGAGTAGGAGTGTGAGCAAGTGCAAAAGCACTCACATCATACTTGGGGAATGAAAGAGAAAGAGGTAGGGGCTGGAGTCCCACAGTACCCCTTCTCCAGCGCTCCCTGAATGACTGGAAGACCTCCTCATAGCCTCCACTTCTGGAATGTTCTACCTTCTCCCAGTAGTGCCTCTCTAGGGAACAAGCCCTTCACACAAAGGCATTTGGGGGATATTTAAGATTCAAACTAGTGGCTATGTAGGTGTCATGTACTAAACTATTAAAAGAAGGCCCTCGTCTTTCTAGGAGGGAAAGATTTAGGGCACACAGACATTTCCCTGCTGGTCTTGAAGAAGCAAAACAGCCTTGATGTGAGCCATCTGGGTCTGGTGCTGCCTCTAGAAACTAAAAGCCTCACTTCTGCAATTGCAAGGAATGGAATTCTATCCATAAACTAAGCTTGGAAAGACCCTAAGCATCAGATGAGCAGACAGCTTGGTTAACTTGATTTCAGCTTGGTGATACTTCACAGTTTCAAGCTTTCTTCTCGTTGTTTTGAAATACACCATAGATAATTATAATGAATATTTCCCCTTGCTACCAAACACCCGAACTAATTGATGCCCCTTATCTACATTCCTTAATGTTATGGTTTAGATATGAGGTGACCCCCAAAAAATCTCATGCGTGAGACAATGCAAGAATGTTTAGAGACGAAATGATTAGGTTATAAAATATTTAATATAATCAGTGCATTAATCCCCTTAATAGGATTAACTGGGTTGGAAACAGAAGGCAGTTAGGGTGTGACTGGAGAAGGTGGGTCATTGGGGATGTGCCTTTGGGGTATATATTTTGTTCTTGATGGGAGAAGACACAATCTCTCTCTGCTTTCTGGTGTGAAGCCTGAGTCTCTTTTCTTTGCCACACTCTTCTGCCATAATGTTCTGCCTCACCCCAGGCCCCCAAAGAATGAGGTCAGCTTCCTATGAACTAAGAAGACCTCTAAAACCATGACAGCCAAATAAACTTTTTCTCCTCTGAAATTGTTCTTTCAGGTCTTTTGGTTGCAGCAGTAAAAAAGCTGACTAAAATACTTCTCTTCTTCCACCCACCTATCCTTCCTGATCTCTGGTGATCACTATTCCATCCCATTATTCTATGAGATCTATTTTTTTGGCTTTTACAGATGAGTACGAACATTTGGTACTTGTCTGTACCTGGCATATTTGACTTGACATATTGACCCGAGTTTCATTTATGTTGCTGCAGGATAACATGACAGGATTTAATTCATTTTTTATGACTGAATAATATTCTACTGGGGGTCAACCACTTTAACTGACAATGTTCACAAATCAAGTGAGCCTAGAGCAGTAGTGGCACCCAAGAATCTGTTTTTCACAATCTGTCTTACTCTGGTTGAACTATCATACCTGAGCTGCTGGAAAATGATAGGAGCTGGGCTTGGCAAACACAACCAAGACTCATGCTGTTCTAACTTGAACTTCAGTAGTTTTCATAAATAGATGTTTCCCAGGCTGTTGTTTGCCTTTGGTGAATTTTCAGTATTAAGAATGATACTTTTGACAGTTTTGTTCTACTTTATTTGAACTGTTTCGAGAGAGAGCATTTGTTGAACTCTACATTCTATCATACTGGCAGTAGAAAATATAAAGCAAAAATTTTATGTCACATTTAAAAAAGTGAAAATGGACAGAAAGATATACCAAGAAAATGAGTCACAAAATAAACTGCCTATGTATCATTATTTAATATACATTATTAAATATAATGTATATTAAATAATGATACATAACTCAAGGAAATAGTCCAACCAAAAGAGAGACACCAAAATTTAGAACTCAAGTAGAGAAAATCATGAAATAAACAGACTTGCAGATTGTTCCTGTCTTTGAAAATCAGATTCAGGAAACTGACTGTAACATGTACCAACATGTACCATCTTGAGGGTTATTTTTCTTGGGAATTTTTGTTACACTTGCTATGGACAAACCTGGCTTCTAGAGCTTCCTATATACAGTTTTATCCCTGTGTTTATTTTCCAGAATGTGGATTCCATTTTTCTTGTCATAACCATCATTTGTCAGTTCTGAAGTGATCTCTTGTCCATTTATATAGCACATGATGTTCTTTTTCAGTGTGTTCTAAAAATGACAAAATTATTTGCATAGTTGGCAGCTTGTGCAAAGGAACTTAATTTTATAAAGATATTTAATTTTACTCTGCAGAAGCAGCACTGCATAAAGCAACATAAAAGACATTTTTATTTCTAATTAACTTGAATAATTTTTTTCTGCCTTTTAAGAGTTTATATTAAATTACCCAAGACACTTCTTAACAGTGTTGTAATCTAGAACTTACATTATGATTTCTGTTAAAGATTTTGCATGGGAAAAATAATTGCTAGGAAATACATGGAAAAATTTGCCATTTAAAAGTCGTGTCTGGCTTGCAGCCCACACTTCCATTCTACTGTTGCTCATTTAAAAAAACTACCTGTAAGAACTAGAATATGAAAATTCATAACATTGAAAAGTAAAAATTACAAAATATTTCAAAGATCTAGGAGGAATTTACACCATTTAAAAGGAATACGGAGTCCAGTTGGAACACACGGCAACTGATCTGAAGAAGTACTTCCTGCTTGAATGTTTTTTAGAATTTTTGACTTCTTAGCTGAACCAGAAACTATAAATATATAATGTTTATAAACTTAGACTTTATAGCAGGTACTAAGAAAGCATCTCTATTAAATTTTTTTCAGGCTATCTTTAGTTTTAGATTGTCACATAAAAGAACAGAGTGCAAATAATAATGCAAACAAGGCCAGGAATAGAATGGTACTCTGCATCTAGCACTTATGAGTCTGGAGACTAAAATTTTGTATTGTATACACATAATTACATCAAAAACACAATAATGAATATATAACTAGGTAATGAAGCATCTTGAAATATATGCACATGAATTCTAAGATTAAAGATTAGTATACTTATTGAAGCCCCCCATATCCACTCCTGCATTTGATGACTAGGTCTTATAGGATTCAGCATTCTACTTATGTCTGGAATTTATTACAGAAGAAGGATAAAAAACATCTAAGAGGAAAGGAAAGATGCATGGATAGAAGGCCAGAGGAAGCCACGGCAAACTTTTCAGAGAATTATTCTAATGGAGTCGCATAGAAATACTTATTTCCAACCAGCATCAAATTGTGACAATATGTGTGAAATGGTTTCTACCTGAGAGGCTCAATGGAGATTCTGCATGCCCAGTTTTCATGAAAGTACTTCTACCTAGTCAATACCAAAATTACAGACTCCAAAGTGAATGCCGGTGTCCAGAGGAACCACATTGTACAGTCTAAGTGGAGTGAGCCACGCTTATTAATTGGGGCATGGTGGGAGCACTCCCAAAGTACAGTTGCCCAGACATCAGCAAAAGGCTTGCTTATAAATTAAGTGTTTCTTTAGTATTGAATCTTGTATGTTCTGCACAACAAATAATCTGTAGTTTAAAAGAATTCTGGAAGTTTTAAAGAGGTCAACTCTTTAATAGAAGAAAAGATAACATACATATGCAATAACAAGTTAAAAAATACCATTGTCTAGTAAAAAATGTGAAAATATCTTTATCACTTTCTTCTTTTTTTCTAGCTTTAGATATAGTTTGTTCTCTATTTCCTTATGGTGTAAAATTATGTTTTTGATGTGAGATCTTTTTCTTGCAAAAGGTAGCTATTTAAGCTCTACATTTCCTCTGAGCACTGGTTTCACTGTGTCCTATAAATTTTGGTAGCTTGTTTTCATTTCCACTTTCTAATTTCTTCTATGATTCCTCGTATGACCCATTGATTGTTGTATTAGTTGTATCTTGCTGTGACCAAAATATCCAATTAGACCAATTTAGCAGAGGCCAACTTTTATTTTGGAATCACTTTTTCTGAACTCTAGTCCACAGTTGACTTCATTGCACTGGGCCCCCATGAGGCAGAACCTGGGAGCCATCAACAGGGAAAGGTGTGGTGAAAGAAAGCTGCTCAGCTCCTGGTAGCTAGAAACATAGAGGGGAGGGGGAGGAGCTAGGGGGACAAGATGTAATTCCTGTGGGCAACCCCCCAGTGACTTGTCTTCCTCCAGTCATGCTCCAGCTGCCTATTGTTACCACCCAGTTAGTCTGTTCAAATGATCAATTAACAGATGGATTAATAAACTGACTAGGTTATAGCTCTCATAATCTAATCATTTTACCTCTTGCATTAACAGAGGAGATATTGTGGGACTCTCCTATCCAAACCGTACTAGTTGTTTAAATGCAAATTTAAATTTGCACAGTATTTTTGAATTTTTCTTCTCTTTGTTGATTTCTAGTTTCATTCTTTCTGGAAAGTAATTTCGCATGATTTCAATTTTTAAAATATATATTAAGACTTATTTTGTGGCCTGCCATATTGTCTATCATGAGGAATGTTTCTTGTACACTCAAGAAAAATGTATATTCTGCGGTTATGGGTGGAGTACACCAAGTATTTCTGTTGGGTCAAATTTGATTCATAGTGTAATTCAATTCTTGTGTTTCCTCATTTATATTTTTTTTTTGGGGGTGGGAAGAGTACCAGGATAGACCTCAGAGAACTTGACCACTGAGCCACATCTATAGCCTTATTTTGTATTTTATTTAGACACAGGGTCTAACTGAGTTGCATAGAACCTTGCTTTTGCTGAGGCTGGCTTTGAATTCATGATCTTCCTGTGTCAGCCTCCCAAACTGCTGGGATTACAGGTAAGTCCCACCACACCTGGCCTCCCTATTGATTTTTTGATCCAGTAATTCTATTGATTATTGACAATGGGAAACCAAAAACTCTGACTAATAAATTTGAAATGCTTTATTTCTTCCTCCAATTCTGTCAACATTGCAGTCATGTATTTTGGGGCTCTGGTATTTGGTACATATATGCTTAAAATTGTTATATGTTCTTACTGAACTGACCTTTTTAATGAATGTATAATGATCTTATGTTTCTCTTTTAAAAGTTTTTGAATCAATATATAGTATTCTTATATTTCTCTTACAATAGTTGTTGACTTAAAACCTATTCTTGTTGTGAGTATAGATACCCCAATACTCTTTGGGTTATTATTTGCTCAGAACATTTTGTTTTCTTTTGTTTCAATTATCATTTATTATTGATAAGAGACAATTTCTGTAAGTTTCTTATGTTTTCTTTATGTCTTATAGCTTTTTATGTCCCTAGTTCCTCTATTACTGGGCTCTTTGGTGTTTATTTGATCTTTTACATAATGGCAAATTTGATTCCCCCTTTGTGTGTGTGTGTGTGTGTGTGTGTGTGTGTGTGTGTGTGTGTGTACAGTCGTGCCTTGCTTAAGAATGAGGATGCATTTTGAGAAAAGTACTATTAGGGATTTCACCATTGCGCAGACATCACAGCCTATTGCTATTAGAGCTACAATGAACATAACTATATTAGATCACAAATTTACAATAATGATGCCATTGAGAGATGTGATAAACTTGAGAGAGAATTTTGAGGATGTTACCTATATTACATGGCATACTGGTTTGCAGAAAACATTTTTTTTTACATTGAAGGAGTATAAACTTTAAAACAATAAAAGGTATATTTTAACAAATACACAAACAAGCAGCACAGACATGTATTAACATTATAAATATTATATACTATACATAATTTGCTATACTTTTACACAACTGGAAGCATGTAGATTTGTTTGCACCATTATTACTACAGACACATGTAATGTATTGTACTATGACGTTACAATGGCTATGAGGTCACTAGGTAATAGGATTTTTCTTTTCAGCCCCATTATAATTTTATGGAAACATTGTCATCTATGTGGTCCATTGTTGACCACAATATTGTTATGTTGCATGAGTATAGGCATTTTCCTTGTGGCTTATGTGGGGATTACATTTAACATCCTAAAATTAAACTGATAATTAGAATTAATACCAATGTAATTTAATATGAAGTCTCTATTTCTTTATAGCTTTTTATTATTCCTTTTACATGACTGATGTCACAAATTATGTCTTTATACACGGTGTGTCCAAAACCATAGAATTGTAATTCTTTTTATGCTTCTGTATGTTAAATTTTATACACAATAAAAGTGCTTACAAGCAAAAATTGCATTAATATTCAGACTTATATAGCTTATGTATTTGCCTTTTCCAGATATGTATCTTTATATACATTCAAATTACTGTGTAGTCTTCGTTCATTTTAACTGGAAGTCCTCATACATTTCATGTAGGGTAGATTTATTGGTAACTAATCCCTTCAGCTTTTGTTTATCTGGAATGACTTAACTTCATTGTAACTTTGAAGAACTGTTTTACCAAATGCAGAATTCTTGAATAACATTTTTTTTAGTGTACTTTGAGGCTTTTGGCCTCAAGACTTCTGCTGAAAAACCACTTGATAATTTTAATGATGATTCCTTGTATGCTATAAGTCTCCTGTCTTCCTGTGTTCTAAATTCTCTGCCTTTTGATGTTTTGATTTTAGCATTTCTCAGTGTGAGTCTCTTTTGGTTCATCTCTGTGTAGTCTGTTGGCTTCTTGAATTTGTAGATCCATATTTTTTAATCAAATTTGGGAAGTTTTTCATCATTATTTCTTCTTCTCATTTCTCTCTCCTTCTTTTTGGAAACCTAAAATCTATATGGTGGTCTACTTTGGACCTTTGATGGCTTATTGTGTATCTCTTTTTGCTGTCACTTGCCAGACATCTGTGTGTTTTTGATCACTGTAGCTTTCATGAGCTGTGCCCACCAATTTCCTCACTCATGGTCATATTTATACGAAACAGAGATGAGTGTCTTTTGTCTGTTTTTCAGATAGATCTAGGTAAATTACAACAGATGTACCTAATAATTGTCAAATACAGTGTATTCTGCTCCCTCTGATTGTAGGAAAGTGGGGAAGATCTCAGAACCTGGTCTGTGCAAAATCAAGATCTCTACTGGGGAGGATAGGAATGTGACTAACAATGCCACAAAACTCCTCAGTTTTAAAGAGACTTTTTCTCAATTGGGGGGTTTACTCCCTCCCACCTTCCCTTACTCTCTTCCTTTTTTTTTTTCTTTTTTTTCTTTTTTTTTTACTAGTGATTGGACCCAGAGGCACTTTACTTCTGAACTATATCTCTAGTCCTATTTATTTTATTTTATTTTGGTACTAGGAATTGAACCCAGGGGTGCTTAACCACTGATTTGCACACCCAACTCATTTTATATTCTATTTTGAAACTTAGTACATCTTACTACATTGGTTAAGTCCCATCTAATTTGCTGAGGCTGGCTTTGAACTTGCTAATTTCCTGCCTTGGCTTCCTGAGCTGCTGGGATTTCAATCCTACACCATTGCCCCCAGCTGATTGAGGGTTTTCTTGCTTGCTATAAACTTTTTATTCTAGAGGTCCTAAAATTTTGGTTCATATAATTTCTGTGTTATTATTTTTATTTTTGTTGTTGTTTGCTTGTTTTTGATGTTGTGAGGGAATGAGTAAAAGCTTGGGATTTCCTAGTCTGAGATTTTGCACCTCCAAACATTTTTTTTTAAATAAATCATGTTTCAACATATGGCATAAACAGATCAAGATCAATTTTTCTTATATATACATTAGATAGGTACCTAAATGAATCAGGCAAAAATTAAAAAATAGACAAACCTTTTCCTTGTGTTGTCTCCCCCCCAAAATGTCTCATGTGAGCTTTAAAATAATGAATGAAAATAAATTATTAGAAAATGCAATAAAAGACATAAAATATAAACCCCACTTTAAATTATCAGACTCAATACACATAATATTATACAGCCATATTGCTATAGAAATTTCTAAATATTTCTTCCAAATATTTATTGCCAATTAGTAGCCACAAGGTCTTAGCCTGATATTGGTTGGTCAGCCACATTTTGACTGGATTGGATTGATAATGAACTATATACTGAATTTAAAAAAATATAAGAATAAAGGAAAACTTGTTAAAATAGACTTTTTTTTTACTAAACAAGATAATAAAATTTCACATGAAATTGTTCAATTGGAGGCATATAAACATTTGGAAAAAATATTTATCTCAAATATTTTGAAGTTAATTGCTCTATAATAATTTATAAAGAGTTCATGTGAAAAGAGAAATAACCTAGTAAAAATCCTAATAGTTCATTGAATGAAGGACTGTCCACCAAGTATAGAATAAAAATTATCAATAAAAGTGAAAATATGCCATTTGCTTGGAAGAAAACAAAATGTCAATCACAGTAAAAACTGAGATGTATAATTTTGCTTCAGAATTATAAAGTTTTCTCTTATAGAGATTTAGTAAAAATTTTCAATTTAGAGAGAATTATCTAATTGTTAATCATAAGAACAACACAGGTACACAAAACATTAAATTTCCAAAGTATTGGAATGCCAAAAACATTTTGGCTGAAAGTAAAGTTGTATAGCATAGCCTTGTTAGAAACAAACTGTAAGGTATGAAAGTTCTACTTTCAATACATACCACCTGTATGACTTTGGGCAGTTTACTCATCTGAATATCTCTTTCTCTATCTATAAAGCAGAGGTAATAACACTTCTTAATTCTTAGGACAGTTATGAGAATAAAAGAGTGAGTATGTGGAAAGAGTGAACTGGGCTTGATGCATACAGAACACTTTACCTGATAACTCTGATAATTATGAAATATGTCCATTTATAAATATGACCAATGTGCAGTATTCAACAAAGTAGAGGGCTGTAATTTAGAGTTGCTCTTGATTCGTTTGGATTGGAGTTTAATAGCTCCATGCCAGTCATTTGGATGAAAAGGGCAGAAAGGAATTGATGGAAAATAGCTGTCATGGTCACAGTGTTCCTCAGCACTGGGCTTCACACTGGTACTGCACCTACAAATATTACTCCTCTCATAATGCTTTTTTTTTGGGTAAATGCTATTTAATAGCAGTCAAATCTCTACCTGATTCTTTTGAAAATAGGAGTGCCTTCTAGCTGGATACTGAGGCTTAATTGGTAGGTCCTCATGTGGTAGTAACTGTGGATTCCTGCAAGACACAAGAGCCAAAGTTCACAGAGCTCATTTTCTCTCAAGAACAATGTTGTCAGTGAAGAGATTACATTCAGATTTGAGATTTATGTGTGACCATTATGCTCCATGTAATATTGTTAAAATTTATCCCACATTTTGAACTGTTAGCCTGCTGTTACTGTAAGAGAAACAATGAAAAATGATAATAAAATACAAAACCTAGGAAAATCCCCAAGTGTGACTTTCTCCAAATTATTCCTCCGCTGGCCTCCCAGAAAACAGCTTGTAGAACCTGGAGACCTCCCATTGATCCTTTCGTGTCCCCATTCCTCACCCACCTATTGGTGCTATTGGAATCTGGAAGTTCCTGACATCTAGAAGATATATTTTAGAAGACCTTTGTCACTATGTGCTTGTGCTGGCAAGTGTCTGATCCATACTTCTAGCTTCTTTATATAGATGAGTACTACAAGTGAGTGATGAAAAATTATAGTAAGTTCTCCAGTCCATTGCTATTGTCCAAGCACAAACTAGTTTGAGAAAAACGAAGGACTGAAGTAAAATCCAGGCTTTGAGGCCAGTTTCAATTTTCAGTAACAAGTGGCTTTTCTTAGGGGAGGAGGAAGTTCTGAGACCTACATATTCAACTGGAGACACATCATCTAGGAAAGGAGAGTTGCTGTTTTTTACCTGAAGTCATTTGTTTTGTAGATTCTGTGGTCACATCTACAATTTCCAACTGTATCAGCTGTTTCCTTGACTATCTCAACTTGTATATTAGACTTCTGATTCCACCCTGCAATTGTTCTCAGCTTCTTGGTGTAAATCTTCTGACTTGCCATTTTCAAAGCACGTTCTTCAAAGGTTTGCATTGTAATTGATACATAGTATATTGCTATTGTTACTAGCTGGGATTATAGTAGGTTCCATTCTGTTCCTCCAGTATGGACAACTTGTGTTTTTTATTGCTATACAACTATTCATAATCACAGCAGAAGCACTTCCAAATACTGCATAAAATCTCTTGTCAAGAGACTTGTGATGGCATTTGTCAAGAGTATTAAGAGGAAAGGAAATTAAATTACAGAAGAACCCTCTGATTAAAAAAAAATTATCTGAAGACACATGCTTCAGCAGTTTACACTGCAAATTTGGCCTACTTCCATTCAGCAGTTATCACAGTGGGAAAGAACAGGACTTGTAGCTATAATAATGTCTCCACAGACATGATAAATTTATCTGTGATTGGACCAATTGGGATTTCATGGTCTGAAGCATTACACATTTGTCACTCTTGTTCAATTGTTTTTAGCAAAGTGACTCAATCATATTGTTCATGTCATTCAGGATGGGTGGGGGGGCAGTGAAATGGTCTAAAATTAAATTGTGTACTAACTCCAGGCAATTGGTCTTTGTCCAGATACATTTTTTTTCTATCTGCTGATGGATTCTTGTTATAAAACTTAGAACCCATTTGCGACAAGTCACAGCCCATTAGCCATCTGTTTTGCAACCACATACCTTTCTTTTATAATGTAAGGATTTAATTTTCATGACATTTATCTCAAAATATTTTACAAGTATTTAGAAATAGAAAATACAATCAGCATTTCACATTAAAGCAACATTTTGATACACATACGTTTAAGGATATAACAATTCAAAGATGGGAAGTTGATATAAAATAAAAGTAATACACAGGGAAAACTACAGAAACAGCTTCTCAAATAAATAATGCAATGTTCTTGCATTACAAAGTAAATGGCAATTAGCACAGGTTTATAGATATATCAGATAGAAATATGAATGCTCTGACAATGCATAGCACATGGCAGTTATGAAGAACATTTTTTCTTTGTTCTCATACTCCTGTAGTGACAAGAGTTTGTTACCTCCTTCACTAGACATCAGGATAACAAAGGACAAACACAAGATAGGAAATTTATTAAAAATCTTTGGTTATAGTTGTTGTACCATTGAGTTTCTTCTCAATTTTTTGTTGACTTTGCTCTGGGTATCATCTGGTGGATGTCGTGTGCATCTATTCCAACTTGGGACATATTTGATAGATTTAATTTGAAAATTAAAAAATATAAAGCAGCATAAAAATCTAAAAAATATAAAATATGTAAAAATATAAAAAAACATAAAAATCAGAGCAGCATAGAACATTTTGAAAGTATAAATTCTATAAGGAATAGAACTCATTTACCAATAATACCTCTACTCTTTGATAGAACTGTTTGCCCTTCATCATTTGAGAGCATTTTAAAAATCAGTGTTCCGGGGTGCTTTGAGGCACTGGGTTTGGTCCCCAGCACCATGTAAAAATAAATAATAAAGTAAAGGTATTTGTCCATCTACCAATAAAAAAATTTAAAAAAACACAATGTTCCAGATTGTTTACTAAAAAAAATTAAGAACTAATGTCAGAGCAAATATCTTTTTAAAAATATGTATCACTTTGAATAAACAGATAATTGTACACAGCTGTGAGGTGTAGTTTGACTTTTTCAATTCATGTACACATTGTGTCATGATAGGATCAGGGTAATGGCATGACTGTGATTTCAGACATATGTCATTTCTTTGTGTTGGGGGAGATTCAAAATCCTCTACTACTTATTTGAAATATTCAGGTAATTTTAGTTAATTCTAGTTATCCTACTATTCCGTATAGCATTAGAACTTATGCCTCCTGTCCAACTATACCCCATACCTGTTAACCATCTTCTCTCCATCCCTCCATCACCCACACCTTTCCTGGGCTCTGGTAACCACTATGATTCTCTTTACCTCTTTGATATCTGAGAGTATATTTGAGGCATGCATGTGTGTAGCCATATACCTATATATAGGTACTTGGATATGTAATTGGTATTATGTTCCATATGTCTATTGAAACTTTTCATTTAATTTTTATCACTGCAATACTTGAACATATTTTTAAAAATTCAAATTGAATTACCAGAATTTTAACAGAAAAAAATGTCCTAAATTATTCCTTTACACCTTTTATTCCTGCTTCTAAGTGGCAAGTATATTCAACACTTGTAGCTGTTTCTTCTGGTATTTAACTGCATTTCCACATAGCATGCTAACATTGCTCATACATAATTATTCAGCTTATAGTTATATTAATTTCCTTCCTACACAGGAGATCATGATTTAATTTCCTTACATACCTCACCTTCACATGTGCCATCTCTGAGGCCACTCTTACATGGCCTCCATAGATGCTAATGTTAATATATTATTTTTCCAGTATTTAAACATTTGTGTACCTTCCATCTTGTCATATAAGCCTTTTTGAATAGTTTTCTTTAACAAATTGCAAGTTTTGTCTTTTTTTGTATTCCTATACTTACTCCCACCTACTTTTTTATTTTCAAAGTTGTCTTTTCTAATTTGAGGAGTGATTTAGAAATTTATTATTCTATAATGTTTAATAGTAAATAAAATTATCACCTTTGCACTAAATGTGTAGTAGGAACATGAAATTATGTAAGGATGAGGGGGAGAGAATAGAACAAATTTAATCCACTACACTAGACACACAAACATGTCCTGTTCCTTCACTTTATATAAATAAAACCAGATTTGTGTTCTGACAAATCCAAACTAAAGCAATTTTTGAGATTATTTTTATGCCTCTTTATGTTTTCAGCATTTTTGTTTTTGTTTTTTAGCTCAATGGAACAGACAGACAGGTTTGTTTTAGTGTCATACTTTTATAGCCCTTTTTTCTACTTTTTGAAATTTTATAATACTAGTAAGGTACACTTAATCTAATGTGGTTGTTGAAAGGGTTTCAACATTGTATTGCTTCTAACATATGGGAGAAACTTTTCACATAAAACACTTTTGTCTTGTTTAATATTTACTCTTGAGAATTTAGAAGTTATTACACCAGAATTGCATTTTTACCTACATTAGTTTTCTATGTTGTGTCTTTCACAACCAGACAGTTGTAAGATTTTAACAACATTTATGTTTTTAAGTTAATATATTTAAAAATCAACCTGTTTTTTTTTGGGGGGGGGGACGGGGTATTATTGAAGATTTTTAAATTGTCAACAACTCTAAGCTGTTACCTGTTACTGGTTAGGATTGTGGCTGACAATTTGATAACAACGCCAGTTAAAGGGCAAGACTGTTTAGAATCAAATAAAAAGGAGAGTATTTCATACAAAATCAGATGGAACATCATAAAAACTGTAGTTAAAGGAAATTTGGGTTGTCAAATGCTTTTCAAATTAGATAAAAAGGAAAAAATAAGGAAATAAGGAATAAATGGACATTTTGAAAGCACAACATAATTTACCAAAATAAATCAGAAAGTGAGAATTGTCGTAGAAAATAAACTGAGGAAATCTCCACCAACAAAGAAAGTCTTAATCCACTCATATCTTCTCAACAAAAATGGATGAAATACATAAACAACTCACAAGTGTTACTGAGGAATGTAAAAGAGGAAAAGAGTAATCTAGACTCAATGAGAAGTGATAAAAATAATAAAATATAAAGAAAATAATTTTAAAAGACTTGAGATACTTCTATATGTAAGTGAAAGGCAGCAATTTTGAAAATCAGGATAAATAATATGATTTCCTGAAAAAATACAAAATTCTATAATTACTTGAGAAAGTAGGAAATTCTAGTGCACCAGTTACAGTAGAAAAAAATTTAGAAGCTTATAAAATATATTCCATTGAAAAGGCCTCATCACACATGAACTTTAAATTATTTTTTAAACAACTGACAATGTTATTGAGACTATTCTAGTTACAAAGTCCATAACATTTTAATAATAAAATTATGTCAGTATCTAAGGTAAAATTATAGAAAATCACAGTAAGAAAAGACAAGATAATTTTAAATCAACTATTAGGAAAAGAGCCCAGAAATACATCAAAAGAGTAATTCTCTATGACCAATTGTTTTAATATAAGAATAAAAGAGTAGTTAAATATGAAAGCATGTATTAAATAATCTATTGCATCAGTAAATCACAGGAGGAAAAATATAATCATATCTATTGATGATGTATTTACCTCATAAAATTTATAAGCCATTCCTTTCTTTCCTAAAATTAAAACACTGACACGGATAATTAATTCCTGCCTCTTCAAAAGATGATTTACAGTGAAAAATCTTTTTTTATTACTATACCACAATCAAAATTATATAATATCAAAGGAAAAAAAGTAAAGCAGAGGATACAGCAATAGATAATATCTACAAAAGATTGACCCACTTCAACAAACATTTCAAATCAGAAGTGAGTGGAATAGTCTCTTCAACATGTTAAAAGAAAATAACTACTAGATGTTTATATTGAGTGGAATGTTTCAACAAATTGAGTAAAATAAGAGATTTTTAGAATAAGCAAACAAACAACAATATAAAAAAAAAAAGAGTTCTCTATCAGATCACCAATACAAAGAATTCTAAAGAATAGAATTCAGAAAATCTGCCTGAAAGTCTAAGATGCAAGGCAGAATTTAAAAACAAGTTGGTAAAATTAGGCAGATATTATCTGGATCAAAACAACAAAAATATAATTAATTTGTAGAGTGGGTAATAATGAAAAATGAGTCTATTGAATAAAAATGGTATACAAGGTGAAATGAGAGTGTGCTAGTTAATGCTCTCTTGTATACTTCAATAAAGGGGAAGATCAAAATATTGGTTAAATTTGGAATGATTACTAAAATATTCAAAATAGAATAATGACCTGTTTATATACCATAAAAATATATAATATATTAAAATAATATATATTATATATAAAATAATTATATATAATAAATATATGAATAAAATGTTTATATAATAACAAGCTATACAATATAAAATAAAAAATACTATGAACATTAAATAATACAAAAGTTTTCAATCAAGGTAAAAGAAGTAAAAAAAAAGTAGGAAGAAAAGTTAGGCAAATACTAAGCAGGTAATGAAATGGTTATTTTGTCACCAACCAAATATAGTTATTTAAATTTAGTTTTTGTTAACTAGTTACTCAATCACACTAAAATAGTTCAAGTGCTCAACAAATGTGGTTAGCACTGCCTTATTGGATGACATGAATACAGAATTATTTCGTTATTCTAGAGAATCCTTGAAAAGTATTGCTGTAATAAGACAGGAATAGAAACAGGGAATAAGGAGAAAGATTATGGCAGAAAATAAGATGAGAGCAGATGCTGTTTCCAAATGGGACGATAGCATTAAAACTATGATTGAATTCTGGACATACTTCAATTGAGAAAGAAATGATAGATAATATCATATAATCATTTAAGAAATTCAATCAGTACTCATTTGAAATTCAATCAGTAGATTTCAAAAAGGAAATAATAGGCCTCATTGATTTTATAGGGACTTTTTACTAAAGAGTCAAAATACTAGATGATTCCAAATTCCATCACAGAATAGAAAATTTAGGAGATGAGAATGAACCTGATACCAGAACAAGTCAAGGACAACCCAAAGAAGAGACAAATTTTTACCAAAGGTCAATCTCATCTATATTTTCAATATCCTGAGATAAAATATTAGCTACCAGAATTAAGCAATATGTAACATAATATATCATGATTAAAATTGGGGTTAATATTATAAAATTATGTAATTCATCACTTAATAGGAATGATGGAAAAAATGAATAAGGAAATACAAGAAGTGAAAAACCAGAAATCATAATATATACACAATATAATTTCATAATTTTATAAAAACTGAACACAAAAGAGAAAAAATTCACACAGATTAGTTGTCAAGAAAGAAACTTCTTAAAGAAATACATTCTATCCCTAATTTACTTAAATAGTACAGGTATATCCATTGAAGAAATGGACCATATAATGAACAGAATATGTCAGTGCTAAATTGTCCAGAGAATACATGTATGTGTATTTTAAAAAACCTTTCAAACTGTCTTTTTCTTATTTAGCAAAACAATTATATCAAAATTTGCCATGTTCCCTTCACTCAAAGGCTGACATAGATGCAAAAATTTAAAATAAAACACTATCAGATTTAGCAGCACAAAATAATTGTATACTATAAATAAGTGAAGTCCACAAAATAATACAATAAGTATTTTCTATTATGAAATATATTAATATGGATCTGTCCTTTTAATATAAGAGAAAATATATGGCTATGTGCATCATGACAAATGATGGGAATATGTTTGAAAATAATTTAACATTCATTCCTCATAAAAATTAAGTCATATTAAAGTAGGAGCAGAGAGATATAGATAAATATAAAACTTGAATACAATATAATGATGTTTATTTGAAAATGCTATTCATTCTTATTGAATTTAGCATTGAAACAACAACACTTATCATTAAGAATTTAAATCATTCTAAAGTTATTAGCACTACTACAGATAAGACAAAGAAATAAGCTAATACAATTGCAAAGAGATGCATGAGTTATCTTTAGTAGTATACAGTATAGAAAACCTAGAATAATAAATTGAAACCAAAAGTATAAACAATGAAAATTTTGTAGATTTATATTCTAGCATAAAAATTAAGGCCATCAAATTAAGGATTTTTCACCGCCAAGCTGAAGAAAATTGTTTTAGGTAGGTATGAAAATTTAACAAAAAATTCATTATTTACAATTAATATTTATAATTCATATAACTAAATTTTTTTAAAAAGTGAATGTTAAATTTCAAAATATGAGTCACAAAAAGGATATGTCTAGAAATAAACTAACAAGAAATAAACAAATTCCATGTGAAAAAAATCTTCAATGCTATTTAAGTCTATAAGTAAATATATTACAAAAGTAACAATTTTATTCTAAAGCAGTAAAGCATGTGATCAGAAGTATATATATTTCAATGTTTTATTAGCACATTATATTTATACATAATGGATTAATTTTGGCATATTCATTAATGCATTAACATAATTTGCTACATTTTAGTACTTCCCTTCTTCCTTCCTCTCCCTGATCCCTTTTCTTTACTCTCTTGATCTACCATTTTTTAATTAGTACATTATAATTATATATAATAGTAGAAAGCACTAGGGTATGTTTCTATGTGCACATGGTACAATTTGATCAACTTCACTTTTTAATTCGTTCCTTTTCCTTTCCTTTCTCCCTGCTGTTTAGTCTCCTACCTCTACTCTCTTGATCTCCCGCCTTTTTTTGAGATCCCTCTTTTTTCATTTCTTTTCCCCCCCTTTAGCTTTTGCATATGAGAGAAAACTTTTGAACCTTGACTTTTTAAATCTGGTTTATTTTACTTAGTATGATGTTCTTCAGTTCTATCCATTTACCAGCAAATGACATTATTTCATTTTTTCATTCTTCTTTGCAGCTAAACTTATATATATGTATATATATATATATATATATATATATACATATACACACACACATACATATGTATATATGTATATGTATGTATATATACATATATTTATGTGGGTGTATGTTTGTGTGTATATATATATATATATATATATATATATATATATATATATATTGCATTTTATTTATCCATTTGTTTGTTGACAGGCACCCAGGCTGGTTCTATAATTCGGCTATTGTGAATTACACTACTATAAACATTGGTGTATCATTATACTATGTTGATTTTAGTTCTTTTGGATAGATACTAAGGAGTGGGATGGCTGAGCCCTTTGGTAGTTCCATTCCTAGTTTTTAGAGGAATCTCCATACAAGTATATTTTTTTGAAGGAATGTGTGAAGAAAATACAAACTCATTTAAATTTAATGTTTTCAATCAATATGAAAAAATGTAGCAAGAGTAATAGTTACAGGATGAGCAGTACTGTACATCAAAACAGATTAAAAATTAAAACAATAGTGATTAAGCAATATATAATGATGTATAAATATATAAACATTATTACCAGTAGAGTATGATAAAGATAGTTTGATACATCAGTTGGAAAGAGATGTTTTAGTTAAGAAATGGTTGTTATTGACTTCTATTCAAAATGTATTGATATCTACTGATAATTGTTTTTTTTTTATAATAGGACTCAAAAATAGTAGGCTAAATGTCCTCATAAATTTGGTGCTCACAAAAGACATATCTTTTCCTATGTCTGTGGCTTTGAAGAACTTAAATCACCAAATGAACCCCTGATAAACTCCCAATTACTACAAATGATGCAAGTGTTTTTGCATCTCTGTGACAAAAATATCTGATAAGAACAACTTAACAGAGGAAAAGTCTCTTTGGGGCTCACAGTTTCAGAAGTCTCCATAGATGGTTGACTCCACTGCTCTAGGCCCAAGGCAGTATACCATCGGGGAAGGGCCCAGGGGAGGAAAACTTCTCAGCTCATGCCAGGGAAAAGGGCTGAAGAGAAGATACAGTGTTCTTGCTCCCCTAATGACTCCCTCCAACAGTATACCCCTCCTGCATGCTCTGTTATATACTTCAATAAAGGTGAAGATCAAAATATTGGTTAATATTCAGACTGGAATGAACTGATTAGGTGACAGTTCTGATATTCTAATCATTTCACCTCTTAATGTTCCTGCATTAACAGGAGGCTTGGGAGGACATTTCATTTCCAAACCATAACAGTGACTTGAAACAGAAGAAATTTATTCTGTTTTTTTTTTTTTTTTATATCTCCTAGCATGTATGTATGGCTTCATCAATTCAATCTCTACCTGTAAGTTCACTTTACCACTTCATCTCTTGTGTATCTAGACATTTGAGATGGCATTTAGGAATTTCTGGATAACCTCTTCCTTTCAAATACTTAATCACATCTTCAAAAACCCCTTTTCCAAATGAAGCAACATTCAGAGGTTCTGGGTATTAGAATGTGGACATATTATTGGGATCATCTCTCAGCCTATTACAGAGTATTAACTGGAAAAGATCTATGTATTTTTATTAATATCATGTCATTTTGACAGTAATTCTACTCTTGGCAAAAAGAGAAGCATACAATGATATTGCTTTGTCATCAGTGTTGAAAGTAAAAATACAAAGGGAAATATAATTTAATTATTCATCAATATAGAACCAAAATGAATTATACTCTATTCTAGCTATCATTTTTTGGTCTTTTTTTTTTTTTGTAAGTACATTCCAGTTTATGTTGTCTTTTTGCTGTTTTGGTAGTATATTTGTATGAACAGAAGTCCTTGATTTTAATGTAATTAAATTTCCCAATCCATTTTTAGTTTTCTCTTTAACATCTTGGTTAAAAATACTTTATTTTGATAACTTAAAGATATTCTGTTGTGCTTTTATTTAAAAATTTTAAAGTTTCACTTTGAAATTTATACCTTTAATTCACCTTCAATTAATGTTAAGTGTATAGTTTGAGACTCATTTTTTTCTTCTATGCCTATTACCAGCATTCATAAAGTCATCCTTTCCATACTGATAATATATGTCACAGATATTATGTGTATTAAATTTCCATATCTGTATGCTGTAGAGTTCTTTTGAATATTTTTATTCTGCTCCTTTTTAGGTTTCTTTCTCTCAGCAACAACTTCACATCATCTTAATGATAATTGCTTTTTTTTATAATAACGACTCAAAAATAGTGGATTAAACGTCCTCATAAATCTGGTGCTCAGAAAAGACTTATCTTTTCCTGTCTCTTTGGCCTGTGTATGAATTTTAGAATTAACTTATCATATTTTAAGTAAATACTGGTTTTAGTCAAATTTATTTCATTTATTCTTTCTTCCCTTCCATTCTCTTTTCTTTTTTAGTACCAGGATTAACCACTGAGCAACATCCCCAGCCCTTTTTATTTATTTATTTTTTTAATTTTAATAAAGGTATTTTAATAGAGGTTGCTGAGGACCTTCCTAAGTTGCCGAAGCTGGCTTTGAACTTGTGATACTCCTGTCTCAGCCTCTCAAGCCACTGGGGTCAAATTTATTTCCTTATGATACTGAGTCTTCTTGTTCATTAATATTGCATATTTTTGTGATTCTCTTCTGGGTCTTAAAAATTACTTAAATGTTTTAAAATTATTTATACCAAGGTCATAGTCATTCTTTTTTTAGGTAGCTTTAGTTTTTGCTACTATTCATCCCTTAAAAGTGAATTTTCTATGTGCTTCTAGTATGTAAAATATACATAGCATTAACATATTAAATTCATGTTGTGCTATGCTTATTAACCTTGGCTAGGAATTCTAATAATTTTCTGCAGTCATTTGGGAGTTTTCAATGTAGATAATAATGTCATGTGTGAATAATGGAATTTTTTTGCAAGGCTTAAATCTATTTATTTCACTTTTTAAACTATTTACTGTAAACCCTAGGACCTCCCAAATATTCAGGGATACAATTGGGGATATTCATTACACACACACACAAATTTGAGAGTTAGGTTTATTGGTGTATATTATATAAGCAGTAAAATTCACCCTTTTCAAGTGTACAGTTCAATGAGTTTTGACAAAAATATATACTTAGGCAAAATCCACTACTACTTATCAATATGTAGCTATTTCTATTACCTCATAAAGCATAAAGTTACCCCACCACTTCACAATCCTTCAGAAAAATGCTAATATGATTTCTGTGAAGAAAAGCATGCAAATAAAATATCATAAATTATGTAGTTTTTTTTCTTTTGTAAAAATGCAGCCTAATAGTTTTCAGATTCATTCACATTCTTGTGTATATCAGAGAGTCTGCCTTCAGTTTCTGAGATAAATGCAGTTGTTTTCCATGCATTGCTACATTCATTCTATAATATTTAGATTAGAATTCATCCATTCATTTTTTGTGAGTTTAATAAGCAATTTTTATTTCCATATTATCATTTTCTAGTTTTGTATCAAAAATAAACTTTCCTCAAAAAGCTAAAGAATGTTCGGTAAAAGTTTGTATAATTTGGAAATTTTCTTTTTGTGAATGTTTAGCAGAACTTGCACATACAAGGATCTGAACCTAGTGACTTCCTATGTAGAAGATGGTTAACTGTTGAATTATAGTTTAATTATAAAGTATACTATATAATGGTATAACAATTAAATATATTAAATATTAAATGTAGATTCACTTAGACTTTTCCATTTCATCTAAGGTCATATTTTTGGTAATTTATAATTTTATATAAATTTGACCTGCTGAGAGCCACAGCTGAGTAGGAATGGCCCCTGGCATTTTGCCAATAGTATTGATTGACAGGCGAAGCATTACTATTCGCCTCTGCTGCTACTTTGCAGTTCTCACTCTACTTTGGAGTTCTCCTGGGGATTCCTGGGGATTCCCCCAGAGTTCCCATTGGTTGAGGAAGTGCAGGAGGAGATATTTCCGGTGGCTGGTTCCTGGTCTAGCCACGTGGTGTTTGGGAGGAGTTCCTGGGAGCGTGTGTGAAGCGTGCTGGTGGAGTTCAGAAATAAAGTTTGTTCCTGCTTCAGTGGCTCCTGATTTGTGCCCAGCCAGACTGCGGCATTGACCAATTTACATGAAAATTTAAATAAACTGATCAAATTTATTGGCAAAAGAATGCACTGACAGACACATGTAGTTTAGTTATGGTGAACCACACCATTATCAGAACTTCAAGATTATCTGTTATACCCAGGACATCCAGCTATACAGTCTCAAAGGAGACTAAGAGGCAGAAAACTAAAGGGCTAGGGAAGACTAATATTTAGTCTTCTAACTCCACAAACCAATGTTCTCTTATCACACTCTGAGACCCTGCAATTTCTCTGAAATAAAAAAAAATCCCACAGATAGGAAAGTAATCAGGATGCCTACTGCCATTCTAAACTTTGGGGTTTGCAAGGCTTGGCAATTTTTTCCAACAATATTTCTTCTAAGTCACTAAGGCTGTCATTTGGAAAAATGACTTCTAGATGGTACCAAGATATATTAGTGATACCTGAGGTCTATCTTTGTAGGCTTACCATTTATCCACTCATGGGAATACTTAAGAGTATACTTATCATACTTTATGTAAAAACTGGTTTTAGTCAAATTTATTTCATTCATTCTCCCTTTCCTTCCCTTCTCTTTTCTTTTATTTTTTTGGTACCAGAGATTGAACCAGGGCATCTTAACCACTAAGCCACATCCCCAGCCCTTTTAATTTTTATTTTTTAGTGGTATACTCTTAGTGATATTTTTCTACATGAAACAAAACTTTAGTTAAAATAGCATTTAAAAAAATTTAAAACAAGTTTATTTTAATAAATTTTGTATGTTTTTATTGTTTTCAAATTCTGTTTCTTCTACAGTTTACAATTCATCTCTAGTCCAACGTGCTTAATGCCTATGTTTCTCTTTATTGGTCTTACCAAACATGTTATTCAGTTTTCTGAATCTTAAAAAAAAAATCTAAAAAAAATTAAAGAGAAGTAGTTTTATTTTGGTTCACGATTTCAGAGATTTAAGTCCATAGTCATTTGGCCCAGTTATTTGGGCCTCTGGCAGTACAGTACCTCATGGGGAAAGCACATGGTGGAGGAAGTCTGTTTACCTCAAGGCAAGAGGAAGCAGAACAAAGAGGCTTGAGTTTCCAGTATTCACTTCAAAGGTATGGGCTCAATGGCCTCATTTCCTGCTACTAGGACCCACCTCCTGGGGTGGTCCTATCACCTCAGAATAACTCTTTGGGCTTTGTAACAAGCCCTGAGCACCTGGGCCCTTGGGAGACATTTTAAAATCCTAGCACTAGAAGTTGACAATTTTACCATTCTCTCTAAAGAACTGTTTGGGCTTTTGTAATTCCATCTTAGTATTATTTTTGTATTTAATTAAATCTACTCATATCTCTATTGTTATTTCTTCACTTTATTTGTTCTGTTGTTCCTTTTCTAGCTTTTAAGTTAAATGTTAAATTCAAGAGTATTCAGCATTTCTGCTTTTTTAATGTGAGAATAAGATTATATAGTTCTTTCTAAATACAATTTTGACCGCATCCCACTAGTTTAGATATGTAGAATTTTCATGATATCTCCATATTTTCTAAGTCTCACACTGGCATATTCTTTAACCCATGTGGAAGATTTTTGTTATTGGTTGTGGTGCTAATATCTAAATATTAGGAATTATTATGGACATCTAATCTACAATAAATTTCTTCTGAATTATGGCAGCAGAGTTGTGGCAATACAATTGGTTAGAAAATATCAGTTGAGACTTTAAACAACCTATTGTAATCTATTTCATGCCCAGTTTTTGTAAATATTTTAGTCTATTTAAAAATAGCATATATTTGCCAGTATTTTGATGTAATGTATACATATCCATTAGACATGTAATTATTGTTAATTGTTAATTATGCTAATTATTTAACAATTGTTAATTGTTAATTATTATTAATAATGCTGAAGAATTCTTCAATATTCTTACTGATCTATAAGTTATGGAGAGGAGTGTGTTAAATTCTTCCATTAGGGCAATGTTTTACTGATTTCTTCTTGCAGTTTTGACTATGCTTTCTGTCAGATCAGTCGGGGCAGGCAATGGCCAAAGGAGGCAGATTTAAAAGGACAGGCTTTATTGAGATATCACTCCCAGGCAGAACTGGATCAGACCCACAGAGGGGACAGGGGAAGGGTCTGAGGAGAAACGGCGCTGAAGCTTGACCCGGCTGGACTTTTATGGGGCTTACAGCAGGAAGGGAAGGGCTTGGGACAGGAAAAGGTGTTTCTAGGGTCCCTTGCCCCTTTGGAGTTGGTCAGGGTAGTTGGCTGAACTCCAGGATTGGCCAGGGGGTCCTGCTGATTGACAGGCGTTTCCCCCGCCCCCCCCCCAATCTGATTGATGTTCTTTTCCTTTCCGGGGGGCTGCTTTGTTCTAAGTTGCCACTAAGTCGCCACCAAGTCGCCGCCGCCACCGACCTAACACTTTCTTTTTATATTTTGAAGTTATTGCTATACTTTGATTCTAGAATGTTTCCCAAAGGCCTTGGTCCCCAGAGTGATGCTTTGAGGAGATGATGGAAACTGTAAGAGATGGGGCCTACTGAGGTCTTTAGGTCTCTGGGGCATGGCCTTGAAAAGGATAGTGGGACTCTGGACCTCTTCTCACTTTTTTTTTTTTTTTTTTTGCTTCTCAGACATGAGGTGAACAGTTTTGTTCTACCCCATACACTTCTACTCTGAGATACTGTCCTGCCAGCCTCAAATGCAATAAGGAAAACCGATCATGGACTGAAATCTCTGAAACCATGAGCCCAAATAAAGGCTTTCTCTTCAGAAGTTGATTATCTTGGGTGCAATGGTGAAGGAAAGCTGATCTGTTTATATCAGTTATGTTATTACATGAGAAAATTTTAAATTTGTATATAAATTTGTGAATTTCTTTATCAATACATAATGACTCTATTAGCATTAATAACATTCTGGGTACACTCTACTTTGATGTTGGGATAGTCTTGTTAGTTTCTCTTATAAATATTATATTACTGAATTTTGTTTTATTTTAATAGTTGAAATCTCTATATTTCAACTGGTGAGTTTATTCATCTGCTTATTGTGGTCACATCTGTATTCATCCTCACTCTATTTCTAAAATTTTGTTTTATGATTTTCAATTTCTCACTTTTTTACTTCCTTATTTCTTCTCCTCTTCTGTATTCTATAGAAAAAAAATTCACCTCTTATTCAGTTTTATACAGTTCACTAGTATGCATGTTAAACAGTTTATTTCCTATTTGTTAACTGGTACCTAGAAATTTAAATTCCACGGTTAGCTTTAAAGATTAGGCCTATTCAATATCTTACCCTCCTCTCTCCAAAATATAAGACATTAGAATACCTTGAGTCTGATCATCGCATACCTACTCTATATATTACTGTATCTAATATTTTGGCTTTTGTTTAACCTTAAAACTCATACATTCGGGCTGGGGATGTGGCTCAAGCGGTAATGTGCTCGCCTGGCATGCATGCGGTGCTGGGTTATCCGTTACTCAGCACCACATTAAAAATAAAATAAAGATGTTGTGTCTACCGAAAACTGAAAAAAAATATTTAAAAAATTCCTTTTCTCTCTCTTTCAAAAAAAAAAAAACCACCTCATACATTTAAATTATTTATTTATTTATTTTGCTATTAAAGTTAAATTTTCTTTACCCAGGTATTTTCCTTCTCCCACCCCATTTTTCTCTTTTTATTTCTCCTTGCATTCAAACTTAGATTCACAGGATGTTTTCCACTTTTCAGAAATGGATATATAGTTAAAAAATTAAGCTTCATTAGTAGTAAACTTTTTATTCTTGAACATACAAAATCTCTTCCTCACCTTTTTCTTGAAAAATAGTTTTGCCTTTATATATTCTGAATGCTAAAACATGCTGTTCTACATACAAAAAGATGTGTGTATGTATGCCTATATACATACACCTCTGTTTGATCTGCACTCTGTTCATTTCTTTAGTTGTGTCATAATGATTCCTGATATTGGACAGTTCAACTCCATGAACCTTATAGGGTAAGTCTCTCCCATAAATATTAATTTTCTTTGAGTAATTAAAATTAATAACATAATTTAAAAGTCTAAGTCAAATAATTTATCTGTAGATCCTTTTGTGGTGTTATGTAGACAATCAGCAAGTCTAAGAATAATAATCTTTCCCTATACTTTTTGTTTTCTTATGGCACCAGTTAGAATCTCTAATGTAATATTGAATAGAAATGTAATCCTAGGCATCTTTGTCTTTTGCATTGTTTTAAAAGATATGCTCTCATTTTTATTAAATATGGTGCTTTCTGTTTTGTGGATATCCCAAATCAGGTTCAAGAATTTGCCTGCTTTCCTCATCGCTAAGATTCTTATTTTTCTAACAAAAAAATTTAATTAAATATTATTCTGCTATTGGTATTTTGTTTGTATAAATATTTAGACACATTCATAGTTTTTATAGACCTTCCTTTAGTAGGGCCACTATTTGATGGAATTATCCACACTATGTATAGTTAGCAGGGGGCTTCCCTTTGGTTTTCCTCCCTCAGCTTTTCTTGGGAAGATTATAGGTCTTAGAACAAGTAAAAGAACGAGTAGTCAAACCTAATTGCAGTTCCTAGTTGAGATTTTAGAGGGATATTTAAATTCAAAAGTAACCCTCCAAATTTGGAATTGTATCAAAGTTTTATCCAAAAAGCAAGGGGAAATGATTTTTCAGTGGTGGAGTGAGAGTGAAAGGTAATGGGAAGGAATACATTCTTCTTCTATTTGATGAACTTTCACACTCCCTTTTGTACTATTAGTTGCATGAATGGATAATTAGCAATGGCAGCCACATGAAAAGATTATATGACTCTGGTTTCCTGAATGAGCACACCCAAGTCAGTTAAGAGGCAAATGCTCACATTTGGGATCCTACTACTGGGCAGGACACTGGAGGAACCCAGTATCTTGTAATACTTGTTCCTGTACTATTTACCTATCCTATCAAACCCATTGGGGAAACCATTTTATTGAGCAACGTAAATTTGAAAAGTGTATAAAACAGAAGAAATCTTTATTCTTAACCCATAGGCTTTTGACTCCATACTATAAAATCATTTTTTCCCTGACCTTCAAATTAAATCTTGTATAGAAGTTCAAGTTTTTGGGTTATTTTCAGATAATAAACATCTCTTCTCTATCTTTCGTCTCCAGAATGGCTCAATCTTAGTAACAAAGCATCCACTCCCTATAATAATCAAAGCTCCAAACAACCTTCAGAATACGCATTTTGCCACACACTAGCTCATGCCTGATTCATATAGGGAAGCCTGAAAATAGGAGCAGAAGGTGGTCAACTTCTTTCTCCTCTAGTTTTTCTATAAACATCTCTAGCTGATCTCTTAGCATCTCTGGGAGAAGGAGGGAGAGGGATTACTGTTGTAATCTAGTATCAGAAAGAGATGTATAATTGCTAACCCATGAGATGCTTTTGTCATTCTGCTTGACATGCTTCCTTGTCAGGCACTTTAACACCATATCCCTCAGCTTCTGCAAGCAATGCTACATGGCCTCTTTCTCTTGTGTTGGCTTCAACCCCATCTGGAAAACTTGCTGAACTGGGTCCTGTTTAAAATTACCCCTACCACCAGCTCTATCTGGACTGGCAGGCTCTTCTTGGTCCAGAAGAAAATGCAGGCTTTTTTTTTTTTTTTTTTTTTTTTTGTTTCTAAGGCAGAGAAATACCTTCATTCTCCTCCCTGGACCCAAACCAGCATACACAATCACCACTCCTCAATCATCTGCAGTTCAAACATTTTACCTTTAATCTTTTTGCAGTTGGGTGATATTTGGTTCTTAGATTCTATCAAACCCTAGACAGTTGTTCCTAAACTTTACTGCACTGGAAATTCACTTGTGATCTTAAAAAATATCAACATGCAGCTCCCACATCCAGACAATCTGATTTAATTAGTATGGAGCACAACACAGGCATGGAAAATTTTAAAAGACTCTTGGTGATTCTAATATGCTGAAAAATTTGAAATCACTGCATTAGGGGATAAATGTCAATCTATCAGGGTGACCAACTTGAGATCCTGTCCTAAAATGAATATAGTGACCTTTGTCCCAATATTGATAACTCTCTTCAGCCACTTCTCTGAATTGACCTAGTATCTCTCTTACTTTGGGCTGTGGAAGTACTTAGTACCTATCACTCTACAGTTTGTCATCAAATTTGTTCTAAAATTTTATTAAAGTCAAAGTCTAAAAGAATCACATTATAACATTGAGATTACTGAAAAATAGTCCAGAAATTTTTAGCATGAAGAAATATGGTTAGTGATCAAATATAGTTTCCATATAATTATAGAAACAAGAACATTGCTATATGGAAAAATAATACAAATAATTTTAGTTCTGTTCTTATTAAACATCACATTACTTTGAATGCTTATTTTGTAACACCCATCCTGAAATCTATTTATTTTTGCCTATATTCAGATGCTGAATATTTTTTGAAGAGGGTTAAAATGTATGAATTTCTTTGGATTGCTTGTTATAGATTCTTTAGAAATCTTGATTCAGTGTGCTAAGAACAGTTTGTTGAATGAACATCCTCAGCTGGGCAGCAGCATACTGAGAGAACTATAGATCTGATTGAAGTAACCACAATAACTGAGCAAATGAGCTCAAATGAATGGCTTAAATATTGTTTGCAGTTTGCAAATTAGATATACACAGGCAAGAAAAATGTTTCTATACTTTCCTTCTACAATTATGCTCAGTTTGTTAAAATATTTCCCATAAATAAGAGGATTGGGACTCTCAAACCTGGGTTCTGATTTTGGCAAAATAAATTTGCAAATAACCTTGATTCTGGGGCATACAATTCCAAATCAAAGCTATTTACAGTGTAATTTGGCAGACTGCAATCCAAAATCAGGGCTCTTTAGAATTTCTGCATCCCAAAATGTGAAAAAAAAATCAAAATGATTTTTCTTTTTCTTCTTGGAAACTTTTCTTTTAATTAAAAAAATCCTATATCTTTTTAGATGGCAAAAGCATAGAAAGAAAAATCTCATTAAAAGAGGAACTGTATCAGTCAGGGTCCTGGAAAAAACAGATGGCAAACTCAAATTGGGTAATTGGAGAAGAGTTTAATAAAGAAACTTGTTATAAATGTGTGGGCAGAGTATAGAATGTTACAGTTCTTTGGAATATCCTGGGCCTGTGGGGAAAATGGAGGAGGCAACAAATCAGAATGTGGAGAAGTGCTGAGCTCTGTGAAGGTGGTGGGGTTGGGGAAGTTATCACCTTTGGTAGAGGGAGGTTGCCAGTTCATTAAACTTCAAAGAGAGAAAGTCTGGGGAATAAATCCCCAACATCTCTCTTCACCCACCCTTCCTTCTTTTAATTTCTTGTTACATTTAGACAATGTAAGGAGCCAGTGGTCAAAAATTCAGTTTTTCTTGGTGGACTTAGTGGCAACTGGAAGCAAATATTTGTCATACAGCATCTGTAGATCTGAAGGGGAAAGTGGAAAGCATTCACACAGTCCATTCCTTTGGTCCTCAGACTCCTCTTTTGCATATCATTCAGGTAAGAAACCTCCATCTTTGACAAGGTGACACAGATGAATTCCATTTCATCATGGGGAGATGATTATGTAGACAAACTCCTATCTAAAGCCCCAAACACTGGCAATCTGTATATAAGGTAGCAGGGAATAAAAAGGAAGGAATAAACAATGTGAAACAGAGTTGCTGTGGTCCCTAGTGGTGTAGCTCTTCAAAAACCTTTTATTGGTACTCATAACAGTTTCTTCCCCTATGGTCTCTGTACTCTTTTTCTGCTCTGTTAGTGCCTCACCTAAGTTGAGTTCTTTGCCTAGTAGGATGATCTATATTTTCATTTAGTTGGGCCATGAAGTCTTAAGAGTCCTGTATTTATTGGATATCCACAGTTCTTTAATGACAAGAATCTCCTGGTTCTAGCATAGTTCTAGCTCTCATAGTATGGTTGCAACCTATCCAGGATCAAGCGTATCCCATAATGGAGTTATCCCTTCTCTCTGTTAGTTGGTGATGTGAGGCATCCAAAATGGCCAAGGAGGAGTCTCAATTTAGAAATAATGGCATCATAGCTATGTTCCTTGATGAAGGCACCCCAGGAAACAAGACTTCTACAACCAAAGAGACTGAGTTAGTGGCAACTGGAAGCAAATATTTGTCAAGGATTTTAGTGGTAACCTGGGCCATTTCTACCTCCATGCGCTGGTTCTGAAACCTGACTGTGAATGAGATGGCACCACATATTATCCACTGGTTATGAAATATACTGTATCCTTTGACATAGTCCCGAGTTTAGCAGACTACTATCTCTCAACTGGCACAACTGAGCTTTTATTTTCTAGGATAAAGAGTAGCAGCAAGAACAGTGAATTGCATTCCCACACAGGCTTCACTATAAAATGATGTCTTTAACAGAAGGAATAGAGGCAAGATCACATGAAGATGGACAAGACATTCTTCAAAATGGAAGGAACAAAGTTCAATCAATACCAAGAACATTTCTGACCCTCTGACGACAAGTTACTAATCCCTCTGTGATGAAAGGAATCCAAGATAACAACTTGCTATCCGGTAGCAGGTTGGTCACCCTAATAAATGACATTATGTTGGAGGCATAGTGTTGAACTCTGGGCTTGGTTGATACACAGCTATGGTGGTAGCCAGATTACCACTGATGAGGGGACATGTGTGGCCCTTTTCTATTGTATCAGCTAAGCAGGTGAATAAACAGGGATGTGATAGGTAATTCAAGCATCTGTTATGTGTCAGGGGCATTTGTCTTTTAAATTCCCTACAGAGGTGGTGTTTAATTTTGGTTTACTCTTTTAGTGAAATTAGTGGCCAGGGATTTCCATCTGGCCTTTTCTGCTATGATAGTTTTCATTCAACTAAGAAATACATAATGAAATTCTTTCAGAGACTGAATACATTTAACTTCATTTTCTGGAACTGGAGAACCATCCCATGATGGATGCACACAGCTCTACTAACTTGTGAGAAGAATTCAGGTCACAGCTCCTTTGGTTTCCTGGTATTCACTGACCCACTCTGGCCAGCAATATTCTATATTTCAATCTCAGAAAACAAAATAACAACAAAAAAACCCCACAAAAACCAAATAACCCAATCTTCACACAAAAAAATACAGTTGATCAACAAATATATGAAAAAAATTTTTGTTCAATACCCCAGGAATTAGAGAAATGCAAATGAAAACTAAGATTTCATCTCACTCCAGTCAGAATGGTAATTATCAAGAATTCAAGCAACAATAAGTGTTGGTGAGGATGTGGGGAAAAAGGCACACTCATATATTGCTGGTGGGACTGCAAATTGGTGCAACCATTATGGAGAGGAGTATGGAGATTCCTCAGAAAACTTGGAATGGAACCACCATTTGACCCAGCTATCTCACTCCTGGGTTTATACCCAAAGGACTTAAAATCAGCATACTACAGTGACACAGCCACATCAATGTTTATAGCAGTTCAACTCACAATAACTAAACTACAGAACCAAACTAGATGCCCTTCAATGGATGAATGGATAATGAAAATGTAGTATATATATATATATATATATATATATATATATATATATATATATATATATATAATGGAATATTACTCAGCATTAAAGGAGAATAAAATTATGGCATTTGCAGGTAAATGAATGAGCTGGAGAATATCATGCTAAGAGAAATAAACCAATCCCAAAAAACCAAAGGCCATTTTTTTTCTCTGATATGAGCATGCTAATTCACAATAAAGGTGGGTGGTTAGGGAAGAATATAGTTACTTTGGATTAGGCAGAAGGGAGTGAAGGAAGGTGGTATAGGGGCAGGACGGGTAGTAGAATCAATTGGATATTATTACCTTACGTGCATATATGACTACATAACCATTGTGATTCTACATCATGTACAACCAGAAGAATGAGAAGTTAAATTCCATTTATGTATGATGTGTCAAAGTGCATTCTACTGATGTGTATAACTAATTAGAACAAATAAAAACAACAACAACAACAACAACAACAACAAAACCACACATACAAAAAGCTCTGGTGAGTAGTGCCACCCCTGCAAATTCTGATTTAATTGGTTTGGGATGTGACCTAGACTTTGTAAAATTTTAAAGCTCCCCAAGTGAGTCTGATGTGAATTTTGAGGAATTTTGGTAGGTATTAGCAGAGTAAGCTGTTGTATTTTACCAATCTCACTGGGTGATTTTGACAAGATCAGAGAATCTCTGCTAGAAAGTTGCAGCATTTGCACTTCACATGCCATAAACCACTATGAGTTCTAGCTCCATTGGCCAACCTATAAGATGATTTTCACTATGCGCAGGAGCTCCAGGCATCACATGAAGCCAAAATTGCGCTAAGAATGCAGATATGCTTTTGGATCTGGTCTGCTCTAATCTTGAGCTTAATCCTCCTGAGTGTGAAACAGGCTCATGCCTATAGAGTGTAACTTGATTTCTTAATTTCTTTGGATATATGTCTATTTCCAGAGCAGACATGTTACTTTTTTTGCACTGGTTATGTTGATATCTATTAGCATGGAGTAGATGGTGTGTTTTGAGGAGAACTGGCATCAGTTTCTAGGATGTCTGATTTAAATGAAGTCATTTATAAACTTTTATTTTATAATCTCTTTCTACTTACAAGAGTTTCAAAAAGATTTAGGAGTTTGACACTCTGATCTTTGTCTCTTTTTTTTTGACCCCAATATTTCAGGGTCTCATATGAGTGAGACCTGTCAGGGTTAAGTATCTTTCTGCAATATTTAGGTTTAGATCACTGGCTTGGTTTATAGACCTACTTGGCCCATGACTCCAGGAGATGAGGAACTGTTTTAAATCTATTTCTGTGACTTTCTGATTTCTACTTGTGTTCTCATTTTATATATACTGCTTTCTAGACAGAGTTTCTTAACTTCATTACTGTTGACATCTTGGACTGAATAATTATGGGGATTTTATAGTGTTTAACTACCTCCTTGGCATCTATCCACTAGATGCCACTCAAATGGTGACTACCTAAAAGTGACTTTGGATGTTGCCAAATGTCTCGCAGAGGCAAAAATTGTCACCAGTTGAGAACCACTATTTTAAAGGAGTCAGAAAAAGCCATAATCTCTGAATCCTCACATTATCATTATGGGGGCTTATTGCTACAGCAAAATGACTTTCTAACAACTTGCCCTCGACTTGCCTTTCCTTCTGTTCCACTTTAATTTGAATAGTCCCACATGAGTTAGCTGCTGAAGTCCCCTTTGCCTGTGGCAAGGAGAGAATTCTCTTCCAGATGCTCATGTAGAGGGTCTGTTTCCTAGAGCTATTTCTAGTACCAACTTCTTCATCAGTTAACATCCCAGCAGGAAACAGATGTTACCCTCAACGTGAGCATTTTGACAACAGTTTAATCAAGGGGCTGGTTACATAGATGTGAATGGAATGTAGGAAACCCAGAAAGGAGAATATAGGGTACTTCTGAATTAGCAATGGGGGACTCCATTCCCACCCCCAGGTCTGCATAAGCAGGGAATAAGGAGAGGGAGAATTTCCAGAACCTCAGAACCAACACAGGGAAACAGAACAAGAGAATGGGTTTATGTTGGCCAAGGCTTTCAGACAGCAGCTCTAGTGAAGGATGAAGCCTGGGAAGACAACTACTGCAACCTTGCTGTCTCCTCTCCTTTCTGCTGATGGTCTCTATAGGCAGGGCCCAACTACAAGACAGGCTGAAGGAAGGCCCATGACCAAGGTATAATGAATTGATTGACCTTCTGGGACACATTACAGTGTAGAGAAAGGGGAAAAACTAGATCTATAGGAGTGCAAGAAAGACATCCTGCTCAGGAGTTCTGATTCCCTTGCTGGGAGGGAATATTACAAGAGGATATTATAAAAAATATTCCCAATATATCATACATAATGTGTATATATATATATATATATATATATACATAATATTATGTATATGTACATGTGCACAGACATACATGTACTTCTCTTTTCCTTTCCTATATTTGTTAGGGCAAAATTTCCACTTTAGTCAAGGCATAATTTTAGGGCTTAAATTTTCTTTGGTTTTAAAATTTACTTACCATACAATTGATTCTATCTCTGAAAAGCCCCTTGAATCTATTTTCTTCATTTCATATGACTTTGTTCACCAAGTTCTTCTTTCTGCTAGATAATCACAAAGGCCTAATACTTCATATTCAGATTTTCTTTTTTTTTAAAAAAAGTTACTTTTTACTAATTATTACCTTAATCATATGTACTTTGGGCTGATAATTTGATATGTGTCTCTAATGTGTAATGAGCAAACTCTAATGTGCAATGAGCATTCTGAATTAGCATGCAAAAATCTAGCATTTTTATCTGCTTAAACTAAATTTTTTGATCAACATATAATAATTGTACATGTTTATGAGGTACAATGAGATATTTCAATACATTATACAACATGTCTTAATAAAATCAGGATAATTTACTTTTCTATCTCCTTATCATTAGTATGTGTTTGAAGCCTTTTAGCTCCTCTCTTCTAGTTATTCCTAAAATATAGAATATGTTATTGTGAACCATATCCACCCAGTTGTGTTGTAGAGCAATAGGACTTATCAATTTTATTTGTGTTTGGGTACTTGTTACCCAGCCTTCTTCTGTCTACCAGGTCCTCTGCCGCAGTCTGGCTGGGCACAAAATAACCGAACCACCACAAAGCCTTGTAGATTTAAGCAGCAACTCTTTATTCCCGAACTCTCACCGACACTCTACCCACACTTCCTGGGAACACACTGCCTTCACCCAGGTTCTGTGCACCAATTCTCTCAGAACCCCGACCCCCCCCCCCCAGAACTCAATGGGAACTCCAAAGAGTGGGTGCCTGAGGCAGCAGGATACACCCTAATCCTGGAGCCACCCTATTCCCAGCAGGATCCACCCTAAACCTGGAGCCGCCCTATTCCAGCAGGATCCACCCTAAACCCTGAGCCACCCTAATCCCTGAGTAGGGTCACCTTTCAACCCAAAAATGCCATGTGTCATTCCTACTTGGCTATGGCTCTCAACAGTCCTCCCCACCCTTCCCAGCTGGGCTTCCTCCTTTTGAACTTATTCTCTTTATCACCAACAGTTTTTATCCTAAAACAAAATCTGATAATAAAAATTAATTGGATGAATTATTCTCAGTGTGCCGCAGTCTGGCTGGGCACAAATCAGGAGCCACTGAAGCAGGAACAAACTTTATTTCTGAACTCTGCCAGCACTCTCCACACAGGCTCCCAGTAACTCTCCCGAACGCCACCCACTCAGCTCCTCCAGGAACCACCAACTGGAAATCCCTCCTCTGGTACTTCCCCAACCAATGTGAACTCTCCAGGAATCCTCAGGAGAACTCCAAAGTAGCTCAGGAGAACTCCAAAGTAGCAAGCAGAGGCGGACAGCAGGGGTCTAATATACACAGCTTAACATAACCATTATCATCTCAATGGCTTGCTGGCATCACCTCTCAACCACTCCATTCTGGCAAAAATGCCATGTGTCATTTGGACTCGGCTATGGCTCTCAGCATCAATGTTCTCTGTTACATATAAACCAAGGTTATAACATTTACCATAGCTTTAAAAAGATTCTGCTTTCAATCTATTTAGTTGTCATTGTCTCCTTCAATTTTGCCCAGATATCCCTTGGGGTACATTTATCAGATCATCATCCTATTGATCATTTCACACTTTATACTTGTGTGTGCATGTCATTCTATCTAGAATAAACTCTGCACCATTCCACAACTACTTCCCATGTTTCTCTTGAAAATGTAAGTACAGTTTACTTTTTAGAAGTCAACTCAACTATTAATCTTCAGTGAAAGACTTACCAAGGCATTTGGGCAGATTTAGTGCTAGGAAATAGAGTTCTTATGAGCACTAAAAGTACTCAACACTGTTTTTTAGATGTTTTATTGTAATAGCCACACTTAACATGAAATCAACCCTATTAACAAATTGTTAATCATGCAATACAATATTTTTGACTATGCGTAAGTCCTGTTAACATACAAAATAATTAAAACAATGTGATTTCATTGCTTATTAGATGGTTACAGCAGATGTGCCATGCTGGTAGGAATGTGATACAAAGGTCATTTTCATAAGTTAATGGTTAAATATTAAATGAATAAAACATTTGTAGAAGGGAAAACAAAAGACAATGACTCCAAGCTGTTGACTCAATAAATTTGGTTTTAAGAATTTATAAGACCCAATGATATGATATATGATTACTACTCCTAATATTACCATTGCTCCTGCTGCAGCTTTGCTTTTGTTAGGCAATAGCTCTTGATGGGGATTGTTCTGATATTATAATGCTCAACTCCTTCAATGATTCCATATGAAGAATATTAATATTTCATTTTATGGATGCAGAAACTGAAACTCTAAGAGGTGAATTAGCATGCAAAAATCTATGGCACTTACTAGATGGCACCTCTCAGAGTCACACCTAGGTCTCTCTGACTAGAAGGACTATGTTTAGAATGATAACAAAGCGATATTACAAAATTTATTGTAACAATAATTACCCTTTCAAAAATTAGGAAAATCATTGATAGAAGTGCGGTGTACTAAATTTTACTACCAGTATATTATGAACTATTCAGCTAGTAAGATAGTGTTTTGGAAGATATTTCAATAATATGATATTTCCATAATATCATTATATAAATTTGAATAAAAATAATATTTAAAAAGCTTATACCAGAAGTGAAATAAACCAGACATAGAAAGACAATATCATATGATCTTGCTCATATGTGGAATATATATATATATATATATATATATATATATATATATATATATATATACTGTCTCATAGAAGAACAAAGTAAAACAGGAAGATAGAGAGAGGTCAGTCAGCAGGTATAAGTTATACTTCAATAGGAGGAATAATTCTGGTATTCTGTCACACAGCAGGGTGACTATGCTTAATAACATTGTACAGAATACTTAAGAATAGCAAAAATTTTGAATGTTCTGACCACAAAGAGATGATGAATACATGAGGCAATGGGTATACAAAATACCCTGTTTTGAGTATTACACATGGTATGCATATATCAAAACACCACACTATATTCCATAAATATCTACAATTATTATGTGTCAATAAAAATAAAAATAAAAAATAAAATATATATCACGTTGTTTACACATCTATCTTAAATAAATATATATTTAGTAGTTTTTTTTGCATTATGGAATCATGGAGGCATTTATTCTTTTCTATGTTTTCCAAGATTCGAATAAAGGTCATGTATTATTTTTAAAAAAGAATAAAATTTATTAAAAAGTAAAGATTCAAGTTTGAAATTCACAGCAAAATTTAGGGAAACCATTATGACATGAAAGACAGCTGAGTGTGGTTATGCCATTGGTTCTCACCCTTGGATTGCATCAGAAGAAGCACTTAGTGGATAGATAAAAGACAGATTGCCGGATCCCCAAATACAGATTTTCATATAGTAATTCTAAGAAAAACCCAAAGAATTTAATTTTTTTCCTTTTTTTTTGTATCAAGGATTGAACCCAGGGATGCTTAACTATTGAGCCACAGGCCCAGCACTTTTAAATTTTTAAAAATTGTTTTATCTTGAGACAGAGTCTTGGTAAATTGCTTAGGGCCTCAGTAAGTTGCTGAGGCTGGCATCAAACTTGCAATCCTTCTGCCTCAGTCTCCCAAGTTGCTGGGTTTATAGGCATGTACCATATTGCCTGGCTCAGAGTCTTCTTTCTGTCATCAGTGAATTAGGCAATACTCTTTGAGAACCATTAATTAAAACACAATGGTTACCAGGCTTTTTCTTGGCAACAAAACTTATGGTTCATACTATAGGTGCCTTCCTGAGATTTTCTTTAATTTCTTTCCATACAAATCCCACAATTTAAAATTATTGGTCTATTTCTTACTTTTCTCCAGTGAAGTATAGCCTCTACTAACTTCCTAAGAAGGAGTAGATGGGAGGGTTAGAAGGTCTGGTTTTTCTTCTCCCTCCTAGACTTTCTCTTTTCCCCTTCCTTGTATTTTTAGTTTATTTATTTGCAATTTTTAAACTTTGGATTCTTTGCTGCATTAGTATTTGGACTCTGAAATGATACTGAAAAGTCAAATGTCCTACTGATTTTCAATCTTTTGCAAGACAATATCATTTCCTTTCTGGACACTTTAGGATTTATTCTTTAGGGTTGGGGTGCTCCCCTCACATGTAGAAGGCACTGGGTTTGATCCTCAGCACCACATAGAAATAAAATAAAGGTATTTGTGTTCATCTACATTAAAATATATATTTCTAAAAAAGATTCATTCTTTAAATTTCATGTTCTGATATTCCACAACCATGATCTTTCATGTGGCTCTGTTTTCTCTATTTTTTTTGTATCTGGTGAAGTTCTTGAATAATTCTCGAGATATTTTTATAATAATTACATTGAATTTATAAATTAATTTGGGAACTATTGTAATATGTAAAATATTTAGGTTTATAATAAAAACATGACAATTCTCTCCAGTTTTTAGGTTTTGCAATAACATATTTCATACAGCTTTAGCATATATTCCTAAGTGTTTGGTATTTGTAGGTATTCCTTTTTTTTCCCTATTGGTAATGAAGCTTAATAGTAAATCTTATAATGTTTATTACTGATTCATAGACAAATTATTAAATTTTGTGTGTTGATCTTTATATTGCCTGTTATTGGTTACTGGTAAATTTTATTATTATTTTTTCCTGTGGAATCTCTAAGACTTTGTTTGGAACCAACCATATTATCAGTGAACAGTAATTTTATTTCTTCCTTTAAAATTAAACATGTTTTTGCATTCATTTTTATACATTTTTAAATCTATAACTAAGCTCTGATAGCAGGTGTCCTAGTATTGTTCTTGATTTTAAGCAAATGCTTCCACAACAGGAATATTTACTAGTTTATTGCCAGGTGTTTTTGGTAGATGCATTATCAGATTCAAAACATTCCCTTTATTTCTATTTGCTAAGCATTTTCTTTTTATCACACATGAGTGTATTATATAATCATCATGTTATTCAATGCTTTTGGTGCATTTGTTATATTGAAATAGTTTTCTTTGTAGTATCTGTTAACAAGATGAATTATGTCATTTTTCTAATGTAGATTCTCCTGGCAACACTGGGATCAATCCTTTTTCTTCAGTGTGCTTTAAGTGTTTTTTCTCCACCATTCCCTTGAGGACAGAGCTTTTTCATCCTTTGGATCAATGCTTAATGGACCTTCCATGGCTTTTGACAAAAATCTATTCCTCTCTCCCTTTCCACACTTGACACTTTCAGAATTCTCATCTTCCCTACGTGTTTGATTATCCCTGGGACCAGATGAAGTCTAAATCTTCTAGATACTCCTTCGTCACCCATACTCTTCCATGGTCTAGAGTCAACAAAATTCTCCACAGCCTCACCTTCCACTTTTAACTTTTTTATGTAACTTCAAGTTGTTTTCCCCAAAAACCCTCTTGGATGGTAGATATTTTCTTTTTACACTCCTACAATTGATCCTGGAGTTAAGGGAGTTGGCTGTGGCAGATTGTGTTTTCTAAGATGACCGCATGGTGATGTGCCCCATCCATATGCTCTTCTTACAATAAGACATTTGCACGCCTTCATTTGAAGTGTGGGTTCTATGTTTCCTTCCCTTGAAATTAGATGGAATATAATAGTAACTGCTCAATCACCAGAATGGGGCACTGATATTGCCACATGACTTACAAGGCTGGGCAATAAAAGGCAACACAGCTTTCACCCAGCTTGCTTTATTTTAGGGTGCTTGCCCTGAGAACCCAGTTATCATGTTGTGAGGCAGCTCATGTGTGGGTACTGCAGTTGGCTCATTAGGCTCACATATAATAGCCAGTGTCCAGAAAATAAATGCAATTTTCAATTATTCCTGTCCCTCAGGGTTTGCGTTTTCTAGATGGGGCTCCAACCCTAGAGATAAGCTGTCCCTGCTGTGCCTTTTATGAATTACTAATGCACAGGAACTATGAGAGGAAATAAACGATTATTGTTGTTTTATGTTTTGAATTAATTTGTTATGCAACAATAAATAACTAATAGAGGTCCTTAGTGTTTCCCATTACTGTTTCCAAATCATTATCCCTACCTTCTTCAATACTAAGTTCTTTGCAATTCATGTTCTTAGACTGTATCACACATTACTTTTCATTCTTGCTTCTCCTTATTGGATATTTTAGCTTTGTATATGTCACTTTCTATATTAACATTTCACTATGCATACAATTTGGTTATGTCAATATAAATTCATAGAAAATATGTCTAATACCCGGATGATTCCTTTTCTCAAGCTTGCCTTTTCCAATGAGCATGCCCACCATCAGTTTCAGCCACCTAGGTTTTTAACTTCAGGGTTGTTGTCACTCATGATCATTGAAACCCTTTCATAACCTCAATTTCAAATATTCCATTCTTTGACCACGGCTTAAAGTCATTGCAATTTGCCATCTTTGTTCCAATTTCATTTATTCCATAGACCATTGATGAATTGACCTGCAACCCTGTCTTTATCCTTCAAGTCTCACTTCCTTTCAGTCCTAGATTATAGACCCTGGTCCTTCACTGCATTCATTGTTATATCCCTTGCCACTCTTTTTCTTTATTCCTGGCAGAGACCTTCACCTGGTTAATTCCAGTTCTCCATGTACTATCCACCTATACTCAAGAACAGAAAAACATTCCCTGATACTGAGTGGACTCTCCTTCAATTCATGATCATTATACCTAGAAGAGTTTGGGTACCAATAATATAACATGTTCCTAATTTTTTCAGACTCCCACTCTTCTGAAGTCTCCTTTTAATCTCCAAAATGTCTTGCTTTTCGTTCTCAAGTAATGCTTTTTTAAAATTTTCATTTCTATAAAAAAATGTATATATTAAATGAAAACTTTCACAGCTCCCACCATTCTACCTGTGTGTGTACACACATTCTGCCTTGCCTTATTTACTTTGATTCTCTTTGGTCCTAAAACCAGCTTCTCTGCTTATGTAGAGACTTATTCTCTTTCTAACTCAAGTACACCCTTGAATCATCTCTCTTTTGTATCACTACATTTCCTTTTCTATTCAACCATTTCCATCATCATACCTTTGTACATAAAAATGAAAACCTTAAAAAAGCCTCTCTTGACTCCATGTTCCCCTCCAGGTGTCCTGTTTTTCAGCCTATGCTTTTTGAAAATGTTTCCTGTACTTCATCTCTCTATTTTACATCCTCTCATATCTTCTTGAGCCCACAGTGGTAAGCAATCACTGCTGCCATTCTACCATGACCTCTCTCAGCAAGGTCATCTGTGATTTCCATGTGGCTAACACCAGTGAAGATTTCCACATGTGACAACTTGCTCTCCTGCCCCTTTTTAAACAGGTTTCTTTCTTTGGCTTCTGGGAATTACTTAATTCCCAGATCAATCATTCATGCCAAGGTATTTCTGCTACCATAGAATCTCATGGAAGAAAGTGATGTCAGTTCTTCTGGGGAATTATTGACGAGAAGTCATTAAATGGAAGAGATGAAAAGGCATCACTTATTTTTGCTTTCTCTAAAGCTCCGTTTCTCCCACTTTTCCATTTAGGAGTTTTTCATTTGTTTTAAAATTCTCCTGTTTATTTCAGTACCAAGGAATTTTGTGGTCAGCAAAGTTTCTGTTTTGTTTTGTCTATGTAATTTTTGTTTTGTTTAATAAGAATTTAAAGTGGGTACGTCATAGATAGTGGTTTCTAATTGGATAGAAGGATGTGCCTTAAAGTGCTGTAGATAAAGTGATCTCCTGGACAGCAGTAACCTGATCCTGGCATTTATTTACACATGCCACATTTCTTTCCATGAAAGATTTATGGCAGTTTACAGAGAAAACTAAAATTCAAGAAGATAATAAATGTCAAAAGTGAAAGTTACATAAAAGATAATATACCAAAGATAGAGACATAAAATGGTACCAAAAATGAAGCAAAGTTGAATGAACTGGGTCAGCCACTAATTTTTTAGCAGACAACACAAAATGAAAAATCTGTCAATTATATAATTCTGTGTCCATGAGTGAAAAGTCAACTAAATTTTCAGAAGGTGTAAAACTAATTTTTTATGAGCACCAAAGAGGACTTCCTCTCGGGAGTAATCACTGCATGCTGAACACAAAATTATTGTTGACAGCATCATTTACATAAGTTCTATTAATGTGTTCACAGCTTCTTTATTTTTTTTTCATACTGACACTCATTAAATGAGCACATGCTGTCAGACTAAAGTGAAGTAGAATAAGCATAAGAATTCTTGTGGGCAGTGTGACATGGCCCAGGTATCCTGTTCTCTGATTTCCTTTTACTTAGAGATGAAGAGTTATTTTCAGTGGAAGTTAGAAATCCTTCCTCTGATGCATGGATTATTCCCACAAAGCTATTGGTGAGGATTAGGTATTGATGAACTTAAGGTTGTGTGTCCTGAATTATGGATGGGGAGAACCTAGTCTATGTCTCTTAGTGTTCCAATCACATGATATAGCAGATAATGGCTTGTGGGTACAGTTGATATTCTCTTTGGAAAACTAGAGATTAATAAGGCTTCTGCCTAAATGGTAACACACCTCCAACCATTTCAAAACCTCTGTCCTGTATATAGGTGTGGGTAGTGCTTAGCAAGGTCATCTGTGATCTCCAGGTAGCCAACTTCAGTGATGATTATTCACAAGGAGCCTGGTTCATTGAGTAAGAGTTTATGCCAAGGAATCTAATATCCAATAATGTCCACATAGATTATTGGGTCCATGGCAAATTAAATATTTACTAAAAAGTGCAAGATTTTAATATTATGAAAGCTTAGGATGTTTTAGGGCATTCAAGATGGCTCCAAGTTAAAGTGGGTATCTTTTTGGTTTGCGAGTTTAAAAGTGCCCGAAATGTTTTCATCATCTCATGTTCCATTTCTATCTTCAGATATATGTAAAGCAGTTGTTGCTGATGTGTATTTGTAATACTTGAGTCTTTTAGATCCTTGTTCAATTAAACAAATCACCAGTGCATAACAAACAGCCTCCAATCACATAAAACCACTCCTGCCTTGTTAAAATCTCATTTGTTATAGGAACTCTTAAAAACATAAGGTGCCTCCAAGGAAAAATTATTACTACTCATATTGCCACTGGAAATAATGTTCCCTATAAATCAATACCAGGAGGCATGGTTCTTATTAAAAATGGATTCACAGGTCAATTGCTAATTTCCAATTGACATCATAATTTAGTAAGACATACCATGCCTTTATTGTGGCTAGTGATCACATTTAGAAAGAGTAGGGGTTATTTTTGTCAGGGTCTGTTAGAAGTAATTTGCAGTAGAAAATAAAATAGAAAAAGCTTTCAGATAGGTGTGTGTGTGTGTGTGTGTGTGTGTGTGTGTGTGTGTGTGTATGTGTGTGTGTGAGAGAGAGAGAGAGAGAAAGAGAGAGATAGAGAGAGACTGAGTGAGGTTGAAATCAAACTATGGGAGAATTAGGCCAAGTTCAGTAGAAAGCATGCTTCTGCAAAGGAAGGTGAGTCTTCTGAACTTAGTAAAGTCTAGAGAGGATTGCAAAAAAGGCTGAAGCATGCGGTTCAAGTTTCTGACCTTAGGAATTTAGGAGCAGTGACATAATAGCCCACCAGTTTTGGTTCAAGACCTTTGTTTCACAGACTAATGTATAGTTAGTCTCATGGGAGGTCTGCTTAAAATGCAGATTTTTAATTCAAGGCTGCTACAGTTTTGAATTTCGAACAAACCAACGAATATGCTACTAATCTAAAGAACACATTTAAGTAGAAATGTTCCTGTCTATTTATCTCATTTTCATTCAAGATAGCTATATCCTTTGTCCACTGGAGTTACCACTGTGTATAAGAACATCATTAGGAAGGTATGGAGGTATGAGGCTGCTTATTTTTTATTGTCTTCTGCTTTTTTTTTGCCTAAATGAGAACACTAGTTAACATCTCTGGAAAACTTATTATATAACAAGTGTTACTCTAATTAAGACACCACTATTACATTTTATTTAATAAATATTTTCTTTAAACTTCACAATGGTCCTATGATGCAGGTCCTATTATATCCCCAGTTTATGGAGAAAGATGCTATAAGACTTCCTTAGTCCAGATGGTCAATGGTGAGGTCTGGACTGGTCCCAAAGTGAGTCTGCCTGAGTCTATGCTCACGGCATGTGTTCTTGGTGAAAACTGCCTCAGAGATGGGTAGTTCAGACTCACATTAATTGCACAATCTTGAAAGCATCATGTATAGTTTACTTCCTTACAAGGTTGGCTATCTGTCCTGCTCATCTAAATATTATTGCTTGTTTTACCTTTTTACCACCTCTGGTTTAAAAACATTGTCTACTATAATCTCCCTGATATTTAAATACATCTATCTATCTATCTATCTATCATCTATCTATCTATATAATATACACACACATATCAGACAATATAGAAAATGCAAGTAAAGGAACACAGAAGCCCTTAATAAAAATAATGCATATGTGTTGGGTTGTTAATATAATAAAGTCATTATAAGTGTCTACTTATATGTTTATGCAAATCAGGTAAATTTATATATGTAAATATTTCATAAATGTGCCTGAGACATTGCATTTAACATTAACTATCATTGTCAAATATTGCTTACAATTTTATGTTTTAATAATTTTCAAAATATTTTTCTCTGATGTTGCAAATGCAGTCCTCTTATACATCTAAATAATGTTTTGATTAAATAATCATTAAACTGATCTGTTTATTGTGTTTTCCATATTTGGATTTGGAGTAGACTTGAAGTAGACTACCAGAAGTGGTTACAATGATTTTTGCCTTTATGTATTATTAAACTTATTTTAAAAGTACCAGTGACATATATACCTAATTGATTTTTATGAAACAGATGAACCTTCTTTATTAAATTCCACTATTTGGGGTTCATTTATTTTTAATTTATCTATGAATGAGTTTTTTTTTATTTTTGAAAAATCTGAACTAATAGAGGTATATTAAGACTTATTTGCTATCAGGATACATGGATTGATTTCTGCCCTTTTGACATCCACTCTGGACTTTAGTGAATTCCCATCTTCAATCTGTAGCTGCTATATACAAGCAAAGCCTCTAATATCCACAAATTAATCTAGTGAGGTTCTGCTGAATTGAAAAGCTATCATTCTCCAATGCTATTTGGCTTGTTTATTGACACTGAAAAGGTGGTGGCATAGATGAAAAACCACAGTTCTCCAATTGCTTGGGCAATTGGACCTCTTCCTGTCTTCCCTGACCTAGTCTCTGATTGAGGTGTATATTTATCTGCCACTTCACAAGCAGCCACAACTCAGGGGAGGTCTGGTTTCTCTTTCCTGGAAGACACAGCTGTTGTAATCTATGAGCTGTAATTTAGAGGGCTAGAGGGTTGTTCTGTTCTGAGTGTGGGAGACCGCAGAGAACAATTCTAAATCCAGCTCCTTTGAGGTTGCAATTAACATAAAATCCTTGCAAATTCTGGCAATACACTAGCTGTCAATTTTAGCTTTTAAAACTGGCATGAATTTCTATCATTCTTCATAGGTGTTATTTTGGAATTTTCTAATGAGACTTCAGTTTAATCTAGGCTTTTACTCAAAACCATAGGCATTGTACTTTTAGGAAAAACATTTCTAAGAATCCTTAAATACTCTAATCATTTGCAAATTTTCTACTTCTTTGGGTGTCAAAAAGGCTATTTTAATTGCAAATTGAGAAGGCTTAAATCAGCATCAGTTTAACACAAACTTTAACTGGGTCCCTTAAGGACTGTGTGATATTTTGATCATAGTTTGAAAAAATGTTGGGTCCCAAAGAGCTTTCATTATTTGCTATGGTAACTCAGGTAGTAAGAGGTTAAATTTGATATTTCTCATCCTAGTGCTCTTCAACTGTCTTCCATGCGAAGATAATAAAATGACACATCTCATTTTTTATTAGACTTCAGAAACTTCTTTACATACATTACCTTATTTGCTTCTGACAGCCACCACATGAGATAGTCAGGGTAGCATTATGATTTCCACTGACAGGTGAGGAAATTGGGGGCCAGGAAGGTTAAGTGGCTCATTGCAGCCATGCTCCTGCAATGAAAGATGTCATTTTTTGTGGAAGGGATCATGGGATAGGGGAATGACACCTACTTAGGAAGCAGCATCTTAGTCCTGTCTTCCCCTATCTTCCGTACTGTCTTGGCCATGTCATTTATATTCCCTGAGGTTTGTGTCATTAAATGAGACACCTAAAATGAAACATAGCAAGTCACAGGAACCCCACAAATACAGCTCATGAGAATCATGTGAAACTTAGGATGAGAGAAGAGTGGGGAAGACAGGCGAGGGTTGTATCCGGCCAACAAAGAATGATCAAAATGAAGCTTTGTTGAAATATTTATCTGCACATATAATTGATCAAAGACCTAAGATATATTGATGAAGAATACATGGAACTTATTGTCTTGGACATGATGATCTTTTCCCATAGTATCTGTCATTTCTTTGAAAAGAATTGACTAAGCAGAGGGCCAAGAAAAGATACTAAAAATAGACTGAGGGGTGAGCTCGGAGGATTGAGTGATGTGTTTCTGGGTTGTATCACTGATGGCAACTTGTAGTGTATTGGAGGGTGATCAATAGGGTCTTATTTAGACCAGAGGGTATTTAGGAAGAAGCAGTGTGGGATGGAGCTGAGATAATAGTGGGAGGCCATGACTTGGAGAATACTGTTTATGCAATTTATACTCTGAATAAATGAGGGACTCTGAAAAGTGCTGAGCAGAATTATATGATGCATTCATTATGTGCATTCACAGGTTTTCAAATAGATTCAACAAGATAAATGACTTTTTAAAAATTGAAACCTCTTGCATTATATGGTTTGTATGTGGCTATAATGGTGTACATACACTTAATAGATGCTTACAATAACTCTATAGATATTACGAAGGACATGTAGGATAATGCCTTGTGATTACAGTTTGTGAAACTTTTCAATGCTGTATTCTCTGCTTTATATTCTGGGGATAACAGCACTGGATCTGAAAGTAAATAGATTATTTCCAATTCTGATTTTTTTCTGAGAAATTAGTGGTGACACTAGTAATGTTATCTCTGTTCTCTTACTAGCAACTAATTTGCATTAGATATTAAATTAGAGATTTTTGATGGAATTCTTTCCTATATTGCTTTATGATTGGTCTCTCACAGCTGTCTTTGTTGTTGTTCATAGCCAAGAGCACATGCCTATCTTTGCAATTTTCTTTTTTCCCAATGGCATTGCACACATTCTTCTCAAATTTATGAGAGTTCCTTTTTTCACCCTTCCACTTCCTGAAAGAGGATAAAAGAGAAGGAAAAAAGATGATCAAATTAATATGTAACAAAATGATGAATCACTGCCTCTATAGTTAGGTATAATTTTTGAAGCTTGTATAAATCATTTTCATGCCCTACCCCCAATCACGGATAATAAAATGCAAGGATGCAGCACAATAGACATATAAAATGATGTGACAATGCTATCTATTCCAACTATGCTGTTCTTATAAAAAAGGGACCAGGTATGTGTTAGTGCTGAGGATTCTGCACAGCTGCTGCCAATTTAAAAATGAACTAAGGCTCTTATTAAAATTTTTAGGCATTCCTGTCTTAGTACATTGAAATATGCTAGGCATAACAGTCTTATCCATAACTATCACTGAAGCAAATGCATATATAAAACAGATTGCATGAAGTACTAGAAAAAATGAACTCGGTTTCAAGACAACTGCATGGGGTGGAAAATAACCACAATGTTGGGTTTTAAAGGCTTGTTGATTCCATTATAGTTTTCTTTGCATAATCATCATAATTATGACATTTTAATAGTATAGGTTTTAATATATATTTTAATATATATTTTGCATCTTGGTGTGTGAAGATTTAATTATTATTTGTCTTGAATTTTAGTCTGATTTGTGGCAACTTTGTAACATTGGCATTGGACATTAAAGACATATTGATATCACAATGATTGCTATAACCCTATTCTAACCTGAATCACAATCAAGCTCAATGGTTAGTGTCTCAATTTTCTTTTAAAGCACAGAGAATTTTAAAGCATTTGAGTCACCTTAAAAAAATTCATAGACTTTATTGTTTTAGAGCAGTTTTGTTTACAGAGAATTGAGCATACAGTACATGAGCTGGTACAACTTTTTCTCCCACTTAGCTTTCTCCCGGAGTGTACATTTGCAACAATTGATGAATTAATACTTTTTACATCACTCTGTCTTGTACAGCTCTGTGTATTTTGACATATGCACAATGTCCTGTATTTACCGTTACAATGTAATACAGCATAGTTACACTGCATTAACATTCTTTTGTACTTTCCCCACTTCTTCTTTCTCCCATTCTCATGAATCTCTGGCAAGCACAAAACCTTCTACTGTCTCTGTGGTTTTACTTTTCCAGAATATCCTATGGTTGAAATTATACAGTTTGTAGCCTTTTTGGACTTACTTCTTTCACTGAGCAATATGCATTTTTAAGTTTCCTCAATCTTTTTCTGAGTTGGTAACTCATTTCTTTTTAAAATACGTCTTATCTTTTAGAGCATTTTACGTTTACAGAAAATCTAAGCAAAAGTACAGTTTCCATACATCCATTGCCTCAAAATATGCCTAGCCTGCCCCCCCCATTAACAACCCCCACTGAAGTGGTACATGTGTCAAAATCAATGAACCTATATTGATGCATATTATCACTCAAAGTCCTTACTTTACCTTGGAGTTACTTCTTGGTGCTGTGTAAGAGTACTGTGTTTGGGATTGAGGTCTCTGATAGCTTCATGACCGTGGCATGCTTGATGGCTAAGGGGGTTTCTTTGCAAACACACAGAATGCCTGGCTGATAGGAAGTTTCTGTGCAAAGACACAGAATGCCTGGCTCCTGAGAAAACTGCAAAGACACAGAATGCCTAACTGCTGTAGCAATGTCCTTCATGAAGAGGCTCTGTGTTAAAAGAGTCTCGTCAGCCTCCACCTTGATCTCAGGCACAGATCTCAGGAGAATAAAGGAACTCTCTTGTTAACAACCACAATGTTTCACTACGCCTATAACAGTAACAGTAACTTCATACAATGGACTTTCTTGAGAGCTACATAAAGCTTCTAACTTGCACATTGCAACTTAGTATGTAACTGAGGGATAAGATAAGCTGCATGATCTTGGGAAGTCTGTAAGTTGCCTAGTGATGCAATGAACAATATGTATTAATGATGCCTATGACCTAAAGTAACCCATGGGTATAAATAAAGCTAGCAGTTCAGGCGAGCAGCTTTTGTTTTTGCCTCTGCACTTTGCTTCTGTCTTGTTTTTATTTTCCTTACAGTGCTGTACATTTTATTGAGTTTTGCAAACATATAATGACATATACTCACCATATAGAGTCATTCAGAGTAGTTCCACTATGCTAAAATCCTGTGTGTTCCACTTATTTATCCCTTTCTATCCTCAACCCTTGGTAAATTCTGACCTTCTATTTTTTTCCTGGGTTACTGGAGATTGAACCCAGGGGTACTCTACTACTGAGTTATACCCCTATCATTTTTATATTTTATTTTGTATAGGGTCTTGCTAAGTTACCCAGGCTGGCCTTGAACTTGTGGTCCTCCTGCCTCAGTCTCCTGAGTCACTGTGATTACAGATATGTGGCAAGAAGCATTGGAACCTCTGATCTTTTTATTGTCTCCATAGTTCTGCTTTTTATCAGAATGCCATGCAGTTCAAATTATACAGTATGTGGCATCTTTAAATTGGTATCTTTAATTTAATAATATGCATTTAAATTTCTTCCATAGTTTTCATGGCTTGATAGCTCATATCTTTTTAGTGCTGAATAATATCCCATTGTCTGAATGTACCAAAGTATATGCAGCTACGTTTTATTTCTTCACCTACTGAAAGATGTCATGTTTCCAATTTTAATAATTATGAATAAAACTGCTATGATCATCTCTGTGCATGGTTTTGAGTGAATGAAGATTTTCAACACATCTAGCTAAACACCAGGGAACACTATTGCTAGATCATATAATGAATATATATAAGATTTTATATTAACAAACTGCCTTCTAAAGAGGTCCAATACCATTTGCCTCCCACCAGCAAGGAATGAGAATCCTGTTGCTCCATACCTTCCTAAACACTAGGTGCTGTTGGTATTTTCAATTTAGATATTCCTATAGATGTGTGGTGGTTTCAATTTTATATTACCTAAATGGTGATTTCTGGCATGTAGGAATGTGAAAAAAATGTTGTCTGAAAATAGTTTGAATTTTATCTCTGGGTTGGTCACCTGTTGTTTTGTTTTTGTTTTGTAGAATTTGGAGGAACTTAAAAAAATACCTTAAAGTTAAAAAATTGTAAAGCTATTTCTCTCTCACTTGAATTATTTGTTCAATTATTGTCTAAATATTAGCACACTCTGCCATTTTTTGTTGTTGTAAGACACAATGGTACTTTTGAAAATTTTGGTAATGGTATGGTTTGAAAGCTTCCCCAAATTTCATACACTAGAAATATAACTCCCCAAACTCGTATGTTGAAGGTATTTGGAAGTGGAACCTTTGAAGTTAACTGAGTCATGAAGTTCTTGTCTTCAGAAATGAAATAACCTTTCAGGGATCAATGTTTTCATGGGTTATCAAGGGAATGTACAGCTGTATTATAAGTGAGGTTTTTTTTGCTAAAATTAATAACAAAGGCAATTATTGTGTTTGGAAATGCATGACTTTGAGAAGGATTGTTATAAAGACTCATCCTGGAACATGATATGGTTTTCCAATGATTAATCTTTTCTTTCAGTAATTTTTGTTTGTTTTCTTCATTTAGGTCCAGCATATTTCTTGATATTGTTATTCTTATTTAATTTATGTGTGTAGGTTCTTACTGTGAATGCATTTTCATTTACATTACATTTTTTCTAACTAACATTGAGAAAAATGTTGCTTTTGTATATTATTTTATCTTTCACCTTCTTCTAGTCAATTACAAGTCCTAAATTACATCAGTTTATCTTGTTATTCTTTTCACATTTAGTTATATTACTTTGAAATTATGATAATAATATATTCTTTATAGTTTTTGTTTCTTATTTCTGACTTTTGTACTGGCTAGAGAAGTATTAAATATTAAAAAACAATAGCTGAGATTGTAGACTTGTTTCTAAGCTTCATGAAAATGTTTAAGGGTTTAACTGTTAGTAGTATGGTTTATTATCTAGAGTTGTGTTATTTTACCTTATTTCATCTTATCCTAAAATAATACATATGTTTGAGCTCAACATTGGGGACTTTGTTTCCTAGGAAGGTGTGCTTCTCCAAGTGAAAAAAAAAAAGTTTAATTGAATTGTAAGTTGAGATTACTACCTGCCTATTTGAGGTTTTCATGCCACTGAATCTATTACAGATTTTTACAATATGTACATTATATTCTTGCATAAATTTTGGTGCTCATTTCTTGCTATATCATACAAATTTCTACTTATTTCTTGAGTCTATCCTTCAGAGATTTGCCTATTTTATTATTAGTTGTTCAAACTACTTTCTCTTGTATTTGCTCTTTAAAGCTTTTCTATTATGTAATTCACTACTTTGTCTTTATTATTTCTTCTTAACTTTTGATTCTTTAAATGCAAAATTTTACCTTTTGGGGTTAAAATGTTTATGATTTCTTTTGTTTGATATTAAGACACTTAGAATACCCATTTTTCTAAAATTCATATATATATATATATATATATATATATATATATATATATATATATGCAAATATATATATGTCCAGTAGGCTGTTAAGCATACCACAGATTGGATGATTCAACCAATAAGCATTGATTCTCACTATTATGGAAGGCTGGGATATCCAACATCTGTGAGGACTTGCTTCCTGGTTTATAGATGGCTCTCTTATTGCTGTATCCTCAAATGTAAAAAATAGAAGAAAAATTTCTCTGAAGTTTTCGGCATAAGGTCACTAATCCAATTGATGGGGGCTTCACCCTCATACCTAATCACTACCAATTATATCACCTTTAAATATTATCATATTGGAGTTACAACTTCAACACATGAATTTATGGGTAACAAAATCATGCAATCCACCACACTTTGCATTAGGAACTCTTACAGTCCATATCTGCCTTACCACTTCAATATGTTCAACTGATATAGTTTTCCTTACTTATTAAGTTTTTAAATAAATATGCTAGGTACTGATTTTGGACTATTACATATGTTGAAATGGTTGTTTTTCTTTAGTTTATCTTTTGATATTGAATTTTTACCTACATAAAATGTTTAAGTTTTGTATACACTCCTTTTTCATCAATATTTTATTTTGCTGATTTTCCCCCCCATATAGTCAATAACTTATTCCAAGGATAAAAAAAATTATAAAAAAATTTCCCCAGACAGTTGGAACGCTATAATGTTCATTTTCTACCTTATATACATATGTATGTATATATAAATGTGTATATATACAATTTGATTGCTGAGGATCCATTAAATATTTCAAGTCACATTTTATATATCCTCTAAATATCTTTTTTTAAAAAAGACTTTTTTGGCTGCATTGTAATTCTAGGTCAAGTTTAACAAAGAGAACAAATTCCTCATGATACAATAAGGTGGGCTGACTGAGAACTGACTGTGTAACAGGAATAGGAAATCACAGTGTGACCTGTTTGTGAAAATTATTTGTACCTTCGGAGTCATCTTAAGTACTTTATGACTTCTATTTGAGAATGGACTGTTGTCATATACCTGAATTTATGGATTACACTAAGTCTCAACAGGTTGTATGATTGCATGGTGTCCCATCTTTATTTAAATTCTACCAAGGGAAAATGGTAAGCTGCTTATGAAATCCTATGAGTTACTTGCCAAAAGGCATAATTTTCCTAAAAAATTTAGAGACCTTCATGGCAATTTTCCTATAAAGATTTTCAATAGGACCTACAGAAAATTCTTAAATGAGCAAGATATTTTGAACTCCTTTGGACCTACAAGATTATACTGGTCTAAGTGAAGAGCTACTTTTATCATGGCCTGGGCCAGATAAAAGCCTCTTTCCCCCTGGTTTGCACTGAATCCTGGCACACTTTCAGAACTTTCAATAAATAAATCAGACAGCATACCTGACTGTAGTACATGTTGTTTCCAAAATCCAGGCAGACCCATGAAACAAGTGTCTTCGTTAGTGGTATATGGGGTAAGATGTCACATTTTTATCCTTTAGGAAGGAATCTTCTAGCATACTTCAGATGCTGATTCAATTATTGCATTTGCTTACAAAGGGAATCCTAGTCTATGCATTCCCTTATGGCTTTCATCAATTATGGCTTTAAGATTCAATCCATAAATCTATAAATAGTCCCAGTTTGTTTGTTTACATTGCTTTTTATTCTTCTCATTTGTGAATATACCATTTGTTTATATATTCTCCTATAAATTATTATTTATGTTCTTTCTAATTAATGAATTATTAAATGCTTCTAAGACCATTTTTGTGTAGGAAATAGATATGGGCATCATTGTTCTGTTCCTCACTTCTGATTATAAAGGGAAAATATCTAATCATAGATAAATGTTGAATTTCATCAATATCTTTATTTCATTCATTGAGATATGTGTATAATTTTTTTTCTCTGTAAATAGTTGTTGCATCAGGAACTCTCACAGTCCATATCTGCCTTAACACTTCAATATGTTCAAGCACATTTCCAGCTGTCAATGTCTGCAGTTTTTTTTCCCCGAAGACTGTCTTGGAAGCTGCAGAAGGCAACTCTGTACCTGTACAAGGCAGGCTTAAAGTACCCAGAAATGAAACTCCAAATACCAGCTACCTTCAACCAATGACTCACAGAAACTTGTATTTCAATATTCCAGATACTTTTCTTTGGTTGGATATAAGTCTGATGTGTCTGTTTAATACTATTTGCAGAAAGCACACCGTGTTTTTCTAATTCACTGACAGTTTGTAAAAGACTGGAATTAGTACTCCATGAATGTTTAAAATATATGTTTGAAGTCATCAGTGGCTCATGTTTATAGTTTATCTTCCATCTTGTAGAAAATAGACATTACTGAGACTCTAAAGTGATCCCCCCCCCCCCTCATTTCCAGCTCCTGTTAGTAGGTTTTTCTGAGGGCTGCCCAGGAAGACTGCTTGTGTCTTAGACCAATGGAGTCACTGCAACTTTGAGATAAGGTGATAAAGGAGTACTTTTATCCCTGCCAAGTGTAGAAAAAAATCCTCCTTAAAAATTCTAATTGCAATAAGTATAAAGTTACCCAATTATTAACTGCATGACAGGTGCTGCAAACTCAGCTAATTTGCTCCAGTAAGTAACCCACATCGGGACTAGCAGCTACAATTGTACACAGCACGTAATTATGCTTATGATTTTCCAGTCTCAAAATTCCTTAGCCTTCTGTACTATCAAAAAAAAAAGAGGTAAATAATTCATCCATTTTGATAATATCATTACTTCTCCATTTCCTCCAGGATAAGTCATTGCTTTTTATTGACTATTTTTGTAAAGAGGAGAAACTTCAAGGCCCTTCTTAGAACTATTGCTGTTACCTCACAGGGCAGAGAAGCAGTGGGTGAATTCCTTCCATCTCTAAAACTGTGCATTTCAACTTTTTTTTAGGAGTTGGGGAATAATTGAAAGTGGGTATGGTGGTCTCATTGAACATACAGTGACTCATAAACTAATCACCTGTCACCTAGGTCTTTGGCTATGGCACCCAGGGACATAGTTTTAATTTTGAGCTATTGCCTGAGGACAGAGGGGTGGGTATTTCCCTTTCTCTTATATTCTTTAAAAGGCTTCATTTATGGGGAGAATAGGAGTAATATTCCCACTATGTCTGTGAAATATAGTTGGTGGGACCATTGATCTCCTCCATGAGGAGTTCTAAGAAGTGGCTATGCTACTGGACATGAATGAGGTGTGCAACTTTATTAGGGTGGCTTAAAACTGCTTTGAAGTAATGGAAGATTTTTCTTATAAGATTATACAAATCAAATGTAAATTCAAGGTTGTAATTCCTTCCTAAAGACTCCATGATCAATCTCTCAGATAAGTGATTAAACACTATGACTTTAATAAATTCTGCTACTTCTCTGGGTACTGGGAACAGGTATGGAAGTGGACTTACATGGTTGTGTTCGGTTTACTCTCCAATGTATTTCCCAAAGTTTTGAAGAAAATGCTGCCTTATCAGTTGTAACTAAGGATTTTACAAAACAGGAAGGAGGCTCAGATAAGGATAAACTAAAAAAGAAAGATACAAACCTAAAACAAATCACAAAGACCACATACATTAAAAATACCCTCATTGTTTCCTTAACCCCAACAATGAATCAGAGCCACTTTAGTAGAGGACAAAAGATGCATTCTTTTTTTCTTCTTTGGTTCCCCCTTGACTTTCAAGTTTCTAATAACATAAGAGTTTAGAACTGAAATTATTGTGCCATGTTACATAGTTTCTTTTAATATGTTTATCGTTTGTATTATACTTTGGAATAAAATACACCTATAATATTTTCTTCAAACTATGTGTTGTAAAATCATTTTACTTTTTTTTTTTGACAATCATGGACAGAAAAAAATAAAAGAAAAAACAGAATGAAATAAAAAATAATAGAATTCATTGCATGCACAATATAATGATAAGTATTTTTTGTGATGCTTTTGTTTCTTTTCATATACAATAAGATACAATAAAACACTCCACCATTCTTTAGATTTAACACAAAATTAAATCTCATATGGTAGACAGTTTACAGTATGCATATTTACTTTTAAATTTATATTTGATTCCTGTCTCAGTTGGGTCATATAGGCAAATATGATTTTCAAGAAGATTCATACATGTTATTTTTTTCTGAACTTGTCTACCTCAGGATGATTTTAGTTCTTTAACAATGGAAATGTAACTTTTCATAACCCTTTTCATGAAGACACCGTGCCCTTATGGTGCCCTTTCATCCATTGACTTCTGGGAATTATACTGTGGATAACTCTAAGCTGTCATTTTCTCATTTTTAAAATAATGTGTGTGTGTGTGTGTGTGTGTGTGTGTGTGTGTGTGTGTTCATGCTGTAGAATTTTTTCTTTTCTCTCTGCTTTTAAAATATTCCAATTAAATAGATATTTTAATTGATTTTTATTTTTTAAATGTTTTAATTTAATATTAATCTTCTTGATTAATTTTTAACAAATGTCTAGGAGTAAGTCTCTTTTCTTTCGATCTGTCTGCCTTTTCCATTTATATAAAGAGGAATTTCTTCCAAGAACCCCAGTGGATGTTTAAAATAATGGATAGTATCAAACCCTATATATAATGCATTTTCCCTGCACATACATTCCTGTAATAAAGTTGAAAATGCTCACCTTTTTACTTAAAGAATTATTTTTATGCTGGGTGGTGCATACCTGTAATCCCAGTGACTGGGGAGGCTGAGGCAGGAAGACTGCACCTCAAAGCCAGCCTTAGCAACTTAGTGAAGCCCTAAGACACTTAGCAAGATCCTGTTTCAAAATAAAAACTAAAAAGATCTGGGTATCAGGCTCAGTGGTTTAGCACCTCTGTCTTCAATTCCCAGTGCAAAGAAAGAAAAAAAAAATAATACCTCCAAAGAAAAATAATTTATGACTTCTCTTTTTTGTACATGAATTGCCAGCATGATTATTCTTGTTCTTTGGAGCCACTATTAAGTAAAATAAAGGTTGTTTCAGCACAGCATTGTGATACCATGGCAGTCCACCTGATAACTGAGAATGCTGCTTAGGGATTAATGGACAAGTAGCATATCCAGTGTGGATATGCTGGACAAAGGGATGATTCACATCCCAATGGGGGGTAAAGCAGGACCCTGTGAGAGTTCACCATACTATTCAAAACAACCTTCAATCTAAAACTTAGAAATTATTATTGGAATTTTCCATTTAATATTTTAGATGGTGGCTGATAGTAGGTAACTGAAACCAGAGGAAAGCAAAACCACAAATAAGGGGGTACTACTGTACTCATGCTTTTATTTCAAATTACATTTTCAATTATTGCAATTACACACTCAAATTATTCATCCATCCGTTCAATTTCTTCCTTTGCTCCTCAAAATTATCAATTGTAAATTAGCATTAAGATGTTGAGTGAGTCTCTCATGCCTCCTGTGTCCATGCAGTATCAATTCAACAGTATGACCTATCTGAAAGACTCAGTGCTGTTTGCAAAAGAGTCTGGTTAAACAAGTTGAACTTCATGAGAGGTCAGACTCCAGAAAGAGGCAGTGACCCTGATTTCAGAATAGGAGTTCACACTGGAAGTTCACAAACTCTTCCAGGATCCTGTTTGCTCTCCTTGGCTCAGTATTGCCTGGTGTTTTCTTGCCCAATCTTATCTCAGGCCACCTCTCCCCCCACTTGTGTGCTCTTGTCCTCAGTACAGTCCCTGAACAAGCCTGGGTGGACTTTGCTTCAAGGAGTTTTGCACAAGCTGCTCTCTTTCCCTGAAACCTCTTCTTCCAGGTTCTCTCTGGACTGGATTCATATTAAAAGTATATTTAAATGCCACCTCTACAGAGCAGCCTCCTCTGACCTTCTGGTCACACCCCTTTGCACCATCCTCAGGTGTTAGAATTTCTTGCTTTTGAATGTTATCTGTCTGACTCTCCTTAGATATAGGAAAGGATGTTATATATTTAATGATTGAAGCCCTTAAGTCTTCATACTTCCTGAATGACTGAGTATCCCCTTAAATATGAATAGGTCTAAAAATAAAATTATTTGGGCAAAACTCTTGAAATTATGTGCATATATATTTTATAGTTTTATAGTCTTATTTCTAATATATAATTATCAGAGTTTGCATATTATCTCAGAGAGATTACATTTATCTTCTGCAATATTATTTCTTTACACAAACTAAAACAGCTATATTTAATATTTCATATTTTTTAAATACAGGGTCAATACTAGGACCACTTATTTGAATAGTATCTGTGAAACCTTTGCAAAATTACATTAGCATCTGTTACAAAAATTCGACAAATATCACCCCATATCTTTTACTCCATCTGTAACAAATCTAAAGGATTTTTTTTTTCTGGACTTAAAAATATATGTTTTCTTTGCCAAATGTGTGTGTGTGTGTGTGTGTGTGTGTGTGTGTGTGTCCTAATATATTTCCCTGAACATGTCTTGCTTCCAAGAGCTTTAAGGCAAACCAATTCAAACATATTGTAACCAGGTCCCCTTCTGTTCTCAAAATCATCTAATTACTAAGTTTTAGGCGAGCAAATCGTAACTAAATCACTTTCAGAATCAATGAATGTGAAGGACCACCTCCATAAAACAATACACATATGCAAAAATATACATATATAGCCATCCCTAGCATCTTCAGGGAGGGGATCAATTCCATGAACTCCCTGGGATACCCAAATCTGCGATGCTCAATTCTTTCATGTAAAATGACATAGTATTTACATATAACATATACATATCCTCCTTTATGCTCTAAATCATCTTTAGACTACTCATTATGCCTAATACAAAGTAAACATCATGTATATATTATACCATATTGTGTAAGTGTGTGTGTGTGTGATGAGTGACTATGATTTTGGTTAGATTCATAGACTCTACCAAGTTTATTAACTAATCCAAAGTAAGAGCATCTGCTTTAGAGAAGATTGTTATCTTATCCTCAAGTTTTTTCATTTGCATAATTTGTAATCAGTCTGTAAATTTTTAAGAAAGAACAAAGGATCTGACTTGAATTCAAGTAAATGATTTCAGCTATGAATCTGTCTTATCAAAGACACCATATAACCTTGAAAACAAGGTTGAGAAGGCTAGATAACTTATTATTCAATCTTTATTCATTTCCACAGTTATGGATACACACAAAGTTATAGCCCCAAAGGGATAAAGATGAAAACCACTAGAAGGTCTCTGCAATGTGTTATAGCATTTATCCTACTGTTTAAGGTTCCACAATAATTGTCTCAGTTTGGATCAAACAGATAATAAACCATGTTCTTTCTCAAAGTGGCCAGTGAGTTGGACTATTGCTAGCCCAGTGACAAGTAAGTTTTCATTATTTTGAACACTGATAAAATGAGTCTCATGAGTGTTCTCCCCAAAGTAGCATATGCCCTTTATTATGGGCATGGTCAACATTGTTACAGGTGCAAGTCTGTCTTGCTTTAGAATTTACTAATCTCATTACCTGTACTTTGAGAAAAAATATATTACATGGTGGATTTTCCCAGCTTGACTAAATTTGAATCTGTATAATAACTTACACTTTATTGTATGTAATTCTTAAACTTCATATGAATGTAACAGATGATATTTATCTTACCATTATTTTATGCATTTTAAAATATTGAACTTTGAAATAAAATACATTTCTAAGTTAATAAAATAGGGCAATCAAAACCTTTATTTTTCTCATTTGACTGAAATAATAAACCAAATGAACAAGAAGAATGGCAAGAAAAGAAGAAAACATTATTTCTCAGAAGGTAAGGTATAGAATACTATGAAAATATGCACCTTGCTTAAAACTAAATGGCAGAGTCAATGCATTTACCTTTGAAAAGTGAACTATTCATTGTCTTCAGGCTTCCACTTAGGATCTTAGACTGGGAGTACATAGTCCCCCCACAGATGATCTTCTGGTTTTGTAATGAAAGAAAACAGAAGAATCTCTCTGGAAGGAAAACTTAGGTCATTTCTTTCTCAAGCCATATCGATTCCACAGTGTATGTGGAGCCCATTAAGAGTTCTATCTTTCTTTGCAAGAGTAAAAACAGGTTCCAAGTAAAATAGTCTAGTTATTATAAAATCAAAAATAAGAATGGAATATTTAAAATTATAACTCACTTAACCCGTGAAAACTGAACACTTATCTTCTTTAGTCAGGGATTTGCAGTCATCATTTGCATATTATATTTAGCCAGCAACTAAATTTTAATTTTTAAGTAGGAGACATTTAAATATAATTAGCAGCAAATAACAGAATGACAAAGCTACAAAAATTCATGAAGTTCAAGGGAAACAGCATCCTTTAGCCATACCAAGACGTGCTCTCCCAAGAAAGTAGGAAAGGAAGGGGTCTGCTTCACTTTCCCCATGCTGGCCTCCAGGGCAGAATTTCTAGAAACAACATTCCTTTCTGATGATAGAATAATGATGACAGAGGAGTAGATGTCAAAACCAGAGTGTGCATTCTTCAGAGTCAAGAGACCCTCAAACTTCAATAAACACCATATTTAAAGGTATGTTCAACATAGTAAATTCCAACATAGCATACACACAACAAAGCTCATTTATCAGAGACAGATACAATTTTGAATATGCATTTTTTTCCAGAGGGAAGCAGAGGACAACAGAGACCATCTGCAGCTGTCAAACCTGTGGAAGTGAAACAATGCACTGCAAATTTATACAATATATGAATTATAAATGAAAAACAAACACTATTAAAAGAAGTTGGTTGGTGGCTCAACATATAGACATTCATATGTATATATTTTATATAGCATGATAAAAATCAGCTTGCATGAAGGTTGTAGTATATCTACTTTGAAGTTATATCACACGTACTATAAGCAATTTACAGAATTTGTTGGGTTTGCATATACAGGAATTGCAAAATGAATTGAAATATAGAACACTGAAAATGTATTTATATAAACCTCCCAGGATTGACAGGGATTGGCCATTATCAGCACTTGCCACCATTGAACAAGAAAAAGAAGAAAAACAATAATCCAAGAAAAAAAGAAGTTTTTTTAAAAAAATTTCTTTGATTATTCCTTGTTTAAAATAATTTCTCCTTGTTGACTCTAAATGTTGATAATTTTGCCCACAAAAGGGTTTTTTTTGTTTGGTGATAGTTTGTGTTCTGTTGAATTTTGATCTCTGTTTGCTTCCTGCAGATAGTGGATCCTTTAGTAGGAAATCAGTGGTATCCATAGTAAATATTTACTATACCGATGACTTTCAGGCCAACCCCTGAGCAGTCAGTGAGATGATGAATTTTTTTTTTTTTTTTTTTTTTGTTTTTTGAGGAAAGAAAAGGAAAAAAAAAATAGATCTTGCTATTAGAAAATGTCCTATCACTTCACACTAATTGTCTTGAAAGAAAAGATCAGGTGTGATTTGCCAAAGAAAATATTATCAACAAAGCATGTGATAGCCTCTTCATTTATGGTTCCGGAAGCAGGCGCTCCTTGTGTAGGTAATTAGAGTACAGAGGGTGCGGAATGATGCTTGGAGTTTAGGGTCAACTTTGCTGTCCGCTCCGTAGATTTTACAGGCGATTTGCTCTTTGCTTTAAGAAGAGAAAGTGATATTGGAAAAAAGTCAGCACTTTAGATTAAAGCAAAGCACCCTTCACAAAGCCACAAACAAGAAGCAGGACAGAAAGTCCATGGCTTGTAGCTATCCTCGCACCTGCGGAAGAAGTTATAAGATATTCGCTCATCTTGAAGATTTCCAATGCTCCTTATTAGGCTGTTTTAAACACATACATATATATATTTAATTAGCTCGCCAGCTTGGCTCTGGTGCTCATGAATGTCTTGGCATGCACTGCAAATAACAACACATACAAAGTATTTCAGTCCCAGGAAGTTGGTGGCGTTTGTTTTGTGTGTTTTCAAACAATGCCATCTCATGGTTGGGAGGTCTGAGAAGAATCCAAATATGTTCCCTCAAGGAATTCCTTGAGGATCATTCCCTATAATCATTTACTTGTTCCTATCAGTAGCATCTAAGATCACATGCCCCCTTGTCCTAGAATTAGCATAAAACCACAGGAAAAGCAGAAAAACTGACAGCAGCAGGCTGCTCAACTGGGAGAGGGGGTTGCATTGGAGGAGGTGCCTCTGGGCTTTACTTTTAGGGTCAGATCTTTCTCAGTTACCTGTCCTTCAAGTTGGAGGAGGTGTTAGTACTATCAAGAACTAGAAATTCTTGAAAGAGTTCCATCACTATCAAAGGGGAGGAATTAAACTGTACTTTTGCATCTTTTTTCCTTCACATATTCTCTCCAATGAACTACTAGGTATGAATGATATACAGAACAAAATGTCATTTTGTTAGTGAAAAACAAAAATGCAATGGGGCATAGAGCCTTTATTTTTTGTCTTGATGGGAGATGGTTAAAAGACTTTGAAGGGGAATAAGCATGGGGAAGCTCAATTTTTAAAATATTTCAGTTAAATCATGTTTGGTTCCATAGTGGCAATGATAAAAATTGTGGCACAACCCTTTGCCACTCAAAATGTCACATTAGAATTAGCATTTCTTAACTTAAAATGGACATTTAGTGACTCACATTACCATTTTTCTGCTAGGCTTTTAGATAGTGAAATTTAAGAACCTAAAACACTGATATTGGTCCTGTGTAATTTAAAAATTAATCACCATTATAATCCTCATTCATATGCATAAAACATAACTTAAGTATTGTCATTGATTGGCTTTTGGGGAGGTGGCCTGTGTATGTAACATATCTCCTCCAGACACCTAACAACTGAAGACCCAGATCTTAGCGGTGGGACTCTGAGGAGTATTCCCATATTCAAGCTGGATGACAAGGTTCAGAAATACAAAGTGACGTTTCAGTCTATGTGTAGCTCTAAGTACAAAGACCATTCAAAGAAAATACACACAATCTGTGTAGAATCACTAGTATCAGAGCTTTCCAAAATTAAGCATATATTCCTGTAAGGTTTTGATGAATGATTCTTTAACAAGGATTCATTTGATGAAAAAGAGAAGAAAGGAAAAAAAGAGAAATTAGTACACGGCTTCTTAAGTAGCCACTGGCACTTAATATTTTGCACAAAATATGTCTGGTATTGAAGAAAATGTTTAAAACAGCTGAAAACAATAAAATTGGGTAGAATGACATAGTCTTTTAAAAATATTTCATGAAATAGTAGCTTCCTCTTCAGCTTGTGTATTGCAGATTAGCTCAAATTTGCTAAAATTGCACATTTTATGTTGCTTCTTTCTTAACTCATCAACTTTTCATATGATATGCCTGGCCCCATCATCCCTATAAATATTGAGGGAGAAGCTGCTTCATTTTGACCCAACATTTCCTATTATACATCCAGCAAGTGCAAGTTAAAGCATAGTTTCAATGGGAAAGAAATCCCATTTTATACTGTGAAGAATTTAAGGCTTCTAAAATTCTGAACTGCCTTCAGCTATGCAATCAACCATTTTTTTTAGGATTGTGTACAACCACTCTGGGCATATTTTTAAGTGGAGAATTTCTTTCTGTTAGGACAATTACAAAACATTTTTCCAATGTAGTAAATTCTAAGGCAAATCTGTATTGTCATCAAATCACTCATTAGTTTTTTTCTTTTCCTCTGCTTTTTCATTTATGTCTTGAATGATGAGAGGCTTACTCCCAAGGCTTTTAGACAGTGAAATTTAAGAACCTAAAATGCTGATATTGGTCCTGTGTAATTTAAAAATTAATCACCATTATAATTTTCATTCATATGTATACTACTTGCATAAAACATTATTGTTTATCAAATATATTATGGTCTAATTCTTTTGAAATATGATTTTGTCAAGAACCAACTTTGGCTACTCATGCTTTATTCTTATTTTTACATAAACATTCCACTTATGTGAAATAATGAGAGCCAGGATTGCTGTCAGGAGCCTTGAGTGCTACTTTCTTTGGACGCCAGTCACTTCTGAGCTCTCAAATAAGATACTTACTTCTTCTATGTTTTCTAACATAAGCTTAACCCTTCTGTATTGTTATTTGTTTTCATATCAGTAAGCCACCACATTATATCAAAATAGGTGAGCCTATTTTGTTTTATTTGGTTTCTTTTACTCTATGTCCAGGCCAGGTAGATAATCTGTTATCTCCTGAAGGAGATCATACATTTAAGCAACTATTGCCCTGAGATAACCTGCCCTCCATTTTATCTATTCTCACCAGCTTGTGGAATATCTCTCTTTCCTCTGAATTTCAGCAGCATTTTGGTTTTGCCTCTCTTGTGACCTTCACCTGGACTACATTGCTTCTAATTCATTACATCATGTCTTATCCTTTGGATCACACATTAAGAGAAAGGACTAAAATATTTAGCATTTTTTCAAATTACTCTCTCTATCTACAACAAGGCTTTGAGTTTGTTTTTTTTTTTTTTAACTTTTTCCCCCAACATAAAATACCCTGGGAAGAAGAAGGGGGAGATGCTATTATCTCAATTATGTAAAGAAAATGTTTATGTAGCATGCCTGGGCCTAGAGATTTCTCCTGGACTCCTAACGCCATTTAATTATGCTCCTCAACTAGATGCTCTATTCTGTTTTTATGCCTAAAGATTTTCACAGTGTGCTCTGAGGTGTGATTCCCCATGTCTTTGTAAGGTAGGGGAGATGTTTTCTCCATTTTGTAGATGGAAAGGAATAATCTAAGAAGTCTTAGTACAGAAATAAAGCTTCGATTTCTCATCCTTTATTTTCTTTCTTTTTTTGTGGTGCTGGAAATTGAACCCAGGGCCTTGTGCCTGCAAGGTAAGCACTCTACCAACTGAGCTATATTCCTAGCCCCATTTCTCATCCTTTCTTAATCCTCATGTAATAGCTAGTGTTGGCATTGGCCTCTGAGATGTGCATAAGCAAGCCGTTTGCAAGAATGTGATGAACAGTCTGACCAGGGATCAATACAGAAACAGCCTCAAAGATACTATTTTCACTATAATTATCATTTCACAGAATAACAGAAATTTCATCTATTTCTTTGGGGGAAAAATCAAAATTAAAAACAATCAAAGCACAGTATTCAGGAGTTTGGATATCTTCAGCAAGCAAGCCAGAAATGGTGTGCAGTTGAATGACCTTTGGATATCGCCTGTTTCAACAGTTGTACTCTCCTCCATGTTGTCAGAGAGTATCATTTCATGGTAAGGTTAGTATCCCATCTTCTCCACATCATTCAATTAAGGGAGACTTCGCAGACTGGGTAGTCTGCAGTAGCAGGCAACTGTTCTCCCTCTATCCCACTTGCTGCCCCTCTTATCTGTCTGCCAGATGGAGAGCTTAGTTCTCTTTCAGCACCTTCCTTTTTAAACTTCCATCTGTACTGCTATTGCCTTCTGTATCTAGGATCCACAGGCTGGGAGAAATTGGATATTTTCAACAATGCCACTCCCTCATCTTGCTCATCTTAATGTCCACAATAACAAATATAAAAATAATTTTAAAAATGTCTGGGGGATTTGATGTGTATCAAGCAATATGAAAGCAGGCACTTTACATACATTATTTTAGTTAATCCTCTCAACATCCCTGCCCAGTAAACATACAGATCAGGGAAAAGTATCTCAGCAACATGAAATAACTCACTTTCTGATGCACAAACAATAGGAAGTAAAGCATAGACACAGAAAGAAGACAACAGATCAGTAGGGTCAGCACAGACCTTGGAGATGCTTCTTTCTGGAACTCTCTGAGGCAAGTAATGTTACTCCAATGTCCTCACAGCTGCTAAATCATTATTACTGAAATTTATACTAATATTTTCAGAAATAAATGTGTTGGACACAACACATTTTAGAGAAAACATTTTTGCTCATGAAATTTAATTCGTCTCTACCTCTGAAATGACAAATATTGGATATGGAAACATCACCAGTATCTTAGTTTTCCCAGATGTTAATAATAAGCAAGGTTTGTTTTGCTTTTTATCATGTAACAAATGTCTTCTGATATAAGAATATTTTTAATTTTTCCAATTATAGACTTTTGGAACTTAAAGATTGCTCTGAATTCACTTGAATGGTTGATTGAGATGTGGTTCCACCATTAGTGTGACATGTCCCTTTTCTTTCTAAAACCTTTTCCCCTACACTTTTGACTCAAGTTTAATAGTCTGGGACCAAGAAAGCCTAAGCTAATTGTTCAAAGTGCCACCACTAGTTAGTGAGAGGAAGAGAATGAAAAGCAGAGCTCTTGGTTACTAGGAAAAATTACCAGGAAAGGAGAATTTACTTCAAATAATCAAGTAGAGGGATTGAGACAACTACCCAAACAATTTGTCTTATATAAATTTTACCAGCTCTTCAATTATCCATTTTCTCTTGCTTTTGAATATTTTCTGACACATTAATTTTCTATGTGAACAGAACTTTTAGTCAGCTTAGATGTAGGGAACATTCCCCATTCAGGGCATCTGCCTGCAACTTCAGGCCTGATTCTCGAAAAGCTTTTCTCTGCTTTATTCTTGTTTATCTAGTGGAATCAAATGAAGCAAGAAGAAAGAAAGAACACAAATTCTCTCCCCCTGTGCTCCAGAGTGATTCCAGAATCTTTATTTCATAAAAGTGAATATCAGAGAAGCTCATATGGATAAACCTAAATACAAAATCCCTCCAATACAAAAAGGAGCAATAGTCTATTTTTTTTGGTCTGTGAAAAAGTCCAGCTTATAAAGAACTGAGTGTCCATTACAGTGCTTAGAATAGACAGGCCCCTTTGACATCCTTTTCTTTTAGAACAGTTGTCAGCTTTAAGAAAGAAAAATACCTGTGTGAGAAAATTTGAGCTAGCTTTTAATGTAATTTTTATTCAGGTTTGCACATACTAAATTGCTATTGAAGGGGAAAGGTCAAATAATAGGATGATTTTATCCTATAATTTTTTGAGAAGAATATATTTTTATTAGAATTCTTAGAGTTCCAGTGCCAATTTCTTCCAGAAATCCATTTTTTAAAAAGAAATGTGCTTCTTTTTGACCTCATACATAAATCGCTGATTTTATTGTGCCCCAGCTTGTTGGCAGGGGCTGCTTAAGTTTCCTTTCTTGCTTTCCTTTAGTCAGCAAATTTACAGCTCCATTCTAGTTATGAGGCCTCTTAGTGTAGCTGAGGGAAAAAGAGCAGTTAGTTGCCCATGAACACAAGGACTGCATGGCAAGACACAGGGGTGATACCCCATTCACCACAGAATTTTCCAGATGTTCCCTTTGCCTACAACCAGTCACTGCAGCCTTTCAGGATGTCTACTTTCCCCAGTTACTGAAGAGTGGACACATTAAGTCATTCTGTCTTCCTCCATCAAAGACTATAGTGCATCTTAAAATAGCACATTTTCATGTAACTCACCCATCTGAGTAAAAACTGATTTTTTGCAGCCAGGATGATCATTGTGATAGAGACAGCTAGTATTTTTTTGATCACTTATTATTTCTTTACCTTTGACTATGATCCCACAGGTGTTAATAATCATTTTCTGGTAGGAAATTGAGGCTGAGAGAGTTTATGCAATTTGTTCGAGTTTCCTCAGTAAGTAGGGAGTATAGCTGAAGTTCCCATCCAGTTTGTTTGAAGCTAGAACTAAGTTGTTACAAATTACTTTGTGTCTCAATATTTCATTTGGCAGTTCTTCATACGTAAAACTCTATGCTTTCTCAATTCTGCTTGATTAAAGTATAGGGAAATTTAAGAGGCTTTGACAAAATGGAAAACAATATGGTTTGGTGGAAAAACAGAATGTTTTCAAAGAAGAAAGTTTTAGTGCCACATATATTTAATAACTGTTTTAGAGGATAAATTTATATTTTTCATTTATAATTAGCATTACATTTATGACAACAAATAAATGCTGGTAACATGTTTGAAATTATTTATTCATAGGGTTTAAATATACTTTCTGCTTGTATGTTTTTGTTGTTAATTAACAACCCTTTTATTTATAATGAAAAGGTAGATGTTAATCCAGACTTTGAATAATCACACAATACATATTAGGGATTGCACACATGTGGTTTTTGCACTGATAATGTTCAATAATGTTTGACTAAAGGCTTACATATGTGCATTTAATTTTGGGAATGAAGTAGAGAAAATTATGAAGATAATTGACATCCATGTGGGATGACCTCCTTACAGAGATTGTGTACCCAGTCCACTTACTACTCCCATAGTAGTAAGTGGACTGGGTAGACAATCTACAAAAGGAGTAGTCCTGGGTACACAAGTAGTAGTTCTTACTACTCCCAAAGTAGTAAGGATACTTGCTTGCATAAGGAAACTGATAGAAAGTATACCACAGCTAATAGTATTGATATTAAGTAATGGGGCCAGAGAAATTATTAAATATATTTTCATAACTTCTGCATTGAGAAAGTAGGTGTCAGTTTGGCTAAATATTTGAGCAATTGCTCACTAATTGGTGAAATAAAGAATATCTTCTCTCAACTACACTCCTTTTTCATGTTATAGACCCTATCTTCAATATCTTCAGAGAAAAATTCCTCTTCAAAGAAGGAAAACCATCTCATATTTTTAAAGAATTATGAACTGAGGAATTCAGAGTGAAAAATGGAATAAAAAGAAAAGAAAGTAAAGTTAGCTGTGAATATGAGATTTTAATTTCCATGATCTTATGTAAATCAAAAAGTAAAGATATTACCATATATAATAATTTGTCTAAATTAAATAGTTATTTTTGTTCAGCAATGTTTGATTTTAAGGAAGAAATTATTTGAGGACCTAATGTCTACAGGACACACAAATCATCAATCATATGTCTTCAGAAAACACATTTATTTTAACATACGGAAAAATCTGCCCATATATTTTTCAAGTTTGAATTACTGGCTTTACCCTTTTCCTTAATCTATTTGCTTAGAAATATTCTGAGTTAGAATGTTTAATAAGTTATCTTCACATCAGAAGTTTTCTTCTTAACTATGAAGATTTAATAATCAAAGATATTTGAAGCAGTTTTAAACACATAATATTCAAGACATGCAAATCAAAGGATAGAAGTGAGCAGCTGTCAAGGACTCTTTATCTAACGTCTTAGATAAATTGGCTGTTAAATATCATTTTAGATAAATGTACATAATTGTTATCATTCAGTATGTAAGGAAGAATGACCCAAGAACTATTTTCCAATATTCTCTGACCATTCTTACATTAACGGTCCACAGTTGTTTTCATGAAGATGCACTAAATTCACATGTATTCTTAGCTTTATCCTCATAAATGTTTTTTATTTTATGTAAACCCAAACATAAATTTTCAATCCCTAAACATTTACTTAACTCTACTTATATGGTAAGCACACTTCTAGGAGCTATAATAACACCAAAAGCATAGAGACACAATTCATATCTTCAGATCCCTTATGATATTTTCATATAGTTTGAAATAGAATGAGTTTTTAAATTCTGAAGATTTTTTAAATTTAGTGGCTGTGATTCTACTGCTTGTTCTCTAAACATAGCATTTTTCAAATTAATCATTTACTATGCTGGTAATGAGAGAACTGCCATTTTGGCATATGATATTGTTTAATCAGAAAAATTAAAAAGAAAATATTTTACAAAGGGCCAAAGAAGACATTGCTAAGGATGTGTTGCAATATAGAACACTTAAGTAAAGCATGAAACACATTGATCCCATAATAGTCCCTGTCATTGCACAGTGGCTGATACCTTTATATTTTGAAATTTGGAGTATCTGAAAGCATTATTTAATTGTCATTAAAATGTTTGTAGCTATGAAGCTAAAATTTGCTTAATTTCATCTTTAATTTTTCAATAGCTCAATAGTGTCAGCTTCAAAAAATCAGCAATCGTAATTCCTAGCTTTAACTATTTGCTTTAATTCAAGCACGGCATTCCACCTATAATTGAGTCTGTTTTAAACATAAAAGATTCTGTATTCATGCAAAAGTGCTCTCTCATACTTTTTTGAAGCAACCATATTAAGTAAAAATTCTGGTTATTTATAACTTTTCCTGTATGTTGATTTCCATATGTTATCCCCAATGATGATTAAGTGCTCATCATTTTAATCTTTTGAATTGGGGGCTGAATGAATCATAACAAATAATTGCATGATATTTTATTTATAGATGGTAGGTGTGCTTAATTTATTTAATCAATATAGATGCATCATGATCATACTTATCTGTTTAGAAGAACAACTTAATGGTATGATTCTCTACATGGCACCCAGAAAAATAATATATCATATATATGCATATGGGTGTATATATATGAAATTCTTTATTTCAATATTAAGTAATTTCTGAGTTACTACTTTCATAACAGTGATTTAGGTACACACATTTGTACATTTGTGTGAACATAAATATTCAAGTTTTATTATATAGTCTTTTCTAAGACTACTAAACATTCTTTGAAAACATGATTCTAGAAACTGCATAATAATCACTTTATGCTTTAATGCATGAATTAGATGACTTCTCTAGGTCATTTGCAAAGTTCCACATATATGATTAACTGTGTGCTGAATGTCAATGTTCAAGAGTTCACATCTGATATACTACTGATCTGCTTGCAATGTCCTCCTGGGAGTATAATTCCAGGGATACGTGGGCTGCACACCAGAAAGCCCCATGAATGGTCTTTCCTGCCAAATTTTCCTTGAGAAAGAAGTTTCAACTCAGTGTTGGGGTTGTGGATTACATAATCAGAGTATATGTAACTCTTAATAGGTAAACAAAACATTTTCTTAAAACAAATGTTTTGGATTATATTAAAATATTATGTTCCTTTGTAAATTATTTTGTAATTTTAAAATTTCAAAGCCTTAGGCCTCTGATTTTATGCTATTTTTCCTGTATTTGATTTTTCTTTTTTGTTTAGCTCTTGAATCAGAGTTCACTTGCATATATATATACAAAAGTGAACATATATATATAGTGGTAACATTTTCCATTTTCCTTTGGCTTCTTTTAATTGAATAATTGTTCTCTAATTGTTATATTTTTAATTCTTCAACTGTTATTTTATATACTTTTAGAATGTTCTTATCTTTTCATTTTTATATTTATGTTTCTTTATTGTTCTCTTAAACAATAGTACTTAATAATATATTTTCATATTTAAGAGGTAAAGAGGAAGAAAATGAACAGTTACTGAGCTCCCTTACAAGCTAGGTTTATTTACTTTGTTAGATGTTTAAAATTCATTATCTCACTTAAGGCTGAATATGACCTTGGGGGAGATATATAATATATATTTTATTTTCCTTTTAAAAGGCTTTTAAATATATTTTCACTGAGGTATTTTTTTCATATGTATTTCCAATTACTTTGTGACTTAAATAATTCATAGGGTCTCTTTTGAAAGCTTTTACTTAAGTCATATAGCAGAGAGTTCATATAGTGATGACATCTGAATAGACATGTTGCATATTCAGGTCAAATTCATAAAAATCCTTTGGAATCTTATTTTGTACTACCATAAGGATCTAGTTACCAGCTTAGGCAAGACAGCTGGTTGGTAATATGTTATGGTTGTATAGAGAAAAATTTATCATCAATTAATGGTATGACAGAAGGACAAAAGAAATATCTGAAATTATAAACAAGGCATAAGCCATGAATAAAGACTCTCATTCTTCCTTCTTTAGCTCGTCACCTCTCCACAAGAACAAGAAAATATTTGCTGAGTGGAATTGACCATTTGCAGTGTTGCCTCCTTATTTACAGATTTCATTTCAGTCACTGAGAACAACTGCTGTCCAAAAAATTAATATTTGTCTTGACTCTTAGGAGATGAAGATCATGTACACCAAATTTTTATTACACTATAATTTTTCTAATCTTCTTACTAGTTATTGTTGCTAACCTCCTCTTTACCCAATTTATAGATTAAACTTTAGTACACATTGTGTACACAGAGGGGAAAAAAATAGCATCTGTAGGATTCAGACTATGTGCAATTTCAGGCATCCACTGTGGGTCTTGGAAAGGATCAATATTAGATAGACATCTTCACTCTTGTCCTTTGATTGATGATAATCATAATAATATACAAGCAATGCAATGATAGTCATATTAATACCATAACTAGTTGCCATTTGTTAAGCGATTATTAAGTGCCAAGTCTTAAATGTGTCACATTCCATATGTAATTTTCATAACTCTGATCATTCTATAGTTTTTATTAAAGAAATGAGGAAACAAGCACATAGCATTGAGTTATGGAGCAGAGCTGTGAACCATCTGCCTCTCTAACCACTGTGCACTATGGCTTCCTCTGGTGCCAGAGGAAGAAGGTCTAAGAAGTACCTCCTTGTTTATTTAGGACCTTTCATGCTGTGTTGAATGCACAATTGCATGTTGTCCAAACATCAGTGGCAGAAGTGGTCCTCCAGAGAAGGAGTCCCTGCCCTATTTTGCTCTTCTTAGCATATATGTTACTTTGATCAAAAGAATGAAGTCTTTTCTGCAGTCTTCTGACCCTTTGGTCATATTATCCAGAAAACTACTCCTATTGTACTTTCCTGAAGTCACAGGACTGTGAAATCATTTGAGACAAATCATTTGACAAATTCTGCTTCACGTCCCTTCAATAACCTTCACACAGCTAGTCATGTATGGAAAAGCCCATCTAGCCAAGCAAAGGGCCTTGGTTTTATAGGCCCAGATAGTGACTGGATTCCAATGTGTAAATAAATATGGTTTGTTAGAGAATTTAACCAGTATAGACTCTTAATCTGCAAAATTCTGGTTCAGATAGCTCTAGCAGATAGATTCCTTGGCCTGTGTTACCCAAATTATTGCCTCAAATCTGCTTTTCATCTTATTTATAGACATTTGATTTACATAGTGGTCATTTAATTGATAGAATTACAATGATCAGATTAATTTAACCTGTGTCAGCAGCCAAGATGCATCATTTAAACCAAAATCAACATTAAGGTCTGAATTCTACAACTGGCTCTCTACCTCAAAGCTGTAAACCATTTATTTATAGATGAGATAAAAAAAAACAATCTTTTTGTAAGAACCTCAGTATCTTATCTCTCTCTCTCCAACAGCTTTGAAATTCTGTTTTAAGATCATTTCTGCTAAATCTGGCTACTTTTGGAAACCTGCCATGTTTATCAGCAACATAGGAGCTCTGGTGAGATCTTGGCTTCTGGCAGCTGTAATAGCAGCTGCCTCAGAACACTCAGGTTTGCTTCGTGGTGAAAACACAATAATCATATTTTGGAGTTCAGAGAATCAGTATTCCTGCTGAGCAATGACAGACTCCACACATGGAAACATAACTGCAACCTTAAGCACAGCCAGTTTTCTTACAAATGCCAGCTGTTCATCACAGGAGTGAAGAGAAGACCTTTGCAAAGTCAATTTCAACATTGGAAAAAGTAATCGCCAAAGAAAAGAGTCTCTACAAAAGTATTTGAGGTGTCACACACAAACAAAGAGGGATACTTGTCCTGGTTTGCGTGAGACTGAGAGAAATTCCTGAAATGTAGGATTTAGAACATGAAAATGAGGCAATTATTACAATACAGGGTGCAAAAATAAGGGCTTCAAAGGAAATGAGAACAAATTGCTGCAGGAGGCTGGATGAGGAAACAACCAATTATGACTAAAGCAATGGGAGAAAGCTTTATAAAGGAATTTGCATTTGAGTAGAAACTCAGCAAATGGGGAAAGACTCACACAAAGAAAGCAGCATTTGCAGAGTCACAGAGGAAAGGAAGTGTCTGAAAACATTGGGGAAATACCAAGTAGCAAGAGTAAGTGTAAGGATTAGGAACTCCCCAAAACAGGGCTGGAAATTAGCCTGTGAAAATTAGAGATGGTGCTCCAGAAATAGTAATACATCTTCTGTTGCGATATGTTCCTTCATTGGAATTAAAATAGGGAAACTATTAGAAACTGCAGGAATAAAGAAAGTAAGGAGGGCTTATGTTGAGAATGAAACCAGTGTTAGCAGAATAGGAAAAAAAAAGTTTTTCAAGGATGTTTGGTAAGAAAATTACTAGGACTGAATGACTAATTCAGCAACTGACAGAGGAAGACATAAGAACATTTTCAAGGTTTTTGCAAAATCTGTGATTGTGATTACGTTATTAAAAGTTTAGGAAAACAGGAGGAATGCCATTTCTTTTGGGTGAGCAAGTTAGGAGAATAAATTCAGTTCTGAATATTTGAGTTTTAGACCTCAGATTTGGTTATATATTGCTGTGAAAAAAAAAAAAAAAAAACCAAACAAACAAAAAAAACCCCAAACCAACTACCCTAATAGCCAGTTGCCTTAAAAAGACAATTGACTGTTATCTTGCACTGCTCTGTGCTTTGCCAGGGCTCAGCTGGAGAGTGACTGCAATGAAACAGCATCTGGGGCTGAGTTGGATGAAGGCTGGCAAGTCTGAATGTCCTAGCAGCCTCCTCACTCCCTTGTTTAGTGCCTACACTGAGCCCTCCCTCAGGAAGGTGGTCTTAAGCTATCTGTGCTTCTAATATGGTGGTTGGCTTTCAAAAGGTTTCTAGTCCCCCTCAAGACAGGTATGGAATTAGCATAACATCACTGCATTATATTAGTCAAAGTGGTCGCAGGCAAGCCCAAACTCAGGGTGGGGTTGGGGAGAAAAGGCTCCCCCTGTCAGTCGGTGGAATGCACACTTGTGCAGTTATCTTTTCCAGGACATGTAGGATGAAAATGTGGAGATGTTTATGGAACAATTATGAGCCTTTTTTGGATCTTCAGAGAGAAGTTAGAGGTAGAACTGTGAATGGGAAAATTTTATCAAAACCAGGGGAACAGGGGTAAGATAAAGAAGGTGAGAATGGAAAAAGAATGACATTGCACTAATTGAGAAGGGGAAGCCAACAAAGGAGAGGGTAGATTGATAAAGCCAGTGAAGAGCAAATCAACCTGAGTAGACAAGAGGGGTGAGAGTGTTAAGAGTGATGAGGGTACAAATGCTGCCTGCAAATTGGGAAGGATCTTATCAGAGGATGTGGTAATTGGAAGTTTAGGAGATGCCAGTGACTTGAATGAACATTTACAGTCACATTGACCAGGGAGAGAAAGACTTTATGGTATTGAGGTATAAGGAAGCAGGAGAAAGCATACAGTGCCCCTCTTGGAGGATGGCAGGCATCAGTTAGGTGTGCCACCCTGAAAGGTCTGACTTTGCCAGGATGGAGAAGGGAGGGGCAGGAAAGCTGTTTTCACAGTTTTCTCTGCCTGTTTGAAAGGGTGGGTTGGGAGAAGGAAAGAAGAGAAGGAAAACAGAGAACAAAGGAAGGACCAGTAGAAGGGATGTACAGAAGAGATATTTAGCTTCAGAAAGGACTGGAGATGTTGGATGATACAGGAAGAAACATCGAGAATGGAATTTGGCAGTGGAGGGGAACTAACAGAAATCTTCAAGCTCTCTGTGAAGAGAGGATTAAACCACTTCATCCCGGTAGAGATCTTAGGATTTTCCACCTCCAGCCCATTAGATGCCACTCTCTCTGAAAAATCTTTCCCATCTTTGCTTGTATACTTTCTCCCAAGTTGCCCTCCTTGATTCAACCAGCTAGAATCAAGGATTCTTTCACCTCTGAACATCTATCAAATATTTCTTTAACTTCTAATTCCATGTATTTATTTCCATACATTATTTAGTGGGAGTTTCTCTTTCTTTCTAAGCTTTCTCTAAATACATTTAAAAAAAAGAAGAAGAAGGAGGAGGAGGAAGAGGCAAGGGATATAGAGGGATATAGTATAGGTTTGATATGTACTCATTGGTAATGAGTACACAAAACTGGAGAGGGTTTGGTAGAACTGGAGATGAGAAACATAAAAAACTGCAGAAACCAACTTTCATCTAGCTTTAGCATTTTCTTCATTATTTTGGTTCTAATTGTTGATTAAGAAATTAGGCAGAATTAAAATAATTTAAGATAATTTACTTGTTTATGAAAAATTCTAAAGATAAAGAAAATTATAAAGGTAAACAGTTTCAAGCAGGACAGGGCTGTAACATGACCACTAACTTTTTTAAAAAAGTCTAGTCATATTAAATGATACTTGAATCTCCATCTTTTAATATTTAGATAGTCATGAACTATCCTTTCCATCTTTTTTTTTTGTATAAATTGCCTTAGAGAAACTGGTTTAATTGTTTTACAATTTGAAGATTTTATATAACATTATTTTCAGCTAACACTTCTCTTTCATAGACACAAAAATTACTTGACAGAAAAATAGTATGAATTAAGAGTTGAGTGTGTTAGCATAAATAATATAGTCAACTAAGTCAAAGATAATTATGAAATAAAAGGTGAAATAGACCATCTTTTTTTGGACACAGGCTAATATTATAGTGTTATTTATACTGAACAAGAAGCATGCCTCCTTGTATCAAATCATAAAATATAAAAGTCTAGAATAGCCCTTGGCCTGTAAAAAACAGATTTTAACTGTGTGTTTTTACCATGTCCTGGTTTTAATAGAAAACAAAAGATGCATGGTAAATGGAATTCCCATGTATTTTGTTTTCTTAAAAACTAAAATATAAGCCCCTTGAGGAGAGGGAGTATATTTTTCAAAAGTCCCTGTGCCTGGTGTAAGCTTTTCCTGAAGTGATGGAAGGTGAATAAATGAATGAATAGATGAAGCATGGGTATTGAAGTAAGCTTTATTTGAATATAATCTGAAAAATTCTAAAGCAAAATTATAAACCAGGATGTGAGTAATACAGTGTATATAATATATAAATATCCATCCTAGGTTCTATATTATATACAATAATTGTGCAAGCATAAAACTTACACTCAATGGAATGGGCAACTGGGACACCCAATACTGAAAGAGAGAATGTTGATAAAATTATGTAAAACATTTTCCAATATGGTAGAAAAAAGATATTAAATATTTTGAGATAGTCCAGATTAACCTTTGCTATAAGCAGATAAGTTTTGTGAAAAAAGTTTTTAATGAATATAGGCTTCCATCAGATAGCATTCTTTCTCTCCTTTTACCCTTAACTCTAGAAAAAAAATTTTGTACCTAAGAGCAAATCTGGTGGATGTAGATAAAATGAACAACAATTTTCATTTGAAAATTGTTTTATGATTTCTAGAGCTTATAATTTAGCTCCAATCACAGTAAGAAATATATATTAAAATGGATATTTTAGAGTATATTATTAATACCATAAAGTAAAGAAAATATCTTAGAAATAGAACATTTCATCTATGTTTAGACTCTTTCATTTGAAATAAGTAATCTGTTTGATTTTATTCCAAAGAGCAGATTTATGATATCTGGCTTGGAATATTCTATGTAGGCTAATAATTTCACTTCTATGATTTGGAGTTCTAATTGTATCATAAATTGTCTGCTGAGGCTACTCTGTAAGTAGAGTCTAGCTGCTTCTTTTGATAGTCTGAAGGAAGAGGAGGACAAGTCCTCCAAAGACATTAAATCTTTCTCAAATAGTGGTTACAAAATTGTAACTGAGATATAAATATGTGTGCATACCCTTATATAAAGTAACATCATTATTAGCTCTGTTGATAAAAACCATTATTAGCTCTGTTGGTTTTGTCCTTTAATTTGAGAAACAAAGGCAATGATAAAGAGGAAAATAAGACAAAGCCATACAAATTGGACTTCAGAGAGGCTAAGCCATCTGTTCATCAGATTGATAAATTACTATGACCAAGGCACCATGGGAGAACTATTCATTAACATTTAAAGGCAGTGAAAACTCACAGGGACCCTAAGCCAAGTGGCCTATAAATCTACAAATCATATCCATTAGAACAGAAAACATAAAGAAGAAATCTATATTGACATACATTGATTGATTGATTGATTGATCGCAGTGCTGGGAATTTAACCCAAGACATTATGCAAGCAAAGCAAATTTTTTTATCACTGAGCTACACAGTCAGTCCTGGCATAATATTATTTTAAGGTACTTTTCACAAGCAAGGATTTAAAGATATTTATATATTATATATATATATATATATATATAATATAAATATATATATATATCTTCTTTAGATATATTCCTTTAAAGATATACATATATATCTTTATATATATGTACCTTTCATATATGTATCAAATATATGTATGTGTATATATGTATATACATATACACACACATACATATATTTGATTAGGATGATTTTTAAGATGTGTGCCTATATCTCCATGTATACATATCTATATCTATCTATATACATATACATAAGATGAGATGGTCAGAGTTTTTAATTTAATAACTGAAGTTATTAAATATTAGCAATATAATTTTCTATTACCATTAGTAGCATCAATTATTGTTCAGAAAAGGGAAAAGCTTAAATTATTATAAATTGATATTTTTGTGCTCTTTATCCTATAATATTATGTCGGTATTAGAGAAAATCAGGACAGCCATGGGTCCTGTAGGAGACTGCTCTACAAGAAGCCTGTATCTCATATCAAGGTTAAAACTTCAATGAGTTTCCATTGGCTGAATGATTGCATAAATTAATGCCATTCAGAACAGCTTTAACTTGCACAGCTGACTTAGGAAATGTGTGACTAAGCTTCTAAATTGGCATCCGTGGCGCATTTACAAGAGTTGCCTTATCTCTGCACCACTTATTGCCTTTCATCCCCCCTCACTTCCTCCCATTATCATCATCACTTTCATCACAGGCAGCTGAAGTTTCTCCTTCAAAATCAAAAGCCCTTGGAGACTAGTCCTGCTTAAAGTTATGGGTCGCTAAAAATGTTGATGATGTGGTGTATCTCTTTCATTTCCATTTTGATTAAGTGAAAGCCTCTTAATTTGGGTCATTATTGATACATAAATCTGTAGAGAAAATGAACATGCATTTATAATGTGACCACATTACATGATTTATTGTTCTTACAACATATAAATACAGAAAGAAAAAATAGAGTCCAGCTCTTAGATCCCCTGGATATGAAGCACTGACAGGGACTAATGGGGCAAATGCACATCCTCTGAGCAGATCAGCCCCTGCTCTCAATGGCTCAAGACTCATTATGTCAACTGAACTAGGTCTCCCATTAAAACAACAACAACAACAACAACAACAAAAACAAAAAACAAAAAACCACATCTAATATCAGTCTGTCTACTCTATTTGACTGAAGTTTTTGTGGAGGATTTGTGAGTGATAAATGAAAGGCTCAAAATGGGTTTCCATACCTGATTGTGGACTTTGTTTAGGAATTTTGGCTACCGCTTGAGGACTGGAGGTGGAGTGCGTCCGTTGGTTGGCTGAGCTGTGGATGCTGCTGGGAACTGCAGCTGAGATGTTCTTTCGGGGCTTCATATCTTGCAGCCACATAGGTGAGGCTTCGAAGGCCTGCATCCTCCGAGCATGACTGTTGGCATTGACTTTCAGGTAGGCCTGGGCCTTGTGTTCTTGGAGCTCCCCATAATTGGCATCAGTCACCCTGCACTCATATAAACCTTCGTCCTTTTTCCTCACTTTGGAAATCTGAAGCTTGTGGGAGATGTCATTGCCTTGAACTTTCACTGTCTGAAAAATTGCAGGTAAAAAAAAAGTGCTGCATGAAATGATTTCGTTCTCATTCTTTATCCTGAGCTTGTTATGTTGGAAAACTAATGGGCCTTAATGACCTCATAGCTACTGTCAAGAGGCTTTTTATTTCCTTAACATCTGATCTTAAGATCTTATTTATTTTATTCCACTAATAATGACGTTCACATACTTAGGATAATGAGGTCAGTCCAAACAGAGCCATATTATCAGTGTGGTTCATACTCTTCAGGTTCTGATAAATAGAAGTGCCAGTATTTTCTCAACATGGGACTGGATTAACTCTGCTTGGTTAACTCAGATGAATGGAGTATAAACCAATGAGGCCAACTCCGTAGTTAATACAGACTCTTTTCTTTACTGTGGGTTATAAACTAACCCCTTCAAATCTGGAAGATCACAGAAATATTTTTGTTGGTCATAACAGCTGAGGTGAGTATATACTTTTATCCCTACATTGAGGTGATTACTAAAGGTACTGTTACAACAGGCCCACACCTATTAATGTTTTTTTTTCTCAAAATTTTAATGTAATCTTGGTTACAGTTATTGGGTGGCAAAGCTCAGGTACTTGTTTATATCACTTAAAGTCTTATGGCTCAAAGTATATACCAGATGCCTTTGTAGGAAATTGAAATGCCATCAATAAAACACTGATTTGATTTTCAAAATTGAAATTGACCTTTTTATTTCTTCTAATAATTTTGTCCCAGGTTTTTAATATATCAGCTATATAAAATGTATATGATACATAATAAATATGGTATACTTAAATATTATTATTGGAACAGTTAGATTTAATATATATCATGTTATCCATGATTGACAGAATGATAGATTTCATAAGACATTCAGGATTTAAGGTTTGAGTTAATTTTGAAAGATAGATAAAAGTAGTGGAGACAAGAATATAGTTATTCTGCTAATGGCTATTGCATTTTCAAACAGCCATAAATAATTAAGAAAATTTGAGAAATGTTATTCTGTATTTTATATAAACATAATGTATATAAGCGTATATATAACAAGTAGTTTCTGACATTTGAATTATAACCATAAGTATATATTTATGTGTATACAAACTTATATATAAATATTCTAACATTATAAAATAATGGAAGTCAGTTCTACATATATTCTTGACTAAGTCTTCTAACACTTGGAGGTAGTCAGAGTATTTATATCATTATTATCCCATTTTACCATGGAGTAAACTGAGGTTTAAGAAGTTTGCTTAGTGATTCTTAACACTGATTTTTATATTACAGTCAATCAGTTTTGCTTGAATTAATGCAGTTCTATGTCGTCTAGAGGTTGAAGCTTTATCAATATTTTATAAATATTTCCCAGAAAATCTAAGTTAATAAATGTTGGTTTAGTACAGAAGTTAAGGTCACACAGAATGTGTAAATTACCTTCTGCCTCAGTTCATATCTAGAACTCTTTTCAACTCAGTAGATTTTATAATCTACTGACCTAGCTATTGCTATTAGCAGTTGCATATGTGATTATGTCTCTGTATGTGTCTGAAGGCTCTTTTTGTTACTGTTCTTCAGATGGTATGGTATGGGCATGAAGGATCAGTTGTTAATATTCAGTCAATAAGCTATCTAATTATATGTGTATGTACAAAGTAAAATGCTTATGAAAAACACTATTAATTGATTTTAACAGTCAAGCTTTTCCTAGCATTATAGGAAAACTACAGCTTCTGTGATGTAAGAAAAATTGAAACTAAAATATTCTAAAAAAGTTTGTGATTTTGTGAGTTATTAAGTTGTTTGATATTTCTTCCATGTTGAGATTACACAATTAGACGAGTGATTTAAGTTCTGCATACAATATATTTTTATGCTTTTAGTTATAAAGTAACCCCAATCTTACGCCACTTTATGCTATCGTAAGAGCTTTAATATAAATCTTTCTAAAATGTAGATTATTGAATTTTTAGATGTCTAAAAATAAACAGTATATTCATCCTCAGCAGATTTCTTCCTTTTGTATTATAAAACGATTTCATATCTAGTACTGAAAACTTTTGTTTAAAGCCATTTTTCAAGGTAAGTTGTATTATTAATGAATTTACTCTGCATAGCTTAATTTGAAGTATAGCAAAAAAGATGATTTTCATTTTCTTCTCATCATATAATTATTCAAACTAATAACCAATAGGGTAAAACAATATTTTCTTAGTTTCAATAGGTCAGTTTCCTCCAGTAATGGTTGCAAATTTATATTTGCTTTTGGCTTTATATTTTTATGATTTTGAATACCAGCATTAGAACTACATTAGATGCACTATGAATGACATTTAAATTTGAGTTTTTTAAATTTAATTATAATTTCAAAATCTTCTTGGGTGCTTTAATTTTTTTCTCTCTCTAGGAAGATTTTTGTATATTACTATTTCACTTTCTATTAAGGGATAATCATTTCCATAATTTAAAATGCATGTTAGCATTGCAGCCCTTCACTCTTATACAACTGTTACAAAGAACAAGAAAAAAAAGTCACACAACCTTTTTGGATACCAAAATGATTCTCTAGTTAATTTCTAGGTATTTACATGATTAATACATAATTTTACTTATGGACTCTCAAATCGCTTCAGTTTTTATGTACCTAATGAGGTAAAGAGGAGATAACTGGCTCTTATCCTGCGTTTGCAAAATTGCTTTTTTTCGGGGACAACAAATTAAAAGGTTTTAAAATCTAAAATCCATTTACTACTAATGTTCACCTTGGGCCTGCCTAGCAGCTAAGGCACGCGCCCCCTGTCGCCTGTCCCTGTGACACTCACACTGATCTTGGTCCCGTCGTTGTCCGGCTCTCTGTCTGGTAAGAGCTCCACCTGCGGGACAAGGATGCAAACGCTCAAATTCCCATCAAGGTCCTCTGACTCCCTCGTCCGCAGCACAGTGGTGCGGAGCCTTCCAGGCTAGTCCCAGCCTTTGTAGGTGTGTTGCAACATTTTAGTTAGGACTGGGAAGAGAAGGGACGTGGCCCCATCTGCATCTGGTCCCCTGGTCCGCCCTAGACCATCCCGCCTCCCGGAGGTTCGCTGGCCTGCGGCCAAAGCCGCGCGGTTAGACCCGGCTACCTCCCTAGCGCGCTTGTCGCTGCCCAGGGTGGTCCCGGCGCCACCAGTTTCGCGGAGGCTGAGCTCCGGGAGGCGGGCCCAGTGCCCGCGGCCGGGCCAGGTCTTCCTTGCGGTCGGATCCGTCTGGGGCTTCGGGTTCCGGGAAGGTTAGGGACAGACTCAAAGATGCAAAGATGGGCGGAGATGTGAATGTGGGTGGAAGTTTTCGGGCACAAATTTCTCCATCTTTTTCTGCGCTGCTGTCCCATCCATCCCTGGGATTTTTTTTTTCTTTCTTTCTTTCTTTCTTTTTTTTTTTTTTTACAGACTTTCTTTTTCCCTCTCCTGAACGTCCGAGTCCTCTTTTGCTCAACTGCCTTTCTTCTTCGCTCTGACCCTCTTCTGTCTCCCTTTCTCCTCACTAAAATTCCCATTCCCCTCCTTTCCTCACACTTCCTCCTTTTCTTCCTCCCTCCTCTTCTTCCTCCTCCCCTTCCTCTCCTATCCACCGGTGGCTCCATCATTCCCTCCTCCCTTTCTCCTCTCCCTCCTTCTTAGGCACATCAGCCTCTTCCTCTCTCCTACTTCTTTTCTTCCCCATTCCCTGCCCCACCCTCAACTATCTCGGTTAAAGGCAAAGGTGAGAGAAATGGGACTAGAAGGGAAGAGGGTGGTCCTGCGGGCACGACCTCGGACAGGAGTTCTTCATGCACACATACTGTCTAGGAAAGAGTAGCGGATGTCCTGGGATGTACAGCGCTGTAGTGTCACAATGGGCATCTTAATAAAAGCAATATTAAGAGTAGGAGGTTACTCTCCAATTTCAATCAGGAAAGGCTCCCCGTAATATGACTTCCTTGGTGGTTTTAACTTATGTCGCCCAGGACAAATTCAGGCTTGTTTCCTATATGGCTGGGCGTCTTTCACGCCCCCTCCCCAAAAGATGGGAAGGTCCCCAGGGACACCTAGGCAGCATCTTGGGCCCTGCCCCCCCCATTGGAAACCCAGAGAACTAAAAGAGTGGGACAGACACGGGAGCTTTGCGGACTACGTGACTGCACTACCTGCGCTCCAGCCACCTCGGACCCAGGCTCCAGGTCCTCAGGTCCCCGCAGGAACCACCACTGGATCTCCAGGTACACCGAGGCGGAGCCGCTCTGAAAAGCGCAGGACATCTCCACATTCTGCCCCTCTGTGGCTGTCACATTCCGGGGAAACTCGGTAAATTTTGCTGTAAAACAGGAGCACATCCTTTTGGCACATATACACCAATCTCTCCAACGTTTCTTTCCTTGAGAGCTCACGTTTTTCTCGGACTTAAAAAAACAGCAACAACCCGTCTATGACATCCCTGACTTTGCCTGCCTACATCCCCCACCCTCCTCCTTTCTTTGCCTCTTGCCAGTCTTATTTTTGGTATCATGACTAAATCACTTTGTTGTTGATCAGGTCCAGATAATGGAATGGTTAACAAGCTTGCCAGTAACTCTGTTAGCCAAGATGCCCAGAGTTAGATCCAAATACCCTTTGTCAGATTGCAGTATGCCACAAAACTTACTGAGATTCAGTGAGGTACAATTTAGACCATATGTCAAGTTGTTATTATGAGGAAAGCCTCTTCCCTCTAAGTTTCTAAACAGTGTATGACTAATGGAATATTTCATTTTGCAGGCTGATCATGACTCTGTCAAAATGCACATTGCTGATATGACAAAAACAGTTATTAGCAATTGTGATCTGAAGCCTACAGTAGTGAAACAAGTTGCACACTTTTTAATGTTTTTATTTCATTCTCTAGAAATTAATCTTCACATTTGTTCCTATTAAGTTATTGAATAGCTATTGCCATGTCTCTTGGAATCTAACAATCATACACCCAGGCTTAGTTGAGATTGAAAAATATTTTGAAATCACTACAGAGATTTTTTTTAAAGCCTATTTATTACCAACTGTAACACTGCCAGTTTGTCAGATTCATATATACATGGTGAAACTCACAAAAATAAAATGTCCTCTTTCTCCTTAAGGGCATGTTTTTGAACATGGGATGCTCTTGTTAACATGGTTGTTCTTATCTGTGTAAAGGACACTTTGCAAAGAGCTGATTGCTTCCTAAAAGTAGTCTTAGATTTGTGGCTGATGGAATTGTATAGCTACAATGCACACTTATGGAAAGGAGGGCTAAGGGAACTGCAGGGATGATTTAGGGTGTATGCACTTTACCCCCACTTTTAAAAGATAGATACTCATTTCAAAATTTTATGAAATCCCAGATTGATCTCTAGTGAAATGGAACTGTGTTTATACTTAAAGGAAATGGGAGCTATTGAGAAGGCAGTCTGATCTGAAAAGGACTTTTCTTTTCAAACTGGAAGGAGGAGTACATGGCATTTCTGCTTGCAGAAGTGATGCAGTCTTCTGGCAGCAGAGATGTGATCTGTTCATGGTGCTGAAACGACCACTGCAGCCTGCAAAGTCCTGAACAACTGGATTCAGCAGGCTGCTGCAGCTTGTAATGCAAGTCGTGCCTTTTTTTATGGGTCCTCAGAGGAGTCTGTCCTTTGATAAACACACATGCAAACGAAGTCACACAGACTCAGAAAAGGCAAACTCTAAACCCTTTCAGCCTGCAAGGGAAAGCAGGACTGATGATGGAAAGTCCCCCAATATCCAGTTCTGTTTGTGGTGATTATGTATGCATGAGTGGTTATCCTGTGCATGCACACAGAAAGTACACACACACACACACACACACACACACACACACAGCCCTGTGTTTGGGTTCACTGAGGAACTCACCTCATTGCTAGACACCAAGTATATAATCTCTGAAACCTCTCATGCCTATGATTTAATAAACTTTAAAGAAAAATATCAAACAGAATACTATCCATACAATGTAAATCCACTGTTACTTGCTAAGAATCTCACTATATCTTTCTGTACATGCTTTGAATATAAGGAAAACAACACACACACACACACACACACACACACACACACCCCAGATGTATATTTGCCATTGAGCACCGACTTACCTTGAGAAGAAAGCCCTTGTTGTACATATAAAACGGAAAAGAAAACAATTCCAACATATGCCAAAAAGATCCCCATCATTCCAAAGTGGGGGGGTCACATCAGTGTAGCCAACAGCCAAAAAAAGCCCTAAAAGAAGAGAATGCAAGTGTATCAGAAGGCTCTGTTTCAGAGCCCTGGGCGCGACACTGCAAACATCCTATCCTGCTGGTCGCTCCGCGGGTGAAGACTGGCTTTGGGGGAGAGGGGAATGCAATTCGCGAAGGTTAAACCCAGCTGGCTAGGATTCCTGAGGCTTCTAGTGCAGACCCAGGCTTCAAACGCTGGGAAGTGTCTCCGCTGCTGGCTGGCTGCTTTCAGCTACCTGGCAGCTCGTCCAACGTCAGCCCGCTGCTCCAGCTTGCGTGATCACTGCCCTCCCTAAACACCGAGCCAGCTCTGGAAGCGGGGAGTGGGCAAGGGGGGCGGGCTGGAGGACTTCGCTGGGCTCGCGGCGCCGCAACTTTTCCCTCTAATGGCTGCGATGATGCCTTTAACTCTCTGCGTGCTGGAAAGCTCCGCACCTGCGGGTAGCTTGGGCCGGGCAGCCCGCAGAAGGCTGAGGGCTGGGCGGCTCCATCTGTGTTTCCCTTCTAGAGAGCAGGGACATTTATTTTTTCCCAATTTGCTTTTTCTCCCCATCAGTTGAATCTTTTTGTCTGGATCTGATGGCTTACTGCTGAAGAAGATAATACAGTTGGAGGGTTGCAGTGTTTGCTTGGGGCTAGGAGTGAGGGATCTGAGGAGGAAGTTGAAGCATTGTTGAAGAAGAGGGAGGAATGGGATGGGGTGGAAGAGACTGCTTCGGGGCGATGAAAACAGCCATTTGAGGGAAATGTCGCTTAACCAGTTATTAACGGCTCTAACTAGAATGATCACATGCTATTATTTCACAAGAATTTATTGCTGCACAGCCTCCAGTTGGAAGAGAAGCCTTTCATGCAGGCACCATATCACTCCAGCTAGTAAATCAAAGAGAAGAAAAGTACAAAAAGTCACGTATTGAGAGAATTTTCAAGAAGAAAAAGCCTACCACATTATGTTTATTATTTTTTATTCATATACCCTCTGCCTTCCCTCCCTCTATCCCACAGTATCTTGGAGTGGGGGAGGGGTTTTCAATATCATTAAGGTTTTCAAGACACGATTTATTTCTATTTTGTTCACTTTCTTCTCTTTTGTATAACAATAATTTTGTAAGGTACCCCAGAATTATATGAATATGAGATATATAATTTGAGGCAGAAAAACAGTTTTAGAATTTTTAGCAAATATAGTTTTCTGCTCTGGCAAAGTTTGAGAAGTATATTCTATTTTTCAAATGAAAAATCTAAACAACAGTATATATCCTATTAGATTGAGATTCTGTTTGTCCTTGTGAATTCTAACCATTATTGAGTTTGAATCTTTAACAAAATTGAAATCACGTGCTATCAAAGGAGAGTGTAATTTTTTAAAATTCCAATTATTATTTCTGTGTAACAATATCTCCAATCTGTAGTATAAGTTGGAAATATAAGTTAATATTAGCAATGCTGTCCAGAAACCAATGCAGTATACGTGGATTCATTAACAGATAAAGAATTTGCAGTTGGCTAATGCGTTTATTGGCCAGAAACAAAAATTAACCTTAACATAGCTTTTGGATTTTAAAAACATTTCTACTGCTGAAAGCAGCAGAAACTTAAATTTCAGAAAACTAAGAGATGATAACTTCGAAACAATGTAATTTATTTTCTGAAACTATATTTATTTTCTACCATAGGTAGAGGCAGAACAGGAGACTTGGAGACAGTCATGGAGATATTTTGTATCTGTTGATGTTTAGGCCAACCAGACTCTACATCCTCATATTTTATTCAGCAAAACAGATTTTGAAGTTTCTCATTCTCAGAAAATAAGACTCTTTATGTTCAAACACTCCTTCTGAGAATGTGTTCAGTGTATAGAAACACAGTTTAAATTAACATACCTATCCCATTCTAAATATTATTTGGAAAGCAAACAACAAAACATTGCAGGTATTAGCTATTTAGAGATTGGTCATCTTCAGCTTTGAATATGCTTAACAGAATATGCACAAAGTGATAACAAGATTTAAAGCTTTTTTTTCAACATTTATTATAAACACTAGTTTAGTATGTCATGAAAATGACCTGACTTCAAGGTTATCTGCTGTTTGAATGGTTTTCAATATGAAGAAAAGGGCATCCATTTTAAGCAAGAGAAGTTCTAAATTAATTTAGCAAAGCACTTCAACTGCTTTATGGGGAATTTGATCACTATAATTGTAAAAGCATAATAAAAATAAGATTAAAATGTAAAAAAGAAAGTGTGAGGAATGCTATTATAGGGAAGATAAATCATTAAAGTATTTTAAATAGAAAGTTAAAGCATTCAAGCTATGAAAAAAGGAAGAAAGGAAGAAAAGGAAGGAGTGTGAAAGGGAGTTAGGGAGGAAGGAAGGAAAGATGAATGAAAGGAGGGATTGGAAAAATTTTGTTATTCTTCTTATGAAAATTGCCTGATATGTATTGTATTTTCAGTTTTGCCATTGTATACAAACTATTTTCTTAAGTATCTATAACATATTCTTAAAGACTTTAAATAGTGCCACTAAACACATCTGTATTAATTTCTACAGAACAATTAATTGCCTTATTAAAGACAATATATCTCTATATTGGCAGCTTGAAATGACAAAAATATTAATAAAAAGTAAATATACACAGTGTATTAAATGATACTGTCAAAGACAAAGTTCCATAATTTTAAAGAGTCCTCACAAAACATTATATTTTCCTATAAGTTCAGAAGCAAATTATCAGATAAGATTTCTTGACTGTATCCATATATGGGAGAAACATTTTCTACTCATCTTTTCTTCCCAAGTTATTGCTGATGACTGATATTATTTAAATTCCTGCAAATCTTCCTTTTTTTTAAAAAAACCACATTTATGAACTAGTGTTCCAAAATTAAAAATAACAAGATTTAAAGCTTTTTTTTTCAACATTAAAAATCTTTCATCTCAACTTTTGATAGTTTTCTTGCTTTCTAAATTAGTTTTCGTCCATTATTTAACATTTAAAAAATGTAAAAAGTCCATATCCCCACAGGTATTTTTGGTCCTAAATTTTATGATGGTCATGGTCATATGATATGTTCCTTCCTCAGACATAATTCAATCTGTTTGTGTCCTATTGTTTTACATTGTATGTTGTTTCAATTCCATTTATTTATTTTTCACATACTCAAATTTGCTTAACTTTCTCTTTCAAACACTGTTCCTTTTCGATGTCTGTAGCCTTCACATCTTATAAGCTTTCAGAGCTCTTAGTCCATCTAGATCTCAGCTGGAGAGGAAGGTCTTTAAGTTCTGTGCCTATTGACAATATGATCTCTTTCTCCTAAAAGGGATTTGGGGGACACTTTTTCATTTTGAACTTGAGAGAAATCACATTTTACTCCCATTTGCTCTCAGTAGGTTGACTTTCCATGTCACTTTTCTTATATATACCAAATGAAAACATTAAAAAAAATTGGAATAGGGGCTGGAATTGTGGCTCAGTGGTAGAGCGCTTGCCTAGCATGTGTGAGGCCCTGGGTTCGATTCTCAGCACTGCATATAAATAAATAAAGGTCCATAAACAGCTTAAAAAAATTGGAATAATTGGCAGATGTAAAACTAGGTATTTTCTTTTGCAAACAACCTTTAAAGTATTTAAAATATTCACTTACAGAATTGAAAAACAATCTGTGTGGATCCTGAAAGGTAAATTTTGTTTCTTTACCTCTCTTGCAGGTATCTTACTGGCTCAGATGAACTGTGTATGTGTTTCCACCATGCCCCTGGAGGTACATCCTACTGTGCTCTTGAACACTTTCTTTGGAGATAATCAAAACTGCATAAGAGAGAATATTTCAAGGTATTGAGAAAAATTTTCACATACAATCTCATGCTTGGATTAATTTATTTCTCACTTGGGAAAATAAAAGGAAATATTACAAAGTCTAAATGTTGAAGAGATATAAAAAAATCAACAAATTTTATTTCAACTGAAGAAAATAAGAGTCTAAGAGAAAGTCACTAACTCATGTTAATCCAAAATGAGCTTTTAAAATATGTATTCTGCTGACCATACAAGCTAAAGTAGTCAAATTTATGTCTCCTCTACATTCTGCAATTTCAAAGATATGATAAAAATAAAGGACACATGGAAAAAATGGATGAAACAACATAAATAATATCTTCTTTCATACATGTTCATGTCAGTTTCCCCCATAATTACTAATTGCACATATATGCACATGTCTTTACAAAATGAGTGCATTTCTGAACTGCAGTGGATTTTAAGAAAAAAAAATGAACCCTAGCCCTTCATGTTACACTATTCTGGAACAAACTAATACTGTATTTCTTCAGGATCCTGAGATATAAAATGCAAGTTAAGACAAGCATAGGAAAATTGTTAATGATTATGGTTCTACAGATTATACTAAGAAATGACCGTATAAATCAAAATCAACTAATTCTTTCCTAGATACTGGTAAACAAGTCATTTAAAAGTCTAGACTCTGAAGTAGTTCTCAGATCTCCTCAGTACAACCTCGTGTTATCTTATTTCTTGTGTTTTATAAAGTAAACGATTTATGTAGAGGGAATAACTGGTGGTCTCTGGAAGTGATCAAACATTTGAAATAGGCAAGTAGCCTATATGGACTCAGACTGCCCATTAAATGGCTACTGTTCATTTTAATCTTCCAGATGGCATTTATCCTTTTGTCTTTTTCTTTTATACATGACTGAAATGTAAATTACTTAGATCTGGCTTTTATGCTGTGGAACTCTGTGTAACTTTGTAATTGAAGTTCACAAAGTTAGAACTCAAATTATTCATGAGGTCGTGTTATGTCATTTTAAAACTGTAATGTCTGGCCTAGAGGCGACCTCTGGAAAAAGCAAAGAGAAGCCTCACATTTTCTGTAAAAGTTAATATCACAATCTGCTTAGATGCCCTCTACAAAACTCATGGACCCTGATATTAATTTTCTTCTCTTATGAGAAATTAAAATGGGCTCATGATCAAATATAGGTTGTGTCTGTTAATTTCTTCATTAGCAAAAAGTTCATATCTCTGTTAAAAAAAAAAAGTCTGCAGTAAAACACTACCAAGTAAGTCAAGCTTTTAATTTTGTTCTGCATTTGATTTACCCATGTTCTAGCACAGAGTTCTATATTGGATAAAGGGCTTTGATATTACTCCAGCATGTATGGAATTCTCTTTGTGACTTAACTTGGATCTGAGAATATGGTAGGAAGATTTTTGTTTGTGTATGCATAATGACCTAAATCTGCTCATCAAAACCAAAATTTTCATTTTATTTTTTATTTGTTTTTGTGTTTGTTTGTTTACCTCACTGGTATAGATTGGTTGGTACTTTGGAAGAACAGTCATCTATTTAATTTCTAATGTCATTGTAATAAATGTGCTTCGACCAGATAATCCCAGCATGTTTAAAACCTCTGTTTGATGCAGCATTTCTTTGACTTATTTTGTGGTTAAGTGATAAAGTACTATCACCAAGTAATCACTCCGTCAAAAAAAAGAACCCGTTAAAATGAAGCACAACAGAGATCATGTCATAGAGCTGGCTTCACAGAAGTGGTAGCACTTCACTGTTATAGTTGAATCTACTATCTCAGGAATGTTTCTTCTTGTTTCAAAGTTATGCTGCAGTTAAATCTCAAGATTTGTGTTATTTATTAGCTTCACTATATGCTTTTTTCATTAAAAATCCAGTGGGTTTGATTAGACATGAATAACTACTGTCTACATCTATTTTTGTGCAACAGATAATTATTTGGGGGAAAGAAAGCAAAAATACAAGAAAAGCAGCAATTTTTGGTACAGTCTGTAATTTCCAAGCTTGTCCATGGTTCTATGCCTATATTTATAATTTGAATGAAAGTAAATATTAACTTTTAATAATGCCTTTGAAAATATATTTAAAGAAACAAAGCAACTTATAAATATTTAGCTAGGTTTACATTTTTAAGTATGCATGTTTCCCAATTAAACGTGAATTTTGAATACTGCAGATCTGGGTTCAAATATCCTCTCAGTGTTTATTATCTCTGTCTTTATGCAAGTGATTTAAACTCCCTAGCACCAGACTTTCCTGAAAATAACAGTTCCTGTTTCCTGTCCTGTGGATACAATGAAATAATGCACTTGCTTTATCACAAATGTCAGGCACTCAACAAGTGCTTAGTGAAAGCTAACATGTTTTATTGTCATTTATCCCTGTCTGTGACTCATGAATTTGAAGTTTTACAAAGATGTAATATTCAGGGAAGTCTCATTAAAACTTATAGTGATCATTTCAGAAGAATGTATGAGAATTCTGAGCATCTCCAGAGGCAAATCATGCTATATTATAGTCTATTGGTACTACATTATAGTCTATTGGTACTAAGAACTGATACTTGAGAGAAAAAATGGAGTTAGTTCCAGTAAAAAGACTAAACAAACAATCAAAAAACTAGTGTACTCATACTACATTTATGAGAAGTGCATGTGAAGGAAGCCCAGGCAATCCTCTGAAATTCTAAATTTGATTTAGCCATGTTATAGAACAGAATTATATTGGGAAAAGGATTTTTTGTGACTCCAGTATGCATGGAAGTTTCACTCATACCAAGGTAAACTAAGTCAACTTAGTCAGACATGTTGTTAAATCACTAAGTGATTCTGCATGGTAATATGCTCTGAACATTATAGGAGCTGATTCTAGTCTGCCCAGAACTAGCTGGAATGCTTGAACTCCTCAAGATTTAAAGGAATATCATTGAAATCTCAGTCTGGTTAATAGTATGGTCACCTTACTGGATGGTCCTGGTTCATGTCAGTTTCCCCCATAATTACTAATTGCACATACTTTTGCTTTCTAGCATTGTCCTCTTTGGATGATAAATGGTAAGACCACCCTAGATAAAAAGAATAAAAAGCCCTTAGATCCAGTATCAAGTTAAGAGTCCTGATTAGTTAACTTGAAGGGAACAAGAGGGAAGGTCGTTTAAGACTTATTTTTTTTTTTTTTTAAAGAGAGAGAGAGGAGAGAGAGAGAGAGAGAGAGAGAGAGAGAGAGAATTTTTAATATTTTTTTTTTTTTTTTTTTTTAGTTCTCGGCGGACACAACATCTTTGTTGGCATGTGGTGCTGAGGATCGAACCCGGGCCGCACGCATGCCAGGCGAGCGCACTACCGCTTGAGCCACATCCCCAGCCCCGTTTAAGACTTCTTTAAGTGGTTTGGATTTAGTTGGGAGGTTATTTGAGGTAGTATGAAAGAAAAATTTGATCTCAAGTCAGTGTTCTAAATTCAGAGAATAGGAGTCAGCTCACTTTCTCTTTGGAAATACCCATGGGCCCTGTGGGAGTAGCCCCTGATGACTGGGCTTAATCATCAATTAGTCTTGGTAATTGCTAAGAAGGAACAAAAAATGCTTTGGATTTAAGGAAATATGAATATAGGAAACAAAACTTTGGGAAGCTGTGTTACAGTTTAAGGAGAACAGGAAAAGGTAAAATGAGGTCTTCAGAAGTCCCAGGGATTTGTTCTATATTTGGAGAACTTGATTACTAATTGTGAAAGTTGCGTTCACCTCTACTCCATACTGAGAGTAGAGGGTATGCATGTGTGTGAGTGGGTGTGCGTGTATGCGCATGAGCATGGTGTGCTACAGCGATGTGATGGGAAAGGGAAGTAAATGCAGGACAAGGGGAAAATTGTAACTAGTACTCATTATTTTATAGCATTTTTCAGCCAGATGAATTTTATGCATCACATGCTCTGGATACACTTGCTTGCCGTGCAAGACATGCACCAGCCTCTGAACTGCATGGAGCCCCATTCTCATACTGTTCCAGACATATTAACCAAATTTGCTACAGCTTCATCCTTTTCACTAAATCAATCTCTCTCTCTCTCTCTCTCTCTCTCTCTCTCTCTCTCTCACACACACACACACACACACACACACACACACCACACATTAAGTCCTTAATGGAAAACTACTTCTTTCCAAATACCATCACATTTTCAGGAAACTCCCTTCATTATCTCTTAACCTTTAATCTATGACCTGCCCTTATTCTTTGCTTCCTTCAACCTTCAGATGAATGATGCTTTCAAAATTCTGCCATTACAGATCTCCAGTTTTTATACAAAATAAACAGACTTTGATCACACATTTCCATTGTTCATCATGAACTTTGTCATTTCTTAAAATGGTTACATTTTGGGAATAATGAAGGTAGACACCCACTCTTACCAAACATTTTTATTCTTTCAGTCTTTTAATCCATCACTTCCAGGATATTAGTTAGTCAACCATTTTATAAGTTTCATAAAGGTTCCTTTTCTGACTTTTCCACATGTAGAATTTTATCCCTTTCTTCTCTTGCTTGCTTCCCAAATTCAGATTCAGTGTGCTATTCCTTCTACCTGTCTTGGCCTCACTCCTTATTTTAAAGAGCCAATATGAGGATTCTATAAGATTTTTTTTAGCACATGTATTTCACAATTAATTCATAAATAAGAGAAAAGTAACCACAGGGTTGATTCATCAACCCACCAGATCCAATTCTTCTATGAGTTGATCTTTATAAGCCTTCAACTATGGTGGCATATCAGGTTCCCAGACATTGGTGTGCCACAGGACTTCTTCAAGGGTATCTCTGAGAACATGGTAGGAAGATTTTTGTTTGTATGCGCATAATGACCTAAATCTGCTCATATAAGACAAAATTTTTATTTGTTTATTTGTTTGTTTTTTTCACTGGTATAGATTGGTTGGTACTTTAGAAGAACAGTTTTTTCTTTAATTTCTAAGGTCATTGTAATAAATGTGCTTCAACCAGAAATCCCAGCTTTTTTAAAACTTCTGTTTGCTATGGAATTTCTTTGACTTATTATTGTCATTTTGTGGTTAAGTGATAAAGTATTGTCACCAAGTAATCACTTCATCATAAAAGGAGCCCATTAGAATGAACCACAGAAGAGATGATGCTATGGAGCTGGTTTCACAGAAATGGTAGCACTTCACTAAGACACTTCATAATGTCTTAGTGGGGTTCTCTGAGCCCTTCCAGGAGAGGTAGTGTTAATGTGTTTCAAATCACAAACATACACAACATTCCTGTCTTTCTAGACTTGGCATCGTCCTCCATAATATACTAGGAATTTCATCATTTTGATTTTAGGGAATGTAAATTGTCTTTACATCAAAATTTCAGTTGCTGAACCAAGAAAAATCTGAGAGCCATTTTTAATTTTTAATGTTAGTGTATATTAAATCCTAAATCTCATTTAGTGACCTGCTTGAGAAATTTATAAAAGTGCAAAAAAATGAAATATTTATATATAATGATTATAAAATTATCCCTGAGTGTACATGAATATAAGACAATAGTTTTACTATCTTGAAGGATATCTATTAAATACCAACGTCAAAGATCATATTTAATAGCAAAATGTTAATATATGTTGTTTTAGTCAACTTTTTCATCACCATGACCAAAAGACCTGACAAGGGAGGGAAAGAGGAGGGAAAGTTTGTTTGCAGTTCATGGATTCAGAGGTCTTCGTCTGTAGATGATGGCCAACTCCATTGCTCTGGGCTGAAGGTGAAATAGATCATGGCAGGAAGGGCATGACAGAGGAAAACGGCTCAGGACAATGCAGCAAAGAGAGAGATAGTTCCACTCTTCAGGGACAAAACATATACCCCAAAGTTAGGCCCCCAATGACTGACCCTGTCTGCTGAGGGTTATGACCCTGTTAATCCCTGATAGGGGATTAATGAATTAAAAAGACTCTGAAAACCCAACCATTTTACCCATGAATGTTCTTGTGTTTCTCATACATGAGCTTCTGGGGACACCTAATTTCTAAATCATAACATACATCTCTGAGATTGAGAGTTAGACAAAGATACCTATAATTCCTGCTACCACTCAACATTGTACTGGAAGTACAAGCTAATATATTAAATCCAGAAAAAGAAAGTACAAAAGGATCAAAAGAAATAAACTGTCGGTGCTGGGGTTGTGGCTCAGTGGTAGAGTGCTTGCCTAGCATGCATGAGCATGCCCTGGGTTCGATCTTCAACACCACATAAAAATAAAAGGATAAAAGAAATAAATTGTCAATATTTGCCCTTGATGTGATTATAAATGTATAAAATATAACATCTAAAGATGAATTGTCAATTTAAAAGTCAATTTTGAAAAATTATAGGACCTGAAGACAATGTAACAAATCAATTATATTTTCAGATTTTAACTCACTTTTAAAATAGTTTTTAAAGACATAACTTATAATAGAATAAAATTAGCAAGTACCCTGGAATAAATCCAATGAATATTATAGAGGTCCTCTGCAGAGAAAAACTATAAACATGCAGGGAGAAACAAGAGAATATCTAAATAAAATGAGGGAACTTCCTTCAAATGAAGAGGGCAAATGGGAGATCATCTTGCCTCAGTTAGAATGACTATCATCAAAAAGATAAAAACAGTAAGTGCTGGCAAGGATGAAGAGCAAGAAGAACTCTTACACAATTTGATAGGAATGCAAGTTAGCAGAGCCATAACAGGAAATATTTTGGAAAAAATCTTCAAAACACTAAAAACAGAACTACCATGTGAATGAACAATTTCACTACTGAGTGTGTGTATTTATCTCCAAAGGAAATGAAATCATTAACCAAAAAGATACTTGCATTCCCATATGTATTGTAATACTATTCATCGAAGCTAAAATATGGACTCAACTTAGATGCCCATCAGGAGATGAATGGATAAAGAAAATGTTTATTCCTATATGTATATTATTTAGCCATATTATTTAGTATTATTTAGTCATAAAAATAATGAAATCTTGTCATCTGCAGCAACATGTGTGGAACTTAAGGGATATAAGCCAGACACAGAGAAAAGCCACACACTCTCACTAATATTTGGAAAATAATAAGTCAATTTTGTGGAAGAATGGAATGGAATAGTGGTCACTGAAGACTGAGAAGTGCAGGGGGAGAGAAGAGGATGGGATGAAAGGCACTAGAACACAAGAGGAATCGGCTCTGGTTTTTTGGTGACACATCAGGATGACTATTTGTTAAAACAACCTATGATATATTTCAAAATGACTAGAACAATAGGAGATTACTAACACATAATGATGATATTTGAAGTGATGGGAAAGCTTATTATCCTTATTTGATTTTTATACATTACACATTGTGTATGTATATCAAATTAATATAATGGACCCCATAAAGATGTATAAACATTATGTCTCCATAAGAAAAAAAAAGAAAAACAATGAGGATATTTCCATATTTTGGGGCTAGAAGCCAAGTACACACACACACACACACACACACACACACACACACACATATTTGTCTATATGTATTTAATCAAAACAAGAGGTTATTTGTGATTCTAAATTTGTTTGGGGATATTTTAAAGATAAAGACTAGCAAAGATTAAGAATATAAAGAAGATATTGTCTAAGTTCTTTTTTTTTTTTTTTTTGGTAGAATGGAAAGTAAAAGGTTTTATTAAAGGATAGAAGAGAAAACTTCTGCCCATAGGAAGAAGGGGACCTGTAAGGCTGAAAGGTAGAATCCCTTGTCTAAGTTCTTAGAACAGAGTGCCAGAGGCTGGGTAACTTAACCACAGAAATGCATTTCAATGGTTCTGGAGGTTAGAAGTCCAAGATATGGCTCTGACAGATTTAGCATCTGGTGAGGGCTCACTTCCTGGTTTACAGATGGCCTTACTCTCTCTGTGTTCTCATATGAAGGAAAGGGCAAGAAAACTCCTGGGGCCATTTTATAAAAACACTAGTTTCATTCATGAGGTCTCTAAGACCCAACATTCAAATGCATTACACTGGGAATTACATTTCAGCATATGAATTTGGGAAGATGGGGGAGCAAAAATTTAATCTATAGCAGCTCTGAAGACTTGGTCTACTAGATATCATGGATTAGTATAAAGAGTGTTTAAGATACTGTCATATTAGCCTAAGTTTTGACAAACTGAAAAATTATATTAAAATAGGCAATCTGGAAATCTCTGTGTATACAGGAAGTTTATCTATTATTAAGTTGAGATTTGAAGTAAATGCTCAAAGAAAAATCTTTTTTTTTTTTTTTTTTTTTTTGCAGGGTAGGGTACTGGAGATTGAACTCATGGGCACACAACCACTGAGCCACATTCCCATCCCTATTTTGTAATTTTTATTTAGATATAGGATCTCATTGTGTTGCTTAGTGCCTCAATTTTGCTGAGGCTGGCTTTGAACTTGCAATCATCCTGCCTCAGTCTCCTGAGCGACTGGGATTACAGGCCTGAGCCTCCGACCGGGAGATCTTTTCTATAAATGATAGTTGTATAACAATATGTGCGCATGGAAAAAAAAGAAAATATCATCCTTAATAGGTGCTATACAGAAAAAAGGTACAAGTTGACTGTTATCTAAATGATAACACAAAAAAAAGTTTCTGCAGAGAAATATAGAAGAAATATTCTTGATTTTAGTATGCGTAAGATTACTTAATTTTACTGGGTATAAAAACACTACCTATAAAGGAAAAGATTAATAAATTAGACTTCATTAAAATTAGATAGTTTTGTTCACTAAAGAACACAACTAAATTGAGTAAGAATGAAAGAGAAAGGGAAAAAAAGTGTCATATGTATAACCAATGAAGAAATTGTATGTAGAATATACAAAGAATTTCCATAGATCAATAAGAAAAGGCATTTTTGCTTTTTAAAATAGGCCAAATACTTTGCAGATTCTTTACAAAACAGAATACCTCAAAGGTCAATAAATACATGAAGAGGTGTTTAATCTCTTTATTAGTAACTTGCATACAAATGAAAAACACAGTGAGATATCAGTACATTCTCATTAGAATAGCTAAATTGAAAAGATTGGTAATTTCATTGTTGGCCAGAATAGGAATCATATAAGAAAGTTCATGCAATTTGGTTTGAATACTACCAAATTAGTATGAGCACTTTGGAACAAAATTTGACATAACTATTTAAGATGTGCTTACACCATAAACTCTAAATCCATTCTTAGAAGTATTCAAAAATACATGCAATAGGAATTTTTGCATATGTACACTAAAACTTGTACAAGAATATTACAATAATTACCTTAAAATTCACAATAATTACTTTTAATATCTCAAAATTGGAATTAAACTTTATGTTCACAGAATAGGGAAATAAACTACTGTGGTAAGTTCATATAATGAAATGGAAAGCATTGAAGAACATTAAAAATGTAGCTAAAGACAAGAAAATTCATAAATCACATGAATATATTGAGCACAGAAGTGAGATACAGAATACCTACTGAATGTTACTATGCATCAAAATCTCAAAAAAACATGGAAGTATACTCTGTTTGTGTCTGGTGAGGTTTAAAGGGGGTTGGTCATGTTCTCTTTCCTGATATGGGAACTGGTTATCTTGCTGTTCTCTGGGTGATAATTTACTGACATGGATCTTTAATAAAAAGTTAAATAACAAGAAATTCAAAACCATTACTATTAAACTGAAATCATTAAACATTCCTTCTTATCAGCCTCAAATGGACCCTAAATGGTGATCATAACTCTATTATTTACATAATAATATTAATAATGTCTATTATTTTCCTAATTGGTCCACTCCAGATTCTCCACAGTTAGTATTTCAAGCTTTTTCCAGTTTCCTTAAACCACCAATCTCAAAGGCCCTCTACTGTGCTTCAAATAATAAGTAGAAGCCATCGGAGGAAAACACATTCAACTCTTTTGTCACCAAAGACACAAAACTTACTTGTGGAAGTTAATTATTACTTGATGTTAATTATTTTCAGAAGACAGGTTTATTAGTAAGAATTAAATTCAGCTTAGAGTGATAAAACCCCCAAATAACAGTACCTTAAGGAAGATTAAACTTCATCTTCTTGTCTCAAAACAATATCCATTAATAAGGGCTCACAAGATGTTCTGCTCATTGAAAACTCAGAGAGGCAGAAAGTGGCCCTTGTCCTCACTGTGCAATATGGTCAAATATATATTTGAGACAGCAGAATAGGTGAAAGGAGAGGACAAAGGACAAACATGAAGATAAGCAGAGGATCTTTCTTCTGATTTTCTATAGTGTATGCCTATGCTGTTAATATATTATTCACCCAGATTGTCCTTATGTGTCAATTCAGATTGATTTTAAGAGAATGTCTATGAAGTGCAGCCAGTTCCAACATAACCAATGCGTCGTAATATGGAATGGGCCAACAAAAATTCACTAAAATTTGTTTCACTAAGGTGACTAAAAACTTGCTTTCAAAATAAAATGAAAAATGTTTCACACCTTATCTAATTTGTTCTTTCTCAATATAATTTAACATTTTAAATTTATTAGTTCTAATCTCTTATACATGACAGTGTAACTGATTCATTGTATACAAATGGAGCAGAACTTTTCACTTCTCTGGTTGTGTGTGAAGTAGAGGCACACCATTTGTGCAATCATACATGTACTGATGTCCATCTCATTCCACCTTCTTTCCTACTCCCATGCCCCTGCTTCTTCTCCTTTCCCCATCCAAACTTCCTTCACTTATCCCATGCACCCCCCCACCAGCCATATGGATTAGAATCCACTTATCAGAGAAACATTCAGCCCCTGATTTTTTAGGATTGGTTTACTTCGCTTACCATGATATTCTCCAGTTCCATCCGTTTACCTGAAAATGCCATGATTTTATTCTCTTTTAATGCTGAGTAATATTCCATTGTGTATAGGTACCACAGTTTCTTTTTCCATTCATCTATTGAAGGGCATTTAGGTTGCTTCCACAGTTTAGCAACTGTGAATTATGCTGCTATAAACCTGGAAGTGGCTGTATTACTATAGTATGCAGTTTTTAAGTCTTTAAGGTGTAGACTGAGGAGGGGGATAGCTGGGTAAAATGGTGGTTCCATTCCAAGTTTTCTTAGGAATCTCCATACTGCTTTCTAGATTGGTTGCACCAATTTGCAGTCCCAGCAGCAATGTGTGAGTGTGCCTTTTCTCCCACATCTTTGCCAACACTTATTGTTGCTTGTATTATTGATAATTACCATTCTGACTAGTGTGAGATGAAATTTTAGAGTAGTTTTGGTTTGCATTTCTCTAATTACTAGAGATGTTGAACAGTTTTTCGTATATTTGGTAATCGATTGTATTTCTTCTTCTGAGAAGTGTCTGTTGAGCTTCTTAGCCATTTATTGATTTGGTTGTTAGTTTTTTGGTATTATGTTTTTTGAGTTCTTTATATATCCTGGAGATTAGTGCTCTATCTGATATTCATGTGGCAAAAGTTTGCTCCCCAAATGTAGGCTCTCTCCTTACCTCATTGATTTTTTTTTTTTTTTTTGCTAAGAAGAGCTCTTTAGTTTGAACCGATCCCATTTATTGATTCCTGATTTTATTTCTTGTACTTTAGAAGTCTTGTTAAGGAAGTTGGGTTCTAATCCAACATGATGAAGATTTGGGTCTACTTTTTACTCTATTAGGCACAATGTTTCTGGTATAATTCCTAGTCCTTGATCCACTTTCAGTTGATATTTTTGTACATGGTGAGAGATAGAGATTTAGTTTCCTTTTGCTGCATATGGATTTCCAATTCTCCCAGCAACATTTATCGAAGAGGCTCTTTTCTCCAATGTATGTATTCAGTGGCTTTGTCTATTATAAGATAACTATATTTATGTGGGTTTGTTTCTGTGTCTTTTATTCTGTACCATTGGTCTACATTCCTATTTTGGTGCCAATAAAATGCTGTTTTTGTTACTATAACTTTGTATTATAGTTTAAGGTCTGGTATTGTGATGCTTCCTGCTTTACTCTTCTTGCTAAGGATTGCTTTGGTTATTCTGGTTCTCTTAGTTTCCAAATAAATTTCATGATTGCTTTTTCTATTTCTATTAGAAATGATGATGGAATTTTAATTGGAATCACATTGAATCTGTGTAGTATTTTGGATAGTATGGTCATTTTGACAATATTAGTTCTGCCTATCCAAGAGCATGGGAGATCTTTCCATCTTCTAAGGTCTTCTTCAATTTCTTTCTTTAGTGGTCTGTAGTTTTCATTGTAGAGGTCTTTAACCACTTTTGTTGATTCCCAAGTTTTCTTTTTGTTGTTGTTTGTTTGTTTGTTTGTTTTTTGAGGCTATTGTGAATGGGATAGTTTTCTTCATTTCCCTTTCTGAGGATTCATCACTGATGTTTAGAAATGCATTTGATTTTGGGGTATTGATTTTATATCCTGCTACTTTGCTGAATTAATTTATTAATTCTAGAAGTTTTTTTTTTTGGATCCTCTAAGTATACAATCATGTCACCAGCAAATAATGATAACTTAAATTCTTCTTTTCCTACTTTTATCCCTTCAATTTCTTTCATCTGTCTAATTGCTCTGGCTAGAGTTGCAAGGACTGTGTGTAATAGAAATTGTGAAAAAGGGCATCCCTGTCTCATTCCAGTTTTTAGAGGGAATGCTTCCAATTTTTCTCCATTTAGAATGATGTTGGCCTTGGGTTTAGTATAGATAGCTTTTACAATGTTGAAATATTTTTCTACTATCCCTAGTTTTTCTAGTGTTTTGAACATGAAAGGGTGTTGTATTTTGTCAAATGGTTTCTTTGCATCAGTTGATATAATGATATGATTCTTATCTTTAAGTCTATTGATGTGATGGTTTACATTTATTGATATACATATGTAGAACCAACCTTGCATCCTGGAATGAGCCCCCTTGATCATGGTGCACTATTTAATAAATATGTTTTTGTGTTCAATTTGCCAAAATTTTATTGAGAATTTTTGCATCTAGGTTCATCAGGGATAATGGCCTGAGATTTTCTTTCTTTGATGTGTCTCTGTATGGTTTTTCTATTTCATGGAGTAATTTGAGGAGATTTGGTATTAATTCTTTGTAGGTCTTGTAGAACCCAGCTGAGAATCTGTCTAGTCCTGAGCTTTTCTTGGTAGACTCTTGATGGTGTCTACTGTTTCCTTGCTTGAAATTGATCTGTTTAAGTTGTGTGTGTCTTCCTGGTTCAGTTTGAGTCAGTCATATGCCTCTACAAATTTGTCAGTGTCTTCGATATTTTCTATTTTATTGGAGTATAAATTTTCAAAATAGTTTCTAATTATCTTCTGTATTTCAGTAGTGTCTGTCATGATAGTTCCTTTTTTCATCAGAGATTTTAGTAATTTGAGTTTTCTCTCTCTTTTTCATTATGGTGACTAAGGTTTTGTTAATTTTATTTATTTTTTCAAATAATGAGTTTTTGTTTGGTCAATTATTTGAATTGTTTCTTTTGTTTCAATTTTGTTGATTTCAGCCCTAATTTTAGTTACTTCCTGTCTTCTGTTTTTTTTTGCTGTTTATTTGTTCCTTTTTTTAACGGTTTTGAGATGTAAGGTCAGGTTGTTTATTTGTTGACTTTTTCTTCTTTTAATGAATGAGCTTAATGCAATGAATTTTTCTCTTAGTATTGCCTTCATAGTGTTCAGAGATTTTGATATGTTATATCAGGGTGCTCATTTACCTCTAAGAATTTTTTTTTATCTCCTCCTTGATGTCTTCTGTTATCCATGTGCCATTCAGTAGCATATTATTTAGTCTCCAGGTGTTGGAGTAGCTTCTATTTTTTATTTTATCATTGATTTCTAATTTCATTTCATTATGGTCAGATAGAATGCAGGGGAATATCTCTATGTTGTTTTTTGTTTTTTTTTTTTTGTATTTGCTCATACTTGCGTTGTGGCATAACATATGATCTATTTTGGAGAAGGATCCATGTGCTTCTGAGAAAAGTATTCTCTTGTTGATGGATGGAATATTCTGTATATGTCTGTTAAGTCTAAATTGTTGATTGTTTTATTGAGTTATATAATTTCTTGGTTTATTTTTTTGTTTGGAAGATCTATCCAGTGGTGAGAAAGGTGAGTTTGAGACACCCAGTATTACTGTGTTATGGTCTATTTGATTCTCAAAGTTGAGAAGGGTTTATTTAATATACATGGATGACCCATTGTTTGGGTCATAGATATTTATGATTGTTATGTCTTGTTGATGTATGATTCCCTTAAGTAGTGTGAAATAATCTTCTTTATCCCTTTTTACTAATTTTGTTTTGAAGTTTACTTTTTCTGATATGAGGATGGAAACCCCTGATTGTTTATGCAGTCCATGTGATTGATACTTTTTACCCATCCTTTCAACTTCAGTCTGTGGATATCTTTTCCTGTAAGATGAGTCTCTTGAAGAAAGCATATTGTTGGGTCTTTTTTTTTTAAATGCAATCTGCCAGTATATGTCTTTTAATTGATGAGTTTAGGCCACTGACATTCAGGGTTTGTATTCCTGGTCATTTTGGTTTAATTTTGGTTTTTACCTTGACTTGGTTTTTCCTTTGATTGGCCTTTCTTTTAGTGTAGTTCCTCCCCTTTTATTGTTGTTTTTCATTTCCTCCTCTTGGAATATTTTGCCAAGAATGTTCTACTGCAGGCTGCCTTGCTGCAAATTATTTTAACTTTTGTTTCCCATGGAAGGTTTATATTTTGTCATTAAATATGAAGCTTAATTTTGCTGGATATAAAATTCTTGGTTGGCATCCATTTTCTTTCAGAGTTTGGTATATGCTGTTCCAGGATCTCCTGGCTTTGAGGGTCTGGGTTGAAAAATCTATTGAGATCCAAATTGGTCTTCCCCTATATGAAATCTGATTCCTCTCTCTTGTGGCTTTAAAATTCTATCTTTATTTTGTATGCTAGGCATTTTTATTATAATGTGTCTTGGTGTAGATCTGTTGTAATTTTGTACATTTGGTGTCCTGTAAACCTCTTATATTTGATTTTCCAATTCATTATTCATGCTTGGGAAATTTTCTGATATTATTTCAATGAAGAGATTGTGCATTCCATTAGTTTGGATCTTTGTGCCTTCCTCTATCCCAATAAATCTTAGATTTGGTCTTTTGATGTTATCTAATAATTCTTGTATATTCTGTTCATGGTTTCTTACCATGTTCACTGTGTGATCAACTTTATTTTCAAGATTGTATATTTTGATTTCATTGTCTGAGGTTCTGTCTTCAAATTATCTAGTCTTTGGGTGATGCTTTCTATTGAGTTTTTTATTTTGATTATTGTTTGCCTCATTTTAAGGATTTCTGATTTTTTTTTTCAGAATCTGTATCTCTTTCTTGAAGTAATCTTTTGCTACCTCTATTAGCTCTCTTATCTCTTTGTTGGTGTGATCAAGCCTGTACTTGCTTTCTTATCTCTTTTTTGGAATGATCATTATTTGCCTGTATCTGCTTACTTAGGTCATTGTTTAAACAGATCATTTTAATTATGTATATTATGAACTCCTTCTCTGACATTTCATGTACTGCGCTATTGATAGATTCTATTGTTGTAGTATCTTGGTTTGTTTGGGGAACTTTCCTCCCTTGTTTTTTCATTGTCTGTCTTCCTCTCTTTGCAGTACAGATCTTAGGTATTGCAGCTTCTGCCCTATAGTCTTGTAGTGTCCCTGCAGGTTACCAATACCTCACTTTTATGGGGAATATCAATGTTTACAGCACCCAATGTGGCCAATATGAAGCCATAAATCAATTAGCTTCTATTTTGACATTTACAGTTTTGTCACTATAAACATAAATGATGAGTTTGGTTATCTTCTACCATATAGCCAGTAGGTTTGCATAATGATTTATAGTTTCTAATGGTAGACAGGGATGGAGGGTAGGGGATGGGGGGGAGGGTAGGCTGTGATGTTATGAGCTAAGATCTGAAATTATAGAGATATTAGATTATAGGACTAGTGAAAGGGTAATCAAAAGAAGTTGGCTGTTAGCATGAGAAGGTCAATCCCATGCATGGCTTCCTGTTACCTCTGCAACAGGATGGTGTCTGTTAGCACACCTAGTAGAGATACCTCTGGTGCAACCAGGCCCTCAGGGATCTTGGTGATGGTTTTCCAGTTCCTGGTTGTTGTCCTAGATGAAAGCAGCCATGTCCCTAGTTGATGGTGGCAGTAGCATCAAGCCTGCAGGTTCCTTGATGTTGGGCTTCTAGGTCCCTGTCAGTGTCCCAAGTTGGAAGCTGCCTCAGCTAAAGATGATGGAGGCAGCAGGGGAGGTAACCCAAGATGGTGGTGGAGGTGTACCAAGATGGAGGCAACCGCTTTCAGAGATGGGGCTGGAAGGATGGGCTGTATGATGACATTGGATATCCTATTCCGATGTCACAGTGTGGTGTGCAATGCTTCAATGGGCAGCTGCCTCCTCACCCTGTCAGTTGTCTCATGGTGGAGATTACTGCCTTGGGCAGGGCTATGGTGGTAGCTGCAATGTCCCAAAATGAAGGCGGTTTGGGTGGACCTCTCAGGGGCAACGAATATAATTTAACTTTGATGGCCATTTCATTCTTCTCAAACTGTCTTTCTCTTCCTCTCCTAACATCATATTCTTCCAGTCATTTTTTCCTCTATTTCTTTGGCTGTTCTCAGTACTCTTTTTGAAATTCCTTTTTTTTTTTTTTTTTTTTTAATGTGCTCCTTGCAGGGATAGTATAAAGAACTCTCCTGTGCAACTTTACCTACTTGAATTTCTATTACATTGCTAGTAGCTTCCAGGCCCACATCTTAAATACAAACCTGTCTCCAGATTTCTAGGATAAGTTGAGTATTGAAAACACCTACTTGGATAACTCCAAGGCACACCAAATTCAACATATACAGGATTTGTCTTGTGATCTTCTCTTCAAATTTGCACTTATTTTGCTTTTTGTAATTCAGCGATAGCCAAGTTATTGTAAATTATTCTGCAATTAAGAGAGCCTTTTCTCTCTGCAGTAATAAAGGTCTTTCAAAGCTACATATCAGGTTTTATAACTTTATCAACATTGTTATTAGAATAATTGTTTCATTGGCTAATGGGTCTTTCATGACCAGATTCCTTTCTACCTCATTATCCTTATTTCTTGCATTGACACATTTAATTTTATATTCCTTTTCTACTTCTGGCAAAAAAACTATGCTTTGTCACTACACAGGGTGTTTTCTATCCCTGAATAATAACTATGTTCTTATTCTTCCCATTTCTAGTTTTTAATCTGGATTAATTTGAATCAACATAAAGATGACACTTTAATATTTCTTCAGGTAACTCTCCCTGGCCCTTATGTTAACTATACCTGTTCTATCCTGTATTTTTCTAGTATAACAGAATATTTTGTCTTTGCTGATTAACTTTCTTTCAAGACATTCCACTGCTTTGTTAGTGTAGAATTTAAGTTATCTTGCTCTCTCTGTATTTTTTTCAGTGCTTAGCTTTGTGTCTGTTTTAAACAGTTGTCTCTCTGATGAGCTTGTGAATACAACTCAATAAAAAATGAACATCTAGAAAATAGATATACTTTTGCTCAATGTTTGACTGCTACTGAGGTTAAAAAAACATACTGATTATTTAATAATGAAACTGGTCCAAATCTATTATTCTTGCTTCAAGAGATTTTAGAATATGTTCCATTCTCAGGATCAAAAAGACATGAAGAGATAAAGGCATAAAGATCACTTAATTGAAAAAGGATGGTATTTGCATCAAATGATGCTTTAACAATTGGGTCTCCATATGTAAAATAAGAAACCTAGACACACAAATTATACCACTTACAAAAATTATCTAAAAAAAAAAAATAGACCTAAATGTCAAATTCAAAACTATGAAACTTTTAGAAGGAAACACAAGAAAAAAATTAGGTGAGTTTGGATTTTATGATGAAATCACCTTGTGAAAAACACGATCCATGAAACAAAATAAATTCTCAGACATTATGAAAATTAACATTTCTTCCCTGTGAAAACATTGATAAGAGAAAGGATAGACAAATTGAACTGGATGAAAATATTTGGATACACCAATTAAATAAAGGACTTGTATCCAGACTATATAGATAACTTTTAAATTTCAATAATAAGGAAACAACAAAATTAGAATTTGGATAAGGATTTGAACAGAAATCTCATGCAAAAAAAGGATTTACAGATTACAGATGAGCAAGCATGTGATGAGATACCCAGCATCATTTGTCATGCGGGAAATGCAAACCAAAACAGTAATGAGGCACCACTAAGTTTATTTAAATGACAAATTACAAAACAAACACAAAACCTAACAATATCAATTGCTTGTGAGGAATCAGGGCAGTAGGACCATTCATTCATTCCTTGCTTGTGGAAATACAATATGGTACAGCCACTTTGAACGACAGTATGAAATCTTATTTTACACCTAAATATTGTCTTTATCTAGCTCATTTGAAAAATGTATGACCACACAAAACCAGCATGCAAAAGTGCTAGCAGAAATTTAGTTAATAGTCGCTGGAAACAACAAAGATGTCTTTAAGTAGTCAAAAGATAAACAAAGGGACAGCCATAAAATGGCATATTCTTCAGCAGAAAGAATATTCTATTAATCCACACAACTATATGAATTAATCTAAAATGTGTATCACAACAAGAAAAGTCAGTTTTAAATTCTACTTATTGTATGATTCCATATATATGATTTCCTGTATATATAAGGGGGCTACTGGAAGTTCAAAGTGGGTAGAAGGGATGAGTAAGTGAACATGGGAATTTTTTAGGACAGTAAAACTATCCTTCATGACAATGTAAGGCTGAATACACATAATATAGTTTTAAAAACTCGTAGAATTTTGTTGAATAAAAACTGAAACTTAATATATGTCAATTAAAAAATAAATTAAAATTTTGAGTATCCTATGATCCAAAGCTGAATACAACAAAACAATGCAAATGTATGAAATAACCTTACTGAGTGAGATGAAGGAAAAGGTATTGATAAGTAACTCTGGTAATCCCTAGAGTCTTTAGGATTAAAGGAAAAGGGAAATAGGTATAGGCATTGTTGTCTAGTTGATAAAGTTGTTTCCATGAGATATGAGTTCAACATCCTGAAAGCATTACATGTATACTAAAATTAAACAATTAAATAAGTGTATGTAAAATAGTGGGGAGTTATGGTTTCACCTTGTTGAATTGGGGGAATTACAAAAATTAAGAAGAAAAATTAGGTATGATCCATGTAGTAATAGGCTGTAGTTGGAGATATCTGGTGAATTTATTTTCAAGTTGGTGTAGATATAGCTGGTTACATAGAAAAAAGTATTGACATGCATATGTGTATGTAATGCATACGGGCTAGTATTTAATACTTAAATATCCTTGCTTTGCAGCTGAGAATGCCTACATACAAAATCAACACAGTCACAATGAGCATATCTGCTTCTCAAAACTTAGTTCCTAATGACACTTTCTAATAAAGGAACCAGAGATCCTTGGGGAGATTCTAGGATTAAAAAAAGAAATACATGGATGAGCCTGGAGCTTCTCTCAGTACCATAAAATAAAGAGCTACTCAAACAGTAACAAATAGTAATAGGCACATGTCAAAGTGATACAAGAGCAAATTGAAAGAATCTCCATCATCAAAGCTGGAATAATTAAACAAAAATTAAGTAGTATTTTATTATAAAATAAATCATAAAATAATTACATCTAATTCCAAACTTATATGGACCCCTGAGATGGTGTGAGGGGAATGGCTTTTTATTCTGGGGCCTGCTTCCCTGAAACTCACAATCTTGAGTTTATTCATGAGAAAATCATCTGGTAAATATCACTTGTAAAAACATTTCATAGTTCCCAGGCAAGTAGTACTCAAAATTGTCAAGGCTATCAAAAACAAGTCAGAAATTGTCAGTCAAGAGGAAGATAAGGAAATATGATACTAAATATACTGTGGTATACTGGAACAGAAACAAAACATTACGTAAAACCAGGGAAACTGAGTAAAATGTAGATTTCAGTTAGCAATAATTTATCAACATTTATCTATTAATTGTAACAAAAGAGCCATGCTAATGTAGGAAGTTGTTAATAAATGTGGAAACTGAGTGTGGCATATATGGAATTCTTTGTATTAACTTTGTAGTTTTCTCTTTTTTTTGTAAATCTTATTTTTTTTCTGAAATGAAAAGTTTGTTTAAAAATATATGAAAGGTGACATAAGCAAGATGGTGGAATAGAAGTTTCCAATACTTGTCATTTCAAAGTAACATCAATTTGAACAACCATCTGTGCATGAAATACCTTTACAAGAGCAAAGGAATCCATGTGAGAGATTTTATAGCACCTTGGAAAAGCAGAGAAATAAGAAAAGACACATTAAAGAGGGTAGGAAGCACAGTTTCACAGTATTCACATCAACCTCTCCCTCAACACCATGGGAAACACATAGAGAGATGGAAAAAGGATAGAAAAGAGAGCTCCTGATTTCACTCTACCAGGTCTACCCCAGTGACCAGGCCAGATTCCAGTACCAGGTCGACCCAGTGACCAGGCTAGCACTGATGGATTCCAGTTCCCTATCAGACCCATTGTATCAGGACTTGAGCTGGCTCCCATAGATTTAGAACTTAGGTCCATCCCCACAGATTCAGGCTCTAGGACTTCCCCAGCACCAGGTGCCCCAACGTACCAGGCTTTAAGCTTAACCTGCATGCTGCTTGTCTACAGTGTCATGCTCAAGGACTGCCCCACCTCTAGCATAGGTCTCAAATCCAGCCCACAGACCCAGGGTTTAGGCTCAGCCCCACAAATCCCCAGTACAGGACTTTTCTTTAGAACCAGATACCAGATATACTCTAGTGGACTCTAACACCAGAATAAGACCTGACAGACCCAGACTCCAGGCTTGTGCCACAAGCCAGGACAACAGTAAATTTACCCACAGATCCCACTGGGCAGTCTGATGAGGGTCTCTGGAGATACCCACTGCTGAACACTGAAAATAGTAGCTATTTCTGCACAGACAGTAGCATAGGGCTACTCAAGGATATAGAATGATCAGAGAAGTATGCCACTCAAAAAACAAAGTGAAACACCAGTAACTGACTTAAAGACATGGAGATCTACAAACTGCTTGACAAAGAATTGAAAATCATAGTCTTAAACTCAGTGAGCTCTAAGAGAATACAGATGAACAATAAAACTGGTGTCAAGATAAGTAAACTATGAACAAAATTAGAAGTACAACCAAGACATAGACACTATAAAAAATTTATGGAACTGAAGAACACAATGACTGAACTGAAAAATTACAGTTTTAACAAAGCAAGTAAGACCCTTAACAAAAGTTTTAACAAAACAAGTATGAATATGTTACTTCAAAGATAGGTCATTTGAATTTGCCCATTCAGAAGAACAAAATGAATGAAGAATATAAAGGATTGAAGAAATCAGATGGTCCTTATGGGACTCTATCAAGTGAACCAAAGCTCATAATGAAAATCTCATAAGGAGCAGGGAATGAGGTGAAAAGCTTATTTTAAAACAATGGCATTAGATTTTAAACATGTGCAGAGAAAAGTGAACATCCAGGTCCGTAATGACAAAATAATTCATCTCTTAAACTAAAAATATCTTTACTGAGACACATTAAAATGAAAGTTATCAAAAGCCAAAGGAAATGAGAAATTTCAAAAGCAGCAAAAGTGACTTGCTCTATCCAAGGATACACTCACTTCCCTGCCCTGTAACTTTCAGTGGATTTCTCTGTAGAAATTTTGCATGTAAAGACAGAGTTGAATGATATGTTAAAAATACTGAAAAAGATAAAAAAAAAAAAAAACAGCAAGCAAGCAACCAAACAAACCTTGTCAACCAAGAACACTATTCTTAGCAGAGCAAGTATAATTCAACATACGCTAATCAGCAAATGCGAAAGACTACATTAATAGAATAAAGGAAAAGACCATATAATCATTTCAATACATAAAAAAGAAGCATTTGAAAAAATTCAATATCTTTTCATGATAAAAGCTCTCAACAAATTAGGTTTAGAAGGAATGCATATCAATATAATGGAGGCCATATATGATATGCCCATCACTAACATCATATTCAATGATAAAAAGGTGAAAAGTTTCCTTAAAGATCTGGAAAAGACCAAGGGTGCTCCAGCCACTACATCTTTTCAGTTTAGTACTAGAAGTCCAGCCAGAGTAAATGAGCAATGGAAATAAAGGCACTTAAACTGGAAAGGAAGAAGTAAAGTGGTCTGTTTACAGATGACATGCTCTTACATATACAAACCCCTAATGACGCCATTGAACAAACTAACAAAAACCTATTAGGACTAATAAATAATTCAATAAAGTTTCTAGATAAAAGGTCAATATACAAAAATTACTCCTGTTTCTATGTATGACAAACTGTGAAAAAATGTTTAAAAATTCCATTTATAAAAGTATCAAAAACAATAAGATATTGATGGGTAAATTTAACCAAGAAAGTAAAAGATTTCTACACTGAAAACCATAAACTATTGATGAAAGATACTAGAAAAAACAAATAAATGGAAATATATACATGTTCATGAATTAGAATAATTAGTATTTTTAAAATGACCATACTACCCAGTGCAACCCACAAATTCAATAGAATCCTCATCAGAATTCCAATGACTTTTTTTTCACAAAAAATTGGAAATTCATATAGAACCACAGAAGACTCCAAGTAGCAAAAACAATCTTTAGTCAGAAGAAAAAGTTTGAGGAATTATAGCACTGATTTAAAAAAAAAGCAGTTATTATCAAAGCAGTGTGATACTAAATGATACTTGCATTAAAAACATGTATATCTACATCTGTATTTAATGCAAGTATTTATTGCAAATTTTTATAATTATATATATTTAATGTGAATATTATATATGTATATATATACATATATATATATATGTGTGTGTGTGTGTATATATATATATATATATATATATATATATATATATATCAGTAATAGAATAGAAAACCTAGAAATAAATTCTTGAATTTACTGTCAATTCATCTTCAATAAATGTGCCAAGAATTCATGATGGAGAAAGGAGATTTTATTCAATAAATGGTACTGGGCAAATTGGATACACATCTCCAAAAGAGTGAATGTAATATATATTATAATATATTCTATTTCCTCAAATTCTCAATGAGAAATTGATATTAATATAATTCACCTTATCTCATCTCCTTAACTTTTGGATTTATTATCCTTTGGGTTTTAAGTCAGTTATATAAAAATTTATTTTTGTGTATATTTAACTTGGAGAGATTTTTAAATTGTTTCTATGGTGGGGTGTATAGCACTATAAAATTCAATATTGGATCTGCTTTAACGGTTATAGAATGATTTGAACATGTAAGCAATTTAGATGTTTTGAAAGAATTACAATTTCAATGGTTTTCACAGAGACTTAACAATGGAGAGGCACTACATAATCTTCTTATATTTGCCTTTGTTTTTCTTGCAGCAACTTCCATGGTCTTGCCATTGGTATTTTAGAAATACTTTAATTGTGTTGAGGAATGTGTGGGTGTACTGGGAGTTTTATAGTGCAACAGGGAAAAGTTTTTTAAAAAATCAAAAGATTCTACTTGTATTTCACTATTTTTTTGAATAAGTGAGTTTCTAGTTTGGGCTTTCACTGACATTGTGCTTTTATTATTTTAATATAGAAATATGGTACAAATACTGGGGTTATAAAAATTGTATGGCTTAAACATGTTTAATGGATTCTTCATAAATTTGTCACATTATTGGGGAGAGATTTGGGATTCTGTAATTTTTTACTATATATCTGATGATTTTAGAGAGTACTAAGTACAATGAGAAACACGAATATGTAATAGAGAATTTGACAAATTGAATAGAGATTAGGCAATAGTAAATGTATTCTAAATTATCTAAAAGCAAATGGTTATAGTATAAAGTATTTATTTAAATACAAAATTATAAAATTATATGTGTGTATGAGAATAAGACTACTACTTGTTAAAATGCATGTAAGTTTTTGAAGCAGTACTTTTCAGAAAGGAAAAATTTCTGATCTTTAATGCTTTTCTTACTATTCAAGAAGTTCAAAAACTGAGTAGGTTATATACTCATATCTAAAAATTCTCACAAATAAAACTTCATGAAAGTGGACGAAGGGATGGAATCTTAAAGGGAAGATGGTTAAATTAGAAAGAAAACAGAATTGATAAGCATATTAAAGTCCCAGGTCCTTTTATTTGTTTAGTTTAACATTTTTAATAATAAAATGCTAAAACATCACAGAAAACCCCATAAAATTATAGGAAAAGAAATAACAAGTTTCTCAACCACACATGACACATTTTACCATATTTATTTCAATTCTCTTCATTTAATTTTTCAAGAAATTTTACAGAGTTAAAATCTCCTATGCCCTTGTCCTTTTTCTGTTTCTGCCTTTTATTAGCTAATATCCAAGGTAATAATTTTATTTATTTAACATTTTTTCTATCTATACATGTACCTATAATATACATTTTGTTAGTTTAAAACAATTATGAATAAAATTTAAATACAAAAAATTAAACATTATCACCTCTAACATATATTTCTCCTCTTGCTTTTTCATCTTAAACCCCTTACTATATAAAAATAGAAAAGAGAATAAATATGAATGTTAACTCTTTGGATATAATTAGCTTGAATGGATATTAATTGTTTGATGAGTTATATTTTTTAAAGTTTAATAGTGATTCTGTTTGGCTATTTATGCTTAATGGTGAATCATTTAAGTTTTGCTAATATACCTTTTAATTCATTACAATAGAATTTATTCTTTCACAAAAATGTATATGTATACATATTCATATGTTTGAAAATAAAATGTACAAAGTTATGCATAAAAGAGAATATCCTAACTGAGAAATTTTACAAAATTATGGATTATAAATTAAGAAGAAAATTAATGATTAGTTATACCCTAATGCTTCTTTCCCTCTTTACCTCCTTCCTTCTTCTATTTTTTTTTAACTTTTGCAGCACTGGGGATTGGTCTTGTGCATGCTGAGCAAGCGCAGTACTGCCGAGCACCATCCCCATCCATCCCATTCTTTTGTAGACACTTTGCCTTTGCCATGATAGTTTTAGGTCTGTTATTGAAGTATCAAGAGTCAGCAGGTTTCCATTGTGGAGAATTGAAAAACATGAAAAGCACCCATTTTTTTTCAAGCTAAAGTAATTCTTGTATCAAATAAATCAGATACTCAAATTAATAATGAACTATAAGAATTTAATTACAGAAACTGCTCAGTATTATAATTTTATGAAATTCATTTAATAATCTATTTTTATAATTCAGGTATGGCTTAAGGGATACATTTAAACTTTTCATCAACTAGTTATGAAAATTCTATGTAATATTAATATTTACCTTATCTTTCATGTGTTTATGAAAAACATATCTGAGCAGTGTTTCTTAGAATAAGAGTTGTGTAATACACAATATAATATAAAAATAATGAGCCTTCAATTGATCTCTCTAAAACACAGCCTTTCTGTAAATAGCTGTCCTTTGTTTTTGGTGATAGCAGCAGACTAAAATGGGAGGAGAATGAAAATAAAAATAATTTTTCATAGTTAGACTTGTACTATTGACATGTTGCAGGATAATCTTCCCCTAAACTCTTGTAAAGTTCTTGAACTGCTTGGAAAGGTTTTTATTTGTTATTATTTTTTTTTACTTTTTTCAATTTCATGATGCTTGGGATCAAATTTGGGGATTTGGATGTGATAGGTAAGTGTGCTATCACTGAACGACATCTTTAGTCTGAAAAAGTTTCTGAAAGTACAGTGATATTTTGGTTAGTGATGGCCCAGTCTTGCAAAAGTGATACCATAAGATTTTATTGCCTAGTGCATCATAACTTTATTAGTTTGAGTAAGTCTACTCCATAGTGTTCACACAATAATGAAGCCACAAAATGACACATTTCTCATAGTATATCTATGTTGTTAAGTAATGCATTAGTATACTCACCAATGATAAACCATAAGAAAAAGCAAAACCCTAATATTGTAATGTTATAGAAAAGCTCTAAAACAAAACTTAAAAAAATAAAGAGTAGAGCAACTAAATAATCAAAAAAGAAGGTAAGAAATATGGAAAAAGGAACATAGAACAAATGGAACAATTAGAAAATGAATAGAAAAAGAGTGGACTCAAATTGAATTACATCAGTAATTAAATTAATTTCAAATGGACTAAAAATTCCAATTAGAAGATAAAGATTAACAGAACAGAGACTTAAAAATGAAGGACTGGAGATACAATTCAGTGATAAAGTGCTTGCCTACTATGTACTAGGTCCTGGATTCAATACCTAGCACTGCAAATAAATAAGCAAATAAAAAATAAAAATAAAAATCTACACCTCATATGGGGCACTCTTTGTACATTCCAGGATGTACAAAGAACTTAAAAAATGTAACACCCAAAAGAGCAAATAACCTAATTAATAAATAGGCAACGAGATTGAACACTTTTCAAAAGAAGAAATATGATGGTCAATAAATTCATGAAAAAATATTCAACATCTCTAGCAATTGGAGAAAAGCAAATTAAAACTACACTGAGATTCCATCTCACTCCAGTCAGAATGCAATTATCAAGAATACAAGAAACAATAAATGTTAGTGAAGATGTAGGGGAAAAGGTACGCTCATATATTTCTGATGAGACTACAAATTGGTACGACCACTCTCGAAAGTGGTGTGGAGATTCTTCAAAAACCTAGGAATGGAACCACCATTTGTTCCATCAATCTCTCTAGTATATATCAAAAGGATTTAAAATCAGCATACTACAGTGACACAGCCACATCAATGTTTGTAGCAGCTCGATTCAAAGTAGCTAATCTGTGGAGTCAAACTAGGTGCCCATCAACAGATGAATGCATAAAGAAAATGTGGTTTATATACATAATGAAGTATTACTCAGCCATTAAGAAGGATGATTTTATGACATTTGCCAGTAAATGGATAGGTATGGAGACTGTCATGCTAAGTGAAATATTAGCCAATCTCCAAACGCCAAAGATGGAATGTTTTTGCTGATATATGGAAGCTAACTCACAATAAGGGAAGTTGGTTGGGAAGAGTAGAAATTCAGTGGATTAGATCAAAGGGAATGTAGAGAATGGAGGGAGCGTTAGGAAAAACAAAGACAGTGGAATTAATCTGACATAATTTTCCTGTGTCTATGTATGACTACAACACAGTGACTCCCGCCATTGTGCACATATATAAGAATGGGGTTCTAATTAGAATAAGATAAATTTCGTGCTTGTATAATTATATCAACATGGATTCTGCTGTCATGTATAACTAGAAATAACTAAAAATTTCAAAGGGAAAGATCATTTCACTAAGAAAATAGGAGTGAAACACACTTAAGAAGATTCTCTATATCCTTTCTGTTTAGGGAAATAGAAATTCATGGCCCACGGGGATACCAAGCAATGCAAACTCAGAAGTATTGCCTATGGGAAGGCAAAAAAATTACAGTCATGTTGGAAAATGCCTCAAAATTTCTGATACATGAAATTTAACAAAGAAACACACTAATGACCATATATTCTTATTCTTATTCCTAGGTGCTTATCTAGAGAAAAAAAATACATGTCCTCACCAATGTGCATATAAAAGTGTTTATAGTACTACTATTCATGGTCATTAAAACCTGGACCCAACATAAATAAATGCCCATTAACTACTGAATGAATAATATACTTCCATGCAATGGAACAAACGCAAGTTGCTAGTGACGGAAATCAGATGAGCAACCCCCCATAGGGTAGGAAAAGTGAACTGACCATAAGTCATGAGAATTTTAGAATGTGTAAAAATATATTTTTTTTTTCTGTTGATTATGGTGGTGGTCACACACTTAAAATACTTGTAAAAACTCAGAGGACTGTGCTTCTTAATGTATGCGACATATACCGAAGTAAACCCAATCTTTAAAAAAATCAAAGATAAGTAAATAAAAATTAACATGGGTCAATCATTGTTTAAAACAGGCACAATTTAGATATAAGGAAAGAGTGGATTTAAATTGAATGGATGAGGCCAGGTGTGGTGGCACACAGCCGTCATCCCAGCGGCTCAGGAGGACAAGGCAGGAGGATGGCAAGTTCAAATCAGCTTCAGCAAAAGTAAGGCACTAAGCAACTCAGACAGACCCTGTCTCTAAATAAAACAGGGCTTGGGATGTGGCTCAGTGGTTGAGTGCCCCTGAGTTTAGTCCCCAGTACCCTCCCAATCAATCAATCAATCAATCAATTTGAACGATGAAAAAGACTACGTATCTATTCAATGTGCATTATTCACAGATTCCAAATTTGCCTCCTGGTCAAAATATATTTGTTGGCCCCAAATCAATACTTCAGTCTTTCACTGAAGTGATTCTTTAACCTGTGATGAAAATGCCCTTTTTCCCAGCTAAGTTCAAATAAGTCACATTATACCTTCTTGAATCAGTTCTCATATTGTAAAAAAAAAAAAAAAAAAAAAAATTGCAGTGTAGTTAGTGCCACTTTTTCCCCCCTCACATTTTTATTTTTCTCTTGGAGATTTTTCCATTTAAAATGACTCCTAAGTGTAATATCCAGGTGCTGTCCAGTGTTCCCAAGCAGAAGAAGGCTGCAATGTGCCATATGGAGAAAATACATGGGAGGTAAGCATTGTTCAGGCATGCGTTACAGTACCATTGGCTGTGAGCTCAGTGTTAATGTAGCAACAATGTATATTAAACAAGTTTTTTAAAATAGAAACAAATATAAATCAAGGTTATATATTGAACAACGGATGAAAACGTTGTGATTAGAGGCTCAAAGGAGTCTACCTCTATGTTGCCCTTACCAAACTAATTCAGTATTTGCTAATTCAGCATTGACATCTTACATTAATTCAGTAAATGGATAGCTGCTTTATAGAGCAAACTTCTGTGAATAATGAGAATCAACTGCACCAAGAAAATACTAATCAATAAAATGATGTGGCTATGTTACTACCAGAAAAATCAGACTTTAAGAAGTAGTCCTAGAAATAAACAGGATGATTTTGTAATGATAAAAGTGGTTAAATCATAAAACATAAAATAGACATTTATATGGATTTAATAGTATCAAACATAAAATCAAGTATAGAAGAGAAAAAAGAAGAAATAGATAAATCCATAATCATAGAGATTTTAGCACATTTCCCTCTGTAACAGAATTGCTAATTTCAAATCACAGAAAGATACAGAATATGTGGAAAATACAACTAAATAAGTTGACCTAATTTGCAACTATAGAATACCCCTTCCTATAGCTGTAGCATTCACAGTCTTTTCCAATGCACAGAGTCATGTCTGTCACCAAAATAAATAATACATGCAGCCATGAAGCAAATCTTAAAAAATTCCAAAGGAATGAAATCATGACATGTAATTTTTGATTATAGTAGGATTAAACTAGAAATTGATAACAGATGGATAATTAGAAAGTCTTCAGATAGTTGGAATTTGGTAACCTATAGGTGATCACAATAATGATTTGAAATATTTTTAAATGAAATATTTTTTCAAAAGCAAGGCATATCAGGTTTGTAAGACACAGCTTAAACAATGGTTCAGAGGAAATTTATGGCTCATTTTAAATGAGCATTCGAGAAAATAAGAAAATGCTGAAAACCAGTAATCTGTTTTCATTTTTTACAAGTTAATAAAAACATATTAAATCATGGAAAGAGAATACATTTATAAAAATAAATGAAATCGAAAGGAGACAAACAAGAAAGAAACTCAAGAAGTTAAAACTTGTTATATTTTAAGATTAATAAAATCAATAAATCCATAGCAAGACTTGTGAAGAAATAAAAAGTAAAAAATGCAAATTTCCAAAAGGAATGAAACAGGGATATCTCTATAAAACCTACAGACATTAAACAGATAAAAAGAGGATATTATAAACATCTACTTGCAAATAAATTTGACACAATGGATGAAATAGAAAATGTATTCCTTGAAAACACATTTTATTGAAACCAACATAGCAAGAAATAGAAATTTTGAATAGTACTATTTTATAAATAAATTGATTCTGAAGACACTTTCATGCCCAAATCTCTTCACTGGTAAATTCTCCCCTAGCATTTAAGAAAAAAAGATAATATTAATTTTACACATTTCTCCACAGATGATAGAAGAAAGAACATTTCCATCACATTTTATGAAGCTAACATAATCTTAATACCAATACCTGAGAAGAAAGTAAAATCACAGGATTTTACTTTCAGAAAGAGATGGACAACATGACTGCATGACAAATGTAATTCTGCAACCTGTACACTCAGAAAAATTAGAAATGATATCCCATCTGATCAAATGTATGATGTGTCAAGATCATTGTACTGTCATGTGTAGCTAATTAAAACAAATAAAAAAGAATTGTAATGCATTCCACTGTCATATATAATTAAAAATAAAAGGAAAAAAAAGATATGGACAAAAATTCTATACAAATGGAATAAAATATAAATAGGTCAGTACATTATAATGAACTGTAGATTAATGCAGAAAAAAGGTTGATTTAATTTTCTAGTTGATTGTATTTTGAGAAAGGATAAACTGTATGATTATTCAGTAGATGTACAGAAACCGAGGAATAGAAGAAAATTAAACTGGTCTAATAAGGAAGACTTGCTACCAATGAAGGGTTAAAATAATAATGGAGTTTCCCCATTCTTATCAGCACAGGAACATATTTACTTAAAACTTGATGTTTTGTTCCATACAGATTTTAATATTAATTTTTATTTTTAAATGATTGCATTATAATATTATTTATTTCAATCTTGAAATCATTTGGTGTTTTTCTTCCTAAATTTTAGGCCCAAACTGGTACTCTATTTGCCTGACTTTCATCCTGGTCCTGCCATCAGGAAAATATAAATTAAAACAATAATGAACTATCATCTCATATTCAACAGGGTGATTAAATTAAACAGTGCAAATACAAAGTGCTGGGTATGATGAAGATGATGACAATTCTCATACTGTTGGAAATAGTGTAAAATGGTACAAGTAATTGAACCCAAAACTAAAACTGAATACACACTTGTCCTATGACCCATCTCTTTATAGTCATTTATAGTCATACCCAACAGAAATGAATAAATATATCTGTGAAAAACCTTTCATTATAAGGCTCATAAGCAGCTCTATTTCTCATAGACCCAAATAGTAACCAACCCAAATGTTCATTGTAGAAATGGGGATAAATTATGGTATATTAATATAATGGAATACTGCATAATAAAAAAAGAGCAAACTGCTAGTACACAAAAGAATATGAATGCTTCATACTGCTCTTATAATAAGTGAAAATGTTTAGACATAAACAGCTTAATCATGATCAATTCCATTTATAGGATTTTGGGGTTTATTCAAAATGAATCTATGGTGCTAGATCTCAGTAATGATCAACTCTGCCACAGCAGAAAGTTGATTGGAATGGGAATGAGGAATCTTCTGGGATGCTGGAGATGTATTCTGTCCTGTCTAGAGTTTTAGTTAAATGTTTCAAATTCATGAAATTGTAATTCAGGTTGTATACTTGTGTTAGCTATCTATCTTTGTAACCCGAGATAACCAGTTTAGGTTTATTTTGACTCACAGATTTGGAAGTCCCTGTCTATGATTAGTTGGCCCTGTTACTTTGGCCCTGTGGTGAGACTGCACATCATGGCAGAAGTATGTGGTGAAATGAGCAAAAAGAGTGAGGAGGGGATCCCCCAGTGACCAAAATACCTTCCACTAGGTTCTACATATTTTAGGTTCCACCACCTCCAAAAGCAACATCAGGGTGCGGGGACCAACCTTTTAACTTATGGGCCATGGGGAGTACTCAACATACAAGCCATAGCAATACTTTACCAAAGTAAGCTATGCGTGTTTTGTTTTTCTTAATAATCACACATATTTTCATTTTAAGAAGTTAGAAAAATTTATTGTTTCAAATAGGCCATTATTTAATCTTTTAAGTTAAACTTGTGAATTTTAGAGACTACACTACTGACTGCTATATTCTTATTCTCAATCTGGTTCCAGGATAATTTTGGTAGCTCCTAGACATGAAAACCACTATATAAGTTTGTAAGATTTTTATTCATCTTTCTAATAGTTCATTATAACTTGTAATTCTATAATCCCAGACTTAAAAGTTATAAATATCATGAAAAGATCTATGAAAGTAACGTTTACACTTTCTGGTGCTGATATTCTAAAGCATAATAAAACACATAGAGTTAGACTCTATAACAACACAGCAACAAAAACAACAAAGGGCACAGTTCTATGGAAATTATACCATGTATTTAAGAAAGCATAAACAAAAATAAGGTAGTGGGAATTGAGAATACATTGAAGTTTAGTCTAGTATAGACAAGTACTCTGAAACTTATTTAAAACATGCATATGTCATCATTAATGTTCTGTGACTTAATTATCTTGAAACAACAGATGAAATACTTTAGCTACATACATATAGTTCCACCTGTCCTCAAAAATAATCATCCATTTTCATTTTCCAATTACTTCACAGACAGAAAAGTGCTCAATGACCTGTGTGCTCTCCTAATAAAGGCAAAACAAAAGCAGAAAATTATCCAAGGTTATTATTCCATCAAATGTATTCCATGTCATTACTGATCATAGAAATATATATTAATTTTAACATACCATGTTATGAGATTTCTATTTTTTTCAATGTCAAAATATTCCTTTTACCTGGAGTTTGATAAACTGTTTTGAACAAATACATTTTTAAGTGGCTAAAAATAAGACATTATCAAAGTAACCTTTATTTTCATTTATCTTTCTTCAGCAAACATTGTACAACGGTGTAGCTCTTTTTCTTTAGAACAAATACATTCTTAATAGGCATAGAATATTAAGGAAAATAAAATAGCTAAATATATTTTATCATATTGTATATGACTTTTGAAATCTGTTGGCTATAGTTTTGAATCTACTCATTTGACTTCAAAATGCCTTTCTTATACCATTAACTAAAACATGAATCTCAAAAAAAATAAGTTTCAGGGATTTAATTCTCCTGAATTCCAGTGTTTTCCTAAATGGCATTTTTAAGAACCATCATTTTGATCATTCTACATCTTATACTGTTCCATAAAATGTTTTTATTCTCATGTATCCACATATTTTTTTACTTCAGCAAAAATCTAGTCCTAAGATACATGAAATAATTTTTTTTTGATTTTATTATGAAACACCTCTACATAGGAGTAATACCTTCTTTTCAAAATCCTGCTCTGTGAATACTTATCCCTCAATTTTGTGTTCCTGTTATCCAGCACATCCTATTTCATCCCACCCAAGCTTCCAATCTGTTAACCAAGTCACCTTTCATAGCACACCATGCTAATTATTTTCTTTACTTACCCATCTGATATTCCATGATCTGTAATTAACTGTGCACCAGTATCCCTTAAGCTTTTGTGTGGCTACCACCAAATCTATAAGCTTATGTGTCTCTATGTTTGTAGACTGTTGTCTTCTATTTATTTTATAGATTAATTTTCTATGCTCCCAAATAATTTATGTCTGAATCTAATCTTTCTCACCTACTCTAGGGCTTTGCTACTTAAACCTCACCCTCTTTACTCAATAATAAAATTTTGTTTTCTGTCTCATCACTTTAGGTGGCTTACTAACAAGTTGAATATACCCACTTTAAAAGATTGTTCCCCAGATACCAGTTTTCCATCCAGATCTGCTCTTTCTTTTCTTTTTAAAAAAATATTTATTTTTTAGTTGTAGTTAGATATAGTATCTTTATTTTATTTATTTTTATGTGGTGCTGAGGATCAAACCCAGGGCCTTCCATGTGCTAGGCAAGTGCTCTACCACTGAGTCACAAACCCAGCCCTCTGCTCTTTCTTTTTATTTATTTTTTTCTTGTATTTTATAGAAGCATGCCATAAGTGAGTGGTTTATACTGTCTATCACTACTTCTTCTCGTAATTGTCTCATCATCATAATTAGTAATATTTCCATCCAGTCCTCAGACCATGACCCATTTTTAGTAATTCTCCAAATATTGGTGTTTACAACAAATGAATCAGGTCTAGAACTATATATGATATTAAATTGTCATTTTATTTAGTTTACTTCAATCTAGAGATGTCCCTTGCTCTTTTCTTGATTTTTGTGACCTTGACAAATTTGAAAAATTCAGGTGAGTTATTCTGATGAATGTCCTTTAATTGAATCTGTTGTTTTCAGAAAGTAGATTCAGATTATACATCATTGGTAGGGATATCATAGAAAAGATGTTGTGTTTTTTTTCTTTATAGTTATACATGATAGTAGAATCCATTTTGATATAACAAGCAGCATAGAATATATCTTATTCTCATTAGGAGCTCAGTCTTTTGGATGTACACAATGGTGAGATTCACAGTGTATATAGGAAAGTGATGTCAGATTCATTCCAGTGTCATTCCTTTTCATGTCCCCATTCCCTTCCCTTCATTCCCAAATCCACAGCGATTTTCTCATGGAATTCTGTTGGGTTGATAAATCACTGAGTTCTATTATCTTTTATCACTTGGTAAAAGATGAAGTCTACCTGGTTTTCCCACTGTGCAGTCACTTATTTTCCTCCTTTTACCTACAAAAATGCAGATTTTTTAAGTTAGGTAATTGAAAATACTCTAATATACTCCCCATCAAGATTTCAAGTTCTTCATTCCTTTTTTATATAAACATGAACTCAAAATTCTTATTTTAATGAAATGGGGCATTGTAATTTATTATTATCATCATTAATTTAATTGTCCCTGATGTGGCCAGTAGGAGACCCTTCAAGTTAGTTTTATTGTCTTAATTATCTTGAAATCACATTCCCCATGTTTTCAACACTTCATGACTTCTGGTACAGTATGCTCTGGTCTCATACTTTTATATTTTACCTATCTTAGTCCTGGCATTTTCTGTTTCTCCAAGACACTGATTGCTTTCAGAGAAGAATGATATCTTGGAAATAAGATCTGGGAAGTAGGTATCTTTATTGATGATGGGTTTTTATTGACCCTGCCCACCCCTAGAGATGCATACACATTGTTAGGTACATGCTCGCACATGTGGACATGCAGATTCCTCATAATACACATTTATACCTATGTTAATTTTGCTGTCCATCTTTACATTTTAAATACTGCAAATTTATAAGATATCTAGTTTCAACTCTCTTTTTTATTTTTGTCACATTTTCTCCAGTGGTGGAATCCTGGTTTCCATTATCCTTGATATATTTATTTGATGAACACCCTTGTATATAGCAGATTTTCTGGCACTGAAGTTTCTGACACTATGTGGATGCTTTTCTTCACCAACTAGGGTTCCAACACCCTCTTCTGGGATGCTGTTCGTCATCATTCTTTGCAATACTGCTTTCCTCAATCTAATCAAGATCCAACACCAACTAATTGTAACTTATCTGTGTAAGTATTTAGGTCTTCTGAAACAAATTACCATAAATTAGCTACTTAAAAAAAACCAGAAAATTATTATTTAACAGTTTTGAAGTCTCAAAATATGAAGTCAGGTTTTCATCAGGTGGTTACTCTCTCTGAAGGCTCTAGGAGAGGATTTTCTTTGTCTTTTCCAGCTTTAGGGATTTTTTCTGGTAGTTGTTAATATTTATTGTTCTGTAAGTGAACGGTCTGACACTATGACAAGTACCTAAGGTAATCAACTTATAAAAAGAAAAGGTCTCTTTTAGATCATGTTTTTGGAAGTTTCAGTCCATGATCAATTGGTCCCAAATGTCCAAATGTTTTGGACCTGTGGCAAAAGGGAGCACATCCTGGTGAGACCCTGTGTTGAGCAAAATCACTCATCTCATGGTCAGGAAGCAAAGAGAGAAAGAGGAAGGGATTAGAGCTCCATAATCCCCTTTTAGGGCACACTCCCAATGATCTAGGGACTTCCCACTAGGCTCCACCTCTTGAAGGTCTCACTGTGTCCCAATAGCACTATCCTAGACTTAAAAACAAGCCTTTGGGGAACATTCAAGGTCTAAACTAATGCACCTGGCCTGATTTTTCTATGTGTTTTAAGCCTACTGTTACATTAAAACTGATTTTGTTAAATAACCAATAGGTTCAGACTGTGAAATTCAGTAATTAGTTCTCAGAGTGGATTTTATACAATGTTGTAAAAGCCCTATCATTGGGTGTTGGTTACCACTTCCTTTACTTAGCTTCTATTCCACTGTATCTTACTCAGTATATTTATGAACTCCCAATGGCAAGTATTGCCCCAAATTTTCCTCCCAGTTTTCCTGGTCTACATATATAACTCTTGAACCCAGTCTGGTTTAGCATTTGTCCAGGATTGGAGTTACCTCACCACGAATTTTCATTTTCTGCTATGATTTTGTGTAGACATGAATGAAATGTATGTGCAGTGAAAAAAAGTTCCTTTTATCATGTAATTAAATCTAAAAGACATCAGTGATAACCTTTCCCTCTTTTTTTTTAAACCTTCACAAATAGAGTGTAAGTAAAACCTCCATTTAAAAAGCAGCATGGTAGGTGCTTACTGATAAAACTAAATGCCTTCAGATACAAGTGGCTAGATCAACTCCCCAAGTTTCAATGGTGCAATTCACTTGATGCTGCTGTCCCTTGCTGTCTGCATGCTGTACCACCCAGCACCCATTCTTTAGCCTGAGGGATGCACAAAACTGCTTGTCTACCAGAATTCAGGATTGCTCTGAAGACCAAATGGTTTTGAAATGTGTGAAGGGGAAATAGAAGTATATGGCCATCTTTCTGAAGAATTATAGAGAACAGAGTAATAGAGAAGAATAAATTCCCATTTATTGCATGGTATGAATCTATAATTATTAATGTTACTATCTTATGACATTTTTAATCCTTCACAATAATTCCTGCAGCAGCAAAGAGTTTTAAAGATTTCATGTTCAAAGAAAAATAGATACTAAATTTACATGTCTCAAGAATGTTAATGATGATCCTATAAGTTGTATATAATATATTTTGATATTAACTGATCACAGGAGTTATAGTAATGTTAGTTAAATGAAAATCAGAAGACCCCAAACTTTTGAAATTGTTTACTAAAAGTTATTTTTTTTAAAAATTAGAAATTACTTTTAGAAAACTGATAAAAAGATAATAATAAAACACATCCAGTTGCAGAAAATGAAGATTTTTCAGAAAAATGCCTTTGCTACAATATTCCTGAATAAAGTTAAGAAGCTCATTCAAATGCATGAAAATTGCCAGGAATAATTATTCTTTTTTAGATTTTCTGATAATCAATATTCAGAAAGCTTTAAAAATTCTGTTTTAATATTTCTTAATGTATACTTCTTATAAATAACTTTATTTTGAAAATAATTTCAAATGGAATTTTTTATAAGTACTAATTAAAAGACTTTTATTTAATGTAAGAAATAAATATGATAACTTTAATTATTTTTAGTTACTTCTTTCACTATTAAAAGTGTTTCAATAGGGTAAACAATGTAAGGTTACCTGTCCCCTGGTTTAGTGTGTAGAAATCTTGTTTTACTTGGTTTTGTCTAAGTTCTTTTGTCTAGTGAGTTTTTTCACTGTCACAATTTCAAATACCATCTATGTAGTTGACTCCTATTTCTACAACTCCATCCTCAGTCTTTTCTCTGAATTCCATACTATGTATGTTATCTCCATTTAAATGTCTCACTGGTGCTTCAAACTCAATAAAACCTAAACAGTATTCTTGCTTTCTCTCTCCAATGTGTTCCTCTCCCAGTTTTAATTATATCCCTAAATGTCACCAGTGTTTACATGTTTTTTTATGCTAAAAAACTTGGTATCATCCTTGACTTCTCTCTTCTTTCGTTCTCAACTTTCAATCCATGAAGGAAACATGTTGACTCTGCTTCAAATATATCCCAAAACTGACTTCTTATTTTAGCCTTTGGCTACTATACAATATTAGTTCAAGTTACCATCATCTCTTTTCTTAACTATTGTAATAGCCCACTATTTTGTATGTTTGCCCATCTGTTTTCTAGAAAGGAGAAACAGAGATTCTTTCAAATAAGTCACAACAGGCCGTAACTCATCTTCAGCTTCTCTTCAAGGCTTTATTTGACAATCAGGACCTGACTTTCTAACTCAGCATTCCATAAAGTGCAGTTCATGAACATTGATAGACCCTACACTAAAGTAACACTAAGATTTTTTTCTTTTTCCTTTCACTGTGTTGATATTTGCAATGACAGTGAAATGTAAAAGTTGATAAAACTCTTAACACCTTAGCACAAATCAAGGTCACAAAATACAATTTATACAACAAACTGTACTAGTTGTCATTGTATTTTATGCTCCTTGCACTCACTGGGTAAACAAAAAATTACTTATGAAGGTCTTTGATAAAGAAGTTTAACACTATTATTTACATTAAATTTTAATCCTCAGGTTCAAGTGCTTCTAATATTTCACATTTTAAAAAGGAAAGTATACTTAAAGAATTTCCACTGTACACGAGAAGCATGGTAATTTTCTAAAGGAGAAGAATTTGTTCCATTGTTCATATTTCAAGCTCAACTGGGTGTTTTTCAAGGAGCTATTTTTTTCCTTGAAATAACAACTTACAAACAAACCATAGTTATACACTCTTGGTATTTGGCAGCCATTTAAAAATATAGTTAGGTGACCTTATCACTTTGAGAAAAACCAAGTAGTAAAAATTAAAATTTTGGGAAATCTGTAATATTACAGTGTCCTATTAAAAATTTTGCTGATGAAATTCGTGTTGCTATTAATGAATATAGGAACAAGTGGAAAAACTCAATGAATCAATATTTTCTCAATAACCAATGCAAGCTATTATATATCACACTTAGATAAATTATCTATTCATACTAAATGACAGACCAGTGGATTTTAATATAAAAGAATTGAAAAAGTCAATTGTTCTGGTGGAGATTCCACCTTGCAACTGATACTATTACAGTAAGTTACTACACTTATTGAGTCCAGGTAAAGTAACAAAGGAGAATGTCCTCAATTATCTGAAATCTATTAAAATACCCATCTTTTCTAATTATATATCTGTATGAGCTCAGATTTTCTTCACATAATTCTAATAAACATTAAATTTCAAGAGGCTGGATATAAAAGGACCTGTGAGAAAGAGAACATAGCTGTCTTCCCTCTCATCAGAGATTATAGACTTGAAAAATAAATAATGACAGTTGTCTATTTGTGCTGCTATAACACAGTACCTGAGACTGGGTGATTTATAAAGACCAGAAATTTATTTGTTCACAATTCTGAGGATTCCAATATCAAGGAGACAGCAGGTTCAGTTGTCTGGTGAATGTAGCTCTATGGCTTGAATGCCAAGATCCATAGATGAGAGGACTCTGTATTTTCACATGGCATATGTGTAAAAGGGGATGAAGTCCCTCTATTAAGATTGCTTAAACTGGCATCTAATCCCATTCATGAGGAAGCAGCGTTTCTGGCAGAATCCGCTCCTCGAGGCCCCACCTCTTATTACTACCACATTGACAACACAGAAATTTTGGAGAGGACAATTTCACACCATACCAATATTCTTCTCACTTATTATTTTTATTTTAGAGAATGGCTATTTTTTCATATAAGGTGCTATTTATGTTTCCATATAATATATTAATGTTATTGGAAATAATTCAATAGGTAAGTATTTCATCAGTTTTAATTTCTAATATAGATATGTGTGTGCATATGTATATACATCTATCTATCTATCTATCTATCTATCTATCTATCTATCTATCAGTTATCTATCGATCTAGCTATCTAGATCAATAGAAATAACCCATATAAATAAAAGGTACTTAGGGTCCTCAACTTATTTTAAGAGTATTACAAATTCTGTGGGCAAATCTTTGAGAACTTCTCAATTAATGTTTTGATGTGTTGTCTGGTTCTTAATTTTCTTCAAACATAATTTTCTTTACCTTGCTTTTGAACTTAGTATTTCAACTACCTTGTCTGCTTGTCCCCCATGAATTTAGTTGGCACCTCCATGGATAGACCTCCTCTGATTAGTCCACTCCCAAATCACAGACCCTAAAGTCTTATTAAATATAACATGTGACCAAAGCACTTATTCCTGACAAATAATATTCAGTCTATCTGTGTCTTTGTCTGAAACATATGTGTGCATGTATATGTTCATTATCTGTTTACTACTATATTTTTTGCTAAGAACCATATATGGCATAATGTATGTACCCAATAAATATATTTTGAATGAAGAGATTATGCAGTGGTGTGATCAAAGTGAAGATGTCGGAGCAGAGCTCTTTTTCATCAGCAGCAGCAGGGTGAGGATGCAGTTTCCCAGGTGTTGGGAGTCAGGAGTATGTGAGTCAAGATACTTAATACTAAAGGAAGTAAATAACCAAGCTATGTAGGGAGAAATGAATCTCAAGATTTAAATGAATTTACTGGGGAAGTAATGCATCAAAAAGTGAGAGAGATATGTTACATAATATAAACACAGAGAAGCATAAAAACAGGATAATAGGAAACCAAAGGTTTTACAGTTTTATAAAGAGAAAACAAAACAAAACAGAACAAAAATACACCTCTTTCAGAAATCAAATGAGGAAGAAATGGAAGAGTATTGAGAACACCTCCAAAATTTAAAAAAGAAGAAAATATATAAAAAATATAAAAATTGAGTTTAAAGACATGGAAATAGACAATGATGAAGGAAGTCAATCACCAATATTTTCAGGAAGCCGCCTTTAATCAAGAAATCAAATGAATGTATGGTAAGATAAACCATATTACTAGGATTTCTCCTTTAAGGTTATGTCCAGTTCATGTAGAATAGACAAAAGTTGTGCTAGTGGCAATGGAGATGGCTGTTAGATCAATTCTAAAATGTTAACAAGACAAGCATCCGGAGGATTCTAGAATTTACACATTTTTACCAGTTTATCCATCAGGATATAGTCAAGAGAAAGAAATGACACCAGTTATTTAGCAGATAAAATTTAACATAAAGGGTTTTAATTGTGCGTTAGAGACTGAAGAATAGGGCATTAAGGTACAGGGAAATTATGACTGCAGGAATACTTCCAGCCCTAGGACTGAGGAACAGAGAGGAAAGCTGGAGGTAATTAAAACTTCAGTGCTTGGAAAACCACCCAGCCAGGCTGGCAGGAGGGTCTCTGAGGAGGGACCACGCTAAGTGGTACGGATGCCTCAGAAACTGTAGTGGAACTGGGGTCTAGAGCTCTTGGGAGCTCATCCAGAGGAAGCTCAAACAAGCTTTTTCTGAAGTGTTGGAAGCACAACGAACTGTAATCAACTTCTGCTTCTACAGAACAGCCTCTGCTTTGCGGAAGAAGCCTCACTGGGGAAATACTTCCAGGAAAATGAAGCAGAGTGGAATAGAAAGCAAACAGAACAGAGCAAGACCCTGCCCCTCTCAGCTTTCCAGATTCCTCTAATGCCTGTTGGCAGAGCCTTGCTAAGAGCCAGTGAGCAAAGCAAAACAGAAATGTGGTTTGTAGAATCCCTGCCTAAAGCACACAAAGCAGAGTGGATAGGAGTGGGTTTGAGCTGAGAGACAAACTGGTAGGCCATACTAATTCTACCTCTAGGATATTGATCCAATGAAGACACCTTGGTTATATGCAGGCAGTTAAATAAATAGTGACACAATCATTATCCTAGCAGTATACTAAATATCATAATTATAAATCATTTCTAATAGAATCCTGTATTAAAGACACTATATGATGTACACTTTCTAATTGTATTTTCTGCAAAGTATTTTACTTAGCAATAGGAAGTAATTAGTAAGAAAGTAGCAGTAACAATAATATATAAAACCAAATTCATAATAGTAAAAACTAGTACATTATGATTCTGAAATCTAACACTATTTCACTAAATACTTATTAAAAATCCCTTTCACTTTTTTTGCCAGATATTTTTCCTTTAATTCACTATCTCTTTCAATCCTTATAAAAAAACCTGTTAGGTGACTGATGTTCCAAAATGAGAGTCAACCAGAAAAATTAATTCTCAAGATGACTCAGGTATTTGACTCTAAAATTTTTGTTCCTTATATCTGATACATTTCAGTAGTGTGTGTATGGTATACATCTCAATGTATGCATTAAGCATTAATTTAAAATAAAAAATATATATTTACCATATACACCACAAATCTATAGAAAAAATGTATCACTTGTTATCATTTCTGGTTTTAGAACTATGTTTTATTGAATATATGTCTAGAATAATACTTCTCATTTTTATGTTGTACATGGGAGTATTCTCATTATGTATAAGAACATAATGAGAAGAATACTCCCATGTATTTATACATTTTTCCATGTCATTAAGATGTGATATTTTAAAACTTGCCAAATATCACTTTCCTAAGAATATAGCATGGTTCATTCATTTACTGCCCTTTCTATATTTAGGTTGCTTTGATATATTTGCTACTGTAAATATTTGTTAACAACCCAAATATTTGTGTTCTCCCATAAAATCCTGTTGAAATCCTCTATTCTAAGATAATTGTATTAGGGGATGGAGCCTGAAGGAATTAATTAGCCCATTAGGTGAAACCCTCACAAAGAAGATCAGTGCTCTTATGAAATGCTCAGGACACAGAGGGAAGGTGTACTATATAAACCAGAAGCAGGATCTCAGTAGACACCAAATCTGCTGGTGTCTTAGCCTTGGACTTTCAACCTCCAGAACAGTTGGAAAAAAATTTACTTTGTTTATAAGTCATCCAGTTTATGGCATGTTATTTCTGCAGCCCCAGTGTACTAAGGCAATATTGAAATGAAATTTTTCATTAGTATGTATAAATTATACAGTGTAACAGGCTTCTTTGTGGCATAGTCATACATGCGTATAATAGATTTTGATAATTTCTATCCCCCATTACCCATCTTATCCTCTCCTTTCCTGATACCCCCCCCACACACACTTATGGTCCCCTTTCTCTTCTCTAGTAATATTTCTTCTACTTTCATGTAATATTGCCCCCCAGATTCTAAATATGAAAGAAAACTTGTGGTACCCATTTTTCTGAGTCTAGCTTATTCGACTTAACTTGATGATCTCTTGTTTAATTCATTTTCCTGCAAATAACAATAATTTATTTCTTCTTTGTGGTTTAATACTTCTCCATTGTTTGTACATATGCCACATTTCTTTTATCCTAGATTGATTTCATAACTTAGATTTTGTAAATTGTTCTGCAATAAACATGGAGATTCAGGCATCTCTATAATACACTGATTTTAATTTCTTCAGATATATAATGAGGTGTGGTATATTTGAATCATAAGGTAGTTCTATTTTTTTTTTAGGAATCTCCATATTGATTTCCATGGTGACTGTAGTAATTTACATTCCTACCAACAGTGTATAAAAGTTCTTTCCTTGCATCCTTATCAACATTTATTGTTGTTTGCATTCTTCACCTTTGCCATTTCACTGGGGTGAGATAGAATCTCAATGTAGTTTTGACTTGCATTTCCCCCAATTGGCTAATGATGTTGAACCTTTTTTCACATAATTACTGGACATTTTTACTTCTTTTGAGAAGTGTTCTCTTCCTTCACTCATTTACTAATTGGTTATTTGTGGCGTTTTTTTTTTTTTTTTGGTATTAAGGTTTTTGAGTTTTTAATATTTTCTGGACGTTAGTTCAGTTGAAAGAGTAGCTGGCAAATATTTTGTCCCACTCTGTAGGTGTTTCTTCACTCTGTTAACATTTCCTTTTCTGTGGGGACAAGTGCATGGAGTACTGCATACATGGCATACATTAAGGGCATCTGAGTGGCAAACCTCTACCCCGTGCTAGGCGTGTGAGTGGCAAACCTTACCCCATAGGCACAGCCCTGGGCGTGAGGCCACATGTTTGCAATCCCTGTGCTTGTTCCACAGCCCACTCCTCGATTGGTTGCTGCAGGGACAGTTGGCCAGAAATTGCATTGGTGGCTGCCTGTAATCTGCTTAGCTACTGCCTGAGTTTATATACATGGTAACTGCGCAATAAAATAAGACCTGCTTCCTGCTTGGTCTGCGGAGGTCTTGTTTAGCGACTCTGCAGCCACACTCTCCTCTACCCTGTTTTGTGGACCTCCTTGCTGGATGAGAGAGAGCCCACACAGCTGGCGCCTGAACAGAGACTGCAACATGCAGCCTCACGCCCAGGGCTGTGCCAATGGGTAAGCGGTTTGCCACTCACAAGTCTAGAACAGGGGAGTGGTTTGCCAGACACCCTTAACGTAGGCCATGTACTGTACTCCATGCACTTGTCCCCACACTTTTCTGTGCACAAGCTTTTTATTTTGATGTCACCCTGTTTGTCAATTCTCGATATCCTGAGGTATTGGAGGAATAACTTCAGGAAGCTTTTGCCTGCATTGCTGTGTTTTCCTCTATCAGTTTCAAAGTTTCAGATCTAGTTACATCTTTGACCTATTTTGAATTGATTAAACAGGGTGAAAATAGGGATCTAGTCTTGATCTTCTGTATATGACATCCATATACAGAACTCCCATTTGTTACAGAGGATATCTTTTCTCCAAAGTATAACTTTGGCATGTTTGTCAAGAATCAGATGACTATAGTTGCATGGGTTTATATCTTTGTCTGTTACTCTATTCCATTTGTCTACACATTCGTTTTTATGCCAATTCCATGCTATTTCTTTTATTATGGCTGTGCTCTATATTTTGAAATGGGTAGTATTATTCTTCCAGCATTGCTGTTTTTGATTAGTATTACTTTTGCTATTCTTGGTTTTTTATTCTTTTGTATGAGTTTTAGGACTATTTCTTTCTTAGTGCTGTGAAGAATATCATTGATATTTAGATGAGGATTGAATTGAATAATCTGTAGATCACTTTAGCTTAGATACATGGGCATTTTAATATTAATTCTTCCTATCCATGAACATGGGAGGACTTTCCATTCTCTAGTGTCTTCAATTTCTTCTCCAGTGTTCTATAATTTTAATTTTAGAGATCTTTCAGGTAATTGATTAGATTTCTTCCTAGGTTTATTTTTATTTTTTGAGGCTATTGCAAATGGAATTTTTTTTCTTATTTCTTTCTCTGCAGGTTTGTTACTGATGTACAGAAAAACTATGGCATTGTAACTTGATTTTGTGTCCTGTTACCTGGCTGAATTTTTAAAATCAGATTTAAAAGTCTTTTGGTGAAATTCTTTTCTGGTGTTCTTCATGACTCTGTGTTTTGGGGGAATAAATTTCTATAAGTGAAATTTCAGCATTACGTGATATATTCATTTTAGTGGGTCTTAGTTGAAAAAAAAGGCCAAATGGTTTTTAAAAGCTTGTAAATTCCTATTGTCATCTATAACACATAATATAACAGTATTTATAAAGTGTGTTTTCTGTTTGAATATGATGGGTTGATATTTTTTCAGGGGGGACAGGAACAACTTTGCATGTATTAAGGCTAAAATCTTACCCGTTTTCCCTTTATTTCCTGTAATTATTGTTTGTATTATAATAAATGTCTTTATAGCATCTATTCAATGGTGTTATGGATCTTAGTGGAATAATAAAATTAATAAATAATCTATTAGAACTTACGCTCATTTACATTAAAATGAACTTAAAATTGTAGGTACTAAAGAGAACTTTTAAAAAGTGAATATTGGAAAAAAATAGCTAATCTGATTAAAAAATATATGGGCATATTACTTGAGCACATGCTACACCTCAGAAGAAGCCTCAATACACTTTAAATAATTAATAGGAAATTAATTACTCATAATATTAAAACATTAAAAGCATGACTGAAACATCACATGAATCTGGAAAGTATATATTATGCCACTCAATATGTCTTGTATTAAAAGGATATTGCAAGGGAAATTCCAAAATTATTAAAACTGAATAATAGCAATAATACATATTAATTTTTTTAGAATTTGACAAGAAATCTTAATAGAGAAATAAGAAACATAAGAAAAAATAAGTTGCGTGGTGAAATTACATTAGAAAAAATCAACACCTAAATAAATAAACAGGAACAACTTAATAAGGCTAGAACTGATTGAAACCACAACTTTCACAATAAAATAGAGTATATTAATGCTGATTCTTTGAAAATACAAAGAAAAATTGTAGAGATACAAGAGAAATCAAATACAACAGAAAAAAGTAGGAAACAAGAAAACTAATTTTAAAATAATTAGACTATTATGAATAATACAATACATTTATAATTCTAGAACAAATGGATAGATTTTTACAGAAAATATGGAACATATGGAACAATAAAACTGGCCCAAGAGAAAAACAGAAAAATTTAGTTGAAACAACATATGTTGAAGGAATTAAACTTATAGTTATTTCACCTCTAAAGCACAGATGAACCCACTTATGATTTTATAAGTTATTTCTTCCCAAATTTTATAAAACATTATTTCTATTTTACACAAGTAAAAGAAGTTAAATAGAAAAAAATAAAAAAAGAAAATCTTCTTAATTCATTTCATGTAGCCGGTCTGACTTTTATTTTCAAACCAAGGAGGACAACATAAGAATAGAAAATTAGACCTATAAAAGAAATAAGCTTAGATAAACAAATCCTAAAACAAATATTAACTGATTCAACAAGGCCTTTAAAAATAAAAATCTAGGATAATTCACTAAATTAATGAATTTTTATCATTCAATATATGTAGAGAAACAATTAGATAATTTTCAATAATTATTTATGATTTTACACAAATTCATACTCTTAATAATGTTGGCAGTTATCTTGATGATGAGAGGCATTAGTTAGGCACTGTGTTATGACAAATTACCACAGATTCATGTCTCATGTTATTTCACAGTTTTTGTGGGGAGGAGGAATCTGAACATGGCTTAACTGGGTATTCAGCTTCAGGTATCACCGCGCTGACATCAAGGAGTTGGACAAGTTGCATTCTGTAATTTTACTAGAAAAGAATTCATTTTCAAGTGCATTTTAATTTGTGGCAGAATTAAATTCCTTAGGGTTTTAGGAATGAAATTCTTGTTTTCTTGTTGATGGCCAGAAATTGGTCTACACTACTAGAGGTTCTAACTATGTGGTCCCTCCATAGGCAATTCACAACAGGGCTATTTACTTCTTTAAGGAATACAGAAAGATCTCTCACTATGAATCTTTCCATTTAGAAAAGGGCTAGACTCTCTTAAAAAGGACTTGCTGGACTGGGTCATATTTTGATTTGGATATGTGTTATACCACAAAAGCTTCTGGTAATGCAAGAGCATTCATAGGTGAAATTATTGTATTATGGAGACTGAAACCTAATCAGTCCATCCTAGTTTGAATGGACTAACTGAATGTTACCTATAGACAAATGTGGAGTTGCTGGAGGAGGTAGATCACTGGGGTTGTATCCTGGAAGGGTTTATCTTCTCAGTTTCCTTTTCTCCTTGCTTTCTTTCTGCTGCCACCAGGAGGAGAGCACCACTCCTTTACCACACTCTTTCACTATGATATTCTGTCTTAACTTGAGCCAAAAGTAATGGAGTAGGCTGACCATAGACAGTACCTCTGAGATTGTGAGTCAAAGTAAACTTTTATCCTCTACGTTTTTCTAGTTGGATATTTTAGTCAGAGCAATGAAAATCTGACTAACACTTTAATTGGTACCAGAAGTGTAATTGTTGCTATGACTAATCAGACAAGATGGTTCTGAACAGTAAAGACTGTGCTCATGAGGTTTCAGAATGGAATGAAGATTCTACTGGAAATTGAATTAGACACCATTCATGTTATATTCCGTCAAAAAATGTTTCCTGCATTTTGTCCATGTCCTGAGACTTTCTGTGAGACTAACTTAAAGGTGGTTCATTAATCTGGCAGAGAAAATTACAGGGAAGTAGAGCATTCAGGCACTGGCGTGGATATTGCTGACAGCTTTTAGCCAGGTTTCTTGTGAGAATCAGGGGCAGAAAGCATACAAGAAATATTATCAAAACTTGCAATTTCACCAGAAAAATGTGTGTAAAATCTGGGCCAAGGAAGGAGAAATTACGAAACAATTTATGACCACTAAAAAGATGCTAAGTACTTTGCAGACAGATAATAACAAAGATGTCTTGAGGAAATCTCAGGAATTGGCCAGACCACCCAAACTTCCTACTCAAGGATGTGGAAGGTAAAACTCTTTAAAAAGAGACTGAGGAGCCCTATGAAGTTGTTGAACTATACTCAGCCACCCAGGAACTCGAAAACTGGTGAAGCTAGAGTCCCAGGGGCCCACCTATAGCTCTAGCTGGCAATATGCCCTGGCGTTATCAATGTGGTGGTGGTTCTGCAGGAATACATGATGTTACAGTTAGGGAATCATGGAGGATTCCACCAAGATTTCAAAGGAAGGTCTGGAAGACCAAGAAAAGTATAGTAGGGTTGGAATGACTATGTGCTGACCCAAAGATGGTGATGAGTGAAGATGTGAAGGGGAATCCAAAGCTGGAATGGAGATTCCAGGGATTAGGAGACGCCGCTTACATGAACTGTCTGCTGTGGAAAAGTACTGACTTTAGAAAGAACTAGGCTAAGAGAGAGGGCATGTGTGCTGCAACTGACAAAAGCAAAGTGTTGGGGCTGCCCAAGCCCATTGGAGATCACATCTCTCCACCATGTGTCCCAGATGTCACATGTGGAGTTATAGTACTTGTTTGCCCAGCTGGGTTTTGGTATTATACCTCTTTCTATGCTCCTATTCCTCCTTTTTAAAAATGTGAATGCTTACTCTGTACCATTCTATATTGAATATATGTAGCTCACTTGTGATCATAATAGGAGCCAACAGCCAAGAGTTTGCTTTGAATCTCAGATGGGACTTGGACTTGGACTTTTGGGCAACTGGAACTTTTGGAGATGGACTAAATGCACTTCGCATTTTGAGATGAATATGAGCTTGTGGAGTCCAGGAGAAGAATATATGACTTTCAAGGTATTGAGTATTGGGCAGGCAGGACTCATTATTGTATGTGTCTGACCCTGTATCCTACTCTCACAATCCCAGTTTTGTCAATTAGACTCATTTTTCACTTGAGACTCACATTAAACCAGCTGATAGGGTGTGATATGTAAAATGACAATTAGTGAGTTCATGATGAGAAATGCATCTGTCAGGCAGAACAGAATGTCTAAGTGGACAGATAAGGGCATTTGTTAAGTGAGTCAAGTAAATGGAAGTTGAATTTTGGTATAATGTTTTCCCATGAATCTGGAATGAGGGGAGGTGATGCACATTTTTGACCTACCAGAGGAACATGTCTGACACAGGTAGGCATGGGCTTGGGTCTCTGAAGATATCCTTTCCTTCCGGGGAGCGCACAGATGACCATGAGAACTCAGATGCTGGGTGTCTGTTTTCTTTTCCCAGTGTAACTATGTTCTCTATGAACATGGTGTTTTTATGCCAACATAATTTGCTTTAATTGATTAGGATTTTACATATTTTGTTGTATTCACATTCTAGCCAAAATTTCTGAGATTTAATACTGGTTATTGTTACTGGGGCTTGGAAGTTTTCAAATACTATAGAATCTTGATATATTGCCAACGAGGACTAATGCTGCCTCTATGTATGGGCTTTATTCTCTATGAGAGTACCTTCTTTCACTTTACTGGAAGTTAGAAGAAAGGACTGGGGTTGCACCAACATATATAACAGTACAAACAAAATAAATCACTTGGTGTCCAGTGATGATATGTTTTCATTATTTTTGCACATTCTGGGAATTTTGGTGGAACTTTTGAAAGGGTGAGATCTGCCACCTGATAGTACTACCATCATATTTAGAATAATTCAACAGAGAATCATTTGGGAGAAAGTTCATGGTATAAAAACAGAAGCTAAGTTTTGTGGTCTCTGAGATATATAATTCTTCCATGAAATGCATTTTTTAAAGTAGGTGTGTAATGAATATTAAGTTATTGTAGCACAAAACAAAGTTGAGGTGTGTGTGGTGGAGCAAATGTGTATCAAAGTTCTCATATTTTATAAAAGGTATCCAGGAAGTGCTGTTTTGAACTTTGATATTATCCACATGTAAAATATACCTAGGAGCAACTTGTACAATCTAAAATGAAATCCTTGACTTCTAATCATTTCAGATTCTAATATTATTTTAAAAAATACAACATAAAAAGAAAAATAGAAAGTAGGACAAACTTGAAATCAGAAAGTAAGTATAAGATATATAGCAATCATTTTATAAAGATGATATTTATGCATATTTGGCTAAGAGCATCAAATTCGCATACTAAGTAGACTTCTCAATGATAGGATAATAGAACCTTCCCACAGCTCGAGCCCACAGGCAATGATCAAACATGGAAGGGATTGGGCACATCCATTAAAAGTTATGGCCACTTATTTTGTCACAAAAGACAATTTCTTTCTCTTTTAGATATAATGTTGGCAGTCTCAGTTTTTCTAAGGCTTTTTTAAAATCATTTCAATTCTTTTATAAAGGTACATTCATTAAAATAACATTGCAAAAAGCATTATTATTTACTACTAGAATTTTGAATTTCATGGAGTATGAAATGCTGCAAGACAAAGAGGCTTATAGTAAAATTTTGGAGATTCCAATTATACAAAGTGAAATAATTATTTCTAATACATAATATATTTCTTCATCTCTCAGGGCTGTTATGTCTGGTAGTATTAACTTCAAGTAATTGGTAGAGGAAACAAATTTGGAACATTTAGTGATTTTGAAGTGCACATGCAATAGAATAATGGGAAAAAGGATTAGATGAATTTTGAGATTGAAAGGCAGATTGTCTTATTTTTGACTTTACTCTTTTTTCTTCATTTCTTTTAATTTTCATAGAACATTTTGGAAGGAAAGCACAAAACAAATCCCTAGGTAACTTCACCTAAATATTTGATTGAGAAAAAAATTTTAAAGTCCTGCTTATTCTTATGATGTTATCATTCATTTCAAACATTTTGGAAAACTCAGAAATTAAACTATGATATACATAAAGAAAAACATGCATATACATCATGACTTAATTGATTACAAATGACAGTGTTATTCTGGGTACACAGCCTTTATGGCAGTCTCTTGGTTAGCATTCACTCTTGGTAAAGGTTTGATTTTTCTACTTGCCTCTTTGTTACCAAGTGTGACACTAATAGGGCTTAATTTCTCTTCAGAATTCTTATAGACATATTTCTGGGCCAACTGAAAGAATCTTGTGAGACTGGAGGAGTTAATTAGGGTTGGCAAACTTTTCACTGAAGCATTGCAAATTAGTTACTTCAGCTATTTCATATTTCAAAGTGGATCTAATTTTAATATAAATTAACCTGAAGGAACATTTTCAATGTCTTTTGAAAGGCTGCTAGACCCTGTAGTTCTGTCCAACCCAGGGCAAGACAACTTGTTGGTGGCCTTGGAGAGGATGCCTCCTTAGAAATAGTACATGGAAGGATTTGCTCTGCTCCTGGAAATGTTACTCATCTTGCAAGCCTGAAACAGATATGACATGTATGACAGTGACACTGTGTACAGTAGTTTTGTAAGTCAAAGCTCTCATTCCCTTTGCCTTTCACTGCTTGATGGCAATCACCCAGAGCCCCTCATTTGTCACTTCTGGGTACCAGGCCCTCTTTAGCCAGGGCCTTGGAGCAGCCTCAGGATGACAGCGGTGATTGAGAACAGCTGCAAACCCAGCTGCTGAACATGCAGTTTCTGAATGTCCCATTCCCCACTAACTCACCTGTCCAGAAAAAGTGGTCTTGCTAAGGGAGACTGACAGTGTGAAAACTGGTTATAAATCACAAAAGGGACACTTTCTGATTACACAGAGCTGGCACGGCAGAATCTAGCTGACAGGGAAGATGTGAATATAAAGTTGGTGAAAGTCTTTTGAGAAAAGTCTGCCTCTAATGATGATTTCTTAGGTTTCCTTGTACCTGTAAATTTTAGAGTTAGTGTCTGACATCATAAGGGTTGACCTTGTTGCTTGTGATGTTTGAATTTTTGGCACACCTATTTGTGTCTATTTATTTGATCATATAAATTACAGAGACTACTTTCCCAGTTTTCACCCACTCCTAAAACATTTTTGTTCACTGCAATTTTTAATCTTTAATACTTAGGCATTTTATGAGTGTTTTATTTAAGGTTTACACATCTATGTTAATAAGTGACATGTGGTTTTTCTTGTGAGCTATTTCTGTCGGGTTTTATTTGTGTGCTGATTGTTTTTAATGTAAAACATGTCACAATAAAGCCAGAAAAAAAAATCAGAATCCTTAAAATTAGGATTTGATAGTTAACCTAGATTTTTATTTCTTTCATGGACCTTTGTTTTTTCTTTTGCATCTCCATAAAAGTAGGAACAATTGGAATACTTAGTCCAAGTAGCCAAGTACAATTTTCTGATTCTCAACTATTAACAAGTTACTCTAAATGCTGGATTAAAATTAGTGCTAATTTGTCTTAAGACAGTGAGTGTGTTCTCTTATGTGGTCTTATGTCATAATAGATTTTATTCTATTTTATCACACCCCAAATTAAGGTCCTTATACATAATCTACTATGGAGGACATAGAATCTAAGTGTATTGCAAAGTTCTTAATGACAAAGTGCAAATCTGGGCTTTGCAAGCTAATAGTACTGAGGGGAACCAGAAGTTTTAGGGGAGCTATATTGTTACTTTGTAAGAATAAATATTTTTGATGATGTACCCTTAGACTGACTCTGTGATAAGAAATCATGTTTTAGTTATCACCCTCACAAGCCCTCTCTATTCCAGTTCATCATCATCGCTTTTGTATATCTTTTTTAACAGTTTCTGAAAAGGCCTCTGTCTCTATTCCTACTCCATTCCAACTGATTATCAACATCACAACTTGAGAATGTTAAAGCCCTAATGCTTCCCCAAGTCAACTCTAACTTCCTTAAGACAGCATGACATATGATTCTTTAGATTCTGACCCCCTCTCCATCTCTGGCCTTATTTTCTGCCCTTCCCATTGCCTGTTCTCCAGCCCATACCTCCTTATGTACTCTGTGGTCTCACACATACCTGGCCTTTATGGTATTCCCTCCCCATATCACACCTTCATCTCTTTTGTAGACAATAGGAGCTTTACCCAGCATGCTCAACGCCTGCATATCCCCTAGGCTGAGCTTTACTGTGACTCTCTGGCCCTCCCACTTGTTAGCTTAAGTTCTAATTCTTATGTGACCTCTAATAATACTCATGCCATTTTATTTTGATAAGTTGTTTAGTGTTTTTATTGCACAGTAGTCTATACACTTGAAACAAGCAAAAAAATCCAAGTTTTTAAATTAAGAACTCATAGCAACATATCAGTGGCTAATCCAATGTCTAGCATACAGTAGGTATAGAATGTTTGTTGAAAAAAATAGTAACAAGGAAATAAGGAAACAAAAACTATAGGATTTTGCTGAGGGATAGAATAGGTGAATAATGGAAGAGCATATATTGTACATAGAGAAAATATCATGTTTGCACAAATAAGCTTATGTTGTTAATAGAGCTGCAAAAAATCAGAATAGATTTTGGAATTAAATGAGGGTATACTAAAGTTCATCTGGGTAAATAAACAGAAAAGAGAAAAAAAGAACATTTAAAATAAATATGGGAATGATATAGTCTAACCATTAAAATGGATAATGAAACTAAAATAATTAAATAATGTGATAAGGAATAAATGGAAAGATTAATTTAACAGAATGGGACTTTGGAAATAATTCTGTACACAAATAAAATTGGGTGAAGATAGAATGGCAGCCTATATGAGTGTTGTGATAATAGAATTACCAACTGGTAAAGTATAAAATTGGATTCTAAAATCCTGTTCATAAAAACAAATAATTTTATTATAAAAACAGGAGTATTTATAATTGAACTTGTGTATCATCATTGCCTAGTCAAGGTTTTTTAAAGCAAAGGACTAAAGGCAAAAAATTACATATATACATGTATATATATATCATATAAATAATAAAAATATATCATATATATCATAGATGTGAATACAAACATTTAAAAAGATGAAAAGATAGCACAAATAAAGTTTAAAGTTTACCCAAAATTTTTAGAAATAATCTCAACATAAATGGCAGATACTGGATTTATATTCATAATGGTTAAAATTTCTTTCCATTACTCAGAAGACAAATATATCATAGAATAAAAGGTAAATGGCAATCTATTTTAAAAATGTGAAATGGGAATGCTTAATTAATATATAAATAATATTCAATCATATTCATGATCTTACAAATATATTTAGAAATCTAATTAGATGCCATTTGTTTCAGTGAGGTGTTGGGTAAATTAAGTAGTATTTCAATGTTGTTTGTTTATATTAATGAGCGAAGTTGGGATTTTGTGAAAAATTAACATTTATTAACTGAAAAATGTGACTGATAGTTTGTTTATATTTTCAAAGCTAGGTTATAAAACACATGTATTGGAAGCACATATTGGCCACCCTTCCACCCCCGCAAAAAACCCTTGAATTGATGTGCATAAAAGATTAAGTATAAAAGATAAACATTAATTATTAGTAATAATTACCTATTACAGAAACCTATGTGGGATTTGTTTCATGCACAAGGACATTTTGTACCTACAATTGTGCAAAAAACTTTTTTCTTCTGGAAACACTTATCTTACACCTTCATGGGCTTTATTTTTTTAAGTCAATAGAAAGTTTTTATTCTATTAAAGACCACATATTCATTCACTTTTGGGGCCTATAATTGACATAGAAATTTAGACTGCAAAATTCAAGATTTTGAATCATCACATTTTATAATAATGCTACTAAATATCTTCTTCAATCTTGCTTCACTAATCAGAGGGTGTCTCATGGTAACAGATATAATGAGGATGCGGGGTGGAGGAAATATAACAAAAAGTTTATCAAAATGTTATATTTTCATGCTTTTTCTTTCTAACTAACAGTTCACTTATGTAATTGAAAATGGAAATATAACATATTGGTAATAATAATATTAATTTCAATTCATAGAATATGTCTGAAGCTACTCAATCAGAATTCAGCACCTTAACTGCTTTTGTTATAAGGCAGTATAATGCATTTCTCTATGCTGAAACATAGTGATGACCATTTATTCATTCAATTCACAAATATTTTGTAAGCATCCAGCACAAACCAGCCACTATTTTGAGCGCTTAGGGTACATCAAAGAATTAAAGACCCATAACCTTAGAGAGCTTTTTCTCTTACATTCTCATGATTTGGAAACAAAGTAAAAGAAATTGCTTTTGAGGAATTGCCAACCATAATTAGAAAATGAATGTAGACCACCAGCCCAGAAAGAACTAATTATAGACACTCTAGTGGTCAGTGTTAGGTATGTATTTGGAGCTCTTCAATGAACTGCCTGTGTTTCACAAAACCCATGTAATCTTCATCTTTTCCTAGAATAAACAAAGTAGATGGTGGTACAGATGAAGCCCAATTCCAGAGGGTGGGGGTGGAATCTACCAATGAAGATACCAATTAAGAGGCATCATCTATAGTGCCAAGGCAGTCACTGGTTGCATTCAGGAGGAGACTTTTGAGCTGGGTGCAGGTGAGATGTGGTTCAGAAAAACAAACAAACAAACAAACCTATTTGATTAAGTCTGCAGCTGTTAGATTACGTTTATTTGACCAACCTGGATTTTTCAGTATTTGATTTTATTTAGAGAGAGGGAGGGAGAGAGAGAGAGAGAGAGAGAGAGAGAGAGAGAGAGAGAGAGAGAGAGAGGAAAAAAATAAAAAACAGACTCCAAGGTATCTAATGTGACTATGTTTTGATTCCCTTTGTGATTCCTCCACCATGACCATCACAATAACTATGTTCAAGGACACAAAGAATTTGCTTCTTTTTTTTTTTTAAATATTTATTTTTTAGTTCTTGGCGGACACAACATCTTTGTTGGTATGTGGTGCTAAGGATCGAACCCGGGTCGCATGCATGCCAGGCGAGCGCGCTACCACTTGAGCCACATCCCCAGCCCAAGAATTTGCTTCTTGAATCCCTGCATCTGTACGTAAGAGCTTGGTGATTTAGCAAAGGGGACAAAATATTTCATCACCATTCAGGTGAAAGCATTTGACATATCAGATACTTAGGTGAAGTATTTCTAGTATTGCAGCAAATCCATGTTTTCTGGGACCCAAGTACACCTGTAAAGTGACTACAGAAAGTAAATGGTTAAATTACTGAAGTGATGGCTTGAATAGCCTCAAACTGATGCTCTTTCTTGGTATAGGAGCAGAAAAGATAAATTACATTTGGTTGAGGAAAACTAAAGAATAAACACATACATAAACACTTGCAAAAGTTGGTGGGCTTTAAGTTTTTTTTTTTTTAATGGGCTAATTACATTGAACTGGTTTTATTTTTTTCCACTTAGTTTATTGGTGCATTATAGTTGTATACAATGGTGGGATTTATTGTTACATATTTTTTAGATGCACACAATGTAATAATATAATTTGGCCAATACTCTCTCTCCAGCACTTTCCCCTCCCTCTCCTTCTTCCATCCACTTGTACCTTTCCTCTATTCTACTGATCTCCCTTTGATATTCATGAGATCCTCCAGTTACCTTTCTTTTCCTTCTTCCCCTTTAACTTCCACCTGTGAGAGAAGGCCAATGACATTCTTGAGTTTGGCTTATTTTGTTTAACATAATATTCTCACTTTCCATCTATTTTCCTGCAATTGGTGTAATTTCATTTTTCTTTATGGCTGAGTAAAACTCCATTGTATATATACACCACATTTCCTTTATCCATTCATTCAATGAAGGACACTTTGGTTCCATAGTTTGGCTATTGTGAATTGTGCTTCTATAAGCATGAGTATTCATGTATCACTGTAATATGGTGAATTTAAATCGTTAGTATAAATACTGAGGAATGGTATAGCTGGGTCATATGGTGATTATATGCTTACTTTTAAAATACATATAAGCAAAATATAAAGATGCAATCATCTGTTATTCCATTTGGGAGACAACATTTTAACACTATCTTATTCTGTTTTATCCTTTTTATAGCATTTAACCACTTACCTGTCATCTTGTATATTTAAGTAGTTTTAACTCTCCCTACCAATCCACAGGATGTATGCTCCATTAAGATGTGGTCTTTTGTTCTCAGATATAAGCCCAGAGCCTAAAATAGTGCTGTAGTGGGAGCTCAATGAATATTCATTAATCTGATGATTGGATTATAAAATAAATTACATATTTTCCATTTTGTGTGGAACATGTTACAGAGTAAGGGAAGGTTGTAGTGACAGGGAATTCTTCTGATGTACAAATACATGAAAAGAATAGAATGCACTGCTATCCAACCTCAATATGAACACTGGAAATAAATATAGCAATATATGTAGAGCAATTGTCCTGTGTTTTATTTTCTCCTCCATGCATTTCTACATTTATTTTTCTAAAATAACCATATAAAAGGAATAAAATAAGTAATTGGTGAATTACTTATAGGAAGTTATTTATCTAATGATTGAAGACATTTAGGAAGAGCCATGCATCCATCTATGTGAGTAAAGCTTAGTTTTATAAAAGAAAGCTCCAATCAAGGGTGTTTGACCTAATCATCATGAATGGATAAAGAGGCAGCCCAATCAGGCTATGAGAGAATTATGAAGAAAATCATGAAACTGACCTAATCATAATCAATTGTATGATGATGGTCTGAAGAAAGTTGGATGAAAGTTTCTGGAGTTGACATTCTTCTGTTTCTATTAAATATTGAAGGAAAAAATAGTGAAAAAAATCTATTTCATAATGTTTCTAAATAAAGACATTCCAATAGTACTTGAGAGAATGTGAAAGATAAAGGAATCAGAGAGTAATATTTGGTTAATATTCCTCAAATAAAGGTTTATCCCCACTGATAAATTTATTGCAGGTATAGCCTAGCAAGGTTGAACTTTATTTCATAGATGATAGAAAATCATTTAATAGTGTCAAGCAGAGGATATGAAATAGATTCTGTTATAAATCATCTGAGTAATTGCTTTAATTCAATATTTTCCTTTCCACTATAGATATAAATGTATGTTAATACATATGTATGTATGTATTTTAATATATCTGTTATTTCTATGTTAATTATGGCCATTTATTTTGGGGTCAATGAAAATGATTTTAAGTGTGAGGTTGAAATAAAATAAGGAGAATTCTTAATTAGATTTTCTACCAGGACCGGTAATACTTTTAATTGATTTTTTTTCTTAATATATTCTTGGATTAAGGCATAGCTCCATTATGCCTATTGTTATCTACATATATTTTAGCAATAATCCATTTAATTGCTCCCCCAAATTTATTACATTTTTGTATACAACTAGTTGTAAAAATATTCTTGCTTTTAAAGAGTCAACAATTGCTTTCTATATTAAAAAATAAAAGGTAAACTGAAAAAGATAAAATGCTTGATTTGTAGAAGCATTATCTTATTTATAAATATATTTTGTTCATGAATAACTCTCATGAACAAAATGTGATCATGGGAACTCAGTCACTCTACCTCAGAACCTGGATATATAGTCCTGGACCAAGGGCACATTTTATAACACTTCCATACATTTTCTATCTTTTTTGCAAAAACACCTCACTTTGATTGGCACTTAGTCCTGATTTACCAAGACTGATGATTATCTTAATAACCAGTGGATCAAAAAGCAACTCTGAAATAAGGGCAGGAAAAATCAAATTAAATTAGTATCTTAATTTTGCTGAACAACCTCCCATATTAAGTTCAAAGGAGAGGGTCTGTCAATTAAACATTTTAACTCATTCATTTATTTATTCAAGCATTCAGTGAATATTTTACAATCTGTGATGTACAGGGTCAAATGCATTTTATCATATATTTAATTTTAAAACTGTTTTTAGGACTTTTATGTAGTAGAGTAAATCAGAAAAGGAAAATTTTTGTTCCCCCAATATGCAGAAATATTTTTGACATAAACCTTTCTTTGCCCAAAAGAAATATGATACTTACAACACTACTGAGGAATGCTGAATTATTCTTTACATTTATTTAGGTCTTCTTCATGGGAACTTCCATCTATTTTTAGATAAATATAATCATAATATACCATCTGCAAAAGGGGAAATTAGCATTTTGCAAGGAAAAGTAAGTGAGTGGGGTATAGTTAAAATAATAAAGTACTGAGAACTATGCATATTGAACCATAAGTATGTCCCTCAAAGGAGTACATGTCGATAGTAACAAAGTATATTAGGACAGCATATATTTCCAGAATCCATATTTCACTCAATAGCATATTTCTCTTTGGTTATTTTTAAATTCCAACCTCATTGTGTCATCCAATTAAAACTTTTAAGCTTGAAAATATGAGCAATAATAATTAGTTAATTTCCAGAGGGAGAATGAGTCACAGATTGGCAAAATTACATATCATATTGATTGGAAGTAGATAGATTTCATTTTTCAAAGAAAAGATAGCCTATTTTTCTTTTAGCTTCTAGACATGTCAGGCAAAGGTGTAATTCCCACTACATCTCCCTGTGTCAAGTCCTGAAAAGCAGGCAGATTTCAGACAGAACTTGTTTTCATCACAAGGATTGTCCAAACACAGAATGAGATTTGTTGCAAGGGAATAAACTTCTTCTTGGAAGTTATACTTCAGTGTTACAGAAAAAATATATAAACATGTTTAGTTCTTGGTGAATTGAATTTTATTGCCTCTAAGGTCTTCTTTTTTTTTTTTTAATCAGGAAACAAATGTTGAAGTGCTAGTGGTGGCTAGATATTGGTATATAAGGCAGACTCAACTAGATCTTAAAAATAATGAATTTTTTTTCCTTTAAGGAGAAATGAGGGTCAAGAGATATAAACCTGGATCTATTCTTGCTTTGTAGACACTGAAATCTTTCCAGTGACACTTAAAAGTGATACCTAGAGATTATCTCAGAAGAGTTTTGAGATACAACTTGAAGATGTCACTGAAATATTTAGAATTGTAGCAAAAGACCCAGCAGGGAAATGCAGAAGTAGAGTTTTTCAGGGTCTGCAAACTTTTCATGCTTCTAGGTCTCTGATCAATAGCCCATGCACAGTTGGTAATATGGAGAACAGCAGGAGCCCATGTGCAAAATTTTTGCTTAGGCAATAACAGAAAACAGGACACAATTCTGAAAATGTGCTGTTTTGCAAAGGGAAATACAGCAACACGTTGTCTAAAGGAGAAATGGGACCCAGCTCACCAGAAACAACAGAGCTGTACACTGAAATTGTGCTGGAGAGAAACGAATTCAACACAAACAAAAGCATTCTGCCTATATGAGCAATCTTTGCACCTCTGAGAGTTTTCAGTAAGTTACTTTAGTGTTAAGACAATAGCACTGTTCCTGCATCGGTATGAATGTACTAGGTGAGTGCTCTACCACTGAGCCACAACCCAACCAGTATGAAGATGTCAGCACTGAATGAGAAGTCAGTTGGGATACAAGTGTTACATCTTGCATATGGCTGTCCAGAGACTTTCAGGGCCCAGGCAAGATAATAGGAGCTCTCTCTCTCCTTTCTTTCTTTCTTTCTTTCTTTCTTTCTTTCTTTCTTTCTTTCTTTCTTTCTTTCTTTCTTTTTTTTTTTCCAACCACCAATTGAAACATGATCTATTTGTATTGTTAGGCAGGGTGTAGGACAGGAACAATACACAGTTTTGGAGACAGTTTGTGGCCATTGGTCCAGTAACATGCAATAGTGGTTCTCATACTTTAATCGGCCTGACTAGAGATCTATGACTCATTTTCCTGAAATATATCCCTAGAGATTTTGATTCACTAGGAGAGAATGGAACTCCTAAATTTGCATTTCAAGTTCCCATGATTTTGATAACCACAGCACCAGAATCACCTGCATGGCTTGTGAAACATGGATTACTGGGTCTCAATGACAGAGTTTCTGACTTAACAGTAGTTGGTCTGAGTGGAGTCAGATCATTTACCCAAGCACTCAGGTAATATTAGTGCTGATGGATAGAACATCACACTATGAGAATCTCAGACTTGGGGCATTATAATGTTGATAGACAGCAGTCAATTTAGCTATGTAAAGAAAGAGTGTCCAACTCCAGAACATACATGTTCCTTAGGTATGCCTAGGGACCAAGGACAGCAAAGGTACCTACTCTGTTATTTTGGACTACAGTGTTGTCTTTCCTGAGGAAACACTCTTGTACAAAGATTCTGACTACTGTAGTAGCAGCTGAGGTTACTTAAAGAGAGTATGTGGAGATGCAGGGCAACCATCTGTTGGTTGTTCTTTGGGTGTAAGGATTTACATTCCTGGAATTGGGTCCTGACACGGAAGGATGAACATGCTGAACATTCAACCCTCTTATCTAAGTGATGTTATTCATTACCCTAACAGACCTGTCAGGGCCTCTTAATGGAAACAGGCCTCTGCTTGGCACAATTGCACCCAGATGCAGATTAGGTCCATGTGAGGGTACTTATCCTGGAAAGAACTGCTGAGACCCCATATTTAGAAAGCAAGAAAGAAACTGGACAGGAGAAATGAGAGAGTTGTTGACTGTAACACTGCAGGCTAAGTTAAAGGAATTGACAGCAAACCAGAAGAAGAATATGGGACACAAATGCTCTGACATGAGGAACTAAGCTCTTGAGAGGCTCTAGAAGAGCCAGAGAGTACATATCAAGGAAAAGCAAAGAACATTCTTGGTGGATAAATATCCACCTTGAAACACTGATTTCCGCAGAGAGAAGATGAGATATCTGTCTCAGGCGGAGAAGGAACTGTACCTGTTCCCTAGAAAAGTGCTCCCCAAACAGGTGAGTTTTCCTGGGTTTGTGGTAGCCATGGCCCTCAGGAGCCCTGCTGAGATGACTCAAAAACTTCTTAGATAATTTGTCTTCTCCTCATCCACTACTAAGAATGTTTCCAGGCATCCCAGTCAGGCTATAAAATAAAAGAAAAAAGTAATAGAGTTATTGGCTCCCTGGTTTAAAAAGGTCCCTACTGATATACAGCACATTCTGGCTTTTTTATAAAGAGAAGCTTTTTGGGCATGTTAGGGCATGCAATCCCCTTTCTCAGGATCTGGAATATGGCAGTTGCATAATTGGGATGTTGGAGCTGGGTATTGCTTTCAATTCTATAAGGGCAAACTCCAGACACACACCAAAGGAGTCTGTCTCCAGCTGTTTCTCCAACCCCAGCAGTAAACTTCTTCCTCAGTCATATCTGTTGACTCTTTCTTTTCCTTCTTTTTTCCTCCTTCCCTTCTTTTTTTGTGGTTTTGGGGATTAATCCCAGGCCTTCTGCATGCCAGACAAGCACTCGACCATTGAGCTATGCTTTCAACTGATATTTGCTATTTATTTTATTGCTTTTCTCTCATCCCTAGAGGCAGTCTTCCCTTCTATTAATGTCAAGATTATAATGGGCATAAGATAATCAACTATCTTGTTTACAATATTATTTGAAAATAAAAGATAAAAGGATCATTTTACGGAAAGAGCCTTATTAACAATATCCATATATAACTTGAGTTTTAAATGACAAGATAAAACTTTATTCTTCATAGAGTTAGTAATTGAAATTACTGAAAAGTGAGTGGAGAGTCTAAATGAAGCAACACTTACTAATGGAGAGGTAATTAAAACCAGGACACTCAAGAATGCTTATCAAATATGTTAGAACCTCATTAATTCAGTTCCTTTGCATGGAGGAAAAAAACCCTACCGTGCTCTTAATTATTAATATGTTCAAATATTATTTTTCCCCAAATTAGTCATGATTGAGAGAAAACCCACCTAAAGCAAAATCTGTATAAAAATAGTCAGTCTTAAAATTTATAAGAAGGCTCTTAACTCCTAAGAATAAATATTAAATTTCTTTATTAAAAGTCCTTGATACTTATATGCTATATCTAAGCTCTAAACAATGAGATCTGTGTTTTCATAAGTTATCTGAGTTTATTCACTAGATTCTTCCCACATTTAATTTCTAAAAATACATTTTATATAAGAGATGATTAAAACTGCCTTTTTTATATTCTAAAATAGTCTTGATTTTTTTTTCAGGATGGTTTTTCCTTTTGGCTAAAACTCAACTTCTTCCCTTGTTCCAACTGCTCTCTGTACTGTTTCCTGCCTCCACTGATGGGCTTGCCAGTTTTTCAAGTTTCAAGTTTTTCAAGGAAGAAACCTAGAATTATCAAGGAATGATTCTTCTCACCTACCCTCCATAATGGTTGCTTCTCCAGGTTCAATACATTCTCTCAATAACTACCTGCAAACCTGCCCATATCCATGCCTCATCATGCCTAATTGAAATCATTGCAGTATTCTTCCATCTTTCTCTCCCTGCTAGTAGGGGTTTTCATTTTCTTTCTGCATTTAAGCACATTGAACTTTCTCACTTAGTGGTTTATTGACCTACAATATGGCACAGTCCTTCTTTGTTTAAATTTCAGTATGTTCTCTCAATTGCCTCCAATTATCGAGACCAAATTCCTTAGCAAGAAGTATAGAACCTCTATCCTTAGTCTCTGTTTCATGATTTGCTTTTCTATCATGATGCCCATAGGGCTCTGTGTGTGTGTATGTGTGTGTGTGTGTGTGCATTTATATATATATATATATATTTCTTGCTCCCCTGTATTTTAAAGTTTTTCTCCAATCATACCAGGCACCTTCAAATGTTATATGTACATTCCCATTTCTAGTTTCAAAATTCTTTGTCATCTTTCAATGAACAACTCAATCAGGAGATGAGAGGCCTTTCCTTCTCCTCTCCTGGAATGAGTCCCTGGAATGAAAAATAAAAATGAAGCCAACTCTTTTATAGCAAGTGTGTGCAACAGATTCACATATCTAAATTCCAGCCTTTCTCATTTAACTTTATGTTGTCACTGCATAGCATATGACCAGTAAATTTGACCAGCTGGCTGAATGACTGAAGGAGTCAGTGAAGTGCGAAGAAAGCATAGGAACATGTAATCCTGCTGTCTTCTCTCCACACATTAATAATGTTGCTCATTCTGAGAATTGTGCTCGAAGACAAATATAGATAACTTTGAGAATATACAAGAATCGATGTGAGAATTAAAAATCTAATTAGAGGAGATGCTGAGTGTAGTTCAGACTGCAAAAAGCGAATTAGCAAAGTCATTTTTACATACCTGATGAAGGCTATCAGGCTAAGAAAAAAAAAAAAAAGATAAGTGATTTAGACTCTCCTTCCTGGATGTACTGTACTTGGCAATGGTATTGGCAATTGAAAAGCAAACTTAAAACTTCATACATATGACATATTTAAGGTCACTAGATATTGTCAGCTCAAGCCACTAATGACTTAACTAAAGAAAGGGTATATTAATAAACATGGAAATCATTAAATCATGGAAGAGTGACAAAGGGAGAATTATAGTGGCAAAAGTTGATCTTGGCCTCTAGACCTCATACAAGGGAATAAGTATCCTGCTATGAGATCTGGAGGCCATGATCAACTTTTGCCACTGTAATTCAGTATCCTTTCAATAAGATTTCTGTATTAAAGTAGTACACAATGCTATCAGAGACTAATAATATTACATTTTAATCATATAATTTAACTCCCCCTGTTAAAATCATGTTTATAGTACTTTGGGGAGAGTATGTACTCGTTGAACTGACAGCAAATATCTAGTCTGCCTAATAATTAAAATTTGAATTTTAAATTGCAAATTGGTTTTGTCAATCAGTCTCATATGACTGTGTGAGTAAGCGTCTGGGAATGTGATCAACTCTGTTAAACACTGATGAACTTAATTTTATGATTAGCAAAAGAAAACAGGAAACCTCGAACAGTGAATGATCGACAAAATAAATGGTGCCATGGTACCAAGGATAGCTAAGTCTGGAAGACAGCCTGGGTGTAGATTAGACACACCCTTTTGTCTTCCATTGGTCTTTATATGGAGACATGGGCATTTGTATTCCTTCAACAAGTAATGGGAACTTGGAGAGAATTGAGAAATGCCAATAGCAACATGGAAGGAGCTGGGCCATCCTTCACCCCAACCCTTACAGACATAAGGTCTTGGCAGGGCTCTCATGCAATTCAGGGTGAAGATGACCTCAAGGAAAACAGAGGGAATGTCAGCGTGTAGAGGTCTCCCTTATCACATTCAACAAAAGGAAAAAAAAATGCTTTAGAAGGATATTGCCGTGGTTTGATTGCATCCCTCCAAGCTCACTTGTTGGAAGCTTAATCTTCAATGGCACAGTCATAAGTGGTGGGGCCTTGAAGAGGTGATTAAGTTCAAGGTAGAGCCTTCAGGGGTGGAATTACAGCTTTTAACAAAGGCCTTGAGGGAGTGGGTTTGCCCCTTTTCTTCTCTTCTGCTTTGTATGGACACAGTCCTTTTGTCCTTTTGTTGTTTTGCCTTGTGAGGCCACATAGAAGGTACTGTTTATGAGGAGCAGACTTTAACCAGACACACACCTGCCATGACTTTGATCTTGGACTTCTAGTCTCCGGATCCATGAGAGATACATTTCTGTTCATTATAAATTGCCTAAACTTAGTCTCTAATATTTTGTTATAGCAGCACAATGGACTGAGACAGTAGTCTTTTTTCAACCATAGCACATGAATTCCTTGAATAAATGATCAAATTTCTTATCTCAATGTGTAGTATTATTTTCTGTAAACAATTATCGTAGCAACATAAGACAGACTTTATTTTAATTTAAAAATGTTTGTTCAAACTTTTAAGGAAGATTTCAGAGAGTTTTCATTTGGAATAGACTCACCCCTTCATTATGGATAAACATTTTATTTGCTTAATGAAACTATTATGATACTTTCTCTTACCTGCAATATGTAAATATATATAGATTCTTGATTACCTATTAGACACTGTAGATAACTTCATTCTCCATACTTAAAGCTCATGTCTGTCTCAGCTATATTTCTCCTTATTGCACATTTTATTCCCAAAATCCTGATAATAAATGTAGAATGGTTAAATCACATAGTTACAATAAAATTGCTTGAACATTTAATTATAAATAAAATTTTTTTCAAAGGTAGATATCAATTGCTTCAAAACCAAAGATTTTGAATAATAAGAGTGAGTAGTAACATTGCTTTTAAAACAAATTAAGGGTTCTGGGGATGTGGCTCAAGTGGTAGTGCGCTTGCCTGGCATGCATGCGGCCCGGGTTCGATCCTCAGCACCACATACAAAAAAACAAAGATGTGTGTCCGCTGATAACTAAAAAATAAATATTAAAATTCTCTCTCTCTCTCCCTCTCTCATTCTCTCTTTAAAAAAAAAATTAAGTTCGGTGTTCTCAAAAGAAGACAAAGAAGAATGTAATGATAACATTTAGGATGTGGTTAATATATGGTTGATATAAAGCTAAAAACACTTTATGACTACAATCTTGCAACATATAATTAATTCTGTTAATAACGAGCCATAATGATAGTTGTTCCATGATAATGTATCACCTAAATACATTGTAGCCACTGTTGTTTTGTATGTACATTCTATGATGTTTTCACAATGACAAAATTAACTAATGACGAATTTCTTAGAAATTCATTATTATACATGACTGTATAATGAGAAAAATAAATAAATAGTAAAAGAGTAAAGAAATCCAATGGTCAGTACATAGAGTATACCTCCAGAAATATCTATAGTCTAATACACTAGTATATTGAAATGATAGATGCATAATTCAGTGGAAACATAAAAAAAGAAGGACTTGATTTGTCTCAGAATCAGAACAAACTCCAGAGTTGAGTCTCTTTGAGTTGAGTCTTGAAAGAAAAACAAGAGCTCACATATGCATAAGTACAGGGAGGTTACTCTGGCCAAGCAGCCTGGGTAAACAGGTTCAGCATTAAGAATCTGAGGAACATAAGCTACATTTGAAAACTACTAAAAGTTCTAAAGACTTGGAACAGGAAATGTGAACAAAACAAAGGAAGGAAGTGAGGCTGGACTGGTTGGAATCTGCCAAAGCAGAGGTACTTTGGTGTGCAGAGATTTTATCCAGTAAACAACGGGGATATATTGAAGGATTTAGGGTATGCATGGCAGGTTCAGGTTTGTTTTTATTTATTTATTTATTTATTTATTTATTTATTTATTTATTTATTTATTTTTCTCTCTTTTTTTTATTGATTGTTCAAAACATTACAGAGCTCATGATATATCATCTTTCATACATTTGACTCAATTGGGTTTTGAACTCCCTTTTTTACCCCAAATACAGATTGCAGAATCACATCTGTTACATACTCACATTTTTACATGATGGCATATTAGTGACTGTTGTATTCTGCTACCTTTCCTATCCCCTACTATCCCCACTCCCCTCCCCTCCCCTCCCATCTTCCCTCTCTACCTCCTCTGTTGTTGTTCAATTCTCTCCCTTTTTCCCCCCTCCCCCTTGCCCCTCATAACCTCTTATAATTTTGTGTATCATTGAAGGTCTCCTACCATTTCCATATGTTTTCCATTCTCTCTCCCTTTCTCTCCCCCCATTCGTCTTTGTTTACTGTTAGTCTTTTCCTCATGCTCTTCCTTCCCATTCTGTTCTTAGTGGCTCTCTTTATATCAAAGAAGACATTTGGCATTTGTTTTTTAGGGCTTGGCTAACTTCACTTAGCATAATCTGCTCTAATGCCATCCATTTCCCTGCAAATTCAATGATTTTGTCATTTCTTAGTGCTGCATAATACTCCATTGTGTATAGATGCCACATTTTTTTTTATCCATTCATCTATTGAAGGGCATCTAGATTGGTTCCACAGTCTAGCTATTGTGAATTGTGCTGCTATAATCATTGCTGTGGCCATATCCCTATAGTGCGCTCTTTTAAGGTCCTCAGGGAATAGTCCGAGAAGGGCGATAGCTGTGTCAAATGGTGGTTCCATTCCCAGCTTTCCCAGGAATCTCCATACTGCTTTCCAAATTGGCCTCACCATTTTGCAGTCCCACCAGCAGTGTACAAGTGTACCCTTTTCCCCACATCCTCGCCAACACTTATTGTTGTTTGACTTCATAATGGCTGCCAATCTTACTGGAGTGAGATGGTATCTTAGGGTGGTTTTGATTTGCATTTCTCTGATTGCTAGAGATGGTGAGCATTTTTTCATGTACTTGTTGATTGCTTGTATGTCCTCCTCTGAGAAGTGCCTGTTCAGGTCCTTGGCCCATTTGTTGATTGGGTTATTTGTTATCTTATTGTTTAATTTTTTTAGTTCTTTGTATATTCTGGATATTAGGGCTCTATCTGAGGTGTGAGGGGTAAAAATTTGTTCCCAGGATGTAGGCTCTCTATTTACCTCTTTTATTGTTTCTCTTGCTGAGAAAAAACTTTTTAGTTTAAGTAAGTCCCATTTGTTTATTCTTGTTATTAACTCTTGGGCTATGGGCGTCCTATTAAGGAATTTGGAGCCCGACCCCACAATATGTAGATCGTAGCCAACTTTTTCTTCTATCAGACGTAGTGTCTCTGATTTGATATCTAGCTCCTTGATCCATTTTGAGTTAACTTTTGTGGCTGGCGAGAGAAAGGGATTCAATTTCATTTTGTTGCATATGGATTTCCAATTTTCCCAGCACCATTTGTTGAAGATGCTATCCTTCCTCCATTGCATGTTTTTAGCCCTTTTATCAAATATAAGATAATTGTAACTTTGTGGATTAGTCTCTGTGTCCTCTATTCTGTACCATTGGTCCACCTGCCTGTTTTGGTACCAGTACCATGCTGTTTTTGTTACTATTGCTTTGTAGTACAGTTTGAACTCAGGTATCGCTATACCTCCAGATTCACACTTCCTGCTTAGAATTGCTTTTGCTATTCTGGGTCTTTTGTTTTTCCATATGAATTTCATGATTGCTTTATCTATTTCTACAAGAAATGCCATTGGGATTTTGATTGGCATCGCATTAAACCTATAGAGAACTTTGGGTAATATCGCCATTTTGATGATGTTAGTTCTGCCTATCCATGAACAGGGTACATTTTTCCATCTTCTGAGATCTTCTTCTATCTCTCTCTTTAGGGTTCTGTAGTTTTCTTTGTATAAATCTTTCACCTCTTTTGTTAGGTTGATTCCCAAGTATCTTATTTTCTTTTTTTATTTGGGGCTGGGGATGTGGCTCAAGCGGTAGCGTGCTCGTCTGGCATGCATGCAGCCCAGGTTCGATCCTCAGCACTACATACAAACAAAGATGTTGTGTCCACTGAGAACTAAAAAAAAAAAAAAAAAAAAAAATATTTAAAAAAAAATCGAGGTTCAGGTTTTTAAATGGAGACATTAAAAAGGAAACAATTAAAAAAAAAGTAATTGGAGAGAGGCCAGAGTACAAGCATTAAGACCATTTCAGTCAAGGCAAGAGATCCAGTGACCCTGAATCAGGAAAATGGCCATAAAAAATGTGGGAGAAATGCTATATTTACAAAATTTTGTATAGATTGAATTGACCTTATTTAAGGTTGGTAGGATTGGAGATGAAGAGCATGCTTCACTGGTTACCAAACTCTTGTTTTCTTTTGCTGAAATCTTCCCAGGTAATTGCAGCCTACATTATTAGTTCCTTATTTTGACTTCCTATGACATGACATACTTGTTTTCTCCCACCCATTTTGGCTATTTGGTTTGCACGGTTTCTCTTATAGGTAATATATTCTCATTATGTATAAGACAAAAATGTTTTTTATTTTTGGTTTACAGAAATATTTTTTCTCACCTTCTATAATAGTGTGTGTGTGTGTGTGTGTGTATGTGTGTGTGTGTATACACTTACCTTTCCTAATCCTTCCATATTGGTTTGATGGTGTGTATATTTCAGAAATTGGGATGTGAATGGGTATGCCACATGCCACATAGGCCTAGAGACTTTAAATGCCATTTGGAATCCAGCTTAGTATTTGGTACCTCTGCTCTTTCCTAGGGAAGCAGCATGTCCTAAGCAGAACAATTTATTATTCTTGATTGGGAGTATAAGAAAATATGACCCATTTCTTGGACCAACCCATCAATTTCAATTTTGTAACACATCAAAAAAGTTAATGGTTTTGTGCAAAGAATGAAGATTTTGAGTTTGTTTTATTATTGCCAAATCTGACTAATTGAGGAACTACATGTTTCTTTGGAGCACAAAGTTGTATTTCTATAAATAGACCTCTTTTTTTTTGTGGTATGTCTTAAAGTAGAAATTTCAGAAACAAAGTACACTAACATGACTTAGTTTGAAGGGTAGAGGATTTTAAAAATTATACCCTTTTTGTAATCCAAACCAAGGATCTTGTACTTTTTCCAGAAGGCTGGTTTTGAATGACTATCTATTTGCATAATGGCTTTTCCTGTGTTTCCTTTGTATTCCCTGCTAATTACTTTAACACACCTTCCTTGAATTTTGTGTCATTATGGTGCACTTGTTACAATTGTGGACATAATTGGCCTCCCATTGGCAATTCTGAGAGAATTTTTTTGGGGGGATAAAACACTGTTAAATGTGAAGAATTTGAAATGATGACAGATGATCAACATTGAAGATCACTCCCATTAGAAAAAAAATCTTCCCCTTCCTTTGTTATTCGATATGGTGGTAAGAGATAAAATTTAGATAAGATTGAATAACACATTTTCAATGAAAAAAATCTCTGTGGGAAAAAACTTCTTCATGTCTTAAATTAGGCTCTGCTGCTATGATGTAGCAGATCCCCAAGATTTAACTTGGGTCTCTGTTATGGTTAGATGTGGTCCTCCCCAAAACTCAGATATAAGATAATTCAAAAAGGTTGAGATGTGAAATGATTGGGTTATGAGACCCTAAATCTGATCAGTGCATTAATCCCATGATAAAGTTAACTGAGTGTTAACTATACCTTGGTGGAGTGTGAGTGGAGGAGGTGGATCCTTTGGGGCATGTCTTTGGGGTATACATTTTGTCCTTGAGAAGTGGAGGGAGCTCTCTCTTTGCTTCCTGGAGCCATGCTCCCAGCTCCTTTCTTCCGGTGTACTCTTCTGTCCTGATGTTCTGCCTCACCTTGAGCCTCAAGGAATGGAGCCAACTATGGACGGAGGCTTCTGAAACTATGAGTTGCTAAATAAACTTTTCCTCCTTTAAAATTGTTCTCTTCAAGTCTTGTAGTTACAGCAGCAAAAATGCTGAATTTAAAAAAAAAAACAGTCCTCAAAGAAGTAATTTTGGTTTCAATAATAAGAGTCAGAATAATCATTCCTTACGTACTTCCTAAAGTGAGAGTATCATTTCAATGGCAGCTATTGTAACTATTGTTAAGAGCTGACATTTCTGAATAAAGGTCCTACGGATTTATGTACATTGATGCACACATTGATGTACATTGATGTTACAAATAGGCATTAATATTCCCATCATGCAGGTAAAGAAACTGAGGTTGAGCCAAATTTGGCAACTCTCATGTTGTCATTGTAACCAGGCTTTGGACTTATGAATATTGATGCTCTTTTGCAGAATTATTTCTGATAGATACTATGAGGCATGTGCAAGGCTAAACTCTAATTTCGGAGAAAAATGATTAATTTGTAGTCTCCCATTATTACATCCCCCAATTTTTAATCCTAATTCCTAATTAATTTTTCATAGCTGAGTCATTAAAGATAGCAGTTTATTATGAACACAATTTCATGGTGACAGATGTTGGCAACATTCAGACAGAAAATTATTACTTCATTGTATTTTCCAGATTCATTATGTGTGGACTTAATTATTAGTTATTACTTTTTTCCAAAAAATATTTTTCTTGTAATTGAGAACATTTTGTTCATAAGAAGTAAATCATTTTCATTACTTAATTTCCCGGGCATTTCTTCATTAAAAGAAGAAAGCCAATATGACCTAATAACTTTGACTCATGAAAGATTTAAAGATTCTATATTACAGGACCAAACATGGGGAACTTTATTTGTTATGGTTTGGCAGTGAGGTGGTCCCCCAAAGTTCACGTGTGAGATAATGCAAGAAGGCTCAGAGGAGAAATGATTGAATTGTAAGAATCTTAACCCAGTCAGTGAATTAATCCCCTGATATGGATTAATAGTGGAAATGGTAGGGTGGGGCAGAAGGAGGTGGGAATTGGGGCATGGCTTTGGCGTATATATTTGTATCTGAAGAATACTCTCTCTCTCTCTCTCTCTCTCTCTCTCTCTCTCTCTCTCTCCTTTATGATCACCATGTGAGCTACTTCTCTCTGCCACAGTTCTCTGCCATGATGTACTGCCTCACCTCAAGCCCTGAGAATGGAGCCAGCCTTCTATGGACTAAGACCTCTGAAACCATGAGCCCTCAAATAAACTTCCTGCACTACAGTTATTGTGGTTGGGTCTTTTAGTCATAGCAGCAACAAATCTGACTAAAACACCATCTTTCATGCCATACGACATAGTAACTATCCAGCTACTGAGATGCATACACAAACATACATACAAAAATAGAAACAATGCGAATTTACTTTGTATTTTATAGGCTTTTATTGTACAAATGAAATAATACAACTGGCATATATTTTGAATTACTTTTTTAAGTTTATGATATACAAATTTGTAGTTGAGTATTAAATTTTAAAATACATAAAATTAGAAATTTCACCACAATCATTGTCCAATTTATAATTAACACAGATTTGGTAATCCTGAGATGCCAATTTATCTTTTTTTTTTTAAAAAAAGAAAACATACTAAAATGTACATTAAGCTTCATCTTAAGCTCATTTCTTTTACTTATTTATATCATGATTTCATTTGAGTATGTAAGAAATTTTCCAGTTCAGAGGCTGTTATGTCTAAAGAAAATGGAACTTGAGTCTATGCAATAAGAAAGTGGAAAAAACAAAACAACAAAAAAAAAATTTCTTCTTTTTTGCATTGCTAAAATGTTACAACCCACCATTATGAAAAATTGCATATGCATAAACTATGTTTCAAGTTTTGTCCAAAAATATGTCCCCACTATGTAGTACTTTGACAATTGGAAAAAAAAACAACAACAACTAAAACCCAGATACCTCCTACATGGAGGCTTGACTATTTTGGATCATATTGCTCTCTTCTTTTATGAGTTTGTAAGTCCCTACAGATCCTAAATAATATAATTTACAAGTGTTTTAGAAGATGCATTCCAAGTGAAATGCTATTCCCCTGGAGTGGGAAGTTTGTTGTGTTTGCTGTATTATTGAATTCTCAAAGCTACCATTCTATAAAAATGCAAAGCAAATTTAAAGTTGGTGCCTATTTCTCCTTCAAATTACTTCGTCTATGTTATTCTCATTGAGCTGGTTTTTATGCAGAGTTAACATGAGAGGGAAAATGGAGTTAGAATAAAAAAATAAGTACAAAAAGAAAGGGAGGGATGGGGAGAAGAAGGGAAAGAAGGAGGGAGAAAAGACAAAGGAAGAAAGGAAATAGAAAGAAGCTGTGTAAATTCATAGATTCTTTTATTTTTACATCTTTGAAATTAGGATGATACTTACAATGAGTGGGTCTTACAGTCCCTGTTTGCCAGAGAGTAGTCACTGAGCATGCACAGAGCGTATTCTTTTGCTTGATGACAGGGAAAGTCAGGTTTAGTGTAACAGTCAGCAAAACCTTCAATAACCATTTGAGGAGGGAGATTAACCCTTCCTTTTATTTTAGGATCAAGAGAATGGGAACATCAAAACTTGCAGAAAGGTGTAAGTGGTTTGAAAAATTTTCCAGAAATAGTAGTGAAGTATTTTCACACAATGTCACATGATCAATACTTTGGATGGCACAAAGGACAATACTGTATGGGAATATCAAAAAATATTATTTGAGGATATCAAAAAATATTATTTGCAACATATTCAGAAGAATCACCATCTAAAGATAAATTTAGGAATGTACTAATCAATTTATTTTGCCTGTATTTTCCTTCTTATGTATGTAAGGTGGACGATTTATGATAAGACTTGTATAAAAAAGAAATTGCTCTAAGTATAAAATAAAAATCCTATGTTATAAGGTAGTATTGTGCCATCGTTTAATTGACAGTTTTAGTGTTCTCAATTGTAAACATAAATTCATGTTGCATCTTATTTAAAAATAATAAACTTGAATTTTATTTTAAAAGAAGCAAAGATAAATCTAAAGGAACATTAAATTTCAAACAAATGCTATCCATCAGTTGAGATTCTAGTATGTAAAAAGAAACAAAAGGCAGACATGAGATTATTAAAAACTATTTTGGTACCACTAATATTTCAAAATAAAATTCTATCTTTGATACAGATATTTAAGACTTTTTAAAAATGTGTTGGGATTAATATCATAAACTTCTTGGTCCAATGAAAAGAGCACTGAACTATCAGTTTCACATTCTGAATTCCAATCTCTGAGCTCAAATGAGTCCAAAGCTTTGTCCTTTATATTGACAAGGTTTTTATTTCTACCAACAATGCTCATGGTTTTTACACATTTTCTGCTTCTCTGATTCTGCCTTTCTAACTAGCCTCTCATCTGTGCTGAGGTTACTAACCTATGGCTCACACCTTGAGTACCAAGGCCCTTAGGAACGGTTTGTACTGAGAGACATTTTATCATGGTCCTCATCTGATGGATTAGATTCCCATGTTTATTATTTTGTATTCCTAAAAATTGTGAAGATCTGCACCCTGGTATTCCAAGTTGGCCATAAAGTCTTTAACCTTTCTCAAAGTACATCAGGGAAATCAAATTATACCTGCTCAGGTGTATTCACTTGATGCCTGTCTAGTCAAATCTAGATAATTGTAAATATGTGGAATTGGTTTTTCTATGTATCTTGAAAATTTTCTCAGTGATGACTATTTTGGATGAAATGTTTGTGTTTTCTCAAAATTTATGTATTGAGGTCCAAACTTTCATTGTGACTGCATTTAGATACAGGACTTCATCGCAGCAATTAAAGTTAAATTAGGGCATAAATGTAGGGTCTTGGTCCTATAGAGTTAATTCCTAAGTCTTATTCAAAACACAACAGCCCTATAGGAAGTGAACATTTTTATTTGTATAGAAGAATGTTGTTATGGTTTGGATGTGAGGTATCCCCAAAAGTTTACATGTGAGACAATGCAAGAAGGTTCAGGGGAGAAACATTTGGGTTATAAGAGTTGTAACTCAATCAGTGAATTAATCCTCTGATAGTGATTAACTGAATGGTAACTGTAGTGGTAGGGTGTTGCTGAAGGAGGTGGGACTTGGAGGTGTGGCATTGGGTTATATGTTTGTATCTGAAGAGTGGAGACTCTCTCTCTCTGCTTCCTGATTACTTGTGAATTGCTTTCCTCTGCCACACTCTTCTACCATGATATCCTGCCTTACCTAGAGCCTTGAGGAATTGGAGCCGGCCTTATATGGACTACGATCTCTGAAACCATGAGCTCTCAAATAACTGTCCCTCTTTTACAGTTGTTCAAGTCGGGTCCTTTAGTCACAGCATTGAAAAAGCTGATTAAAAAATAAAATGTTTTCTATTCAGGCTTACTCCTACAGAAGACTAAACCATCCATATAAAAAAAGAGAGAAAGGAGGAGAATGGGCAGAAAATGTAAAATTTTAGAAGAGTTCAACAGAGAGACGTGTTAGTGATCTATTAATCCCACTCACATTTAATATGTATAAATATAACATCATTAAAAATTCAGTAAGAGGTTACATATGAAATGATTATATAGCTTATTATCTAAAATGGAATGCTTTTAATGAGATTTTTCTTTTATTTATAATTCCCATCCAACCACTCAGGATTACTTTTTATCATTTCCCCAAACATTGATTTTCATTTCTTTTATAGTGAGAGAGATAAAACTCATAATATTTATAATATTTCTCATTGTTTGATTCCATAATATACACAATGATTTTACATTATTTTTTACTGTCAAAGAGTTTTCTAATATGGCTGTACCAATTAATACCCCTCCAGCAATGTATGATAATTCTAGTTGCTCTACATACTCACCTATGTGTTAGGCATGTCAGGGATTTTTAAAATTTTTGTTTTGCTTTGCTATTCTACTCTGTGTATTGTAGTATCTGTGTATAGTAGTATATGATTGTAGATTTACTTTTTAAATTTGTAAGCTCTTGATGACTGAGACTTAAAATCTATTAATTCACTTATTTGTTATTTGGATCTCCTTAATTTGGTGAAATACATTTTCATTTTTATATTGTATGCTCTATTTTCATATTTGTTACATACATAATTACATATAAACATTCTTGATAAATCTGTGGGATTTATTTTGGGGGATAATTTCTCCCATTTTCTGTTTCCCCAGGACTATTCATATTTTCCCCTATGCTTCATTTTATTTATTGAAAAAAATTGTATTCCATTGCCTTTACTATTTAGATCTTAAAAACCTCTAAATTCTTATTGTGCACTATGTAAGAAAGGATCAAGAATCATTTTTAAAATTGAAATCCAAGTGATATCACACCTTTTATTGAAAGGACCATTTTTGCACTTATCTGAAGTTTTCCTTTGTTAAAATCTACATTTATATCACTGTAGCTCTGCTTTTGGACTCTCTATTCTATCTAATTGTGATATTTTTCCTACTCTTGTTTCATACCACATTTTAATTATTGTGGTTTTATAACAAAAGTCTTAATACCTTAATAGAAGAATGATTTTGAATGAGAAAAGGACACTAAAAAGAATTTAAATGATGTAATTATTCATACGTGCTTACTTATTGAGTAATAAATACTTTTATTTCTGGCTTTATAATTTTGTTCTAATTCCAAACAACAATCAATATATTTGCTTTTTTAAACAAAATATTAAATCTCTATTTCTTTCTGAACATTCAAAATGACAAACAGAATAGTTATTATGTTACATATTTTAGTTTCTTGGACATATTTGTCTAATATGTTGTCTATATTTTTATGTTCTATATTTTTTATATATTTATATGTCTATAATACTTTATTTAAAATTTTGTTTATAAGTTACCTGAAGTCTTCAAGATTGCTCTTTATTGGTAATAAATTTAAAATCTTCAATATTTTCAAATGCCTCTTCCCTGTGTCCTGATAACATTTTTACAAGAGAAAACATTCTCTTTTTGTATAAAGAGACTTAGTATGCTCAGATTACATAAATATATTTTTATGGATAATGTCTCTTTTTTTTGCCATATTGAGTCTGTCTTCATTCAGCAAATGCTTTAAGGAAAAATTTTCTCAAATGATGATTCTTTTTTGAAAGTTTTGCTAAATTTAGCTGCTTTAAAATCAGGTTTTTTAAAAATTTCATTATATTCTGTCAGTATCTAAGCAATGCACTATATTCTTCAGTTTTACCAGTAAGATCTCTGTCTTGTGCTCCATGGATACCTTTGAAATCCCTGCATCAAAGAATGGTGTCCAGAGATTACTTGAGAATGTACAAAATGCTGGGAACCACCCTCCGGTACTTTGAGGTTAGAGAAGAAGTCACTCTCTGGACAGGTTTGCTGGATCATTTTTACTCTTCTCTCTGTGGTATGCCACTCTTCTGCCTCTCCAGGATGCCTGTACTAGAGAATCAGAACCCTAATGATGAGTCTTGCCAACCAGGAGGATTAGCACACAGAAGCTAGCTCTGCCTGTCACATCTCATAGTTGGCAGTCACAGCACCAGAAGGATGCTGGGTAACTGTTCCAGAAATAAAGAATTTCTAAAGACATATTTTAACAAGTTTTAAGATTTAATGGTTTATGTCATATTCTTTTTATTTTCCAAATTAAAGTCTAAAAATGTAATACAATCAGGTTTAGGAGAAAATGTAACTAGATATGTGTGTTTATGACATCTGTTAAGTATTTAATTAAGTATTTTAACTTAATTCTTGTTTCACCTTTTCTCTCTCTGTGTCTCTGTTTCCCTGTTTCTCTCGCTCTCTTAGTAGGGGTGGTACAAAACACCCACAAAGGACTGGGGATGTGGTTCAAGTGGTAGTGCGCTTGCCTGGCATGCGTGGGCCGCTGGGTTCAATCCTCAGCACCACATAAAAATAAAATAAAGATGTTGTGTCCACCGAAAACTAAATAATAATTAAAAAAAAACACCCACAAACTTTTGGTGGCATCCTCCACTAGAAAGGAAGAGGAGGAGCCACTTGCCAGAGAGGGGAGTGAAAGATGAACTTCCCTTTTCACAGGTGAGATAGTTGGTGTGAAGGTGATATAGGCAGGCCATCAGACTTCCCCATACTGAGATCTCCATCACTTCTCAGAGAGTGATAAAGTGACAGTGACAGCTGACTCTCTCTTGGGCACTTCTTAGTCTAATTTTTCAGGCTTCCTTGGAGATACTTCCCTCCCTTTAACCCCTTCTTGGAACAGCTGGCAGTGGTCTGACTCTACTGAGAGTAGTCATGGATTTAGAGCCCAAGCAGGTAAATTGATAATGACTTGGTACAAATTAGAAGACACTATCTTGCCATCTGCAGGGAAATTTTCTTAACAATTATGTGAGTGCTGAGGAGAATGGGATTCTCAAGTAATATCTTGCTGCCATTTTCTACCTTTGCGATATGCCTGTTGATCCAAACAAGAGTTTGTTGACCTGGCCATTCTTTCTTAGGTCTGTATTAAAGGCCTTAACTCTCAGAATCACAGCATGTTCAAGACTCATCTTTACAATATCAGGCAGCGCATTTTCATGTTTTGTGGATTGAGATTACCCACATTAAAAATAGGGTTTAGATTTCTGTTTCTCATTATTTGGAAACTCCTGTGAGACCTAATGATCCAGGGCCCCCTCAGGCAGGGCATTGAGCTGTCCTGTCTGCATGTATGCAGGGTGGGGGCAGCACTGAGAAGGAGGAAGGCACTACTGAGAAGGGGAAGACAATTTGGGAGTTTTAGTCATAAAAAGAAAAAAGAAAACATACCCCACTGAATCAAATTAGTTTTAAAAAAATCAGAAGAAAGCAAACCAATTTAAAAATAGCAACATCAGGATCCATTTATTGAATAAAGTGTGCCTACAGCAGCAGCAGAAGGGGGCACTCTTGAACCAAGGAATTACCAAAGCTACATACCTGCCACCCCCACCCCAGGGATATCGAATTTAGGAATCATGAAAACATCACCAGGAACATTCACACAAAGGAACCTGAAAGTGCAATAACTGGAGCGATTTTAAAAAGAGAAGAACCATCAAACAGAGAATGACTATAACTATAGGATACTAAAATGAATCTCATTTAATTCAATAAATTCATTGCAAATAGAAAAGAATGCCATGTATCTGAAATTCCAAACCTCAGAATAGAAATGGACAACTAGGAAGAACTGAAAGGTGAGCCAACCAAATTCTTCCTACTCTTCTTCCTACTAATTGAAAAACAAAGCTGAAAAAAAAATCTCAATAAGAATAGCTCAATTGCAAAGACTCCAAGGTAGAGTAGATATGTTCTTAGTAAGAATCAAGGAACTGGAAATACAATCAAGAGAAGTAAATAACAATTGGCAGACATTTCATGATGCAGAACACAGAGGAAGATGACTTCAAATAAGTGATGGATTCAGTGACTAGGAAGAATAAAACAATGACATAGAACTAATATTTAAAACTAAAACTAGCAAATGTTCTGAAAAAAAAATGACCCAAGTGCTTATAAGAACTCATTCTATACTTAGATTAATTGATCCAGAATGGCCAATTTTAAAAACAAGAAAAGTTATGTTATTAGATCTAAATATTTAAAAAACAAACAAACAAAAAACAACCTTGGTGACATCTAGGAAAGAAGGCCAATTGCTGAGAAAAGGAAGAAAATCAGCATGATAGCCATTGACTCATATAAACACCACTGGAGAAAGATATTCAAGAAACTCAAGGACGAATAATGAAAGTCAAGAATTTCATACCCAGTTAATTTCTTTACATGTCAAAGCAATAGAAAACAAATGAAACTTAAGAACTCCGGGTAACATTTTATTCAGATAAGTCTTGTGAGGATTATACTAAAAATCAGGCTCTACCCAAGCTTTATTGAGATGATTAAAAAAAAAAAAACTTTGTTAAAAAATGGTAGGGAGAATTGTATATATTTAAATCTAAGACTAGAAGAAAGTGGAAATGGGCTGAAAAAGAATATATACTTGTAGCTGGGTGTGGTGGTGCACGCCTGTAATCCCAGTGGGTGGAGAAGCTGAGGCAGGAGGATCTGGAGTTAAAAGCCAGCCTCAGAAACTTAGCAAGACTCTAATAAGCAACTCAGTGAGACCCTGTCTCGGAATCAAATATAAAAAAGGGCTGGGGATGTGGCTCATTGGTTGAGTGCCTTGAGTTCAATCCTTGTTACTAAATACACACACACACACACACACACACATATATACACACACACATGCACACACACATATAAAGTAATATTATCTGAAAATATTAATAACCAACTTAAAATGGAAACTTTGGGCTTATACAGGGAAATAGGAAATTAGAACAAACTTACTGCTTAGGTAAGAGGTGAGAGTCAAATGGTATTTAAGTCTGACAAAATGCATAGAAACTTACAAAAGAATAAAAGGGGACTACAGGCAGTTACATAAATTAATTAGCATTAAGGTAAAACATACTGTAGTTGGTAAAGATCAAAACCAATAAAACAAAGATCAAAAAGCTTGGGCAAAATAATTTTGCAATCAATTCATATGGATTAACTGAATGGAATACCATTTTTTTCCTTCTTAAAATGGGAAACTATAGCATAATGCATTTTAACCCCATTCTTTCCCTTTTGCTTTACACCTTAAACTAATGTGACTGCTGACTGAACACATACTAAGAACAATTTTAAGAGAGGGCCTTGGCAATTTCACTGCTCCCCTGCACAGAATATTGCTCAAAGCAGGTTGAGAAGGTAGAAGACCATGTTAGTCTCACATTTTGACCCTAGGGTAACTTTCGCAGTTTTATAAATAGTGTCTCCCCACACCTTCAACTAGCATACTTAATAAGGAAAGGCTGAATCCTTTCCTCAGACTGGGAACAAAGTCTGGTATACATGCTTTCCACATTCATTCAACATAGTGCTAGAAACTCCAGACAGTTCAATAGGACAACAAAAAGAAAATAAAACATGTAAGTTGAAAAAAGGTAAATTAGAATTGTCCTTATACGTAGAAGAAATTGTTATTTACATAAAAAGTGCCAGGGTGAACCTGTATGTCAATTCTCTTGGACATTTATTCATTTCAGAGAAAGTCATGTTTAAACATAAACCTGTGTATGGTTGTTCACAGGTTTATGAGCAGTTGTATTTTTAATAGCAGAAACTTGGAAACAAAGGTGATCTGCAGTGGGTGAATGGCTAAACAAGGAATCTATCAAACAAAAAACCCTCCTAGGACTAAACAATGACTTCTAGAAGAATACAGAATATAATGAAAAAAGTCCAAAAATCAGTGTAGTATTCCTTTGAATACGTGTAAACCAAAATCAAAGATACAATTCCATTACCACCATTCAAAATATGAAACATTTTGGTGCACTGGGCTTGGGCCCTGAAAATTACCAAGAGTTCAAAAGAAACATACCAAAATAAGGGGATATCATGTTCATGGGTTGAAAGAAACAGAAGAGTAAAGATGTCAGCTCCCCATCAATTGATAGACAGACATATTCGATGGAATACCTATCAAAATCTCAGTAAGAGTTTTACAGATATAAACAATAATATTATAGAAGTGATATGAAAATATAAGCAAACAAGGATAACTAAAATAAATTGAACAAGAAGAGTTAAATAGAAGGAATCATTACCTGGTTTCAAAATTTATTGTATAGGTATAGTAATCAAAACTGTGTGATCTTGGCAGAGGACTAGATGTATAAAATAATGAATCAGAATGTAGAGTCCCCAAATAAATCCAAACAGATATGGCCAAATGATTTTTGACAAAGATCCAAAACAATTTAACAAAGAAAGCATGATGTTTTAATAAATGGCATAGAAACAACTGCATTCCTGTAAGCAAATGAGGAACCTTGAGCTGGGTTTATATTTAATGTGAAATATAAGGCCACATAGTTTTTTTTTAAAAAAAAATACCAAAAACCTTTGGGTTCTAGGAATTGATAGAGAGTTCTTAGACATCATATCAAAAGAATGATGCATAACAGGAAAAAATTAATTAATTAAACTTCATCAAAACTAAAAGCTTTTTTCTAAAAGATCTTAAATATGAAACAAAAGTTATAGTCTGGAAAAATATTGGCAAATCACATATCTTATAAAGAACTCATGTGTAGAATATATAGAACAATCAAAACTCAATAATAAAAATACAAAACCAAAATAACAAGAACAAAAAAACCCAAATAGTCCAGTTTAATAAATGGATAAATCAAATAAAGAGATGTTTCAGAAAGAAGCTGTGTAAATAACAGATACACTCATGAGAAGATATTCAACATCAGTAGCCATTAGAGATTTAGAGAAATGCAGATTAATACCATAATGAGATATCACAACACATCTATTAAAACAGCTAATAATATAGTCATAGTGCCAAATTGTGGTGAGGATGTAAAGAAATAGGATCTCTCATACATTGCTGGTGGGTATGGGAAATGGTGCAGCTGTTCTGGAAATCATTTGACAATTTCAGCTATTGCACTCCAGGACATTATTAATGCCAGAGAAACAAATATATAAACCTGCATATAATTGTTCACAGCAGTTGAATTTATAATGTTCCAAACCTGAAAACCACCAAGGTTCCTAGGTAGGTGAATGGTTAAACAAATTGTAATACATTAGAAGCCATGGGATACTATTCAAGAACAAAACTGAATGGAGTACTGATATGTACAATAACTTGAATAGATCTCAGGGACATCCTATTGAATAATAAAAGCCCATTTCTACTAGAGATTCTATAGCATTCTTGATATGACAAAAGCAAGAATATGGAAACCAAGTTAGTGGTTGACAGAGGTTAGGAAAATGTGGGATGCCACTCTAAAGGATATTTGTGGTAATGGACTAGCGTTATATTTTGAGGTGGTGCTTTTACCAACCTATACCAGTGATCAAGTGACATTAAACTACACACATGATCCCAATGCCACTTGCTGATTTTGTTATTATCCTTCAATTACATTGGATATAGCCATTGGAGAAGTGGAGTGGCCTTCTCTGTGTCAACTTTATAATTTCCATTGTATCTATAATTGTTCCAAAACTTAAAAAAGCTTTAAAATCATTTTCTCCTTAGATGACTGTCTTATCTATTGTAGAAAAAATAAAATTAAGCATATGATAAAGTAAGAAATAATTGCAAATGATAATCATGAAGTGGCAGTTTATGTATCTTAAATAATAACCCTGTGCACATTGAATTATGTCACTAAATTTCACCTTTCATGGCAACCATTTTGGCTTAACTAGGTACAACTATTTTAAGACCTTACTTCTTACTAGTCAACAGAAATGTGTCACATTTTAGACATTACCAGAGCTATAGTGGATAATCATAAGTGCAATTTATCCTTAATCACCCTATGACATATCTCATCTTTGTGGCCCAATTACTGTTAATTAGATTTTGATCTTTCACCTCGTACCTGTTCCAGTATTTCCAATGTATATTTAGAATTATCTGGCTTCTCTGTTTCTTCTTTCCCTAGTCTTTTTTTTTTCTCTGTACATTTCATTTAGGATAGTTTCTAATCCTGTCTTCAAGTTGACTAATCTTTTCCTGAGAAATGTCCAATCTGCTATTAATTCTATCCAATACAATTTTCATTTCAGAATATTTTTTGTCTCTAGAAATTCATTTTAGGCCTTTAAAATATCTTCCAAATCTCTAATTAACCAATGCTCATGTTTCTCCACCTTCCTGAATATTTGGGTTAAATTTATATAATATTTTAATGTTCCTATCTATTAATTCTACTATCAGGTCATATCTAGGTCTATTTGTCTGTTTTGAGTGATTGTGTATTCTCCCCAATATTGGTCATATTTTTTCTGCTTTTCTGCATGTCTGGTTATTTCAGCTTCATGGCAGACATTGCATGTGTGGTGCTTATATTTTTACATTCCTATAAACATTCTTTTTTTGCAGGGGGTGGGAAAGGGGTTTCCTGGGGATTGAACTCAGGGGCATTCGACCACTGAGCCACATCCCCAGCTCTATTTTGTATTTTATTAGAGACAGAATCTCACTGAGTTACTTAGTACCTCACTTTTGCTGAGGCTGGCTTTAAACTCATGATCCTCCTGCCTCAGCCTCTGGAGCACTGGAATTATAGGTGTCCGCCACCATGCCTGGCTTCTATCAACATTCTTGAGATTCACTCTTGGATGCAGACAAGAGACTTGGAAATAGTTTAATTATTTTGAGAGTGAGTTTAACCACCATGGTGGCACCAGAGTAGCTTGTAGCCTCAGGTTGCTTTTGCTCTCTACTTAGCATAACCCTTCTGAGTGTCCTACCCACTGCCCTCTGTCTTCTCTGGCTAGTGAGATTGTGAGCTGTTCCTATTACTTGGTGAACTAAAGGAATTTTCCACCTTCTTCCTTTCTGGTACTTCTCTCCTTAGCTTTATGTGGTGTCCCCACACAAATGTGCTGATCGCATTTAGCTGGAGACTAGTGGGGACTTTTTGAAAGTTCTCCCTCTTTATAATTCCTCTCAGTTACTGTTTACCTGTTTTGGCCTTACTGGATTCCCAGCCCCATCTCTTCAATCGGGGAAGGCTGAAGGACCCTTCCCAAGTTGCTCCTTCCCTACCCTGGCCATGACTTTCTTCAGTCAATGAGATAGAACATCATATTCCCCCTCTTTAAAGATGTTTACCCTTGATTGTCTGGTGTTTAATACCCTAAAGCTGTTGGTTCTTATATTAAGTCTGTTCAGTTGTTTTGAATGTGAGGATAAATTCAGTTTCTCGTGCTTTTGATTCTATGAAATCATTTCTATCCCTGTCTTCACATTCAGCCTCCATTTTCTTAAAAAAGGAGCACAGTTTCAAAGCAAACCACTATGTGATGTCATTGTTATGAGTGTCTCTGTGGCCTCACATGGAAAAAAATACCAGTCTGAAGTCCAAATGGGCCTTCACTGGTATCCTGAATCCAAATATTGCCTCATGAAGAACTGAAACTCATAAAATCTGATCCACAAGTCAGATTCTGTAAGAACCTTGTTAGAGTCTGATGTCTCTGGGGATTAGATTTAATCAGTAACTGTAGCAATTATCATTGATGGAAAACAGACCACCCCAAAATTTAATGGCATCAACAATGATTTTAGGCTCTGTGGATGAGTAACTCAATTAGGACTCAGTAGGGTCATCTTGAGCCTTGGTAGGAAGCTTCAGTGGCTGAGGGTGACTGGACGGCTAGGGCTGGATGTCTTGTGAGACATCTTTATCCACAACTCTAGCAGTTTATGCTTGTTGTCATGTGAAGCACCTGTACGTGACCTTTCCATATTTGCTAGGCTTCCTCGTAATGTGTGCTTCTTATCTGTGATTATGACCTCTAAAAACAATGCTGAGCCGGGCACAGTGGCACATGCCTGTAATCCCAGTAGCTCAGTAGGTTGAGGCAGGAGGACCACAAGTTCAAAGGCAGCCTCAGCAATTTAGTGAGGCTCTGAGTGACTTGGCGGCGAGGCCCTGAGTGACTTGGCGAGACCCTGTCTCTAAATAAACTGTAAAAAAGGACTGGGGATGTAGCTCGGTGGTTAAGTGCCCTGGTATCAAAGGAAGGAAAAAAAAAAACAATGCTGAGCACCAGGTTGGAAGATGCATTACGTGAAAAAACAACAAAAAAACAAAAAACAAAAAACTATAGACGTTAATTTTTGGTTCACAACAAAATTGATCAGAAAGTAGGGTTTCTGTACCCCTCCTGCACCCCTGCCAACCAAGATTTCCCCCAGAGTGGTAAATCTGTTATAGATGATGTTGATTAGCACAGTACGACTTCTTTCACCTAGAAATAGTCACTTAAGTTTTCTCCATATCTTTTCATGGCTTCATAGCTCATTTCATTTTAGCACTAAATAATATTTTACTGGATATACCACAGTTTATTTTTTTTTCTTTAGTTGCTCTGAATTTTGGCAGTTTTGAAAAGAAAAAAAAAAAGAGAGCTTTAAACTGAAAAAAATACAGAGAATCCAGTTTACCAGCCACATTTTAGGAATAAATTAATGGAGGCCAACACAAATTCTATGACTTTCCCAATATATTACTTCTATGTTATATGCTTAAAACTCAATCTGATATGTGGATAGACCAATTTACTCAACTGGGCTTTGTGGTTGATTAAAACATTTTGAAATTTTGAATAAAGCTGCTATAAATATTTCTGGTCAGGTTTTGGGGTGTCATACTTTTCAATCATATGGATTACATGGTAAAAGTCTGCTTAATTGTATAAGAAATTTCCAAAACATCTTCCAAAGTGCTACTTTGCATTTCCATCAACAAAGAACCAGAGTTCTCTTTGTACCACATCCTCACCAACATTCAATGTTGCCAGTATTTTGTCTTTTTGCTATTCTGAACCCTGGAAGTCACAGTTTTATATGTGTTGGAGCTATAAAAAGCCTGCCCAATAGGAAAAGGGGGGACCATAAACTCACCCTGGATGAAAAGTGGCAAGGACGCATTGTAGTAGAATATGTGGATGAGAGATATGATGCAGACATCCTTGGGAAATATGACCTACTGCATGTAAGAATGCTTAGAGAAAATAGGACTCAATTATAGAGACGACTAAGCATATTTGGAAGAATAGCTTGTAAATTGGTTAATATAGTCTAATTTACTTGACACATCATCCTTTCATACAGTGACTAACAATCACAGCTCAGTGAAACAGATCACTTGCCTATATCCAGACTCCAGCATCTGATTCCATTTAGGTTCTTAACACAAAAAGCAATGTCTTGTATGCAATTTGCCAGAACTTTACTGCAAGTTTTTGCATCAACGTTCATTAGGGATATTGGTCTGAGATATTCTTTCCTTTATGTGTCTCTGCTTGATTTTGGTATCAGGGTGTTACTAGATTCATAGTGCACCATTATCAAGTGGGGGTTCATTCCAGGGATTCGAGGTTGGTTGAACATATAGAAATCAATAAACATAATTCATCACATCAATAGACTTAAAGATAATAATTATATAATTATATCAATTGATGCAGAGAAAGCACTTGACAAAATACAGCAAGTTCAAAACACTAGAACACATTTTAGGTTCAAAACACTAGAAAAACTAGAGATAATAGGAACATACCTCAACATTGAAAAACTATCTATGCTAAGCCCAAGGCCAACATCATTCTAAATGGAGAAAATTTGGAAGCATTCCCTCTAAAAACTGGAAGAAGACAGGGATGCCCTCTTCCACCACTTCTATTCAACATAGTCCTTGACACTCTAGCCAGAGCAATTAGATAGATGAAAGAGATTAAAGGGGTAAAAGTAGGAAAAAAGAACTTAAAATATCATTCTTTGCTGACAACATGATTGTATACTTAGAGGATCAAAAAAAAAATCCACCAGAAAACTTCTAGAATTAATAAATGAATCCAGCAAAGCAGCAGGATATAAAATCAATACAGTTGTCTCATAATAGACAAATAGAAATCAGATGCATTTCTATTCATTAGTGATTAATCCTCTGAAAGAGGAACTAGGAAAACTACCCCATTCACAATAGCTTCAAAAAAGTACTTGGGAATCAACTTAACGAAAGAGGTGAAATACCTCTACAATGCAAACTACAGAACACTAAAGAAAGAAATTGAAGAAGACCTTAGAATATGGAAAGATTGCCTATGCTCTTAGATAGGCAAAATTAATATCATCAAAAAGGCCATACTACACAAAGCAGTATACAGATTCAAAGCAATTCCAATTAAAATCCCAATGTCATTCCTTATAGGAATATAAAAAGCAATCATGAAATTCATTTGGAAAAATAAGAGAACCAGAATAGCCAAAGCAATCCTTAGCAAGAAGAGTGAGGCAGGAGGCATCACAATACCAGACATTAAACTATACTACAAAACTATGATAACAAAAATGGCATGGCATTGGCACCAAAATAGGCATGTATACCAATGGTACAGAATAGAAGACACAGAGACAAACTCACATAAATAGAGTTATCTCATAATAGACAAAGGTGTCAAAAACATACATTGGAGAAAAGATAGCTTCTTTAACAAAAGGGACTAAAAAACTGGAAATCCATGTGAAACAAAGTGAAACTAAATCCCTATAATTCACCATGCACAAAAGTCAACTCAAAGTAGATCAAGGACCTAGGAATTAGACCAGAGACCTTGTACCTAGTAGAGTAAAAAGTAGGCCCAAATCTTTATCATGTCGGATTAGGCCCTTACTTCCTTAACAAGACTCCTAAAGCACGAGAAATAAAATCAAGAATTAATAATTGGGATGAACTCAAACTAAAAGCCTTCTTCTCATCAAAAGAAACAATCAATGGGGTTAAGAAAGAGCCTACATTTTGGGAACAAATTTTTGCCACATGCTCGTCAGAGAGAGCACTAATCTCCAGGATATATAAAGCACTAATCTCCAGGATACATAAAAGCACTAATCTCCAGGATATATAAAGAACTCAAAAAACTTAACATGAAAATCTAACAGCCAAATCAATAAATGGGCTAAGGAGCTGAACAGATACTTCTGAGAAGTTATACATTCAGTCAACAAATATTTAGAAAAAATGTTCAACATCTCTAGGAATTAAAGAAATGCAAATCAAAACTACTCTAAGGTTTCATCACACCAGTCAGAATGACAGTTATCAAGAATACAAGCAACAATAAGATGTGGGAGAAAAGGTACACTCACACATTGCTGCAGGGACTGCAAATTGGTGCAACCAATCTGGAAAGCAGTATGGAGATTCCTAAGAAAACTTGGAATGGAACCACCATTTGACCCAGCTATCCCACTCCTCAGTCTATACCTTAAAGACTTAAAAACTGCATACTACAGTAATGCAGCCACTTTCATGTTTATAGCAGCACAATTCACAATTGCTAAACTGTGGAAGCAACCTAAATGCCCTTCAATAGATGCATGGATAAAGAAACTGTGATATATATACATAATGGAATATTACTCAGAATTTAAAAAGAATAAAATTATGGCATTTCCAGGTAAATGGATGAAGTTGGTGAATATCATGCTAAGTAGAGTAAGCTAATTCCAAAAAGAAAAAAAAAACCCAAAGGCTGCATGTTATCTCTGATAAGTGGATGCTGATCCATAATGGAAAGGGAGCATGGGAAAAATGAAAACTTTGATTGGGCAAAGAGGAGGGAGAGGTGGATTGGGGGCATGGGAGCCGTAAAGATGGTGGAATGAGATGGACATCATTACCCTATGTATATGTATGACTGCACATATGGTGCAGTGCTACATTATATACAACCAGATAAATGAAAAGTTGTGCTGCAATTTTGTACAATGAATCAAAATGCATTGTGCTGTCATATATACCTAATTAAAATTCATTAATTAATTTAAAATGCAATATCTAGAGAGAGTCATAGAACTTATGTTTGACCTTCATTATTTTATTTTTAAAAAGTGGTTTGTGAACTAGATTCTCATTAATATTCCTTCCTGCTCTACTATTTTTAAAAAGTAGATAACATTACCCAGAGGCAATTTTTTTTTCTTTATGTAAAGATGAAAAACACCTAAAGGTTAGGGTCATTTAGAAGGTGATAGAAGATGTTGTCTGGCACTTTGACTAATTTTGAGGGAAACCCTAGGGAAATGAAACAAATACATCACCTTGCTAAGTGTTGTCCTCTGGCTCTAATTCCATGAAGACCTCCTTCTGCAGAAAGCACAGATCTGGTCAGATGAAGAGGAGGAATTTGTTTAAGCAATTCCAAAGATGAGCATTTTCTATATAGTTCTTTACCTCCTAGAAAACAGTATTAAAATTTCTGGGAATTCTTCTTATATCTGTAAGGGCAAAGTTTAAAAAGAAGGGAAATAAATAGGAAAAATCTTAATGACATCATTTTCCTGTGAGGCTCTCATTTCATACATTGCTTTACTTTTCTATCCTTTCCATGGACTTTTCAGGTCTAAATGTCAGGTATCAGAATTCAAAGTGAAACACTTTCCCTTACTTCTGTATGTTTTTGTTCCCCAGAGTCCTAAGCCTAAATTTCAGATTCTATTTTTATAGTCTTCACAGTGGAGAGTGATGTGGATCATATTGATTGTAGCCAGTCGAGAAATTTCTTTTACTAAAAGCTTTGCATTGCATGAAAGAGGACAGAGTCAGGCAAGGAGTATGACTCTGTATTCAGGAAAAGATATTTTCTACCGAGTGCACCTGCAGTTGTTACTCAAGAACTCCTGTTCTACCTGCATTCAGCAGTTCCTTGCAGCACCTGCAGACATATCCTGAGCAAGGCCTTCTGCTCTCATCTGGCTCCTTCTTGAAATTCACAGCCATTTCCCTAATGCTATAGGATAATTGCTTTTTTCTTTGTACAAAGTAAGGCATTGTTACCAAACTTTTACCTTCAGGCAAGTAATAGGCTTTCCATTTTCTTGTGGTCTCATTTCAAATATCAAAACTTCAGAGAAACCTTTTCTTCCCTTTATCCCACAGCCTTTATTCAGGTCTAAGACAGGTTCCTCTTTTCCAGGACTCTCATGAAATATTTTGAGCATCTTTAGAGCTTTTATGTTTCTATTCTTGTTGTTGTTTTTGTTGTTGTTGTTGTTGTTCTTCTTCTTCTTCTTCTTCTTCTTCTTATTATTATTATTATTATTATTATTATATTAATGTGTCTTATGCACAACTTTGGGAAACTTCAGGTAATCCCCATGTTGAATTTTCTACTTCAGTGCATTCCACTGTTAGATAATTGAAACATGACTGGCAAATGAATGAATACATAAAAATATCATTCTTTTCTTTTTCTAGTCTCCATTTCATAAATCATAAATAAAACAGAATATTAAAAAGTTAAGAAGCTTGTTTGTGACCTTGTGGTGCATGTGGAAGAGCTGGCAAATGAATTTAGGTCTACCTGAAATCCTATACACAAGGTACACTGTTTTAACTAACTTTAAACCTACCAAGTCTGGTTAGATTATGGCTAAGAACTAACAACAAATAGGTTGTTACAATGTAGCATATTAATCACAATCAAACAGGCTGAGAAATATTCCCTGGCTCAGCATGGAATCCATTGTGTACCTCTGTAATATAGAATATTGTTTTGTTTTACTAAATATCCTATGGGAAAATTATTGGGATCTATCTAATCTTTTTAAAATAGCACAATGAATTCTAAAAGGCAGATTTCAAAAGTATTTTAAGCTTTCATCACTAAAAACTTTCAGAGAGATAACATAATAACATTTTTTTTTAGGGCTGGGTGGCAGAGTGCTCGCCTAGCATGCATGGAACATTGGATTTGAACTTTTTTTTAATGGTCATATGTTGGGTAGACATTATTATTCAATTACTATTGCTAATACCATATTATTTTGTTTAATTCTTTCCTATTTAGTCATAAATCTTATATCTTTCTATTCCATTTTTCTTCTGCTAATAATTTATTAAGTTTTGATACTTAGATAAGTATCTAAGATTCTTCCAGATAAGAAGCAATTGCTTTATTATCAAGGTATTACAGTGGTTAATGCTTGTATTTGAGAATAAATAGCCCTTTATTTGAAACTTAAGTTGAACTTTTGAGAGGATTTTGCAAGGCTAAAGCATTATGAGATACTACAAAGGCACTGTTGTAAATTCATCTTTCTTTCAAATAGTACTATTGAGTGTTATTTTTATTTTCCTTTAAGATGCAAATTAGATTATGAGATTTCATGCTTAAAAAACTAATCTATGGAAAAAAGAGAGGTCAAGCTCTGATTGTACCCAAAGAAATACGGGTAGATCATTCCTGGATATCATTACTGCACATATAGATACTATTAGCACCCATGTCATAATTTTCAGAATAATTCAATTGGGGTAAGTTCTGTTATCAGTTTGTTTATTCAGGAGCCCCAGGAAGGTGAGGGAGCTTTAGTCATCATCTCCTCCGGAAGGGATTCCTGGCTCCAGCATTTCTTTGTGTTGAAATGGGGTTACCTTGCCATTGACTAGATTTCTTTAACAGCATCTTTCCTGACCTGGCCTCTGCTCACAGTATTGTTTCCATTTTGATTTGATTATCTCAGGGAAGAGCCTCTCCACCACATAGAGAACCAATGTCAGGGAGAGACTTACTGCTCTTTGCAAGTGTGGTTATTGGTGCCATTGGGTCTATTTAATGAAGCTCAATGTTGATATGCAGACAGAGTGCTCCAAGTAATGGCAGATGCAGAGAAATGATACCTCCTTCCAGCAACAGTCACTTCTGCTATACTCTGAATGATGATATCATGTTGAAACTTAATCCCCAATGTATCAGTATTAAGAGTCTTTGGGAAGTGATTAAGTAATGAGGGTCCTGTTGGATAGTATTAGCACCTTTATAGAAGGGCTTGAGGTTGAAGGGAGTATGTTCTTGAACATCTGCTTTTTTTGCCATGTGAGAGCATAGAATTCCTTTCCTTTGGAGGATGCAGAACAAGGCATCATCTTGGAAGCCGACACTCACTAGCTACGAGATGTCAATACTTCCAGTGCCATAACTTGGACTTCTTAGCCTCTAGAACCAGGATAAATAATTTTTATTGTTTATAAATTGATAGCTTTGTGGTATTTTGTTACAGCAAGCATTTACAAACTAAGACAACTTGTTTTCCTTTCCATTTCCAGTGTCGTTTTTACTTGTTCTACTTCTTCCCTAGTAGTTCTAAGCTGCTGTTTGCCTTTTAAAATATAAATTAGATCTTCCATTCCCTTGTTCCAATAAACTTGGCATCAAATACAGAAGTTTGACCTACACAATCAGGCTCTAGACCTGACCTCAAACCCTTCTAACTATCCCCTTGCCTTCTCTTTTCCAGACTCACCAGCTCCTCAGTGTCCTCTGAGTATACCAGGAAGGACTTTTTCTTCTTGATCTTCTCTCTGCCTTTTCCTTGAATCTGTACAGGTACTTTTCTATCTTTGAGATTTCTTAAGATTCCTGTCTTTTAGATTTCTGATCAGATGTCTCTTATTCTTTACATTCCTGATTTCTTATTCTGTTATTTTCTGCATAGAGCTTGGTGGTACCTGATTTTATCTTACAATTTTATTTGCTTTCTATTTCATTTCTCTCTCAATCACAATGTAAGTTTTAGGACAGGAGAAACTTTATTCTGTTTATTGTCATATTCCAGGAACCTGTAATAGGTGTAGAGGTACCTATTAACTATTTTTTTTGGATGACTGTATCAGCAAAAGAATGAATGGGAGAAAAAGAATTGCAACACATTAGGTTGATTTTAGTTAGAGAGGAGTTTTTGCTTGGTGTGACTTTTTCTTTAAGCAGCCTATTACACATGGCTACACATTGACCTACAGCAGTAGGAGGGAATCCATGTAGTCACTTCTTTTCTCAAGATATGTCCTTTCTGTCCACCTCTGTACTTCCAATTCAGGCTTCTATTGACTCCTGTAAGTAAATTTCTACTTTATCAAGAAGAGGAAATCTGAGTCTATACTTTTCATTCCTTCCTCTTTTAGATTAAAAAAAAGTACAATGCATACACATTCCTGATGTCTAAAATCACTGAAGGTAGTTTTCATTTCAGTAATTTTTCTGAGAAAAGAGATTCAAATGTTTAGAAATTGTTTCCAATATATCCTGAAATTTGGCTATGTAACTGTGGAAGCATAAGAATGGTGCTCTAAAGTTGTCCACATTCAAATCTATAAAAAAATATTACTTTGTATCACAAAAATGATTTTGTGAACGTTTTTAAGGATCTTGAAATAAAGGGAGTATCCTGAATTAGATGGTGTGTCCAGTGTTACCACAAAAGCCTTTGGAAGGCAGTTAGCAGAGAGATGTGACAATAGAAGCAGAGGTCAATGTGATGTGATGGAGGGATCATGGATCAAGCAATGCAGGCAGCTTTTATAATCTGAGAAACTGAAAGAAGTACTTAACACTAGAGCTTCCAGAGGGAATGCATTCCTGTCAACACGTAATTTTAGTCCAGCAGAACCCATTTCATAATTTTGAACTTCAGAACTATAATACAATAAATTTGAGTTGTGTTAAGCCATTTAGTTTTCAGTAATTTGTTACAGTAACATTAATATAGGAATTGCACTTCTTCTGCCACCTTTCAAACCTCAGTTGGACGGGCAAAGAGACAATTCTGGAAGGATCACCACGCAGGGGGAGCCATAGGTACAGTTCAAGCTACTTCTGGTGGGTGACAGCAGCACTGGGAAGACAATGTTCGTGAAAAGCCACCTGACCCACGAGTTTGAGAATTACCTAGCCACCATGGGCATGAAGGTCCACCCACTCGTGTTCCACACCAACAAAAAGCCATCAAGTTTGATGTCTGGGTCATGTCAGGCCAGGAGAAATTTGCCAGCCTGCGGGACGGCTACTACATCTAAGCCCAGTGTGCTGTTATAATGCTTGATGTGACATTAAGAGTTACTTACAAGAATGTGCCTAAGTGGCATTAAGGTCTGGTACAAGTGTGAGAAAACATCCCTATTATGTTGTGTGGCAACAAAGTGGACGTTAAGGACAGAAAAGTGAAGGCAAAATCTATTGTCTGCCACCAGAAAAAAAAAAATCTTGAGTACTATGATATCTCTGCCCAAAGTAACAACTTTGAAAAGCCTTTCCTCTGGCTTCCTAGAAAGCTCACTGGAGACCCTGACTTGGAGTTTGTTGTCATGCCTGCTCTTGCCCCACCAGATCGTGTCATGGATCTCGCTTTGGCAACTCAGACAACTGCTCTACCAGATGAGGATGATGACCTGTGAGAAAGTGAAGCTGGAGCCCTGCGTCTGAAGTCTAGTTTTATAAGGCAACTGTTCTGTGATGTTAGTGGTGCTGCATGTGTGCCACCTTACTACAATCTAGTGAAGCAGACCTGTGCTTCATTTGTGGAATGCTGAAGGAGATGAATGGGCTTTGGAGTGAATGTGGCAGTTAAAAAAAATACCTTCAGTTTTTGAACCTGCATATTTAGCTGTTTGGAATGCAGTTGTTTCTTTCTTGAGTTTAGAATATGACTGCAACAGTTATATCACCATATTCTGTGGTGACTCTTGTTTGTTACTGTCATTCCCATTCCTTTTTGTTTGCAATCAGAATAAAGTTGTATTTCAAATAAAAAAACCACATTAAGATAATCACATAAAATATTGTAAATAATGTCATAATATTAACAAAACAAACATTCTTCAACTGCTTCTTTCAGACAGAGAAGGAAAATAACTAAAGTGTGTATAATAGTGATCTGTCTACACATACATCAGCCTTCCTTGATTTGTGCTTTTGTTTTCTAACAGGCTAAGAGCACCACACCAATCCTTAGTCTAAAACATTATCCTTTAGACCAAGATTCTTCCAAGTCTTTATCCTTTGCAAATCTTTATATCCAGTACTTGATATGCCATATTTTCCATGTTCCTCTTCACCAACTTGGGTCTTGATCAGTCCAGGAGCTATATCTCATCAATTTGAACATCAGAAAACTATGTAAATATCCCTGTTACCATATTTCCTCTTTCAGCTATAGACACTCTTGAATATCAAAGTATAATTAAGTTGAACTGAACTTACCTTGTTTCTCCTGCCATTGAAATTCAGACTTCTGGTCCACCTCCAGTTTGTTCTGGTGGTGAACATCTCATCGACTTAACATAATAAAATAATCATGTCACTTTCTTGCATACCACTTTTGAATAATTCTGCATTTTCTAGGATCAACTTCAACATTCCTAATGTATCCTCAAAAGTTTGTGTGATCTAAGTCCAGCCTAGATACTTGACTTCATCTGGCTTCACTTTGGGGCTTTTTATGCTCCAACTACACTGACTCTCTTTCTTTTCCTCTTATATGCTATAGTTTGGATCTTGAAGGTTCCCCAAAGGCCTGTGAGTTAAAGACTTTGTCCTAACAGTGATGGTATTAGGAGCTGTTGAAACATTTAAAAGGTGGGGTCTACCAGAAAGCCTTTAGGTCATTGCGGGTGTACTTGTGAAGGGGACTATGGAATCTTGGCCTCCTTTGCTTTCTATCTTTTCACCTCCTCGCCAAGAGGTGAGCAGTTCTGTTTCACTGTGATATACTGTTTCATCCATTGCAATGGACCAATGAATTATGGGCCAGAATCTCCAAAACTGTGAGCCAAAATAAGTCTTCTCTTTTTATAGGTTTATTACCTCAGGTATTTGTTATAGTAACAGAAATCTGGCTAGCACATTGAGTTAAAATATCCTCAACTCAGGGTCTTTGTTTCTGAAATTTTCTCTGCTTGGAATGTCTTCCTTTCATTATTTTCCCCTGCTTACTATTTTGTACTTCAATTTTCTGATAAAAGTCATTATTCAAACTGTTAGGTCTTCGAGTTATATTCACTTTTTGCATGCTATATGTTTCCTTTGAGGTACTAATCCCAGTTTTAATGAATTAATTATTTTATTTATGATGTGCTTCCTCTGCTGTTAAAGACAAACACTGTATCTGTCCTTGTCCTTTCTTTGCACCTTTTAGCAGAGTACCTAGTATCTAGAAGCATTAAAAAATGCAGATCATGTATGCTTTTTTGTGTCTTCTGTCTCTGAAACTTTATTTTGCTGTGGGCACAATCTAACTCATGGCATTTATTACTACAAGATTATACTTTAGATTTCTTTTCATCTCAAGGCCTCAGATTCCTTTGTTAATTATTTCATCATGATATTCCATTATGCTAACTACTATGCAATATTCTCATATAATTTGAAATGACAGAAGAAAAGTGAAATAAAGGCAAAAAATCTTTAAAAGATTCACATGGAATGAACCAACTTATATAGATTCAAAATACTTTTAATTTATTCTTTTATCCAGTAGTAATTGTTCTCTATATTTGCATAAATAATAAATACATATTTTCCATGTAAGAATATTCTGCATATAGAAATATTTTAACAATTGATTGAAAGGAAGCCAGTCTATTAATTTCCTATGTGTAGGCAATTTCATCATTATAAAATTGGCTCTGGTTGTGGAATTTTTTGCCTTCTATAATATTTTGCATACCAATAATATTGCTGTAATATTTTTACTATGCTAAAGGTGTTATTTCGAATGGTCAATTTTTTCTTGTTAAACTCTTGTTTTCTGTTGCTGTGTTAAATATTCAGAGCTAAGTTGAAAAAAATTTACAATTTGCTAATTTAAATATCAAATCACACTTAACTAGATTATGATATCTTTTGTTATAGTACAAAGAAATCTCAAAGGCTGTTTTTTTACAGCAAAATTGGCAAATTAGTAAACAATGTTGTTTTAAATAGCTTTCTAAAAGAATTTCTTACTAGATCTGAAGCCAGCTTTGATAGTGATGAAAGTAAATTTTCCTAGCCAACTGTTTCATTGCTTAATTTGTCTTATAATTAAAATGCACACCCTCATATTTAATCTACCCTTTCTCTGCCACAGCCATTTCTTCTTTCTCTTATTTCATGTAATAATAATAATTGCTTTTTTCTTTGTAATAGACATTAATGGTAGTTTGGGGAAATTTTTATCACAATAGCATGTCACTGTTCTCCTTCCAGTGGAAATTATTCTGGGTTTTCTTCCAGTCTTGAAATATAGCTATATAGTTTATCTCACTCTATTTCATACATAACTTGAAAGACAGATTGCATTTTTAATGATTTATGTATATTCACATTGCAATTTCCTTCTTACTCAAGATGTAATTTATGGTATCTGATTGAAGGGCACCTTCAACTAGTTGTTCCTCTTGTGGAATAATGTAGATATTTGCTACTTTTCCAATGAGTTGAACACCAGATACTCAAATAGAAGGGTCTGAATTTAAATATCTTAAGTTTTTAAAGGCAGCTAAGTTTAGTTTATCATATAAAGGAACTTGATAGTGTTTGTCTTTAAATATTTTGATATATCTTTCTGCTATACTAGAATGTCACTAATACTGAGGGCTTTGATATTGAGATTCAGCCTATTGCTTTTTTGTGAAAAAGCATAATATACTGAAATCCAAGGAAGCAAGCTGGGATGGAAAAGGGAGATAAAACATCTAATACTTTTACCTCTCACATTTGACTCACAAGTTAATCCCATATGAGTTAATTTTTTTTTATTAATGCCTTAACCTGGTTGTATTTCTAATAGGTTCAAGGAATTCTTCCACATGGCATCATGATCAAGTATTGCTAGCATGCAGTGTAGTTTTAAAAAATGCAAATGAGGGCTGGGGATATGGCTCAGGCGGTAGCGCGCTCTACTGGCGTGCGTGCGGCCCGGGTTCGATCCTCAACACCACATACAAAGATGTTATGTCCACCGAAAACTAAAAAAAAAAAAAATAAATATAAAAAAAAATAAATAAAAAAAATGCAAATGAAAAATCATTGGTTCCTGGAAAAATGATTCTGGATTTTAACAGAAATAGACCTGGGGAAGTTTATTCATGAAATTTTTATTAATTATTATAGCAATTTGTTTTTATCATTTGTTTTTTTCTAATTACTGCTGTTTAATATAAGACTGATCTCCTAACTCCCAAGTTACAATTAATTGGTTCCAACTAGAAGTAACCATACATATCAATCAATGAATGGATAGCTTGCATAAAACAATGATTTCCAAACAATACTTGTATACAAACTCTATTAATACTTTCTATTAATAATACTTTCAGAAACCAAAAAGTATTATTCCTTTTTTTCTTCCTGAACATGTAAATCCATAGATCTACATCTTAAATGAACCTCTGGCCGTGTCCATCAAAAACTTGCTCTGGAAGAACTCAGTTTTGTCTGAGTTAACTTGCTATCTCTCTAATCTCTGCTTTCTACACCTCACTCTCTTGACATTCTTGACCCCAAGAGGAGCGGAATTCCTTCCTTTAGAAGCTCCCATCTTGTTTGTTACCCAGCTCTCCACCTACCTGGCTCTCTTTTAAGTCGTCCATCTGCTGGGTTTTGTTTCAGACTCAATTTTGTGATAAAATCAAAAGCAAGAACATAATGGCCTTTGAATGGGTATAATTTTATTTCAATTCTTCTTTGAAAAAATTATTGATATAAGGAAGAAAGTGAATTTCAAAAGTTGAAGGCAATTTATGTGAAGATTATAAAACTATTGAAATTTCTTTATATGTATAATGACAAGGAAATTCATTTTATACATTCTGTCCTATTCTCGGTAATTTCAGTGCAGGATGCAGTTGTTCCTCAAATTCTCTTTAATCTGATTTTGTGTTAAATGATAGTTTAAGGAAAAATTTGAAAAAGGCATTTTTATAGGAAATTCTGGGTCTGTTTTGGGGGATGGGGATTGTTGTTGCAGGGGATTAGACCTCATACATGCTAGTGGCAAGGGCAAGTGCTCTGCCACTGAGCTACATTCACAGTCTTTCTTTACCTGTTTCTTTCAGAGCATGAAGCCACAGTTGAAGCACTTATTAAATGTGTGATTTGGGACCATTTGGAACCTTGGAGAACAGCTTTTAAATTTTTTTATTTAATGTTTTCTAAATTTACAATCAGTAGCTTTTAATTGGTGTCTAGCTTGTTTTTATGTCTTTCTTAAAGTTTCAGTACAGAAAAAGGATTATGAGTATCTTTAGTTGTAAACATGACAAGTAGAGACTTTCTGAATTCAGCAAAGTGTGGAAGTAATAGGGCAATAAATTACTGCTAAGTAGCGGGATTAAAAAAACACACAAACAAAACTAAACATTGTGTTGAAGAATCCTACTGCGATCCTTTCTTTTTTCTTTTCTTTTTTTATTTTTTGAATAATATATGTGCAATCATTCTCCTCGGAACTATCACAGCTTGAATTGAAATAATCGCTCTAATTTGTTTGGTGGGAAAAAAATCACCCTCATTTATGTTGATAAAATGCAACTCATGGCAACTCCAATCTTGTGGTTTTAATGTGATTCAAAAAAGCTGTCTGCAATAAAGGAATGTATTAGAGATGCTAAAAGCTGATACCATTTTGTTTTTGTAAAGTTTTGGAATAATTTAGCTGATGGGGAAATGTGCACTAGATTTTCTGATAAGTGATTTTCTATTCATTGAAATTTATTTCCACACCCAGAAACTTAATTTTGTGAAGACTTGTCACTCATGGGCTTCTGGTATTATGTGCTCAGTGTAATTGCAGTTTTCATGAAGGCCTGCATGAATGGCAATAAAATGTTGTCATAGATCAATAAGTGAAGAAGCTGGTTTGTTTGACCAAAATAAAATATTTCTGTGGGGTCTAATTTCACTTTAGACTATTTCAAAAGACACTCAGAGACCAGAAACCAGGAAGGTGATTGATTACTTGGCATTAATGTGTACATAAAAAGTCTGAAACAATAGCTTGAACTTGAAAAATTCCAAGTTTCTAAAATGAGTACAAAAGTTATAACCCCTTGTTATTAACTCCAAAGCCCCACAAGTCAGGATGAGTCCTTGGCCTTTCAGGCTTGGAGAATCAAGTGGTTCTGTCCAGACAACCCCACTTAAATGATGTATTTCCACTCCTTCTCCCATGGCAATGACATCCCTCCTACACTAATTTCCTTCTTATCTCGTTATATTGTTACATAATTAACTTGTACATATGTTGAGGTTTCTGCCTTGCTCTTGAGAATGTAAATAAAGTAGGACAGGGGTTTTTGTTTTTGTTTCCCTGTCATATGGTATTCAATAAATAGTCTTTGAATGAGTATCGAGACAAAAATATAGACCATCCATATATAGTCAAAAAGGGGTCTTGGAAAAGAAAAGGAGGAAGAGAAGATTATCTACAAGGACAGTTCCTTAGCAGTGCTTAGCAACATTCAACTTGAAAATGTTCTCTAAAAACATTCCTTCTCATGCCGACAAACCCTTACCCTCATCCTTGTAATTATAGAGGCTTATAAATCACTTTTCTCCAGATTTGCTGAAGAAGACAAAATAGGAAAAGTTGATTGCCCCCCTTTGCGAATCCAATACCCCACCCATCACCTACAGGGATAGACCAAGCCCATAGAAAACAACAACAACAAAAACCCTAGACAACAGACACCCATTGGCATTCCTCTCTTGGGACCCTTCCCTTTTCAGGAGCTCTGCTTTCTTTTCTATTACTCTAATAAATACTGTTACTTTGCTCCGAACCTTGTATCCCTTGCATTCATTTAATTTACGAGACAAAGAACCCACCTGACATTCATGCTCTGTGTTGTAGTAGCAGTTCTTGTGGCTGTGTACCAGGAACACCCCTGAGTTTTAATTGGTTTTCAGTACTCAGGAATTACTGGGAGTCACCAGAATAGTAGGTCTAAAGTGGAAAAAGAGCCCTAAGTGATGTTTGCTCAATTTCTCTTCCGAGGGAAAAGATGGTCCAGGGGTGATGGTGGCTTCTGCCTCAGACTAGGCTGTGGTACTGGGCCGGAATATCCCTGTGCGTCAAAGATCTGCCACCATCTGGAAGGCCCACCTTGTCCTGAAATACATGGAAAGTTCAGTTAGGGGACAGACCCTTTAGTTGGAAGAAAGGAGGATCTCTGTTCTTGTGAGCTTATTGTTCTGTGAGAAATTCTTGCAATTCATTGAACCTGAGGAGAGTATCCTGGGAACCTCTGAGTTAAAAATGTGGGTAACCAAGGGATCCATTATTTGTGATTGATGACTAAAATGGGGTCAATCTTTTGGGAATAGGTTCTTAAGCTGTAAGATGTGCACTAAATCCAGGTTGATAGTGTCATAAGTGAATTTGAGACAACCGGTTAGTGTCAGGAGAGTTGAAGAATTTGTTGTTTTGGGAAATACACACACACACACACACACACACATACACACACACACACACACACACACACACACACACACACTAATCCAGGCACACCCACACCCACATTTGTTGTCAGAGTAAAGAGTTGGTTGTAATGGGGGAAAACAAGTTATTTTTCCTACATAGACTCTAAGATTTCCATTTATATATATGATATCTTTTCTGTAATTGTTAGGCCTTCATTTCTCTGTACTTTGTTCTGGATTTTTAAGTAAGGAAAAGTGATGCAACCAGTTTTTCTTATTTTTAGGATACATTTTGACATAATAACAAAAGCATGGAATATAATTTACTCTGATTCAGTTCCCAGCAGTTCCCTTCCCCCTCCTCCCTTCTTTTGTTCTCTTCCCTCGACTTTACTGATCTTTCTTTGATTTATTTATAGTTTTTTTTTAAATTAGTATCTTGTGGATATGCTTGATGTTGAGATTCACTGTGGTATATTTGTGTATGTACACATGAAAATTTAGTTAGTTTTTGGATTCTTTTGTTTTTCTTTTTAGCCCCCTGAGTCTTTAGAACACATTATGCAATTTCTCACCTTTTCTATAATATCTTCTAAGTTTAACAGATTATCCTAAGAAATATCAAATAACATATCACTGAACTTTTTGGGATATTAAATATATGTTTCTTCACCATCTCTTTTACTGTAGATTTTTGCCTTAACATAAATATTTGAAATATTGCTTTTTAGTCTTTTCAATTTAATTTGGGTAGTATTGCTAAAATTCTCTGTTGTGTTAATACTGGCAGCAGATCTTCATCCACTTGAGGTTGAACAAAGTTTTGCTATCCTTTTTATTATGCAAAAATAATCAGAAAGTTAAACTGTGATTATTTTAAAATATTTTATTTAGTCTTTTAAAATATGCACAAATTTAAATAGATAAGAGGATTTTATTCTGAATTTTTGTGTAATGAAGGATGGTATATCATCACCTTGGCTTAATTTGCCATTAAATGAAAAAAACCCATAATTTAATTTTTCCTATTGAGTAATTCCTGAGATCTGCCAAAAAATAAAGAATAAGTAAAACACTCTTGAATAATAGCATTTTAAAAGATGGCCTACAGTTTGAGGAGACATGAATAGATGTCTTCTTTCCTATTTTTTAAAATTTTGATTTGTTATATATGACAGCAGAATGCATTACAATTCATATTACACATATAGAGCACATTTTTTCATATTTCTGGTTTACACAAAGTAGACACATCCTTCTTGTCTTCTTACATGTACTTATCTATTCTCATAAACCACCTGAGAAGTAAGTAAATTCTGTTCAATAACCAGAGGGAGTAGCTCAGATGGATGCATTTCCCTTTGGCTAGCTAAGGAGAACGTTTATTTTCCTGGGCCACAGATGCCCTGAGAGTCTGCAGAAAATTCAGAATGGATTCTTTTTCTTAAAGATAAAAACAATAAAAGGAGAGAGAAATAGAAATAAGCAAAAAATGAGTAGTAGTTTCAGGAATTCAAAAGATAGGACCTATTCAGGGACCCCATGGTAAAAATTCCTTAGGTGATTTGAATTATTTGTGGGAAAAGATGCTTTTTTATCCAAATTCTTCAAAGATTTTTATTTCTTATTTAGGATAATCCAGTTGTGAATGTACACACACGTGTCCTGCATTTTATGAAGATGCATTGTTTGTATTTGTTTCATGTTATTACTGTAAATCAACCAACCTGAAAACAACTAATCAGAAACTCATTTTTGTAAAAAAACAATGAAAAGTATGTTTGAGTGCAAAACATTCCTGGGAATATACATTTTCACTTAAGGCTATTATTAGTAAAATATTTTAAAAATTACATACACACATATTTCATACTGAAGTATTATAATTTATTAAAAAACATTTCTAAAAGTGCATTTCTAAAACTTACTTCTTTCTTTCTTTCTTTCTTTCTTTCTTTCTTTCTTTCTTTCTTTCTTTCTTTCTTCCTCCCTCCCTCCCTCCCTCCCTCCCTTCCTTTCTTCCTTCCTTCCTTTCTGCAAGATTTTGCATTATCACCACTTCATAACACTTCATATGATTAGCATCCATATTCAGAGAATATAAAAAAAAGTTTCTAATGTTCTGTAGCACAGTAGAGTAACTATTGTTAACAACAACCGGGCTAATAGAGATTATTTTGAATATTATCAATATAAAGCAATGATATATATTTAAGGTTATGAATACACCATTACCGATCTGGTCATTGTATTTATTGAAATGTCACACTGTACAGCATAAATATGTACAGGCACTATAACAACTAAAAATAATTTTAAATTATTTTAAATATTTATTTATTTAAAAATGTTAATACAATCATTTGAAAATGTTTTTCTGCTGAGAAGTAACACAAAATAGAAAAATTTCCACATATAACAAAAAGGATATATTTTTAGAAATATCAGTTTCTATCATAATACCTAAAATTAAAGTGATGTCCTAATATAGTTTACATTGTATTAATTTTTGCTATTTGGGGGTTTTCTTTCAGGACTAAAAGTCTTTAATTCTAAGCTTATAGCTGATAAAAATTGCTAGTTTAATTATGGAAAAGCTGAAGTACAGCAAAGTCTTATTAATTTAGAGTCTATTAATAAAGCATTTGAGATCATTTGAAAAGGAAGAGTGGTACTTATGCAATTTAGAGATAAACCACTTTTGTGAATAAGTTAAGAATAAATATAATTTTATAAGCATATACATTATTCTTTTTTGGGGGGGGGCGCATACTGGGGATTGAAATCAGGGGCACTTGGTCACTGAGCCAATCCTCAACCCTATTTTTTATTTTTTTTAGTGACAGGGTCTTCAGTTCCTTAGCATCTTGCTATTGCTGAGGCTGGCTTTGAACTCTCGATTCTCTATCTTAGCCTTCAGAGCCACTGGGATTTGAGGCTTGTGTCACCAAACCAGCTCAGGGATTTGCATTATTCTAAGAGAAGAAATTTTCATTCACATTAACATCACTTTGCTGAGTTAATTCCAAATAATGTTATTGTAGTATAGATATAGTATATACATATTAGCATAATTCATTATACCATCTGTATATAATAATGTTTTTTAAATATGCAAACAAGTCTTCTAATGCCCAAAACAACAAGATATGGTCAAAACAATCACATAAAGTATAAAAATAAACAAGCAAATAAATAAATAAAAAGCAAAGCAAAACAAGAGGGGAAAGCAGAATTTATTAAACTTAGAAACCAAAAATTAAACAAAATCGTGAGCTGACCTAATTAAATTAAAATTATATATCTAGTTCAGCTAAATTTGCCTGTCTGAAGGAGAAAAGCAGAACAAGCTAATGGGAAGCTGAGGATTGAAACTTACAGGGTCTTCTTGGAATCTCTTTTGAGCCATTGTTATTTTAAAATCTCATCTATTGCAGGTCTAGTATATAATCAATTAGCATTATAAAAATGCAAGAATCATTGAGGATTTTAGCCAAAAGACAAGGTAAGTTAAAAAATAAAACAAAGCAAGTATGTGTGTGTGTGTGTGTGTGTGTGTGTGTGTGTGTATCTCCTTGAATCAATCAGTACACATTCAAGTAAATAAAAAAAATAACAAAATGCAAAATAACAGCAGGAAAAAGAAAAGGAAAAATCTTTGTGAAAATTTAGGAAATTAAATAGTAGTTTCTACTCTGGTGAACAAAATTCAGTCATAAAGAAGAATGAAATTATGGTATTTGCCAGTAAATTGATAGAACTGAAGACTATCATGCTAAGTGAAATAGGCCAATCTCACAAAAAACAAAGGCCAAATGTTTTCTTTGATGTGTGGATGTTAACATACAACATGGGGAAGGGGAAAAGAATAGAAGTTTATTGGATTAGACAAAGGGAAAGGAAGGGGATGGGAATAGGAACAACAGTAGAATGAATTGGACATAATTTTCTGTGTTCATATATGAGTATATGACCAGTGAAACTCTACATCATGTTCAACTACAAGAATGAGATCCTAATTAGAGTAAATTATACTCCATGTAAGTATAATATGTCAAAATATATTAAGTTATCATGCATATCTAAAAAGAACAAATAAAAAGTCTAAAAAATTAAAAATAATAACAACTTCAAGGCCAACCTTAGCAACTTTGCAATACTATGCAACACTGTGAATTAAATTTTAAAAATACACAAATAAAAATAAAACAAAGAAAATAAGGATAGTAAAAGTAAAAAAAAAAAGCATGTATATACAAAATAGTATAATTGCCCATTAAGACAAACTTAATATAAGGAAAGGTTGTTAAAATAACTCATAGTGTTCTAGGAATTTGGTAGATAAAATATAAACCTGCAGAACCGGAGGGTTTACAGTATATGATGTGATAGTTTGAATGTTTTTTTTTCCATTTTGTGATTGAACACATGGCTTTGAAATATTGTATTCCCACATTCATTTGAGTCAAGATTTCTTTGGTTTTCCATTTCTTTTTTTATTGGTTGTTCATCACTGTGTTATTATGTTTTACTTCTGAATTTTTCAATTTTCTTCCTATTATTAATTTCTAATTTCATACCATTGTGACCAGAAAATGTATTTTATATTTCAATCTTCTTAAAATGTTAAGGTATTCTATATGATCTCTCTTGGAGAATGTTCTATTAAGGCGAGATTGCAATAAATTACTGAGCAGGAGATAGAGTCTTTATTGACCAGCTTAGCCATCCTGATCCACCAGCTGGTGGGCCAAAGGTTAGACTGAAAGTCTATACCCTTAGACCCTCTCCTTGAGTTTGAGTACACCTTTCATAGTTCCAAACCATATTAAAGCCTAAGTGGCTGTTGTTATGATTCAAAACCACAAACAAATGTCATGAGATCTAAAATCATAAGTGGAATGGGCCAAAATGTCCCTAGTTGAGTACAAGTTAAAGAATGGTTACTAATGGCTAGATAGTCAATCTCAGACAGGGTACATTGTCCAAGAAAAATAGGAACCAAAGAGGGAACACTTTTACATTGTATAATAATGGCCATTTTGTGTTGCCAAACATGCTATGCTAAGCAACTGTTGATGGGTACAGAGGTGGGGCTTTCCCTGGGAGAAGCATTTCTTACATGATATGGAGTCTCAGGGCAAAATGGAGTCTGTTTCGTCATTGCCCACATAGCCTGAACCATAACAGTTCAATGTAAATTGAAATGAATGTATATTTTGCTTTTGGATGAAGTGTTCTATGTATGTCCATCGTGTCCTTATGACATAATATGTAGTTCAAGTCCAAAGTTGCCTTACTGACTTTCTGTCTGTACATTCTAAGCATTGTTGAACAAGAGGCAGTATACTCCCTTATTATTTTGTATTATTGCCTATTTCTCCCCTCAGGAACAATAAAGAATGGAAAAGAAATAAATAAAATACAGATTTGGTAAACCATGGAAATATTTTATTTGAGATAATATAGCAATAATCTCTGATTTCTTTTGGTTTTCATTTGCATGGAATATTTTTTTCCATTTATTCACCCTTCAGATTCTTAAAACTAAAGTGGGTTTTATATATTACGTATCTCTTAACAAATTATTATAGCTACATTTATTTTTAGTATTTTTGTGTGTTAATTATCATTCTAGAGTTATAAGTGATTTATGAGCACCATTATAGTCCTAGAGTATTTTGAAATTGAATAGGTTTTTATCTTTACAAAGAAATTTTTTTACTTTCATATGTTTAGGAAATATTATTATTAACATTATCATTGTCCTTATCATGTGTATTTTCATTTTACTCATCTATAGCTCCATGACTACATTTCCTAATTAGAAAATCAGAATGAAAGGCATCAATGTAGTCTTTCTCCCTTATAGATCACTAATGTTCTCAAGAATGAGCATGGATCATTACTCATCCATTTTCCCTTTCTTTCTTTTAACAAAACAGCTTTCTTATTCTTTCCACAGTTAGAACTACCTACTTAACTTTTAGAAGCAGATAAGAGAACATTGAGCTAAGTCAATAGTATATTTTAAATCATTGCTTTCTTTTATTTCTTAAACTAATCATTGAAATTAGTCATAATGAGATATTAAAATACAATGATAATTAAGGATATTTTTATTGCTCAAAATATTATTTTACTTGTTGTTTTATTAAACCCAGAGAGTTCAGAATTTAAATTTCAATTCTTGTCCCAGATACATTTTGACTATGAATTTATTTTAACAATTGCAGGAGATATAAAAATGATATTATATTTAATTTGTGCACTACTATGCCTTTATATTGGGGCTGTTGTTTTTGCATAAGCCAGCTACTTAGCTACTATCATATTTGCTTGTATTTGTATGTGAAAACTCCTTATTTTCCTTTTCTTTGTATTTTCTTATTAGTTATAAAACTATTTAAATTAAGTACTATATTTGAATTCTTTAATGTCATTTAGTAGATTTTCAAATTTGAAATTTAATTTTATAATATATTTCAGGAAGTTCTGATCATGGCATGTGAGTTATTATGAATTTAATGTAAATAGGCATTAAATTTAGTTGTTATTACTTTTTCAATCTCTACTCCATTCCAAACTGACAGGAATGAATTCCTTGACCAGTATAATTTGGCTTAAATTTTTTAAATAAAATTTCCAGAAGCTTTATTTAATTTATATAACAACTGGTCATATTTAAAATGTAGATAATTAGTGAATGTAGAAACCTGAAAAAAAAGTTAAAGATTTGATTACTGCTGCTGGCATGTTATAATTCATCACCTAAAGAAAATGCTGAAAAATACCAACATTAGTAAAGTATCAATCTTCTCAATGCACTTCAGTTTCTATAAATAGGTTTCTTAACCTTAAAAATTAAACATATTAGAATGACAAAGCAATCTTTGGTCCACTTACTAGGATTAGAAAGAGTTCCATAATTGTTTTCTTCCTAAGGTTAAACTAATATCAGAAAAATCATGTGATGACCAAGACAAATCTAAAACAGTTTCATGATTCATTAACCTCAATAGCTAATTTCCACGAATTAACCAATCACTCAATTTTATGTCAATTGAAAATTGTCCCTTAAGTTTTAAACTTCTTTTTAAGTCAATACTCTTATTTGGGTGTCTTTAAGCTGTTACTTAAATTAAATTAAGTCAAATAAATTTGTTAGATGAAAACAATTCTTACATGAAAACATGAAATTTCCAAATGCTAGAATTTTATTTATTTCAGTGAGTATTAAAAAAAAAAACTACTGTAAAAATTCTCTATATTTTAAAGTGGTATGTTACATTGTATGTGGTAATTAGTGGTTCACATAATTTACTATTTGTTTACATCAATACTTGAGGAGTAAAGAAATGTAATATGTTCCATTCTCTCTAGATAACTATATCTTCCCTCCTCTGAGGAAAGATGAGAAGGGAAGTAGGAGGGTTAAAGTGGACAATGAAGTAAGGGAAATTAAAGAAAAAAGAGGAAGAAAGACAAAAAAAGAAGAAACAAAATGAAAGGACCCCTATGACTGCTTCCTATCCAATTAGAGGGAAAAAGGTAAATTCACAAGAAGAATAAGAGTGTTCTACCTTTCTATACTCTTGTCTCCCTCTCAAAATCCCCAAGAACTTGTATCTGTATGCAGACAAACAACCTCTACTCCTTCTTTTCATGATTTGATACATCAAATAGAATTCTTTTGAAAATGTGTACCAGTGTAACATGTCATCCATCCTATGTTGGGATTCAGCTTTTCAAAGTCCAAACAAAACTAATTGAAAGAAGTATAGTTTCTCCAACCACAAATAACTTACAATAAATGAATCTTGTTTGGAGATGGAAATAATAGACTCTTAATTTTATGTGGTTTATATTAAAACTAAGGTTACTGTATATTTATTAGTGATACCTATTCTCAAAAGATAGAGGACTTTTGAAAGGTTGCTTTGTTTATCTTTCAATTTAACCTAAATCTTTTTGAATTTATTCTTTCAATACAAATGTGATAAAATCAGACATCCTCAGCTTAATGCCTGCTTAACATTTAAACAGATTTCAGCGCATGAGTCTGGTGAAGAGACTTGACTCTATGTTTAATTTTTCTCATCTGTAGAGTTTTGTGTTAGACAAAGTATTTCAAGTCCTTTGCAGAATGTGAAGGTCAGTGTATATTGAATAAAGGCTTGCATTTTTAGAAGATAATTCCCCAGGTCATTCTAGCCAATTTGCAATCTTGATTCCAGACCAAGAAAAAAATAAAAAAGTGTAATATCTTATAAATAGGCTCCCAAAGAGGTTCATTGGAACCTGGAACCTCGTTTGTGCCTAAGCCCTTGTTTCTTCAAGGACAGTGTGATTGATAGTGTATTTCACTGAGAGCCATTTGTGTATTTTTATTTGGCTTTTTGTTTTATAGGCCAGTGGATTAGAACCAATCAAGGTATAACCATTATCACGAAAGCATAACTATCATTACTTCCCGTAGAACCGCAGCTTGTTATCTTTTGATGAATCAGAATTGCAACTTTAAATCCAGAAGATGTATTGTACCACATTTCTTAAAAGCATTTATACCTTTTGCTTCAATAGCATCATCTGAGACCAGGGATGAGATGTGGTTGATATTTCCAAAGCCCTAATAGATGTCAACTATTTGTTCAGGAATGAGAAAAATGACATCTGGGTTTTGTTTTATTTATTTATTTGTTTGTTTGTTTGTTTTGGGTATCCATTCCATTCACAAAGCTACAAACCTCAACCCAAGAATTCACTTCTTTTTTTCTATCTCTCTTCCTGACTTTAAGTACCCCATTTTTTTTGCATATTTTTGAACTTCTTCTATTAGACCTCAGCAGTTCATAAGCAATTATTTTCTCATCTTTGATAACTTATATGTCTTCTAATTCAATTTGCTTTGTAAACCTGTCAATTCTTACATTTGAAATTTTAATTTCTTTAAAAATTGGAGTGAAATAGGTAATAAAGCCATCAAAGGCTGGCATAAAAGTATTTTGCATAGCCCAGTCTTTGCTAGTTTGTTTGTCCAAGTGAAAGGTACTCAAATTTCATTCAAACCCTTGAACTTTAACACATTACTATTTTTTTTTTTTTTTGGTCTAGTGCACAGCAATCTGATTCACAGTTTTACAAATGAATGGGAGCGATGATTTTGGTTTATTTGAGTCATTTGTTGTTCTGATCCAACCGATAATTTTTATTCTATTATTATTGTTTTGTTATGATATACAAAGCATAGATACAATTTTTCAGGGGAGGAGGGCACCAGGGATTTAACTTAGGGGCACTCGACCATTGAGCCACATCCCTAGCCCTATTTTATTTTATTGTGTTTTATTAAGAGACAAGAGTCTCATTGAGTTGCTAAGTGCCTCACTAAGTTGCTGAGGTTGGTTTTGAACTCGCAATCCTCCTGCCTCAGCCTTCTGAGCTGTTGGGCTTACAGGCATGTACCACCAACCCCAGCTGCATACATGCAATTTTGACTAGCACTGCTATGTCTGCACTGCTAATGGAGAGTTGTTTCTCCCTTTGTTTACCAAGAAAAACTACATTTTCATGTTAGTATAGTAATCTATCTCAGAGAAACATTGTTAAGGCATCGAAAGATGCAGAGTGACAAAAGTACTTTTCTGGGAAATGTATTTGTATAATGACAATATTGAGATGAAAATAGAAAAATATATAGGAGATTAACTGGATATTTCAATTTTAATTTTGTTGTGTATTTTGTTTGTTTTCTTCTGGGTTGTTGGAATTACTTAGGCATAGACTTTATGTTACATTTTTTATGGTTTGGATCAGGGTTGTCCCACAAGATTCATGTGTTTAGGTTTGGTCCCTAATGCAGCAATGTCCAGAGTGGAGAACTGGGATGTGATTGCGTCATGAGGATTCTAGCCTCATCAGTAGATTAATCCATTCATGGATTTATAGTTTGATAGCATTATGGGGATGTGGTGGAAGATTTAGGGCATGGGGCCTACTAGGGAAAAGCAGGTTTCTGAGAGTGTGCCTTGGAGGGGTATATCCCCAGCTCCTTCCTGACTCTCTCTCTGCTTCCCAGATACCATGAGGTGAGCAGCTTTGCTCTGCCTCACCCTCCTCACCATGATGCTCTGTTTTACCACAGTTCTAAAAACAATGGAGCAGGCTGGCTGTGAACTGAAGCCTCTGAAACCATAAGCTTAAATAAATATTTCTTTCTTTAAAAGTTGTTTTACCCATGTAATGTGACAAAGCAACAAAAACCTGACTAACATAAGCATATCATTATATCATTGGTAATTTTAAACATGTTTAATGATTAGAGCATATCACTAGAATATATTTAATTGTGGCATGCATTAAGTCATTGCAATTAGTAATTAGAAATTAACAAGAGGCAATGTCACCAATAGTGTACACAGAATTCTCTTCATTTTCATGAAAGCAATTTTCGATTTAGTCAGAGTATGTTGTTTAGTGAATTGAATAAAACAGGGTATTCCTCAGGGCAATTCTTGCTAAAAAGCATTTGTTTCCTATTTTAAACAATCCACTTTGGCATTCTTCATTGATCAAATGCCTCAAGCTATTGCCCATATACATTTTATTTCACTGTACATTTCTTAGACATCCAAAATTCAATTTAATATTAATGTCATTTTGTATATAGTGTTATGTATATTAGTTGTCTACATGGATCTTGCTCACTAGATAGTTGACAAAATTCTACTTTGTTCTACTGCTCAGATATGGAGTTGATGAAATTTTTTCCCCATTGACAGTTCTTCAAACATGTGAGGAAAAGTTTATAATATTAATACTTACCATGAAAGAGTTTCCTTAAAACAGAATTAGATGAAACAGAGCAACCAGGACCTATACTGAGCTTTACGTAAGTGTGAACTGTCAATGTATTTGAAAAAAAACAAAAAAAAAACTTGCTCATTGAGAAAGAACATAATAGTCAAAACATTCAGGAAAATGGTTCATAAATGATGCATCCTAAGAGGTGACAGAGCAAAGGCTGAACACAGTATGCAAATGATGTGAAAATATAGCAAAAAGTTATAAACAGCCAAAACTGAGGGGACCTTAAGCAGAAATTGACTGTTGAACAAGACTATTTTTTTTCTAAGACTTAAGGATACCAAATAAATATGGAAAGGTAGAGGTTACAAAATGAAAGGGAGAAAAAATGCAACAAATAACAACTAGATCAAATTCTTAAATGAAAGATGCACACAAAAAAATCAATTTTAAAATATGTAGTCCCATAAAAGGGAAGAGAGAAAGAGAAGGAGGATGAGGGCAAGGGGACGTGGGGGAAAATAGAGTGAGTATGAAAGAGAGGGATAAATAAAATCATTTTATCATGGTAATGCACATTTCTTCTTATAATCTTTCCAACAATACTTTAGTATGCAAAATGATGGTCCTTCAAAAGATGTCCACATCCTAGGGGGTCCTGGAACCTTTGAATATGTTAGATAACACAGAAAATGAAAATTTGCAGATATGATTAATTTAAATGAGATTGTAAGTTTATGCTGGGTTATCTGGGTAGGAGGCTCACAGGAACTGCCTTAGTGAAAGAAGGAGGCAGGGTAATTAATGGCAATGTGACTCAGCACGAGCAAGTTTTGGCCAAACTATTGTTGACTTTGAAGATGAAGAAAGGAGCCACGAACCAATTAATGTAGGCATTCTTTAAAACTAGAAAAGGCAGGGGAATAGATTCTTTCCTGGAGCCTCTAGAGGAAAAAAAAAAAAAAAAAAACTGTCATGCTAACACATGGGTTTTGAGTCCCCTGAAACTTATTTCCGACTTTTGATCTTTAGAACTGTAACATAATAAATTTGTGTTGTTTTAAGCCTCAAGTTTGTAGTAATTTATTACAGGTAGCTGGAAGAATCTAATAAAAATACCATTAGGAATTCAGCATTAAATTCTCATTACAGATAAGAAAACTGACTCTGAAACATGCCATGGTATTTATTGCAAGTTACAGTGCAGACTCAGGACTGAAATATAGACCTTTTCTACTCTAAAACCTAATAAAATGCCATTATTTTACACTGCCACTTCACTATAGACATAGAATAGAATTGAGAAATTAAATATTTTTTTAAAAAAACACATTAATATCTTACTATAATACAGTTTAAGGATTTCCTTGCTAAATATGAGAAGGTTTGTGTTTGTATGGATTCACATACTATACTATTCAAAGGATTAAGTCACAGTTTTTCAGTTTGCCAGTGCTCATGCACATGCGGTTCTCTTGTGTTTTTTTTTTTTTGTCTTTGCTCCCTTAGGTGAGATAATAAGCAAGGGGGCATATTATTATGGTTTGTTAAGTGTCCTCCAAAGTCCCTTGAGTTAAAGACTTGTTTGCCAGCTAATGGCACTATTAGGAGTTAGTGGAACCTTTAAAAGTGGGGAGCCTAGTGAGGATGAGATAAGTAACCAGAAAGTTTTCCTAAAGGGTTTATTATGAACTCTGTCCCTTCCTTTCTTTTTGTTTCCTGGCTTCAATGAGTTGAGAAGCTTTTTTCCCCTACTCACCTCTGCAATATTGTACTTAATTTCCACAGATTCAAAACCCACAGGATCCAATCACCATGGACTAAAAGTTCGAAAATTGTGAGCCCAAATAATTCTAACCTCTATTTAAGTTAATGCATATCAGGTAAATATTATAGCAATTAAGGGCTGAATAGAATAAAAAGCAGGTATAAAGTGATTCCACCTAATGATGAGAGGTACATTTGGAATTGGTGTGTGGGAGACATTTAGAGAAGAAGGCCAAGGAAAACTTGTAAAACTTGTAATGTCATAAGTCAAGCTTAATGTGAGATTCTGGAAAGGTCTCAGGAGACCTCATTGCTGGATAGAAATGTGGACACTAAAGATTATGCTGATGGTGTTTCAGCAAGGAATGAGGACTTTGGGGGGAATTATACTAGAGGCAATCCTTGTTACATTGTGGAAACAATTATGGCTGCACTATATTCATTTCCTTAAATTGTGTGTAAGGCTGAGCTTAAAGGTGACTAATTTTTTGGCACAGGTAATTTCTAGGTGGAAAAGCACTCAGGATATGGAATGGGTATTAGTGGCTCTTTTAATCATATTTACAGTGAAAATCAGGAACAAGATGTATCACAGGAAGGTTTAAAAAATTGTAGCTATTCATGAAAAAGAGAATTTTGACATTTGCAGTCAAGGAAGGTGTGAAGATCAATACCCAAAAGAACTCAAAACCTTTGTAGGAGGACAATAGGAAAGACGCCTTGAGGTTATCTCAACAGTAAGAAAGGTTCCACCCATAGCAGACTCAAAGGTTTGAAAGTGTAAACTCATCTCAAAGACTTTGTTTTGGGAAGAAAGCCTAGGTGTATCTTGCTTTCACTTGACCACATAGGAAATTGTCTACTGAGGACCCCTATCCTTCTATTTATTCATCAAAACACTCAGAGGCTGCTGCAGCATAGTCCCTGCAGACCAAGTTATATAGCTTTCATTGGAGGCAAACCATGGTACCACCCACATGATGCTGGTTTCCCAGAAATATAGAATAAGATAGTCAAGGAGTCATAGAGACTTCCTCCACCATTTCAAAGGAAAGCCTGGGAGACCAGGCAGTGCATGTCAGGGTAAGAATTTCTGAAAGCAACTTGGACTTTTGAGCAATGCTAGAACAGTTAAGACTTTAATGACTCTTGGAAAGAAATCATGTATTTTGAATCATGAAATAAAAATAATGAGGATCCTAAGGCCTAAGTTTGGATCTTGACTTTTCCCAAAATATACATGTGTTCATGGCTTGGTCCTCAGTCTGTGATTCTATTGCATGGTGATAAAAATCTTTAAAATTTGGGGTCAAGTGGAAGGTCATGCCCTTGAAGAGAATATTGGTAGTGCACCCTTTACTCTTGCTCTTTTTGCTTCCCAGTTGCTGAAAGGTGAACAAGTCTCTTCCACCTTTTCCATTCCTGCCATGATGTACTGTGCTGCCACAGGCCCAAAGCAAGAGGGCCAAGCGGCAATGAATTTAGCTCCAAACCATGAGCTAAAATAAATACTTTTTTTCCTCTTAAGTTATCTCAGGTTTTTTGTCACAGTAATGGAAAGTTGACTAACACACATAGCTTTTCTATTAAGTCTTTTGTTTTAAATTAAAATTTTGCCAGATATAAATATTTCACACTACTTTTTTGTTATTTGGTATTTAAGTTTAAATCTTTTTCCACCCATTTATCTAATTATTTACTTATTTTTGTGGTTCCAGGGATTGAATTTAGGGCCTCACTCATAGAAGGCAAGTGTTCTACCACTGAGCTATCTCCCAAGCCCCACTTATTTAAGTATTATATATGGCATTATTTTAGGGTGTTCTGATTAACAGTTTTTTTTTTTAAAATCCTTTCTACATCACTTTGACTTTTATATGTAAATGAACTTAGTAGAGTAAGAGTTTGAAGTTCTGTGGCTCATAGAGGACAGAAGATTATTTCTCTTATGTAACAGTCTGATACAGATAGACTTTTCTGTATGGAGTCATGCAAGGATTCAATGGCTCTTCTATTCTCAAATGCATACCTTTCAAGATTGCTCCTGATAGGGTCATTTCCAGCCGGTAAACAGGAATTAATCCAGGATATGGGTCTTAAAATGATGACCCTGAAAAGAAAAACACCATTTCCCTTTGTATATCATTGGTGAGAAACTAGTTTCCTGCCCACACTTAACTGCATGTTTCTAAATGGGTGATAAAAATGCAGGGAGAAGTGAAAGATTTGGAAGAAAAATATCTGTACAACATAGTAAATTTAATGAATTTTTATTTGTTTTGATTATTTATGTATTTCTATAAACTTGCTATGAGTTTTATATTTATCATTCTTTCTCTTTCTTTCCTTTCTCATTTTAAAAAATGATCGCTTTTCAGCAGTGACACACACCTATAATCCTAGCAATTCAAAAGACTGAGGCAGAAGGATCACAACTTTGAAGCCAGTCTGAGCAACTTGATGAGACCTTGTCTCAAAATACCATATAAATGTCTGAAGATGTAGCTCAGCATTTGTTCACTTCTTGGTGCAGGCCCAGTACCATAAACATTTTTTTTAAAAGTTTCCTTTATTGCATTTAGTTATTCTGTGTTATTTTATTTCCATGTGTACTTGAATGCTATATTTTCATGTAGACACTTTTAATTATTTGAAAATATTTCAACATATGCACTCAATTGTACTTATAACAAAGATAACTTTTAAAAATAGTATTTTCTGTTCTCTAGAATATTTTAACTTCCCCCTCTGAATATAGTCAACCTCATATTAGAGTTTTAACATTATCATTCTTGAAGACAAAATAAGGTATCAAATTTTGTATTCAATAATTAAATATACTACTATTTAGAAACACCATTTTTTTTCTGAGTCTCCACGTTTCTTCTTCATACAGTTGCTTACTTGTTTAAACATTTCCCTTAGTTTTTCTCTTGGTGACAATTTCCACTGTGGTAAATTATATTTGTCTCTGTAAGCTGGAAATGGTCTTATTTTTTTTTTTACCTTATCCTTTGGCAACAGTTTACTAGGGTTTAAAATTGAAGTTAATGCTTATTTTCATCAAGAATTTTCTATATTTTACTTAACTCAGTTTCTGGCTTTCTATTTGTTATGTGAATTGTGCTATTATTCTAATTGATATGCCTCTAAAGTTTGCCAATTCTTGATGATAATTTTGATAATTTCTTGTTGTACATGGCTTCCTGTTCAGTGATGCTAGTCCACTTTTAACTTATGTACTCAGTACTATTTTCAATAAAGCTCTATGGCTTTAGTTATTCAAATAGTTCTTCTTCACCTTTCTTTTGTGGCATCTCCTCTTGGAAGTAATTGGAGATTATTGGACACATTCCATGTTTCTTAATTGCTCTTTCATATATTTCTGTTTTCTAATAAAATTTTAATTGGCACATAATAATTTTACATATCTATAGTTATGTACATATTAATGTATAAGGTAATATTTTGGGGAGATACTGGGGATTCAACTCAGAGACTCTTCTCTACTGAGCCACATTCCCAGCACTATTTATTTTTTTATTATGAGACAGGTCTTGCTAAGTAACTGAAGTTGGTCTCAAAATTGCAGTCCTCCTGCCTCAGTCTCCCATGTTGCTGGAATTATAGGCATATACCACCATGTCCAGATGTACAGTATAATATTTTAACACAAGGATACAATGAAATGATCAAATTTCTATTGCATTTTCAGTGTATTCTTCAATTCTACCTTCAAGCATATTCATCATGTATTTGATTGTATTTATTTAAAAGTTTACCTTTTCTATTGTTTATATTGAATGTTCTTTTAAATCTAGAGAATTAAAACCATCATACCCACCCTCAAGAATGGTATCCTAATTAGAATAAGATATATCCCATACTTATATAATTTTATAAAAATGGATTTTACTGTCATGTTTAACTAAGAACTAATAAAAATGTTGTTTGTAATTAGCAATTTTTATCATTTAAGTTTATTTTTAACAATTATTATTTTAATAGTCATATCTTCTTTTAACTCATTAAAATGCATTTATTCTAAAGTCAGAGAATTTCATAAAATTAATGTTGCATCAGATGTTTTCATATGTTCATAATTTATTCTGTTAATCTTTTTTCTTAGAATTAGATTTAAATTGCATAAAATGTTTTGTTACTATAGTGTATAGATTCAATTTAAATGTTTATTTTCAAAATATCCTTAATTTCTTCTTCATTCATCTCCACTTGTGATAGCTCTTTATAACTAGTGTTTTTCAGGCTGCTTCCACTTGGTACACCAGGTTCAAGTCTAACAGTGTTTTCACAAGGCAGGTTTAGAGTTTTGCCCTGTGCTGAATACAGCTACACAGCCATCTGCTGTTTTGTTGAATTCCTAGTTGAGAATGACCCTGTTCCTTAGGCTCACTTTCTGAATATTTTGGTTCTTATTCTGGAATGGACATGGGATATTTTTTTTCTATTTTCAAAAGCAGCTAGGTGAATAGCGAAGTGACCCACTCAATCTCAAGCTTCAAATTTGAAGTTAATCCTTTTCTCCATTTCTAGGTAGATAGTTTTTGTCCCCTGGACTCAGAATCATCAGCTCACAGCCTTAACCTTGATGATTGCATTTATATATTTCTATTCTATTCTTTTTTTTTAATGGAGCATTGTATGCCTTTTAGATTCTACAGTTGTTCTGCAACTTATGTGCTATTCTATGCAAATAAACCCATCAGAATTTGAACATATTGTTAGGTGAAAGTACAGTTAATACTCCTGACCTACTGGACATCATCGCCTAGCTGGCCCTTTGTAAACGTACACAGAACATTTGCATTAGAACATTTACATTTACTTTTGAGCAAAATTATCTAACTCAAAACCAATTTCATAACAAAGTGTTAAAATATTATGTAATTTATTAAATCCTGTATTAAAAGCCATAAACAAAATGGTTTTACGTATATGCTGCTTTTTCATCATTTAAAAGTTGAAAATTCATAAGTCAGGGACCATCTGTACTATTATTATTTTGTTTTTACTCTTTTAAATTCAGTGTCATTTCTGTGTGTTTGAAGCACAGGATATGTTCAGAGTGGTACACTCCCTATCATCATGGCTTTCATGCATTTCAATCTGTCTTTTCTAACACAGCAAAACTTCTCTGGCTAAGAACATTATGGATTTTCTATGGTCAGGTTTCCTGGACATTTTCAATTATCATCTTACCACACATATCAGCACTCCTGAAATAGTCAAATAATTCTTTATTTTTTTTAGTTTACATGATGTACATTCTGGTCAATAATTTTTAGGTGTCTTTACATGCTTTTATTCACTAGTGTTCTAGATGCTGAGTGATGTAACCCTAAGTATTTTTCTCTGTTTTTTATTTATTATTTTCCTGTTATGCTTATTAGCATCATATAGTGCTTATGAGAGCAGAACTCTTTTGAGGGTAAGGTTTGGAATCCTCACCATCATTCAACTATTTTTAAATCTCTGTTTGGCAAATTGTTTAACCTCCCTGAATCTCAGATGAATTATCTGTAAGACTGAGATGATGTTGATGCTTAGGATAAAGGGTACTTTAAATATTGAGATAACACATGTAAAGCACAGCATGTAACACAGTATATTTAATACATTTTACCAATTGTTTTCTTATTATATTATTTGAACAGCAAAAATTTCCAGATTTCCATATTCAGACTGAATTTCTCTTCTGAAATACAACTCCATCTCTAACTCCCTCCTTGGCCTAGCACTTGACTATAAGGTATGTGCTTCAAGTTTAAGGTGTTTAGAACAGAAATCTTGATTTCTCTCCCATCCACCTCTTCCCTTTCATTTTCTCCACATTTTAATAAAAAGCAAGTAAGTGTCTCAATCCAGAGTTATAATAAAAAAAATCGCAATGCTAGACCTCATTTTGTTTTTGTTCCCTTCCACCAGCCTTAGTTCAATCTATCATTGTTGTATCAATAAATATCACATTTTATATATTTAGTTTACTTTCTATTACCATGTCAGTGCTTCAGATTAACATCATCATCTCTAAATTTAATGATTTGAACAACCAGTTCACTTACTTCTCACCTCCAGTTCTGCTCCTCCAGTTCATTCTCCACACTGTAGCCAGAATGGTCATTTATAAGTTATTGAGCAGAAATGGAAGATGACAGAGGCACTGGTACAACATAGTATTCCAGGAGTTATTTCCTATTGATTGTTTCTGAGAATGTAATGCAAATGGGCATTGTTTTCCATGTGTTGAACATTCCAAATATCATATCCAAGCAAATGTTTCACTAGTTTGAACCATCCAAAATTACAGAATATTAATTCTGATTAAATAACCAGTGGAAGGGAGGCACTTAGAAACATGATTAATACAATGGAAAGTGAGTATAATAGAAATTACATTGAGAAACACATATGTAAAAACAAAGAGATAAATATATGAGCTAGACAAAAGTCATTTGAAAAATGGACAAGAACTTCACAATAGTAGATGGATAGAAGGTCCACATTGGGTCGGGGGAATAGTATAGTAAGTAAGAGAAGAATTTGTCACCAAGTTAAAAGAAAATGTTAAAATTCCAATATTCTAAAAATAACTTTATCAAGGAGCACTTAGCACGTTTAAAGAGATTCACACCTAGATATATTTGGAACTTTAAAACAAAGACATGAAAAAAAATGATGATTAAAAATGTAAGTCTCCCCTGAAATACTAAATAAGTGATAAATATGAGAGAAACATAATAATGTATTTTTCAAAAATCTGTGATGTTAAACATAAGAATTTCCTAAATGGAAGCATGCATTCAAGAAAAAAAAAAAGCTTCTTTATCTGACTTGGAATTTAGCAACAATGACATCAGTAGCTTAATAGGAAACAAATTGGAATCATTCATGAACATTTCAGGATTACTAATAGAATTGAATTCAGATGTCATTGCTGTCTATATGTGTAATAAATTCAAACAAATTGGCAAAAAAATTCTTAAGCTAATAAACAATTATAGAGAGTTGAAGGATAAAAGGTTAATATACAAAGGTCAACTGCTTTTCTGTATGTTAGCAATGAACAAGAAATTTGAAATAAAATAAAAACACAATAACATCTATTATTAGTACAACAAAAATGAAATTCTTAGTTATAAGTATGGATAATAAAATGTGTATAAGTTATATGAGAATATGTACAACATATATGAGAAAAACTGCAAAATTCTTATGAAAGGAATCAAAGAAGAACTAGAAGCTAGGAGGGACATCCCATGTTCATGGATAGAAAAACTCAATATTGTTAAGATACCAGTTCTTCTCAATTTTACCTATAGATTCAATGAAATGCCAATCAAAATCTCAACAAGTAATTTTGTATATTTCAACACACTATTGTAAAGTTTACATGGAAAGACAAAATACCCAGAGTAGCCACCACAATATTGCAAGAGAATAAAACTAGATGACTGAAATTACATGACTTTAAAAGTTACTTCAAGGTGTAGTATCCAAGGAAAAGTCATATTCATTAAATACTAGCCAAAGAGAGAGACCAAAAATAAACCCACATAAACAGTCAATTGATCTTTGGCCAAGGGGCAAAGGCAATACAATGGAGTAATATAGTCTTTTTAACAAATGTTGCTATAAAAATTGTACATCTTTCTGTGCACACACACACAAATGCAGACAAAGACTTTATGCTTTTCATAAGAAAGAACTTTAAAAGGAGCACAGATATCAATAAGAAATGCCACCACTATAAAATAGACAGAAGGCAATAATAGTAGGAAATCTAAATGGGTATGGTGGAGTGATTTTAGATATAACAGCAAAGGCACACTCCATGAAAGATAACAATCTGAATTTCATTAAAATTGAGAAACCCTCTTCCAAAGACTCTATTAGTGAAAAATGAAAAGAGAAGCCACAGATTGAAAATGTTCACAAATGATATAACTGATAAAGTTCTGCTATAAAAGTACATGATATCCTCTTAAAATTTAATAAGAAAATAACATCATTAAAACTGGAGTATGAGCTGTGAAAGAGCATGTGCTTATTATGGACAAGACCCTTGGATTCATTCCCCAGTTCTCCCTTATCCCTACCAAAAAGGCCAAAGAACAGAATCAACACCTCACCAATGAAGTAACACAGATCATAAATAAGCATATGAAAATATGCTCAAATTCATGTTATCAAAAATGCAAATTGAAAAAACAATGATGTTTCACTATGCATTTATCAGAATGGCCAATACCTAGAACACTGCAGATGTGAATGTGGAATAATTTTAATTCATTGCTAATGGAAATGCAAGATGATACTTGGAAAACATTTTAACAGTTTCTTACAAAATGAGACTACTTTTACCATATGATCCAGCAATCACATTCATTGGTATTTACTGAAAAGAATCCACAGAAAACTCCATTAATAGATATTTTTAGCAGTTCTAGTTATTATTGCCAAAAGTTGGTGGCACCCACCATGTTTTTAAGTGAATAAACTGTGGTGTATTTCAACAATATTACTTAGTGTTCAAAAGTAATGATCTATCAAACCATAACTGACATGGAGAGGACTTAAATTAATATTTCTAATGAAGACACCAATATAAATAAATTATATATTATATAATTCCAACTATATGCCATTCTAGAATTAACAAAACTATGGAGATAATAAAAGGTCAGTGATTACCAGAGGATGGATTTGGGAGGGATGTATGTGAAGCACAAAGGATTTTTAGGACAGTGGAAGAACTTTATTTGGTTCCACAATAATGGATAACTGTCATAAACATTTGTTGAAACTAATAGAATGTGTAACACCAGGGATAAATTCTAAAGGAAAGTACGGGTTCTGGGTATAATGTAAAATCACCAATTTCAGCAAATATGGCAACCCAGTGGGGGATGTTAATATGAGAAGCTGTACATGCAAAGAGACAGGGGTATGTAGCATATGTCTCTGCCTTCCTCTTAATTTTTCTGTGAATTTAAATTTGCTTTTGAAAAATAAAATGTTTTGAAAAAAATCCATAGAATCGTTTTTATCCATCAGTGTGAATAATTGAGAAAAAATAAGACTATGTGATATGCAAATAGTTTTAGAAGAGCCAACTTAAGAATATTCCATTAAAATATTAAAAATCTATTGTTAATTTTGCAAGTTAGAGTTCTGAACAATACTATTAAAAGTGAAACTTTTATGTATGTTTCACTCTATATCCAGAAGCCTCCGTTAGTCATTTTTATGACTACATCTAAAGGTTGAACATATGTATGTGTGTTTATTGAAGTGTGTAAAATTAAAATAGCACTTTTCTCTGTGTAAATGTGTTCAGTTCTGCAATAAATCAAAAGTATAGCGTAGAACTCATTTCCTCTCCTTGTATGGCCTAATGGGAAAATAGGATCTAAAGAGCATAGGATTACATTCTCTTCCCACTATAACAGATGGATGTTCATTTGCAAAACAATGATGTGTTCCAAATAGAAAGAAGAAAATTTCAGTAAATGCAAAAAAGATTGGTATGTATTTTTAGTTTTCTCTATATCTTATTAGAAATGTATTATTTGATGGACAAATAATTGGTATCTGGATATAATTTTAGTCTGCCCTTAAACACTTGATTGAATCTTCATAAAATTTTGAAGCAAAATGGAAACAAAATAGAATTCTTCCTCTTTGGGACAGTTTAGTCATTCTTCTCTATTTGGAAAAGTGGAGTTGACCTATGATAATAGTGTCAGGGAAATAAAATATAAGAATGAACAATGGCTTGATGATAAAAAAGGAGAATGGAATTTCCTTTTAGTTTTAATCTGTGTATGAATTGATAAGGTCTTACAAAAATAGAAAGCATGATATTCAACTTCCTTCTCTGTAATGTTAAAGTTAAAAAGGGTAAATGGATTATGGCTAGTGTGATTGAACATGACCATAAAATATGAAAATAGTAAAAAAATTGGTTTTCTAAATGACATTTATTTAATTTATTTATATTTGTCAATTATTATAGAAAAATTGTGAAACTCTAGGTTAACATTCAAGTGGAAAAATATTTTAAAAGATTGATTTGGGGGAAAAACATTGATAGAATTGATATTAATTCTCGAAAGAAATCAAGCAGATATTTTTAAAGTTTCAAGAGTCATTTATTTCTCAGATTATAACAGAATACAAATTGCTACATGTGCTAGGAAATTTGATATATTCAGAAATCAGTAAGTAAAAAAAATTTTTTTTTAAATCTCCACTAGATGCAGTGGTACATGCCTGTAATCCTAGCAACTCCAGAGGCCGAGGAAGCACAGGATCACAAGATGGAGGCCAGCCTAAGCATCTTAGTGATACCCTCAGCAGCTTAAGGAGACCCTGTTTCAAAATAAAAAATAAAAATGATCAGGGATGTGGCTCAGTGGCAAAGGATTCCTGGGTTCAATACCCAGTAATGAAAAACAAACAAACAAACACCCACAAAAACCCCAACAATAACAAAACTATCTCCTATAAAGTATTTGCAGTTATATTTCACATGACCCTAAAAGAAAGTAAGTTCATTCCAATATTCCTCAACCTACTTTCATGTGCTTATATGATTTTTCTCTCAACTGCTCTGCTCTAGAATATTTCTGAAGAATATTTTGTTGTCTCAGCAAGACAGTCTATGGTAATACCAATACTCATTTCTATCTCCTCCTCAACTCCTGCTCTCCAATCTTGGCAGGATTCAACATCCTCCTCCTGTATTAATATGGATTGACAGTGCCTCCTTTTGAACCATGATGGTTGGGACTTGCCTGGGGTCTTCTACAGTAATGTTCTATAAGTGAAGTTGGAATACACATATTTACAGGGTGGGACAGAGCACCCTGCCCTATACCCAGGACTTGAGGTTCCTGTATGATTTTGTCTTTGCTCCTATGTGCAGAAAAAAAATTCAGGAACAAGAACTTATTTCCTATGAGTCTACCCATTACTATAATTATATATTATAGATTTAATGCTTTTCTCTTTGGTTAAAGCACATTGATTTTTTTAAATGAAACAAATATAAACTATTTAGAAGGTAGTGTTTTTCTGTTGAAAAGTCCATTCCTTTGCTTTCTTTTGTGAAAGCCTTACTGTTTAATAAGTATATTTAGGTATCCATTATTCTTGTTTGCAATTTATATTTTATTATTAGTATTATGAAGAATTATTTAAGTAACTTGAAAATACATTTTGGCCTAGAATATAAACTCCCAAGAAGGTAGAATTTTTTTGTTCCTTTTATTCACTGCTGTACCCCTGGGTGAATAGAACAGAATCCACTTGACTAATTCTATCACCCACTTCAAGCTATTGCTCACTGAGGCTTATCTGGATTGCCCTAATTAAAGTGGCAACCCATCTACACCACCGCCCCCAGTCTCATTCCAGGCTCTCCCAACTCTAGTAAATTATTTTTCAAAATAGTTATGCTTTCATAACATAAGTGTTCAGTTTATGAGGTTCTTAAAATCTCCAGGTGGGCAAATCAGAAAATACTGAATGCAAAAATCTGGAATTTGAGAGAGAGCTGGACTTTAAATACAAATTTTGGAGTTACTGTCATGTAGAAGGTATATGAAGTTCTAAGACTTGAAAAGACGTTTTGAACAACTAATAAAAAAGAAACAAAGAAAAGACTGCCAAAGAGGTAAATGTAGGCTGATAAAGAACAAAAAGCAATGGAGGGGCTGGTAAGTGCCTTGGGGGTGCTATGTGAAGAGATTAAAGGGAAGAGGAAGAGTCTGTGTTGGCTTGCTCCTGGAACTCTGTATGGAGCCTGAGGCTTCTTGCGTGCTAGGCAAGAGTTCTATCTTGAGCTACATCTCCAGCCCTGAGAAATAGTAAATAGGAGGAAAAGCTGATGAAGTAGGAGAAAACTGAGTGAATGTGGTGTCTCTGAGGTTAAGCAAAGAAAATGACTTAAGGAGCAGAGAGAAATTAACTGTCAAATACTGTTGATGAATCAGGTTCTATGGCCTCTGTGGACAATGGATTCAGTAAGGTAGAGGTCACTGGGGGGAAAAGAAAAACGAGACAAAAGAACGTTTGGTGGAGTGATGAGCCAAAGATCATATTAGAGTATAATTAAAAGGATAGAAAAGATAGGAAAGCTGCTGTGGAAATGAATAGAAATAAGTATTTCAGTTTAGTTTGTTGTTTTTATTGTTTTTTTTTTTTTGTACCAGGATTCTTAACCCCTGAGACACATCCCAAGTCCTTTTTCTATTTTTATTTAGAGATATTGTTTCGTTAAGTTGTTTAGGGCCTCTCTAAATAAGTTGCTGAGGCTGGCTTTTCACTCAATGTCCTCCTGCCTCTGCCTCCCAAGTCCTGGGACTACAGATGCCCCTCGCTTGGCTTAGAAAAGAAAAAAAAAATGTGTAAAATGGTGGAAATGATTTAATAAAGATCATTTTCTATGGGTGAAGAGGTAGAAATATGGGAGACTATAATCAATTGGAAGGATTAGCTCTAAATAATTTTTTTTGGTAACAGGCAAAAAGGCAAAGGGTATGGGTGGAGGTATTGGTAGGTAGAGGGGGAAATGTGGCTTGTAGAAGTTCAATCCCTTAAACTTTCTCGGTAGGAAATAACATAATAAGGAGGAAGAATAAGATGTTGGGGACTTATGGAAAGAAAAGAGTGTAAACCAGATGTGTAAGACCAAGGAAGACATGAATTAAGGATTTATAACATGGCAGTTGGGGTTGATGATCCTAAATTTAGTGCACGTCTACCTACATTTGGTTGTGTCTTCTCCTCCAGCCATATTCAGTATTTAAACTCAGTTTAAAACTGGTCACAGAAGCAGGTTAAGTCAGGTCTGTGGTTTTGATAAATGATTGTGAAAAAGAGCAATTTTAATGATTGGCTATAGTATTTAAAAGGAGTAAGAAGTGATCTAAGATCTTTAAAAGAATAATATTCAGAGGAAAATTTTGGTAGGGTCAGTAGAATGATAAACATTCCCATGAGATTGGGTGGTAAGTGTTTGAAAAATAGGAGGTGGAGTACATAGAGATGCATGAAATTAAAGTGAAGGGTTGCATGAAGAGGACTAGGTAAGATCTTGAGAATGACTGCTGAGGTAGGGAGGAGATCACACTCATTGGGCAGAGGAAGACAAGAAAGACAAGGGACTGAGAGAGCTGGGTGTTAAACACTGTACTCACCCTTAATTGGATAGGAGTAGTTTTTCAGGAGAAGGAAGGGATTTCATAGGCATTGTGGAGGGAAGCCACATTGAAGAAATGTGGGTAATGTAGTTTTATTTACACTCAAAACTGTTTTCTTATTTTCATTTGTTTTCTTGTTTTCATTTGTGTCTTGGCTTGTGGAAGTAAATGTGGTCTGGGGAAAAAAATTAAAAAACAAGCAAAGATCAAGAAGGACAATTATTCCACCTACTGGCCTAGGGGTAAGAAGTTAGTATGAGAGGGAAAAAAAGGATGCTAATTGTTGGGTGTGTTGGAAGCTCCCCGCTGAAGTTAAGTTTCCCTCTAGCAAGAACATCACAGAATCCCTTACCCCTTCTCCTCCTCTCTGAAGGGCACCAAGCTAAAGAGCACCAAATTCAAAAGTTTTCTGGACCAATCCCCACAGGACACAGTGTCTGCTTGCCATTCCTGAGTCACCCTGCCAATCAGCACCCACCACTCGCCTACACAACCCTTCTTAAGCGGAAACTTGCAAGCTCACACTCTCTTCCTCTCTGCCCTCTTCCACTCTTCCTCTTCTTTCTCTCCTCCCTCTCTTTCTCTTTGCTCTTTCTCTCTGCCCTCCTCCTCTCCTCTCTCTGTTCTCTGTCTCTCCTTTTATTCCCCTTGGGGCAGCCCCCCAATAAAATCTCTTGGTTGAATCTCCATCTCAGGCAAGTCACTCAACTTTCACTATTATTTGAAACTAAAACAGCAAATAATCCAGACTCAATTAGATCAAGATGGATGGAGCATTGAAAGAACAGGATGAAGAAATAGGGGCTTTTGCTGATAATAAATAATAAATTCCTTAAAAAACATTTAAAGGGTCTCAGGGGCTTAAGAGAAAGAAAAGCAGACCAAAAAAACTGAATCATTGTCTTAAGGAATTTAGGCTGAAGTAGGTAAGAAGAAAGATATGATATTTCCTTTTCTGTTTTGACATGTATATATTCTAATTGCTTGTCTTTTATGATGAATATGCATACATAAGAATATGTACATGTTTTAAATTTCTTCCCAATTTATTTCTTATGTTTTGTTTAATTTATGCTATATGTTTCTTTTACTACATTTAGTTATTTTCATTTTTAACTCTAGTTGACTAATTTAGCCTTTGGAATTAGGTTTAAGAAAAACTCCTCTTCTAAAATTGATAAGGCAATTCTGCTAAAACATTAATATACTGTTTTTCCCACTTTTGGCTTTAACTAACTTAGAGCTTTCATAAGTGATTGATTTATTTGTCTATAATTTTGCCAGTGCCACATTGTTTTTTATTGCATTAACTTTTTAACATGTTTTCTGTATCATAACTAATCCTATTTCCCCAGCATTCACATTTCTTTTCTTTTCTTTTTTTTTTTGAACACTTTATCCTTTATTTCTTTTTCTTATCTTATTGGACTGGCTAAAATAGCCAGTAGAAAATAATAGAATAATTTGGTGTAATTAGCATTTATGTTTTTTTTTAGGCTGCAGAAATATTCATAATATTTGAAAATTTCAAGTGTGTAGTATCTGGAGTATGTTCTTCAAAGATTTTTTAAAATATTTCTATTTGATCTTTTTAGATATGCATTGTATATCTAAAAGTACAGTGTGCAGTGTATTTTGACATATTATATATACATGGAGTATAACTTATTCTAATTAAGATTTCATTCTTGCTGTTGTACATGATGTGGGATTTTACTGGTCATGTACTCATATGTGAACATAGGAAAGTTATGTCCAATTCATTCTACTTTCTTTCCTATTTCTATGCCCCCTGCCTTCCCTTCATTCCCCTTTGTCTAATCCAATGAATTTCTTTTCTCTCACTCCCTTATTGTATATTAGCATCTGTATATCAGAGAGAACATTTGACCTTTGGTTTTGGGGGATTGGCTTATTTCACTTAGTATGACTGTGTCCAGACCCATTCATTTACCAGCAAAAGTCATAAAGTCATTTTTATGGCTGAGTAATATTCCATTGTGTATATATAGCACTGTTTTAATCCATTAATTGTTAAAGGGCACCTATGTTGTTTTCATAGCTTAGCTATTGTGAATTGAGCTGCTATAAATATTGGTGTGGCTGTGTCTTTGGAGCATGCTTATTTTTATGTCCTTTGAGTATATACTGAAGAGTCAGATAACTGGGTCAAATGTTCCTTCTATTCCAAGTTTTCTGAGGAATCTCTACACTGCTTTCCAGAGTGGTTGCACTAATTTGCAGTCCCACTAGCAATGTATGAGTGTATGGTTTCCCCCCAGATTCTTGCCAACATTTAGTGTTTTTTGTATTCTTTCTTTCTTTTTTTGGTCTGGGGATTGAACTCTGGGCCACTTACTTGACCACTGAACCACATCCCAGCTCTATTTTATATTTTATTTTTGAGACAGGGTCTCACTGAGTTGCTTAGGTTCTTGCTGAATTGCTGGGGCTGGCTTTGAATTCCTGATCCCCTTGTCTCAGCCTCCCAAACTGCTGGGATTACAGGCATGTGCTGCCACTTGTGGCTCTTGTATTCTTGATTGTTGACATTCTGACTAAAGGTAGGTAGAATCTCAGTGTAGTTTTAATTTGTATTTTTGTAATTACTAGAGATGTTTTCATGTATTTGTTGACCGTTTGTATTTCTTCTTCTGTCAAGGGCCTTTTCAGTTCCCTTGCCCATTTATTGATTGGGTTACTTGGTTTTTGTTTGTTTGTTTGTTTTGGTGTTAAGTTTTTTGAGTTCTTTGTATATTCTAGAGATTGATGTTCTATCTGAGGTGTTGGTGTCAAAGATTTTCTCCCATTCCGTAAGCTCACTTTTCATGTTGTGAATTGTTCTTAATCCCAAGGAGAAGGTTTTCCATATTTTGCCACTAATTATATTTTTGAAGATGTTTTTAAAATATATTTCTCAAACTAAGGACAGACTTTTAATATAGTTTACTAGTAATGTCCTTTTTTTTAAAAAAAAGCATCAGGATTGCCTGTTAAATTTTATCAATGAATATATCTTTGTATATTGCGGCAAGTATAAGATTTTTCTAATTTTCTGAATTTTACAAAATTGAATTTCAATTGACTGATCTTATTTTATTGGAATTGATTCAAATTGACCATCTCATTTTATCTTTTATTTACTATTACTTACTTTGATTGGATTTGTTTTAGCCTCATAGAATGTTAAACAGTACCTCATTTTTTATGGGGGTGAGGGGAAGAACTGGGGATTGAACTCAGGGGCACTCAACCACTGAGCCACATCTCCAACCCTATTTTGCATTTTATTTAGAAACAGAGTCTCAATGAGTTGCTCAGTGCCTTGTTTCTGCTAAGGCTGACTTTAAACTCATAATCCTCCTGCCTCTGCCTCCCAAGCCTCTGGGATTACAGACTTGTGACATGGTGCCCAGCTTGTACCTCATTTTCATTGTCATAAGATCATGTGTAAATTTATTTTAATGCTTGAAGGAACAGACCAATGAGCCCATGTAGAACTATGGGTTTCTTCATGAGATGGATAGGTTTTTAACTTTAAATTAAATTACTTTAAAAAGGAAGGTTGTTTACATTTTTCATTTCTTTAGTTTTGGTTTATTGCATTTGCTCAAATAAAGTTACTCATAATAGTCTCCTCTTAACTGTATAATGTCTAAGAATCTCTTTGACGTTTTCCTTTTCATTCTCATTATTGCTACTTTTACTTTTCTTTTTCCTGATCATTTTTTATAACCCTATAAATCTTATTCAAGAACTGGTTTGGTTTTGTGAATTTTTCTATGCTATGTATTTTCTTTTCCTTTCCTTTCTTTTTTTTTTTTAAAGAGAGAGAGAGAGAGAGAGAATTTTTATTTATTTATTACACAACATCTTTGTTTGTATGTGGTGCTGAGGATCGAACCCGGGCTGCACGCATGCCAGGTGAGCGCGCTACCGCTTGAGCCACATCCCCAGCCCTTTTTTCTTAAATTAATGTATATGCAATTGTTTTTCTTGGATTTTATTTAGATCGAATTTATTGCTCATTTTCTAATGTCTTGCCATGTACAGATGCTCAACACATAATGGGGTTACATTCTGATAAATTTATTGCAAGTTGGAAATATCACAAATCAATTGTGCATTTAACATACTTAGCCCACAGAACATTACAGCTTTGCGCTGTGGACTGTCCATTGTTTGCTCTCATGATCACATGGCTGACTGGGAGCTGTGACTCACTGCTGCTTACTGACATAGCAAAAGAGCATGATGCTGCATATTAGTAGCCTGAGAAATGATCAAAATTCAAAATTAGAAGTCCGGTTTCTCCTAAATGTGTACAACCTTTCCATCATCATAAAGTAAAAAACATCATAAACGGAAACATCATGACTCAATGACTGTCTATACTTAGTAAAGGAAACGAAAAATAACTATCTAATTTTGCATTTTGAACGTCGCTTTCCTCTATGTAAATGTTTAGCTACATCTTACATGTTTAATATATCTATCCATCTCTGTAAAGACCTATGTTGTATAATGATGTTTCTGTTAATGATGTGCTAAATACAGGATGATAGTTCCATATGATTATAATATCACCTAGTGCCACCGTCACTGTCATAAACTGGTAGTGCAATGCATACCTCATGAGTCTGTGGTGGTGCGGGTGTGTAAACAAACCTATTTCGCCGCCAGTCTGTATCAAAGTATAACATATGCAATTTTGTAAAGTACACAGTGAGATAATGATAATGCATGACAGTATTACTGGTTTGTGTATTTACTATGCTATACTTTTATCATTATTTTAGAGTGTTCTATTTATTAAAAAGAAATTACTGCAAGATAATATGCCTCATTATAATGGTAGCAGCTTCATGTGTAAGTGCATGGTGCACAAATGACAGAGGCAGGAGACTGGAAGCAAACCTTGGGTCAACAAGCTTTCCTCTATTCTGCAGTGAAATCAATCCATCAGGCACGGGAGGACTCATTTTCTGGGTATAGAACTCATTTCCTGGTTTATAGAAGGAGTCTGGATTTCATAGTTTACAATGAGGGTGCATTAATCACTGGAGACAGCAGATGTACCTTTCCAACAATCAGGGATTTATTTGTGCAGGTTCAATGATTAACTCAGGAAGGCAGTTGTAACAAGTTTGAAACTCATTGTCACCAAGAAGAGCCCACAACTTAGTGTTCACTGCTTATCTTCCTTCCTCTGGGACCCATTGTTACCTAGAACTTTACTATTTGCTTTTCTCCTTCCTGAATTCATTTGCAATGGGAAAGGGTAAAAGTCTAGGGCCTCAGTACTTGCTTCCTTCCTTCAGGACCCACTGTGGTTGGGAAGGAGTGAATGTTTTCTATTGGTGAAGGTGCTGAGGATGAACCTGGGAAGGGATGAAAGTTTGCTTTTTCCCTTGGGGCCCACTGTTACTGGAAAAGGATGTACTGGAAGAAGTTTAATGTTTGGATGATTTCCCCTCTCTCTCAGGTCACACTGTCCTTCCATTTTTCCTGGGGAGCTTTTTTTATAGGAATATTATTTTTCTTAACCCTCATCATGTATCTTCTGTTTATCATGTATCTTGATTTCATCAAGGGGGTCACATTAATTGAATGACCTAGACCATCCAGGTCTGAATAAATACACTCTATGATGTTTATACAACAAATTAACTAAAGATGCATTTCTCAGAAATATCCCTTTGGTTAAGTGGTACATTACTTTATGTTTACATAAGCATAAATATAAGCTTCCTTTTGGTGAATTGTATCATATAATAATACTTTTTTCTTTAAAGTTGGTTTTGTTTTTAGTGCTAATGATTGTACTTAGGGCCTCACCCATGCTAGATAAACACTAATGAGCTACAACCCCAGCCCTTAAAATTTACTTTAAAAAGTATTCAAAATGGAATAATTTAATTCTAGGGTACTCAGAATAGTTTTGGATGTGGCAGGTAGATCAGATTCCAGGTATGTCTGACCCTGGTACTTGGATGACACTGCTTCCCAGGATGCAAGCTAACTTCTTGGAACAACCCAAATCATCACTTCTTGGAACAGTGTTTGCCCTTTTCTGCAAAACTGCTGAGCTGAAACATTCCTCTCTCTTTCTGTGAAACTGCCAAGTGTCTGTTAATAATTGTTCAGTCCCGAACTAACTAGAGAAGTTACCCTTTTGCCAACACCCATCCAAAATTCCCACAAAAAAAATTTGATAAAAACACTTTACCTTTATTCCACTTTCTTTTTTTGTGGTTTTGTGGTTTAAAGACCACCTCCATTTTGTAAAACGTTGGAGCCCAGACCCAAGATTGCTTGAATCTTGTGTTCCCAAGTCGCATACTTTACAAACCTGAAATAAACATCTTTCTTCTTTGTTCTCAACAAGACTGAATTAAATAGGGGGTTGACATATTAAAATATATTTCTTGTAAGAAGCATGTTTAAATCTAATATGACAGTCTTTTAAATGACATGAGAAGATAGTTGTAGGATTTTCAAAGTTTTATTTTCTGAGTTTTCTCCTTCTGAGAATCCTGACTTCTCGGATTTTTTTTTCTCCTTGGCCCCTTCCCTTTACCCTTGCAAAATATAAGTTTATCAGTTTTTTTCCCCCTGGTTCTTATTCTTGTATTCTGCATGCATTTCAGTTTTTTCTTTTTCTTTCTTTCTTTCTTTCTTTTTTTTTTTTCTGTAGGCTAAGAATTAGTAAATACCCCGAGAGAATGTTGACTTGCCTCTATTGGGTTCCTCTTCTTTTGAAATTTTGTAGCTTTAAGTGCTGTTTGCTTCTATATCTCTCCAAAGCCTCCAGACAGGTTTTCACTCTGTGCTTTATCTGAATTTTTAAGTTGTTTGTAGTAGGATTATTAGAGTGCCACTGCTAAAAATGAATGTGGGTATTCTGAACCTGGAGGTCCCCAGATGGACTGTTGACTGTTAAGAAGTGGGATAATTTTCCTAAGTTACTTCCAAGAAGCTGACTATTGAGGCACCCATCTGTAAATATAAGTATACAGTGTGTTTCTCATCATGATTTTAAATAAGCCCATCCTTTAAAACCATTGAGATGAACCACATTTGGATATTGCTTCAATCTCCATCCTTCAGATTAGTGCTAGAGTGTGGGAAGTAAAGCAGGATGAATCCCTGAGAACTTTAATCTTCTTTACTTGAATACTAAAATACTAATAAACCAAATTATGACTGTTACTTATACCATTGGGCTATTGCAATCAGCTTAATGAGTGACTACTAATGGGGCCCTGGGTATGGCTTTGCAATGCATTTTTGTGATATTGGTGTCGCCTCACTAGCAACATATGGCCACTCAAATCAAAAGAGACAGGTAAAGGAATATCTGCGTAGTTTCTATGAACCATAGGGGTTGCTATTTCATGACAGTATTTTACTACTGGAGCATATTACAGAAATACTACAGGGAGTTCATCAAGAGAAACCATAACGAAGGTAAGAAATAAAGAAGTTAATGATAATATTGATTTATGGTTTTTCTCCTAAATCCTAGCTATTATTTGTGTTGAAAAGTGTGGTGGCATCTTTGCGTGACTAATGAAAATAGCTGAAGGATGCTATATTATAAGCGTTCACTTGTTTTACTCCTATACACACAATGAACATAAAAGAAATAATTACCATAAATTTATGGTAACTTCATAACATGAAAGCAAGGTGCCAAATTAAACTATCAGAAGAAACAAACAAACAAAGCAGTGCCGTTGACAATGTTGAAAGTTAGTTGAGTCCTTTGATCCTGGGAAGCAAATAAAATTTGAGAAATCTCCCCATCAGTTTGTGTTCTGAGTTGTGGCGGCTGGTCTCAAAGGAATCATCCTATTTTGAAAAAAGATCTGCATCCATCATTTCTCAAGACTCAGTTGTCTATCTGCCCACATAAAATTTAAGATTCTTTTTACAATAGTCTGAATTAAGTTCTTTCCTTAATTATCTGGCACATTTTATCTTTGAAGATAGAAGGCTTTAATAAAAATATGATTTGATGCATGTATGATAAATCAGCAGGGTAATATGCAAAAAAAAAGCCCAAACCTCTAGTTATTTAGGAAATTACAAGTGAAAGTGCCCAAAGAATACAATTCAAAGGCATCATTTACATGGGAGAAAAAATAGTGATCTAAATGATTAAGCTGAAATGTTTTCAATAACAGTATAAAAGGAAAAAAAGAAGGAAGTATGTAAGAAAAGTGAAATTAATGCACAGAATATCTGTAGGAAGTTTCAGTTAGTAGTTGTGCAGGAAGAGCTGTAAGAATGGAGGAAAGGCAAATTTCAAAAAATTGATTATTGACATGTTCGGAGAACTGAGAAAAAGGATTTCAGATCCAAAAGTTTTACAAGTGCCAAGGTGATATATCTTGGAAGAAAAAATATTCCCATCATGAGCCACCCTAGTGGAATGTGTGGTACATGAGAAAATCCTAAATCACTTGGGAATGGCAAATCTTGAACAGTTTACTTAGTAAGGTGAAAGGAAAGCAAGGAACCAGGAGATGGGCAATGGAGAAATAAAAGACAGAGAACAGGCAGGGGTGGAGATCAGGCAGACAAACACAGGAGAGCTGATTTGTCAGAGCTGACAAATAAAGGCACATCTCTCCACAGATGGAGAGAGGCAACACAGGCTTGAGTTCTGAGGCTTTTATGGGGGAGGCTCAGGGAGTAGTGATTAAGTGTGTGGTTGGTAGCCTTTGGGTGGGAAAGAATGCTGTGGTTAAGGGTGGGGCTGGTATCAGGGAGTGGTGATACTCCCTTGGGTGGAAAAGAACCCAGCAGTGAGGGGTTGGTTTGGTGTTAGGGTATGGTGAGCCTTTCCCTGAAAGGCCCTTTGGCAGTAAAATGGTGGCTGTCACTTAGGATAGCCACCAAGATGCTAAGCAAGGACCTTACATAAGGAGGCACAGAAGAGCATCAGTTACTTAAATGCATACATATGCCATCAAACAATAATGCTAGTTAACAAAGCACACTCTTTATTCCAAGTTCTTCATGCATGTTTTCTCATTGAATTGTATTATCCTGGTGTAGGGGGTATTTGTTATTAGCTTTATTTTATAGGAAAGGAAGTTTCTACATAATAACATTAAGTACAGCTGATGAGTGGAAGACAGAGAAACAAATCCAAGAAGGCTATTTCTAGCCTCTATACTTTGGACTGCTTTGAGGAAAATGCATTTATGTAGATGAAACTATCATTCAAAAGTTAGGGTAAAATAAATAGTTTTAGACCTGCCAAGACTCAGATGTATTTTTCTTGATGAAATCACAAAAGTAGAGAATGTAGATACAAAGAAAAGGTGAAAGGATTGAACTCTGGCAATTCTAATGTTTAGAGTTTGGGACAATGCTCCATCAAAAAGAAACAGAAACAGTGGTAGCAAGGAGGAGAGTGGAGCTCCAGACAAGTAAAGAAAGTGTTGCAAGAAAAAGGAAAAATACAAAAATAGAAAACGCTCCTGCTAGGTTGAAAGTGAGGAGGATAAACATGTAAGGGCTGGATTTGGTAATGTGGAAAAGTTGATGGAGACAAAAACCTGGCTGCAGTGGAGTTTTGGAGGAATGGGTATGGAGGCTTGAGGTAGAGCAGGTATCCATGCTCCTTAACTACAGATCCACTGTGATCATGTGGACCCATACCTGGCACAGAGACCAAGTCCAACTTGGCAAAAGATCTAAACTTAAATTGCAACGTTTTAAAACCACCCCCAAAAGTATATAGGAATATCTTTATATCTGAGAGGGAGAGCTTATTCAGCAAAGCACAAAATAAAGAAAGTAGACTCCACAAAAAGTTAAAACAGTTTAAAACATAGGCTAAAAACCAAACAAACAATAGACTGGTGAAAGTATTTTCCATTAATAAAGGAGGGAAATATTTCAATTTTAGCAAAAGAGAAAAGAATATCAAAACTTTGGATAATTCAAAAAAGTAATTTAAAATTGAAAAACCAATTTAAAGAAGATGAAATACAAATAAGCAATACATATACAAAAATAAATTTAATATACAGAAAAGTAGGGGAATGCAAATTAATAAAATTGAATACTTTCTTGTCCATTTCTTCTGAGAAAATGTAAACACTTTAAAATATGCTAAATTAGGATGATGTTGGAAAAATAATTATTCTCATATACTGTTGAAGGAATGTGGATCAATTTTGGAGCCACTTTTACAAATCTCTGTCAAAATTTAGTTGATAGTATAAAGGTTAGAATTTAGTTTTGCATACATTATGTTTCTTGTGCAAAATGACACATGTACAGGAATATTTATTTATAATAGAGAAAAACAACAAGTAAAAACAAATCAAATGCCAATCTATGGTGGCACAGTTAAGTGTATTATGTGATATTATGCAACTTTAAATAAAATAAACATTTTCTTCATGGAAATATAAATTATTATGATAATAGGAAGTAACCTTCAATATTAAGTGTGAAAAATCAAGTTGTAATTTTACTTATAAATCAAATTAGATTTTAAAAAGGTACATAATTATAAGCCAGACTCAGAAAGTCAAGGGTTGTATGTTCTTTCTTATATGCTAGAGAAATAATGATTTTTTTTAAAAACAGGATTTCATGAAAATGGAAGGGAGAACAGTAGAGCAGGAAAGGGGAGGAGCAGCAGAATGAAATTGATCAAAGTATGCTGTGAGCATGTATGAATACATTACAATGAATTCCACTTTATTTATAACTAATACACCAACTTGAAAAAAATTAATAGAAGGAACACCAGTAGAATAAAGAAAGGGAATTGGGGAAGGGAAGTAGAGAGGGAAAGGGGTAGTAACCAAGGATTGAAATGGAGCAAATTCTGTTATATGCATTTATGAATATATCAAAATGAACTCCACAGTCATATAAACCTATAATGTACTAATAAAACCATAAATTATAAGAAGAGACATAATAGCTATTATGACCTAAATATTTGTGTCCTGTCAAAATTCACATATGATTATAATCCCTGATGCAGTAGTACCAAGAGGTGGAATATTTGTCCGGTGAGCGTTCTGCTTTCAAGAATGGACTTAGGACCCACATTCATGTACTGAGGGACTTTGCTTGCCCTTCCACCATGTGAGGACACAGATAGAAATCACCATTTATAAAGCAGAGTGAGTCTTCCCCAGATACCAAATACCCAGGTGTCCTGACCTTGGACTTCCCAGCCTCCAGAACTGTGAGCAGTGAATTCTGTTGTTTATAGGTCACAACAACCTGAAAAAGACTAAGAAATTTGCCCACTGAAGATGCATAAAAGAAAGTTTGAAAATCTACATCAAAAATGTTTGAAATCTGAGGTTTGGGCTTAGGATGTGGAGGAATAGTAATGTACCACCATCCTTTTCTACTCCATTGAATCCTTGTTTGTACGGAATGGTGGTACATCACCGTTTGAAGTTTGTAATGAGTAGTGCTGTATTTTAAAGGAATAAAATTTATTTTTTATTTTAAAAAGAGATAAAGAAAAATAACTATATTTTCACATGGCAGAATATACCAAAACCAATTATGCATGGATTTTGAGTTTCTCAAAATTAAAAGAATCATTATAAAAAAAACCTGAAAAAACATCACTTCTTGTTTAATCTGCATGTTTGCATAAAATATGCATGACTATTTTGATATATGCACATGAAATTAGACACATATGGAAAATATGTGAGTGGCTAGTTCCGGAATGACATTTTCTACTTCTATATATTTCTGAAAACTTTCTTTCTTTTTTTTTCAAAGAACAGTGATTATGTTTTATAATGGGGTGAAAAACTGAATCAACTTCATCTTATGTAACTGTTAAGTAAGTTCTAAGACTCTGGCTTTGCATGAGAGTGTATGACTTTTTCAGTTTGACTAAGAACAGAACAAAGATTGCAACATAACAGAAAGAATGGATTTTCCTTGCACATACCCGTGTTTACTTTGACATTATTAGATTAAATAATAAGAACCTGAACAGGGAAATTGAATATTGATTATTTGCCTCTTTGGTATTTAGCTGTGTGAGAAGGGGCACTGGGGAGGGAACTGTGGCTTGGTTATCAACTTCGCAGAGCCTAGTAAGTTGATTTTTAGGTTCTGAACATTTCTTTGAATTATTTGGCTTTTCCACCTTGGAATTGCATTGGCCTTGTGGAAAGGTAGTGTAGTCCCCAATGCATTTGACTGAGTCCCTGGCTTGGGGGAGAAGCCAGGTGCCACATCACTAAAGAGATCACAGGCATTTTGTTTCAAGTGTCTGTATTTAGGAACTTCCAGTCAAGTGGAGGAAAAGCTGGCTCCAGGTTCATGGCATGGTTTTCCTGATCATGATCCTTTCATGTGAATGGAAACAAGTTGACCTTGACTCTTCATCATAATACAAACAAATGCAGGTGCTCCAAGTTCAATGTTGGGTACCCTAGCAGAGAATAGAGGACAGTTAAACCATAGCTTAATTACAATTCTAATAATAACTGCAATGAAGGATTTTGTTATGGACTGAATTGTATTTCCCTCCACAATAATATGTTAAAGTCTTGGCCTCTAATACCTCAGAATATGATTGTTTGAAGATAGGGTCTTTAAGGGGATAAAGTTAAAATTGGCCACTAGAGTTGACCATAATGCAGTCTGATTGGTGTCCTTATAAGAAGAGGAAATTAGAACATGTAGAGAAACACCAGGGATGCTCAAACACTGAGAAAAGATCATCTGTAAACCAAGGAGAGAGACCTTAGGAGAAACCAAACCTGCTGACAACTGAACTTGGACTTCCAGCTTCCAGAGATGTAAAAACACTAAATGTCTGTATTTAATAGACTTTATCTATGGATTTTTGTTTTGGGTCACTAGAAAACTAAAACAAAGTTGAAGGGGCTCTTGGAAAGTATAGTGGACAAAGATGACTTATAAGATGCAAAGAGAGGTTTTAATCCCTGATCTGAAGAATGGGTATTAATTAACTATGGTGGTCTGGTGAAAGCAATTGATAAAGAAGATACCCAAGAGAAGTCAGAAGAAATTAAACAGGACATTCATGTGATCTTTTCTGTAGTTAGAGAAATAAACAGCTAAAAAATGACAACCAACAAGGAAGTTGTTCTAACAAGACAGTTTTTGTGTTGCTATAATTGATGCTGTGTAATGTCTAAAGCAAGAGTTTACTATTCTGGTAGCTGGAAAGTCCCAACAGCATAGAACTAGCATCTGCCAAGGGCTGCTCTGAGTTCATTACATGGTAGAGAAGTGGAAATACAAATAGCCACTTACAGAAAAGACTAAATATGTGATCCCTCTCAATTTATAGTGCCCGCTCTCATAAGAACTAATCAGTCCTGTAAGAATTTTTTCCTTCTGTGTATGGTGTCTCCATGATCTAATCACTTTCCATTAGGTCTGACCTCTTACAGATCCACTACCAAATTTCAACACCATATTGAGGACCAAGCGTCTAGCAAATGAATCTTTAAGGGACACACTGAAACCATACCCATACCATAGCAGAAGTGCACTGATGTTGGGGAGCACAACAAGAAGGTCTTGCACTGACTAAAAGGAAAGTGGTCAGCAGCAGAGGTTGGGAGAAATACTAAGATATCAGAGGTGCTTGTTCACCCTAATTGACAAGTCTGAAGTGGAATCCAAATTTAAATAACCCAAAGAGAGAATGGATGTTGTATTATTAGAAGGCTCCTTTAAAAAATTTATCTATGAATGCCTCAGTAGGCAGGGGAAGTTGGAATGGTGACCATATTTAGAGGGATGCTTATGTAGTTTTGGAATTCTCTGCCTTAGTTTTCAGCATTTGGAAACAGCAACATCAACTGGGAACTTGTTAAAATACCAGTTCTGGAGCACTACCTGACCTAATGATCAGAACATCTTGGGCATAGCCTAGAGAACCACTGTTTTAGAATATTCTTTAAGGTTTATGGAGATAGAATATAGCCAGGAAAGTTCTCATAAGAGATGGAGTTTCCTTCTCAATTTTCAATGCTTTTGTTCACTTATTTATGTCCAATTAAAAAAGAGAATGGAAATGTGCCAATGTACCTCGATACTTCCACCTATACTAGAAACATTAGTGAGTAAATCTAAAATATATGAAACTTCATGCCATAACATCATGGGCAAATTTTGTGAGGTTGCTGCTTTAAGGTGTATTAAAAGTTTAATTTTTTTTCTAGTGTGTTTGTTCTTCTCTATCCACTTCAATCCCTCACTTTCACTGATTTAATGTGACGTTGTTATATGCACTCAGTTTGAAGAAATATTACTTTGGCTTTTATAACTTCTCTCTGCTTTTTTACATACAGCAATTTTGCCCTTAAGCAATTGTGTAAAGCTTTCAATTTTAAACTCTGAAATATATATCTCATTTAGATTATATTCATTTGTTCATCATCCTCTCCAAGCCCTTTAATAATTTATAATTTTCAAAATTTGAGCATTAACCATTTATATATTTTATGGCTTTTTTTCTCATTCACTTGTATTTGACATATTTCTGAAATCAGGAATGATGTCTTCTTTGTCCGTATTATATTTTGTAATCACCAATGAATGGGAATGAGAGCAAAGAATACAGAGATGCTGCAGGCCCCTGTCTATTATGTACTGAGCTTAGCAGGTAATCCTGGTCAATACCTTTTAGTCTTTGTGAGTGTGACTACAACCAACACTGACAATGGCACTCTCACCAGAACTCTGCTCTGCACAGCATTTTCATTATTGATTGACTCGTTCACTCTTTCAAACTCTAGTCAGTTTTTGATTATGCGAACTTGATTGTGTTAGGTTTATAGGTCTCATGCACAAAAAATCCCCTCTTTTGTTATTTTCTTTCTTAGTAAGAACTATAAAATAACCATAATCTTTTCCTAGTGTATTCAAAATACTCGGCTTGAAAACGTACTTAAATTCTAGAAAGCTTTACAAAAATTTAAATTACAATGGCACTGTCTTTTGTGCTTGTCATTATCTTTCCTAGGCTTTGTCACTTCCATGGCAACACACACTGTATTTTACTTTGTGTTTAAAAATTATTTATGCTGAGCCATAAACTAGGTTTTTTTTATGAATATTCAACAAAGCCTTCCAAGTGGTAAAATGTTCCACTCCTTGTCTGAAATCCTTCCCACACACAAGTTCTAAATTAATCCTTTCAAGTTCAGCTCTGCTCATGTCACTCCCCTGCTTAAAACCCATCAATGACTCCCATGGTTGAACAAGTAGGGGGCACAGTCATTGAGCTGAATTCCTCATCCTTACCCTTGACAGTCCTGTCTTGACCTGCTTTTACTTCCTCACATATAACCTGCTAACATACATCCGAGGATGCTTTGACCATAAACCACAGAGGGCAAATTGAAAGTTGCATAAGCAATAAAGACATTATTATATAACTCAAAGGAAGTATGGAAGTAACAGGACAATGCTTGTTTAATTAAAAATCTCAGTATCATTTTGGTCCCAGGACACAATCTCTGCAGTTACCTTGATCGTCCCTTATCAGTCTTAAGATGGTGGTTTCTCTTCAAATTGTCACTCACTGAAAGAATAGAAAGAATTCCCATCTGGTGTCTACCAGAAATGTTAGAATCCTTCTTGAGGCCTTCCAGCAGGCTTTCCTTAACATCTGTCAGACAGCATGTGTGTCACACAAACCACATGCCTAGACCAGAATTGACCTGTGTTGACAAATAAGCAGCCCTGACAGAGGGTTCCAGCTTCCCATAGAAGACATGATTGCTGACAGGATGAAGGAAAGCAGGGCCCAAAAAGAGAGGTGTCTCTCAATGGCTTGTAGTAGTCAACCATGCCCTCTAAGCAACTAAGCTGCTCATTTTTAAAGTTAAGATTTAAGAATTATTCATTTTGTTGTTGTTATGACAATCGCATGCAGGGGAACATGCCTGAAAAAGGCTTTATATTTTTTTTCTGAAATCATATTCCAGTCCCTGAGATGTCCAAATGCTCTTGTCTCAAGTTTGTTTGTTCTGATCTCCTTTTGCCAATATCAAAGCATCTTCAGAGAATTAACCTTCTGCACCCCCTTTTCCAAGGATTTGGCTTATTTATCACTGATCAATTCTACAAATGATCCTTGTGCTTTTCAACAAAGAAAAAGCATCCATGCAAACAGATGAAGATCAGGCCGGACCTTCTTTTTGCAGATTTCAGAGTTCGTTATACTCACTATTTTATAATTCACCCCCGTCACTCACTCATTATTCCTTATATAATTGCTCAATCCCTTCTCCCTGGATTGCAGTTGTTTTCATCCTTCTCTCCCTAAACCCAAGTGTGTATTTAATTCCTCTAGTTAGTTAAATAATACCTTCTATATTAAGTCTGAATATGATAAAAGAGTACATAAAAGAGTGGATTTTAGGGAATGATTAATGAGTTGGACATTTTGTTCACAAATAAAAGCATAAGTGAAATTTTTATAGATTTATTTATATTTTTGAAGTAAATTAATTATAAGTACATTTCTATGGGCAGGCATTTGTCTTTATTTATTCGTATGTGTAGAAGCATTAATTTTATAAATGTGTTAATGAGAGAAAATATACAAGTTTATAAATACTTAACAAAATAACTCTTGAATATTCTTTTTTTTTAAAAAAAAAGAAAAAAAAATGACAGTGAGAGAGATAGAGAGATTGAATTTTTTAATTTTTATTTTTTAGTTTTCAGCAGACACAACATCTTTGTTTGTATGTGGTGCTGAGGATCAAACCCGGGCCGCATGCATGCCAGGGCACATCCCCAGCCCTTGAATATTCTTAATGAATACATCTGTGGAAGTGTTTTCTTCTTATGAGCTGTTAAAGTATTTGCTATATATAGAACATAGAGAGTCATTCACAGAAAGGAAATGTGGTACTAGCCAAATAAACTGCTTGCATTATTTACAGTTAGCATTAATTATTTATCTTTTAGTTTAATTGATTTAAACTATACCAAGGGATAAAACATAAGTGCTTTTTTTTGGTGTAGATTTAGTGCTTGAAAATTTAATCTCTTGAGTACTGTAATACATGGACTTCTTTTTCCAATTATTCTATCTCTAATAAATAGAATTTGAGAGAGATCTGTATATTATCTTAGTAAATGTTTATATATTTGAAATGCCATGCAAAACATACATAATTTAAATTGTTAATCTATGATATCACTGAATGACTGAAAATGGACCCATCCATTAATCTGAATAAAATTGAATATAATGCCTATTTATTCTCCTTTACTGGATGGCTTTTATTTTCCAAGAAATTATGTGTTGTTTGTTTACTTGTCTTATTTTCACTCTTTCTATCCTGTTTATAAGTGGCAAATTTCTTTGAAACAACTTTAAATTTGAGAAATTTGGTAATATATGTAACTTTTTTTAAAAATATTTTTTAGTTGCCAATGGATTTTTCACTTTATTTGTTTATTTATATGTGATGCTGAGGATGGAACCTAGGGCCTCACACATACCAGGAAAGTGCTCTACCACTAAGCCACAACTCCAGTCCCATATTTAATATTTTAGAATGATCTCCTTAAAAATTCTAGGCAAGAACAAATAAAATTTATTCATTTTATATTTTTGAATTAAATCATCTTCAATTTGTATAAGTTGTGATGTTTCTGCAAAATTTTAATAGATACTCAATATCAGATACTATGATATTTTTTGTAAACTTCACTATGTTAATAATCTGAAGAAAGTTAATGTATATTTTTTACTTCCTCCCAAATTTTGTCTTCCTAACTAACATGTCACCCACAAATCCAAATGATCCAATGGTCATTTTTAATCATTTATATATACTAAGTTCATATATTTGAATATGTCCATCCAGTGGTTTATGATCTAAAAAGATTTTTAATACAGAAAGCCTCTGCAAATGGATTTATTTACAAGCTCTTTGCTATTCTAGAAAGTTCCTCATCTTAGTATGTACTCTCCTAGAAGTGCCCCAGTAATCTCCAGCTAACAGATTGCCTTGAACTTGCCTTGCCTCTTCTCATATAACACAACCCAGGGAGTCTTCCTGAGGTAAGAAACCAATTTGCTCCTCTGTGAATCTGTACAGTGTTTGGAACTCGTCTGAGCTAAGAGTGAAACTTCTTGGCTGACAAGGTGTGCATGTGTACATTCAGACACACACACATTCTTGTAAGAGCAAAAATAAAAATCGCCATGTTAAATAAAATGATAACATAATTTGGTAAGAGAATAGATTATAAATATATAAAATTAACAAGATTTATTTGCTGTATCCATATAAGTTGAAGAAACTTTTTCTAAATTGTTATTTAGAATGGAGCCCCTGACCAGGTCTACCTTTGGCAGATGTCTTCTGTAAAGAAAAATAGTGTGTTATCCTAGAATAGCACTTTCTGTTGGGGAAAGTGCTTTGATGAGAAAAACACTCAAGCAGCATTCCAGGGAGCTGAACTTCGAACCGTTAAGCAACACTGGTCTGGACTCTGGTTTTAGTTCCCTTGATAATCATTCTTATTTTCTCCTCTTTGTTTTTGGGAAAGACTGTTATCATGGTTCTTTTATCCTTCTCCTGGTGATACCATACATCTTTTTTCTTAAATCATCTTCTAGCTTCCATTGACAAAGATCAGAAGATTATATCCTCACCATCGATTCATCAAATCTGTGAACTTTTGTGCTCTAGTGGATGTGGAGTGAGGTATATTTAGATCTATGCCACATCTAAGATCTATACGGATATTTTTCCAATATTAATGGACAAATATTGCAAATGATTGGCTACCAAGAATCCAAAAAATTATGGCAAAACTCTTGACTGGAAATTCCATTTTTAATTATCTCCGTATTGCCAGTTGAGATTCTAGATTTTATTCAATTGTGACAATTCTGCTGCTTCTGTCAAGGTATGCATTTTAACAAATGTGGCCCGACTGGCAAGTATTAGTCACAAATACCACATTGGACAGGTACTTTTCCTATAGAGAGCTCAAGGATTTACTTCTTTTAGCTCAGCTTGTGATGTCTCATGGTCTGAGTCTCAAGATAGGTGCTGTGGCACCACATACTTCTTTTTTATAGTATTTATAGCACTTTTAAAATTAATATTTCTATAAAGAATCATCTAGGAACTCCATAAAAGCAGAGAATATACCCCGTTTTAAAACACCATTATTTGTTTAGTACCTTGTAAACATTCAAGTAAAAAATATATCTGTGAATGTGTGAATGATGTAACATTTAAGTGTTTTGTTATAAATTTTAGAGAGTATGGTAACATTTCAAAGCCAGTGCTCTAAATTCTCAAATTTCCCCAACTTATGCAGTCATATTTTAAACATTTGATTACTAGTCTAGATACCTTTGATTTACAATAACCCAAATGGAGATATCTGAAAATGCCAACGATCATACTAAATTTTCTTAATTATAAGAATCTGTGAACTCTTCAATAAGTAGGGAGTATTTGAACTCTAGGGGCTATTGGTTTGTATTTAAGATAATTCATTTAGAACAACTTACTGAATAAATTATTTCATATGACCCTTCCCTTACACTAAGATAAACATTAATACATCTTTAATTTTTTAAAGTAGTAGCTCTAAATTTTGCAGACTTCCTGCCCTATATAGTGATGTTTTTAAAAACCTAGAGTAAAAAGGGAATATAGTTGTGTTTAGTCTCATATATCAAATGTAACACACTGAAAAATACTGGTACATTATACCAGATTTTTCAGAGGAGAGTTGATAGTGCATTCAACTGGACCCACCATTCATTATTTTAATGAAGATTAATAACATTTTATATGGAGTAAAGTGGCATAGTCATTGAATTAATTGAATACTCTCCCTAAGATCACTGATAAAAATACCATATCACTTTTCAATTGTTTAGTTTCTTATAACCATCTTTCATGTTTCTGGCTACATAAAAATCGAAATGTTATTTGTTGAATAGAGCAGTTAAATGCTACTGATATTTCTCCAATGCAAGGAATAATTTGAAATTATCAATCTTTTCTTAAACTAGCAATTGCAAGTGTGGAAGTAAAATAAATATGCCCCTGAATATAGAAGAGATGAAACATGTCCTTTCCTTCCCTCATGATCCAAAGGACTTGATAGAAGCCATTCTTCAGAAGTTAATATTATTAAGCTGAGATAGAATAGTGACAGGATCATCAACAACTTTCTCTCATTTCCTCTGAACTGGCAACAAATAAAACAAATGAAACTTTGATACTTTGTGAAAGAGGTTAATTAAGTGGCAATCATGATTTAAGCATAAATGAGGAAGAAGAGAAAGGGAAAGGGAAGAATTAAAAAGGAGCCGAGGCAGTCTTCTGAATCAATAGATCATTCTACATGTACAAGTATCCATATGAGCACATGCCCACAATACATATGAAATAGTAAGCAACACAACTTGGGAAAGGCAAAAAAATCATTGGCTTTTATGTAGTTATTGTTTTGAGGACAAACAAAGAATTGTGACTAAGTCATCTGAATAAAACTCTGGTTCTTTCTACAATGTTAATCTGTTTTTGGGATCATGAAAAATAAAATCATAATAATTCCCTCTTTCATGAATAAGTAAATCTTTGAACATCTGCTTTTATATGATACGTAAAGAAGTTTCTTTTTCCTAGAAACTATGTTGATCCAGATATGCAAGAGTTTTAGGAGGCAAATCATTTGGTACTCTTGTTCTGATAATTTCATTGACAGACAGGAAGAAGCTGATATTGCGTTCATATGAGCTGAGTCCCTCATTGTATGTGTGAATTCCACATGCCTAGAGTATCTTCTTTTTCAGCTTCACCCAACCAGGTTCTAGGGCACAAGGGCATCACTGATAGTATGGAATTGAATACAGAACTCAAAGCAAGAAAGAAAGGGTATACATTTAACATTGCATGAAAATGCCCATTAGGTTCCTTTCTTCCCCAAAATTGCTCCTTTTGATTTCTCAGCTACCAGTTCTGCCATTTTTCTACTTCCAAATTCAGCAAAAGTCTTTAACGTGTTCTAAATTCTTCTCCTTCATTTCCTGGAAACATCTATGAAGATGCTTTTCTTTTCCTATCCAATGAAGTTCATTTTAAATTGGATCACTCAGTAGCTCTAAATTTTGCAGACTTTCCTGCCCTATATAGTGATGTTTTTAAAAACATGGAGTAAAAAGGGAATATAGGATTATGCACGTGAAGCCAAAGAATTCATCCTTTATTAATGGCTAACATTCTGAGTAGGCAAAGGAGATTCTAAATGCAAAAAAACATATTCAGTTAAAGTACGTGAAATAGCCATGTGCAATTGATTTTGACCTATAGAAATAGCAACTTCATATGGCTCATCCTAACACATTTTTTTCAAGTGAAAGTTTAAACTCAAATAATGAGCTTGTTTTAGTCAGTCTTTTTTTTTCCTTCTGCGACTAAAAGACCTCACAAGGACAATCATAGAAATAAAAGTTTATTTGGGAGCTCATAGTTTTGGTGATCTTAGTCTATAGGTATTTTTACCTATAGACTATTTTTGCTTGCTTCATTCTTCTGGGATCCAGGTGAGGTAGAACATCATGGCAGAAGACTGTGGTGGAGGGGAGAGGTTCACATGATGATCAGGAAGCAGAGAGAGAGAAAGATCTGTGCTTTAAAAAGAGAAAATACAAACAGGAAAGCATGGTCTTCAAGGATTCACCTCCTCCAGGTATACCCTACCTGCCTACAGTTACCATCCAGTTAATCCTCATCAGAGATTAACACACTGGTTAGATTAAGACTCTCATAACCCAATCATTTCACCTCTAAACCTTCTTGCATTATCTCACTCTTAGCTTTTGGAGAACACCCAATATCTAAACCATAACAGAATGTATCTGAATGCACTAAGCCAGAGTAGAGCTGATAACATATTGTCAGTGCTTTAACATATACAGAATTGACTTTAGGAAGTTTGAGTTGCCTTGAATTATTATCAGTGTTTCAGGATGCCTTCAGATATTGACATTCAAGTGGGATTTACAGATAGGGGAAAACTTAAGCTCTTCTCCTGACAGCAATTGAAATGAACACAAAAATAGAAAAAGCAGGGCCGACTATATCTGTGCTGAAAGCTGGGGGCTTTGTTCAAAGGCAAGGTAAGATGTGCATTTGTCAATACATTTGAGATGATGAACTTTTGCTAAAAATATAAAAAGAATACAAGTAAAAGAAAACTTGAGTGAATGGATTTTTGTCAAGAGTTTAACCTTTATTTCACTTATTTGTTTGTATGTGGTTCTGAGGATTAAACTCAGTGCCTCACCTGTGCTAGGGAAATGCTCTAACCACTGAGCATAGCCCCAGCCCCTGGACTGGCTGATTTTATCTCAGTTTTCCCTCCTGGTGAAGTCATCACATCTTCAATGTTACAAAATCCAGAGGACAGAGTCTTCAACCAATTTGACTTCTCAAAACAGTGCTCAGAATTCAAGACTATTTCCTTTTTGTATTTAAGTAATTTTTTTTTCATTTTTTATGGGTTCATACTAGTTATACATGACATTAGGATTCATTTTGTCAGAATTAAAGTCCATAAAATATAATGTGTCCCCAGTACTTCCCATTTCCTTCTCCTCCCCACTTCCCTATTCCCTTTACTCTTTTCTACTGATCTTTCTGCTGTACACACACACATACACACACACATGGTGGCAAGCTTCACTATAGTATATTCATGTACGTATAGGAAAGTTAGGTCAGATTTATTCCACTGTTTCCTTTCCTTTCTCCCTCTCCTTCAATCCCCTTCTTCTACTCTACTGATTTTTTTTTATTTTGATCGAATCTCCCTACCCATTTCTTTTTTTCCTCTCTCTCTCTTCTCACTCTTTCTTCTTTTAGACTAGCTTCTGCATATATGAGAAAACATTTGAACATTTGACCTTTGACTTTCTGAGTCTAGTTTTTTTCACTTATGATAGTTTCCAGTTCCATACATTTAGACATAATTTCATTCTTCTTGATAGCTGAGTAATACTCCAGTATGAATATATACCATATTTTCTGTATCTATTAATCTGTTATGGGGCACCTAGATTGGTTCCATAACTTGACTATTATGAATTGTGCTCCTGGAAACATTAATGTGGCTGCATCCATACTGATTTTAGATCTTTTGGATATGTTAGTTCCATTCCTAGTTTTTTGAGAAATCTCCACACTGTTTTCCAGAGTGATTGCACTAATTTGCAGTCCTACGTATACGAGTATATGAGTGTACCTTTTTCTCCATATCCTCACCAACATTTATTATTACATTATTATTTGTGTTTGTGATAAAATTCCATTTTGAATGGAAAGAGACAAATCTCAATGTGGTTTTAATTTGCACTTCCTTAATTGCTAGAGATGTTGCACATCTTTTTATATATTTGTTGGTCTTCTATAATTCTTTTGGTAAGTGTCTGTTTAGTTCTTTTGCTGATTTATTAATTAGATTATTTGGGGTTTTGTTTTGTTTTTGGTGTTAAGCTTTTTGAATTCTTTACATGTTCTGGATATTAATGGTCTGTCTGAGAAAAGAGTGGCAATGATCTCCCGTTCTGTAGGTTCTTGCTTCACACTCTTAATTGCTTCCTTTGCGTTTAGAAGCTTTTAAACTTGATGCCATCCAACTTATTGATTTTAGTTTCATTTCCTGCATTTTAAGGGACTTGTTAAGGAAGTTGGTTCCTGTGACTACATATTGGAGTGTTGGGCAAACATTTTCTTCTAACAGTTGCAGAGTTTCTGTTTTAATTCCTAAGTCTTTGATCTACTTTTGAATTCCTTGCAGGGTAAAAGATAGAGATCCAGTTTCAATTTTCTACATATGAATTTATAGTTTCCCAGTGCCTTTTATTTAAAAAATCTATCTTTTTTTTCCATTGTATGTTTCTGGCATCTTTGTCTAGTATCTGATAACCATATTTATGTGGGTTTGTTTCTTTGAATTTGATTATATTTCATTGATCTTCATGTTTGTTTTGGTGCCAGTACCATGCTGTTTTTATTACTATAACTCTATAGTATAATTTCAGGCCCAGCAGGGTGATTGCTGAGAACATTAAGTTTTGCTCAGGTTTGCTTTGATTACTATGAGACTCTTCATTTTCCAAATTAATTTTAGAACTGATTATTCTTATTCTGTGAAAAATGTTATTGGTATATTGATGGGGATTGTACTAAATCTGTATATGCTTTTGGTAGTATAGCCATTTTGACAATGTTAATTCTACCTATCTGAAAACATGGGAGGCCTTTCCATCTACTAACATCTTCTTCAATTTTTTTTCTTCAGTGTTCTATAGTTTCATTGTAGAAGTCCTTCACCTCCTTCATTAGATTAATTCCTAGGGTTTTTTAAAAAAAGTTATTATTAAAGGAGTAGTTTTTCTAATTTCATTTTCAGCAGATTATTTTATTATATTATCAAAGTAATACTTTAAAAATATATTTTTAAAAAAGCTGCACCTGCCCCTTTTACCTGGCTAGTGAACACTATTTCAAATTCTTTTAGCCATTTCTTCTGCTATATTTTCCTTTATGTTCTCAAATAACAAGTTTATGATGCTCTTTCTTTTTAAAATTTAGACTTTGACTAAATTTATTGAGTAACTGCCCAAGAAAATGAATATTTTTCTCTTTTTCCATGTTGACAAATAATATTTTATGCACAAAAGTGCATACCAAAGTCTACTCTTTGTAGTTATGTCAATTTTTGGCTAAATCAAGTTCCACTTATATGTATTTATATTTGTATCAATAATAATGTTTGCTAGGTAAGTTGATATTTTCTTTCCTTTCTAAGTTTTTGCTTTCTCTGGAATTAATAATTACCCTTTTAAAATCATTTACTTAGTTTGCTAAATACTAAAATTCTTATGTTATGCTCTAAATCTTCTTCAATGCAATTTGGCAAATAAGGTCATTTATCATTCTTAATTTTATTTCTTATAGATATTCCCCCATATGGGACTCTTCATCAGTGTGGTTCATATCTAAATGTGTTGCACTCAAAGATTCTGCTTAAGCAGCTACTCTGAGCTTTTCCTCATTATTCTGAGAATTCCTTGGCTTTTCATCCTGGTTGTGTTTTTTCCTGACTGTTATGGATATCTATATCATTTACTTCCTCCTTTTAGTAGCACATATGCTTTATTAACTTTCCAAAATGGATTCAAGGGAGGCAAACCATTAGATAACCTGCATGTCTGAAAAATTTTAAGTTCTAACTTAAATGAGATTAGATAAAGATCACAGATGGGGATCATCTTGAAAGGCTTTAAGTCTTGAAGAATGGTTTAACCATCTTAAAGCTTCCAACATAGTAATTGATAAATCTGATAATATTCTGACTCCAAAATACTGTTATTAATCTTTAGTGCTCTCTCTAGAAGTAAATTTTATTATTCCCTATTTATTTCTAGTCTCTTTAAATCTTATTATGTTAAGTCTTTGTATCCTCTTTTATTTCTTTATTGTTAATTGTGTTATTCAGTTGATGGTCTCTCAATTTGGTAACTCAGTTCTTTGATTTCTGGGAAAACTTTTTGTTATATTTATTAAATTATCTCATTATCCTATTTTTCTCTTTTTTTTCTGGAACTCTACTATTCTGATTTGGAATCATCTGAATTCATCATATACTTTTCTTGAATTTATCTTTCATTTCCCATTTATTTCTTTTTCTGTTTGCTGAGAAAATTCTTAACTGTATTCTCCAAAAGTATATTTACTTATTTAAAAGTGTGCTCATATTTTAAATGTTCCATTCCTCAGGTGTTTTAAAACTCAAATGTTCCCCTCCTTTTCTCCTCTCTCTCTCTCTCTCTCTCTTTCTCTCTCTCTCTCTCTCTCATATGACACCCAATCTTGTGTAACGGATGCAAAACTCCATTTTCTTAACATATAATTAATAATGCTCTTTGAGTTTTATTCTGCTTTTTGAATCTAATTATCAGCATGAACTATAGCCTAGGAGGTATTATCCTTAAAATATAATTTAAAATATATTACTTAAGACACAATCCTTCACAATGAATTTTACTTCCCAATTTATCACTCTGCATTTCTGAAATTGTTTCTGCATGACTCTTGTTACTATCTATAATTATCTTGCTTTATTTTTAAACTTATTTCTATTGACAGTCCCCATTCTATTCCCAGCTCAAAATAAATTCCCTGAGGGTAAGGACTTTGTCAATATTCCCCACTGATTTCTCAGTATAGAGAAGAGGGCTCAACAAATATGTAATGGAAGATCAGCAAATTACTTTAAAATATGCTTTCACTGGGAAATAATGAAGAGATAGATGTCCTTTAATAGGAACAATTGCTAGATTACTGCTTACAGTGCTTTCTACTGTGTAGTGGACCACTACATTACTGACTCAAAACTAACAGGAGAATCTCACCACACCCAAGTGCAAAATGAGGAGATACTAGCCTGAAGACTCCACATCTTATGATTTTGATTAAGTCACAAGGCATGCAAAGAATTCAGAAAATTACAGAATAAAATAAAAACAGAAAGATAAAATCATATGGAACCCAACAAAGGATCCTGGAACAAATTGGCAATAAAATGGTATCAAGAGGCAGAGCAAGAGTTTCCAAGAGGACCACCACAAGGACAAGTGCAGAGCGACTAATATTCTTCTTTTTAAAAATGAAAACAAAATGGACAAATATCAGACTTAATATAGGGGCAGAGAATAGGCTATCTCTGGTTCTGAGTTACTCTGTGATGAGTAAAATAATAGCTTTCAGGGTGTGCCTAGCTCTGAGTAACTTCCTTGTATAAAGCAGTATTTCACCTTGAGTTACACCATTCTAAGTGCAAGTACCAAGGTAGAATGACTAAATCTTACTTGTACAACAACCATCTGCATGGCACAAGCACAAGGCACACACTGATAAATAAATTATGCCAACAAAAATCACCACCTGTGAGGTTATTAAATTAAATCATATCAAATGCATATCAGAAAAAATAGGTCTATGAGTTTACCAGTCTCACCAGATGTAAACTCCCCACCAGAAACTCAAAGTAGAAGAAACCTCTGCAGACAGTTTGTGGTGGCACATATTGATCCACTATCAGACAATCTTCTGAATACTTTATAAAGTTGACAGGTGACAAACCTTTGACTCTCTGTCCCTGAGCTTCAGCTCATCTTGATTTCTCTGATTGACATGGTCCACTTTAAAACTGCCTGTCTTCTGGACCCTGGCCTAGAGTAAGTTCTCTTCTTTGACAGCTCTGCTCCCTGAACAAATTCTTAGGTTCCTCATCTTATGTGACCATTAGCAGTGACACCTTACCATTTGTACCCTCTCTTTGCCTCTGCTCTCAGTGAAGCCTTCTAAAACCCAGTGGCCATCTTAATCCTTTCTCAGTCTTTCTATTATATGAATCACACTTTATACAAAGATACATGTTATACATATTATATCATTTTATATATCTTATATATATCTGGCACATATAATGATATATGTGTGTGTATATATACATATATATTATATCTATCTATCTATCTATCTATCTATCTATCTATCTATCATTGTATAAAGGGTGATGAATGACCTGAGTGTTATTGATGACCTGAGTGTTATTGATATTAAGACAGAAATAAAAGAACCTGCTTATGATTATCAAGTGATCCATGAATACTCAGTAAACTGAAATCAACTCAAGGGATTTTAGCATGTAAATTTATTGTTATTCAATACATTTTGACATTATGAAAACACAAAAATGTGTTTGCTCTTTGTTAATGGCCTAGCTCATTCCAGATAGAAGGGAAAGGCTTTTGACACAGGTGCTCGGAACAGGGACATCTGGGCAATGAACTTTTGTCAACCTATGGGTGATATAGAGGAGCAGAACTGGAAAGAGCCCAGTAAACACAACACCTACCTCTTAAAAGAGAATTCTGTCAGTGATGTAAAAGGAATGAAACAAAAACAGAAATAGGGAAATTACCAACTCCTCCAGTCTCAGCATGAAAGACAGGTGGGAGGAGAAGACAGTTGGGAAACAAATGAAGAGAAAAATCACATTTCTTGTAATGATCCTATATCACTTACTGGGAGAAAAAAACACTTGCAGAGTAGTAAAGTGAAACAATGTAGATTCTAAGTGAACAAAATGACAGCTCTTTCCCTGCTGAAGCCAGGAACCACAGCTAACAGGAAATGTGGTGACCCGCCAAATATGATGTTCACTGGGGCCGGTTCCTGTGATTCTTACCTCTTTCCTTTCTAATCCTGAGATTTGGTACAATAGGCCCTTATATAGGTCTAAATTTCTCCTTCTTCCTTTATTTGTGAAGAAAAATTTAAACAGATTTCTAAATTATTTCTCAGATCATGAATCTTCTGGTTAGTATTAAAGAGACTAATGAATTAAAGATTAAATTTTTGTAGTTTTTTTTAAAATTTATGCATTGAACATGCAGTGTCATGCAACTTAAAATGGAAGCAAAATTCTAATTTATTCTGGTTTCATTAAAATAAAAAAAATTATGCTCTTATCTTGACATTTTGTGTTTTAGCAATTAAGAGACCAAGCCTGGCAATATTCTTCCCCTTCCACTCTTGTTTCTTTGCTCCAGTAATGTTTATGTAGAGAGAAAGGAGAGATTGTAAGTCAAACTATTACTCTGTACCTCACTTATTATTGCTGTAAGTTTAAAATTATATCCGTCAGAAAGAAGAGTTCAGGAAAGAACTAATATTTTTCCCCATAAAGGGAATTAGGAAAATAATCAAAGGAAGTGACATTTCAATTGTTCATTTACAATAAGTATCTTACTGCCAGGTGATATTGTAAACAAACGCATATCTCAGGCAGTACTAACTGCATGGCAGAAACAAAGAGGCATGAATGTTGTAAATGTCATTAATGATCCTAAAGAAATAGTGTTGGTACAATTTCTGAGGAATTACAACTTGCCGGGCCATATGATGACAATTTACTTTGAGTTTCACATTCTCTCATTTTCCTATAGGAATGAGTTCTTTTACTCCTCTCTCTGTTTACCTTCCCTCTCTCATGTACCATCAGGACAAAAGTGAATATCCAAATTTGACAAATTCTGCAGAAAGGTTAAGTGAAATGAAATTTGAAGAGAGACTTTGGATGTGGCTATTAGTTGGTCAATTATGTCTTAGACCTGGGAGGTATGGAATAGTGGAAAGAACTCATAGCAGGAAAGAAGGGATGTTGAGGAAGATCATGTATAAGGTTTTATTAATAATAATAATATAAATCTCAGTCACACTGATTGACTTCTGCTTAAAGCCACATAGGCTTTATAGAGTGCTTATAAAGTCCAGGGAGTACTTAGAAAATTAAAATGATCCCTATCCTCAAAGATCACGTATAAAGGTGATATATTGCAGGGTATTTTCTACTGGAGATTGGTCCAATACCCTCTCATATACTAAAATTTGCAGATGCTTAATTATTTATTTAAAATGGTCTTCGAAGAGAACCTGCACATATCAGCTCATATACTTTATTTATCTCTAGGTTACTTATAATACCTAATACATAGAGGAGTTCAGAATGTCTGCCTGTGTATCAAGCAGAGCCAGGATAAATTAGAACACCTATTTGCTTTGACATACATAGATAAAATTGCTGTATATCTGGCCAAAAGGAAAATATTTTAAAACATAATGTTTCAGGTTATGTAGTTTTAGTATTAGTTTCAATATTGCAAACCCCATTTCTACTTTCTGTATAAATTGAACTTGCTCTAGGATACAGATATGGATGGATGACTAAAGGAAATCAAAAGCAAGGATGAGAGATAGGGTGTTATGGTTGGATGTGAGGTGTCCCCCAGAAGCTTACTGTGAGACAATGCAAGAAGGTTTGGAGGAAAATGATCAGATTATAGCCTTAACCCAATCAGATAATCAATCCCGGATGGGATTAACTGAGTGGTGACTGGAGGCGGGTGGGGTGTGCCTGGGGGAAGTGGTTCATTGGGGGTGTGGCAATGGGGTATATATTTTGTATCTAGAGAGTGGACTCAGTCTTTCTATGCTTCCTGATCATCATATGAGCTGTTCCTTTCCATTACACTCTTCCACCAGGATGGTCTTCCTCACCTTGAACCCCAAGGAATGAAGCCTACTGTCTGTGGATTGAGACCTCTGAAACTGTGAGCGCCAAATAAACTTTTCTTTCCATAAAATTTTACTGGTCAAATCTTTTAGAGCAGTGAAACAGCTGACTAAAATACATCGATTATTCATTTTTGCCACATGGAGGAAAGAGAAAGAGAATACAGAAAGAGGAAGCAAGAGTTTGACACACACACATACACACACACAAACACACAATAAAATGTAAATAAATAATACCAACAAAAAACCCTTCCTTTATCTGTCAACCAAGGTTTTGAATCTCCTGTGAGTTTTAGTTTCCATTACACAAATATTTGACAGAGAAAAACTCTTTAACAAAGCAAGTTAAAAATGTAACATTTTATTAAATATTAGTATTTCATTAAAGAATGGTAATGTCAAACATTACATAAGAGAAAAAATAGTGCATTGCAAATGAGAATTTGATCAAATGCATATAAATTGGAAACATTTTAAAATATGTTAATTAAAATTACAGGCTTTATTCTCATTTCATGATTTACTCTACTAGAGTGTTGTTCACATGTAATGAAGGATATACTATTAAAGTATTGAAATCAAGTTTAATTATAAGAGGTGGTCAAAATTGAATTACATAGTTCTTGGTTCCTATCATTAGTACTTGGCAGCTATTGTTTTGTTCCTCTTGTCCTTTCCTTAATTAGTTCCATCAACTCTGTTTTCCATTACTTTGTTCTCTGAATTCCAACAAATTTACTTCATCATTCTTACATCTGAGTCATCAGCCCAGGACAGAGAATTCTGGGCACAAGACAGTGTCCGAAAATGGAGTGTAATGCTCCTGTTCCATGACGTAATGTACAAATTGTTTCTCAAAATTGTATTAGTTTTCTTTTGGCTCAAATCATCACACAAACTAATATGCATATAAATTGGTCTCCAATAAAAAATCACAATTTTTTTTAAAAAATTGGCAATATAGTTTAATGTATTAAAATTTATAGACCCTCAAGTGATGACATGAATAATGTATTGTTTTAGGCATTTAAAATCATATAGCTTAGCAAGGAAAATGTTTTGTATATCATATATTAAATGATAAATATATTGCCATTATGTATAAAAGCAAAGGCTATATTTTAATGATTGTAAAGTTCTGTATATAATGGATGTCACAGGGAGAGTGAATGCATATACATGTTTCCATTCTCTTGCATGTTATGAATTGACCTCTGATGTGTGGCAACCCAGAAAGGGTCTCGCTTGAAAATATGTGGAGAGTCATGACTTATTAAATAAGTGGGACATGCGGGAACTTACCCACAGCCCTTTGGGATCAAGCAGCCTGGTGAAAGATAGTGCCTGCTCCCCTTACCCTTTCCTCATTCAACATGTGGGTGAAAGGACATGGAGGCTAGAGGGAAAGGCAAAAGTCATGGGATAGGAGAAGCTTGGCTGCCTTCCAGCATGTGGAAGCCAACTATTAACTATTCACATATAGTGTGTTCTATGTGAGCCAGATATATATTTCCATCCTTGAGGCTGAAATGTGGGATTAATTCATTATAGCAGTTAATGTTACCATCATAATACAGCAGAGTACTGTCAAATTGATGCTTTATGGTGTCAACCTGCTATCAACAGAAAGTCAAGATCCCTCCCTAGATCTGTCAAGGCTCTCCAGAGAAACAGAAGCAGTGGGAGAGAGAAGAGTTTCAGACAGATAGAGGGAGACAGAATAAGATAGATCTATTTTAAGGAACTGAAATGGCTCAGGTGGTTGTGGTGACTGGTGAGTCTGAAATTTGTACAACAGAAGATCAGGTTTGGAAACTAAGGGAGGTCTTAAGGAAGAATTCTTTCTTTTTTGGAAACCTTGATATTTGTTATTAAGATCTTGGTCTGATGGAATGAGGCACATTCACATTATGAAGGACAATCTCCTTTACTTAAGGTTGCCTGATTGTAAATTTTAATCACATCTACAAAACACTTTTCTCAGCAACATCTTGACTAGTGTTTGAACAAATAAGTGGGCACCATAACCTAGCCATGTTGACACATACAATTAACTACCACATTCTTCCATAGTCATGCCAAGGGTCAAAGGCCAGTGATCTCTTATGCTGGGTAGGAGTGAGTACCTGATCCTGGAAGAATCAAGGTAGGGTCTGGTGAACAATTTAAGTCTTATGACCTAAATGAAAAAAAAAAAAAAAACAAAGCATACAAAAAAAATTTTATTCTATGATTTGCAATGGGATATTCCAATGAGAAATGAAAAAAACAACCAGAGAGGCAAAAGACAAGTTTGTGGAACTTTAGGCCAGAACCAAGGCAATCAAGATGACATATATTTTTAAATCACAGGGGAAAAATGAATAAAGCATATTCAGTTATTGAAAAAATCCTGGATTAAGGGGCATCAAAAACGACAAGATAAAAATGGAGACAACATGAAAGAAAATAATGATGTTACCTCAATTTACCTCAAGCTTCCATGAAATTGACCATAGTTGAATTTCATATGTTTAAATAGAGTGATATATCCTGAAAAGCAACTGCCACTTTGTAGGCATGAACATTTGTTTTGAAATCTAAAAACTCCAACTAAAAGAGAAGGCAATAAAAACTTTTCAGGAGAAAGAATTTTTAAATCCCAAATTTGAGAAATGAACACATACAGAAAAATGGGCAAAGTGCAAACGCATTGCACATTTTACTCACATTATAGTCTGTGCTCCAATTTGCAAGGGAAAAGGGAAGGAAGGTCCAAAATAGAATTCTAGGGAGAGTGTAATTTATTCTGTCAGCAATGAAAATCATGGAAGAAATTTTAATTCCTGGGAGGTACACAACACACTGTTAACATTGATTCTTCTTGAATGAGGATAAGGTAAGGGTCTCTCAGTTTTCACTTTTAAAAATGTGTTGTTTTGAATTTTTTAAAGCAAACATGTATATATGTTAACCCATTAAATAAAAATAATAATATATGTATTATAATTCAAATTTTAAAAGCCCCCAAATATTAAAATTTAAACATATAAGAAGTACTTATAGAATCTTTAAAAATCTGAACTTGCATTCACCACAAATAAAATGTCAGTTCTGATTTACTGAAGCTGTCTCTGGAGTCATGGGTATAATCTGACTGGCTGGAGGGGCACCAGGGGCAGGGTCACTATAGTAGAGTTAGTGACATCTACTAGGCTGGAGGGCTGAGGGTCTGAGCTTATGTGGTTTCAATGGAGGGTGAGTCCAGATGAGAGGCTGGGCAGGATGGTAATAGGTATGGAACAGACTAGGGAGATTCAACAATGAAGTTGTCCCAATGTTTCCATGGATCTGTATCCATGGATTTGACCAACTGGGCATTGAAAATACTTGACAAAAATAAATTGTGTATATATAGAACATGCACAGGATTTTTTTCATTGCATTCCTAACCAATATGGTATCATTATTTTATATATATGCATACATAAAATTTACATTGTGTTAGGTATAATAAGTAATCTAGAGATGGTTTTTGGATATATGAGGGTGTGTGTAGGAATACAACTTAACTTAGTACCTGATGGGGTGTTAAAAAATTAAAAACAAAAAGAAAAAGAAACATGGCTTCCAATTTCCTAACTTAGTCAATTAATAGATAGTAATGCTCCCTTTTGTAATGTTAATGCAAATATCCTATGGATTTAGAATCATTAAAAAATGAAATAGGACTATCTTGAATTGAACAAACACAAATAAATTATCAAGTAATCAGAAATAAGAACCAGAATTAAAAACATTTGTAAAAGGAAAGTCTAAGAGTTAGGAGTTGCCCTAAGAGGTCTTTTAAAATTGTGTTTATGAGAGAAAGGATGCATGAGGATATATTGTAGTGACTTAAAAGAAGAGAAAAGAGAGAACAACAAGTTGCACTTTACTTGCTTTTTATTCTTTTTCACGATTCCTGGGAATTACTAGAGATTGAGTTGCTTGGCTATTGAGTTGCTTGGCTATTGAATTGCTTTGAAACAAGAAGTGGACCTGCCATGACCTCTTTTTATGTAGTGGAAGTCTGAGGGCTGCTACACTGAAGTTGGTTAAAGCCCAAATTGTACTACCTTAAACCGATACTTTAAAACTAACAAGGATGTATATCTAATATGCTAGTGTCTTGATTGGAACACATTTTTATTTTAAGTCATCTACATTTAACATAAATATTTAATCAAAGTTGCCAAGTGTGCTTTGAAGTATCAAGCAACAGTCATTTCTCAACTCAGGTGTCTAGACTAATCAAACCTTAAGAAAAAGAGCAACATTCATAATGATACCATCATTTTATTGAATCATACCAGTTAAATTTGATTTCAGTTCAGAAATCACAACATTTGCTTTTCTTTGATAGAAATGCAGCTCAGGGCTATAATTTTCATTTGATTGAAGGGTATACAACTTGTGTGTTTGGGGCTCCATATGAAATGCAAAATTATGTGACTTTCATTCAGTCCCATATTCTGTGACCCTTTCTTTTAACTGAGAGTGGAAAGGGGAAACATTTTCTACACCAATTCTGTACCTTATCACATTTCTGCTCTGCTAAAAGAGGTAGATCTTTGGGCAAAGCTGTCAAGCTGTACAGATAATACCTCCAAAATATTATTCCTGAAACATCAAGAAAATGAAGTTATTGGGAGCTACATCTCCCTCTGCAGAGACATAGAGTTGAAGATCATGTAAGCTGATCTGCAAACATCCCCACTTATTGTTCAGTTTTGTTTTCCACTATTTCAGTTTCCTGTTTTTAAAAAAGAAAGAACTAATATTTATATTGACTTTTGTGAGGAGATGAGAAGGCATATTTCTATGACTTTCGTTACAGTATATCATTATAATTGTTCTATATTATTATTAGTTATTATTGTTATCCTCTTATTCTATCTAATTTATCAATCAAGGTTTATCACCAGTATGTATGAATAGGAAAAAACAGTATAAATACAGGGTTCAATTCTGTTCCCTGGAAGAGTGTCCTTCACAGATATGGGGGCACTACTGAACAAGGAGGCTATTGATGGAAACATTATTAAGAAAGAAAGAAAAAAAAACTACAAACCTGTGCAAACTTCCATTAAAATGTTGTTGAAAATAACATTTCTTTGTATGTTACACTAACTTTTCTAAAATGTTTTAAATAACATATTTGATTATCTTGAGAGATACATTTGGATATTGCCTGGCATAGAATAACATTGTATTTGGTTATTAAAAGAGTTTACTATTCTTCAGTACTAACAGCTGGTCAATAATGAGCTTTTATTGATTTAAGAAAATAATTTTACTAAAGAGAGAGAAAAAAATGGAAAAAAGAATAAGCTTCTAACCTAAATGGAGAAGGTTTGGCGTTATGTTTCTTCAGCAGTATATTCCAGGAGTGTCCCGCCCAAGGTTTAGCTAATGACATAATTGCTTAAGGCCTTGGTTTTCTTCTGCCTTGTCCTGAGTAATGTAACATGAGGCAGCCAGCCAGAGGAAGACATGGCTGTGAAGTAAAGCCAATAGTCCCAGAGAAAGAGGAAACTGCATGTATTCATGTGGAACAATAAGTAATTAAATAAGATCACACAAATCACTATTAATAAGGCACATTAAGAGAACGTGTTCAGCATTTGGCTACACTCTCTGCAATGCCAGACTTCAGGCATTTCTGTTCAATTGGATGAGGCCAGATTCTTTCCTTCAGAGGATCGGTAGGTTCCTATGATTGACAAGATTCCAATAAAGTATGAAATCAGCATCACAGAATGAAAGGTACTGTGGTATGGCGTCAATGCACCCTAATATGCAAAATCCTACAATGCAAATATTTGGAAGTTAGAAATTTCTGGGTAAGTTTGAGGCAATGATTTCACAAATGATCAAAAGTGAGCAAGTGATGTAACCAGGCCAGGAATCACAGGTGGTGTGGTAGTGAGAATGTGCCCCATCTAATGATGGAGTTATTGGAAGTTTTGGATCAAGACTAGTACAGTATATATTCAGAAGCCAGTGGTTGCAAAGTTAGAAATTTTATTTTTCTATACCAGTATTAAGAGATAGTTCCTAAATTATCTGAAACTCAAGCCCCCAAGTCTGTCTCATGTTTCTTGAAAGGAGATGATATTTTTAGGGGTGAGTTTAAAGCTACTCCTGTCAGACTGCCACCTCACAGAGACACACAATCACACCTGTGCTTTACTAACAGCTTGCTTCTACTGAGACAAGATATGACATTGATTCAGGGGATAATGTATTTCATAACTTAAGTTTATTTGACATTGTTATATCAACACTGGGTTGAGACTCTTGGCCACAGTAAAGTGATAGTCAGATTTTTAAATTATGTGAAATAATGGTCAATTTAGATGAAAAATCATTTTCCATTATTAAATTCAAAACTTTTTCCAGTGTTTTGAAGTAGTTTTTAAGTATGTTAAGACACATGTATCAAGTCCTTGACATGCTTTAATTTTTTATTGATGTGTAATAATTATTCAAATGCTGGGATTCATTATGCCATATTTGTGCATGAACATAACATAATTTGATCGACTTCATTCTTCTGTACTTTCCCTTTGTCTCTCGTCTCTCTCCAATCTGTCTGTTTTACTCTACTGATCTCTTTCTAATGTTGTTATTATTAATTTATATATATATATATATATGTATATATATATATATATATATTTCCATTGTGGTATGTTCAAATGTGGTAGATTCCATTCCTCAGTATTTCTCCATGCCCTTCCTTCCTCCCTCACTCTTGATCCCCTTTTCCCATTCTTTTGCCCTCCCTATTATTTTCATGAGATCCCCTTCTATCATTCTTATATATATAAAGCTCTTTATCTTCTGCATATGACAGAAAACACGTGATCCTTGACTTTCTGATTTTGGCTTCATTCGTTTAGTGTGATATTCTCCAGGTCCATTCATTTACTAGCAAATAACATAATTTCATTCTTCTCCCTGACTTAATAAAACTTTATTGTTTATATATACAACATTTTCTTTATCCATTCATCTGCATTTATCTGTCAACGGGCCCCTAGGCTGGTTCTATAACTTGGCTATTGTGAACTTTCATACTATAAACATTGGTTTGCATATATTACACATACCATGCTGATTTTAGTTCTTTTGGATAAATACCAAGGGGTGGTATATTTGGGTCATATGGTGCCACGATTCCTAGTCTTTTCAGGAGTCTCCATATTGCTTTTCAAAGTGGTTGTGTCAATTTGAAGTCTCACCAACATTATATATGTGTACCTTTTCTCCTACATTCTCACCAGAACTTACTGATTTTTATATTCTTGATTAATGCCATTCTAATTGGAGTAAGATGAAATCTTGGTATAGATTTGATTTACAGCTCCCTGATTACTGAGGATGTTGCGCTTTTTTTCATGTATTTGTTGATCACTTTTCTTTTTTTCTTTTTTTTCTTTTTCTTATTTTAGAAATATCTGTTTAGATATTTTGTTTATTTATTGATTGGGTCCTTCTCCTCTACCTCCTGGTCCTCCTCTCCTCCTTCTCCTCATTCTTTCTTATATATTCTGGATTTTAATTTCATTAGCTGGTAAAGATCTCATCCTATTCTATAGACTTTCTCTTCTTCATCTTAATGATCTCTTTTGTTGTGCAGAAGACACCATGAAGCAGTTCTAAATCTCAAAGTTCAAATTGGTATTTTAAATGTATTAGTTCCATACCTGCTACTAAGTTATGGACTCATATCTCCTTTTATATTTTGTGGCCAGGAGATCACAAGTAAAATTCCACGGAGTGGTCAGCATTCATATTTTTGTGGAGATGATTTATATCCCAAACAGCACAAATATCTCCTCAAAAATTAAATTATCAATCACACCTATTTCAGTCAGCTTTTCATTGCTGCAACCAAAGACCTGAGAAGAATAATTTTAGAGAGGAAGTTCACAGTTTCAGATGTCTCAGTCCATAGATTGCTGGCTCCATTGCTTTAGGCCCAATTGAGGCAGAAAATCATGGTGGAAGAGTTGGTGGAGGAAAACCACTCAGGACATGGCACCCAGAAGCAGAGAAAGAAAATTTGCAGATAAGGGACAAAATGTATAACCCCAAGGTGTACCCCCAGTGATCCACTTCCTACAGCGACTCTACCTGCCTATAGTTATCACCTAGTGAATCCCTATTAGGGGATTAATGTGCTGATTATGTTAGGCCCTCATAACTCAATCATTTTACCTCTAAACTGTCTTGCAAAATCTCTCACAATCCCTATAATAGGATTAACTGGGTAATAATTATATAGGTAATAATTATATAGTGTGTGGCTGGACAAGGTGGATCCCTGGGGGCGTTTTTTGAGATGTATATTTTGTCTTTGTTGAACAAGTTCTCTCTCTGCTTCCTGGTGTCCTGTCCTGAGCAGCTTTACTCCCAAACCCTCTTCCACTACAATGTTTTGACTCACATGGGGGCCAAAGCAATAGAGTTAGCTATCCTTGGTCTGAGACCTCGGGAATTGTGAGACCCAAATAAACTTTCCCTCCTCTAAAATTGTTCTTGTAGATCTTTTGGTCACAGCAGCAAAAGGATGAATAAAATAATCGCCAGAAAAACATGGTATTGGTTTATAAAATTGAACACAGATCAATGGAACAGAAAAAGGCACCCAGAAATAAACCAATTGATTTTCAACAATAGTTAAGACCACACAATGAGGATAGGACAGTCTTGTCAATATATGTTGCAGGGAAAACTGAGTATCCAGAAGCAGAAGAATATAACTAGGTCCCTATCTTTTAAAATATGTAAAAATCAACTCAATATGGATTAAAAATATAAATCTCAGGCTTGAAAATGAAATTTCTAGAAGATGAAAGAAATGTGAAATCCAGCCAACATTGGTTTGGCTATATATTTTTTTAGATCAAACATTAAAGGCATAGTCAACAAAAGAACAAGCAGACAAAAGGCCACTTCTCAAAAGGAGACATACATTTGGCCAAGTGATATATGAAAAAATACTCAGCCTCATGAATCACAATAAAAGGTCACTTTGCTGTAGTTAGAATGAATATTATCAAAAAAGATAAAAAATAATAAGTATTGGTAATGATGCAAAGAAGGAAAACTCATATTTTTGATGAGGATGTAAAATATTATTGTTATTATGGAAAACATTATGAATGTTCCTCAAAAGAAGAAAAATTGGACTGGGGATGTATTTCAATGGTAGCATGCTTGACTACTATGTGTAAGATTTGGGGTTCAATTTATAGTACTGAAAAATTAAAATAGCATTACCATATGATATAGCAATTCTTTTCCTGGCCATATATCCAAAGGAACTAAAATAACTGCACTTCTATGTTTACTAAAGCACTATTCACAATTGTCAATACATATAATCAATGTTAATCAATGGATGGATAGAAAATGAACTACCACTCATCCTTAAAGAATGAAATCTTATTATTTACAAAAATATGGATGAAATTTGTACACATTATGTTAAGTGAAATTAGCCAGATACAGAAAGAAAAGTATCACATAATTTTATTCTTATGTGGAATTCCAAATTTTGATAGAAGGTGGAAGCATAATGGTAATTACCAGAGGCTAGGGAGAGACATGGGTCAGATGAGGAAAAGTAAGTTAATGGATCCAATATTATAGTTAAATATGAAGAATAAGTTCTGCTGTTTATTGCAGAATAGGGTAAATATAGTTAAAAATAATGCATTGCACACTTCATAATTGCTAGCAGACAGGATTCTGAATGCTATTACCACAAAGAAATGACTTAGATTAAGCTGATGGATATGGTAATTACCCTGATTTGATTCTTATGCAATATATCCATTAATATCCAAATATCACATTATATCAATAAACATGTGCAATTACTTTAAATAATTTTAAATTAAAACACAAACCTTCAAATTTCTTAGTGTTCCAAATTCTATTTTCATTCATTACTGAAAGAAGCTCAAATTAAAAAAAAAATGCTGTTACATAGTATGCTTTTTTTTTTTCTGTGTGTGAGTATGTGACATTTGTGTGTGAGTATATATACATGTGCATGTGGATACAGGTTCTACACTGAATAGTTCAGATACTTTTGTAATTATTTTTACATATTCTGTGAGAATTTTATAGCTCCCTGGAAGCAGAGTCTTAATTACATCAGACTGATTCATAAAATGTAATATTTTTTATTTTCTAAATATTTAGCTCAGTGTGATTCAGGATTTCTTAACTTTATATCACTGAAAATTAGATATGATTTTCTTAATCCAAAGGGTAACTCCTTTACCCACAACTTTTAAAATAAAGTATGAAATTAATATCCTTAATATAGACCATAGACCTTTAGAGAATTGGGTTCTGGCATTAAATAACAATTTCTGAAAGGCAGAGATGGATTTCATCAAAAATAGTTCTAAAAATCTCTAAGTGCTTTTGTTATTGACTCACTAGATGGCTTCATCACCTGCATTTTAAGGACAAAAGTTTTAAGAGTATGAAGAATAAAGTAAAATGATCAGCAGAATACTATTAAGTTTTCTCCCAAAGATGTTGTCATTTGCTTGCATTCTTGTTGCTTACCGACTGAGAACCATACTTTATCAAAACACCATGCTCCAAGAAAGAGTATTTTTAAAGAAACACTGCAAATTACAGGTTAGAGAATAATCAAACCATTGGAAGGCCGGAGATAATTCTATTACAACAATCTTATCTTCCTTGTTTCCTAACTGGAATGAAAGAAATTGTGAGTTAAAAAAAATAAAATTACATGGTAAGCTTGTGTTCACTGAAATGCTGATTCACAATGTAGATTGAACTGTATGGGTATTAGGTGGTAGTTGCCAGGGATATGAAGATGATTAAAGGATGATTCTTCAAAAAGAGATATGTGAAGAGAATCATTTCTGTGTAGAAGTGATTGTCTTGTTTCAGGGCAATGATGTGAGGAAACATCAATGATGTGAGAAATGATGTGAAATTTCTTCTCTGGATTTTTCAGTCATTCTTCATATATCTGTTTCTCTCAGGATCCCTGGCTATTTCTTCTTTTCAAACCATAATAAAGTCTGTATAAGATTGTTCTATCCCATGTCTCGATTGCCAACTATACTAAGGTGAGAGTCTCAAATGTACACCTCCAGTCCAGAAATCCTCCTGAGGTCCAGTCATACATACCTCACCATTTCCTAAGCTTTTCCTGAGTGGATGTCCTAGATCCTTCCATCTTCATGATTTAGAAAATGTAGCTCATCTCCAACTCTTCTTGTCAAACTTATGGTATCTCTGGTCTCATTTATTCATTTGTTCTTTATGTTTATATTGAACTCCAAACCAAATCCAGAGTAAAACATAGAGAATAAAAGTTGAGGGGCTGGGGTTGTGGTTCAGCAGTAGTGCACATGGCTGGTATGTATGAGGCACTGGATTTGATTCTCAGCACCACATATAAATCAATAAAATAAAGGTGTATCAACAATATATATATATATATATATATATATATATATATATATATATATATATAAAATAAGAAAAGTTACACACGATGATTGCAAGTTTGAAGCCAGCCACAGCAATTTAGCAAGGCCCTAAGAAACCTGGCAAGAGCCTGAATACAACAATTACTAATTGGGCATTATGTAAAATTGTGGATGTGTAACCGACGTGATTCTGCAATCTGCATTTGGGGTAAAATTGGGAGTTCATAACCCACTTCAATCTAATGTATGAAATATGATATGTCAAGAGCTTTGTAATGTTGTGAACAACCAATAAAAAAATAAAATTAAAAAAAGAAATCTAGTTCAGATTAACAGCACTTAATAAAACTTAGTATTATATATATAAAAAAAAGAAAAGTAAAATGGACTGGGGATGTACCTCAATGATAAGGAGCCCCTGGATTCAATGCTCAGAACCAAAAATACAAAACAAAAACAAAAGGACAAACCTCACTAAACTATCAACCACTATTGTGATAAATGATTTGAATTAAAGAATTCTATCACACTTGATCAAGTCAAGTACATATCCCTGAAAAACTAAGCAAACAAATTATTAGGGATTAACTTTGGGTAAATGAGCAACTCTTTAATGAGTCATATTCATCCTCCAAAGTCAGGATTATTAGGATTTGGATGGAGGAAATTAGAAGTAGGGAGCAGTTAAATAAGTGAACAGAATATTGGATAAATTAATCTCATAAAATATTCACAAAATTTCACAAGGTTATAGTTTATTAAGTAATTTTAAAAAGTCATTATAATAGAGACCATATTCTTTGACCAAAGTGCATTTAAGTTAGAAAGCAAATGTGACCATGACAATTATAATCATAATAATGAGAGATGATCCCAGACAGACCAGAAGTTTATTTTAATAGCTTAACAAAGAGCTTATGGTAGTACCTGAGTTAACTCAATGGAAAAAAAGCTGTTTCCTATCTTGAGTCTCACAAATTTCATTTTTCCAAGAAGGCTCACCTTGAATAGAAAATTCCTATTGTTTTTACTTCCCTGGTTATACCCAACCTTTCATCCTTATACTAGCATGTGAGGTTGCCAGGTCCAAGTTCTTTTACTACTGTTTATGGAAGTCTGGCCACCTCCTTCCCCTCACTCAGGGGTTACTCTCTACAGAATGGTGGAGAAAAGGGTGGGGACTCTGTGGTCTCCTCTATGTTTTCCAGTAAACCACATTTTATATTTTCTCTATATGCTCCTAATCACACATTCCTGTGCCTTCTTTGGCACAAAATGTTAATGATAAACTTTACTTTCCACATATTATTGTTATTTCTGGAAATATTTCAGCCATTACCCTTTATATTTTTTTGGTATACTTCATCTGTTTCTCTCCTTCTAGTGTCCCTATTAGAGGCATTTGATACTGGCACTTCTATTTTTTTCCTGTATTTCAAGTTTTCTGTAATTCTTTTCAATTCTTTATTCTGTCCTGAAATATTTAAGCAGGTCATTAATATTATTTTGAAGTTTCACTAATGGCCTAATATCTTATCTCCCTCTCTCTTTTTCTTTCTCAAAAAGATTTGTAGTATATTTGCTTTGATTAATTGTGTAATAATAATAATTTCATTATTATTATTATTATTAAATTGGTAAAAGTATTTTTTCTTCAATTGACTTAAGGTCATAACAAAAAATTTAAAGATTAAATAATTAATATGTGTATTTTTGTTCAGAATACTGTAAGATGATTAATAAAACACTTCCATGATTAAAATATTTCAGGAAAATAGAATTCTGAGTAGATAATGGAACAGAAATATAAGATCAAGGAGAATAATGCTAAATTATAGATATGTAGTGTGCTTTTAATAGAAGATGCAATATATAAAATTGCTACAGTATTCAGATAAAATTTGATGCTATTTAAAACAGAGGGTGATACAGTTTTATTTTTAAATGGGAATATTCACATATGCCCAATTACAGCCTGGTAACTATTTTGATTTATGATGATAAGTTCTAGATGTTAACTTCATATAAAGAATAAAATTGTATCCAATTCATCCCCCAAAGTCTAAAGAACTTCAACAAGCAAAACAATAAATGTTATAGTACTATATGTTCTGGTCATTGAAATGAGACAAAAAGTTTAAGAATTTGAAAAGAAAAAAGAATGCAAAGATAAGTTTTTAAAGATGATGATATATTCATAGAATTACACAAAAGTTATTAGTAAATTATAAGATTAACAAAGAGTTTATAAAGCTCATGGAATTAAAGTTCAACATACAAAGTATGTAAATTATTTCTATATAACAACAACAACAAATACCAAATGGAATAAAAATGTCTTAATTTTAGGTGTTAGTTTAGCAGTGGAGTGCTTGTCCAGCATGCATGAGGCCCTGGGTTCAATTCCCAGCACTGCAAAAATCAAACAAAAAATCCAAACAAACAAATTTTAAAAAACCCCTAATTTCTATAGCATTACAAACACAAATACCTAGGGATAATGTAATAAAAAAATTTTCAGATTGGTTGCATACAATCTTAAAATAATATTTAGAAAATAATTTTAAACATGTAAGTTAATGAAGAGGAACCATGCTTATGTCTGGGATACTCCCTATTGTAAATATGTCATCCCCCCCCCAAGTTGGTTTACTGACTTGATGCAATTCCTAATTAAAATTCTAGTACATTTTTCTTTTCTATTTTATTTTGTTTTATGGAGTTTGATGAGCTGATTCTAAAATCAGAACTAGGGATCTCCAAGACAATTTGAAAAAAGAAAAATAGCAGAACTTGGTTTAAAGGATCTCACAATTTTACATAACTCAATTAATTAACACAGGAAGCAGTAATAGAAAATAGACAATAGAAACAAAATAGCAAGTCCAGATACTGAGTCTCTGATAAATAAAAAATTGGCAGTAAAGGTCAGTGGGAAAAGGGTAACTACATCAATACATAAGCTCGGTAAAAAAGTTGTATATAACAAAGAAAATAACTTGCCATGCACCATCGGTCTCCAAATTGTCATGCTCAGGACTTAGTATTAAGTTCTCTTTTCGGATTTAAACACTTTCTTACTCCATGTGATTTTTCCAGTCCAGGACTTTACCACCTAAATGCCAATTGTGTGTGTGTGTATAAATATAAATATAAATGTATATATATAGGCACTAGCCATTCCCCTGATTTTCAGAGTGAAATATTCAATTGCATTTTATATCTCTGCTTGCAAATACAGTATGTGTTTCAGACTTAATATGTTTAAAACAGACCCATCGTGTTCTCCAAAGGATTTCCTTGAAGAGCTTTCCCCCAATACTCACCAAACCCATGTTCTCTTCCATCTTTTAAAAACAAGTAATAAATAGCACCACAGTTCATGCTCATCTCTCAGATCTAATACACATACAACTTTTAGAAGCACAATGTACTATATAGCCAGGTACAATAGAGCACACCTATAATCTCAGCAGTGCAGAGGCTGAGGCAGGAGAATTGCACGTTCAAAGCTAACTTTAGCAACTTAGGGAGGCCCTAAGTCGCTTAGCAAAACCCTGTCTCAAAAATAAAAAGACTGGGGATGTGGCTCAGTATTTAGCGCCTCTGGATACAGTCCCTAGTATCAAAACAAACAAACAAACAAACAAACAAACAAAAACAACCAAACAAATAAATAATGAAGTATCTATGTAAATATATATGCATAATATATATTTACTTCTTTCGATCTTAACAGCTGTTACCCTAGTCTGTATTCTCTTATTTTTGATATTTTATCTTGCTGCCATCATTTTTACTCCTGCTTTCTATAGTCTATGCCATATAAACTTTTCTTCAAAACGCATACATTACATTATATTATTTTTAAAAATTCTGTATGATAACATCTACAACACAACAATATAAATCAAATTGTTTCCATGGTTTACAAACTTCTACAGTACCTTTTTCCTGCCCATCTCTCTCGAGTATTTCTACACTTCTTTTTTCTTACTAAGTTCTTGTCACACTATTTTTTTTCTTTCTGGGAAGCAAGCTTATTATTGCTAACTTCAGAACTTAGTGCATTCAGTATTATTCTGACAGATTTTGTATTTCTGGGTAAGATTTTGTGATCTTTATTGACAGTGTCCTGGATCTAATATAGCATAGTGATCAGTATAGTAATTACAGCCTTTATAATCTCTTAATTATCTTGATAATTCATTTGCTTTCTCCATTGTTTCTGAAAATATAGAAAATATAGACAATAGACCCACCATAACCCTTCTGGTAGATTTATGAAATTAAAAAAAAATGATAATAATACTAAGTAAGTTGCTTTTTGCTCTTAGCATAATAACTGAAATTTCATTTGCAAGTACAAATGTTTCTTTTTCACTGATAGTACTAAAGCAATTGTCAGTAAAATTGATGTCTTAGCAAACATGAAAGCAGCCACAACAAACTAATTACCAGTCATGAAATTCTTTATTGCTATCACTTGTAGTTTAAGAGAGAGAGAGAAAGAGAGAGAGAGAGAGAGAGAGAGAGAGAGAGAGAACATTTTCACTTAAGAATATCCCTTAATAAAGCACAAAAAGTTAATTTGGCTATCTTTTGAGCCATTAGTACATGTATTGTTAGTATACTGTACTATGAAGTGGAAAATTCAACTTTGAGCACATCTGTGGCAGAGCAGAATCTGATGGACTTCTTTAGCAAAAGCTCTGTGGAATATGAACTGGACTAGAGACTTTTCTTAGAGAACTATCTTAACTTGAATAAATGAATGAAGACACTTTATTTTCTTGAAAATGAACAAAGTATGCCTGTCATACAACTGATAGTATTTTGTGGCCAATAAAATAAAAGCTTTGAGGCAAAAATTCAACCTTTGGAAAATTTGTATCTGCCACCATTGACAACTCCCCAATACTTAAATGTCTTTTTGATATTTGGTGTGATATTAATAAACATGATTTTTAAAATATAGAATCACAATGTAATAGTCATAAATGTGTCAAATTTGGAAGATCTGTATAAATCTATGGTATATTATATTCCAAATGATTAATGCGTTATTGAACAGAATCATGAATAATAAAATATCTAGCTATACACAGTGCAAAACGAAAGGATTTTGTGTTACAGATAATGGAAAGTTAATTATAAGGACTTCAGATTCCACATTGCATGATTTCATTATAAAAGCAACAACTTGTAGATTTTTACTGTAGTATCAAAGAAGAGTATTTGAAAAAACATTGAAATATTCCTGTCTTCTTTCAGGTGGATTTTCTTCAGATATTCCATTAAAACAACGTATCAAAGCATATAATGTAGACCACATGTGAGAATCCAGTTGTCTTCTGTGAAAGTAGGGATTACAATAAAAAGTAAACAGTCCCATACTTCTCGTTAATAGTATTTCCTACTAAAAAAGTATTTCTATAAAAACAATTTTCATGTATACACATAATAACTTTATTATTTATAACATTATTTTGACATGTCTTTGTTGATTTTTATTACAGTAAATATCAGTGGCTATAATTCACAGAAACAAAAGTTTTGGGTGGTTTTCAAATTTAAAGAGCATAAAGAGGTCCTGAGTGCAAAATGTTTGTGCAGTGCTTATTCATAAATTGTTTTTTTTTTCTTTTCTACTGGAATGCAGGAATCATGAGACTGTCCTTCTGCTTTTATCTCCATGACCTATAATAGTTCTTGGCATAGAGCACTGACAGATATTTCCTTAGCTATCCATGCTTAAAAATCAAATGTTAATTCACCATATCCCCTTAAGAACTGGCCCAAATATCCAGTGTCTCCTCTAGCTGTAGGCAGTACCACTTTCCATGCCATGGTCAAGCACCTAGATAAGTCTTCTGTGTTCTCTGCAGTGATGAGTTCTTACCATAGTGCACCAAATCCCTAAGATGTGAGAAGATGATACAAATGATTTGTAACTCATGAAAAGCTTCATAGTAAGACATAAATACTGAATTCAATCTGTATTTGAATACTTTGCAGTGACTAAGCCTATAGGCCAGGTAGCATTTTTATGAATTAAATATATCTGCCATTTTTTTGTCTAATTTTGTTGAAGATCATACTTATATTTCTTTCCATATGTGTATTGTGAATTTAAAAAATATTATTTAAAAAAGTTATCACTTTTCTTCAGTTGAAACTTCAGAAATAGTATAGATTATCTTCATATTTTGCTTATCAAATGTACTTTGCAGAAGTGTTATAAGCACAACTAATTGTTTTCAATTTGATTGGAGATCTGCAGGCAGAAAAGGTGAAATGTAATTTCCAACTAGTTATATTTACCATTGTAGTTTAATGTCATATATTAGTCATTCATAACCAAAGGGGATATGACCTAAGGAAAGGATCCTAGTACTTCATGCACAGAGGAAACCTAGCAATTCTTATTAATGTTAATAAGAGTCAAACCCACTATAGACCTTAAGGCAATGATTACAACACATTGCCTGGTGTTGTTATAAGTAAACACCATCTAGGAAATAGTAGTTTCTGCAAATACATTTCAAAAACTACTAGGTTATCCCCATGAGCAAAACCTGGTAATGAAAGTACACCTAGACACAAATGAAATTTACTTTGTTTTTGTTTGTAGTTAGTGTTTTAAAAATTGCATCTCTGTAGAGACTCTTCAAATATAATGATGAAAAAACAGTAGCATATATTTACCACAGTGAAAAATAAGGTCTAATTTTTTAAAATATGAAACATTGACAGATTTTCAACTATATATTTAGAAGTGAGATAAATAGTAGGGATAAGTTGCTAAGTATAAGGGTCATAGTTTCTGTCCTTTGGAACTGCATGAGAGACATAAAGAAAGTAATGTCACAAATTATACTGTTTATAACTTATGTTTTTCAAAGAAAGTGTGGTTCTGGCCTTTGGTCCAGCATATAATGAGTTTGGAAGTCATTACTCTGACCTAACAAGTGAAAAACAGAACAAACTGAACCTGTACATCAACCACTCAGTCCCCATCAGAGAAGTGAGCTCACAGGGAAAATCTATCCTCCTCCCCCCAAATTGGACAGACTGGCACATAAAGAGAATCCAAATCTGGCAGAGCAGAAATTCTCAAGTAGAAATCTCTGCAGAAAATAGTACTTGGATATCATGTTAGGTTTTCCACAACAAAAACTACAAACCATACTGAAAGGCAAAAGTTACATTGTAAAGAGACAGAGCGAATATCACAATCAGTCTTTGATATGGCAAGGATGTTGTAATTGTAAGATACATAAGATAATATAAAACTTTTTTCCATTATAAAAGATTTTTATTGGGAAAAGTAGACAGCATCCAAGAATAGATGGGAAATTTGAGGAGAGCGTTGTAAATTTTAAGAAAGAATTAAAATCCAATTCTAGAATCAAAAATACCACAACTAAAATGCAAAATGCCTTTTATGGATGTGGTGCTTTATTCTGCGAAGGTTATCATATAAAGGCTTGCTCCTCAAAGGCCTTGAAGTCAACAGGGCTGTCACCTAAAGGATATTGTTAGGGATTGTGGGATCTTGGTCTGTCTGTCTGTCTGTCTGTCTGTCTCTCTCTCTCTCTCAATGCTTCTTAGCTTGAGATGTGAAAATTCACTCAAACATGCGCTCATGCAGTGATCACCATCAATACGCTGCACTTGCCAAAGGCCTAAACCCTTGGGATTTCCCACTCCTAGATTTGAACCTCCAGAACCATGAATATAAGTAAATGTGCCTTTACTGCATAAATAGCCTATGTCGGCTCTCTTATTGTAGTAATGAGAATACAGTGGACTTAGTAGGCTGAACAAGGCTAAGGAAAGAATCTCTGAACTTAAAAATATGTCAACAAAAACATCCCAAATTGGAAAGCCGAGGGGAAAAAGACAAAAAAAGAAATAGCTGTGGGATAACTACAAAAGGTGTGACATACATGCAATGGAAATAAAAGAAGGAGAAGACAGAAAGACCAGGATAGATATTCAAAACATTAAGGACAGAATGTTTCCAAAATTAATGTCAAACACAAAACCATGTATTTGGTAAGCTGAGAAAACACCAAGTAGGATAAATGCATCCTACCCCAAGCCAAAAGCAAACCCATCACACCTAGTCATGTCATATTCAAATGGTAGCAAAATCATAGAAATTTTTTTGAAATCTTAATAAAATCCAGAAAATGAGAAATTTATAGAAAAGTAAATGTAAGAATTCCATCTGATATCTCCTCAGAAACCATAAAACGATGAAGAAAGTGAATGGGTTCAAGTGTTGAGAATAAACAAAACCAAAACCAAAACAAAACAAAACAAAAATCCCACCAACCTAGAATTCTGTACCCTGCAAAATTCTTTGAAAATTCAGAGACATGAGGGTTGGGGTTGTGGCTCAGTGGTATAGCACTTGCCTAGCATGTGTGAGGCACTGAGTTCATGTCTGAGCACCACATATAAACAAATGAGTAAAATAAATGTCATCAACATCTTAAAAAAAGAAAATTGAGAGAAATGAAATCTACCTGAGACAAAGAGAAATTATGGAAATTTGTTGATAGTAGGCTTGTCCTGCCAAAAATGTTTTTTTAAAAAAGTTCTTTAGAGAGAAGAAAAATCATAGAAGTCATAGACTTAGATCTACATAGAGAAAGGGAAGCATTGGGGAAATCATTGTTCATTGGTCTAACCACATTTTCTTATAGGAAATCTCTGTTCTCTTCTGTTTTAAATTATTTTCTTTGCGTTTCCTGTTCTACAATTTTACTCTGTTCTATGTATCTGCTTTTACATTTGTTGGCTTTTTTTTGTTAGTCTAGAAAAATTCTCAACTATTATCTTATAGAATATGACCCAACCCTGGCCACTAACTCTCTATTTTCACCAATCTTTGAATTGATCGGAAGTATTGTTGGAACTTTTTATTTTTTCCCTATGGCTTTTAACCTTTATTTTATATTTCTATTTTATATATTTCGGTTATTTCTTCAAAGTTGTCTTCAGATTCAGTATTGCTCTAGTGGTGTGTGTGTGTGTGTGTGTGTGTGTGTGTGTGTGTGTATCTCTGTGTGTTTTACTATTTTCATATGCTGTTTAACTTTTTATTGTATTTATAGAAATTCTGCTTGATTCACTTTCTAATCTGTCTTTTTATGTTTAATCAAAATCTCTTTAATTTAAAAAATCAATTAATAGTATAGCATGTTTGCTAATCAATCATTTAAACACTATGAACTGCTCAGCTCCAAAGAAAGGACATAGGCATATTGAAAATTCCTTTCTTCTTTATCCAAAGGGAAAAAAAAAGGAACAATTCAAGCATCCATCAATGAATTAATAAATCTTGTCTTACTCACATAACAAATTCAAAGGGAAAAATGGTGAATAACTTTTAAAGGAGTCAGCCTGGACCGATTTGGGGGAAGGGTAAAAGCAAAGGTTTTGTGTGACCTACACTTAGCTCTGTAGAGAAATCAACACAACACAGCAAGATTGCTCAAATGGAAAGATCAAACCAGCCAGACCTTGACCACACGTTGTTTAGAGAATCATTCAAGGACAATAACAGATTTAAAGAAATTTAAGGAAATGTTTCACAGGAATCTAGGATCATAGATACCTACATCTCAGCTGGGGAGAGGGGTGATGGGATGGAGGGGAACACAGGTTTTGAAGGAAGTGGTGAAAGTATTCCTTAGATGGATGTATCAGTTACAGCATCATTCTTTAAGCTTAAAATATCTTAGTTGTAATATTTTATATGCTTTACATATTGAATAATTTTTTAAAGCAGAAGCTATTCAAAAAAAGTTTACTTAGATAGTTATTCTACATCATTACTACATCACCATGGCTTTGTCACCATTTATGTCTGTAAAGACAAAAAAAAATTGCTGGTAGATTTGGCTTCAAAGTTTAGAACACCTTTGCAGATGAGTTTTAATTCAAGTTGAAATTCAGTAGATAAACTTTGTCCTCTTGCTGAGGATGATGCTTCCTTTTTATTTCCTCCCTGTGGTATTCTAAGTATTTAAACTCTTTGCTTTCAGAAAGCTATTATCTTTCTTTGCATAATAAATGGTTTCCAGATATTCCTGGTCATACTCTTAGATTTGGATAGACCTAGTGGACACCCATGTTCTTTTATGTTGGCTGAGATGTTTACTGAAGCTTGCTTCAGTTTTTCTCACATCAGAATTCCTGTGGATGTCAGATGAATGAAACAGAAACACAATCTTTTAACACTGAGCCAAAATAGACCTTTTCCTTGAAAGCAATATTCAGAAACAGTATTCTCTGAAGCAGAACGTCCTGGAATATTATGTCTCTCAAAGCATTTGGATCCTTTCGCTTAAATATATATCTCTTATCTTAAGCCATTACCTATCTTAAAATTCCAGAGTGCAAAAATCTGTAGCTTATAAATAGCATATTTATATGTTAAATATCTGCAGCTCATGGGCTTTCATTCCTTTTTTATTCTTTATTGCCCTGAAGACAATTTCTAAAATGATTTTAGAGATACACAGTGGTAAATGAGGTATTCCTGAGAGAGACCCAGAAGTGAAAGCAGTTTAGATTGAAATGTCCCAAGTAATCATTTGGTTTTAAATTTGTGCTTGAAGGTAGGTTAAAGGGGGAACAAGGGAGTGAGAGCTTGCTCTCTTAACTGTAATTAAAATGATAGGATCTCAGAGTTTTGTGGAATAAAATCATATGATAATTAAGATGCAAAGGAAAAGTGTACCCTTTTGTTGCCATTCAACAATTATTGATATAGATTTTAAATGAACAATTTGTTATGTATTTCTTATGATGGTCTTATGAAATCACAAAACATGATGTATACTAACAATTTCAATATTAGTTACAGAATTTATTTATTTTTTTGCATGTATTAATTTTTGTGTGACCTACACTTAGCTCTGTTTCCTGCTTTGCAGCTTGTTAAATGAAATGAAATAAAATAAAATGAAAAGTTAATGAAAACTATGTTTTTAACCTCACAGTTTTTGGAGTGTGTAATTTTCTCTTGATGAAAACAAAAGAAGACGAATCGCCTATGAATAATCTCTGACCTGAGACATTTACTATGGTTTTATCTTAAAGTAATTTAATGGACTACTTGTCTACTTCAATAGCCGCCTTGAGGCTTTGTTTGTTTGTTTGTTTAAATAGCTATCATCAGTCTAAAAAGACAAGCATAGTCAGGCTCATTATAGCCATTGCTGTTTTTCTAATATAACTTAGAAGTCTGTATAACATTATAAACAAACTTTCAAAATACTTTCTATTAAATAATATATATTTTTAAATCTGAGCCTAGAATAAATTGAATATTTTGAACTCCCTTTATTATGGAAGTGGTAACCTTTGGTGAGGGAAAATCCTTTTTGTTTACTCCCAATTATTAAACTGCTGCTTGTAATATTTTAATTAGAAAAAATTAATATTTTTTTAAAAAATAATATTTTAATTAGTAGATTTGTGTATGTGTATTTCTGTGTGTTACTATATGTTTATATATGCATAGATAATCACATTCATTTTACCCCTAAAATATAATGTAGATATAGGTAACATGATGATAAGCACATAAATAAAGTATATCTAACATATATGTGGGCATGATCAAGGGAACCAGCCAAGTGAGTAGAGGGTGTGAATTTTCAGATGTCTCCATGGAAAACCAAAAGGACTAATTCAGGTAGCTTTCAAGATGCTAAACACATGGACGTGCTACAGCATAGCACCCTGAAGACATCATGGAAGCTCATGCCTATCTCATGCATCTCTTCCATTTGCCTGTTTATCTGTATCCTTGGAGATATTATTTTTATGATAAACAAGTAAATGTAAGTAACGTTTTTCACTGAGTTCTGTGGGATGTTCAAGCCAATTAATTGAACTTGAGACAATTGTGAGAATGCTGATTTATAGCTCTTTAGTCTTAAAGAGGGAGACAGTGGTTGGGAGTAAGCACTGCTGACTCTAATACTACCTAATACTATTTAATATTATCTAATACAATCTAATGCTATCTCTAGTTAATAATGTTGGAATTAATTTCAATTATAGGATACCCAGTTGTCTACTAGGGAATTGCTGGTGTTGATGGGGAGAAATCCCCACATACCTATTGGGAACCAGAGGTGCAGTATTGAGTTAGGTAAAGTGAATATGAATGAAAGTATGAAAAACTAAAAAAAAGTTTTATTTATTTTTTTTCTTAAGAATTAACTTATCATTACTATGTTTTTCATTGGAATGTTTCATATACATTTTTCTTGAATCCCTGAATTAAGTTACACGCCAACTATATAGGCCAGTACTATGTAAAGGAGGTAAGGGGCATTCAGTGTTTCTTTTGCATTTCTAGTGTTGAGACTATAAATATTTTGGTCCTCCCAGAAACTTTTAGATGCATGTCATGTGAGTCAAAGATGTGAGCCTTCTCTAGGTTTCTAGCATATGTATATTTATAAGGAGGCTGAGAAATATATTTAAAGGAATGTGCAATTATAAAAATAGAAGATCTATAATTTATTCTTATCAGCAAGCAATATTTTTAATAATCTTAAGAACCCTGACAAGCACAATAGTTAGAGTAGAATACAGGATGTCTCCAATTTTCAGGAGAATATATTGCTGACACCCATAAGAGCATGTCATCATGACATGGAAATGTGGTTAAAATGATTTTGAATTTGGAGTATATTTCCTAAACTATTGAATCTAACTAACTTCTGAGTAGAATATTCGTTATTATCTAAAACATTGTCAGTTACTTGAAAGTATTTTAGAGCACATTTATTATATGCTAAGCTCTACTTGCTTGTCAGTCTTATAAAAAGAATTCTCATTTCATTATTTGTAGTTTGTGTTGTACAAACAAAAAAAAGATACATGATTTTGAATGATGTTAATGCAAATTTATTCCAAAGTTATTTGCATATTAATCTATAATTACATTTTTAACTCTATGGTGCCAGGTAATACAGTAATTTGGTCATGTGTTTGCCAAGAGAGATTTGTTTTTAAATCACGAAGAACTAAAGATATGGGTTTAAAAATAGCAATACAGAAACCAAACCTTTTTTTTTTTTTTTTAATTGGGGATTGAATCCAGAGGTGCTTAACCACTGAGCAATATTCCCAGCCCTTTTAAAAAAATTATATTTAAATTTTGAGACAGGGTCTCACTAAGTTGCTTAGGGTCTTGCTGAGTTGGTTGCCATCCTCCTGCCTCAGCCTCAGCCTCTAGAGCTTCTGGGGGTTATGGGAGTGTCCCCATGCTTGCAAAAACAAAACAATTTTTGTTCTTATGTTGGTGGTTTTTCTTCTTTCCCATATTTTGAAATTGCTTTGTAAGTTTGGGGATCATAAAGTAAGTTTCCTTCATCTTTTCCCACTGATAAAATACTTCTCATGTAACTTCTGAAAATGCTCTATCCATTTTGGTTGTTTATTTATGAAAAACATAAAAATTGACATTAAGAAGACGCATTATCTGTAAACTGTCTTGAATTTGCATGAGTGGATAGGTAAAAACATTTATTTTTTCATGCAATATGTAAATTTTTTGTTTGACCTTTGGTTATTGATTTTAGCCTTTAAGGCTAACATATAGGAAGTGATATAGTATGACATTTTGTTTCCCACATAGCTTGTCGTGTAGTATCTTACATACTGAGAGAAGGTTTTTTAGTCTGAGAGCAGGAATGAAGCTCAGTTGCTCAGAAGCAGCCATGGACAGAAGAGCCTATCAACACTCCCTTCTAGCTTATTAAATTCCAGGTAAGTCATTTTATATGTCGAGAGTTACTTTCTGTAATTGAGGCAGGGTTACGAAATCATTATCTTTCTATTTTTTAAAGATATTACTAAGGCAAGTTGCAAATCTTCAGTTCTAAAACATAATGCTCAAGTGTCATATACACTGCCTGGTCAGTCATTGAAATGGTAATGTTTCTGTCTAAGTCTCTTTTTCTTGGTAATTTTCCTAATTATGATTGACTTCATGTTTTAAATTTTTGCATAGCTCCCAGAAAACATTTTAGCAATGACGATTTTATATAATATACTCAAAATTCATAAATAATTCACCAGACTTTTGTAAAAATGTAATCATTCAAAATATGAGACAACTGCCCAGTATGGTATCTGTCTTTTAAAATTTTTCTTTGTTGTTGTTGATTGGAAAAGCAGTTACAAACAGAGATAAAAATCCACTGGGTAATTTAATCCTCAAAAAAATAAGCATTTTCTAATACATAAGGTCTAAAGTCAAGAAGCTAAGATGTATAACATGCTTATTTGCAAATTATTCAATCATTAAACATTGGCTTTTGATAATTTCTTTATTTTCCAAATTTTCTAAAAATATTCTCAGAGTGAAGAGATTTTTTGTGGGAACTTTACATGATTATAAATACTCATGGTTCCATAAATCTGAGACGGAAGAGCTTTATAACTTTATACCTACATTATGCTTTGTTCATTCAACATCATACTATGAGAACTTTACCTGGTATTTAGATATAGTATGAGAACTAGTTTTGTACTAGTAGCATAGAATTTAATTAACAATTCTCCTGGAATTTGGTCCTGGCATATTTTATAATTTTAACTACTTTAAATAATATATAACAAATTATGGCTCATAAATCATCCTTTGCATATTTGATTATACTCTTAGGCTATGTTCTGAGACATTAAATTATTAAGTCCCAGTCATGAACATGTTTTAAGAATTTTATACAATATACATATGCAATCCCACATGTGCACATACACCCACATATGTCCCCCCACAAACATAATTTCATCAATAAATCAATTCTTTCAGCTCTCTTTACTAACAACTAAAATGTACTTGTACTGAACATTAACAGAGATAAGACAGAATTTAGAAGTGAAGCTCATACTCAAGAAGCTAAAATGTATAACATGCTGATTTGCAAATTATGCAAAACGTGAGATGTTGATTTGGCTTTAAACTTAAGGTGGTTTAATTTGTGACATCAATGATAGAAATCAATGGGACTTCTTCAGATTAAAAACTTCCTAAAGATGTTACAATGGTTATAAATATTTGCTGTCAATACAAGTTGTTTTTATTGGATGGTTTCTTTTCTTTTTTTAAATTTTTTTAGATGTTGATGGACCTTTATTTTATTCATTTATTTATATGTGGTGCTGAGAATTGAACCCAGTGCCTCACACTTGCTAGGCAAGCGCTCTACCACTGAGCCACAACCCCAACCCTGGGTGGTTTCTTTTAAAAACCAGGAATATAAGAATGCTGGAAACAAATCAAATTGTAATTACATAAAATTAATTTTCCAGAAGGTCCATGTGATTTGCTCAAACCACTCATATTTCTTCTGGTATCTCAAAACAAATTTGTGGAACAGTAAATTTTAGAGTACAATGCAAATGTGGATGGGTTATCTTCTTTTCAAAAATTTCTCTTTGAAAACTGTATGTTAATTGAGTTTGGTTAAATAATAAGTAACAGTGCACTGAAGATTGTACAGCATATTTCCAGTGAACTTATAAAGTGAAATTGTGTGGGGGGTTCCTTGCTCAGGAAAATTGCTCAGGGAAAGTAGCAATTTAAAGAAAACATTTTGCAGCTCAATAATATCTGAATTTTGTCCATTTTATACAAGAAAGAAAATACAGTTACACAAGACAAAGATCAGAACATGACCTTTTTAAAAACACAGGAGGGTTTTGGGTTTAGACTTCAATATAGAACTGTGAGTTAAATGGGATGAGTTTGTGAGACTTTTTCTCTAAAATGTGTACAATTGTTAGACTTATATGTCCTGAATCTTCTCTATCATTTTCATATAAAATTTGCATATTGCTTCAACCTTTTGACACTGCAGTGATAGTTCACAATATTGTTATGCATTTTAGAGACAAATTTTAAGAGAGAATTATACCAAAATATTAGCAATATTTTATAGTAGCATAAATATTTGGCTTGTCCAAAGGCTACTCCATACTGTAGATTTCATATGTCCAGAGAAGCAGTTAAGATTACTTTCTGTGGAATCAAAGACCGATAAAGTACCAGTCATATTATAGATACTTTAATATTATTCTTTATATATGCAAAATTCAAAAGTGGAATGATGCATCTAAATATTTTCTTTCTTATATTTCACAGACAATGTAAAAATCATCATACATGCCAATATTTTAAACCAAGAAAGCATTAATTTACTGCTCTTTTAGTATAAAAGGAGAAGAAAATATAGGAATTTTTTTTAACTAAAAAAGGAATTTTGTCTGTATATCTTTTATAAATATATACGTATAAATTTATGAATTTGAATATTCCTTATGATGATTAATTAGGGGCAAAAACTTGAGGTGGCTTTTGTCGGTATTATTCTCTATATTTACTCATTTTTTAAAAATGTTATTTGAAATTTTAATATATAAGTTATTTCTTCCCTACTTGTTTTTGTTCATTTATTCAACCCATATATTTGTATCAGTATTGCTACCTAGATATTTATTTTATACTTAACTAATTTTTAAATTTAACAATTTAAGATTTCTTTATGGTTCAAAAATGTCGTTAATCATACTATATATTGAGAATTTCTGTTATAAGAATTAATTACTATTACATATTTAACTATTTTAGCAAAAACAGAAAGATAATATCTCTCCCTCAAATTATACTTTAAAAATAATACTCCAAAAATATCCTTATATGTATTTTTCTGCATATTTATCCAATTATTCTTTAAGATAATTTCCTAAAAGTAAAATTATGGTCTCAAATGGGTGACACACTCTAAGATTTGTATTTGGTGCCTTCCAGAATGTTTGCATCTATTTATGTGCCAGTCCCAAATTCTCTGGATTCTATTATCATATGGCAACCATATTTTGAATCTTTGATAATTTTATAGATGAACAACACCTTGCCATTTCAGATTTACTTTGTATTTTTAATTTGGTATTTTTGTGTAGTGTGAGATAGCATTACCATGACAGTGTAACCATGTGTATATATTAGTGAGTGAGTATGTGTATATTACTTGTTTGCTACTTGTTTGCATTGGTATTATTTGTTCAGTAATCTAGTCTTCCTTGTCAGTTGAGCACTCATGCTCTCCTATGAAACTGAATATACTTGCTTAGAAACAGTTCCTCTTAGAAATTAGGAGGCAGAATGCTGCTGGCATAGGTCAGATGGCTCAACAATACCAGGAATGTGACTCTCAGAATTGATTAATTAATTTATTTATTCATTTATTTTTGTGGTACCATGGATTAAACTCAGTAGCACTCAAACAGTGAGCCACATCCTTAGCCTTTTTTTTTTTTCTTTTATTTCAAAACAGGGTCTCGCTAAGTTGCTGAGGCTGGCTTTGAACTCACAATCTTCCTGCCTCAGCCTTCCTAGCTTCTGAGATTACAGGTATTTGACACCATGCCAGTCTCAGGTCTTTCTTTGTGTGAAAAAGGACTACCACAATTCTGGCTTCCCATGAATGCTTGATGTACAAAACACAAAAAAGGACATGAACAAATTTTTTTCCAAAAATTTTGAAGAGACTTCTACTTATATTGTATTATTCAGACTTGGTGCCACATTCATCAGAAGAAAAATAAATTATTTTCTGTCTACTCTGAATCTTAAATATGGTGGCACAAAGGGAAAAGAGAGAATAGAGTGAATGCTGGCTTAAATAATCAGAATTTCCTGCCAAAATCATTGTTTTTATAATTGTAGTTACTTTTCAATTTAGCATCTATGGAGTCCTTACAGTGTGCTAGAAATGCTAAACATCATGTATTCATGATGTCTTCTTTACCCTGTGGATCAGATGACATTAATATCTCTAGTTTGCATAGAAGAAAATTCAGTAACAAAAAGCACCAGTAATCTAAGTATTTTTGAATGAAGACATCTTAATTTCCAGTCTTTTAAAGTTATACACTGTTATTAATGACTTCTTAATATTCTTTAATGTTATTTAATATACTAAAATGATAAATCATTTAAAGAGAATTTTTAACATCAACACATCTTTTTATTTCTGGAATAAATTTCTCTTGTTTAGGCTTCCTTATTCAGCTATCTGGAATCAATTTGCTAATAATTGATTTAATATATATATATTATGAAAATATTCATGCTTTGGATTGGGATCTGATATCAGTAATATATTTTCATAAAAATGTTTTTGAAAAATTTTTAAGCTTACATTGTTTTAAAAATATTTGAAGGTGACATCTCAGACCAAGCACTGGAGGGACTTCTGGACAATAATTTTAATAGAGAAGTAAAAATATTTTACATGTTAAAAACATTATTTAAAAAAATCAACATTGATTTTTCTTTGGAATTTGGATTAGAAGTGGGAAAAATCAAGCACAGTCTACCAGACGTTGAAATAATAGACAAATTTCACAATTAGAAGACAAACATAAAAAAAGAGAAATGTAGAACACATGCAAGATATTATATATATATGTATATACATATATTATATATATACACACATATGTATATATAATATTGTAAGAAAATACATGAGAACACAAAGATGATGGAAGAAAGGCAAATCAAAGAAACTAGAGAAGAAAAAATAAAGAAAAGATTTAGTACTCAATATATGCTAACTGATTATTGAAGGAAGGTGAAATAGGATAATGGAAATGCAGAGAACCTCTTACAAACTTCAAGAAAGGAAGGAAAATGAAGAGGCCCATGCAGAAAAAAGACAGATCTGGCACAGGACAAAGGCAAGAAAGCAATGAAAAAAATTATATAGAAGTAATGGTGAAAATTTCATAATTTAAAATTATTATTCTACACTCCCTAAAGTTTCTTTTAAGTGTGATCTTAAAACATATGATGGCTAAAAAAATATGGCACAATGTGGAAATTAGAGATACAGTTATCAACTGAACATCATTGTAAAAACCAAGCAAAATGAAAAACAAATTTTAAAATCAAAACATAAAGGGAAATCATAATAATTTTATAAAGAGAAAAAATATTCAAACGGATAATATTCACTTCTCAGTTCTAAGTATCAAAGGTTTTGTCATAGTAAATGAGTTATGACATATGTACTATAATTTTACCTTATATATACCAGAGTGAAAAAAAAGAAGTAAAATAAAAATCTTACAGACCTCTGATGGGTTATTCATACTAAGAATATGATTTGGTACACATGATTTTGGAAAGTACATATATGAGACACTTAAGACCTGGAATCAAGTGCTATCTCTGCATAATAAAAGGAAGGTATATAGGTGAAAATGAATAGACTCCAGTGTAAGGTGAAATAGTATTTTGTGGCTATTTAAAACACTGTCACATTAAGAAATTAGCAAAGTATTTTATGCATAGAGATTTCATTTGGGGGATCACTGTGAAGTGGTAAGTCAATCAAAGCAATATTCTTTGTGTAAGATGATGAAGAACTGGGGTGCCAGGTAAAATGATAAGGTGAGCTCAACACAGAATGATCTGGCAATAAGTTTATAGATTCGATTCAGGAGGATCAGAGAGGTAAGCCACCACTTCTGTCCTCCAATACCTTCAACAAAATGCTTCCACTACACATGTGAGGGTATGTTCAGATTTAATTTGAATCTCTGATAACAACATAATTAGTTCATGTGTTTATGAGTCAATTTAAAAAAAATACTAACACATTTTTGAGGATATGAGTATGAAAATTGATTGATACATTTGTTAAGTTTTGTAAAGTGTAAGAAGTAGTATGCATAAAATGACATAAATGTAAGCCACGATTTGAAATTCAAATTTAAGAAACCTTTACAACAGGAAATAAGAGGAGAAAAATAATTCCATATCTTTCTGTTCTTGCAGGCACTCTCTGACTCTTGAGGTTATTTGAAAAATATGGACTGATAATTATCTTTAAAATATGGTGGACACCCATTAGGTAAATGAAAAAAAAATCACAAACAAACAAAATTAGTTTACAAATAAAAAGTTGATGTATGGGGAAATTAAAAGTATGAAATATATTTAAGATTTAAAGTAAGAACAAATTAAGATGAACATAATTATTCTGTTTAAAGACAAGAAATTTCTATTTGAATAAAAATATCATATGCTCTATGCAATAGTTATCTTTAAAACAAAGTGAAATAGTAAAGAGACATAATTTGTAATTAAGCACCCAGAAAATATACCCTTTGCATTTTTTCTCTATAAAACAAAATATTACATTTTAACTACAAAGTTTTGAGAGAAATTCTCTGTTTAGTCAAAAAAATAGAAAGTTTTTTCATGTACGATATTTTGTATTCTGAAAGCTTAAAATTAATCTGCACAAGTATGTATTTGCATTTTCAAAATGAAGGAAATAAGAAAGAAAAGAGAGAGATAGAGGTATGATACAGGAATATTTCTATTATACTGGTTGGTTTGTTGGGAAAGTCTTCCTATAGCATAGTTTTCAAGATGGAGCATTAATTTGGTGATGGCACAAAGGAACAGGATAAATGAGGCAAAGACCGCCGATTTGACATAGTGTCTATTCATATAAATGAGGCAAAGACCTGCAATTTGACATAGTGTCTATTCTTATTCAAGTAAATGTGGCATTAAGACCCTTTGAGACCCTGTAGAGGGGAGCACATGATAATCCAGAGATAACATTGAAAACAATTTCTATTAACAACATAACTTAGTTCTATTAAAACCAATTCTAATTAAAGATTGTGGAATGTAGCAAACTTGTTTTATAACTTAGCTTTGTCATTACAGAATTCTTTGTTGTTTTTCTCTCCCACAATTTCTTAATAAAATCCTTCAACATTTGATTCTAATTCTGTCTTACTCTTTTATATTAAACCAATTAGATAATCCATTAAACAAATGGGAGGAAATAGCATTAATGATATGTTGCACTTGCATTATGAAGTTAATTGGATTAACTAAATTAGCTCCTTTCTATTCAAGTCTGCATATGTTTTCAACTTTTAAAGCAAGAAATCATGAAGAGAATTCAGATTTCTGTGATTTTTTCTCTTTATTGTAAAGCAAAGGTCAATGAGAGCACATGCTATTAACAAACCTAAAGTTTAAAGAAAAAAAGAAATGGAAAAAAATAAAGCTAAATAGAATAGAAGTGAACAAGAAAATAATCTTAGAAATTTAAACAACATATAATCTTCTAAACCAATCAAATATTTAGGGCGTGAAATAATAACTGTGCAGGAAAAATATGGATATTTTGGTTTGGTTCTAAAATTCCATGACACCCTCAGATGAGATCTTAGTAGGATAATGGAACAATCTAAGGCTTATAGTTTTCTATAGTATGAAAATGCTTTGCTTGAGAGTGAGATCTTTCTCAGGAAATCTTGTGGAACTTGTATACCATGTTTCAAGGCCAGGTCAACCTTCAATACAAGTTACATGAATTTTAACAACTTTTCTTGTTCTGATAAGACAATTCAAATCTTCCAGCCAGAGTTAATGCTAGAAATTTTAATGCCAGGGAGAAAAGTGTGAGTCCTGATTATCCACTGGAGAAACCCAATTATTCATTATATTAACACAGAGCTCATCGAACTAGGAAATGGTACTTACTAAAGTAGAAAGATTACCATTAAATTAATTGTGTCTTAAAACAAATATGATTCTAAAATAAGTATAATAATATTCCATCAGTTTTGTATTTAGAAGCAGAGATTGGTGTATGATTGTATTTATTCAAATTTTATAGGAAGTGGCAAACTTTGTATATCTAAGTAGATAGTTCTTCATTCAAAGCAATGTTGGTCATCACTAAAACTGCAATGCACATAACTCACAAGAGTTAAAACCTTATGGTGTGAATAGTCTTATTTTATAATAACTTTTGTTGAACTAAATAAAATTTAATTACTTTTGGTAAAAAAAAACAGTTTTGACTTTTACGGGAAAGCAAATAAAATATTGAAAATTATGTAAAATACTTTAGATAATGTGGCTAAAATATTCAGAAATTAAGATGTCAGTTTGAGTTATAAATAATCAACAAAAACCTTTAGGAATTATGAATTAATCAAGTATATTTTTCCACTGTAGACAACTATTGACTTCCTGTTGCATAATTTCACATATGCATAGATCAGATGCTATGGTTACATTTGAGTACACTAATTATTTGCACAGTAAAAAGGATGTATATACTTGTATTAATCTATTACCAATTGCTATAACAAAATAGAGGAGGCTTAGTGATGTATAAAGAAAAGAGATTTACTTAGCTCACAGTTTTGGAGTTTGAAGGCGTGGCACCAACATTGGCCTAGGTCTGCTGAGGACTTCACAGTGGATGACACCACAGCAGGAGTATGTACAAGAGGAATAGATCACATGGTGGTGAGAGAAGACAGAAAGACAGGCAGGAGACAGCTTGCTCTTTTCAAATAACCCTCTCTTGAGAATCAACTAGGGTTCCACAGGAAATTAAGTTTTTAATACAATACCACCAATGATCTCTCAGTCTACCCCAGATACCACCTCCCATATATTTCACAACTTTTTAACATTGTAACAATAGGGACCAAATTTCCAATTCACAATACCTTTAGCAACAAACCATATCAAAACCATAACAACATCATAAAACAAACACATGTTCTTATTCAATTACAATGTTTTTGCCAAAATATTACAACTCAAAACAAATTATTTTTCTTTAATTTTCCCAATAAATAAAGCCTGGGTCTATACCTACATGAAACTATAATAAACTTTCCAGAAAACAATAGAGAAGAATACTAATTCTGCTCCTCTTAGTTAGTTTACTTAAACTAACTCATGCAAAAAATCAGAAAACTTCTTTGAAACTAGGAAACACTCAACATTCCAACTATAATAAAGGCCTAACATGTGCATTGGAATTAGGCTCAATTGGGGAATAGGTTGAGGGAGGGGGGGTATAAATCTCTTGTACCATAGAAATAATACACAGAACACAACTTCCACATGAAACTACTACTTTAAGACAAAATAAAAGCCTACCCTTCTTACATTGAAGTAGCACAGACAAGCGACAGAAGTCCCTGAACCTGCTATGCCACGTCTTTAGTAGGTATCATAAATAAAGTTTTATAAAGTACAATATTAAATTTCATCAAGTGTTACTTGAAATTAGTCTTCCCTGTACATTTACAGTCTGGATGAAATATTCCATTAAAATATAATTTGGTAATCTGATCTAAAACTTGGAATCGAGTTGGAATCCCAAACTCAGAATAAGCACTGAATATTCTTTTTGTTGTTGTTGTTGTTGTTACACTCTACCTTTTTTCAACTCCAAACTCTTACCTTTGAAAGCTGACTTCTATACACTATATGGTTGCACATTCTCCCCATGAATTTCAATTGAATTTTAGTATTAATTTTAATCAAGTTATTTTTGATTAAATGTTTATTTTTTATTTTTTTTAAAGAGAGAGAGAGAGAGAGAGAAATTTTTAATATTTATTTTTTAGTTTTTCGGCAGACACAACATTTGTATGTGGTGCTGAGGATTGAACCCAAGCCGCACGCATGCCAGGCGAGCGCGCTAAGGCTTGAGCCACATCCCCAGCCCTAAATGTTTTATTTTTAATATGAAAAACATATTCTACAACCTGTTTACAAGTTGTGATGCAAACCAATGTAAACAAGTTGCTTGAGCTTGAAAGACAGCAAGGGAAGCAGATCAGAACATGAAAGGAAGAAAAGTGAGGCTTTTCAAGACAAAGGGAAAATAAATCATAAGCATAAATCAATCCATTTCATACATATGTTTTTTGTAAATATGATTAAAGAATGCCTCATTCCTATAAGCAGACTTTCTTGATAGTGTTTTTATCCCACTTTATAAAATTGTAATAGGTAGTTCTCATGAAATATCACAGACACACAATATTTGATTTTAAGTTGATTTTGAAAAGATAGTTTCTAAACATATTTTTGCCTAAAACCTGTTTATAAGTTGTTGTAATGCAAACCATTGCAAACAAGCTGCGTGAATTTGAATGACAGCTGAAGCACTGAAAAAACTCTGTGAGAAGACTCTTCAGCTCTCCTGAGCAATTTCAGCATAAAAGCTTCACCAACTTTCTTAAACCCTGACAAAGCATCAGTCTCTCTGATTTCAAGTGTGAAATAGGGGTTTTGTGAACCACCACACACATACCATGTGGCAGCTCCTATTTTTTGTGTGCAGACTGAAGAATGAAATCTTGCTTACCGAGCCAGCATCCATAACAGTGAAAGTCACTCCCCTGGTATCTTTGTGTATTCCTATCATCTTTCTCTTTTGCCTCCTCTAATCAACTCATTCAATATTGAGCATGTTGAAGGACATAACCTACTATAGTACAAACCACACGTGTATGCTATCCACAGCATAGCTCAGGATTGCCTACACTTTACATCCTGCCACAAAGAGTTTTATGTCTGGTCTCATAGTAATTCTGATAAAATAAACAGTATAAGAGCTAAATTTGATTTCAGATCCAAGTAAAGCATGTTCATTTAAATTTATGCCACCAACATTTATTTTTAAATGAAGTTTTAATTACATAATTAATTATAAGAAATACAAATAAGCACAAAATCCACTACAGGCAATAGATAATTCTCTTTTGGTTTCCAAAGCAATTCCTGTCACATGTTGATTTTCTGGAGCTCATTATACACATAAGATTAATGTAACATTTTCAGACAAATTTCTATGCATATACATGTTAATGTGCTTAGTGTGTTTTAAAATTTATATGTTTTAATATGTTATTTTTTGTTTTGTTTTGTTTTATTTTTATAATGCAAGCTACCCAAGAAAGTTTATATGGATATAGTTATTTGTCAACTGTGGGAAATAATCTATAGTTAAACCCAGAGGTGTTCACTACTGAGCTACTTTTCCAGTCCTTTTTAAAATTTTTCAATTTTAAGATGGATTCTCACTAAGTTGCTGAAACTGGCCTTAATTGAACTTGTGATTCTCTTGCCTCAGTCTTCCAAGTCCTTGGGGTTGCAGGTGTGTGCCATTATGCTTAACCAAATTTTATTATTCTAATCAATTAATATAATTTTGTAACTGTGTTCTTTGCTGTAACAACACTTGCAGTTTGCCATAGTATACAACAAAGGTGAATGCAGATGGATGGGGATGGGGAAAGTCATGATGAAAAATAACATATTCATTTATTAATTTTAAAAATCAAGATATTTATAAACAAAATAGTTGACATTGTCAGTGCAAACATTTAATGGGGACACAATAATAGACGATATTGATAGAAATACAATAAATTTCATTTTGGTTTATAATTAGCACAATTTAATAGAAAAATAACATTTAACCTTTTAGGCAAAAAAGGACCATTAGAATGCTGATAATGGTGGAAATGTCTTAATCACTCAATATAATTGCATTTAGGTAGAGTAATTTGTGAAATAAGAAAAAAGCCAGTACCAATATTTTAAATAGTTTATTTTAAAATTAGTCCAAATAAATAGAAAAATTAGTCATACTAAAATTCATTTTAATAAACACTGAAGAATTTAGAGGTTTTAAAAAACATCAAGCAAAAAATTGTTTTGTAACTATATAAGCTATATTTTGTGTTCAAATTTCAAAAATTATCTAAACTTTTCTTGTTCCTTTGAAAATACCAAATACATTTGTTTTTATAAACCAGGAAATAATTAGAGTTATTATGGAAGTCATGATTTCTATATATAATTTACCTTGGATATTTTAACCTTTTTCTTGGGTTTCTCTTTTAGTAGTGATGAAAAGCATTCATTTCTTTCTACAGTGTGCAAAGCTTTTTAAAATGTCCTGGTATATTGTTGGCAAGGGACCATTAGAATGCTGATAATGGAGGAAAAGTAACTTTGATTTTGAAACTCTATTACTTAAGGTTTTGCTGCATTCCCTTAACATGTTGAATACTGAAGCTTGTTAGTAGAATAATTACAAACATTTCCTGGAAGGCATTTTATCTGTCCACATTTCAAACAGACAAGGGAATTGGAATCTGAATATACAATGGTAGTTCTTTTGATTATTCTTTTAGTGCTAAATTTTAAAGTGAGTTTTATGAAACCCACAGGAAGATATATTTTTCTGGTACCAATTCATTTTTGTTTTGACTTGGTAATGAATGCTCATGCTCTTGTATGAACTTGAAAATAATATTTGAATGCATAGCTTAAATATTTTGTGAATCAATAGCAAGGAAAATAATTTCAATATGATAATGTATACATTTACATTTAAAATAAATCAGTACTTATTTAAAGTACATAATTATGTTTTCAATAAAATGTAATGCTATGTTGTTAATCAATTTTATTTTTGAATTGCTCTTTATGCCATTGGGCCAAATTATTTGTCACATAAAAATGTAATTTTAAGAAATTATTCTTTTTGTTGCAATGTTTTAAAAATTATACCATATTAAATATTTGGCGTCAAGTTCACCCCTTCTCCCAGACAAATGAGGTTTTTTTTCCCCCACATACAAGCATGATTTAGACTTCTAGGATAAAATGTATCTGGACAGCAACAGTTTCTCAAAACATTCTACTTATAAACAGACAGAATAAAGTAAAATAGCCACAACAAGAAAAATTGCAAATATTACCAATGTTCTTATTTATCAATTTTTTAAAAATATTCATTTTTTTAGTTGTAGTTGGACACAACGTCTTTATTTCACTTATTTATTTTTTTATGTGGTGCTGACGATGAAACCCAAAGTCTCACATGTACGAGGCAAGCACACTACTGCTGAGCCACCCCAGCCCCTTATTTCTCAATTTTGGAAAGGATTTCCACTAAGAGAAAGGTCAGAGAAAAATGAAGCAATCAATATAAGTAGCTGCCCAAGGGACACAGCCTCATCTAAGAAAATGCCTAGTCCTGGAAAAAGACAGGATTTGGGTTTCCATGTTTATAAAACTCCAGCTTATAGATTCATCAAATCAAACAGCCATGCACTTTCTACATGTGGGATGTCCACATTCCTGTATCTAAGCATTCTCCATCATGATTCAACTTTCCAGTTTTTCATGGGAAATCCATGTCTGATGATGGAGGAAGGGAGACAAATGGGTCCATTGCCTGAGGGGAACCAGAGAAGAAGCTCTCAGAATACCCTGGGAATTTTAGATCATGCGAGTACCTGGGAGATAGTGACTATGTCCTCAGTCTTACCCTAGTTCCCAAGAAAGAATGTCAGCTGCAGAGGTGTCATTGGTATTCATATCTGGACAATTGGTTGCTAGACCACTCCAGATAAGTTGTGAAGGGAGAAGAACTTGATAGAGATGTACAATGCTGACCTCCAAGGAAGAACAAAGTGTGTGTGTGTGTGTTTGTGTGTGTGTGTCTTTATGGAGGCATTTCCCCATCACCTTTAGTTCCCTCTATGTATCAACAGGTAATACAGGAGGCAGGAGTTGGATATTTATAAGGAATATATTTCTCAATCCAACAATAAGGAGTCACTATAGAGAAAAGGCTGGAATGAGAAACAATGAGCTAAGGTTAAATAAATGTTTGGACATCTAAGCTGGATAAAATAAGAACAGACTAGTATTAAACACAAATTAGAAGAAAAGTAAAATATGCATTGTAAAATTATATTCAGTCATTAAATGAATGTTTAGATAGGTTATTGAAATCATGTGTACTTACATTCAAAAAGCCAGACAAAAAATTGAATAGTATGTATATGTAAATAATAAGTAAAAATTGTGGGAAATTTCAATAGTGTAAATTAGAATTTCATTATTAATTTTTAAAAATTTTCTTATGTAAATTCTTTGTGTCTTTCATGTTCTCTTTAAAGAATCATTATTTAAAAATGAAAAAGTATATTTAAAATATGGAGGGATTAAAATATGGAGGGATTAGTTGTGCTTAAGGAACTTAAAAATATAATCCACACTAATCTAGAGAAAACATTGATATCTTCTTTTCCCTGATATAATCTTGTACAGCTGCATGTTCTTCATGCTGTGAGATTGACTTTGTCTTTACTGAAAATCTGTTCTTTTCCTATTATTTAAGTATTCTGCATAATAACAGCTAATTTTGTAGACATTTCCATAGTTCAGGAGCCATTTATTCATAACTTCTTATTTTATTTTCATAATTTTCCTGATAATATAGATTAAGAATTTTATCAGTGTTTTAGATATGAAAAAGCCAAATCAAGGGATATAGAATAAAAGAATGGGAACAGATAACTTAGCTATTTTGTAATGGAAAATTGAGGAAAGAGGGAGAGAAAAAGGCCAATCTCATAGTCAAAGAGGTTGCTTAGCCTCTAATTTTCTGCTTAATAAATACAAAGAATCATAGCTTACACTATGAAATAGTTAACTTCAGCAGCAGTTTATATACCCTGACCCCCTTCCCTTCGTGACAAATGAGTAAATTGATCCCACTTTAACCACAGAAGGCTACACACTGTAGTGGAGATATCACAGAATCTGGAATGAAACACACATGATTTCTCCTCCTACATGATAGAACTTGGACTAAGGAGAATCTATTCATCTATAGGAAGTACATTAGAATTAAATTTTAAAAAATTATTTAATTTACCTAGTACATTGTAGACAAAAAAATTAAATGAAATAATAAAGGAATCAAGGTTTATGCCAAGTAAATTGAGATAGATGGAATTTAAGAACCAAAAGTTATAATAATGTTGTGAAGGTCTTGAAAAGGGAAGGGCATTGAAGAAAAATATAGGCTAGTTCAGGTAAATTTGGACTTCATCTTATAGTTGGTGTAACATTTTAAAGTAAAGGAATACCTAAGGTTTTTGTTTTTAAAAAAATGAGTTTGCAGAGTATAGGATAACTTCTTTTATTTCCTTTCCTTTTTAAAATTATTTTCTTTTTTCCCCCCAATGGGGATTAAACCCAGGAGGACTCTACCAATATGCTACATCCCCAGATCTTTTTACATTTTATTCTGAGACAGAGTCTTGCTAAATTGTACAGGTTGGCCTGGAACTTGCAAACCTTCTCCCAAGTAGCTGGGATTGTAGGAGCATACCTCCATGCTGGGTTTAGAGAATGGATTTCTAAAAAGAGGAGGAGGAATCAACAATGACAACAATTGATTATGATGATGACTATGCAATTATTTGAATGTACTGAAATCCATTGAATGATACACTTTATTTTAGTTTTTTGGTACTGGGAATTTAACCCAGAGATGCTTTACCACCGAGCTACATTCCCAATTCTTTTTATTATTTATTTTGAGAGAGGGTATCACTATTTTATTTTCAGACAGCCTTGTTAAGTTGCTGAGGTTGGCCACAAATTTGTGATCCTCCTGCCTCAGCCTCTTAAGTTGCTGGGATTACAAGTCTGTGCCACCATGCCAGGCTTGAATGGTACATTTCAAACGGATGAGCAACATCTCAGTAAAGAGCCTATATCTATATCTAATATCTAATATATATAAGATCCATATCTATATGTATATAATACATATATTTCAGTAATGCAGAAAATATAAGAAAATTGGCATGAACAGTTTTTACAGATAAATAATTTAAAATAAATATCCAGTTCTATTATGTAACACTTTCACAAGTGAAAATTTTCATTTACAACATTTTTTATAAATAATTTAAATTCATATTAAAATATAAGATTGTTATAAGAATATACAGGATAAGTTGGAAATAATTCAAAAAGAAATGCTTCCAAGAAATAGCTATAATTCATAGTTTTAGGTATAACCATCATTCCTGTTTGATATGATTTTCTTTTTAAATGAATCCAAGATGAGATTATGTAAATTACCTGAATACAATTTTTTTTCAAAATGTAGTGTAAATTTGTTTACTTTGATTATTTTGAGCATTTTGTTTGCTTTGATTATTTTGAGCATAATTTAGCATCTAAATGAACAATTATTTGAATCATCTCATGTGTTAGTGTGTTTAAACGAAATGTGCAGAATATTGCCAAAAACAAAGATCCACACTACTTTGAGAACTTATAAGAAATGACAATATAAGCCTTATGAGTTAATGAAATATTTTGATTGTGGCTTTAAAATTTGGCACTTAAACCTGCTAAAGTCCAGGGCAGCACTCCAGTGGTTGGCAAAAGCACAAATGTTATTATGGTTTTTAAGTGAGTTATGATCAACAGAATAAATGAGTGTAACTTTCCAAATGCCTGAGTATAAAGTTTGTCATGGAGTCACTAAGGGAAATTAATAGGGTAGTAAATTTAGAACATAGTAAGATAAATATTTCTTCATGCAACAGATAGTCACCTTGTGAAATTCATAGCCATAATAAGCTAGCTAAATAAATATTGAGTCCTGGTAATTTTATGAGGAATAATAAAGTTTTATGTTAACTAAGACATTGATTAAAATGATAGCAAATAGAATGTAATAAGTGAGCTGTGTTAAAATCTGAATAGAAGACAATAAACTCATAAAAAGACATTTGATCCTGAAGGATACCAAAGTGAGGGATTTGAGGGGAAGATGCACTCTCAGCTCTATTGATTGACAATGTTATCCATCTATGAGTGTTCATTTACCTGTGTTCTGTCCTAGGCATTCAGCCTAGAAATGTGTCTTCATGCAGATTCCTTGACATGTGAGATGACTTTTTCAACTGGAGATAGGATAGAAAAGACTTTTCTCAGCTAATTTAATATTACATAGCAGACAAAACTCTTATGTGCCAGAAAATGATGCATACATGCCATTCTGGGATGGATATGTAAGTGAAGGGTTAGTATAATACCTTACTAAAGACAAGTCTTCCCTACTTAATTTATTTACTTAAAACATGGCTTGAGAAGTCTAGATAAGCTTAATAGCAGACAATATATGTTTCATTACTTTCTCTCTAACATTCCTATTAAAATATTCATAATAACATTATCATTGCTGTAAAAATAATCTCAAAAAAGTGTATCAGAAGGTATAGAAAATGTTTTCAGCCAAAACCCCACTGGAATACTCACCCATTTTAATGCTGATGGAATTCTAAACTTAATGGGGTACCAACTATTGTACCAAAGAGCTATTATTTCTTTAACATTTACTGTGTTCCAGGAATTGTCATAGTTTTTTGTACATGTGAGTACTTTAATATTATGAGGTGGTATATCCCTTTACAAATGTGAAAACAGGATGTTAACAAGATGTCAGAATAGGAGGTTCCAGGTTTCACCACCTTCCACAGAAATTTCAAGTAACAGTTATTGACAAACCAGAATACTTTGGTGAAATCTATTCAAACTTGGAACAAACTTTAGTCATCTCTGTTTTTTCTGCCAAACGGAATAAAAACTACATTGAAAGAGCAAGATAAATTTTCTTAATTTGATCACACTTCCCCTCCACCTCCCTCAAGTCAGTACAGTGCTAGACAAAGGATTTCTTGGGGACTACGGTTACTACAGAGGGAAAAGAGAAACACAGGTAGACATCTACCTTCCATAGCATTCTGAGATGGTTCCCAGCAGGCTTACTTCAGTTTTGCTTCAAGAGGAACATGGCAGAAAATGGCACAGATAGAGTCAGGTAAAAACAAAGCAAGAAGGTAAAGCCCATAACAACTAACATACAGATCTTGGTGTAACTCTCTGCATTTGGCAACAATGGTGCCTGATCAGAGGTACCAGCTACTAACACAGATCACGTAGAAGCTGAGTTTCTTATTCTAAGAAGTAGAGGGATGTTCTACCTGGATTGAAACCCGAGAAAGAACCACCCTTGAACCCCATCATGGGGCCCCACCCAAGGAGGGAGACAACTTGCATAGCAAATTTGGACTAAGAGCATGGCCTATCTGTACTCTCCCTAGGTGTTTAAACAGGGCTCAACCCAGCCTCAAAGGCAACCCAAACACTTCCTCTTAGCAGAGACACAAATCTCAACCATGTATTTCTATTTAGCATGGTAGCTGCCCTCATCATTGTAATCAGTGACTCTACCTAACCATAAGGCCCCTCCTGTGACCCTATCCAATGGATCAACTCAAATCGTAGTAGCACCTGGCCAGGGGATAGATATGGTGGTCCTATGTGACTTGAGGTGATTCCAGTGCACATCTAGCAGTTCCCCCTCCTGAACTCATTACAAAGATAACAATCATCAAAGGAATCTGAAAGTAAGCTCTGCCTCTCCAAGGTCAGTACTAGCTGAACCATCTAGAATCACAAGCTAGCCTAAATAGTCAAGCTCTATCTCTGTTACTGAACAACTGCAAAAGCTGGAAAAAGTGGAATGTCTCCTTAAATGCAGATAGCAGCACAAGGACACACAGTGTACCAAGACTCAGGAGATCATGACATCTCCAAAAGTAACTAACAAAGCCATAAGAATGCAGTCTGAAGAAAGGGAGCTGGGGGAAGTGACAAAGAATCCAGACTAATACTTGTAAAGTAATTTAGTGAACTATACAACTATACAGAAAACAAAAAGAAATTTAGAAAATAACAAAACTCAATGAAAAATTTGAGTCAGAAGTAGTAACAATTAAAGAAAAAATTAAAAATACAAATCTTAGAGATGAAGTAAACAAAGATTGAACTGAAAAATTCTATAGAAAGTTTCATTAGCAGACTCTATCAAGTAAGAGGAAAGACTCAGAAAGCTTGAAGACAAAAATTTTGAAATTATTAAATCAGAGGTACAAAATGTATAATAAAATTAAAAGAAGTAAGAAATATTGGTTATTATGGGATAGCATCCAGAGACTTGACCAAGTCATCATAGACATTCAAAACAGTGAAGAAAAAGGGCCAGAAAGTATATTTTTGAAAAAATGACTGAAAATTTCCCTAATCTGTAAGATGATGCCAACATGTAGGTATAGGGATCACAGAGGTCTCCAAATCCAACCCACAGAAGAGTCACCACGACACGTAAAAATAAACATAACAAAAGTCAAAGAGAACATCAAGAGATAAGAAACATTCATGAAAATGGAAGTTGATCCTCAGGGTTATACAAAATTACATATAAGAGGAAAGGAGGGGTAAGAGAAGAATAATACAAGTGGAAGAAATGATTTACAGTAGAGAGGGTAGAGAGAGAAGAGGGGAGGGGAGGGGAGAGGAGGGGGGATAGTAGAGAATAGGATAGACAGCTGAATACATCAGACACTAGAATGGCAATATGTCAATCAATGGAATTGTAACTGATGTGATACAGCAATCTGTATACGGGGTAAAAATGGGAGTTCATAACCCACTTGAATCAAACTGTGAAATATGATATATTAAGAACTGTGTAATGTTTTGAACTACCAACAATAAAAAAAAGAAAAAAAAAGAGATAAGAAACATCACATACAAAAGGGACTCAATTACAACTATGGTGGATTTATTAGAAGAAACCCTGCAGGCCAGGGGAGAGTGAGATAGTGTATTCTAAGTGATGAAGAAAAAATGCCCAACAGTAATCTTTTACCTAGTAAAGGCATCTTCCAAAATGAAGGATAAATAAAAACATTTCCAGACAAACAAAATCTGAGAGAATTTATCCCCACTAAGCCAACATTACAGGAATTGCTAAACAGAGATTTTTATGCTGCAACAAAAGACTGTGTGTACGTCTCTGATTCTTCTGGGCTAGGCTTGATTTGCCAGTGCTGCACATGCTGTTGTACAATCATTTTTCAGTTTTCTAGTGATAGGTTGAATGAGAACCATGTGATCTGAGGGTACAAGGAAATACTATAAAAAATCCTTCTGGTCTTGCCTCTTGCCCATCCAGATTAATAATCCTCCTTCCACATTTGAATGTGTCTGTTCTCATAAAATTGTATCTTTCTCAGTTCAGTTTTGTGTTTCTACATCAGAATCATTGTGGAACAAGAAAAAATGGTCTCAGATACTTTATGCCTTCTTTAGCAATGAATAAGCTGAAATAAGAGCAATCCTTCTTTGAATATTCCCCTGGGATCACACCTGCAAAATCTCCAGGTGATGCTCAGCTGTCTCTACCTACCTGTTCAAGCCAGTCCTACTACCACTTATGATTCTCTGTTTGAGTGTTTCATTGATTTGATTCTGTTATTTCTGTAGAGGACAAATGCACTGAGGAGTTAATCTTTCAGGTAGGTAGTATCCCCAAACAATAACCAATGAGATTTAATGGAAAATTATTCACTTTCTGTTTTCACAGATGGGATAATTTGGAGGCATATTTGGCATTCTCTGTTGGAGTTTCCAGCATGATTGAGCTTCAGTTGGATGCAGCAGAAATACATTAATCAACACTACTTTCCTTGATTGCTTTCCCTTATTGTTTAATTTTTCCACTTCCTCTTCATATAACCTCCTATATCAGTTAGCTTTTATTATATAACATGCTATATCCAAACTTAACGCTGTTAGCCAGTTCTTTATTTCTGTGTATTTTCTGGGCTCAGTAAGGCAGTGTTTCTTAAAATCTGGTATCAACAAGACTCACCTTCACAGAGGTCTCCAGATGAATGTTCAACTGGAAAATTCAAGTTGCCTTCAGTCAGAAATTGGTTATCTCATCTAGAGCAACTGGAATGTTGGGGTTCCTTCTCATAATCTTTAGTATATACTATTCCAAAGTAAGCTTCTTTACTTAGCAGATAGAGTTCAATAGGATGAAAAGAGAAGTTAAGTGACCTGGGAGTACAGAGAAGAAAGAAATCCTTTCATTTATAATGTCTTAGAAGGGCTTGGAGAATATTATGTTAAGTGAAATAAACCAGGCACATAAAGGCAAGTCCACATGATCTTACTTATATGTGAGATCTACAAAAGTTGAACTCATAGCAGTGGAGGGTAGAAGGGTCTTTGCCACGGACTGGGGAGGAGAGGTGGGATTGAGGAGATGCTGGACAAAAGATATAAGATTTCAGTTAGCTGGGAGAGAGAAGTCCAATGCATCCATTGCATAATATGATGATATTGCTTAAGCCATCTTTCAGTTACCTTCTCAGTAGTATGTGGAGTCTCAGAAATTTGGTCATAGCGAAAAATTCTGTTTCACCAACAAAAGAAGCCTGAACCTTAAAACCAAGTGCTCTCTATGCAGCATAGAAAGTAAAGCTCCAACTATATGTCTATCTTAGCTCCTATCATGATCCGATATGTAAAGCACTGACTTTGGTTTTTGTGGAAGCGATGTGTGTACCAGGGGCTCAGATACCACAGTATAGAAAACAGAATCTTGAGAGCAATGGGAAGAAAATGATGTGGCTTCTCAATGTGGATGGACTAAATTTATTTCCACCTTAGTTTTTCATCAGGAGCTACTTTCCCAGAAGGCAAAGCCTACCTTTCAGCCATTGCTCAGGCAAGAATTGGTGTGGGTCTTGCCTGTTTAACAGCTGGGAATCTGATGTTTGAATTACTAGACACAAACTCAAGAGTCCACTTGGTTCATGCAGGGAGCAGAGGTGGGATGAGACCAATAATTCTCTTCCTACTTTATATAAGAAGTTAATAAACATGTGGTTGTAATACAAAATAGTATGTTTGATGAGGGGATGGAAGGAATGTATAAATGATGTCTTATGGATAATTTAAAAAAAACTCATTGTTGAGAACTGAGCTACTGAAACAGACTGCCCTTCCTGTAACTTCCCACACTATGAAGAGCCATCTAAAATAATACAGATTTGTATCTGAGTTCAGAATGTCTAACATCCCTCTTCAGATCAATGATAGGCTTGCTCCTCAAAAAAGAAACTACAGGATCCTGGTGTCCCTCTCATGGAGTACAAATGCACAGTGAATTTGATGTGCTATAACCAACCATGCCTCTTCAAGGAATAATAGGGACCACATACTAAGAGATGTGCTCTTGGTCTCTTTGTTTTATCTTATAAAAAAAAAGTTAGTTTCATTTTTTTTCACAATTTTAGAATATAGGTATCACAAATTAAAATCTTGTTTACCACCCAGTTCACTGATAAGAAACAAAACCAGTATGCTAAATATATAAGGGATTCTCCAATTTTTCCCAAAATTCACTACATGAAAATCTATACCTTATATGTATTTGTACCTCCCAATATACTAGACTACATATTTCAATGTGGGATAAATCACTGTTAACTTCTTTCTTCTAGTTCAGTTTTATCTGGAATCTGACATTCATAGGTGGGGATGTTGAAGAAGTATGCTTCAATTGGTGGGTGGATGCTAAGGGCTTTGAGGTGCTTAAAACTCAAGACCTTCAGCTAACATAAATTATGAGGTAGCATCTTGTGTTAATCTATTTTTCATTGCTATTAAAAAATCCCTGAGGTTAGATGCTTTAAAAAGAAAAGATATTTATTTGGTTTATGGTTTTAGAGGTTTGAGGGAATAGCAATAGCACTGGCTTATGGCAGATGGCTTCATGGCAGTAGCACATTTGTGAGGGAGAGATCACATGATGGGATAGGAAGCCAGAAAGACAAACAAGGGGCCAGTTATAACGACCCCCTCATGATAACTAATCAGCGTCCCAGAGAACTACATTGGTCCCTTCTGAGGGCGTAACACAATAACCTAAAACACACCCACTCAGCCCACCTCTGAAAGGTCTCACCCTTCTTAACATCTCCACACTGAGGACCAAGCTGCTGATACATGAACTCATGGGAGACAGACCATGTACAAATGGTAAAACCCCTGATATGCCTATTTGTGTTCTTTATCTTCACAATGTTTTCATATTTCAGAGTGTGAGAAACACAGGCCACTGATTTTTATTACTGATTTTTAAGTCTGCTTTTATTTTGTCTCCATTGTAGTTAAAGTCCTCCCAAACTCTGGAGAATTCTGGCCTTGTATCCTCCCTTTTCCTAGCAGTTTTGATGGTGTCCTCCTTCCTCCTTGGTTAAGTAGGGATGGGAAAAGCCAGGCTCCCCACATTTCACCACTAGAAACATGGAATGGGGTGGGGTGCCCCATTGGTAAAATTCAGTCTTCCTCAATCAGCCATTTTAAAAATATCACCTGGTAAAGCTATTGAGTGACTAACTAAAAACATGGTATTTTTCTGAGTCAGAATAATAAGTTCTACTGAAATTTGTTCCTGACCCTCACATCAAGGAATCCTGTCTCATTGCATGGTGTGGGGACTTGGAGAAAGCCAGAGCTTGATTGGGAATACCAATCACATTGAGAGACCTCTAACATACCTGATCAGCAGACATGGATACAAAAATAATCTTTTTCAATGGTTCTCCTAGGAAGTGTGAGTGAGAACTGTATCCTTGCCACCTATACCCTGGGATAATCCCAGGAAGAAATTTGTCCCAAGGAGAAAGTTCTATGTACCTGTCACTCTAGGGTATCTGGATATATCCTCATTATTGTTACCCTCTCCTCAGAACCACTTTCTTCTCCTTTCCCATCTCCTCTCAGGAACTTGATTTCTGGTTTCCTTCCGAGGCTTGTATATGGGAGGACTATCCCCCTCCTCTTTTTCTTTCCTTGCAGGTGACCAAGTGTGTTTTCACTTCTAATCATCTTTCTTTTCCTCTCTTTTCCTCTGCAGTGCTTTTATCCTGACTCTTATTCCTGACTTTTATCCTGACTTTTATTCCGTTTTTAATGTTTCCTCAGGGTACATTAAAAGTTTTCCTCTTTATGTGAATGTAGGTATCAGAGATTTTCATAGCTACAGCATAGGAACAGTGGTTTCTATTGGTTATTATATCATTCCTCCTCCCTCTTGGGTAAACCTGTGTTGTTACAATTAACTCCTGGAAGGAAATGAGCTTTTCCATATGCAATGTGGATTAAAAAGTTAAAAAAGGAGGTGGAGAATTCAAAGATTTTGAAAAAAGTTATTCATGTACATACTATTTGCCATCTTCAGAAATAAAATTAAAGTGGTCTTGGAAGGATATATGTCAACATGAACAGAAGATGCAATCAATCACATATAAAATAGAAATTGTAGCTCTGCTTATATTAACGGTTCAGAGAATTTGGTTCAGTATTGATGTCTCTGCAGTGACATTAACATGACATTTTTTGTTAATATATATTTTCTTATCTCTTAATGAACACCGAAATTATAATTTTTATTAAAAGATAAGTGTATGTGCTGGAAAATTGTGATATTAACAATGGTTGCAATAATTTTTTAAAGCAATGAAGATTTCTGATAACATGAGTTTATATTATAAAGCAATTACTATATAAGAGTCAACATATACCTTGTTATATTGATGAAAAGACCAACCACAAGTTCATTATTAGTTTGTATAAACTCTCAAAAGACAGAATTCTGTTTTGATCATTATGCTTTTAAATTAAATTGCCTTTTGTCTATAAATGTTAAATTGCCAAACATTTTCCTATCTAATGGGTTCAAAGAATAATACTTTATGCAAGAAACACATTTTGAACATGTAATGGGTTTTTAATCTTTAGATAAGCACTTACTGAAACTCTTGTACTCAAAATATTCTATAATAAGCAGTACTGATGAGTAATATTAATCACACTGTTTTATGTACCACATCACTAAATTATCTGCCAAATGGGTTATTTTTACTTGGACTCATCTTTGAGAAAAAGTAATGAGAAAATAAAACTATATGTTTCTAGAAATGTATCTTCGAAATATTCTTAATTCTGTGATACCTATTCTAGGAAGATATGGGATAAACATTTTTTTCCCTATTTTTTCCCACTAAGAATACTAGGTATCAACAAATGTCCTGAACTATACATAAAACAAACCCATGAAGACTCTGAAAGCTTGAGGTTGACTAGGGATTTCAGGACCTAGGAGTAACATGGAGGCGAGTTCCCTGGATTTCCTTCTTGTCTTTTTTTGCGCTGGGAAAGCTGACAGCACAGACAAGAAAGCATCCCCAACAAAAGCTTGTTTTCTTTAGGCAAAGTACAGCGAAAGGGAGACAGTCTAAACAAGACACAAAGATTTTACAGGTTTTTTCATATCTACTCCAGTCAAGTATCACAGAAAAAATGGTGGCCTCATCACTAAGCAAAGGCTTAGTGAGGAAAAAATTTTCTACCCTCAAATGGCTATGTAGATGCTTCTCAACCACCCACTAGGTGATTCCAGAAGAGGCCTAGTGGAGGGTCCAGAATGAAATTCTAGTCAGGACAGTGGGGCAAGAAAAAAGCCGTATAGCTTGAACAGGAAGAATAAAATGCTCCCTCTTTGTGTAGATGACATGATTTTCTACAATAGAACATACCAAGACATCTACACAAGAACTCCTGGAATTAATTGAGTTCAGCAAGGTCACAGGACAGATGTTCAACAATATTCTATAAGAGTATTTATTAATGCATGGATCCTGAAATTGAAAACATAAAACTACTTAGAAAGGTTTACACCTGTAAATATGTAATAGATGTAAATACAATAAATTTATACAATGATTATACACTGAAAATTATAAAACACTGATGAAAGAAATTGAAGATTTAAATAAATGAAGACCATTCCACATTCATATGTACAGGAAGATTTACAACATTAAAGATGTCCATTTTTAAAAAATTCATATACAGATTTACTTAACAAAATCTCTTTCCATATGCCAGCAGTGCTTTTTCTAAGTAATGACAAGATCATTTTAAAATTTATGTGCTAAGGCACATAAACTAGAATAGGTAAACTTTTTGAAAAAAAGAATTAGAATAGCCAAAATAATTTTTAGAAAGTGATTAAAGTATGAGAAATGTCTACTTAGTATGAAATCATATTACAGAGTTATAGTCTTCAAGATTGTGTATTTTGTGTTTTTTGTGGAAGGAGACATACACAGATCAATGGAACAGAATAAAGAACCCAGAAGTACACCAAGTAAATATATAAAAAAGTTTGGCAAAGGTTCAAAAGTAATTCAATTAAGAAAGGTAATATTTTTTTCAAATACATGTTGTTGTAGAACTGGATATCTTAAAGGAAAAATAATTTAAAAAGTTCAACTACTCTCACATATGAAATTACACAAAATTTAATATTTTATAAAATTGTCAAATAAATATGAACTCAAAGTGGATCACAGATTTAAGTATAAAATGTAAAAACTACAAAACTTTGTGGGGGAAACAGTCCAAAGAGAAAGTCTTTAGGGGCTGGGGATATAGCTCAATTGATAGAGTGCTTCCATCACACCCACAAGACGCTGGGTTCAATCCCCGGCACCAAATATAAATACAAAAGATTGTTGAGAAAGTCTTTAGGATCTCCTACAAGGCAAAGAATTCATAAAGAATTAATAAACTTAATTTCATCAAAAATGTAAGAAATCTTTGCTATGCCAAATACCATATTTAGAAGATAAACAAAACAAAACAATAACAACAAAAAGTACAGCCTGGGAGTGAATATTTACAGACTGCATATCCAAACTAGTATAAAGAATTATCTAAGTTCAACAGTAAATAATTAAATAATGTGATTAGAAAATCAGTAAAATACATGTGGGCATTTTAACAATGATGAAATAGAAATACAAATAAGCACATGATAATGATGTTCAATATCATTAGTCATTAGGGCAATGCTAATTAAAACCACAAAGAGATAATCTGATACAACTCTCTGCCTAGTTAAAATAAACAACAAAAAAGTACTAACAGCAAATGCTCGTGTGGATTAAGTGAATTTGGATTATGCATAAATTGCTCCTGGGAATGAGAAAAGGTACAGCCACTCTGGAAAACTGTTTAGCAATTTCTAAAACACTAAACACGCAATTGCCATATAACTCATTGGTTCACACAAAATTTTGCAGACTATTTCTAGCCAGTTCATTCCTAAGGGCAAAATACTGTGAAGAATTCAGGTGACCTTCACACCAAACTATGGTACATCCATACCATTGAATAATATTCGGCAATAAAAAGGAAGGAACTATTAATACACACAGCAACCTGGATGTCTCTCCAGAGAAATGTACTGAGTGAAAGTAGCCAGTCCCAAAAGGTTACATTCCATTTATATAATATTTTTAAATGGCAAAAATATAGAAAGGCAGAACAGATTCATAATTGCCAGGAGTGAGGGACAGATGTAGGTGCAGCTATAAGATGGTGACACGAGGGATATTTGCAGTGGTGGAAATAGTCCATATTTTGACTCTATTAATGTAAATGTCTTGGCTGTGATATTGGAATGTAGTTTTGCCAGATGTTATTATTGGGGGGATTGTGGAAAGGGTACAGATGATCTCTTTATATTATTTCTAACATATGCATGTGAACTTACAATTATTTCAAAATAAAAAGCTTAATTAAAAATTCTCCCTATCCAATTCATATCTGCACAAGGCTGAATTTTCTTCATATGTTTTAACCAAAACACCATATGGCCAATGATTGAATACAGAAGATGATGTGATAATCCAGCTGATGTCTCTTAAGTCAGGCATTAAAAAATTTGTAAAAATATACAGCAATAAGACCATTCTTATAATATATACTTTTATTTTGGAAAATATGCTAATTTTCTTTAAAATATGCTTTTTATAATAACGCAATAACTTTTATTGTTAAATCTTAATAAATTATAAGTAAAATTTTGAAAACATTTTATTTCTACTGTAATATTCTACTATAATAAATAATGATAGATAAAACCTAAGAGTTCAAAAATGTCAGCATAAATTTTGAGAAGTGCCAAATCAGACTTTTTTTTATTGTTTAAGTTCACTAACTGATTCAACCTGCAGTTCTTTTTGGTAGTATAGATATCTCCAAAATGTAAGGCGAGATAGAATGATCAAAGCTTTAAACATTGAAACAGCATTTAATTTTAACACATTCCTCAAATATTTCTAAACAGAGTATAATAAGTCTTTTTCTCAAGGTGCCATGTTAAACTTTGTCTCATTTTCTGATTAGAAATCAGACTTCATAAGCACTTATTTAATTCATCTCAGCATTAAACAGTCAAAGGCTCTCAATAGCAACAGATTGCCTTAGAGGCGGCACAGAAATTAATGTTTCTCAGTGACAGATCTCTCTGATGAGGCCTTACATATTGAAATTTTATTTATTTATTATGCAAGAAGGTGATATTTTATCCCTCAAGCCCATTGACAGGAAGACTGCAATTATCCCACCCCAGGGCACCAGTTTTTCTTCCTGCCCTTCCTCTACTAAAAAATATCATCATCTGTGATTTTTTCCATTCAGAATTTTTCCTTACCCCAGATAAATTAATTTACAACAAACACAGGAAATTGGCATATCATTACTTTGTAACAGCTTTTTAAAACACATATTTGCTGTTGTCACTGGTTGCAATTAGAGAAGCCTAGATCTCTGCTGAAGTTGACAAACAGGACTTATTTCTTCTGGCCTTGCATACACAGCACTCTCTTTGCATGGTTGTTGCTTTTGCCGTCTTCCCTTCCATTCTTGTTTGTACCTGTCTGTGTGTGTCTCTATCTCTGTCTCTCATTGTTCTGAGATGGAATTCAGGGTCTCATGCATGCCACAGAAGCACTCTACCAGAGTCACATCCCCAGCCCCTGTACCTTTCTGGGTTTAAGGAGAATTTGTACCCTCTTAAACCCTCATGGTCCAGCAGCTGGGGCTGCCACCCAGTCCTTCCACTCCTTCAGACCTGAGGCACTCAAGGTTCCAATGACTGGGCCTGTGGGAACTTGGGGATGCAGATTCCCAGTAGGTGATGATCTTACAGTGCCACAAACAAGGCTACCCCTCCTCTTCAGAGATAGCCTGCCTCCAGAGAAAGGCAAAGTCCTGTCCCCCTCCCTAAGTCAGGCTAACTCTAAAGTGACCAGCATCCCAGCTTCAGAGAGCCCTTTGGGGCTGGCCAAGGTTTTGTTGTGACCACACAACTCAACTTCTCACTCCACCAAGCTTTTTCCTACACTTTGGTGCAGGCAAATCCCATCTCAGAGTTGGCTTCCTGAATCACTGGACTTGTAGCATCTGGGTACATCGTTCATGATGAACACCATGGAAAACCATGCTTATATAGGTTCAAAGTTTCAAATCACAAATAATGACTACTTATTACATATGACATACTTTACAGCAGAGAAAATCGGATTGACCAGTGATCAAAGCTAGTAAGATCAATAATGGGAGAGTCTCTGGATATGATGGGTAGCAGACTCATCACATCTGAGGTATTCCCAAAAGAAATGCAGAACGTGCATGTGATCACAAGGAAATGCCACACAGACCTGAATCAAGAAATATACTCTATGGGAGTCAGGATTCTTATTCTCAGAGACTTCAAAAATGCCCAATTTATTAAAGACAAGGAAGGACAGGAACTGGTCCAGGAGACAAGAGAGAGAAATGGAGCCAAATAATCAGACATTCATTGTAAATTGACTGATGCCTTCTATTTGCCTTTGGTTTATAATTTTAATTTTGCTTTGATATTATTATGGAAAATTTGTTCTCAAATTATGTTATTTTTATTCTTTATAATAGTGTTCTATTATGCAACCTTTTTACTTCAATTAAAATGCTTAATTCAATTCTGAGTTTGTTTAATCATAATATCTTTCACTGTACAGCATTTTCACTTTATTACAATTCACTTAGATTTTCTCTTCAGATGGTGTTGTGTCTCATTTTGTAACTCATTTTTCAGGAACTTTCAGTGTGGATTTTCCATCCAGGCTCAGGGAGATTCTATATGTACTGCATTTTTGTATCTTCAATTTCTCATGCCTTTTTCCTCAAATAATATTTATCTGCTTATGTAATTATAAGGTCACATCAATTCTCAAATCACTGTACTTGGATTTTACTGTCATTTGTTTTAGACATGTGGCCTCTTGATTTAACTTTATCCATTCATTCATTCAATTAACAAATATTCATAATTCTTACTGAACATCTATTACTGCCAGGCTCTGTGTTGTTCTGGCAATGCGATAGTAAACACAATACATGTATACACATGTTAGGGTTCTCTAAAGGAAAAGAATCAACAGGAAGCATAATTATAAAAAGGGGACTTATTAGGTTGGCTTGCTTATCTGACCAGAAGCTGGATTGTTCACAATAGCCATCTGCAGCCTGGAGAGCTAGATGAACCAGTAGCTGCACAGTCAAAGAGGCTGAAGCCCCAGAATAAAAGAAATCAATGGTGCTACCTTAGTCCAAGACTGAAGGCTATTGTAGAATCACTGGCAGAGTCCTTTTTGGAAGAGTGAAAAAGCAAGAGACCAATATCCTCAGCCAATTGCAGCAGCAATCAAGAACCCTTTCAAGAAGAATGGAGCTAGTATCTGCTGCTGCTTCCTTGTTCTTCCAATTTTTATTCCACCCAATCCATCATCCTTTTGGATGGTGTTGCCCACACTTAGTCTGTGTTTTCAGTTGACTATCTACATACCAATCATTACAGTCCACACCCTCATTGACACAACCAAAAACCTCTTAATCCTTGGCATCTCTTAAGCCAATCAAGTTGACAATTCAAATTAACCATTACAACATGTTATATTTTCTAATTAGGTGCTTTAAAGATTTTTCTCTTTGCTCTTTATATTGAATATTTTTTCCAAGTTGTGTGTTCATAAGTATATGATTATATACTTACTATTGACAACTAGCCCATCTTATTCAATCAGCAAATTTATAATTTTTTATAGAGTTGTTTTTGCCATTTAGTATTTTTTCTTTATGTTATTTCATACAGATCAGGACTTCTTGAGGCATGTTTTAATTATTGTCTCATAGATTCTTAGTTTTTCCTTCTGACATCTTTAGCTTTAATTTTTCTCCCCTCTGATTCACTCTGTAGCATTCAATTTGATGTCCATTGGCACTACAAAGTTTTACATTGTATAATTTCTTATTCTTTGATTTTTATGATAATTAGCTATTCTCCATTAGGACAAAGTTTCTAAAAATCTCTCTTCTGCTTGAAGAAATTATTATGAGAAGGAACTATTCTGATTTATTTTTTCTATCTTTTATTGATATATTGTGATTGTAAAATAGTGGGATTCATTGTGACATATTAATACATTATATCATAACATGATTTTATCATTTTCATTACCCAGAACCTTCCATTTTCCTTTCCCTTCCCTCCTTCCTTGACTCAATCCCCTTCTTCTCTTGGTTTCCCTTCTATTTTCATGAGATCCTTAAACTATTTTTTTTGTCTCTCTGGCTTCCACATATAAGAGAAAACATATGAGCCTTGACTTTCTGACTCTGACATTTTATTCAATATGATGATCTCCAGTTTTATTCATTATTGTTCAAATGACATAATTAATTTTGTCCTTATTTATGTTTGAATAAAACCCCATTATCTATACTACTCTGTCTTTATCCATTCATCTATTGATACATACCAAGGCTGATTCCATAATTCACTATTGTTAATTGTGTTGCTACAAACGTGGATATGCATTTGTTGGTATAGTATGCTGACTTTAATTCTTTTGAATAAATACCAAGGATTGGTATAGTTGAGTCATATGGTTGTTTTATTCCTAGTCTTCTGAGGAAACTCCAGAACTGATTTCCAAAGCAATTGTGCTAGTTTGCAATCCCACCAACTGTGTATAAATGTTCTATTCCCCTACATCCTTACCAGAGTTATTATATGTATTCTTGGTTGATATTCTAACTGGAGTAAGATGAAATCTCAGTGTAGTTTGATTTGCATTTCTCTGATTGCTAAATATAATAAATATTTTTTCATATATTTGTTTGCCACTTAAATTTCTTCTGAGAGATGTCTATTTAGTTCATTTTCCAAAGTATTAGTTTTTTATATTCAGTTTTTGAGTTCTATATATATATTCTAAATATCAATCCTTTGTTGGAAGCAGAGCCACTAATGACATTCTTCCTTTCTGTACTTTTACTCTGTTGTTTCCTTTACAGTGCAAAAGCTTTTAAATTTAATACCATTCCTTTTATTAATTCTTTGTAGTATTTTAGTAATTCTATTGAGAAAGTCATTGTCTGCAATTCTATGTTGGAGTTTTGATGCTATGTTCTCTTCTAGAAAGTATAGTTTCTGGTCTAATTTCTAGATCTTTGATCCATTTTGAATTGACATTTACGTTCCTACTGTTACTCTAGCCAGACATTTAAGGCCCTCCAAGACTCTGAAGTCCACTTCGTGTCTTATTTGCATTCCCTCTGACACTCATCTCTCTGACCAGATGTTTTCCACTGCTTCTAATCTGAACTGAAGAAGAGTTGGGATTTGCTGCCTAGTTTCACTCTGCCATCTTCATAATACCCAATCTGATTTCTTAGTGACATGTTCCAATAGATCTGCATTCTTCTTCCTTATATATGACTTATTTATTCTTTCCTTTTGATTTTTACACAGCCATTTGTCTTTATTTCATACTTGAAAGTTGGATGATGTGGACAGGTAGAACCCATGACAAGGGAATATGAAGAAATTTGAAGAATTTGAATAATATGAAGTAAATTTCAGTATATTCTTGTTCTTTACTGGATCATAGATCAAGCAGTATAAGTTCTTGGGAGAATTTCATCCACAGCTCAGGGGTCCATGGCAAATCTCTGTGATAAGCATTTTTTATTTTATTTTATTTTTTTTTATTGTTGGTCGTTCAAAACATTATATAGTTCTTAATACATCATATTTCACAGTTTGATTCAAGTGGGTTATGAACTCCCAATTTTACCCCGTATACAGTTGTAGTTGGACACAATACCTTTATTTCACTTATTTATTTTTATGTGGTGCTGAGGATCCAACCCAGGGTCTTGCATATGCGAGGCAAGTGCTTTATGGCTGAGCCACAACCCCAGCCCCATAATAAACATTCTTTCTGCTCACTTGCTGTGCACCCAGCCTTGGCCTGGGAAGTGGTGATATTGTCTAAGATATTGTCATAGCACCTATATTTCACCAAATATAATTTTAGCCTAATGACTTTAAGCCATTAAAATAAATACTGTATAACAAATTCTTCTTAGTAATAATAATACAAACAAAAAGCCATAATCTAAAAATGAAATAATCAGACTATTGAGAATATAACCTCAAAACTGGATATGACTGAAAATATATTTAAAACAGGCATAGCTAGAATTACCAACAAAATTTAAATACAATTATGAGGATGCCATCTTATCCAGGTAAGAAGCAACATGTGGCCTGTCTTCAGATATTTTATTTGAATGTCAAGTGATACCTATCTTCTCTTCTGCAATAATTAATAATTCATCCGTGGGAAGTTACAAGAACTCCCAAATAAGCAATACAATCTTTAAAAAATATAAAGTTGAAGGAATCATATTTTCTCATTTCAAAACTTAAATCAAAAAGCTAGTAATCAAAACCAAAGGTATTGGATAGACAAAGACCAGTGGAAAGGGATTCAGAATCCAAGACAAACCCAAATCTGAAAGATTAAGTTTGTCTTTGTTGATTATCAAAAGAGTACCAAGTCCATCCAATGTGGTAAAGAATGTACAAGGGTTAAGGTGAACCACTAAATTCACTGCAAATAAAAAAATGAACTCAAAATAGATTAATATCCAAAATATAATAGCCAAATTTATAAAACTCTTAGAAGAAAACACATGGGTAAATCTTCATGATCTCAAGAGTTCTCAATAGGGTTTAACAGGTGACACCAAAAGCTTGAAAAACAAAAGAATATAGAGAAGGGTTGGTGGAACTGGGTAGCCAAGTGGTAGAACATATGCTTAGCATGTGTGAGACCCTGAGTTCAATCCTTGGGACAAAACAAACAAACAAATAAATAGACAAAATGAACAAAATAGGTAAGTGAACTTCAAAATAATTAAAAGTTGTGTATCAAATGAAATTACCTAGAAAGTGAAAAGTAAATATGTAGAGTGGTAGAAAATCTTTGTAAATAACCTAGTTTTTTAAAATGGGCAAAAAATTGAATAAATATTTTTCCAAAGAATATATCTGAATAGTCAAAAGGCATAGGAAAAATGTTTCACCATCATTAGTGATTAAGAAAATGCAAATTGGAACCAAAATGAGGTATTATTTCATGCTGACCAAGATGGCTATCAGTACATTGATATGAAATAACAAGTGTTGGGAAGGGTGTAGAGAAATAGGAATCTCCATCAATTGCTACTGATAATCTAAAATGTTATGGAAGATATTTGGGCAGTTTCTCAAAAAGTTAAACATAGATTTGCCATATGTCTCTGCAATACTTATACACAAATATTTATAGCTGTATTAACTGTAGCCAAGAATTAGATATGCCAGAAGACCCACATGCCTAACAGATGAATGGATAAACAAATTACAAGATATGAAAGCAATGAAATATTATGAAGACATAAAAAGAAGTGAAGTACTGGCACACACTATAACTTGGATGAACCTCAAAAACATGCTAAGTGAAGAAGCCAGGTAGAGAAAGGTCACATATTGTGTTATTTCTTTTATATGAAATACCCAGGATTGGCAAATTAGAGACAGAAAGCATAGTAGATGTCTGTAGGAGATAGAAAGACAGAAGAAGGGATTTGGGGTTTTCTCTGGACTGAGGAAAATGGCACCATGGAGTAATAAAGAGAGTTGACATTAGATAGATAGTGCTCTCACAACATGGTACATGCAGCAAATGCCACAGAATTACAAACTTTAAAATGGTTAATTTTATGCTATGTAAGTTTCATCTAAATAAAAAAGGGTGTTAAAAGAACTTCCAAAAAATTATTTCAAAGGAAAAGTACTTTTCTTACAGTTTCTTTTATGTTCTTGAGGAGTGACACACTTTGCATCAGTTTTCAAAAATAAAATATTCCTTTCAAAATAATTGCTATCAGTATAAAAAGGAAATTTACTATCAATGTGGAAATACTCTACACTTTTTTGAAAGGAACAAATTAATTTTGTTAACATAATTTCTCAAATCAGAGTTTGTTGCTTCACTGGTAGTTTTAGGTGCCATGATCTATACAATTCTTTAAATAGTTTAATATATAACATGCTACAATAGTGCAAAAGCATCAGTTAAGTTTCATCTTAATTCTTTATAGTAGAGAATAATAATGGAGAAAGCAACAGTTTAAAGTTATTTAAATTAACAAAAAAAGGGATATGGAATACAAGTGCCCCTTCATTAAGTCTAAAGATGTTCTTGCCTGCTAATTACCATAGTGGAACCATCAAATACTACCACATCTTCTAGTTCTGTTATTCTTTTTAATCCTTATACAATGTGGAAAGGAATTCAAGACTTTGGAGAAGTGGAAAAGAAAAAGAAAAGAAAAATCCTTTGCTGTTTTTAAGAATACAAGAAAATTGAACTCTCTCAGCTCTGACTAGAGGTACTTCAAATATATATTGCCAAACACAATATTCCTTTTGATGGTGCTCTACTTACCAAGTCTTTTGCAATCCAGAGATTCTCCCAGTATTTGATCAAAGACAAAGAACATAATATAGGAAGTGCTGTCTACCGTGGATCACTGTGAATGCAGCAGCTTCAGGAGGTCTCAGAGGAGGAGCTACTGAGCTTGAGTACCTTTGTGGGCTCATTTCAAACAGTGGCTGCTTTTAGGATTGAATGTACATATTTATCTCTGGTAAAAATAAAAGAAATGTATCCTTCTAATGTGGAGGTGGAGTTTTAGAAGAGCATTATTTATGTATCCCTATTCCTTAAAAATTAGATCACCAAAAATATTAATTCTTCTCAATATTATCCTTGAAAATGTGTGTGTGTTTGTATGTGTGTGTGTTTGTGTGTGTGTATTGTTCAACATAACATAAAGGAGGCCACTGTTTATGACTGAGCTACTGTACTAGGCCCCTACAGAACAGATCAAGACATGGTCACTCATGCTAAAGCCCCACATCACCAAACCAAAACCTTCCAAAGAATCATAATAGCCAAATAGCCTATTAGGCCATTTTTAACTCTTGCAAAGTAATCTGAAGTAACTTGACATTAATCATCAGCCTGCTTTTGTTTTATGCTATTTCCTTGCTTCTGCTCAAAATACCTTTAAAAAAGCAAGTTCTGTTACATCCAGTAGAGAACCTACTATTACATGAGATGCTATCTGAATTGCAAATAAAAGCTAAGTAGATCATTTAACTAAATATATTGTAATTGTGTCTTTTGACAAGATCATGATACAAAAATTAAATGTCATTATCTTAAATAGTTTATAGGTTTTCAATAATAAATGAGTTCACTTAATAATCATTTTTTGGGAAGAAGGACTCCATTTACTCTGATGAAATTATTTGACCTTGAAAATAAAGTCACAAAAAATCTTTCAACAAAGTTGAAAGTAATTTAATCAACAAATGTGTTGAAGATATTGGAGATGAATTTTTTCCTTTAATTCATGAAACATTTCCCTTTTGCTATTAGATCTTATAACATGACATTTGCATAAAAATCAATTGTAGCATCTTAGAGGTGACTTTGAACAAGTTTCCATTAAATAAGTCTGAATGTGAGCATCAGTGTAAAATCCACAAATGTTATTATCTTCATTACACTATATCAACGTATATCTAATTAGAAATAGCACTGGTCTTGATTCTACAAAGTATTTTTTAGGAAAGCATAACATTTTACATTTTTAACAAATTTACTCATACAAATATTATAGGATGATGACATATGGTACACAAATTTTTACATAATCAGCCTCAAGATAGGATAAACTAGTCATGTGTAACCAACAGATGTGTGCTTACAACAAACATACTTTGGAAATCACTGCCTGTCTGCTAATGCACATGGATTAAATATTTGTAGACACTTGGCTTGAATATGTAATGGCACTCTGAATGACAGTCACTGTAGGTTGAATATTTTAAAGAACTCAATCTTTGTTAAATGTCAAACTTGCCTTTTTATATGTTTAGCAGGTATGTTCTTACTTTGTGCAATATTAAAGTGGTTAAAATAGGATGAGGTAAGAAATAAGATTCTACCTACAATAGGCTGTCATATCATCCCCCCTCCTTATCGGGAAGTGTTATCAATGTATGTTGAGTTGTCAACTTTGACCTTAATCTAACAGCAATGGCAATTCTGACAGATATCTGAAACAAGCAATTGCTTGACATATTGGAAGCATTTTTGATTTGACAGAAAGGAACAAAAAAACATTTTCTTTAATAATGCGAGCTGTCAGTGAACACAGACCAACACTGACCCCTGAGGATTCATTGTTCACTCAGGATGGTCTAGGGCAGTGCTGAGTTCTGGCAGAAGCTATATTTTTATAAGCCAACTATTCAGAATCACATAATAAAACTGGTATCTTTGCAAGAAAAATTGATACTGTAACATAGGCAAGATGTTGACTGGTGGTTTTCATGATGCCACATACTTATGGAGTAATGTAGTATAAAGCCACAAGGGACCTAGGCATGCTTGAGGCAACAAACAGGAAGTGACGAACCTTAATTCAAAGGAGCTCACCTTTCTTCCCTTCTCCCCATAGCCAATTGTGGATTGCTGATCCCATAGACAAACGTGTTTGCCAAGAGAAAGCCGTCTCTCTCACTGTTCAACTGTCCAATTAAAGAGAAAGTTATGGCATATTATCTAAACATTCTGTTGGTCATGAAGAAAACTAAAAATTATCCAATGCTCACCATGAAGATCTTCAAAGAAGAGAATTAATTATACATGAGTTTTACTGTGAGGAAATAGAGAAGAAAAAATCCAGATGGAGAAAGATTTTTCCTGTTGTGATGAAGACATACCATCAGTTAATTAATGAGAAGGAACTGAAGACACATATTTTAATAGACTTTAAGTACTTTACAGTCCATTGAATGAGATGCTATAACCAATGGTCTATAGTGTTTATTAGAGAATAGTTATTCAGTTTCTACTTATTTTTATAAAATTCTGAATTAACCCTTTTTATATCAGTATATAGAGATAGATATTGCATAAAATGTATCCAATTCAATAAGCAAAATCACCTTCTTCCTTGACTTTCTGGACAAAAAAGTCAACATATTTTCTTTATCAGTTCATTACAATATTTTCTGAGATTAGTGCAGAGACTCATCACATAGTACACGTGAAGGTACCGAGTCTGTTTATTCACCCATATATTTGTTTTAATCAAACCACCAATGAGTAAAATGAAATAGTACATATTTTCTTGTGTCTGAAAATACCCTAAAAGACACAAAGTTGATTCATGTGGGTAATATTGCTTATTGTATCCTATAGTATTTATGAACTGAGAGAAATTCAAACAGTGTACTCAATATTCAAGAATAGTCCCAATTTTAAAAGAAACTTGGAAAGTAAAAACAAAAATAATAAAGTCATTGCATGTTTCAAAACACAGAAAATGAGTTAAATGCAAATAATAGCAAAGCAATAAGAATAAATTACTAATACTTTTATTATTTTGAAGCAAAAAAGGCTTCTGTAACAACATCAAAAATTAAACTACGTGTATTACACTTTGAAAATCATCAATACATAAAAAATCATGTGACATCTTCTTGAGGGGAGGTGGATACAACACATACAACAAAATTGGTATCATTAATAAAAATGTCCTTGAAAGTCATTTAGAGAAAGACAAACAACCTCAATAAAAACAGGAAAAACATCAAGAGGTAATGCACTAAAGAAGCACATTTGCCTTGTTAAACTTTTAAAAGTAAAATGTCCGGGGACTGGGGTTGTGGCTCAGCAGTAGAGCGCTCGAGGAGCATGTGCAAGACACTGGGTTCGATCCTCAGCACTGCATAAAAATAAATAAATGAAACGAAGGCATTGTGTCCAACTACAACTAAAAAAATTATTTTTTAAAAAGTCCAATTCCCTAGTAATTAAGGAAAACAAAACAACAATAAAATTCTATTTAGAGGCTTAAAATTAGCAAGTGCCATGAGAAAAGAGTTAGACAGTACTGATAGTGCAACAAGGACAGTGAATTCTCATACAATGCTAATGGCCTTGAATATCTGTCAAGTTTTCTACAAGTTATGTGGCACTGTGTACAAAAATAAAAATTCTCATAAGGTACTTCCAGAATTTGGAGGTTAACTGTGAGGTCAAATGTAGTTTTGAATTAGGGCTTTATAATTAAAGAATTTGTAGTTTGAATTATTATATACTAAATGGGCTTTGGTCGGATGCAGATTGAGAATTTTTACTGCTACATTAATAATTTAGATATCTGTTTTATTTTACTCAATATAATGCTTTTATTTTCACATCTAATTTCAAAATTATGGTTAGAAAATAATTCAAGCATTACAAGAAGTAACTTAGGAGAAAACAATTATTACTTATAAGTCTACTGAAATCAACTTGAAATAATAATGTATAGATTTCAGTTATTTTATATGAGGTGTCTATAAACATAACTCTTTAAAAGCTGTCTTGTCCACTGCTATTTTTGTATCTCCTTACAAATAAAATTCGAATTTTCCTCGTACTAAGTAGTTTTAATTTGTATGGATATGTGTCCTGCTTACTTATTAATCCCACAATGTAGGAATCCATGTTGTTTTAAATGTTTGGCTTAGGGTCAAAACAAACACATGCTCGAGCACACACACACACACACACACACAAACACACACACATGTACACGCACATACAAATAGTTAACATAACTATACAAACCCACATATTTGTTTTTATTCTCTCTCTCTCTCTCTCTCTCTCTCTCTCTCTCTCTCTCTCAAATGAAGTGCCTCAAGGTCAAGAAAAACACAAATGTGTGATTACTTATTTGCTTATTATATAGTAGCCAGGGTGGTAGAAAGTGAGGAGAGAAGAAGCTGAGATTTACTGTCAACCTAGGCTTAAGCAAAAAAGACTCATGAGAGATTCAAGAAGGAATGATCATTGAATAGGACATTGTATAACAATAAAAAATAATTAATTATCCCCATGCCTGAAAGAATCACTTTAACCTATGAACATTTAAAAGATCTACTGTTACCTTTTAAAATGATGGCTACAATCCTAATACTCGATTCCACAATGAAAAATATTGGCTTAATTATATTTCTTAAATTTAGTTTATTGTTTTCAAACTATTGGGAAGCGATTGAGGAATTCAGTAATTTACAGAACAAAATACAATTATTGCAATTGTTGACAATTTGAGAAGACTAATGTATAATTAAAATAAAACATCAAATGATTAAAATAATAATTTATTACATTAGATATTTCTTAAAGCCAGTCTTACATCATTATAGCCCTATGTCATAGCAGTAAGTGCAAACACTGATAATGAAAAAAAAAAGACAAGAACATTAGTAAACAACATTTACGGAACAGGACCAGAACTATACTGAAGAAAAATTAATTCTATAGTATTATCAGACAAAAAGGTTAAAATGGACTTATGATAATATGAACAGATGAAAAATTAATTTACGGTAACAAAATCTAATAAAGAATAATAAATTCAAGTATTTATTGTTTAAATATTTCTAGAGTACCACTGCACTCTCATAGATTCCACTGTTGATTAAGGGTTAAAAGTAAGCAAAACAAAGTATCTTCCCCCACAGAACCTACAGTAGAGTGAAGAAGATGAAACTCCTAAAACAAAGCAAGGAAAAGAAACAGGAGAGAGATGGGCAGAAGATGAAGAGAGGGGTTGGTCAGAGAAATCTTCTGCTAACTGCTAACATGTCATTGAGTAGACATCATAAGGAAGTGAGGTTCGCACTTAATGAAAAGGTGAAAGATCAGAAGACCTTAGAAGATGGAAATATCTACCTTGCTCTTGGATGGGCAGAATTAATATTGTCAAAATGGGCATACTACCAAAAGCATTCTACAGATTTAATGCAAATCCAATGCAAATCCCAATGACATTCCTCATAGAAATTGAAAAAGCAGAAAGACATTTTATATAAAATAAAGCACTAGGAGGCAATGTGTTTATGGATGGCATTCTAAGTACAATCCTAGAAGCTAAAATAACAGCAAAATAGTAAAATGATTTAATGATAGAAAACATTTAAAGAAAACACACACATTCACACTCCAATACAACAGAGAACAAATCTCTGGGACTTCAGAGATTTGTGTTACAGCCTTTTCTTACCATGATTATTTAGGAAAGAAACATATACCTTCTTTCACTAAATCCATGTTTTGCCAACCAGATTTTAGGAAACATATCATAAAAGTCAAAACCTATTATTGCTTTATCATTTATAGTTTTTAATTATATAAAATTCATTCAATTGTCTTGTTTGATACAGATAAAATCCCAGAAAATATAGATTGCCGTATTTACCTAACATTCATTTGGACCTCAATTTATATTAAGTTTATTAAGGAATTGCTAAAAATCAATTTAGACTAATATGCAATGGTAGGTAACCCGAGGAGGAACTTAGTAGCTACTTTCTCAACTCTTTCTAAAAGGCATTATTATCTCTCAGAGAAAGCATGAACTGCAGACAGAAATAGAAAAAAAACATCACTCCACTCAATGGATAATATTGTACTAAGAGTTCTTAAATAATATAGTTCTTTTAGAAATTCACCCTAGGATACTTACTTGTTCTATTTCCCAAAAGACCATTCTTACAAAGAAATGATCCTACCGTTTGAGCCTTGAATCATTAGATTTTCTATGTTCTATATCTTAAATTCACTGAAGAATTTTTTTCTTTCCTTGTGTCCAAATGATTCTAGACTGACTGGTTGAAAAGTGAAAGTTTCAGTCCTTTTAAAGAGTTTTTATGCAATTTAAGTATATACTGACTATTCTGTATTTTATAGATGTGTAAGTAGATATGTTGAGTTAAACATGAAATAATGGTATTATTTATTGCCTTATAATACTAGTAGCAGAGAGATGATGAAATAACCTATTCCTCTTCATATAATACCTGTAGGTTTAAGATATGATGGATTTTAAGGAGGGCTTTTCATTTTCTAGTAGTAACAGTTTTTATAAGAAAGCAGAGATGCTGTATTGTTTTTTTACTGACCAGTGTTTAAATTTTACTTTAATATTTACTTTTAGCAATTTATTTTTCTATAATTTTTAAATTGAAAGAAAAGTGAACAGAACTACAAGACCATAGGGAAATTCATGAGAATTGAAACAAATTTCATGGACTACCAAGGCCAAAAATTCAGATTATATTGGGACTTCAGATATTTGTGTCACAGCCTTCTATTACCATGATTATTTAGGAAAGAAACATATACTTTCTTTCACTGAATCCATGTTTTGCCAACCAGATTTTAGGGAACATATCATAGAAGTCAAAACCTATTATTGCTTTATAAATTTATTACTTAACTGGTAACCTGAAAACTAGGGCATTGAATACAATAGTTCAGAAGAAGTAGATTCAGAACAAAATTTCAAATAATGTAAAAAAAAGAAACTTATTTCATAGTTCAAGAGAATAGAGTCTTAACTTTTTTTTCATTTTCCTAAATAAAATGTTTGGGTTATAAAAGATGCCCTCCTCACCAAAAAATTTATGTATGTGTCTGTGTAACATTGAAAAACAAACAAACAAAAAAAAGAATTACATTCCAATTAGTATAAATATAATGAGTAAGAAAAATGGCTCCTATTGAGATATATATATATATAGGCATTACACTAATTTCCTCTTGTAGTGAACTCGTTGCACAGTTCAATACATCAGAGAGCTTCCAGGGATGAAGAAAGAGGAGCTATATTTTGTTTGGACTGACTTAGTCCATGGAATGGGGAGACTGATTTTTACCTGATCTAATCTCTTCTCAGCCAGTGCTACATTAGCAATCTACCTTCTAAATTTAAATGTATATGATAGGAATCTATTTAACCATGTTTGACTGATAGAAGTGGCAATTTCATATCATTCAACCTAATAATGAGAATGCAGATAACAGGAGGATTTTTTTCAATTTTATTGTCCTGATAGATATAATAATGCATTCATATGAACAATTCAGAGTACTAGTTTTTCCTTGAATTTTCTTGTTTTTCCAAAAGACGGTTTCATAAATAGCTGATAATAAAATTTCTGATGAAAACAATTTTTGGAATCAAATTCCCTCATTCTATACATGAGACAATGCTGTGGTGACTAATAATTGTGAAAATTAGTTGGACATAGTAAATGTTTAATACTTTATTGAATGCTTTGCATACAATATCTCCCTTAATTTCCATAATATTTATGACCTAGATATTAACATTATCCACATTTTATAGCTGGTGCTAAAACTCAACTTTATTTAGCTTCTTTATTTATGTTTTTAACTGTTGAACTAGAACACTACCATCTGACAACCCAGGTGAGACTGCTTTCTGAACTTAACATAATTTCCTAGATGAAAAAACTAAAGCCAAAAGAAGTTATGCTCTTACCCCAGGTCACATTTCAATTCTGCTCACAGCTGGTGTAAAATACCTTTAAATGTCAGAGTAGTATTCTTTTCCATAGATACATATTTATTTGAAATAGTTTATTTTTTTCAGTCACATCAGAAGTTGGTATCTTAATTATATACAATTTTATGGTTCCTATTTATCAGAAATTTTTCATAGTATAAATAGTAAAAAACCCAAACAAAAATGTCAACAACTTTAAATGATAAAAAAAGTCCGTGAATTTAATCATTCATAAAACTGTGAAGTCCATAGGTAGAGTGAGCTTTAGGTTTGCTTTGATTTAGTGACTGTGGCTTGACAAAGACCCAATTTATTCCTCTTTTCTGTAGTGAAAGTTCCCCCCCCAGGCTAGATTTTCATAATGATAAAAAAAAAAAATGTGTGGCAAGCCCCTCAGGCTTCAAATTCATAACTTCTGGTGGTAGTTCTTTCAAATGATCAAAAATGCTGTTTCATAAAAGACTAAACAAATCTTTCTTCATGGTTAAGTTTAATACTTTCTGATTGGAATTCCTGATTTAATTCTTAAGTCTTGGGAATTCTGCTTATTGAATGCCTAGATCCTGATAGGTTAGTTAAGAGTCTAAGTAGTCTAATTCATTTGTAGCAATCAGAGCTCAATCATGGAAGTAGATCAAAGTCCCTACCCAGCTCCACCTACCTACACACCAAACAAACAAACAAACAAACAAACAAAAAACAACAAAAAAGTAAAGGCTTCTACATAAAAGAAAAGGAATCATAGTAGTTCAGTTGTTGAAATATAAATGCAGTCAAACCTAGGGAAGAAACTTCAGAATACTACAGTGATCCTCTGCCAGGGTGCCCTGTGGAATCCTTGTGTTTTATATCCTTATATTTTCATCTTTTGTGAGATATAGTTTGCATACTGAAAATTCCATTGAATATAAACATATAAAATTAGTACTTGTAATTGGAACCACAATGTAATCTTTACCTACATTAAGTAAAAGCACCTTTCTAACTTAGAGAAAGCTACTCATAGTCCTCTTCGTAATTACAATTTCCCTAAATGTTTCCATTAGTGTAAATGTTGTGGTAAACATTTCCTTGCTTTTAGTTTACTTTCACCATGAAAGTGAGACTTGCTCAGCACTGTAACAAAATTTTCCCCTTCATGAGGCTTTATAAGAATTGCATCCTATGATGCAGGTGGCTGATTTTGAAACTGTTAAATTCTCTCATATTGTTGAGTGTATGTTGCCTGCCTTCCACTAACTGAAACTATACATATTTCACTGTTGATGGACATTTGTGTTAACTGTCATGAACATTCTCACACATGTCTCATTGCACATGCTTGCCTTCATTTCTTTTTTTTTTTTAAGAGAGAGAGAATATTTTAATATTTATTTTTTAGTTTTCGGCGGACACAACATCTTTCTTTGTATGTGGTGCTGAGGATTGAACCCAGGCCGCAGGCATGCCAGGCGAGCATGCTACCGCTTGAGCCACATCCCCAGCCCGCTTGCCTTCATTTCTATTGGATATATGCCAGTAGATTTGTTGAGTCAGTAAAAGTGTATCTGCTTAGCATACCAAATATTGCTAAATGATTTTCCCAAATAGTACCAGTTAATAGTCTCACATTGGTTCAGCAGGGGGAGATTTTATTTTCTTCCATATCCTTACAAAATCATATCATAATCAGTCATTTTAATTTTGGTCATTTTGGTGGCTATCCACCATAATGCATAATTGTGCAGCTTCACCCAACATATCAATGGCTAGAAATGAGTCTGAGTACCATTATGTGTATTTATTTCTTATATATATTCTCTTTGGTGAAGTGAGTATTGCAGTCTCTTATACATATTTTTTTCTGTTACGATGTCTATTTCTTATGCATACCTCAATATTTTTAAATTCCAGTATATGCCACTTGATAATATATTTTTAAAATATTTTCTGTATTGCAACTGTAGTCTTAACATTCTATAACTTCATTTTCATTTTAAAATAGTGTTCTTTGGCAAATAATACTTAGTAATGTAGTTAAATGCATCAGTGTTTTATGCTTATTGCATTTTGTGTTTTATAAAATATTTGTTTACTGATAGACCAAAAATTGCTTGTGTATTATTTGTTAAGTTTTATTATTTATTCTTTAATATAGATATTTATAACCAACTTGGAGTTGTTATATATGTGTGATGTGTGCTAGAGATCATTTTATATCTGTCTTTACAAATAGGTATCCAACAACACAGCACAATTCATTGAAAAAAGTCTTTTTTTCACTACTATGCCTTAGTTTTTAGATTTTTCTTTTAGATTATTCTTTCACTAAGGTCTTTAATTTTTTCAGTGTTATTTTGTAATAAAGTTAGAAAAATATATTATTTTTAGTATTTAAAGCTATTGTGTGTTTCTTAAACCCTTATTATTATTTTTTTGCAAATATTCGATTATGATCTATAAGTATCTCTGTATTCAGTACTTGATTAAACTCACTAATTCTATTAGCATATCTGTAGGTGACTTTGTCAATGCACCCAATGTGCATCTGTAGGGATCCCATAATTTCCTGTGTAAATAATTATGTCATGTAGGAAATAATTGGTGAATTAAAGTGTGGTCAAACAAGGTATGGTTTTAATTTTTTCAGCCTTTCAAGACTTGTTGTGTGATCTAATATACTGCCAAAGATTCTACATGTTACATAGTAGAATGTGTAGTCCATAATTGTGAGCTCAGCATAGTAGCATATATGTTTATTAGATGAAGTCGGTTTGCTTAAATCTTTTGTTTTGATGATATTTGTGTTTTGTGTATCAGTTCCTAAAAGAGTAAAAACCAATCTCTAGCTACATGTATTTGTTTTTATCTGCTTAAAACAGATATAACCTGTCATCTCTTAAGTCAATAGAAATTGATCAATTTCCTAACAATTGAAAAGGAAGGCATTGAGTAATCATCAGAATTATCAGACAGGCATCAGATGCAAGAGATTACATTCTAGTAAATAATATTTTTTAAAATTTTTAATCTCTAATATGCCTATTTAGTCTTCTTATTTTTTTTCTGAAAATGATATAAGTAACTTCCTGTGGTAAGTATTTAAATGATATATATCTTTTATCATTCTTTGACTTTCAAACTTTCTGCCTCCTTATGATTTAGACATTGTTATGGTTTAGATATTAGGCATCCCCCAAAAGCTCACGAGTGAGACAATCCAAGAACATTCATATTCGTTTATGAGAACCTTAACCTAATTAATGGACTAATCCACTGATATGGGTGGTTAACAAGTAGGCAGGGATGGTGTGGGTAGAGGAAATGGATCACTGTGGGCATATCACTGGGTTTAATATTTTGTCCCTGGTGAGCAGAGGTCTTTCTCTGCTTCCTGCTTTCTGTGTCTGAGCTACTTTCCTCCAACATGCCCTTTCCTCATGAGTTTCTGTCTCATCTTGAACCCAGATCTATGGAGTTAACTAATCATGGGATGAACCTCTGAAACCATATGCCAAAATAAACTTTTCCTTCTCTAAATTGTTCAGGTCAGGTCTTTTGGTTACAGGGATATAAAAGGTGACTAAAACAAACACTTTTCATTAACATACTTTATTTTGCTATTTTATTGTCTATTTTTTTTATTGGATCTTTGATTCCACTTTACACTCAATATAATATTTACTTTATTTTAAATCTTTTATCTTACTTTATTATTTCTTTCCCTTTCTGTCTAGAAGATCCTTTGAAGCAGGGACATGGTCTAGAAAAGAGGGTTGCTTTATTTTTGATTATTCCTTATCATACTGTTCAAAACCCTGGAATTTTATTTCAAGATATACAAACCCATTACTTTCTGCTGGAAGGCTCCAGAATACACCATTTGTAGCCTTAGTACTTCTTGCTGACAAAGATAGCGTAGAGGCCCTGAGGTGACTCTGTTAGGAAATGGTGTTGTCAGATGCTGGGTTCATTATTCTAAATTCTTTTATCTCCTGCATCTTGATCTAGTTATTCTCTTCTAATGTATTTGTGGTCTGATGCCTTTGTTGTTTTTTCACACATTTTATTTTTATTTGCCCAGATTTACTAGTAGTCCTCCATGGGAAAGCTTGTCTGAAATTACCATTACTGGAGTACAAGTCTCTCAGAATCTTAAAAATACTGACATGTTCCATCTTGAAGAGTGTATCTTCTTATAGATGGATACATCCATGATAATCTGTGTATATAAATGCAATAAATTGGTAATTAAGATCGATCCTTTAAATATTTCATAAATAAATATTTTATTTTTTCATTCAATATCTCACTGAAGGTAAGTAATTCTCAAATTATGAGCTACATATTTTACTCATAGTATTTCTTCTTAAATAATTAATCATAAATTTATAGTGTTTAAAGACTGACAGTTTTCTGTAAAATTAGAAGTATTATATTGCAATGCATATTTTTTCATTGAAAACACAAAATTATCCTTTAAAGTCCCAATTATCTAATATTTTATCTAATAAAAATATTCCATTTGGAATACTTTAAATAGAGACAACACTGTTCTTTAACAACTAATCTTAAAAATAATTTGTTGCATGATCTCAGATACATCATTCCTTAATTGTAACCTATCAATCATTATGAGCATCTACTGTGCTATTTTTCACCCACCACTTTAATGCTTTGTACCCACCCATCTGTACCTATTCACTAAGGAAGTTTGCAAGGTTAGTCAACTTTAAGGTCAAGTAACTTTTATTAAAATATATCTCTGTAGACAAGGAAGTAAAAGATATCTAATTTGCATTATTTAAGTACTAATGTAGATATATGGTGGAGCTGAGTTCCATAGGTTAAAAATGAATAATAAGTCCTTTTCCATATAAGACTTTAGTCTGCTTTTGTAAAATCTCTCAGCTATAAGACTCATTGTAATTGACCAAGGGGATGTTACTAGAGTATTATTTTAAGAATTTTCTAAAATATAGCATTCTACATATTTTCAATGTATACATAAATGTATGAAATATATAAATTTACTATGTTCTCAGATACACACACAGCTATGATATATAATAGGTAACATTTTTATAATCATCTCTTATTTTCTTCTCAGGGTGGTGTATATCAGTAACTCATAATCACTGATCACATGGACTCTTCTTTGGAAATCACTGTCACATTGAACCACTATATGCTCATAAGTTTGGGTCCTTCAATTTGTTAGTATAGAAAATGAAAAATATGACTTAGAACCACTGTTCCATGATTGCCCTGTTAAATGGCTTGAAAAATTAAGACAAGGGGCTGGGGATGTGGCTCAAGCAGTAGAGCGCTCGCCTGGAGTGTGCGTCCCAGGTTCGATCCTCAGCACCACATACAAACAAAGATGTTGTGTCTGCCGAAAACTAAAAAATAAATACTAAAATTCTCTCTCTCTCTCTCTCTCTCTCTCTCTCTCTCTCTCTCTCTCTCAAAAAAAAAAGCAATTAAGACAAAAATATTAAGTTGATCAAGAGTGATTTCACTTTAAAATCAGAGAATACACCTTGATTTGAGTATACACATTCACAAATATCAGTGAGCAAATATTTTCTTGAACCTTTACAACAGTATAGGAAAATGGAAATAACAGGATAAGGTAGTATGAACTGCCTGCATTGCAGCAACTTTTCTTCATATCTGTTAATCTTAAAAGAGATAGTCATTTTCTGTGCAATTAGTCATGGAGATTCAGTGACACATGTGAGAAATATGCTTATTTGCCCAAAACTAAAGAATGGGCTTGGAGACATGAAGTACAGCAAAAAAAAAAAAAAAAAAAAAAAAAATACTTTCATCACACTTTCAGCAAGATTGGGTGCCTGGTGGTCAGGTACCTCCAGAGCAGTTACAATCAGCATTTTATCTCCTAATACACAAGGTTCTTCTCCCAGTTTCTCATCAGCTGAATACTATGGCATGCACAGTCTTCCTGAACATCACCTAGATTTTACTGTCTTCTACTGGGTTTTTTAAAGAAATATACCTTTACATATTCTCATCTCCCTTTGTTCTTCTGTGGTGGGAAAGCCACAAAGGCAAGGTATTCCTTCGTGGGTGAGTGCATTCTGACACTTACATAGCTCTTACTTGTTTATCTAAGTTACTGTTTCTTAGCAGAGATATTTCTCTCTCTGTTGGCAGGACAAATCCTTCCCCAACCTCCTGTTTGTCAAGGGGCTGTTCTGGCCCATAGATGTTGGATCTGGCACATTCATGGGCAACTTGCTATTGTGTATCTTTCCATCTTTCTCTATTTCCCTGCAGCTGTCTTTTTTGCATTCCAAGTTTATATCTAAGGGTAAATACCGTATTCTGGAAATAAACCACTGGATTTTGTATTTCTCACACACAGAACCTCACTTGTTGACCAGAAGAGTACTTGGTAATTGTTTGCTGACTGTGTAGCCTTCTGTTTAGTTTACCTTAATGAAAACCTTTTCCAGAAGTGTTGGTGCATCTTTAAATTTCATAACAGAGAACAAACTAGTCCATGTTTTACTGTTTGGGACAGGCCATCTTGTTTCATCCATTTCTTTCTAATTGAATTGCTGATTTTAATTTATGAAGATTTGGAGGACTTTATCTGGAAGATATTCTATGTTCAATAAACATCACTATTGTCCTATCATCAAATATTTCTTTCTTTATTTTTTTTGGAAAAAAAGGGAAAAAAGGCGCCTAGGGTTGTCAGGGCATTTCCTCTAAGGCGAAGTGTCTATATTATCTCATTCAGAGGATTGCACTGTAGACTTTCTACTGAAAAAATTTATGTTTGTTTTCAGGCAATAGTGTTATAAGTTTTGGTGTGGTCTAGAAGATATTTCTGAGTATCTGTACTCTGCATATGGAGATTTTTGTGTTGGGATGCTACTCATGATTCCACATAGGATTACTCATTCTTTTTACTCTTTGGATATCCTGTGTGATTGCTAAATAGTATAATAAATAATTGGTTTTAATTAAAACTATTAGATAAAACCATGTAAAAAGCACCTAATATTATTTCCTTACCAAAATAGTCCAATGATTTCACACAGAAAGAATGTCCTCAGCAACTATTCCCATCATCCACTCTAATTATATAAAATATGCAAACCAGGAGAAATAGCATCAATAATGAGACATAAAGTACACATAAAAATGATGTAAATACATGAGTTTATAATTTAAAGAAACAAAGGCAAGAAAAACTTCCAAAACGAATGAAGGAAAAAAAAAGAATTAATGTATGAGGCAGTAGCAGAAACAGCACTGTTTTAAACGTTTCTGGATCTCCTCACCCCAACTCATGCACATAGACTGTATTAATCAAAACAGTTCCATTATCTGTAGCACAGAAATCAAACTCTCTGTGAACAATATCTATAGGTGTACATTTTGACAAGGTAACCTATGTTCCCCTAAACACAAAAGTGTGAGGACAAACTTGGGATAATACCACCAGACTCCTTTCTACACCTTTGAAGAAGAACATGGAGACAAAGTAAAGCAGCTGCTTATCTTCCTGAGAGTCAGAACATGACATTCATTGATAGAGAAATTTCCAAAAGTGAAAAAGAGGGATGGCTGAGCTGTGTAATGAAGCCAGCCATGAGTTTCACAGGCTCCAGTTGGCAGGTGAGTAAAAGCACCAGTTGGAAGGACTGGCACTGTGGCAGTGGGGGTCCTGGGAGCTCTCAAACAGCTAAAGATCTCCCTAGGAAAAGTCCCTCACAGAGGAGAAGTTTCTGTGAGTAGAATCCACATAAAAAGGGACAAGAGTAGTACAGTCAGAAGAGAAAAAGGCTCTAGACAAAGGATGGAGAAGGAACTGTGTGTGAATATCTCAAACAGTTTAAAGCCATACTCTTGAAAACTGTACAATAGCAATAAGTCAAAGTTTCTCAACTTTAGAGCTCTAGCAATGGTAAAGCAAGGAAAATTATCCAGATCCATCTCCCATTCTAAGAACAGGTGAAAACTCATCTTGTTTAAACATGAGCAGAAGAAAATACTGGTCAGAACTCATAAAAATTTTATGAAAAATATATGAAGAGAAAACAGAATAACAGTATTATAAAACAACATCATACCTGGAAGACATGGCCTTGGAAGTGTTACAATCTGTAAACTATTGTTTCAAAATGAAGTGAAATGAATTGCAAAACCATGCATTTTATGAAAACAATGCATCTTATGAAAGCACACATTTCAGTTGCAAAAGAAAAAGGGAGGGTTTTATCTACTTATTTATCTACTTTTTTGTTACAGGGGAGTGAACTCAGGGGCACTTGACCGAGGAGACATATCCCCAGCCCTTTTTAAAATATATATTTTATTTAGATACAGGGTCTCACTGAGTTGCTTAGGGCCTCACTAAGTCACTGAGGTTGGCTTTGAACTCCTGATTTCCCTACCTCAGCCTCCGGAGTCTCTGGGATTACAGGCTTACACCACTGCACCCTGCAAAGGGAGGATTTTAAAAGAGACCAAGAGACCTTACAAAGCCCAAGAAAAGTTGCTCATGAAATCAATATTAAATATTTAAAAAAGAATTCAGAACTAGACAGAGCTCAAGTGTGAATTAACAAAGGAATAATGACAAAAGAAAAAATATATATAAAACCACAAGAGACAAGGATATTGATAGAGAGTGGCAGCCATCCAACCGAGGTGGACTCTGCTCACCTACCATGTGTGAGAGGAACACTTAATAAGGAACCAAAGCACTTGGAATGGGACAAAAGTAAATACTACCATCGAAGAAACATTCCTGAAATAAGCCAGAGTTGGAAGTGAGCACATTGGGTAGTTGGGGACATCAGCTCTGAGCAGCTAATGAAGAGACTCAGTAAAAATTTTTTAACCCTAAAGCAAGGCTAATGATTACCAAAAAAAAAAAATAAATAAATAAAAAGAAAGAAAAAACTTTGGGGTCTTCAAGAAAAATGACTTAACTTTTAAAAAATATAGAGTGACTAGATAATCATTCAAATGAGGAGACTTGATAGTTGAAAACAGGTGCTATTAATAATTATGAGACAACTATTGTAAACAAGGACTGTTAAAGCAGAATGGAATATGTTATATTCCTTCTTGTAAGAGAAAGAAAAATCACATGGACTTCAGGCTCTTTACAGCTATGATTATGTCAGTGATAATCAGGTGGAAATTTTAAGATCACCAAAGAGAATGGGAAACAAAGATCTTATCTATGGCCAAATTCCTCTTAAAACTACCAGGGGAACTGACATATAGATGTAAAACTTGGGAGAGGTTGTTCCCTTGAGTTCCTTCTTATATTAAAAAAAAAAAGAGGTGCAAAAGAAAAGAAAAAACAAAACCCAGATGATCGATCAATAACAAAGCAACATGATAGAATTGAGTCAAAATATCATTTTATTCATTTTTATTTATTTATTTTTGGGGGGTGTACTGGGGATTGAACTCAGGGGCAATCAATCATTAAGCCATATTCCCAGCATGGTTTTGTATTTTATTTAGAGACAGGGTCTGAGTTGCTTGTGCCCTGAGGCTGGCTTTGAACTTGTGATCCTCCTGCCTTAACCTCTCGAGCTGCTAGGGTTGCAGGCATGCACTATCATGCCCAACTATACTGATCATTTAAAAATGCAGTTTTGTATATTTAACTCACTTCATGAAAGAAAAAACTATCCAGATTCCTTAATAAAGTGAAATCTGACATTGCACCATGTATAAGAAATCCATTGTTGGGCTGGGGATGTGGCTCAAGTGGTATTGCGCTTTCCTGGCATGTGCGGGGGCGCTGGGTTCGATCCTCAGCAACACATAAAAAGTAAAATAAAGATGTTGTGTACACCACAAACTAAAAATAAATATTAAAAATTTTTCTCTCTCTCTCTTTCTCTCTCTCTAAAAAAAGAAATCCATTGTAAAAAAACAATATTTATAATGTTTAAAATTAAAGAAAGTATACCTACATAACAAGAACAGGTAATAGAAAGATCTTATCTAATGTTATATCTGCAGCCTATCTTTCCTAGTTATTTTTTTTTTTAATCTGGGTCATGTGTGCCTTCTCATCTTGGTTGTATTGCACATTATTTGTAGTAACTTCTGGCTTGTCCTCAAATCTGTAGACATTCTAATGGTACAGTATAAGATTTTTTGGTTTCTTTATTTCTTGCATTGCATCTATCTGAAATTTGGGGATCAACTTAAAGTTTCTTGAATTATATTTTTCTTTAGGTATTTTCTAAATTAAGAATATGTGAAATTTAGTCTTCTGTGTCTAAAGTTCCTATATTTTACCTTTTCTATTGTATCTGGTTCCTTTGGATATATAACCCTAGTCTTATTGTTATTATTCCCAATAATTTTAACACATCATGACACTGTGTATGGAATCTCTTGTTGCTCATGAGAGCTTTATATAAATATATTTTCTTATCATTTGGAAATATTTATTTTCTGTTAGTATTGAAATTTTCCTGGTGATTAATGTTAAGAAATTTTCCTATATTATGTCTGGAAATTGCTCAACCTGGTCCTTATTCTGTTCAAAATTTGGTATGAAAACATTGTATCAAGTATATGCATTAAAAATCATCTATTAGAACATACTAGTCACCTCTTTGGCCACTTTTTCCCTAAAAAATATCCAACATCCCTGCTTTACAATTTATTTACTTTTAACAATTCTCTCATTTTTATTTTTATTTTTTGCATTTTTTTGTATAATTTATCAGACCTACCTTATATGTGGCAGACTTGTCTAATTAAAAAACAAAAATTCTTGTATATTGGCTTTTTTAGTTTACTAGGGCTTCTGTAAAAAATACCAATAGCCGCATGGCTTAAACAACACATATTTATCGTCTCACTGTTCTAGAGATAGAAGTCCAAGGGTAAGATATTGGAAACAGTCTTCTTTTGTTTTTCCTTCTTCTCTGTGGTGGGTATTGAACCCAGGGCCTTGTGCATGCTGAGCAAATGCATCACTTGTCTTACCTCTTCTTAACTATTTGCATTAGCAACGACCCTATTTTCAAATAAGTTCACTTTATATGGTACAGGGAACTAGCACTTCAACATAAATTTGGGGAATGACTATCAATCCATATGATGGTAGTCCTACAATAACCATTTATGGGTATGTATGACATATAGAATAATCTTCATTTTATTTTAATGGATTTAAGTTCTACTTTGTAGGATCTGAGGATAATACATTTTTATTTTTGAGCTCAGATTTTATTTTTTAATATTATGTTAGTTATACATTCTAACAATAATACTTCCATAGATTTTTTTAGCTAACATGTGCATATTTAATATTATACTTTTTCTAGATTTTCTACATATCCATAGTAGAAACATACCTGGAAAAGTAGACTAGTTTTCCTCAATAATGAGTTAGCCTTAGGATAGATATGACTGTATCCTTTTTGACTTATGTTTTAAATTGATAAATTATAGTTACACATAAAAATGGAATTCATCATGACATTTTTATACCTCCACCTGACATGGTTTGGTAAAATTGATTTTGTGGTTCCTCTCCTTTCCTGTACCTCCTGCCCTACCTCTCTCCCCTTGTCCTATTCTACTGTTCTCCCTTGTATTTTAATTTCTATTTCTTTATAGCTACTATATAGAAGAGAATACATTTGACCCTTCACTTTCCGAGTAGGACTTATTTCACACATTAGTGTTCTCCAGTCCCATTCATTTACCAGCAAATTACACAATTTTATTCTTCTTTATAACTAAAACACCATTGCATACATTTTCTGTATTCATTATCTGTTTATCTATTGATGGATACCTGGAATAGTTCCATAACTTGACTATTGTGGCTTGTGCTGCTATAAATGTTGCTATGCATGCTATTACTGTAAAAAATACCAATAGCCAAACTAAAACCGAATACTGGTATTAGTTCTTTTGGATAAATGCCAAGGAATGGAATAGCTGAGTGTTATTAAGGTGGTTCCATTCCTAGATTTTTATGAAATCTCCATACTACTTTCCAAAATGGTTATACTCATTTGAAGTCTCACCAAAAATGTGTAAGCATACCTTTCCTCCACATTCTTACCAGCATTTATTATCTGTATGCTTGATGATTGCAATTCTAATTGGAGTTAGATGAAATCTCACTTTAGTTTTGATTATATTTCCTTGGTTGCTAAGAATGTTGAACATTTTTTACATAAATGTATGTTGTCCATTTGCATTTCTTCTTATGAAAAATATTTGTTTAGTTTATTTGCTCATTCATTGATTGAGGTTTTTTGAGTTCTATAATAGTCTGGATATTAATCTCCTGTCAGAAGAGTAATTGGCAAATAAATATCTTCTTCCATCCTGTAGGTTCTCTCTTCACAATCTTGTTTCCTTTGCTGTTCAGAAACATTTTATTTTGATGTTGTTCTACTTACTGATTCTGGGTTTTATTTCTTGGATTTTAGGGGTCTTATTAAGGAAGTTGTTGCCTGTGCCAATATGTTGCAGGGTTGACCTTATGTTTTCTTCTAGCAGCTTCAAATGTTTCTGGTCTTACTTCTAGATTTTTAATTCACTGTGAGTTGATTTTTGTACAGATTTAGAGAAAATTATGTACTTTCAATCTTCCTACATAAGGATATCTAGTTTTCTTTTTCAGCACCATTTGTTAATTGCAACCTTCTCCAGTGTTTGTTTCTGAAACCTTTATCAAAGATCAGATGACTGAACCTGTGTGGATTTGAATCTGTATCTTCTATTCTATTCCATTGGTCTCTGTTTTGATGGTAGTGCCCAGGCTGTCTTCATAATTATAACTGTAATCTAATTTAAGATCAGGTATTGTAATTTATCCTGCATCAATCTTTTTTCTCAGTATTGCTTTAGCTACTCTAGATTTTCTATCACCTCATATGAATTTTAGGATATTTATCTTGTTCTGTGAAGAAAGTTATTTCTATTTTGATGAGGAATGCATTGAATCTGTATATCACTTTTGGTAATATGACCATTTTGACAATATTAAATCTTCTGGCCCAAGAGTATTCTTTCTTCTTCTAAGATCTTCTTCAGTTTCTTTCTTTAGTGTTCTATGGTTTTTACTGGTTAAATATAGTCCCACTATTTTTTGTTGTTGTTGTTTGTTTTTGTTTTGTTTTTTCTTTTGTTTATTTTTTGAGGCTATAGAGATAGAATTATTTTCCTGATTTTTTTAAATCAGATTAATTATTATAGTGTAGGAAAGCTACTAATTTTTGTTGGATCTTGTATTATTCTAATCTACCAAATTTGTTTATCAGCTCAAGAAGTCTTTTGGTGAAACATTTTGGATCTTCTAAGTATAGAGTAATGTCATCATCAGAGATAATTTGATTTCTTTTTTTTTTTTTACCTTTTTGTATCCCTTTAATTTCCTTCCTTTGCCTGATTGCTCTGACTAGAGTTGCAAGAACTATATTGAATAAGTGGCGAGTGTATATATATATCCTTGTTGTGTTCCTGATTTAGAGTAAATGTTTTCAGGTTTTCTCCACTCAGTATGATGTTGGCTGTAGGTTTGTCATATATAGATCTTAGGATGTTGAGATATATTCCTTCTATCCTTAGTGTTTCCAATGAATGGGTGCTGAATTTTGTCAATGACTTTTTTTTTTTTGCATTTATTGGGATGATCCTGTAATTTTTGTCATTAATTTTATTTTTGTAATGATATCCATTTATTCATTTATATGTTGAACAAAACTTACATCCTGGGAATAAAAACAATGTGATCATGGTGTATACTCTTCTTTATATATTTCTGAATGCAGATTACTAATATTTTGTTAAGAATTTTTTTGTCTATGTGCATTAGGGTATTGGTCTATAGTTTTTTTTTTCTCAATGTGTCATTATATGTTTTGACATTTGAGTGATACTGACTTCAAAGAATAAATTTCAGAGTATTTCCTGTCTTTCTGATTCATGGAATAATTTTAGAAAAAATTAAAATTAGTCCTTCCATGCAGGTCTGGCAGAATTTAGGTGAGAATCCATCTAGTTCTGGGCTTTTCTGTGTTGGATTTTTAAAAAATTATTATTACCTCAATCACCTTGAATGATGCTCTTTTTCATTTTTCTATATCCTCTTTCTTTAATTTGAGTAATTCAAAATGTATCTAGAAATTTGTCAATATCTTCTAGAATTTTCAGTTTATTAGAATATAAGTTTCAAAAATAGTTTTTAATGTTCCTCTAGATCTTCAGAAATGTTTGGTGTTATATTCTTTTTCACCAATAATAATAATTATTATTACATAATTATTATTGGTATTAATATTAACAAATAATATTGTGTTAACAATTAATAATATCATTAATGATAATAACAATAATTATACTATATAACGATTACATTATTTTTAGTAATAGTAGTAGTATTTTGATTTGGATCTTCTTTTTCTCTTGGTTTGTTCGCCTAATGGTTTATCAATTTTGCTTATCTTTTCAAATAACCAACTCTGTTGCATTGATCATTTGAATTTTGGTATTCTCAATTTCATTAAATTTGGCTTCAATCTTACTTATTTCCTTATTTTCTACTAATCTTGAAATTAGTTTTTTCTTGCTTTTTTAGAATTATGAGATCTAACAATACATTGCTTATTTGGAATTTCTCCCCCCCCTTTTTTTTGTTAATGAAAACATTCAAGGCTACAATCTTTCCTCTTAGAACTGATTTTATAATGTTATGGATACTTTGAAATATTGTATCTCTGTTCTTGTTCGATTTTAATTTTTCCAAATAAAATTCTCCTGATTTTTTTCTCTAACCCATTCCTCATTCAAAAGTGTATTTTTCAATCTCCATGTATTTAAATTATTTCTATTTGATTGATTGTTGATTCTTAATTTTATTCCATTATAATCTGATAAGATGCAAGGATTTATCTCAATATTTTGTATTTGCTAAGAATGTTTTGAGTCTGAAAATATGGTTTATTTTACAGATGTTCCAAGGTAACACTGAGAAGAAAGTAAATTCAATTGCTGTTAGATGAAATGTTCTACAGATGTCTAATAAGTCCAATTTATTGATAATATTTTTAGCGTTCGAAAGTCTCAGTTTATGTCTGGATGACTTTCCTAGTGGTGAGAAAGTTATGTTGACATCCCCTAGTATTATTATTTTGGAGTCTATCTTGGACTTTATGTTGAATAGTGTTTGTTTTATGAAAGTAGGTACACTGACACTTGGGGTATGAATATTTACAATTATTATATCTTCTTTTTTGGATAGACCCATTCTCCAGTACAGAGTGAACTTCTTTATCTCTTCTTATCAATATTGGCTTGGAGTCTGATTTTTCAGACATGAAATTAGCTATTCCTGCTTAACTTGGTCTCCATTTGCATGACATGTCTTTTTCTAATCTTTCATTTTCATTCTATTTATGTCTTTTCCTGTAAGTTAAGACTGTTATAAACAACATATGGTTGGGTTCTGTTTTTATAATCTATCCTACTAGTCTATTTGTTTTAATTGGAGAGTTGAGGCCATTTATTTACATTCAGTATTATAACAGATAATTATTATTTCTGTCATTTTAATTTATTTCTACTGTTTTATTCAGACTTCACTCTTCTTTACTAAGCTATTCGTGTGAGATTAATTTATTTGCTCCCTTTGAAGTTTCATTTTTCATTTCCTTTCTATAATATATTTCTCTAAGTATTTGCTGTAGTGCTGGTTTAGTAGTCATGAATTTATGCAGTTTATGGTTATATAAGTTTTTTAAAAACTTTAATTCTAAAGGATAGATATGTGGGATAAAGCAATCTTGTCTGGCAACTGATATTTATCAAAGCATGGTATATATTATTCTAAACTTTCCTGACCTTAAAAGCCTAGGCTGAGAGATCAGTGGTAATTTTTATTTGCCTTTAAATATGACCTTCCATTATCCTCTTGAAGCTTTTCAAGTTCTGCCTTTTTTCTGTAGATTAAACATTTAATTATGATGTATTTTGGGAAAGGTCTTTTTTAAATGTTGTCTCTTTGGGATTCTGAATGCATCTTTTATTTGGATATCAATATTATTTCCAACGTTTGGAAATTTTTCTGATATGATTTCACTGAAAAGTTTGTACATATCTTTAGTTTGGATATCACTTTTTTCTTCAGTGGCAATGATCCTTATATTTTATATTTTTGTGTTGTACAACATTTCCTGAGTATTCTGCTATGGGTCTTTTATTATTTTTATTTATTTTTTTGCTAAGTTTCCAAGATTATATATCTTGTCTTGAGGTCTGAAAATCTGCAGGCTGCACTGTCTATTCTATTAATGGTACTTCCCATTGATTTTTTAATTTGATTTATTTATTCTTTGATTTCTAGGATAGCTGATTGTTCTTTTTCTGAATATCTATTTCTTTTTTAAATTTCTTTATGAAAATAATCTTCCTGAATTTTTAGTTTATTTCTTTTATTTGCTTTTAGTTCATTGATTATTATTTTTAATATTTATTTTTTAGTTGTAGTTTGACACAATACATTTATTTTTATTTATTTATTTTTATGTGGTGATGAGGATGAACCCAGGGCCTTGTATGTGCTAGGTGAGCATTATACTGCTGAGCCACAACCACAGCCCCTAGTTCCTTAATTATTTTAACCATTGGCTTTTGAATTTTTTGGCATTTAGTCTATTTCGATATCTGAGTATTAAGTTGTTGACAGGTTACAGATTTTTTGGAGGAATTTTATTTCCTTGCTTTTTCATGTTTCTTGCAGTTCTATGTTGAGAATGGCCAATATGCTCTAATGGATCTTTCTTTCACTGTTGACCAAAGGACTCTTTAGTAGGTTGATTTACTTTACCAAATATTCCAATTATTGAGAATATCTATGTCTGATGGTCCAGTGAATGTGTTCTCAGTGTTTTGATCAGTCACTCCCAACCCTAGGGAGCTGATGATCACCTTTAAGTACAATTGCTTAAGAGCAAACATATAACTAATAAGTCTTTAAACCTATTAAAATATTTCCTACAACTCCAGCACATCTAAAGTGGAATGGGAAAACAGCACAATAAATTAGGGAATAAGCAGATGAAAGATTTGTATTAAAGAAGTGAAATTATTATTATGGTACATAGGGCATTCGAATCAAAGAAAAAGAAGAGTCTGGATGAAAGGAGAAATAAAAGAGACAGAGAAAATGGTGGAGAAAGGAAGAGGGTAGAAAATGAGAGAGTAAAAGTAGAGAGAATAGCAAAAAAAATATGTAATCTATAAATCCAATAATATATTATCCTAAAGAATACAAACCTAACAAAAAAGAAAACTAGAATATAAAGAACAAAATGGCACATAAATAATATAAAAGTATAAAGGGTAAATCAAAATAAGAAAAAACCAATAAAATATAACTAAACAAGTCAGCAAAAGAAAAACGGAACCAAAAATACAGCCCACTAACACACACCATGAAAAAACAAAATCATGCATATACACATTAAAAAAAAAACTGAAAATAAGTCTGGATGAGGGAAGCATAGGGATAAAGGCACAAATGGAAAAGTGATGAGTGAGAAGAGAGAGGGTGAGTATAAGATGGTGCTGAAGATAGTAAGAGAAACAGAATGGATAGTTCCAGTTAGTACAAAATTTAACATAAAAAAAATAATATACATGGGTTCTGGAACCATTTGGAACCCAGCTGGCTGAAGGGCTGAGACAATGATCACAGAGCTGAGGTCTGGCCACAACACCTGGAAAGACCCTATCTCAACATTAAACAAAAGGGTTTAGGGATATAGGCTGAATGGATGAGTATACCTAGGTTCAAGTCACAGCTTCACAATTATCAAAATGAAACAAAACACAATTGATTATCATAGAGCAACTACAGAAGAACATTTTTTTTAAAGGGGAGAGTGGAAAGGGGGTAGACAATAAAAAATGCGTAAGAATGGTTAAGGAATCCAATTTCCATTGCAGTGGGGGAAATTTATCAAATCAATGCATAAAGTTATACTAGTGGGGGAAAAAAGGTAACATTAAAGAGTCAAAAAAATTATCCCTTGCTACTCTTTCTGATATGGAGGGAATTCTTAGTGAGATTTCCTGTTTTGGATATGCCTGATATTGGGAATGTAGTAGATATTTAAGCACCCACAGCGTAATCCCAGAGTGATTCTGGGTGTAGCAGGAGCCTACATAGGTTCACTCTCTCTCTCTCTCTATATATAATATATATATATATATTAGACTTTTCTAGATTAAGCCTTTTCTTCAAAGGCTTTCCTACACTCAAATTCTTGCATTTCTCCATGACTGTCTCCCACTTGACCTCCCCTGGGGTGAGCTTAGGTAGCCAGAGTTGCCATGGGCTTCCTGGACACCTAAAAGCACTTAGGCTTATTAGATGGAAACTCCCAGTGTCTTCAGCCTTGTTGCCTGCTCTTCCCAGGATGAAGGGGAAGTTTTGTATTTTGAGTGAAAGGGCTTCTCCCAGAAGCTAACTACAAAGAACTTCCTATTCTCTTCCTGGGGTGGTTTTGCTGGGCCTAAGAGACCCATGTGGTTCGAATCTCTTCAACTAAGAGGATGCACTTCTCCTAGAAGGATGGTTGGGGGGTGAGCAACTCTGAAAGATTATGAATCCCAGCAGGTGAAGCAGGTGTACTCACTTGCTTATTCTACCAGAGCAAACAGCCTCTTAATAAGATGTCAGTTAGCCCCATGTGGTAACTCTTCACAGCTGCTCCTTGATGCTCTGCACTGCTACGGGTTGTCAAAATGAGCCTAGGAGTTTCTTAATCTCTACTGGGTGGTGGGAGTTGTCTTGTCATGGGTGGGACTCTGCTACTGTGGTAGATGTCCCACAGGAGGTAGTTCGAAAATCCTCACGTTATGGATCCCTGGAAGTATAGCAGATGCAGGCAGCTGCTGCCCAGCCTCCACCACCCTGTCCAACGTGGGAGGTCTTGCTCTCTCTGCTCCTGTCTTTGGTAGCCAATAAGGCTTTGAGAATTCTTGGAAAATTCCCCCAACTCAAACTCGGGACATTCTGAACTGCCTGATAGTGACTGCTGAGCTTGAGCTTGAGAACTCTCTTGCACTAAACCACACAATTTTATCATAGTTCCTTCAGCCTTTCAATCTTTAAGCTTGTTGCAGTCTAGAGTTCCCAGGGGGATTGTGCTATAGACTATCCTGTTCCTGATTTCTTTTTTTTTTTTTTTTTTTTTTTTTTTTTTTTACTAAGGACTCACTGTTCTAGTGAGAAAGAAAGAAAAAAAAAAGAGAAAAGAGACTGTTGGAGACTGTGGGACCTTTTTGATGTTGAAAATAGGATATATGACGGAAAAAGGACATAGATCCCTACTTCTTTGCACACACATATGTGCCCCTTTTAAGATGGATCCTGGTCCAAGCTGCAGGAGGTGTAGTCCTGGTTCTGTTTCATGTAAAGTTTGTTGGGCTGCTTAAACTGTATATGTGTCCAATGGTGATGTTAGAAGATCTTGAGATATTTATGACCTTTTTTTGACCCACAAATCTCTGAAAGGTGATTTTCCTTCCTACACTCAACAGGCATATGTGTCCTATATTGTAGAATACTATTCTTTCCTCTGCAATGCTCAATTAAAAATAAAACAAAACAAAAAACACTGTTCCTGTGCTTCTGCTGATCACTATTTCTCTGAGTTGGGATCCAGTTCTTCTCCTGGTGCTTCAACTATTGATGCAATTCAAGTGGGGAGCAGTTTTAGGAAAGTGATTGTTATCCCTCCACTATTTTTTTTCAAAACCATGACATTATATCCTTTAATTAATAATTTATTTAAAATAATTTAGTTTTATTTACATAGAAAAATATGGCTCCTGTAATTTGTATTTTTATAAATTTTTCTTAGGCCAGTGATTCCTCAAGTGACCCTTGAGTACAATTTAGAAAATTCTTCACTCTTCATTTTACCAATGACTGTCAGATTAACATTAGGTACCTACTATATAGTTTGGATATTGAGCACCCCAAAGGACCACATGTTAAAGACTTGGTGCATTGGGTGGTGTTTTGGGGAGGCAATGGAGCCAAGTGGAGGGTCCTCAGTTCATGAGGGATGTGTTATTGAAGAGGATTTGAGGATCATGATCTCCTCCTGTTCTCTTTTCTTCTGCTTCCTGGTCCATGATGTAAGTTGTTTGTTCCACCATGTGTTCCTACCATGATGTGCAGGTCTCACCATAAAAGACCCAAAGCAAGGGGGCTGTCTGATTTTGGACTGGAACCTCCAGTATTATGAAACAACATAAATCTTTCCTATTTATAAATTAATTGTTTTATGTATTTCATTACAGTAATACTAACAAATGTGATACCCATGCTAGGAAGAGTATTATTCATGAAGAATTGCTATTCTTCTCATATAACAATAAAATGTCTTATGGAATATTCATGTAGCTGAAAAACTGTCTATAATTACCTGCTATTAAACTATCTACCCATTTCAGATATTTCCAAGTTATATTTTGAATTATTTATCATATACTGTATTCTCCACAAATATGATTATTATAGTTACTGGGGAAATATATTTTTTGCTTAGAACATTTCTAGGAATTTACTCTTCTGGAAAATTATGCCAATAACTAGTAATAGTAGAGCCACCAAATCAACATATCTGCATTGGGCTTCAAATTTTTTTAATATTTATTATTCTATATATTTACACATGTACATTTTAATCAGTGCATAATTGTAGGGCGTGTCACAACATGTGGGGCATGTTGCATCAGAAAAGAGGAAGTCTTACTTGCTGGCGCTATCTACTTTTCAGTTCTGGGGCCACATGTAGTTAAGATGGCACCTAGCAATCAGCCAAGAGGCGGTGCTATGGGTTGTGATGAAAAATCAGACCGCCTCCAGGATAGGTCCAGGACTCCTCTGCCCTCGTGGACAGCTCGTGCCTTCTCTTACAGACCATGGGATGGGTGTACACGTGAACTCTCTCCACCCCTCTGACCTTTATCCTGATTGGCTCCTGTGCATTATATTAGCTGTGTGTGGTTCCTCAATAAAGGAGATCCCACTTTGATTGTCCTCTGGCGAGGGAGGGGCTGGGTGCAGGAGGCCAGTAGAACTTTGCCTTTCTTGGCTCCTCCTGGTTGGGGCATGCTTTCCCCATCTCTCCCGCAGGAGGAAAGCGGGGGGGCTAAAAACCCTGACACATAATAACTAAATATAATAGTGGGTTTCATTGTGACATATTTATACATCCATGTTACTTAAATGGTCAATTTCACTCTCCCGTGTTTAAAAAATTTCTCCCATATAATTAAGGTTAAGCACTCATATTCATTTGAATAATTGGTTTTAAAAATATTTTTATAGTTTTTACTCTTCCAAAACAATTTTTAATGAATCAATTATTAATATTAAGTAGACATTTTTCCAATATGTATTCATTAATATGGAAAAGATACATCTTTCATATGATGTGTAGAGAAAAACCACAAAATATTATCTGTTGTATTTAAAATCCTTCTAATCTGAAGAGCAAAAACATTGATTTTTTTATGTAATTAATATATATATATATATATATATATATATATATATATATATAATAAGTTTCATGAGCCATGGAATATTGCAGGAAAATGAATAAACTAATAAATGTTAGAGGTGTTATTGATACAATGATAAAAGAATCTAAATGAAATACTATCTTTCATTCAATTGAAACAACCATACTTTTGTAAGAGGAATTAAAGAGATATCAAAGCATTAAATAATCTGCATAGCAGACTATAGTCCAACAAATTTTATTACAATTCAATGAAATCATCCTGCTCAACAAATTGAGTTTAACTACTAGAATATATAAGTTGTTTAAGGAATGAAGCAGTCATAGAAAAAATGCCACTTATAATTAATAATAGATAATAAGTGGTTGCAAGCATATATAAATCTTAAACATTATTTCACAGAAAAAAATTTCTGACCAATATCACTGCTTCTGTACCTGAGAAACAGCAGCAATGATTAGTCCACAAAATGGATTTATGGAATTTTTAGATATTTTATCAAATATTTCAACTATTTATTTCACAATATTCATTTTTAAAAAATTTAGTAAAATATCTGAAAAATCACCAATGTGGATGTCAGTGCTATCAAGTAATTTAACATCAATCCATTAAATGATAGAATGTGCTGTAAATTACAACAATGGTGAGGAAAAATTTTAACATCTGATCTATAGAGCAGTAAGATGAATATAAATTAACTCTTGAAGATACTATTATAATATGTTAATATATCATAATTTTATTATAATATATTGGTAATATATGTTACATTATTTTATAGTATTAATGACATTTTTGCTCCATTAATTAAAAACTGAGAAAAAGACTTACTTTTTTTTAGAATGTAGGAGGATATTAATGATTTTCCCTACAAACTGAAATTAACAACAACAAAAAAAGAGTGGATAAAATAATATTATATTTTTTTCTAAAAGGCTATTGAAGAGCAGTGGGTATAAAAAAAGATTTGGCTGATTAAGTTAAAAGTGGTACAAGTCCTTTATATGTGAACAGAAAACCATGTCACCTTCCATAAAATCAAGGTAGACAGAAATATCAGCCTGTCATGTACAAAAGTATAATTGATAATAATTTTCATAAACTTAGTTAGCTTTCTAACACTGTGACAAATCACCTATGCAAATCAACTTAGGAGAGGAAAGAATTATTTTGTGTTTCAGGGGTTTTTGGTCCATGGTCTTCCAACTCCATTGTTTTTGGGTCTGGCGTGAGGCTCAAGTTTATTGGTGGGAGGCACATGGTAGAGCAAAACTGTTCATTTCATGGCAGCCACAAGCAGAAAGATAGAGAGCTGTAGAGGAAAAGTGACTAGGAACAAATATACAAATATATGTCCCCACTGACCTACTTCCTCCAAAAAGGCCCCACCTCCTAGAACTTCCACCACATTTCAATAACCCATTAGGCTATGAATTTATGAGTGTATTAATCCACTGATGAGGTCAGAACCACCACCAACCAATCACCTTCCAAAGGACTCATGTCTGAACACTGCTGCATTGGGGACCAATCCTTCAGCACATGAGCTTTGTGGAAGATGTCAGATTCAAACTATAGCACCAAGATTGTCACTTGATTGCTATGTCTCCTGGGTTATTATTCTCTACGCTGAAATTAATTCATTTATTTTTTTCCTTTCTTGGATCTTCTTTTGATTTACTTTGTTGTCTTTTCCTAGATTTGGAACTGAGTGCATTCATATTATTTATTCTTTCATTTTTACTCAACAAATGCATGTAGTGGTGTCAAATTTACTCTGATCAAGTGTTCAATATATTACATAGATTCAAATATAATGTTTTCCATTATTGTTTTTGTTAGAAATTCAGTCATTTTAATTTGTATATCTCTTTTCTCAATAGCATTGTTTGATAGAAGGTAACAATTGGCATTTTTAAGGAAAAAATTGAAATCATGTATTAGGAGGCTAGTAAACTATATAAGTATAGTAGAACATAAAATAGTAAAGGAAGTAAATGGAATTATAACAGTGTATTTTTCTATTATGTATAGAATAATATAATATTAATTCAAGGCAGATTATAATAATTTAAGAATGTGTATTGTGATCTCTACCTAGACTATTTTAAGAATTCGGGGCTTGCAAATAAACAAACAAACAAATAAACATAAAAAGAAATGCTAAAAAAAAGCATTTTTTGATTAAACATAACAAGACATAAAAGGGAGAGATATAAATAAAAGATGGACCAATTTGAAAAGAGATTGAAAGATGGAAGAATTAAATCAAACCACATACATTGTTAATATTAAATGGAGTCAAACTAAATAGTGCAATTAAAGAATGGATATTTGTCAATATGGATTACAGAAAAGAAAAACAAAGTAAGTCTTAAATAATTATATTTGAAAGACAGTTTCTTAGAGTATAAGGATATGGTTCAAAATGACATGAATGAAGAATATATACCATGAACACCTCAAAAGTATAAAATTTTATGAAGAAGATGCACTAATTCAAAACATGAACATACATCAGGCAGTCCTTCAAAATACATGAAGCTAAATTAATATTGCTTTTAAGTTCTACATGGAAAATAGAATTACTTTTTTGTGCCATTTTCCAGTCATGTAATTGGTTGAGAAGGTTTTCTGTGCAGTTGTGTAGTTAAAGCAGAAATAGTAAAACCAATTTGAGAATCCCTGTAAGATATTTATATTCATTAATAAATAAATATTACATAACTTCAAGGCTCTCTTTAATTTTATTAATAATTTGAATCAAACTTATGCTATTTCCAATCTATATATTTGTATAATAATTGAAGATGAAAAAAAGTCTCTGATTTGGGGGCTGAGGTTGTGGCTAAGTGACAGAGTGCTTGCCTCACACATGTGAAGTACCGGGTTCGATTCTCAGCACCACATAAAAATAAATAAATAAAGATATTGTGTCCACTTATAACTTAAAAAAATCCAGAGTGCCCCCCAAAATTCTATGATTTAAAAAATATTAAATTTATGTATTTAATTTGTTATTGCCTGTTCTTCTTCTCTGACACTGTCCATAAAGGTTCAAAGTTAATTTGTATATTATTTTTCATTTAGTACCCATTTTAAATATCATATTTAAAATTAAATATGTCTATGGAAAGTCACAAGGTACAAAATCTATTTCTTATGATATTTTATTATTATCCTATCCCATCTATGATAACAAAGTTTATTTTGTTTTTTTTGTTTGTTTGTTTTTTACACAAACTATACCATTTATTTAAAATTTTAGAAAACAAAAATGATAGCACACATTGCTTATTACATTGTTTATGAATATGTAAATACAGCATGAATGAAAAAGCTTCAATGATACAAGACACTTTAAGGCGGCTATCTAGAAGAAAAATGGGAATATGGCTCTAGTGATATATATATCACTATATATCACTACTTTAACATATATAGCAAATATGTTAAAGTATTGACATCTTTTTTTTATTGTTGGTCGTTCAAAACGTTACATACTTCTTAATACATCATATTTCACAGTTTGATTCAAGTGGGTTATGAACTCCCAATTTTACCCCGTATACAGATTGCTGTTATCACATCAGTTACCCTTCCATTTATTGACATAATGCCTTTCTAGTGTCTGATGTATTCTGCTGTCTGTCCTATTCTCTACTATCCCCCCTCCCCTCCCCTCCCCTCCCCTTTTCTCGCTCTACCCCTTCTACTGTAAATCATTTCTTCCATTTGTATTGTCTTGTCTTACCCCTCCAACAAAGTTTATTTTGATACTACACTTTAAAAAAATCCCAGGTCATAAGCAACCATATCTCTTTTTTTCTATATACATCACTCATTCTGATTAATCCTCCATATTAAATGAAAAAAATTACTGTAATTAATACAGTTATTCATTTTTATCTTGTCATAAAAATATACAGCTTATTTTTACTTGATCTTTAAATAATTTTTATGTGAGTATCTAATTTAAATTTTTCATTTATTTGAATTTTTTTAAAAATTTTGATGCTGGTGATGGATCTCAGAGCCTTACAAATGTTAAGCACATACCAAACCACTGAGCTACACCCCAATTTTACTTTCTAATTTTTGTACAGATTTAGATATGAACTTTGTACTTCTTTAAATCCAAGCTTACCAATCAAAAATAGATAGATATAAGCAACTGAATATTCACTTTATCTTGTAGTGTTGAAATACACTTTTCCCATTATATTACATTATAATGAGGATACTATAAATCATGTTAGAACTTATGCACATAATTCATATTCAATTGAATTGTATTTCAACTTAAATGTTCAAACATATGTTATAAAATATTGGCTAAAATGAAAGAGTGTGTGGGTCTGATAAAATTGATATATGATTTGATTAGCTAGGAAAATTTATGACTAAGTTATTGTTTCAAGTTTTATTTTTTATAAATATTCTCAAGTATGTTTCTCTAATCCTGTAGTATTGTGCATTTTTATCAAATTTTAATTTCTGAGAGATGTATATGCATTAACTTCATATTTTAACTGCATAATTTCAGTTTCCTATTACAATTATCTGTTATCCTTCACTGTATTTTAAAGACAATCATTGTTTATAAGCTTAATGTTTACAAATTATATAAAGCATTCTACTTGATTTATCTTAATTAGGCATTTAAAATTCTCTTTGAAAGAATTAAATTTTACCACTATTTTTTTCCATATAAATTAAACATCTTTTTTTGGTTTAAGATGGAATCAAGCTAATGTTTTTGTGCTGATGAATGGGGAATTTTTGTTCTTTTTGTTAAAAAAATTTAGATTTATAAGAAATTTAAAAATTAAATAATTTCTATTTCAAAATGTTATGCCTTTGAGTGAATAATAGTATAGTTTGTTTTACTCAATGAACAGTAGGAAAAGAGTAGATGAAGACACAGAACACCCTTTTTCCCTGAGTTATTGGCAGGGTGGAAGAATGATTGAATAAAGCAGAATAACAGGGATGCCTAGTCTCTTAATACGGTGTAGTCCTGCCCTTCAGCTGTCAGAATTTAGGACTGGATAATAGAACCAAAAGATATCTTTTGGGGAATAACAGTAAAGGTAATTATGTCTTATTCAAGATAATAATGTATCAAAAAGGCAAAGTTCATTAAGGGAGTTTGTGCCTTAGAAAATTCCAAAAGTCCCTTTGATCATTCTGAGAAGAACATGGAAATTATTGAGCAAAAAATGCTGATGCCAAAATGCAGCACTGATGATAGGATGCACATGACATCAAGCTCTCTTGATGTCATGTGCATGGAGACAGAATTCTTTTGAGGACATACACACCTCAGCAGATGTTCAAGCAGGGAATTACTTCTTACTCATTGAGGACAGGTGTGATAGGAGCCTATAAGAAAAGACCAGAATGTTTAATGTACATGTGGATGGTAAAACTACATAGATCAGATGCATCTATGATCCAATAATGTGACTAAAGACTTAAAAGTCATTTAGAGTAAGGAAAATTAACAAAAGAGGATTTCTCAGTTTTTAAAATTAACCAGAATAACTCCAAAATCTCTTTCAGTAGATTCAGTTGTTGTTACCATACAGAAACTGAGACTCGAACTATAAAGAACTATAAAACTGTTACATTTTATAACTTCAAAAGAAAAACGTTGTATAGTTTTTGTTTATCCTAACTTTGGTCTAGGAATTGTATCCTACATTAGAATAAAAAAAATCTTATTGGGAGTGTATGCTACTTTCACCCATGGATGCATTTTTGAGTGAATTTCATTTGCTAATTAATAAGTAAATTATACCAGATTGCTAAGCACCTCAGAAGATAATAGATTCTTCAGGAAAGGCACAGTGCACAAGGAATTAGAAAGAAGTAAAGGCCACCAAAGAGTCAGAAAATATGAAAAGGCCAATAAATTGCAAGTAAACATAATCTCAGCCATCCTCTGTTATCAATGAAGAGTCTTTATATTATACAGATTCAATGTAACCCTCCCCCCACCAAATACCCATCACATTGTTCACAGAATCTGAAAAATAAAATTTAAAAAATGTTCTAAAATTCATTTGGAAAAATAAGAAACCCATAATAGCAAAAGCAATCTGGAGCCAAAAGGCTGATGCTTATCTCAAGTTACTACAGAGCTATAGGAACAAAACAGCATAGTACTGACACCAAAACAGATATGGAGACCAATGGAATAGAGTAGAAGACATGGAGACAAACCCACAGAGTTACAGTTATTCATTACTAGATAAAGGTACCAAAAAAATACATGGGAAAAAAGATAGCCTTTTAAACAAATTGTGCTAGGAAATCTGGAAATCCATATGTAGAAGCATGAAACTCTATCTCTATTTCTCACCATGTACAAAAGTCATCTCAAATGGATCAAAGATTTAGGAATTAGACCAGAAATTATGCAACTGCTAGAAGAAAATGTAGGTCTAACACTCAAACATATTGGCTCTGGAACTGATCAATAGGAAACAGGTCAATAGATATTAATTATTTTATGTGGATATTAAATTTTTTTCTATGTATTTATAATATTATAGTAACTTTAATAACAACCCAACTCTCACATGACAAATTAATCTTCTTAATTTTTAATATTCTGCTCATTTCTGGCTTGCAGAAATGTTTTGAGATGGTGGCTTTATGAGAATACTAATTTTTTTAGTAGTGGTTTTTTCATTGCTGGGAATCAAACCCAGGATCTATCACATGCTAGGTAAGCTAGGTAAGAGCTCTGCCACTAATGTTATTTAGTGGCCAGATGTTAGTTTTTAAGAATCACCTTGTAAATATATATATATATATATATATATATATATATATATATATATATAAATGTGTAGACTAAAATTAACATATGGTTTACTTATAAGTATGTAAATTAGAATTTAAAATGTAATGGGGGCAGTTTTATTATCTAAAAGGAAACTGATTTCACATTTATCTCCCATAATAAAAGTTACTAACAAGAGGGTCTCTTTCTTGAATACCTGTCTAATTTCCTTGACAATCTAGTTTTTTATTTAAATTTGACTATAATGGTGGATTTTGAAATCCTGTCTGCAGAATTCTTCCTATGCTACTTTGTCAAGTCTATAATCATAATGACCCTTCTCAAGTTTTAAAGTACACAAGAATCATTTGGGAATCTGGGCAAAGGCAGATTCTTGGGTCTCTTCCCCAGAGATTCTAATTCATTATAGCAAGTGATGCCCCACTGCTGATTGATGGACCCCATTAAATAACACTGTTCTAATTCACTTACTCCTATGTGGTTATATTAAATACTGACAATGCATATGCCTGGACTCCAGTTTTGCTCAGGGTTTTCGTGATTTCCAAGAACTTTGTGAGTTCTTTCTTTTTCTAACCTCTCATTTTAACTCTTTCCTTTAGGACAGGAAACATTAAAAGCAATAACAAGAACAATGTTCCCTCTTCCTTATCTTACCCTCTTATATTTCTACTGTTCCTCTCTGCCCATCCCCACTCCCTATCTTTCCTATCCAAACTTGCTGCAAGCACAGTCTGTCCTTTGACCTCAATCCCTTTTTGTCTGATAATTCAGGGTTTTTAATCTGCCACCCCTAAAGCTTCAATGTGACAAAATTATCAGGTGAATAACATCCCATCAAAAACACTGAATTTTAGCAGTCCTTATTGTACTGTACTGATAAGGTTATTTTTGTTTGTTTAGTTGTTTGTGTGTCTTGGGAGGGAGATGTTGTTATTTGTTTTATTTTATTTATTATCATTTTTTAAAAAATCTGGGTCTTTATCTTATTTTAATTCTCCTTTTTGCTTCCATACTTAAGCTCTCTTAATTTTTTTTATCTCTTAAGTTTTCTTTTTTCTGCCGTTTTCATAAATTCTTCCTTTTTAATGTGGATGACATCCACATTCTCCAACATTCTGTCTTTATCCTATGCTTTTACCAATTTTGCACTGTCTGGCTCTTGGTTTCAGACCGACATCCTTTCAGAGTCTCTAACCAAAATGCATTAGTGCTGTGGTTGATTTCTCACAATGAAGCTTAGCATATCCTAGGAACTTCCTTTTGAATCGTATTTAGCTTGTTTCAGTAGGTAGAAGCTTTCTACTCAGACTGTAATCAAGAAAACCAGCTATATTGATTTCAATCTGCTGTTCCATCAATTCCCCAGTCAAGTCATCTTTACTGCTTTAATATTTCTCCTAGGTTCCTTCTCAAGAGTCCTGTGTTTACTGTTGAAGTAAGCATTATGACTCACTGGGACTATTATCATGTTCTTCTCAGTGTTTTTGTTTGTTTTTTTTTTCCTCTTTTCTTGGTGACTTCTTTTTGTATATTGCAGACAGGATGGATTATGTATACCAGGAATCACAATCACTTACCCCAAATTCTTTAAAGAACCACCTACTTTAAATTCATTAGCCTGGCAAATGTTGACCTGTTCCTATTTCTTTCTCACTTTCCCTCATACCAGTAGGTAATAGGAACACACACTGCTATCATTTGCCTCTAAAGTTCTGCCTACTTAGATTGCACTTTGTATTGTTTCTTTCGAATACAGAGAAATTTATTTGTGTATGATGGATCTCCATCATCAAGAATTAAATAATGTTACCGCTTTCTCATTTGTAACACACAAAGATATATATGTAATAGTTAAGAGCTTAGACTTTGGAATTGGATAATTCAGATTTGCCACCAATTAGCTGTGTAATTTTAAGGTCCTGAGTTGAAACTTCTTCTCTATAAAACAGGGATTATTGTAGATTTTTCATGGACATATTGTAATGATTAAGTTAATTAATAAGTTACCCCCAACCTGCTTTCTTTACTGTTTTGAGAACTGAGCCTTATGTTTTATGGAGGTTTCTTTTCCTCTATTGCAATAGTTTGTTTAAAAAAAAAATCTAACTTGTAAATATTTTACTTACTATAATTTAGTTCTGGTTATCATTGGCAATGGAATATTAAAACTTATAATGAATATGATTGTTTTCCTCCTGACTTTAAGTGAAATGTCTATAAATTTGAATTCTAAATGTGACATTTCTATAGGCCTTGTGAAAATCATTTTTTTTTAATTTTAAAATTGTCTTTTGTCTGCTCTGAACATTTTGTAACTAGTGTACTAAATGTCTCGGAATTTTCTGTTATGTTTGCCTATTTCATTTTCACATGCTTCATTCTGTCCTGATCATGTTCTTTTCCCCATATAAATCCATTAAAATTGTGATTTATGTCAATAAATTGATCATGTTTAAATATTTTTCTATACCTGGAACCAGGTATATATGGTAATGCTTCATAATGAGTTTTTGCTAGTTATTTTTAAATTTTTTAAAAATTTTTTGCTGTTGTGTCTTATTTATTTCTTATATTACTCAGAATTGAATGGAAGGAGGCTTAACCACTGGGCTAAATCCTCAGCCATTTCTTTTCTTTTATTTCTTTCTTCTTTCAATTTTATTTATTTATTTATTTATTTATTTATTTATTTATTTTTGAGACAGAATCTTGCTAAATTGCTGAAGCTGTCCTTGAACTTGTGGTCATCCGGTCTCAGCCTTCAATGTCACTGGAAATATAGGGATGTGTCATTGTACGTAGTGAATTTTTTGATAGATTTCATTTGTTATTCTTTACTTAGAATTTTTCACTTATATTCATAAGTTATACTGGGCCATAATTTTTTTTTTGTTCTGGCTACCTTAAGTAGTTATAAATATTACACTATATTCATATAAAAATGTGAAATTTCAACCCTTTTCATATTGATTATTTTGTAGTAATTATTTCTTCCCTAAAGACTAGTAAAACATGCTTATAAAAGTATTTGTAATTAGTTACTTTAGTCAAGGAGTAGAAGTCACAATTTAAATTCTTAATGTTGCTCTTTTAATCAGGCGTTCTATTCTTTTCAAAATAAGTACTTGAAATTTATAATTTTTTAAAACTTATTCATCTAAGTTCAAAATAAAATACACAATGTGTTCAAAGTATTCTTTAACAATTATAGATATACTAGTTATTGTCATGTCACATTTTTATTTTCTATGTTTATTTGTGCTTCTTTATTATTATTTTTTCATTGCAGTTTGTCCTTTGGATATATTTTGCAGTTTGTCCTTTTTCCTTTTGAATTTCGCTGCTGTTACTGATACTACTATTATTAGTTGATATTTTTTTTTATTGTTGGTCATTCAAAACATTACATAGTTCATAATACATCATATTTCACAGTGTGATTCAAGTGGGTTATGAACTCCCAATTTTACCCCGTATACAGATTGCTCTATCACATCAGTTACCCTTCCATTGATTGACATATTGCCTTTCTATTGTCTGATGTATTCTGCTCTCTGTCCTATTCTCTACTATCCCCCCTCCCCTCCCCTCCCCTCTCCTCCCCTTTTCTCTCTCTACCCCTTCTACTGTAAATCATTTCTTCCATTTGTATTATCTTGTCTTACCCCTCCTTTCCTCTTATATGTCATTTTGTATAACCCTGAGGATCGCCTTCCATTACCATGCAATTTCCCTTCTCACTTCCTTTCTCTCCCACCTCTCAACCCTGTTAATGTAAATCTTCTTCTCAAGCTCTTCGTCCCTACCCTGTCCTTGTTTCCTCCCCTTATATCAAAGGAGTCATTTGGTATTTGTTTTTTAAAGATTGACTAGCTTCACTTAGCATAATCTGCTCTAATGCCATCCATTTCCCTCCAAATTCTATGATTTTGTCATTTTTTAATGCAGAGTAATACTCCATTGTGTATAAATGCCACATTTTTTAATCCATTCATCTATTGAAGGGCATCTAGGCTGATTCCACAATCTTGCTATCATGAATTGTGCTGCTATGAACATCGATGTAGCAGTGTCCCTGTAGCATGCTCTTATTAGGTCTTTGGGGAATAGACCGAGAAGGGGAATAGCTGGGTCAAATGGTGGTTCCATTCCCAGCTTTCCAAGAAATCTCCATACTGCTTTCCAAATTGGCTGCACCAATTTGCAGTCCCACCAGCAATGAACAAGAGTGCCCTTTTCCCCCGCATCCTCTCCAGCACTTATTGTTGTTTGACTTCCTAATGGCTGCCAATCTTACTGGAGTAAGATGGTATCTTAGGGTGGTTTTGATTTGCATTTCTCTGACTGCTAGCGATGGTGAGCATTTTTTCATGTACGTGTTGATTGATTGTATGTCCTCCTCTGAGAAGTGTCTGTTCAGGTCCTTTGCCCATTTATTGATTGGGTTATTTGTTATCTTATTGTCTAATTTTTTGAGTTCTTTATATATTCTGGTTATTAGGGCACTATCTGAAGTGTGTGGAGTAAAGATTTGTTCCCAGGATGTAGGCTCCCTGTTTATCTCTCTTATTGTTTCTTTTGCTGAGAAAAAACTTTTTAGTTTGAGTAAGTCCCATTTGTTGATTCTAGTTGTTAACACTTGCGCTATGGGTGTCCTATTGAGGAATTTGGAGCCTGATCCCACAGTATGTAAATCATAGCCAACTTTTTCTTCTATCAGATGCCGTGTCTCTGATTTAATATCAAGCTCCTTGATCCATTTTGAGTTAACTTTTGTGCATGGCGAGAGATAGGGATTCAGATTCATTTTGATGCAGATGGATTTCCAGTTTTCCCAGCACCATTTGTTGAAGATGCTATCCTTCCTCCATTGCATGCTTTTAGACACTTTATCAAATATAAGATAGTTGTAGTTTTGTGGATTGGTTACTGTGTCCTCTATTCTGTACCAATGGTCCACCCGCCTGTTTTGGTACCAGTACCATGCTGTTTTTGTTACTATTGCTCTGTAGTATAGTTTGAAGTCTGGTATCGCTATACCGCCTGATTCACACTTCCTGCTTAGTATTGTTTTTGCTATTCTGGGTCTTTTATTATTCCATATGAATTTCATGATTCTTTTATCTATTTCTACAAGAAATGCTGTTGGGATTTTGATTGGCATTGCATTGAACTTATAGAGAACTTTTGGTAATATCGCCATTTTGATGATGTTAGTTCTGCCTATCCATGAGCAGGGTATATTTTTCCATCTTCTAAGGTCTTCTTCAATATCTTTCTTTAAGGTTCTGTAATTTTCATTGTATAAATCTTTCACCTCTTTTGTTAGGTTGATTCCCAAGTATTTTATTTTTTGGGGGGATATTGTGAATGGAGTAGTTGTCCTCATTTCCGTTTCAGAGGGTTTGTCGCTGATATACAGGAATGCCTTTGATTTATGCGTGTTGATCTTATATCCTGCCACTTTGCTGAATTCATTTATTAGCTCTAATAGCTTCTTTGTAGACCCTTTTGGGTCTGCTAGGTATAGAATCATATCATCTGCAAATAGTGATAATTTAAGTTCTTCTTTTCCTATTTTTATGCCTTTAATTTCTTTCGTCTGCCTAATTGCTCTGGCCAGTGTTTCGAGGACTATGTTGAACAGAAGTGGTGAGAGAGGGCATCCCTGTCTTGTACCAGATCTTAGAGGGAATGCCTTCAATTTTTCTCCATTCAGAATGATGCTGGCCTGTGGCTTATCATAGATTGCTTTTATAATGTTGAGGTATGATCCAGTTATCCCTAATTTTTCTAGAGTTTTGAACATAAAGTGATGTTGTACTTTGTCGAATGCTTTTTCTGCATCTATCGAGATGATCATATGGTTCTTATTTTTAAGTCTATTGATGTGGTGAATAACATTAATTGATTTCCGTATATTGAACTAGCCTTGCATCCCATGGATGAATCCTACTTGATCATGGTGTATAATTTTTTTGATATGTATTTGAATCCGATTCGCCAGAATTTTATTGAGGATTTTTGCGTCAAGGTTCATTAGAGATATTGGTCTGTAGTTTTCTTTCTTTGAAGTGTCTTTGTCTGGTTTCGGAATCAGGGTGACGTTGGCTTCGTAGAATGAATTTTGAAGTTCTCCCTCTTTTTCTATTTCCTGAAATAGCTTGAAAAGTATTGGTGTTAGTTCCTCTTTAAAGGTTTTGTAAAACTCTGCTTTATACCCATCCGGTCCTGGGCTTTTCTTAGTTGGTAATCTTTTGATGGTTTCTTCTATTTCCTCTATTGTTATTGGTCTGTTTAGGTTGTCTATATCCTCCTGACTCAATCTGGGCAGATCATAAGACTTAAGGAATTTATCTATGCCTTCACTATCTTCTATTTTATTGGAGTATAAGGATTCAAAATAATTTCTAATTATCTTCTGTATTTCTGAAGTGTCTGTTGTGATATTGCCTTTTTCATCCCGTATGCTAGTAATTTGGGTTCTCTCTCTTCTTCTCTTCGTTAGCATGGCTAAGGGTCTGTCAATTTTATTTATTTTTTCAAAGAACCAACTTTTAGTTTTGTCAATTTTTTCAATTGTTTCTTTTGTTTCAATTTCATTAATTTCAGCTCTAATTTTAATTATTTCTTGCCTTCTACTTCTTTTGCTATTGTTTTGCTCTTCTTTTTCTAGGATTTTGAGATGAAGTATGAGATCATTTAATTGTTGGTTTTTTCTTTTTTTGAGGAATGAACTCCAAGCAATGAATTTTCCTCTTAGGACTGCTTTCAATGTGTCCCATAGATTCTGATATGTTGTGTCTGTGTTTTCATTTGACTCTAGGAAGTTTTTAATTTCCTCCTTGATGTCTTCTAATACCCATTGATCATTCAGCAACCTATTGTTCATTCTCCAAGTGATGCTTGATTTTTCCTTCCTTCTTTTATCATTGATTTTCAGTTTCATTCCATTATGATCAGATAAGATGCATGGTATTATCTCTGCCCCTTTATATTGTCTAAGAGTTGCCCTGTGACATAATATATGGTCTATTTTTGAGAAGGTTCCATGTGCTGCTGAGAAAAAAAGTGTAACTACTTGATGTTGGGTGGTATAGTCTATATATGTCAATTAAGTCTAGGTTGTTGATTGTGTTGTTGAGTTCTATAGTTTCCTTATTTAACTTTTGTTTGGTAGATCTGTCGAGTGGTGAGAGAGGTGAGTTGAAGTCTCCCATGATTATTGTATGGTGGTCTATTAGACTCTTGAACTTGAGAAGAGTTTGCTTGATGAACACAGCTGCACCATTATTTGGGGCATATATATTTATGATTGTTATGTCTTGTTGGTGTATGGTTCCCTTGAGCAGTATGAAGTGTCCTTCTTTATCCCTTTTGATTAACTTTGGCTTGAAATCTATTTTATTGGATATGAGTATGGACACTCCTGCTTGTTTCCGCAGTCCATATGAGTGGTATGATTTTTACCAACCTTTCACCTTCAATCTATGAATATCTTTTCCTATCAGATGCGTCTCCTGTAGGCAGCATATTGTTGGGTCTTGTTTTGTGATCCATTCTACTAGCCTGTGTCTCTTAATTGGTGAGTTTAAGCCTTTAACATTTAGGGTTATTATTGAGATATGCTTTGTTCTTCTATCCATATTTGTTTATTGATGTTACTAAACCTGATTTGTTATCCTCTTTGACTACTTTCCCCCCTTTACTGTCCTACCTCCCATTGTTGGTTTTCAATGTTATTTTCCATTTCCTCTTCCTGTAATGTTTTGCCAAGGATTTTTTGAAGAGATGGTTTTCTAGCTGCGAATTCTTTTAACTTTTGTTTATCGTGGAAGGTTTTAATTTCATCTTCTATCCTGAAGCTTAATTTCGCCGGATACACGATTCTTGGTTGGAACCCATTTTCTTTCAGTGTTTGAAATATGTTATTCCAGGATCTTCTAGCTTTCAGAGTCTGTGTTGAGAGATCAGCTGTTATTCTGATTGGTTTACCCCTAAATGTAATCTGCTTTCTTTCTCTTGCAGCTTTTAAAATTCTCTCCTTATTCTGTATGTTGGACATCTTCATTATAATGTGTCTAGGTGTGTATCTCTTATGATTTTGCACATTCGGCGTCCTGTAGGCTTCTAGGATTTGGGATTCTGTCTCATTCTTCAAGTCTGGGAAGTTTTCTCGTATTATTTCACTGAATAGACTGTTTATTCCTTTGGTATGGAGCTCTGTGCCTTCCTGTATCCCAATGACTCTTAAATTTGGTCTTTTGATATTGTCCCATAATTCTTGGATGTTCTGCTCATGGTTTCTTAGCAGACTTTCTGAGCTGTCTATGTTCTTTTCCAGTTGAAATACTTTGTCTTCATTGTCTGATGTTCTCTCTTCTAGGTGATCTACTCTGCTGGTAGTATTCTCAATTGAGTTTTTAAGTTGGTTTATTGTTTCCTGCATTTCTAGGATTTCTATTTGTTTGTTTTTTATTACCTCTATCTCCCTGTGAAATTGATCTTTTACTTCCTGGATTTGTTTCTCAATGTGGTCTTTCATTATCTGATTTTGCTGTCTCATGTCTTCCTTGAGACTCCAGATCATCTGAAGCATGTATATCCTGACCTCTCTATCTGACATTCCATCTGTTGCACCTATTACCTCTTCTAAAGTTGAGTTGACCTGCATTGCCTGTGGTCCTTTCTTTCCTTGTCTTTTCATACTGCTGGCATTTCTTTCTGCTTGGTGAAACTGTTGTGTTTTTGAAATTTTCCCTCTATTTATTTATATTGCTCTTGTATGGTTGAAAGATCACCTTGCAGGGCAGGTAGTGGCTGTGATCCTCCTCCAATTTGTGTGATCCGTCTACTACGCTGGCATGCCCTAGGTCTGCTCTGCTGGTCGGTCAAAGGTCCACCTACCCAGCAGGCACGAGGGGCACCTCTGTCACTCCGCAGGTTGCTGGGCCTGACCTCCCAATGGGTCGAAGGTTCGCTTAGCTTGCAGGCACTGGGGGAGGGGCCGGTTCCACCCCTCAGTAGGCCGTTCGGCCGGATCTGCCAGTGGTCACAGCCCCGCCTACCTTGCAGACACTGGGGGAGGGGATGGGCCTGCCCTTCAGCAAGCCGCCGGCCCTGTCCTACTTGTGGGTCCTGACCGCGTTCCCTGCAGGCGCGCGTAGCTGTTCTCTCACTCGGCAGGTTGCTGGACCTGACCCGCCTGTGGGTTGCAGGTTCGCCTAGCTTGCAGGCACTGGGGGAGGGGCCGGTTCCACCCCTCAGCCATTAGTTGATATTTTTAAGACCAGCTTGTAGTTTGTAGAAAATAGATATTACTACTTGCTAATTTTTTAGTTGTTCTTCATCATCTCTACTAAAAGAGCCTTGGCTTGTTTAGTTATGTATCCTTCCCACACTTGAGAGTCAAAGAAGCTGACCATAGCCTTATGGGCAAGATGAACTTCCTCTGGTAAGAATAATTGTGTCTCCCTAGAGAGCAATCAATTCTCAAATGAGGCTGTAAGCACTTTTGGCCCAATGGGATGCCACGTGATAAAAAATAAGAAATGGTCTTATTTTTTAAGAGAATTATTTGAAAAAAAATTTTATCCTGTAAGATTTGTTTTGCATGAATATGAGTTCTGAGAATATAATTCTCTGACTAAAGCAAAAGCCAAAACATGCATGGTAGGGGGGGAACACACCTGCAGAGACATGGGCCTGCAACCCCTGGGTGAAGCAGCTTTGAATCCACTCTACCTCCCTTCATTTGTGAGTGTGAGTCAATTTCATGTGTCATCTTGGCCAAGACCATGGTGACCATTTGGTCAAAAACTGTATGTTTTGGTGATAGAAAATTTTTAGGTGAAATTAACATGTAAAATCAGTTGGTTTTTAATAAAGACAATTCTCCTCCATAACATGCCTAAGCCTCATCCAATATTTGAAGGATTAGGAGCAAATACTGATGTTTTCCATGGAAGAAGAAATTCTGATTTTATAGCACAATGTTAGAAAATTTGTCTGAGTTACCAGCTGAAACCACCATGAGAAAAATCCTTAAAAATTAATCTCTCAGTCACTTTATCTTTCTTTGTCATATATATGTATATACATATATGTGTCTATATATGTATATATATACACAACACATATACACATTTATTTATTCATATATATCTACAATTATGCACATATAACAATATATATGTGTCTCTGGAGAACCTAACAAATACAGTTAATTATATAAATTCATTATTTTAAATCAATTTGAGTTGAGTTTTACAATGAAACCCAGATATCTTTATATTTTCATCATAAAATAGTTCTTGTTACCCACTTTAGTAATTTTTTCATATACTTTCATCTTTCACATTCTTATATTTCCTTTGGACTTGCTTCTCTATTTTAAATCTTCTTTAGTTAAACTTATTAATTAATTTCAATTATCTTTATCTTCAGTTATATTTTAAAAACCCTATGTTTCTACCTTGCTTGCAATCTTGCTATAAACTTGTCAGAGTAAATGAACTTTGACATTATTTTTTAATATAAAAGATATATTTATACTAAGGATTTTCATTAGGTATATCCAGAATAAGACCATAAGGACCTCCAAAAATGTAGTTCTGTATAAAAGCAATTAAAAAAAATAAAATCAATTAAATAAAAAAATAAATAAAAGCAATAAAGTCACTGGTAAAAATTGTCAAAATTAACTTTTACAGAACTCTAAACTAACAAAAAGGCAAGCAATAATTATAGTAATGTTCAATCCAGAAAACCAATCCAGACTTAGTAAAATTGGGTTTTGCATCATTTTAATTTGTCTTTTTTCCCTTTTTGGTGCCCTCAGCTCTGAGTAAGTCTTGGAAACTGACAGTCTTGTAATGGAAACATGAAAACCTGCAGCCAGGCAACCACTGAAGAGCGGAAAATGGGTTTGGAGCTTTTTTATTTATTTTTTGGGGGAACTACCATGGATTGAACTCAGAAGCACTCTGCCACTGAGCCACATCCCCAGCCCAGGGTCTCACTGATTTGCTTAGTGCCTCGCTTTTGCTGAGGCTGTTTTTGAACTCAAGATCCTTCTGCCTCAGCCTCCAGAGCCTCTGGGATTATAGGCATGGACCACTGTGCCCAGCTGGGATTGGCGCTTTTTAACCAACTCATTTCCAGAGACTTTTCATTATTTGACCAACCTGGCAGGTCCCTGGAATCACTGCCTGCCTCACGAGCCATGCCTAACACACACATACTACCTCCATTCATTGCCATAGGGCTTATCTGTATTGGAACTGATTTTAAAACTTGTTCAATGTAAATAGTCTTTTCCATGAGATATTTGTTGGAAAAAAAAATAGTGGCAATTGGTTTAACAACACATCTGCCTCAGGCCATTGAATAGGTGTGACTAGCAAGAAATTGAAAAAGTTAAAAAAAGAAAAGCTGAAGAATGTGATAACCATAGGAGCTTTGAAAACCTTACTCAGTCCTGAGAACTTACAAGGCCACATTCATGTGCAGATCTGTGGAAATGCTGAAAGGACCTGAGAAAGTCCTAACCTATTACTTCTGGATAATAATGAGGCTTTATAAAATAGAAAGCCAAAACTAGGCAGTGTTCATAAACTATCAGAGGATCAAATACATGCCTCAACATACATATAACCTTGGCAAAGTTTGTCTAGTCATTAGTTGGCTTTTATGCTAATTGAATGTACACTTCCAGTGGCCACATATGATGAGAAATGGACTTTACAGAATTAGTTTAGAAAAGTCACAAACTAGCTCTAACATCAATATGAAACAAATAATAATAACAAGAATATATAATGACAAGAATAAATCTTGGGGAGCAGGGAATCTGATTCCCAGAGTTGCCACATTGTAGACTTAAAAAAAGCCAACATATATGTATGGCATTAAATTAAACAGGTAAATATGGCTTATATATAAGAGAAATTAATCTACAGAAGCAGTCCCTGATGAATCTCACCCATTGAAATTACTAGACAAAATTTTAAATTAGGTATTTTAAATAAGTTCAAATAACTAAAGAAAACTATGGAAATCTAAAAAAAAGTCTGTGACTCTAATAGAGAATAACAATGTAGAATTATAAATTATAAAAATCAACCAAAAATAAAACCTAGATTTGAAAATTGCCATTAAAAATATTTTCTATAATGGCTCAATGGGAGATGCTAACTGCCAGGTATAGTGAAATTGATAATAGATTAAATAAGATTATTTGAGGAGCAAAATGAATAAAAATGAAAAAATTTTTAAGAAGAATAAAAATAAAATGTTTCACCATGAAACATTTCAGCAACTAAATATTTTGAGTTTCATAAGGATAGGAAGGAGAAAGAATACTTCAGAAAATAATGGATAAGATTTAAAAATTTTGATGAAAACTATTAATTTCTATATATCAAAAGCTCAAAAGAAATACAAGTAGAATAAACTCATAGTTCTACACCTGGATGTGTTATAATCAAACTGTCAAAACATTAGTTGGAGAACTTTGAAAGCATCAAGTAGGAGGCAGCTTGTGACTTACTTAATAAGATCAACAGCTATTTTAAAAACCTAGGAGAACAGAAGACAATGAGAAGGCATAAGTGTTTAAAGTAAATAAGGGTCAACCAAGTACTCAAGAGCCAGGAAAATTAAGATATACTCAGATAAAAAAAATCTGAGATCATTTGTCTCTATTTGGTTTTCAAAAATTGATAAGAGTTCTTCAGGATGAAATGCAAGGGCCCTAAACATTAATTCATTTTGCAACCATATGTAAATTTTAAAAAATGAATAAAAAATAGTAGCACCAGTAAGATAACTGGCCAGAGCACTTAGATGAAAAAAATTAAAGGGATATGTATAGGAAAAGAAAAACTTAAATTAGCACTATTTGCTGACAATATGATTCTAAACCTAGAAGACCCAAAAAGCTCCACTAGAAAACTTCTAGAACTATTAAGTGAATTCAGCAAAGTTGGAGGTTATAAAATCAACACCCATAAATCAAAGGCATTTTTGTATATCAGTGACAAATCCTCTTAGGGGGAAATGAGGATAACTACCCCATTTACAATAGCCGCAAAAAAAAAAAAAAAGCACTATACAGATTTAATGCAATTCCAATCAAAATCCCAATGGCATTCCTCATAGAAATAGACAAAGCAATCATGAAATTCATCTGGAAAAATAAGAGACCCAGAATAGCTAAAGCAATCCTTAGCAGGAAGAGTGAAGAAAGATTTCTTAATGATAACAAGAGCAATCCATGAGGAAGACATAATAATTATGAATGCATGCACTGACACCAGTGTCCTGAAATGAAGCACAAACTGACAGAAATTAAGAAAGAAATAAAGAGCTCAGGAATTATATGTGTTGATTTCACAACTATATATTCAATGGATGTAGCAACTAGAAAAAGATCAATAACAAAGATGAACAATTCTGTAAGTCAATTAGACCTAATAAGCATCTATGGAACTCTCCACCCACAAGAGCAGAATACAAATTTTTCTCCTCTGAATATGGAATGTTCTCCAGAACAGAACATGATAAGTCTTACCCCAAAAGTATCTCAATAAATTTGAAATGATTTAAATAATATATGTTATGTTTTTCCATAACAATGAGATCAATCTAGAAATTAAATACAAAAGGTATTGGGGAATTAAAAATATGTGGCAATTTTATAAAACACTACTAAATAACTAATCTGTTAAATAATGAATCATATAGAAAATTAGAGCAATATGTTGAGATAAGTGAAAATGGAAAAAAAATGCACAAAAATTTACATGATATAGTCAAAGCAGTGTTGAGAAAAATAAACATGCAGCTACAGGTAGCCTATGTTATGAAAAGTCTAAAAGAAAACCTAACATGCCAAACATTAGCATTCTAGAAATAAATGAACAAACTAAATCCAAAAAAAAATAAAGGGGAGGTAGTAATAAAGCTTAAAGAGGAAATACATAAAATAGAGAATTAAAAAATACCATATATCATAAAAGCTGAAAGTTGGTTATTGAACATACAACAAAACTGACAAATATTCAGCTAGACTGATCAAGAAAAATAATGAAGATAAATAACTTGAGACTATTTAAATTGTGAAAAAAAAGAAAAAGTGAATTAAAATGGAATAGCATGAATGATTGTGTTCAAAAAAATATGTAACAGCTATAATAGATAAATTCATAGAAACATATAAACTACCACAAATAAGCCAAGAAAAAAACAGAAAATTTGAACAAATGAAGAACACCTAAGGAGATTTAATTAATAATAAATTTTGGAATTTTCCAAAATTCCCTTTCCATTCCAGATGGTTTTATTGATTAATTCTACTTTGCGTATATTGAAGAATTAACATTCATCTTTCTCAAAAAATATTTCAATAACTAGAAGAGAAAAAAAAAACTTTCAAACTCATTCTAGAAAGTCATTATTACTCTGATATGAAAGGTGGGTTACATCCATATCTTTTGTGAAAATGAAGACAAAATCATCAGTAAAATAAAAGTAAGTCAAATTCAACATTATATAAAAAATTATTACAAACCATTACCGGAATAAAATTTCTACCAGGAATACGAAAGTGTTTAAACTACAAAAATCAACCAATTAAATCTTGCAAACTAATAATAGAAGAAAAACAAACAAAATAATCAATTGATAGAAAAGAAATTTGATGCAGTCCAATATTCTGTCTTTATATAAATCTCCACAAACTAGGAAAAGAAGTTAACTTTCAAATCATGAGAAAAGAAAAGAAAAAAGTCACACAGAGACCTGAATGATTTTCTCTTAAAGTGAGGATCAGAACAAAGATTCTTTATTTTATGTTTACATTTAATATTATTGTAGATATTTTAGCCTGAGCTACTAGACATAAAAGAAATAAAATATAATAAGTTTGAAGAAGAAGAAATAAAACTCTTCTTATTTGCAGATAAATTAATCATGTATACATAAAATTCAAAGAAATGCACAAACATTATTAAAGTTCACAAGGCCAACAAGACTTCAAAATAGAATATCATTTTTACGAAAGATTTATATTTCTATGCCCTATCAATGAACAATCCAAAAATGAAATTAAGAACAATTCTATTTGTAGTATCATCTAAAAAGATGTTTAGGAATAAGTTAATATGGAATGTTCTTCATAAAATCTATATGTACAGATTAAAAGATTGAAAATTGTTAAGATTGTAATTTTCAAAACTGAATATTGCAGAAGCAATCTTTCATATTTATGGTCAAGTAATTTTTGCCAAGGATATCTAGACTATTCAACAGAAAAAGAATAATCTGTTAAGAAAAAGATCTTGAGACTAAACTGTATCTATTAGGAAATAATAAGTTTGGATTCCTTCTTGAAACAATATGCTAATATAAACTTAAAATATAACATTGACCTAAATTCAAGACTAAAATTATCCAACTGTTAGAAGGAAACTAGGAGTAAAACTTTTGTCTTTGGATTAGGCAACTTTGTCACAGATAATGACAACAAAATCTCAAGTGACAAATAAAAAAAGAGATAATTTTTTCAAATTTTTGAAAATATCTTTCAAAAATACTATCAAAAAAGTGGAAGTCAATCATAGAACAGGAGGAAATATTTGTAAATCACATAGGAGATATGGAACTTGTATCTGGAATATATAAAAAATCTTTACATAGAAACAAGAAAAAGACAAACAATCAGGTTTTAAAAGTGCACCCAACAGTTAGACACTTTTCCAAAGAGCACATGCAAGTTCCCTATTGTGATTGCCCCTATTAATAAAATCTCTTTAGCAATTATTATATTATTTTAATATTATCCTCATTCTTCACTATGTATTAATCAAGTATAGATTTTTTTAACATGTTTTTATATTTAGTTTTTTTGTAGTTGGACACAATACCTTTATTTATTTATTTATTTTTATGCGGTGCTGAGGATTGAACCCAGGGCCTTGCACATGCAAGGGGAGTGCTCTACCTCTGAGCCATAACCCCAGCCCCTCAAGTATAAATTTTTTTTGTCACTTCACCCTACTATCAAATGTATTTTGCAGTTATTTCTGGCTTTTGCGTGCTACTGGATGCACCAGGGATGGATTTGGTTTTATGTATCATTTTTCAAATACAGTGTGTTGTATTTTATTTTAGAATATACTATTTTCTTAATTAAAGAAAACTCCCAGTTATGTTAAAATTTGCTTTGTTTGACTTTCGCATATTCATGTGGGTGAGAAAGGGTGTGTGTAAATTATTGTATAATATACTAACTATCTATAAGGCTAAAATCTGGGTACTACTTAGAGTAGGAATTTCCACATGACAACTCTGTCAATTGATTTCCCATTATTTTTCACTCTGGGTACTTCTCCTCATCTTTCAATATTCAGTCATCCCTTATTTTATGATAGCCACCTCCAAAGATACAGGTTTGTGAATTTGACCCATGAGTTATGTGTGTACTTCTAATAGCATATGGCACCGATACCATAATAGATTACTAAAACTAGTCTGCATAATTGGGCATTAAAAATAAGTCTTCCATATCTTTTCAAACACTGTGTTTTCTTTACCACATAACAGAACTCAATATGGTTCATACATATTTTAGGTTCCTAATATAACCAATAATAAATAAGCAAATAGGGAACAAGAAATATTAACAGAGATCCTGAGAAAAATTAAGTTGTAAAAATTAAACATGTGTCACATCCATCGTAATCATGGTTTTCCTCTAGCAACCAATATCTAGGGTGTAAGTAAAGACCATTCAGGAAAGATGGTCTTAACTTCCAGACTTAACTTCAAACTTGTTACATTGGTTATTTCTCAGGGATTTTGATATTTTTCACTATCACAGCCACAGTTGGTCTAAAGGTAATAATTTTCTGAGCAGGAATCCAATTTTGTAACCATCTCTGTCAGCATGGCGATTTTGTATTGTGCCTATAAGACTCAGTAGGATCCATCAACATAACCCCAGATAGGTCTCCTATAACACATTTGTTCTCAAACTAAAAGATTAGAAACAAAATTAACCAGAAATACGTTCAGTAAATTGGCGAGGTAAGCATGTTGAAACTTATTGGTATAGATAAATAATTATGTATGTCACCCATATATGAATTTTCTTTGCCTGTCAAAATCTCTTCATATTCTTTGCTTTTCTGCACTAGTTAATGATATTCTTATTGATTTCATTTCATTGTCTGTGCAGAACAATGCCCTTGGTTTTGTGATCGTTGGTAAACATGAATAAAGCAGAGGAGATGATTTGGAAAGTGTATGAAGATGGTGTATTTGTATATATGTACATCATCTAAGGGAGTGAAACAGATACAGTGGCAGTGAGAAAGTAAAAAAGGGCTGATCACCAGCAAGGATGAGAGTCTAGAAAATTACATACTCAGGGACACAGAGAAAGAAAGCTCAAAAATTGCATACATAATATTTAAAAGTATTTTTCCAAAGATGAAGATTCTTTTATTTCTGGTGAGCATGTTTCTATCTTGTTATAGATGAGAATCTCATGCTGACTTTAAACAGACTTGTGTGAACTTGAGTATTTTTTTTGAAAAATTGAATGCATTTCTATTTCCTCATATATCCCATGTATAAATCTGTAAAATGCTATGGTTAGTAAAATTTCCCCTTTTCTTCTATAGTCTCTTATTTTTTTCTTTTCCTTTCTTGTTTTTTGTTCTTTCATCTTCTTCCTATTTCCAGGACAAAAAATCATTACAGATAACACTATGCACTCTCATGACTAAACAAAGCATTATTTTTTATCACAATTAAAAGAAGTCAAATAACCTGAAATCTAACCATTTTCTTTCTTTCAAGATTTACAAATAAAAACCTTAAGATTTTCATGATTTTTTCCCTCAGTACTGGGAATTGAACCCAGTGGTACTGGACCACACCCCAACCCTTTTTATTTTTTATTTTGAGACAGGACCTCGTTAAGTTGCTTAGCCCCTCACCAAATTGCTGAAGCTGGCTTTGACTTATGATCCTCTTGCCTCAGCCTACCCAGCAGCTTGGATTATAAGTGTGCACCAACACACGTGGCTTCTCATAAATTTTTAAAATGAATAAAACATACTAATTTCATTGTTTCCTATGTCCCTTGTATTGTGAACTGATACGTGTTTTTCAACAAAAGGGGCATGGGTGATGCATATTATGGGTTATCTGCTCATGTGTCAGCATAAAGATTCAGAACTTTACTTTGTAATGAAGCTTAAGCAAAATATGACCTTTTTGACAGACTGATGTGACATGCACACAAATCATTTTAGTCTTGGAAAACTTTTTTGTAATCTTAGAGCCCATATTTTGATTTCAGGGTTGCTCATGAAACAAATAATTTTTTTAGCTAGTTCTAAATAGTGATGATTAATAATTTATCAAATGTGAAACATGTTGTAGACAATTGAAATTTTATTTCCAACTCTAAGTTATTAATTTTAAGAAAAAACATACTCCACCATAAACTTTGAAAAGAAAGCAATGGACAATTCACTTTTCACCACCCAGGTCTTCTTCTTTTCTACAGTAGACGCTATGATTTATGAATTCTTTTCAAATGAGGAAGGTGTCAAGTCAAAAAGACCTTTTCTTATCAATGTAGAAGTATAGCTTGTTAATTATATGCAAATTCTCCATATCTAGTTAAAAATGCAATGTATATTTCTCTCAACTTAACCATTCTTAAACTTGGATCAGTAATTTTAACTAAAGAGAAGTTTGTCTAAACTAAATAAGCAAGTGGGTATTAATTTCCATCTATCTAAATTTCTTCTTGAATGAAAGACAGGGAGATGCTTGAAAGACTTCTTGAACTGAGGAGATAAAGCTAGAGTTTAGGAAACAAAGCCCATGAGAAAGAACTGGAGAGTAGAGAGTTATGTGGAAGTTTCCCTGTCTTCCATGGAGGATCTCCTCAAGTACTCAACTGATCAGAGTGGGAGGAGACCACCTCACAGACTAAGAAGAGACCAACCTAAAAAAAATGAGCAGTCAAACTGTATGAAATTTACACAGGGTATGAAGAATGAGCATCAATAGCAAAGAGGATAAAATTTTGTGTAAGGAAATGGACACACACTAGGGCTATTAGCAAATACCAATCAAGTCTTTCATTTGTGAGTGTGAACAGGTATCCAAGAAGTCACACTACTTAAAATAATAAATATTATGAAAAGTAGTGAAAAGATTGAACACACATAATGAGATAAATATGAAACAAAAAGAAATTAGAATTAGTAAAATTCATACCAAGGGAGACTTCAAAATGTAAAGAAGAGATCACATCTATAAAACAAGAAAGACCATTATATACAAGAAATAATCATCAATCTTGCACAAATATATTAGATTGCAAAATAAAATTCTATTAGCTAAATAACCTAAGCTATCTGTATGCATACTGATAACACAGAAGTAGAATGATGGTAGGAGGACATATAAAGAATAATTAAAGTGTTTTATTGACTTATGTGCACCAAATTCCCTTCTGAAAGACCTTAATTTTGGTATAGTGATGGTGGTGTGAAACTATTGTTTTCCACCTTTTTCCTAGAAAATATTTAAAACAAATAAATATGATATGAAATAAAACAACAAATTCAATTATTGTTGAAATTAAAAGACATTTACAATTCACAATTCCAAAATAAAAAATGTGCAAAGGTATCAAAAGCAGTGGAAGTTCAGGAGGAAGTCTTATAATTGTAATCTGAAGATACTGTAGATGCTATTTCCAGAAAAAGCCAATGAAGAATACTGCTTATAGATAAATGTAAAAGCCCTGAGGTACAACATCTAAATTACTTGTATATCATTAACAGTTTGGAGAACAACAGCTGGCAACAAAAGTCTCCCTGGATTCACTGTGATTTCCAAGAACAGAAGAAAGGAAGCTAAGTTAACATAGAAAGAAATCAAATTTGCATAAGTCTTTAGTTGCTATGACCACATGGAATAAATGAAGATTTACCTTGACAACCTTGTCAGCTGCCCCTCTTTAACTGATCCAAATATTTCTGTATGCTGCCTGACTTCTTTGTATTGATCAGGTCTGGGACACATGAAAAGATAAGTTGTATTTCATTATGTCAGACTCCTAGAATTCAGCCCTTCAACATGGCCGCTCTTCCACTATTGATATTAATAGACAGCCAGCCCACCTCCTACTCACTAAATTTTTATTTTAGCATGAGGTTAATACAAGCTCAATGCACTTGCTTTTCAATCTTTCTCAAGCAGCACAGGATAAGACACAGAGAAGTACCTTAGATTAATCTCTGGGAAGCTCTTTCCTTAACTTGAGATAGTAAAAACTGTCTTCTAATTCCCTTATAATTTTTATTTTTGGAGAGAGAAGGATTTGGATTTATAGTGCACCAATATATTGCTAAAGAGAAATATCCCTTACAGTTTCCTCCTTTAGTTTCCAATATCCTTTCACATTTGATGAGAGCAAGGGCTGATTTGTTATGAAGAACAGACTGATTTCTAATTATCCTCTTTGGAAAGTTCCAAAACGTGGTTAGTTTCCCAGCTAATTTTAATTGTTATACCTACTATATTTTGTGCCTTTAAAGCTTCCTAATAAGAATTTTTAAAAATATTCTAGAGATAGGCCAATGGACCAGTAGCAGAACAATATGTACTAGACTGCCTAAGCATGAGAGGAGCTTTACTGAACGTCCCTTGAAAGCTTGCAATATTGCACTGAGTATCCAGGGACTGTAGGGCTTTAGAAGAACATAGAAATCTTGGTCATAACCGGTTATTGCCTCCTTAACATCCATTCAATACTGCTGGGCAGCAACAGTGTAATTTAATGGATTAACATTATCCCCTTTTCCACATCTCTCAGCCACAATGTGGAGTTTAGGGCTGGGTGCCTGCCTGATGCACATCCAAGATAAACTGCATGTTATCTGAACATCCTGACTGATTCAGGGCTGCTGTATACCTTAAGTACATCTGGAGTGAAGCTAGGCTTTTTGTGCTGGTGTTGAACATATATACTAGGAACTGTTAGCATCCACCTCATATCCATGCAGGGACTCTCCTCTTAAAATGAAATTAATAATTGAGAAGGCAGAACAGAGGCATAAAAAAATAAGTGATTAGTAATCACCAGATTAATCAAATACCATCTTTCTTTGAAACTTACAATTGTTAATGGTTCTCAGCTCATGATATGGTTATGGGTCACCAATTCTATCATACACTAAAAAATAAAATTTGAATTTGTTACACCTAACCTACACTACTGAACATTCTAGCTTAACAACACAAGTAAATATAGAGCAATAGTTGCTTCTTATCATGATGGGAGCTGAGGTTTCTATCACTGCCTGGCATTATGAGGGTATTGCTGTAGCATATTGCTTCCCTAGAAAACAAAATTCAAAAATTGAAGTAGTAGTTCATAGGAAATGCATATTGGTTTTGCACTTGTATCATCTTTAAAGAAAAGGAGACAATAAAACACAATATTCAGTAATGCCCTTGCCTTGTCCTGCTAAACCTAGCTTAGTTAAGGAAACAATGTGTGAAAGTCTGGGCTGGAATGTTCAGATATCTTTTATCTTGAAGGATACTGGCTTTCTCTTATGCACACTGGAAACTAGAGTAAGTTAGTGTCATCTGTAGAATTCTTGCATGTATGTCTGGAAAATTGCTTCTTGGGATACTGGTCATATAAGCAGACTAACCAGGCTAATGCTGATGGTTTCACTAACATGTAAAATCTAACATATAAAACCACTCACTCAGTGGTCACTGGCAAGTAACTAAGGGCACTTTGTTCCCCATCCAGCTGGCTGCCACTGGACAAAAATTTCTCTGAGAGGAAGTACTATTTGATGATCACTTTAAGGGATGGATGTACTATTTAGCCTGTCACCGTTGAACTCTTTTTGGACCAATCAATGATCTCTTTTAAGTGTTTACCATCAAATTCTGTCTCAAATGCTGCCTCTGGGCACTTTCTTTGGACTTTCAGCAACCTACCTGACTTCTCTGCCACAATTGGACTATGGAAACATTGACACTATCAGAAATTGGGGGAGAAGAAAAAAGTATATCTATATCTATGTCAGAATTTATTTGTTTATTTATTTTTGCTTTAAATTATGTTTCTGTTACTTAAGATTAAACTAGTTTTCCAAGTGCTGTAGGTAGCCTAGAGATGGGAGGATTTTAGGTCTAGTGACAATAGTAATAGTAAACGATAAGTTAAAATCTGTAGCCAATCAGTAATATATGTAAGTCTGATGTGATTTTAAATGTTGGAGGTACACATAAACTATTGTTATACTAATGGATATATAATATGAAAGTGGCCCAGAGTCAAAGCATTGGACAGCTGGAAAATTATGGAAAAAATCACTGATTGTTGAAGAATAATGAATATGGCCTTTGCCTTGAGTTTATATCCCTATTCCAAAATGAGAAAATTGGAGATTTACTTTTAACTCTTTCATGATTATTTCCTAGGGAAGTAAATAAAGGATTTAAATTAATTCTATCAATGAGAAAATTGGAGATTTACTTTTAACTCTTTCATGATTATTTCCTAGGGAAGTAAATCAAGGATTTAAATTAATTCTATCAAACCCCAAGAACCCTTCCATTTGTATGGTATCATTTTTGAGTTCTCTGAATCTGAGAATATTCAAACACTCAAGAATGAATATTTGAAGGCTGAATAGACTTAATTCTCACATCAGTAGTAAAGCAAATGACCTTCTAATGGCGAATCTATGGTTCTGCTATTTTAGTTTCTTGTGGGTTAGCAGACAGGTATCATAGATAGTTTTAATATTGTCTTCTGAAATAGTTTATTATCCTATATTTAATGATTTTTGTCATAGTACATTTTACCAGAATAGAAACAAAGATCAGAAGGAGGATATTATAATCTGTTAAAATAAATCTGCTCAGTTTATGGGCTTTCTTGTTCTCCTCCTCTGTCATCACAAAAGTTGTTCTCCATGAATATTTCTAGTTTTTTCCCCCCTTTTGGTTCTCTTTGGTTCCTGGATACCTCTCCACATGTCATTACACCAGATGTTGTCAAATCTGATTTTCTTATTTGATATTTGAGTTTCTTGTTTATTAGCACCGCTGCCAACACAGCAAAATGCAGAATAGTCTTTCAGGTTTGAATTGCCCATATGCAATTTAGACAGCATGTGGAGTATGCTCAGATTAGACTGTGACATGAATTTAGTTTCTTTGAAGTTAATTGTCAGCTCTTAGAGCTATAGTCACTGCAGAATAGTCAGCAAAATGCTGCAATCACCATCATTAAGAAATTTTGAATGACTGCCTTTAGATGCAGCATAAAGCTTATTGATGTAGGGGAAAAAGATCATTTCAGAATAACGAACATTTATCATGGTACTATTGCCAAGTTCCTAATTATATCTTAAGGCATGGCTTTGTGAAAGAAACTGCATAGAATTGAATCTACTGTCAAATTCCACTAAAGTTAGTAACAAGAAGTGAAAGAGAGGCATCAAGTCTAACGTGCATACCATGCATTGTTGTTACTAATGATTCAATATACTTTATCATTAAGTAGCTTACAGATAGATGACTAAAGAGAGAGAAGAGAAATTCTGACTTTTAATAACTGGGGAGGGAGAAAACTGTCAGTCTCTAAAGTAGGGTTCTACCCATTACATAATGATAACACTGTCTACACTTATATCAGTGAATGAGTATAGGCTGAACTGAAGACACAGCTCCTGTCAGCTCTGTAGCAACTACTTGAAAACACAGCAATAATTCTGAGACAAAGTACAAGCAAGACAACTGGATGGCAATTCTTTAGGCTTTCACTTTTATAAAAATTCCAACTCATTGGGAATACATTTTTTTTCTTGACTTCTAAATGCCTTCTTTAGAAGAAATTTTGATTACATGCTATAGTTACATGTGAAATTTAATTGTACCCTGTGATTTAGATCATCTCCTGACACTTCCACAAATAATAAATCATAAGACACTATTGACATTTGGTCATAATTTCCATCTCACTTATACCTAAAATTTTTATATTTTAACCATAAACCTTAGGTTTATTGGTGATGAGCTGACAAATTTTGGGGTCTATATGTGAACTTCATTTTATAATAGGTGTGTTTCATTTTCAATGCTTATTTAGAGATGGATAATACCCAGTGATCTCATTTATCTTTCACAAACTGCTTGAATTAGATGCTTTCATAGACCAAGCTTTCAAATAAGAAAGCTGACAATCAAGTTAACAAGTTGTACAAAGGTAAACCAACGAGTGGAAGATCTATTAAATGCTGAATTTCACAACTTGTTTTCAACATCATATTTCCTCCAGGCAACATGTTGATCTCCATTTCTTGTAGAACATGTCTTATAGAAACTAAATAATTTATCACTTCACAGAATTTCACAAAGATATATGGAATCAAATAATCTCTTTTTAGCACTTCACTTTGATTTGTGAATTAGCTGATAAAATTGAAGGGTGACTTATAAAAATAAGTAATACTAACACATTTATCTTCACAAACATAATAGGAAAATTATATAATCCTGTAATAAATATTTATCCTTTAATTGTGCCTTTCTTTTGATAACAAAAGTTGATAGTACCCCACTTTTGAATGTGAAAAGATGCTTCAATGTGAGGGAAAGAGGAAACTGGACTGAGGCAGGAGGGCTCACTTTTTAAACTACATTTTACAAGGCATAGATAATTATACAATGAAAGCCAGTCTAAAAAATTTGAATAAATTCAAAATTATGAGAATATGTCAGTTAGATAAAGCACTGAGAAATTCTCAGGATGAGGACTAAGAAATGAAAAGAAAATACAAATTAAAGTTTCAGTGTAAGACCAAGATTCCATGATATACCCTAGCCCCTATCCCTCCAAAAGTTTTATTCCTGTCAAGATCCTTCTTCTGTATCATATTCTCCCATTTAAAATTTAAACAAAATAATTTCAATGGATAAGAAGATCAGTATGGATAACCATGAATAAACTACTACTGTATCTCTCCTTCTGAGTTGACCATCATAGATATCTCATATGAGTAAAATCAAATCTTTATTGTCAGTAATGGTAAGTAAATAAACTGTGTTGAATTACCTTATTCTCCACAACATCCATATCTCAATGTCTTTCCAATAAAAAGATTAAATTCTGTATAATGACATATTATATGATAAGTTATAAAATAAAAATTTCAATTTCAAATAAGTATCCCATTTCTTATTAGAGAGGGAAACAGACACCATTTTTATTAATTAGTTTTTAAAATATGAATTTTAGCATGTCATAGAATATTGAACATCATGTATCAAAATACACACACAAAATTGAGTCTTTTTTAGATGTTAAAATACAGCAGGCCTGCAAAAAATGAAGAACAGACCTTTATTGCAAATTAAATTTACCTAAAATTATTAACAACAGAAATTATTCTTGCCTCTTCTTAGTCTCAGCAACTCCCTGTATTGACCTCCAATGGCCACAGGAGAACATTTTCTCTGCAGCCATTTTTCTTTTTTTGAACTTGTTCCCTTGCAGGGAAACATGTTTCTTAATTATTAGGACTTGCTAAATTGACTAGATGTATTGGAGTTTAAGGTAAAAAAAAATATATATATATATATAGATAGATAGATAGATAGATAGATATAGATATAGTTTCACAGTGAGGCATGTGGAGATCGAAAAGGTACTATATAGATAGAGAGAATATATGTATATATCCTTTCCTGTGCAGGACATATGATACTTCTCAGCTCATTGGCCTATGCTCTGTTCCAGTTATATTATTCAATTTAATCACTGTTCCAGATTCTCTTGTGCACTTTCACATTATTGCTTTCAAATTCCTTTCACATTGCCATGCTTCTATATCCTCTATTCTTCCTCATACTTCTCAGTCAATGTAATAAGCATTTATCATGTAACTTTAAATATCTTCCATAGGCAAATTTCTTCAAAACTGTTATTTCCAGTTGGGAATCTACTGAATTCCAGGCTTTCATATACAACAGATCATTAGAAATACCACTCTGATACACAATAGGTGTGATGAATTTAACATGTCAAAATCAGAATATTTTTAAAATAAAAATAATTCAAATTTTGAAAGCATGTTTAAAAAAGTTCCCCAAAACACCTTTTTTGTGTACCTAAAAAATGTGTTAATATTTCATATCCCCTAAAAATCTTTTGAAGTTACTATTTAACTTTTTAAAAATTTCCCCAACATATGATAATATACACAAGGAGAGTTGCTGTTTTGTGGACTGGCCAGGCTCAAGTAGGTGTCTGTGTTGATGGGCACTGGAGTCATCAGAAATTTTGACTTGGGTGAAAGTATTCAGGTGGCTCTTTCACATGGCCAGCAGTTCATACAAGCCTTCAGGAAAGCTCAAACTGGGTCTATCGGCTGAAATTGTTCCCCATTGCATCTCCATATGACTCCAGCTTGTCTCAGCATTGCCACTGGGTTTCTAGAATCAATGTCTCTAGCTCCAGAGACAGATATCACAAAAAATACATGCAATTGTTGATGTCTCATTCAATTAGTCAAAACAAGTTATAGAGCCAATTATGATTGAAAGGAGTAGACATAGGCTCACCTCTCAGTAGGAGCAATTAAAGTGAATTTACAGTCATTCTTAATTCCCAGAGTCAGACTTCTGGTCAAAATTATTTACATTTCTCTCACAGACAAAATAGATTTACCCCTTCTAAAATCCTCTAAAATCTCCTTCATGCCATCATGTTCAGTTTAAGGTCCAGATTTCATTATCTGTGACAGAATACTATATATATATATATATATATATATATATATATATATATATACACACACACACACACACACACACATATACATAAGAAGAGGTTGTATATATATATATATATATATATATATATATATATATATATATATACATTCAATAATATATATGCATATTAATAAGACCAACTTCTTATAAGCATATATATGCAAATATATGTATGTTATGAGATATAAATTAATGAGATGGCTGGCAGTTGGATTCCCTAGACAGCTTCAGGATGAGAACTGGTGACCAGAAAGATCAAGGCATTCTTAGAGGGTAGAAACTTTCAGCTTCAATCCTATACCTCCAGACAGGAACTGGAAAGTGAGTTTATCAGTGATTAATCAATGGTGCCTACATAATGGAAACTCTGATGACAGGTCATGGAGAGCATCCCTGGGTAGTGAATACATTGCTTGCTGTGACAGTGATGCACAAGGACAGAGGAATCTTTCTCTAGTACTTTCTGGATCTCTTCATTTGGCTATTCATCTGGTTCATTTATGGTATACTAAATAATGAACTCTTTAGAATATCTAAGCAGTTTACCTAACTTCTGTGAGTCATCTAGCAAATTACTGAACATGACAAGGGTGTCGTGACAACTCCTGATTTATAGCCAAATGGACTAGAAATATGGGTAACCTAGAGACACGTTACTTGTGATTTGTATCTGAAGTTGGGGGTCAATCTGATGGGACAGAACAGTTAACCTGTGCAGTCTGAATTAAAGCTAGTGAATTTGTGTTAAAATTGAGTTAAGCTTAGAACACCTTGCTAAGGTCTATAGAATTTGAGAATTGTTTGTTAGTGGAAAAAATAAACAAACAAATAAAAAACCCCAGAAGTATTTTGGATAGAGAAATTCATTTGTTCCCCTTTTGTCATCCAAATCGGGTACAATGGCAGAAGTTCTTTTTCAGGGTCAGAAATGTTTCTCCCTCCCTACTGCCTTTTTCTCATTATGAAATGGGTGATAGAAACAGGATCATCACAACAGATGTTCCTATTCCAAAAGTAACAGGCTGAATCATTTTGTGAAAGGTGACTATGTTAAATTGAGACTGACATAATAGTGCCCTATTCAAACATGTCTGAAGAAAGAGAGATCTCAAGCATGTGCATACAGAAGAAAGGACCCAGATGTGGTCTGCCAACCAGGAGGAGTGGCCTCAGAAAAAAGCTTCCATGTCTGATCTTGATCTTGGATTTCCAGCCTCATTACCTAGAAAATGAGTTTCTGTGGTATTTTGTTATGAAAAAATCTAGCAATCTAATGCAGCAGGAAGCATGGGAGACACAAAATAGACTATGGACCATACTGTTTGAATCCTACCAAATGCATGCTGCTAATTCCTCCTGTTCCTTGGATGAAGAGTGTTTCTGGAGTAGGAAAGAATCCTGTTTAATAAGAATCTGTTTTCCAAGGTTCCACTGTTAGAGTCCTTGGTGTTCCAATTCATAAGAAATGGCCTGTTTGCAACTGAGTGATTTTCTAAGCTTACTCTCTGACCATGGAAGTTTGGATACTCAAAGTGTCTTTTCATCTCAAATTATTTTATCACTTTTGTAGTATAGCCTCCTTTAATAGTTTTTAAACTCTATGTATGAAATTATAGTGTATTCTATTAAGGTAATACTGATAGGCATCTCTTTACCTTCAGAAACATTTCCTGGTATTCCAAGGCAATGCTCATGACCAGGATTGCCTTTATCTGGTGGAGAGGCTATCCAAGGTCTTTTCCCCTCCTCCCACATTTTTCAGTGCTAAGGATCAAACCCCTGACCTTTTACAAATTGGGAAGCATTGTCCTACTAAACTGCATCTGTGGTGTCAGCACCAACTCTGGTAGTATAGGTCTTTGATGTCTTAACCAAAAGACCTAGAGCCATACCCCTGACCTGATCACTGCATTTGTGACTCCCTGGATTTGACCTCTGTCTTGGAGGCATCTTTTACTTTGCAAACTTTAGATAGCTGGAGAATCTAGAGTGAAATAACTCTGTTATTTTCAACTCAGCAAGTCTTAGGTTGGAAATTCTCTAAATTCTACTTAGAAACATACAAGTGCTTTTAAATTCATTTTTTCTTGGTTCTGTAATTTTTCATAGTCAGTTAAAGGAAGCCAGTTGGAACTTTTAATATTCTGCCTGGAAATTTTTTATTCAGATTCACAAGTTCATTTTATACATTCTTTTTTTCTTACTGAAAGTAGCATTTAACTATGAGTTATAGAGTATATAAGTTGGGATTTCATTTCTACAGACTTAAATAGTAATTTTCTGAGCAAATTTCTCACCACCTTTCTGAATGTCAAAAATGGCCTGTTTTTAACCCTTCAGGACTAAGACTTCTGCCTGGCCCCAAAGCCAACTTTACAAGTAGAACTTTCTGTTTCAAGCATCAATTGCAAAGCAACAAAAGAACTGAATCTTAATGGCTTAAGGCATTTCACAACTCTCATAATTCTATGGATTGACTGATTATATATTATTTAAATTTCTCTATATAAAGATGCACACAGCTGCTCCCACCATTGCTAGAGTGCTCATACCATTGCCAGACTGCTCCCGCCATTGCCAGAGCACCAGGTGAAAGCTATAGGTGGTGGCTGGTGTTATCATATCTAGAATGAGTGACTCATACCTCATTACAGGTGATGGATACTGGCTCTCCATTTGGAGGAAGTTCAACTAAGGCTGTGGATTTCCTGCTTTTGAACAAGACCTGTTGCTTAGGCATCTCATTTTTTCATTGGTATCCAAAATGGAGTATTCCAAGAAATGAAGATGGAATGCAAAGATCTCCTAAGAATCTGACTCTGAAGTTACAGTTTCATCTCCTTCTCTACATTTTCCCAATCAGATCAAATCAATCAGAGCCAAACCAGATTCCAGGGAAGTGAAGGGAGTCTCTACATAGAGATTGGAAGAGTGGTAAAATACATGTACCAGTCTATGAAATTGGGTCTTGAGTTAAATATGAAGTACTTAAATATTTTTCAAACAGTAAATGAATGAAAGAATCAATGCTTTCATCTCAACCAAGAATACATTTCTTTAATATCCTGTCATTTAAAAGAGTACTAATATTTCAATACGTATTTAAATTATCCATTATCTAGGAAGCCTTTTAAATTTATCTATCATATCATAAAATGGATTTCTTTACAATTTAATTAAATTATAATGCTCTTCTTGTCCAACATTAGACTTGAATAGTATATTTACTTCTTATCTTCACTAAAATGCAAGTAAGAAAAGCACTTTATGTTGTTCATATATTTTTACAGAGTACCTATTCCAGTCTCTTTTATTAGTCATTAATAAACTATTGTAGAACATGATGTGTGATATTTTAAATTACTGATATGTAACCAGTTTTCAATATAGGCTTAAAAATTTAGTGAGAAAACTTTGCTTATGTAAATACATTTTTAAAAGAAAATATTTTATATTGATTTTAGATTTTTAGAAAAATTGTAAAGATAGTACAGAGAATACCAATATAACCAGCACTTGTTTCCTCTTATAGGAACATTTTATATTAGTAGGATGCATTTTTACCATTAAGAACCAATATTGACTCATTATTAGTTAACACCCATACTTTATTCATATTAGTGCATTTTTATCAAATATCTTATTTTCTGCTCCAGGTCATCATGCCACACTGCCCTTGATAGACAGGTTTCTTAAGCTCTGGTTGGTCATGAGTTTCTTAGGCCATTCTTGTTCCTGATGACCTTGAAAATATTGGGGATTCAGGTCAAGCATTTTTAAAAATTTATTTATTTATTTGTTCTAATTTGTTATACATGACAGCAGAATGCATTTCAGTTCATAGTACACAAATGGAGCACAATTTTTTCATTTCTCTGGTAGTACACAAAGTAGAGTCACACCATTTGCGTCTTCATACATGTACCTAGGGTAATGATGTCCTCCTCATTCCACCTTGTTTCCTACCTCTCTGCCTCCTACCTTCCCCTCCGTCCCCTTTGCCCTATCCAAAGTTCCTCCATTCCTCCCATGCTCCCTGCCCTCATTATGTATCAGCATCCATGTATCAGAGAAAATATTCAGCCTTTGTTTTGGGGGGAATTGGCTTATTTCACTTGGCACAATATTCTCCAACTCCATCCACTTATCTGCAAATGCCAATATTTTATTCTCTTTTAATGCTGAGTAATATTCCATTGTGTATATACACCACAGTTTCTTTATCCATTCATCTACTAAAGGACATCTATGTTGGTTCCACAATTTAGCTATTGTGAACTGAGCTGCTATAAACATTGATGTGACTGTGTCACTGTAGTGTGCTGTTTTTAAGTCCTTGTGATAGCTGGGTCAAAAGGTGGTTCCAATATGAGTTTTCTAAAGAATCTCCATACTACATTCCAGATTAGTTGTACCAATTGCAGTCCCACAAGCAATGTAGGAGTGTGCCTTTTTGCCTACATCTTCAAGGTCATTTTTAAGAATGGTCATCTGTTGGGTTTATTTGATGTTTGCCTCAAGATTAGATTGGGGGGTATGTTTTTGGAGAAGGAAGATCATGGAGGCAAAGGGCCATTCATCATATCATATCAAGGATACACACTGATCATATAACTCACCACTGGTGATACTAATTTATATCAGCTGTTAAAGGTAATATACTTCCAGTTTGTTTGCTCAGATATTTTTCCAACTTGGTAAACTATAATCTGTGAAAGAAATTTACAACATACAACACAGTAGAGAGTGATGCTTGAGATGGAGAATCTACATTAATCATTTAAATTTATTTTTATACAAAAGATCTATCTATTTTTCCCACTTGTGTCTTTATTTAATTATTTATTTAGATCAGTTTGGACTCCTTGATATAACACAACACCATATTAATTATTTTGTTTTAAAAATTGCTTCAACTTTGAACATTTGGAGCTTTTTCAGTTGAACTCTGTCTCCCATTATTGTGGATATTTTTAATCTGTTCCTTGCATTCCAGCATTACAAGATACTTCAGATTTATCCCCTGTATATCCTTCCTTCCTTCCTCCCTCCCTTCCTTCCTTCCTCCCTCCCTTCCTTTCTTCCTCCTTTCCTTCCTTTCTTCCTTCCTTCCTCCCTTTCTTCCTCTCTTCCTCCCTCTTTTCCTCTCTCCCTCCCTCCCTCCCTCCCTCCCTCCCTTCCTTCCTTCTTCCTTCCTTTCCCAGGGGAACTCTACAGCTCAATGATATCCCCAGTCCTCTGCTTATTTTTTTTTTTTATTTTGAGACCAGGTCTAAGTTGCCCAGGATGACTTCAACTTTGTGATCCTCCTGCCTTAGCCTCCTAAGTTTGTATGGATTACTGTTGTATGCAACCACATTCAGCATATTTTGAACGAATGTCCTAGAATCAGCCATTTCTCCAAGGATATCTGGTTCCTTTCATAGAAAGAGGACAGAGAAACCAAATATAGATACTAGATGCTGCTCCTTGGTATCATTGTTTCTAGGCAATTTTTAGTTAACAGAGAAAAAACCATGTATTTTGATGTATGTTGATACAGGTTACTACAAATATTTCTCCATGTAACCAAACATCTGTATCCATATAAAGTCAAAAATGTGTTCACATGAATGTCTCCAACTCTGCCACATGGATCATTTTAACATCCTCTCCTGATATACCTGTAACTTCCAATCCCAATAGGTTGAAATCTAGCTCCTACCATCATCCATGGCTTTCCTTAATTTCTCAATTTCAATATATACATAGAATGTTACACTTGTTAATTTATACCCAGGTGAAATAATTTTATCTACTAGAGTACATTATGATATACCATGACTTTTTCTTAGTCATACAGACTCTTAATTTCCAAAGATACTTAGGTCAAGACCTACCACTATCTCTTTTCAGTGAAAATTTTTCATATACTTACAACAATTTAGATTATTTTATGACAATCAGCATTCTGTCCTTGGATTCCCAGCCTTTTAAACAACTTTTTTATAAAGTTGGGTGCATAAGGTTAGTTTCATCTTGTAAGAGTCTATGTTTTTTGACAAATACTCAGTATTTATTTTTACCACTATAGTATCATACAGAATAGTTTCTCTTTCCTAAAAAAATCAACTGGCATTTATTTATTCAACTCCCAGTTTTCCCAGCCCTTAGGAGCCATTGATCTGTCAGATAATGGAAATCATAGTATGTAGACATTTAGACAGGCTTTTGCATCTAAGTATTATGCATTTGAATTTCATTCCTGCCTTTTTGTAGTTTGATAGCTTATTTCCTATAATAACTCCATTGTTTCCCGTATCATAGTTTGTTTATCTATTTACCTTTTGAAGGGTATCCTTGTTGCTTTTATTTATTTATTTTTTTGTGATGGTAAATAAAGCTGCTATAACCAATTGCATGCAGGTTTCTGTATAGATGCATATTTCAAATCTGCACAATTGTTGGACTGATTTGCTTCATTAGAAATGGAAAGTTGCAAAGGTAATTTTAATATTTATTTTAATCACGGATATTTTTATCATAAATATAATAGAAATGTATTATAAATATGGTATAATGAAAATATATGCTAAAATATATAATATAGAATTTAAAAACCTATATCAGTCAAAGAAAAAAATCCATAACCTATTTTCAGAAATAATCACATAAAATTTTGTTGGGTATTCTTTTTTTCTTAACTTTTTTCTAAAATAACTCACATGACATTTTTGAACTCCAAATTTTGGAAAAAAGACGCAAAAAACCTTCTAATTAAAAATGACTGAAGAACCCTGAATCTCACAATAATATTTAAGATATGGAGTCAGTCCTCAGTTTAGTATTTGGTGTTCAACAAATTCTTAGAATACAATGAAGTGTTTTGTGTCTTTAGCTCTTTGTGAAATTTGTGAGGTATGTGAATACAAAACTTTCACATTTTAAAATACTTATAAAATAATGTCAATCCCAAATATAAAATTTCCTGAAATCCAAAAAAGTTGAATATTTTTATTGAATATCACTTTAATGGAATTTGTTTTTCACATTAAGAATCTTTCATGTGAAAAAATTTTATGAATTATATTAGTGGTGTTACTTAGATAAAACTGTATTTACCTTGACATTTGGGTGGATGAGATAAATTATAAAGAGTGGAATGAGTGAGAAGAACATAAAGACTACATTGATAGTATACAAAATAATTTAAAGTAGCAAGTTATTACTTTTACTTTCAAATAGATATGCCTCTTGGTTTCATTTTAGTACCCAATTTTAAATAACATATTTGATAATGATGTTTTCTTTTGAGTGTATTTATGCTTTCATTTATTTATGTTACCATAATAAACACTATTTCACAATTTGTATATTTAACCATTGAAAGCCATGGGAGTTAGGGGCATCAACCTCCCTACACAGTCAAACATTCATAACTTTTAAAAAACATTTAGAATTTTGATTAACAGGTACTTGTAGTTGTCTTGACCTTCAAAAAAATAAAGCTGAAAAAATTATTATAAATTAAAAATGAAGTTGTTAAAAGTCTCAACTTGATCAGATATGAAATAACTTTAAAAATGTATTGTGAAAATTCTTTTTCAAAAAAACAAATTTGCTATGAGCAAGCAGGATCTTCCTCAGGTAAAATGATTTTAAAAACCATACTGCATAGATAATGCAGCTAGTTCTACTTATTGGATCAACAGGTAAAAAACAAGTTCTTAAGGTCTTCAGCTCCAATCGTTTGCTCACTGCTTATTGCTGGGATTTCATATTCATCACTCCTTATTAGATAACTGAATGGCAGTGGAGATGACAAGCTGACATTTACTTAGTTTTGAAGTGGACAGATTTTTAGCTGGTGGATTGGCTGCTTTGTTTCCTCGCCATCTTGGGGTTTGGGCTTTTCTGGAGGCCTGTGTTATAACTGAAGCTGTGCGGTACCAAAATTTAGATGGCTGCTGACTTGGATCTCATCTCTTTGCTTTTCCTTATGTGATTCATTGCAGGCCTCTCTAGCATTTCTTTGGGGTAGAGGTTTCCTGACAATCATGGTCTATAACTCTAATAACTATTTTGTCTCACTGGTCTACCTTGTTCTCTTGTACCCTGATTGTCAAAATCCTCTATCATTTCTCCCTGATAGGAGTGAGAACCACGCAGGAGAGAGAGAGAGTGGTTGATATGAATGGGGTGTCTGTAGGTAGTATGGTGTGCACATGTAACTGTAGTAGGGTCAGCATGATTTGGCCTGCCTTCAGAAGAGCTTCTGATCTTTTTTCTTTTTCTCACTCCCAGCATCCTGGTAATTCTGCTAACAATTGCTTGAAGAACCCCAGAACGTGTATAGTGTCTGTAATGGTTCCAATCTCCTGCATATTTACTGCATGATTTAGAACAACATCAGTTCCTTTAAAACTTACTGCCTCTATATATCTTTCTCTTTCATTAATATCAAAAGTCCATAGTTTCTCCACGTCCTATACTACGAAGGTCCCTCTTGGGTTAGTCCTCTTTATGGCAGTCTGTTGTGCAAACTCCATCTTCCTTGTGTCATTCCTACTGATGAAACCATATCTCTTTGTTGTTCTAAGCAATTTTGCTGTTCCCCAAAACTTCCTAGTGATGACCTTGTTGTTTCCACTTAAGGAGCCATTGATATGAGGACTCAGGGGACTGATTGTTAGATTTGTTCATTGCATATAAAACAGAAGAGAGTTCGGAACTAAGGACCTTTGTAAGACTGGAGGAGTCAGAGGAACAGTCACAGGATGGAGGACGCCAGGAGAAGGAAGGGGTTTGGGTTTATAAGACTATTAACCAACTTATAGTAGGAAGCATAACCTTCCTCATTTCCTGGGTATGTGGGTTTTTTTTTCCTCCCAAACTTCCTCCTCTGGCTCCTTTATTTATATAAGCATTTTTTCTTTATATATCACCATCAGCATGTCTGAACCTTTTCTAGTCCCTCACTATCTTTTTCCCCCTGACTTGACACTGTGGTTGCTTTTTCCTCTTCACTGATACTATGGATTCTATCTCCACAGTATCTTGATTGAGCAAAAGCACTAGTTGGTGGAAATTCACAGGTTTTAATTCAAAGCATGGGGGAACATTTATTGATAGTTGACCTGGAGCAGGTAACATCTTCTCTAGCACTTTTCTCATTGTAGGAAAATGATAATGACCCCACTGCTCAGAGTTATTCTGGAGATCCGATGTATCTGGACATGGAAGACCCTCTAAGGTGCAGTTTAGTGACCATATTAAGACAGAGGTTACATAGTATTTATGTGAGGAATGGCAGTTTGGAAGCCTCCAAATCTGCCCTCATGACCAACAGCTACTCAGAAACATTAATAATACTTAGTGGAGTGACACAGGCTTAAAGAATACAAAAGTGCTTGTGCTCATATTGGTTAATAAACAAATCATATTGAAGAGTGAAGAAGAAAATTTCAACAGTGGGTTAAGGCCCTAGCACTGTGGCACTTACTGCATCTCTGACTGATTTGAGTTCTACTTCAAAGAAAAATCAATTTTGTTATAGTTCCACTTCTTAAGGAATTAGGGATCTACAGGGAATCATGTTTTTTTCCTTGAATTTCTTTTTATTGATATAAAGTTTGCATTACACAGAACTGGCCATTATGAAATGTATAATTCAGTGGGATTTAGTAAATTCACATTGTTGTCCAACTATCACCCTCCCCAACTCCCCCATCCAGTTTCAAGATATTTTGTTTATCCCAAAAGGAAACTCATTGTATTAAGGAGTAGCTCTCCATTCCCTCTTCTCCATAGCTCCTGACAATCTTCAATCTTCTTTCTCTTTCTGTGCTTATCCTTCTTCTGGATATTTTATATCAACGGCATCATAAGAGATACGATTTTTCATATCTGTCTTTTTCACATAGTTACATATTTTTCAAGTTTCATTAATAATGTAGCATGTGCCACTTTTCCATTTTTAAGAATATTAAAATGGCTAAATAATAGACCAGTATATGAAGATACTACATTTTGTTTATCTTTTCATTAGTTGCTGAACTAATTTTGTTTTTATTGACCTATTATTTATCATGAATAGTGTTTCTATAGACACTCATGTATATGTAAGTATGTATTTAAATATCTGGTTCAATACCTTTGGTTAATAGTCCATTTTCCTTTGCCATAACAAAATTTTGAAGTGTACTTTATATAAAGAAAGGAGATGTGTTTAGCTCACAGTTCTAGAGATTCAAGAGCATGGCACCAGGATCTGCTTGGATATGGAGGCTTCTACTTTCTGTATCACTACATGGCAGAGAATTGGGAGGGGAAGTGGTTTGTTCAGTAAGGGCAAAGTACATGGGGTAGACTTGATTTATACCAATCCAGTATAACAAGAACTAACTTACTCTGTGAGACCAGCATTAATCCCTTTTCAAGGTGACGCCTCATCACCCAACTGCCTTGCACTAAGTCCTACTTACTAAAAGTTCTACTACCTCATTACCAACAAAATGGGTACTGAGCTTCTGGTATGCAAATTTTTGAGAAACAAAAGACAAACAAACTATATCAGCTATATACCCTGCAGTAGAATTCTAGGTCGTACAGAAATTGTGTATTTAATTTTTTACAGGATTATTAAATTTCTTCCCATTTGAACTATTTTTACATTCTTATCATCAATGTATAAGGGTCCAAATTTCTTTACTTATAGTTCTCTGTTTCAAAATTATTGTGGTTTGTTTTTGTTTTGTGATTACGATGCGCCAAATTAATCTGAGGTGATGTTACTGTATGGGTTTTATTTTTATTTGCTAAATAACTGATGATGTTGAGTATCTTTTTTTGGTTGTTAATTCTATCTGATAATGAATTATTGGGTTATTGGTCTTTTTGTTGTTGAGTTAAAACTAGTCTTTGCATGTTATACATACAACAGTCTTACAGTTTAAAATTAAGTTTTTACACTTTTGTAGATTGCCTGTCTTCTCTCTTGATGAAAATTTCTTATGTACATAAACTATAAGATTTTAAATAATTTTTCATTTTAATTGTACATATCTGAGACATAGTGGGATAGCTCAATACATATACTCAACTTATGTATATCAAATGAGAAGTTATTATATCTATATCATTAACATTTAAAAAATTTGATTTGTACATAAAAATTGTGCATATTTTTAAGGTACAGGGCAGGATTCAATAATGCATACAATATATACTGATTAAAGCAGGGTAATTATTGTTTCTATGTGTTTATCATTAATTTGTGTTTGGAAACTTCAAGTCCCTTTCCTCTGGTTATTCATAAAATATATAATAGTTTACTTGAATTATAGCTCTGCCCGCTATACTACGGAACATTTAAACATTATGTTTATTAACTCTGTTTTGGTATGTATTATCCAGTATTACTCTACCCCCTCTTCACCTTCTCAGCTTCTAGTAGTTACTATTCTAAATGCATAATGAACTATTTATTCATCCACAAAAATGATGTCCTATCATTTGTAGGTCAGTTTCTGTCATTTGTAGAAAAACAGAAGAAATTGTAGAACATTTTGTATAAAAAATGAGTCAGACAAATATCACATGTTCTCTCTCATATTTAAATGCCATTTTTTTAAAGAGAGAGAGAGAATGAGAGAGAATTTTTTAATATTTATTTTTTAGTTTTCGGCGGATACAACATCTTTGTTTTGTATGTGGTGCTGAGGATGGAACCTGGGCCGCACGCATGCCAGGCGAATGCGCTACCGCTTGAGCAACATCCCCAACTCAAAATGCCAATTTTAATTTTAAAGAAGTCCAAATTATTTTTTCTTTTGTCAATTACGCTTTGATTGCCACATATAAGAAACAATTGTCAAGCCAAAGGGCATGATAATTTTCTCTGTGGCTTCCTCTAAGGGTTTTATAATTTCAGCTTCTATATTGACATGTTTTAATTTTTTGAGGGAAGGTGTGTGTGATAGATGTTCAGCTTCATCTTTTGCATGTGAATACCAAGTTTGTACAGCACCAATTTTCAAAGAGACTATTGCTTTCCCATTAAATGGCATTAACACCCTTATTTAAAATCAATTGATTTTTATATATGGGTTCATTTCTTTGTCTATCCTTAATAGACAAAGAAGAGACATTGAGCGGATGTTATGTAAAGACAGAGGGTTACAGGAACAGCCAATCTTGTGAAGATTGAGAAAGACAGAATATTCATGCTACCAAAAGCCAAGGAGTGCCTGGGGTCACCAGAAGGTAGGAAGAGACAAATAAGTATACTTCCTAGAACATTCAAGGTGATATATCCCTGATGACATCTAGGCTTGTAACATTTAGCTACCAAAATAAGAGGATAAATTTCTATTGTTTTAATATAGAAAAAAATTGGTAATTGTTTACTGTAATGCTAGGAAACAAATACAGGTTTTGGTACTGGAGGAAGGATGCTGCTGTTAAAAATTACCTAAAATGTGGAATTGACTTTATAACTATGTAACAGAAACTGCACAATCTTTTTAAATTAAAAAGGAGTTCGTACATAATAATTATTTCTTTTTATTTGGTAGCAGATGATATTTCAATACATGTGTAAAATATGTAGTGATCAGATCAGGGTAAATTGTATATCCATTATCTCAAATATATATCATTTTTTTTTCTTTTGAGAACATTAACATTTCTCTCTACTACTTATTATGTCACATGTAATTAACTATTTGCAACCAGTTACCCTACTATGCTATGGAACACTAGAATGTGTTCTATCATTAATCCCTATAACTGTTAATCATCTCATCTGCACTGAGGTGAATGATAAAAAAGAAGGCCTAGATTGCTTGGAAAACACTTGCTGTTATAAATTTGGACATTAAAAGACTTTCTCATGAAACCTTACAGAAATTAAGGAATATCTTATTGAAAACTGGGGGGAAATTGCTCCAATTAGTGTCCCCATTTTAAAGATGACAGAGCTAAGTCTTGGTGATACTGTATCTGCTCTTCAAGGTCAATCATTTGGGAATTTCCTATTTAGTAGCATAATAGTCTCCAGAGCCATTTATTTTTCTGGCAAATGTCATAAAATCATTCTTCTGTGGCTAATGTTCCATTGTGTATATACACCGTAATTTGTTTATCTATTCATCTGTTGAAGGGCACCTAGGTTGATTCCACAGATTACCTATTATGAATTGAGCTTCTATAACCATCGATTTGCCTGTGTTACTGCAGTATGCTGATTTTAAGTCCAAGGAGTGGGATAACTAGGTCAAATGGTGGCTCCATTCCAAATTTTCTGAGGAATATCGATGTTGCTTTCCAGAGTGGTTGCACCAATTTATAGAACCACTAGCAATGTATGAGTGTACCCTTTCCCCCACATTCTCATCGACATTTATTGTTACTTGTATTCTTGATCATTGCTTTTCTGAATGGAGTTAAATGAAATCTCAGTATAATCTTAATTTACATTTCTCTAATTGCTAGAAATGTCAAAAAATTTTAAATATATTTCTTGACCACTCTTTTTTTTAAACATTATGATTATTACCTAATATGAGTATCACTACTATCTGTGTTCTTGTGAATGCAACCTCATACAATTGTATATATTTTTCTCTAGGATAGTATTTTAACTGTTTATTTTATCTTTTTTAAACTATAGCTCCAATAATTCCCCAAACTCACTGAGGTTATTTGTATTTCTATCACTAATTTTTGGATTTCTTTGTGATCACTATTATCACCTACATTTGATAGTGCCATTTTTGTTTTTTGCCTCTCATGTAGACATGCAAGCATTATGATATCATATTTACATTTAAATTGTTACATACTTTTGAATTTAAAATTATAGTTACCTTGAAAATATAATGAAATATAAGTATATTTGAGAACTGTCAGTGAGATATGCTGCAGATGATTCATATTCATTTGTGAAGACATTTCTGATCTTGGCTTCCCAACCTCTGTATGCAGTGATATTCCACTGGCATTTTGAATTTGGGCATAAAGAGGGTATGTGCACCACTGAAATTGGCAAACGCAAAAATATCAGAGCACTTTTTAGATCACTTTTTAGAATCAGCATACCACTGGGTATCACTTCAAATGCCAGTGTGATGACTTTGAGTAATGACATCCCAGGAAAAATGGAAAGACAGCATCTGATAATGCTTGAAGAGCTTGTAGGGTCTAGGCAGGCTGCTAAGGCATCATTTTGGATTCATTTTTCTTGGTTGGAATCTCATGTTTTCCCATTTATTACTGAACTATATTTGGAACTCTGAACTGAAGTAACGAATACTCCGTACATCAAGGAAAGAGGCAGTTAGAAATAAAGAAAATTGTGTTTCAGAATAGTGAACCAGATCATGAAGGTGTATAGAGGTGTGGACCCAAATCTGCCATGTGGATTCTAGCCTTATGCATATGTGTGTAAAAGGAAGAAGAGTTAGTCAATGAAATCAATTTTGGTAGAGATAAAACTATCAAAATTTAATTGTCCTGTACAGAAATACTCCAGACAATGTCTCTGACTTTTGATTTTGATTCTTCCACGTAGAAATGACCAGTCGACACTCTAGATATTTCATTACTCAGATTATTTGCAGGCCTTCCTAGGTTCATCAGATTTATTTCCAAGATTGTACTACTCTGAATGTGGTTTGGTCTCTCTTGTGTTTACTTTCTGTGCATTGGGAGTTTCTCTCTGGCTGTGGTGGGCCTCAAATAAAAGAATATGAAGGACCTCCAGGATGAAGCTAGCCATGCCCTTCTAGATAATATTTTATACTATGTAATATTGGGCCCTGGGAACTGAGAATGTGGGCAGGGGGAAGGTCTTATAGGTCAGAGCTGCTGAAAATGACCCTAGTTTGCCTGGACATCCACCTAAGCAAATTATCTCCTTTGGATAGAACTTGATCCTCTGGGCCCAGCTTCCTTTCTCAGAATTTTTCTTACTCACCAGGCATGGAGAGTGACTCATTTGGTAAGGAGCTGATGGCATCAGCTGCTTCTGAAAATCATATAAAATGGGGTTGGTGAGAGCTTGAAAAAACGTGAGTCTTTTCCCTGTACTCTGAATTCTTATATTCCCCACTTCTTGTGATAGAACTATAGTTCTTCAATAAACCTTTTCTTGGTTATATAAAAATGCCCTTCCTTCCTTTTTTCCTTCCTTCCTTCCATCTTCCAGGAAATTTACCAGTGTTAAATAAGCAGTTACCATGTCTAATCATGGTGCCAGGCATGAAATTCATTGGTGGGACTGTCAGATAAACTTCCATGAAATGGAACTCTGATTAATGCAGATAAACAGTACAAATATTCAAAGGACAGGCAATTCACCTACAGGTTTGCAAGTTATAGGAAGGAGGAAAACATGGAAATAGACTCAATAACAGCTGGATGTCATGCAAGGATTCATCACAGTGTAAGAAAGTTATTGAGAAGAGAAAGCTAAGTCCTAAATTAGGAGGAGTGTGGGAGGTAAAAGGATCCTTGACTAAGAAGGGCATGCATTTCTCTAAAAACTGAGAGCAATTCAGTGAAAGTGGGGTCCTTATCTCACAGGGTCTTAGCTCCATGTAAGTACTCTGGTATTTTATTTTTAAGATAAGTGGAAAGTTTTAAGCAATCTTATATGTGAACAAGTTGATCATTTCACAAGGTAGTATGTAGAAAATAGATTCTATGTGGGTGTCTTAATTCATTTGTGCTGCTGCAACAAATACCACAGACTGGGTAAATTATAAACAGTAGAAATTTATTTCTCATACCTTTTGAGGCTGAGAAGTCTAAGATCAAGGTCAAGATGTTTGGTGTCTGGTAAAAGCTGCTCTCTTCTTCTGAGACGGTGCCTTGTTGCTGTATCCTTCCCTAGGTGATAAGTACATTATCTTAACATGGTAAGATGAAAAAAAAGGGCAAAAAGAGTAATCATTGCTTCCCTGCAGGCAATCATTACTTACCTTCTAAAGGCCCTACCTTCTAGTTCTATCACATTGACAATTACGTTTAAATGCTTATGTTTGTGGGGAGCATTCAGACAATCATAATGTACTCTATTGCTGATAAACAATGATAAAACTCCAACATTACTCCGATCCCTAAATGAAATACCATTCAGTATCCTAAAAAAAATTATTTAGATTTCTCATGTCATTCTTACAAACCCTGTGCCACATTTATAGAGGAGTAGGATGACGCACTAAGATTTCTTTGAATTTACCAGAGTTAAGAATTTACAAAGAAACTTTCTAGTGGACTCAGAAAGCTGATTGTGAAAAGGCTCAAAAGTGTGAATGGCTCATATAGTGTATGTCTAGGGAGGGACAAGTGGTTGGTTAACAGTGATGATTTTGCTTCATAGGGAGAAGTGATGTTCTGTGGTCCTGGAGAGATTTTCTCTGCCTGGTCAACAACATTGAAGGTCAGGATCTTATTTAGAAGAAAAAGGAGAACTGTGCAATGTAAATCGGTTATAGAGAATAATAAACTTCAACAGAGAGTGATGTCTTAAAATAGTTTGACCAGGAAGGAGGCTGGTGGGGTGGTATAAATATGTCTTGAGTCTTCATTTTAGCTTGGACTATGTTGATGGACCTGGGAACATTGATAAGAAAAGCTCATGAAGAAAGAACTTTTGGATTGTTCATTGTATGCGAAGTAAAAAAGAATGAGGAATTGAGAGCTGTTCTACTCTCTGTCTTGATTAATTGGAGGAATCAAAGGAACCACTCTCGTGACAGAGTAGTTGACCCCTGGAGAAGAAAGAGTCTTAGTGAGATGATCTTAAGCTTTTTAACCAACATGCAGAGGGAAGCACAACCTCTCCTATGGCCTAAGTGTATGGTCTTATTTATCCCAATCTTTCCCTCTCTGACTTTCTTATTTCTATGAGTAGCAGAAATTTTTCCTTATAAATTCCTATCAACATTTGATAACATTACTTATCACTCATGATCAAAGCTCTTTATCTGATGCTGTGTATTCTATCTCCATGTTTTGATCATTAGCACTCATTGTAGAAATCTCAGATTTTAATTTAAGGTATGTGAGAACATTTATTGAAAATTGATCATGATCAATTTACCTCCCCTTTCCTGTTTTCCTCATTGAAGGAAGATGATAATGATCTTACATTTCTGATTGTGTTGAGGATCAGCGGTGTCTGAGACATGGAAGGGTCTCAATCTTGTATAATTTCCATTTTCAGGTTAAAAGATATGGAATAGGAGCCTTAATGGTAGTGATGGCTAATTGAAAGTCCCTAATAGTGTCTTCTTATAAGAAAAGTAAAACAGAAGAAATACTTAATTCTAGGTGGAACAACTGAAGACAAGAAATATTTATAAGATTCAGGAATTCTGATGCTCACCCTAAGATCTATAGTCAGTCAGATTATTAGAATAGAGGTGGAAAGGTCAACTTAATGTCTGAACACCTTGAGATTTTGGCATCTCTCACCTGGTAGAAATCCTATCACAAGTACTAATCCACAGTGTTTTGTTGTGTTGCAACTTCTCATGTATAAAGAATCTGTAGAGAACCACATCTTTTTTTTTCTTTTTTGCATTTCTTGTTAGCAAAGTCTCCATAACATAAAATTGACCATTTTACAGTACACAATTCAGTGTCATTTAGTAAATTCACAAACTTGTAACCACACCTATAGCTAGTTTCCAAGGATATTCATCATTCAAAAAGGAATCCCCATTCTGTGAAGCAGTCACTCTCCATACCTCTTCCTACCCAGCCTCTGACAACTATCAATCTGCTTTATAACTCTATGGGTTTCCACCTTCTGGATGTTTTGTATAAATGAAATCATATCATATGTGCCATTCTATGTCTGGATTCTTTAATTTAGTTGCCTTTTTTGAACATTTATCACAGCATGAATATATCAGAACATCATTCCTTTATATGACTGAATAAAATTCACCTTATGGAGATATTATTGCATGCTGACCTATTCTTCAGTGAGGCACATTTGGATTGTTATAACTTTTTGTATATTGTGAATAGTATTTCCATGAATACTTATAAGCAAGTGTTTTAACATCTGTTTCCTTTTCCTTTTTTGTAGTAAGAATGTCAAACTTGAAATCTACCCTCCTAATGAATTTTTAAGTGCACAAATCAACATTAGCAATCTTAACTACAGGCACAAAGTTGCACAGTACATATCTAAAGCTTATTCATCTTTAATGACTAAAACTTTTAGTTCTATACCTAGAAGTGGAATTTCTAGGTCATATGGTAATTCTAGATTTAATTTTAAAGGGAAATGCTAAGTCACTTTGCACCCCCTAGCCAATGCAAAAAGGTTCCAATTTTTTTTCACATCATCACCAATTTCTGTTATTTACTATTTTTTAAAATATAACTAAAATAGTGGATGTGAAGTGACATCTCATTGTGATTTTATTTGTATTTCCCTAATAACTAATAATCTAAGAATCTTTTGTGTACTTGATGCTGATTTGTGTATCTTCTTTGTAGAAATTCCTATTCAATTCCTTTGACCATTTTAAATTGAATTGTATATCATTTATTTCCATGAGTTAATGTCATTATATATATGTGTGGTATGGATTATAGACTCTTGTAAGATAAATGATTTACAAGTAGATTTTCCAATTCTATAAATTAGCTTTTAAATCTCTTAATAGTGTTCTTTCATGTACTTTACTTTTAAGTTTTGATGAAATGCAACCTATCTGTTTTTTCTGTTGTCTTTAAATTTGGTGTTATACCTCAGGAAACTATTTTCAAGTCCACAGTCATGAATATTTTTTTATACTTTTTTCTAAAAGTGTTGTAATTTTAGCTCCATGGTAATCCATTTTGAGCTAATTTTTGTGTATCATGTGCATAAGAGTTCAGATTCTTTCTTTTTTATGTGGAAATCCAGTTTTCAAAAGACCATTTGTTGGAGAGACACTTCTTTTCCCATTGAATAATATAGACATCCTTGCTGAAAATTAAATTAATCATATGTATGGGGAAATGCTTGAATCAGGAAATTGAGAGCAGGATCAAATATGCAAAATTTCAAATGGAAAACAACAAAAGTAATTATTTTCTTAATTTACTGCAGATTGATGTCTATTTGTTTGAATGTGTGTGCACATATCTATTAAATAAATGATCCATTTTTTCTCTCTTTATCTTTTCATTTACAGCCAACACTTAGATTTACATTCTATTAAAGTATATATAGGCATATATGTGTCCACTATATTTCATATAATGTATCAGACATCAAACCAAAATCAGTGCTTAACTAACATGCATCTTTTACTATTAGACCTATAACTATAGGGAATGTAATGGATACCATGAAGTAACCACAAAATGTATTTAACTATGCACTATAATGCATTATGTGAAATAAATCCTTGGGAATAAGAAGGCAGAAAATAGAACACAGCAATTTTGTGCATTATAAAGATAGTTCTTGAAGAGATGATTTTCCTAGCTTAAGTGGATAGGAAAATTATTGAGAACTTCAGGAATAAGAAATTGTAGACAAATATCCCCAGTTGAGAGAAAGCATGCCCATTAATCACTATCAGGACTCTGATTATCCTGGAATCAGAGCTGGCTGATATCCTTCAGTCCAGCCAAGGCACTCTCATGAATATTCATACCACTTCCATTCCAGGTAGTGTTATATGCAAAACATACAAGAATTGGGGCACTATCTTAGCCTAGCTCCTCTAATTTGGAGATAATGGAACTGGAATGGACAGATTCACACTGTATGCTATATGAAACCCATTAACAGGAAATTTATAGGGAAAAAAGCTTCTTCCCCTGCCATAAAGTCTGTGTGGTTCCGGCTAAAATTGAGTCCTTGTTGATCTGAAATGATTGCCTCATGGTGTTAAAGTTCATCTCTGAAATAATCTCCAAAGTTCATATTGGTGACTTCCATTTTAATTCAAATTCTTGGAACACAATCAGAAACTCACATGAACTCAGTTCACATTTTCTTTGCATATATTAATATTGCAAAGACATTGGGTGTTTTGTATAAAGGTCCAGATTCTTACCTGGGCAGTGGCTTATTGTCTGACTATACTCAAGTGGGACTGATCAGGCAGGTGAAGGCATTGTTTAGAGTACAACATGTCCTGTGAAGTATCTACTGCAATAGAGCTGCAGCCAATTTAGTGGAAACTTGGTGAGTAATGTAGGTGGTTTTCATCACTGCAATCCAACCCCACCTCGTAAATTTTATGGAAAATAAAGATAGGTTCTTGAAAAGAAATGCATTAGTTACCAATAAAGACAGGTAGATAGGAGTCACCAAAAGTATCTCAACAACTCTGGCAGGACTCCAGAATGCTTTCTGTTTTTTTTTATATTGCACAAAATCTTTCAATATCATCTAATTTGTAACCACTACTATGGATTACATAGGATTTTTTTCTCTACCTTCTTCCGAAATCTTGTTTTAGGTATGTATTCTTAAATAATGTATCCTTTAGAACTTTATGTAAATGGCTTATTCTAAAGACATTCTTTGCATAATCTTTTGTTTATCCACTATTATGTTACAATAATCACTTCAATGTTTAGTTCCTGCCTTATCACTGACACATGACACTTTTATTTCTACATATAATACTGTATTTTATTATATTTCAGTGCCTGGCATTAAAGTTATTTTTGGCTAACAAATAATTTTCATATTGATGTTCACATAAATTTGTCCTGGTAGGAATACATATACATTCCTCATGATATATGTCATAGTTGTGTAATACAATATACCCTCTTAATTGACCGAAATTATTTGTACTTCCACCAGTAAAGTTTTAGAATTCTATGTACACATTATTCTCATCCACAGTTTATAATACAATATTTTTTTGCATCTTACCTGAATGTGCTAGAATTTTGGTTTCATAGTTTCATTGAACTGCAGCATAAGTTATAATTACATTTAAAATAGAAGTATATTTATACGTGAAAGTGTATCAGAGATGTATAATACAGTAGTTTTTGTGGTCTTTGACAAAAATTGGTTTCTGTGCAATTTTTCTTAATTCTGCATTAGTGATATTACATCAACATCTAAATTTGACAAGAAAGGAAGTATTTTTACCATGGAAATAAATAAACAAATAAACTGTATAAACAACACAAGCAGCATTTGTCAAGAGAGGTTGTTAGATATTATTTTGTAAAAGGTATTTATCTGTCCTGTGCTAGAAAATTTGTCAGGCTATTTATTTATTTATTTACAAAATCAGTTTGTATAACCCAAACTGACAAGATGGAGACTCAATAACACATATCAAGAAATGTAATCATTAGAAATAAAGACAAATGTATTACATGAAATTATAGAGAAATGTGAACACAAATCTGCCATTTGGACACATGACACAGGAATTGATGGAAGTTATTCTCAATAACTCAACAATGGTGTGGGTAGAAAGTACCTCAGTTTAATGTTACAGTATAGTAACAATTTCCCTGCACCAGAACAATGATTCTTCTACCTTGAAATGACATGCAGATGTCTCTGATTGTCTTCCAGAACATCCAGGGGTCATCAGATCAGAATGACATTGGAGGATCATGCTCCCCAGGCCCCAGGGCAGGGCCTTGCTGTGTCAGGATGTTCCTAGATACACCAGGAGGAAATATGATCTGAGGACTGCAGGGCCTGGTTCCTCCCCAAATACCCCTTTTTGTGTTCTGGTTCTGCACGCTCTGTCTTTCACACTCTTTGTCTCTGGCTCAGGAGCCCCCTTTTCCCTTACTTACCTTATTACCTGGAGCTGAATTCTCAGAAAATCTAAGTAAACTTTCTAGATAATTAAACAGTGTATGGGCAAAGCATTGGTATGCATTCCTGAGAGTAGCAGCTCCAAGGGGTCTCTGGAGACTGACCACACCTGTGGTTTCCTCCTATAAAGGTCATGGCATCTGAATATTCATCTGTGACTGGGGTTAACAGCATTCCCGGGGAACAGAGCTTGAAGCTGATCCTGGGGTGTAGATGTAATTTTAATATCCAATAGAACTTGTGTTCTCCTTCCTTGCTCAAAATGAACCTGTCAGATTTCACCCATGAGTCACTGTAGGATCACCTTTCCTCCCGAGGCCATGACAAGCTTCAGCAATACTGAAAGGGAAGATTTGCTGTAGACTCCAAGGAGAGAAGACAAGGGGGCAACCAGGTGAAATAGGGCTCACCTTACCCCACAATAGACCCTATGGCTGGACTGTAGAAAAAAGATAGCTCTGAGAGAAGACGCCCATTCCAAATGTGGAACCTGTGACTAGGACCCTTGAATATCTTCTCAGTTGGCATCACCAACTCCAGAAGGTCACTGTGCTCTATCTAGCAAGCTGGACTGTGATGGTTACAATGATATCATCTTGCTTGCTGCTCTATTATGGATGGAATGAAGAAGTTGGCCTTGTCCTGGGCTCCATGTGGAACTGACTATCCCGGGGTCCTAGGATTCCTGCTATATCCAGATGGTAAACCCTGAGCCTCCAAGATCCCTAACACCAGATGGAGTTTCCACAGGTAATCAAAGAGCCTACCTGTGTTAAGATTCTCTGGAGGAAAAGTACCAACAATGTGTGTGTGTGTGTGTGTGTGTGTGTGTGTGTGTGTGTTTATAAAAAAAAATATCAGATTGCCTTACAGGAACAGAACCTGGATAGTTCCAAAATATCTATCAACAGACTGGAGTGCTGGAGGAATCAGTAGCTGCTTAGTTCAAAAAAGCTAGAGACTCAGAAGAAGAGGGACCAATAAACAGCCCTAGTCTATAACTGAAGGCCTGGAAACTCCCCTGGGAATCTCTGGTAACTGTGCTATCCACATTCAGGACAGGTGTTTCTCATCAGTTTGCTGTCCACATGCCAATTACCACTGGAAACACCCTCATTAAAAATGAAAAAACAAATAACAACAACAACAAAACCCCCACAAGTTTCTTATTCCTTGACATCTCTTAATCCAATCAAGTTGATAGTCCAGATTAATCATTACAGTAGCTCAGACAAGATGGTAGGTTTTGGGAGCTTCTCTAGAAGGAAATCAGAAGACGGATATACCCTACTCTTTAGATCTCAGATCCCAGTCTCAGAATTCTCTGAGAGTGGCTTAGCCCAGAAGTACAGTTCTTAATCCTCACTGCTTGGGATGGTCCCATATTCCTGAGGAAGAGGACAGAGCTGAGACAACTGGGGGAAGACTTGCCTGCCTGTATTTGTGTACTGGAGCCCAGATTCAGTCATGAAGTCTCAGCTCTTTGTGAAGCTTCTGAGTCCTTGAAGTCTCCTAATGAACCAGACCTAGCTGTGGAGTATGGTCCATAACAGAATAAGACAGAACAGGACCAGACATATAGAGACCATGCTCCCTCCTTTCATGGATCCTAGCTGTGCAGATGGATGAGACCATGATTCTGATAAAGATAGAGAGATACACATGGTATGAGCCACTCAAAATACAAGTACTCTCTTTCAAAGTTTTCCCATCAGCAGTGCTACAGAAGGAGAATTGCCCTACTCCAGGAGCATAACTCATATTTCTTTATAGCTAGGACTTGGATAAGCACCATAATTTATACAAATATTTTACAAAGAAGCGAGTTCTCCTCTGATACCTGACCTGCTCATTCCTTCTATCACTGAAGTCTGAAACATAGAAGCAGACACACACAATGCCTTCCTGAATGGGCTCACCCTAAGTGAGGGTTAACTATGGGTGTTTTGTCCTCTCAAAACTCCCCCATAATTTCTCTGGCAGTATATTAATCTGTTTGTTGACAAAACACTGTGAGGTCTTTACCATGGCTTATGAGATGATCAGCCATGGAGATGCTTCAAGGAAAATACAATTTCATCTTGCAGGGTAGACTGTGATCCTACAGACACATTTAACACGTGAGTGTGCGAATTAAGTTTAGCCTCACTGTGGTGATAAGTATAAAGGGGACATACTGTTAACCCTTGAAAAATAATGATTTGACCTGCATGGGTCCACTCATATGTGGATATGTTTTAAGACAAACAGATCCTCCAATGTCCTTTGGAGACACTCTGTGACAAATTCATTCTGACCAAGGATGAATGGCTGATGAACATCCATTTCACGTTGACAGAAGAGCCCAATTTCCCACTGTGTTCTGTGAATTACAAATGCAAATTTCAGGATAAACTCTATACTTGGACACAATTACTCCAACATGTGGTCAGTTCCCAGTGCTCCCTGAACATAATTGTTACTGGTAAAGAGCCTCTACCTTACTTCAGGTTCTACCGACCCTGGATTCTAGTAGGGGTAGGAAATGAAAGCAAGAGATTTGAAGATAAATAGACCTACCTAGAGAGACTAATAGAAGTTGAAAGTGAGGTTCACAGAGTCACTGGGGGAAGAAGGGTAGTTTCTTAGCTCAGAGGTAAGTATAAATGCAAACATGAGATAGGGGGATGAGCCCTATATACCTGACCTTTCCTCTCACCCAGCAATGTACAAGAAATCCTCTCTCTCATCTCAGTCATGGCCCTCAGTGTTCTCTACAGATAACATGATTCTGCAATATCTGTTAGAGAAAATGGTTTGATATTTCCACTTGTCCAAGGAGGACAACACATTTATTTATAAGACACAGTGCTACCCTCTCGCATTGCATCTTTCCCCAAAGTGGACGTACAAGAGCTATAGTACACACAGCTCCCCCTCCCTTTTTTCACAGCTCTGTGACTCTCAGGAACTCTCAGGTAAGGATCCCTAAACCTCAGATTAAATGAGAATCCAAATCCTCAGCTTGTAGTCTAATGCCAGGAGAACAGTGAGCTGGGATGTGAAGGAAGGAGGAAAAGAGAAGGTCAGCTGCTGGATGAATTTATCCCAAAATAGATAAAATTAGATGGGGAAATTTCAATCCCTCTTCATGCCTTATCTTCATATAAAAGTCAGAGGAAGTGCATAAAAGTCAGAGGAAGTGCTGGGCACTGAAAGGGAGAAGGTCAAAGAATATATGAGGTTAAGCTTTAAGGAAAAGGGGTGAAAATAATGAAGGTGAGAAACTGTATTCACAGCCTCACATCCTTCTCCTACCTCTGGCTCCAAACAGCATCTGAGGTCTGCAGCCTCTCACCCATGTCACACTTCAAGCCTGTTGAGTGTCAGTGACCTCTTAAACCAGAGGATTCGGTCTCCCCTGTACGAGGCTAAGTGCATTAGCTTTTCAGCATGGTGACCAAAATACTTCACACAAACATTGTTTTGGATCTTAAGTGAAATGAGGAGAGAAAAGCTAGCCCAACCCATGCTTCTTTCCAAGATGCTGAAATCCAAAAACCACAAAGACACCCAAGAGCCCACATTATCAGACCCACAAAATGAAAAGAAGAGTACAGTTTGAGGTCAAGGTGGTAGAATTCACTGAAAATCATAACTGAAGTTGAGTAGTTCACCCTACTCTTGAGATTGATAAAATTCTAACAGTGGGAATTTATTCTCTCAATTATCAAAGACATAATCCTTTCAGAATCCCTTTGAAACCCATTAAAAAAGCCAAACCAGTTATGAACTTATATTCCAGTGATTTCTTTAGAAAGGAGTTACAGGAACTCTTAAAGTGTGCTCTCTGTAACAATAATTTTGGTAATTTTGTGGAGGAATTTTTTTTTGTGTGTGTGAGGCCCAAGTTAGAGCTTGTTCAGTTTATTTCCCAAACACTACTGATAAGAACTTCCTATGCCCCTCTACACTGTTTCCCTCCAGCAAAGCCCATGTTATGAAGATGCTGAGGGAGTAACATGCTCAGAGGAAACACTCAGGATTCAAGAAAGAAGGTACATCTGCCCAAAACCCATCAGGGATATTTATGAACACACCTACAGACAAGCAGGAGAAAACAGGCTTGTCTTTCCTCTCTAGATACCTAGGCTTTGCCCCACTCTAACCATGTACCTTTCCTCACTCTCTTTCAGTGAGAGACTGCTGCATATAAGTCCTCCAGGACATGACCTATTCCTAGCTATGCTTCTTAATTCCCAGATGGTAGAATATATCTCTGTCTCCTTCCTCTGGGACAGAGGAGCCTCTGGCTGATCACAGAGAGTAGGATGCTCTGCCATCTACTAGCCTAGATAGTATCAAGACAAACTCCAGATGTAAGACTCAGGGAATCTGGAAGGCAAAGGAGTTGTCCCCAGGGGACATCAATTAATGCACCCCAAACTGGCTGGACACCTAACAAACATTTCTTTGAACTTTTGGGACTTACTGGACTCTAAAAAGATAACTAATATCCCTATATGTAAAAAGACAAAACAATAGACATTTTAATAATCAATAAATTAAATAAGAAAATAGAAATGAAAGTTTTAAACTGATTGGTAACATAAACATTCTGCATTAAACTATGAAACTGGAAAATTAAGAGCTATGAATAAATAAATCAGCAAAGTCCTAGAAAAATTGATGACTTAAGCTACTCTATCCAAAATTCAGAAAAAAACAAAACAAAACAAAACAATAACAAGAAATTCCAAATGAAGATGCGGTGATGGAAATAATAATGAAACGAATAGCTATTTATCAAGACAAATGAAGCAAAGAGAAAATTTTAAAAGTCAGAAATTTTATTCTTAAAAACACTAATGATATTTATACTTTGTAGCCACAATGACTAAGAAAGAGAGAAATAATTCCTGTACTTATATTACAGGAATGAAATAGGGGCAATATTGCAGATCCTATAAACATTTTCTTAAAAAAATGAAAACAATACTATGAACAATTTCATGGCATTATTTTGAGCAATGTAAAAAAAGGGACAAAATTCTCTAATATATAATTTACATAATAGAAGGACAAATAGAATATTTGAGCTATCTTACATACTTTAGATACAATAGCATGTCACAGAAGGACTGGGATGCATTCTGAGAAATGTGTTGTTAGACTATGTTGTTGTGTGAATAGAATGTACTTACATAAACCTAGATGGTGACACACCTGGCATATATTGTATAATACATTGTTCCCAGGCTACAAACCTTGCATATATGGTGTAATATATTGTTCCCAGGCTACAAACCTTAGCACATTACTTTACTGAAAACTATAGGCAATTTTAACAATGGTAAAAATTCCTGCACCTATATATAACTAAACATAGCAAAGGTACAGGTTATGGGAATTTTTTAGCTCCATTATAATCTTATTGGATCACCCTTGTAGATGTGGTCCATTTTTGACCAAGTTATACAACATATGACTATATATTGACCAGCTAGTCATAGATGTTCACAGCCTTAACTCTAGTTTGGGAAGTTTCATGGGTGAATTATTACACAAATTTATGTTCTTACAACATAGATACACACACACACACACACACACTTGGGCACACACATGCACATAAACAGTAAAACATTGTACAAATTTCCTCTGAGAATAAACAAAGAAATATAATCCAAAATTTTATCAGACAATGAAAAATTTGATACCAAAACTTGACAAGGAAGCTACAAGATGGAGAAGTCATAAGATTTCTTCCTGGATCTTAGATGGATAAACCTAATAAATAGCCACGAGTAAGACTCATTCCTCCAAAAAAAGTACAATATATCTTCATCATATTGGTCTTTTTAAAATTTTTCTTGTTAACATTGATGAAAAATCAAGATTAGCTTAATTTTCAAAATTCAATCAGTACAATTCAGTATATAAACAAATAAATTTAAAACTATCATATCAATAGTTGTAAGGCATTTTAAGCATTTTTTCATACACTTGTTAGCCATTCAGATGCCTTCTCCTGAGACATATCTACCTACTCAAGCGCTTTATCCATTTTTCAATTGGGTTATCTTTTTTTTTTAATACTGACTTGTTTGTGTTCCTTATATGTTTTAGAGATTAACCCCTCATCAGGTTAAAATTTTCAAATGATTTCTCCCACTCTGTGGATTGTCCCATCACTGGGTTGGCTGTTTACATTGAAGTATAGGAGCTTTTAAGTTTGACCTAACCCCATTCTTCTATTTTTGTTCTTGTTTCTTATTGTTTTTAAGGTTATAGCTTATGAACCATTGTTTAGACCAATATCACAGAGCTTTCCCACTTAGTTTTTTTCTAGAAGATTTACTGATTTGTTTCTTACATTGAACTCTTTGATCTGTTTAGGGAGAAAGTTTTTGGAGTAAGTGTCCAATTTCATTCTTTTGTTTATGGGTGGGTATTCAATTTTTCCAGCACTGTTTATTAAAATTACTATTTTTTTCTCTATTGTGTATGTTTGGAAACTTTTTCAAAAACCAATTGGCCATAAATACATGAATTTATTTTGGGGTCCTCTATTGTGTTCCATTGATCCTTCTGTCTGTTTTATGCCAGTTCTGTGCTGTTTTGATTAATATCTATTATAGTAATAAATATTGATGCTAGGAGTATGATGTCTTCATATTTATCCTGTTTTGCTCAAGACAGTTTTGGCTCCCTTGCACTAGGTTCCTAAAGATTCTGCCTTTTCTTTTTAGTTATATGCTATGACCAGCATGGCCAAACTTGTAGGTTCCAGTGAGGGGCAAATAGGGATAAGAAAAATGAAGAGTCATATGGCAGGTTTTGAAGATAAAGGTGAGGTCAGGTGGAGTGCTGCAATTTGATTGAGAAGCAGATCTAGAGTTTAAGCCGGCAATGTTTACTTATATATGTCTCCTTGCCAGGTTAAAGAGTATGCAAGCATTATTCTTTGTATTCAGGAAATTTACAGAAACTAGAAACATCTATGTAGCTTTTCCACAGTTGCAATGTACAATGTTAGGAGTTTTATGAAGTGCTCAAGAAAGTCCATTGTTTAAAGTTACTGTTAAGAGGGCAGGCTCAGAAGTAACAGAGCTGGTGAAACATTGTGGTTGTTTTGCAAGAGAATTCCTCTATTCCCAGGAACTATTCCTCTATTCCCAGGAGCTATGTGCCTGACATCAAGGTAGAAGCTGATAAGAATCTTGCACAGACCCTCCTCATGCAGGGCATTACCACAGAAGCTAATCATCCTGTGTCCTTGCACAGGAACATTCGCAGGCATCAGTCATGCCACAGTCATGAGTCCATCAAAGACAACAATATCAGACACTGCTCTTCCATTCTCTGTCACCCTCTCCACAGTTATACATGACATTAGAGTGTATTATGCCACATTGTACATACATGGGATATAACTTCCTATTCCCGTTGTGTATTTCATCCACCATTTCTTAATATTGCTATATTGAAGACCAAGCTTCTAGCACATAAGCTTTGGATGGACACATGCAAACTGTGTCCAAACTACACTAAAAGGAAACAGAGTGCACCAAAGAAGCTGGAAAGACTGAGTTTTATTTCTAGAGAGTTGAGGGTAGATATTCTTGCAAAAAAAAAATCATGAAGGGGGATGTTTAATAGGAAGGAAACCCACAGTACAGGGCCAGAGGAAATTTTCCTGTATAGTTAAAGGAATTAGAGATGAGAAATCCACATGTAACATTAAAAAAATTATTGAATATCTATATGTATATAATTTGTTGACTTTCTTTGAAACAATCATGTTATAAACTTTTATTACAAATCACAAATGAAGTTCTTAAAATTTCAATTTGAAAATATATGATACAATGTAAAATTTTTAAAGATGTATTGGGAAAATTCAGGATTAAAAAGAAAACTTATCATTACTAAAAAGATACATTTTAAGATAAAGATAGTAAAATTCCCATGCTGCAGAGATAATGCACATAGTTCTTCTCATCTGGTCAGTGGGCAAAATGCACACTTAATGTCTTCAGTTCCAATTTTGTTCATTGTTTACTGCTGAAATTTCTTGATGAATGATTAGATGATGGTAGAGATGGAAAACTGATATTTCAGTCAGCTTCGTCCTGCTCAAGCCTCTGTTTGGGCAAATTTTCAGCTAGTGGATTGGCTGCTTTGTTTCTTTGCCATCTTGTGGCTTAGTTTTCTGGGTATCTGTGTCATATTTGAAGTTGCAGAGGTACCAGTGCTGAGTCTCTGGTGATGTTGGGTCTCATCATCTTGATTTCCCCCTATTCTCTTCATTGCAGTTTTCTCTAGGATGTCTTTAGTATGTTTGCATCATTATGGTATGCTTGTTTTAGTTCTTTTATAAATTATATAAAAGATATAAATTCTATGACTCTGATATAACCATGTAATAGGTTATGTGATGGTTCCATTTCTAGACTTTTGAACTGGTTCATGTAAAAGTTCCATTTCTAGACTTTTGAGTAACCTCCATACTGTTTTCCAAACTGGTTATAGTAATTTTCAATTCCACCAACATAAGTATACTTTCCTCTCCAAATTCTTGCTGGCACATGTTATTATTTATATTTTTTATGATTGCTAGTGAAGGATCCTACTTGGATTAAGGATATTCTATAAGGACTATAATTGGTTCATGGTATAAGAAATATGATTGTCTAATTATAGAGAAAGACTTGGTACATAACTATCTTTTCTCTTATGCATCTGATTGTTTCTCTTTTTATTCTGCAAGGGCCTGAGGAATAGGAGTGGGTTTCAGGGTGTGGTCTGAACACTGAAATTATGTATCAGAAATACATATAGAGACAAATAAATTTTTTAATATACAATACTAGTGAAAATACAGTTTATAATTTGATTTTCTAAAATGTACATTCACATCTCTGGTAAGAAAAATTATGCCAAATGAGTTACCAGAAGTGTCAGAAATACATATTAGCTGTTATACTTTCTCTACATCTTCAGCTACTAATTTAATATAGCCAATATATACAGCTCATGTTATAAAATACTTTAATGTCTTCAAGTATGCCATGCAGTGCCACAGTCCTTCTTTTTTCAGCACCAATTGTGGCATTGAAGTCCTCAATGACTGTCAGATCTGCAGTAGGTTATCCAGAATAAACTTTAAAGGATAATAGAAATGAAGCAATGTACTCAAACATTTCCACACAAATTGGCAGGGGAATGTAAGTGTGGAGAAAAATCATATGCAGCTTTCCTGGGAACTAGTGTAAAAATTGACAGAAAAAGAAAAGTGCTATCTGAGCTATACATTTCTATATAATTCATTATTCTTATTTCTTCCAAAGCTTTTTTATTACTTCTGATGGCCAGATAGATAAAAGGCCTAAAAGTAGGAATAAAGGGAAAGGAATATAAAATCACGATTACAAGAGGAGATAGATGTTCTATATTCCACGTGTCATAAACCTTAACAACCTCAAAGACCTCTAGAAAATCGATACTGTACAATAGGGTTCTTATCACTGGGCTTTGCCATGCTATTTTTCTGAATAGATCGTTTTAAAAATAATTTGGAGATGAATTCCAGAAAGTCAAGCATGTAGAAATGGTTCAAAATAACCTGAATACATTGTCCTTGATGAGGGACTCTTTATTTCATAAAGCTGTTATTTCCCATTAAGTTGCATATTTCAATATGGCATCCAAGTTCTTCAGGGATAAGGTAGTGACTACCAAATGCACTTCTGCTAGCTGATATGACAGCAGATAGGGAGAATAAAAACAGTTTATTTGGAATGGGACTTTAGTAAAGACAAAACAGTGTGCAAAGATTATTACCAGAGAGAAAATATGGAGTACAGTAATATTTGGTTTGGAAGAGTAGAAAAAAAGAAAAAATAGAAAACATAATTGGTGAGAATAATCTCTCAATTTGGAAAAGGTTAGAAAATTAGCACTCAGTGCCTGAATTTGAGTGTGGACAGAAGAGGTGGCATTGAGGTAGGTGGTAGAAAAGAAAAATACAGTAATTTATTACTAAAATACTTGTAGTGCAAAAGACAGTATTTGAGAGGAGATGCTGAGAAATGTCAAGAGACATAAAAAGGCTCATGACATTGTTAGGTGACTTTTTAATAAGTCAGATAATCCCAAGAGATTGTGCTATTCTTATGAAGGGGTCAGAAAAAGATTTTGAGCAACTGCTTAAACATGTAAAGTTTTAGTTTATTAAACTATAAAATAATTACAAAATATATACACGTGAGTTGAACATCTATTTTTCAATAGATGGATGTACACAGGTGACCACCTACAGGGATAGAAATTAACAGAATTCTAAAAAGTCTTCTTAAACCTGCTTCTAGTCACAGACTGTCCTCCATTTCTATATAAACATTATTCTCACAGTCCTCATATATATGAATCAGATTTGCCTATTTTTTAAAATTTTATCCAAATGGAAGTATGAAATCTCTCTGGTTATGGGACTGAAATAATTTGCTTTTCATAATGTTTGTGACATTTATTTTATTGTCTTATAAAGCAGTAAATTGGATATTCTTGATTTTCTTTATACAGAGTATTCTATATATAGCAAGGGTATTCCATAGTTTATCCATTGCATTGTTGCTGCACATTTGAATTGTTTGCCGTTTTCAACGAATATAAATACTTTTGTTTATTAAGTTTCTAACAGCTCTGTCGATTGTGTACATGAGATACATGTTTAGCTATTGTAGAAACTTCTGAATATTTTTTCAAAGTGTTTGTGCCCATATACAGCCCAATCAACAACATATAGAGTTCCAGTTGCTTCACTTGCCATTTCATGATGTGGCCAAAATAGCTGAGTTAGAAGTTCTATTGTGCAAATGGGAATATCACCTTGTGGTTTTTTATCACCATGCCCTCCAAGAACTAATGAGAAGAGTACATTTTCAAAAATGCTTATGCTCATTTTCTTACTCTCTTTTGTCAAGAGAATGCTCTGATTGATTTTTTCTTTTGTATCTTGTTTTGTCTGTGATTCTATGATATGTAGCAGTTCTTCAGGTAACTGCACTTTAATAATTTGCTCAACTCTGTGTCTTGCCTTAAATGATGGTGAGCAAAAATCCTTCATTCATAGAGCCAAATTAATTTGTATTTCCATTTATATTTGGTAGGGTTTCTTTTTCTTTATTTTCAAGATGTTCCATACACTAAGGAAAATACCTTTCTATATTTTCTTATTAATGTTTCACTGTTTTATTGTACATTAATATTTATATCCACAGAGTTGAAATTTGCATATATTTGTATATTTCATGAAATGGAAAAGCTTCAAATTTCTCCATATGGATATCCATTTGATCCAGGATTATTTGCTTAAAAAAATGCTGCCACATCCTTATCATAAGATAGGTTAATTGGGTTAATAGTCGGACTATTTTATTACTTTTCTTGACAATCCTTTGCACTCTCCTAATTAATTTACTTTCATGGTCTTGTAGTGTTTTGAGATGTAAGAATACAATATGTTAACAATAATTAAATAATTATATTAACAATAATTAAGTCAGTCATTAGTCATCAATGAATGCAAAAACCAGCGAGTGAAAAATTAAAGTAAAAGAATACCTATAGCTTCAAAGTACCTCATGAAAAGATACTTTGGAATTACAAAGGTAAAGATAACGGCATATTTACAATAAAGAACCAGGGAGACACCACATTAACCAAGTGATCAAAGTTAACATCACCATCCAGGCATGGTGGTAAACATTTGTAATCCCAGTGAATCAGGAGGCTGAAGCAGAAAGATCTCAAATTAGAGATCATCCTCAGGAACTTAGTGAAGCCCTAAGCAACTTAGTAAGAAGCTGTCTTAAAATAAAAAATAAAATAAAAAGGACTGGCAATATGACTCAGTGGTTAAATCCCTCTGGGTTTAATCTCCTGTACCACAAAAACAAAGCAAAATAAAACAAAAACAAAATCAGAAAATATTTAACATCAGAAGTTGGTCGGATCAACATTACATGTCTCTAGGCATGATGTAGAGGGGAAAAAAAGAAAAATAACAAAAACCTCCTGAGAAATGCATAACATGTTTAATTCTGATAAAACATCAGACAAACTCAGAAGGAGAAGGAATCAACAAAAGAGCTTCCCTGCACTCTTCACAAGTGCCCATGTCACCAGTGACAAACAAGAATGAGGAATCTTCCAATTTAGAGACACAGCACCGAAAACTGCTCACACTCAAAGATTTCCTCTTGCTATGAAGGAAGTGATAGTACAGTTGTAACATAACAGATAATACAGTTGTAACATAATAGTTGTAACATAATAGATAAATGAGATATAAATATGGTTCAGATTAGAAAAATAGCAAACAGACATTGATTTCTTAATTTTGATAGTTTGTGGCTATTTATGAGAATATCCTTGTGTTTAGAACATGCACATCGAAGTATTCAGCTTTAAAAAGAAATTATATCTTCAAGTTACTGTTAAAAGACTGAACAATATTGTGTGAGTAAAAGGATCAAGCAAATTAGGTGTCAACATTTGGGGAATTTGAAAAGTGAGAATTCTCCCTGTTATTCTTGCAAAGGTTCAGTAGGCCTAAAATTATGTAAAAGTTAAAAGTTAAAATGAAGAGTATTTCTTTTTTCATGTACATTTTTTTTTCTGATTGAGGAGCCCACTATTCCTATAATCAGTCAAGATGTGAAATTTTTTTTAAAAAAGGAAACTCTAAATGGATTGAAGAGAGGAGATTGGTGGAGTGGACCCAGGAGAGCATAGTGTCCAGGTGGGGATGCTGGGGATTGAATTGGAGTGGGTTAAATTTCATACCTTTGTGATAATGTCAAGGCATGTCCTGGTGTTGTATAAAACTAAAAAGAATAAATATAAATATTTTAAAAAGATATTATCAAAACAGTTCATATAATTAATCTTTGGATCTATATAATTGTCTATTTTAAAGAATAATTTATTCACCTCTAATTTATTCACTGTAACTGATGAGATTGATACTGGGGTAGTTTTTAAAGGTTTGCATTTTTTGTTCTTTCCTCAGGGAGATGATAGGTAACATATGAATTGAGAAAACAAAGTTAGAGGCTGAGATTTGAGGTCAGGAAAACAGTCAAAGTGAAGAGAGGCAGATGCTATTTCCTTTTCAAAAAACACAAGAGTACTGCTCACAAGTGAGATGCAGGGGTATGAATGCAGGTTCAGTCATTAACAAATACTTGTCAACAAATTGTGGGTTTTGGTTACTCTGTGTATGATACAGAACATTAGACTACTCAGGCCCTGAAATACCTTCTGTTTTTCTAGAACCATTTGTCAGAAGATGAGGAGAACAGATGAATTAAAAGTGACATGAAGTTTTAAGACTGCTTAACTTGCAATGCTATTTCTGAAATATAAGACTGTTAATAGATTTTAGAAAGCAAATGGCAGTTTTAGAACTTAAAACAGATGGTGGTAAGACTTTGATATAGTAGTGTATACACATGTATACACATGTGTATACATACATGTGTATGTATATATGTATTTCAACCTCTACCATAAATTGAAAATACCGAATAAAGAGTCAGAGGAAGAGAGATTCTAGTCTTGGAAATTTTACTTAGATAAAATGCAAATGACAACTACTGTCCCAATTTCTTTGTTGCCACCAACTCATACTCTGGACCTCTAAGGATTTACTTACCTATTGCAATTTTAAGTGCTGTCTTTGTGTTAGATAATGTATAAAATACTAAATTATAAAATTTTGTAGTTTTGTTACAACAATCTGAGAATGCCAGTGATCATTTCTAGAACTTTGGGTGGAAAATAGATAATTATTTCAAGGAGAAAGTTGTTCAAATTTTTTGTTCAAATTCTCATCTTCTAAACTGATGTTGGTGGGCAAATAGTTGTATTGGATTGAAACTCTTATACCAAAGCAGTGTCATCATAACATCTTCCATGTGTTATTTCCTTTGTGGTTTTCCATCATTTCAAACAAAATTGTCCTTTGGTTTCGTAGGATGAAAACATTTTCTGTATGATGAAATTTCAAGGTTGCTGGGAAAATGGCTTAAAATGAGAACATTCTGTTTTATGAAATCATTCAAATTGAAATGCTTCTAATCTAGTAATGTTCTATTTGATTTATGGCAGAGATTTATATTATCTTCATTTTAAGGTAAATCTCATTCAGAGATAATTGAAATCCAATAGAGAACCAGGATTAGATAAAGGACTTGATGTGAAAAGACAGACCTAGAGGGTGTGTCCCCAGGAGTGGGTATTTGTTTTGAGAGTCATATGCCAATATTGAAGATTCTGTGAGGATTTATATGCTACAAAGAAAACATCTAAGGGTATGTTGTCACTGAGGGTATGTCAGTTTCTGAACATAACTTGTTTTGATTTGCTAAATATGAAATCTGTCAAGAACTACAAAGGCTCAGGATTTACTCAATGTGCAAACTAAAAGAGCCTCCTCAGTTTCATGGATTCTGGAAGACAAACAATTCCTGGGTTTTAATCAGAAGACCTTATTACATTATTACTCATATCAGTCATGCTAGATGGACTGTCAACATTTCCACATAACAAGTTGTGTGATAACCATTTCCCAGAGAATGTATAGTATTAGAGGAACCCTAAGATTAGAGATCTCAAACTTTTTATAATGAGCAGTAAGTCTGCCTGACCTTTGTTTGGAAGGAAGTTACTGTGTCTGTCTTCCATGAGTGGCAGTTGTAACAACATATTTATGATTGTCTAGAACAAAGAGTACATGACTATGGTCTCACTGCATGCACTAATGCAAGGAAGTCATGGAAAATTGTAGCCCAGTAAAGTGTGGGTGAGGTAACAAAATGAAAGAAAGGCAATATACATTGGACACCAATTTCTTCAGGTTCTTATGTCTAGAAAATCTCTCTTTATACACTATATGTCCCCCTTGATTTCTAATTCCACTTATCTCAATGCTTATTTTAAAAATCTGGGATTCAGAAAAGATAAAGTTATAGCTATGATAAATCAAGATGGACTATAATTCAACTTCTCTGCCAGAGTACATGCCCTTAACCACTACATACATGCATTAAACAGTTCATTATAGCCCACTACAGCCCCAAACAAATTCTGATCATTTATTCCCATTCTGGTAAAAGCACTTCACCATTCTCTTGGTCAATAAGTATGACTCTTGAGCAACACACTAGGTATATTTTTTTCTAGCTTCTTATTCTGTAGAAGAAAGTTATTCCAGTTTCACAGCCTTCTTCCCATGTAATGCTACTATCTTTGTTTAGGCTTTCCTCACCACTGAAAAGGACTTTTGAAGATAACTTCATACATTCACACAATAAAACAGTATAATTTGATCAATTTCATTCACCTTTCCCTCCCTTCCCCTCCCCCTTTCCCCCTCTTCTATTCTATTGGTCTCCCTTCTATTTTTTTTTTAAATTTGAATTTTAAAGAAAAACATTCACATTAGGCTTTGCCCCTAAGAAAATTGCCCAGTGGTGATAAACTGTAGGAAATATATGGCATTAAGTATGTCTGTGATGTTGCACTTAACATCCACCCATCTCACTACTTCTTTACATCTGCCTTATGTTTCACCTGTTCTTACTTCCTGGGAGTTACCCTAAGGGTCACATTTTATATATATCACATATATATATAATTTTAATATATGTATAATTTTAATATATATATAATTTTAACAAATATATATAATTTTAACATATATATATATAATTTTAATTTATTTATTCTAATTTGTTATATATGACATCAGAATGCATTTCAATTCATAGTACACATATATAGTACAATTTTTCATGTCTCTGGTTGTACACAAAGTAGAGTCACACCATTTTTATCTTCATATGTGTACTTGGGGTAGTGATGTCCATCTCATTCCACTGCCTTTCCTACCCTCCTACCCTCTCCCTTTCCCTTCTTCCACTTTGCCCTATCTAAAGTTTCTCCATTCCTCCCATTTTCCCCTGCCTATCCCCATTATGAATCAGCATCCTCATATCAGAGAAAACATTCAGCCTTTAGTTTTTTGGGAGTGGCCTACTTCACTTAGCATAATATTTTCCAACTTCATCCATTTACCTTAAAATGCCATGTTTTTATTCTCTTTTAGTGCTGACTAATAGTCCATTCTGTATATACACCACAGTTTCTTTATCCATTCATCTATTGAAGGGCATCTGGGTTGGTTCTACAATTTAGCTATTGTGAATTGGGCTCCTATAAACATTGATGTGCCTGTGTCCCTATAGTATGCTGTTTTTAAGTCCTTTGGGTATAAATTGAGGAGTAGGATAGCTGGGTCAAGTGGTGGTTCCATTCCCTGTTTTCCAAGGAATCTCCATACTGCTTTCCAGATTGGCTGCACCAATTTGCAATCCCACCAGCAATGTAGGAGTGTGCCTTTCCCCCCACATCCTTGCCAACGCTTATTGTTGTTTGTATTCTTGATAGCTCCTATATTCAGTTCAGTTAAAGCAGAGATCACAGTCTCATTGATGCCAGAAGTGAATCTTATACATATCTTTCACAGAAGTCATTATACTATTGTGAAGCCATGGACATTTCTAAGAATCTAATAAAAATTATATACATCCCCAAATCTACATGGATAGACTAGGGCATGCACACAAACTAAGGGTTCAAAACCCATGACTCACAGATTAAAAGTGCCTAATATTCAGTGAATCTGAACCTTGTCCAACTTGCTTGAGAGCAATGTTAGTACCAGGAACTACATTCTAGATATTGTACCCTGGAAGAATATCTAGCATTGTACGTGCTTGATGTGTGTTAAAGTTAAAAATGGAATGGATGGCACATGGAGTTATATGTGTTTTCAGAGAGCTTACTTTTCTTCATACAATCAGTTATATCATCAGAAGTTCATTGAAATAGTATTTTTTCAAACATCTTTTAAGATAGTAGCTTTAGTAACTATGCAATGCCTTGTATGATCTCTCAAGCTAGACCTGTTGCTTAGGCAACATTTAAAGTTGCTCGATTGATGGATATTTTTGAAAGCTACACATAATGAATTTTATCATATGTCTGTAACTCTAATTAGAGTGTTACGCATACACTTTTACTCATTAATCAAAAAAATACTTAATAGCTATTGTTATTAATCTAATTTTTTAAAAGAGCAAACATGATAAGTAATAGTTAAATTTTGAATTTGAGAAGTAAAATTAGAGACCCTATTCATAAATACTGTATATTGTACTTGCCTCACTCAAATATATCATTGATATAAGAGAGAATTATTCTTTCTTCAAAAGAAATGCTAAAGAAAAAATAAATACTGAATTAAAACAAACAATTCAAACAAATCCTTAAAATTCCAACATGAAATATTTCTAAGATTGTATACAGTGTATAAAATCACAATATTTTGACTTTATGATTGTAAGTGACATGCATTTAGTAGAATCTGTGCTTTGATTTTGAGTTTTGATCTTTTCCCTGGTATGTAATGCATGGAATGATATTCTTTCACCATACTAGGCAGCAGCTACAAACTATAGCACCTTGTTATTCAGAGAGCCATCTCCACACTGTGCTGTGCTGTTAAATTATGGTACTCAGTAAGTTGGGTGTACTAATGCACATTATTAATGCACATATACACACTTTTAAAAAACATATGTGTATACTTTAAAATATTTTTTATTAAAATTTTATTTGGACAATAAAAAAATTATAAAGAAGAAATATCACTTCTTAATTCTTACACTCAACATTACATTGCAAACATCTTGTTTCATTTCCTTTTCTATAGATTTGATCATACATAGGTATACACACAATTAAAAGGGTTTTGTGTTCTATATTTTTAATTATCAATTTATGAATGTATTAATTACTTCATTATTAATTATTTCATTACCTCTCTTAACTATTATTAAAATATGAAAATTAATATCATTTGAGTGTACCATAATTAATTTAAACACACTCTAAATGTTGAGGATTATTTGTTTCTAAGATTTCTCTATTAGAAAAAATGTTTTTTTAAATATCCCAATTATAATTTGATTAGACATTGTGTACAAATTCTATCGTAATCACATAATGGCATAAAATTTCTTTTATGAATATGAGTCATTTTTTGGAAGTATTTAGTATCTGTTTTTTGGAAAAGATGACATAATTTGATATAATTTCTTAATAAAAATCCAGTAGTAGTTAGAGGCTTGCATATAGTTCCAGAAGTAGCATTGTATAGTCCAACCTCCCAAATGAAGAAAAACTATTCTCTTGCCTCTGAAAATTAAATTGCATAAAATTTCCCATTGCATTTATAACATTTTCTAGGGATTTAATATATGAGTTTAAAATACTTCTGCTTCTGAAGTCAAGGTTATAAAACTTAAATGAGTCTATAATGTATCAACACCTATTTTAAATGGGACAAACATACTTTTTAAACATAAGCATGTTAACCAACTTTAATAAACATGGCTTGTTGTACAAGTCATTCAGATGTCATATATAGAGCATCCATCACACATCAGACAAGGTTCCAGTGTTCAAAGGGCTTTCATTTTAGTGATTGTAATAGATAGTGAAGAAAAGTGAAAATATAGGTGAGCCAAGCAGAATGTGTATGAACATGATACAAAATAAAATAACTTTCATAGCTGAAGCAAAGAAAATATACTATGTATATTAAAGGAACTCAGAGGAGGAAAGATCATGTTTACCTAGTTTACTGGTATTGAGTTGTTATAAAAATTTTTCATAAAAGAGGTAGATTCATAGGAAAATGCCCTCTGATGGAGTAATTCCACCAACATAAGCTAAAATGTAACCATTTTTTTTTTTACTTTTTTGACTTTAGAGTCATTGAGGAACTACATCATGGAAATATGAATCTAAATATGAAATAAATATTACAATTTTCTATTTGATAATTTTCATTATAGTTCATGGTATAGACTGAGAATAGCATTCAGGTATGAAGAAGTCTCTATCTAGAGTTGGTATTTGTGCTTCAAAATAGATAAATCACAATGTTACAACTTTTTTTTTTTTTTTTAATCTATCTTTAACCAAAAGATGCATCTAGTGTACAAGAGAAGTCCAGTAGTGGTTAGAGACCTTACCGGGCAAATTTTTGTGATGGAAGTAGCTCTACTTATATCTTCCATTTTTCCTAACCACAAGGTTATATGAGGTCTGCTAAAATATGACACAATAATTCTACATGTTTATATAGTATATTTTTGTTTCTACCCCATGTTAGCATCATTTCATGCATAAGAGGATTATGAAGGTTAGTTAAGGAATTCTTTTGAAATATTTAAACAAATGCCTGGGTTAAATATTTAAATATATAAGATTCTAGTTTTAAATCAAGCAGCACAATGAATTTCACTTTTTTTTTCCCCTTTTCCCACAAAATCACTTGAGAAGCTTATAAAATACTTAGGATCCTCAACACATGCTCTCTAAGTCTGAAAATTCTACATCACCAGCTTTATTTTTACCAATATCTAAGCTTATTCTTAGATGTTGGAGAAGATGATTAAACTTATACAATACATTTGAATGACTCCTATCCAGCCATTCTTCGCAGATGGACTGGTTTAAAAATTCCCGTTTCCCTATAAACATTATATTGTTTTGTACTAATATTTTACTTATTTATTTATTATTGGTTCTTTTTAGTTATATGTGACTGTAGAATTCATTTCGATATACTTAATCCTCTTAACTAAATTAAATGGAGGTGATTTTGACTGTGAAACCAGTAGTTAAGGATAAATAATCATGAAATCACACATAACTAACAGTGTAACACTGAAATATATGAATTAAAAACATAGTGAATGGGATCTATGTATTAGTCTTTATTTTTAAAATCCATCTTTTTCACAATGCAGAATGTCATTATGGTAAATTATCTGAAATCATCCTGTGTCTCCACATGATTTAAGAATTATAAATCGTGATAGTGATAGTCATGAATAACTTAAGAAAGAGTTACAATAGCAATTCACTGATTATTTTGATTTTTAATAGTTTTCTTCCATAACAATAAGAAAAATTCTCATAAGATAATCTTTTTGATACTTGCAATTATTCTGTATGTAGAATTCCTTCATCAAATGCATGAACAAGACAAAATGTTCTAAGTTGATTTGCTAAATATACCAAAAGTTATAACAATTTATACTAAAATAATATCCTAGTGTTGCAGTTTCTTACATGAAATAGAAAAATTTTTGAAATAAATCTAAGGTTTTTTTTTTCATTTTTATTTTCAATGCTTGGTTTAAAATCTTAGTGAGTTCAGGTTGATAATAACAGTAGAGATTTCTCATAGGATAGGTAATATTTTTGTTTTTGGTAAATTTACATTTGTGCTTGTTGCCAATTATTATGATAGTATTCATCTTTTTCCTCATTGATCTGTAATGCATCCAGATGTAATATATATGGTAATCAACTCTGTCATATATGTTCAATTATTTTTCCATCTGCTGTTCTACATAGTTTTGCATATGTGCATATTTAACAGATGAAAGTTCAGAAAATTTTTTTTGTCTCAAATCTTGGTAACTTAACTTTGAAGAGAGGTTGAAGCTGAGAGATTTACATAGTTTTAGTTTGTTATCCCCTTCTTTAATATTAATATAGAAAAAGACTCAAATTTCCACATCAGAGTTTGAGATACTTTTTGTTATCATTACCAGTAAGACATTATCAGATATTTTTAGCACATTCATGGTCCATTCATTTTCAGACTACTGCTGTCACCGAAATGCTTGATTTTTGTATGTGCTCAATAGGAGAATGAGATGAATGAGGGAATTTCACTGAAAATATACAAGTTCTTTTGTTTACTCACAATGGTAAAGATGCATTGGTAATGCATCTCCTGAATCACTTTTTAGTGTTTGGACTAAGATTATGGGGACTTGGATATGAGGTTACAAACCAAAAAGCACAATGACTCCCTGGAGGGCACCTGAACTTTGAGTTTCACAACACTGTGCCTTTTCCTTTATAGGCATCTCCAAGTCATATAGCTAATGAGAATCCAGGTGCTCTCAGCTGGGTCTGCAGATGTCTGGAATTAGAGCAGGCAAACAGCAGGGAGCTTCCTTTCTCTTCTCCTTCCTAGTATTTGTAACACAGAAGCAGCCATCCACAAGAGAGATCCAAAAAGGTCATCTAGATCAGCTTATAAGTGGATTTAAAACCACTGACGCCAGAATCCCATGAATAAACCACTATATTTGAAGAGGGTATGACTTGCTGCAGTATTAGTATTAAAGTCATTCTCCTTAATGGAATTGACTCACACTGAAAAAGATGTTCTTGAATATGCCAGGTGCTGAATAGAATAAAACTGCACAATGACTCAACTTTCTCTGTCCTTACATGCCTTCTGCTTCCCTTGGTCCTATTAATTTCCTTCCTTCCTTCCTCCTTTTCTTCCTTCTTCCTGTTATTTTTTTTAGTGTCATGAAAAAACATTCTTAAGTGTACTTAACATTAGCTTTTGCTTTTAAAGTTGTGAAAATTTTAATCATGTTGAAACTTAGGGATTAATCACATTTTAAAATGAATTATTTATAAAGTTTATTCAGAGTGGTTTTTGGAAATCATTCAGTAGGTATTTAATGTGGAGTGTATCATCTTTTCATATCATTCTATAATTTGTTAGATTAATTTTCATAATGTCTAATTTAAGATCTTATATTCTTACCACAACATGTTACCAACCAAAGCTCAAGGTCTTGCAGGATAAGAGGCAAATAAGGTCAAAGTTTTCCAGGACCCAGCAGTAGAGAAAGTCCTGGGTTAGCAGAGCAGAGTCCAGTTGGTAATCCCAACTCTGCCCTCAATCTTCCATCATCTCACTCCTGAATTTTAGGATCCCAGGAAACAAAATAGCAGGATTGGCTGAATGATCTCTGTATTTATAAAATAAGAGATGAGAGTGATGGTTTTAGGAAAGAGGACTGATGTTGTCAAATCACACAGAAAATCACAGGGCTCTTTTACTTCTTTCTCTCTAATAGAGAAAACAAAGAAAAAAGAAAGAACCAATTTTATGACCCTACTAGCAGTTTTCTATAAGAAAAATGTTGAAACAAGTACAGTTTGATTCCATAGTTCCCTGTTTTCTGTTATAATTTCTCTCAAATTCATACAATTCCCCGAATCTGCAAATTCTCCCTCTGGAGAAGCACACTTGGGTACACCTGGGTATAAGTGAGCATACCCAACTGCAATCTTGCTCTGCCTCATACCAACCTTCATAAGAATAGAGCACCCACAAATAGGACTTTTTGAAGTCTTAGGTTATAGTTTTTTTTTCTTTTTTTTTGCTTTTAAAACACATTTGGGAATGGCCTTAAGGCACATTAAAAAATAAAATAAAAATGAATCATTGTTATTTAGATAGCACCTTCCTAAAATCCCTGGATACTACTTTTAATATTTAAAAGGAAAGAATCATCAAGGTCAATGTTTATACACAAATGTCCCAGGCAAAGCGCCAGGAGCTAACAATTTGAAAACTGAGGGAACCTCTTTCTTAAAATTTTTATGAGAAATCAAACTGGAAGGAACTCTTTTGTTCAAGACTAGAGGGATAGGGATGAGTCAAACAAATTTGGAACAGAAATGGATTTGTTTGTCTCTCCTTTGGGGCTAATGGTGAGGGAACTCTGCAATATGAAATCATAATAGTTGTTGTGAAAGTATATGGTCCACTCCCTCAAGCCCACTTTTAAACTTAGTGCCATTACTCTCAAATAATTTGCCACCTGATCCCTATGAGTAGGAAGTAAATACAGGGACCCAGATTTCCTCTCCTTTTATTTATTTATTTTTTCTTGACAGTGCTGGGGCTCCAACTCAGTGTCACTCACTTGCTACTGAGCTACACCTTTAGCCTTACTTTAAAAATTATTGCAAGTAAAATTTTCAAGATCAAAATAATCACTGTGAGGCTCAGTGCCAGTAAATACTATGTTGCTCAGTGTGGGTTCATTAATCGCCTTTTAGGAGTAATAATCACTATTCACCTAATTTTTAACCTTATTTTACTCTCATAACTTTAAGAGAATTGAAAGCTCTCAGCTCTTATTAGGGAAGTCAGAATAGATAGAAATAAGGCAAAAACAATGAAAATCATGCAATAAATTTCTTGCTGTGCTTTTGGCTGGGTCCTGTATTCTATTTCTGCTGACTTCAAAGTAAACTTATCTCTCCGTATCTGCAGGGCATTGGTTTGCTTATATTGGTTTGTTTGTAAAAGTTTCTTATACAAAATGGTATAGTGTTTGCATATAACCTATGCACAACCTTATGTATACTTTAAATCATCTCCACATTAATTATAATACTTATGCAATAAAATGTTTTATAAATAGTCATTATACTGTGTTGTTTAGGGAATAAAGACAAGAAAAAAAAAAGATTGCACATTTTGAGTAAAGAAGCAACCACCACAGGCCTAACTCTGTATTTGAACCTTTGTTGGCTTAATCTACATGTATGGAAAGCATAGATATGGAGGGAGAGCTGACAGAACTGAATTTGTGATGGGTTTGTCTTTCCTAGCACCGACCATGGAGAGACTGTGAATCTGTCATTACACTTCATATGAATTGGGCTAACAATAATTACAGACATATAAAGAAAGTTTTCTGGGGACTTATAACTTTGTGTAATGAAAACTAAAGGGAAATAAGGGAAGCTTTAACAAATACTTATAAAACTTTTAATTATTTTATTTGCATAAGAATTTCATGTGCAATGCATAAAATATTTATTCTCCTGACTTATTAATAAACCGTTTCCTTTTTCCCCACATCCAATCTGCCACAACAATCTGAGGAGAAGGGAATGAAAACTGGTCATCCTGAAAGGAGACACTGGAGATTATAATATAGACAGCAGGAAACACAGGGATGTGGATGGAGGAAGAGTAAGTGAGCAAGGCCACACCAAGTCCCTCTGAGAGCTACATTGTCTTGAAGAGAAATACAAAATCAGAGCAGCAATTATATGCATAGCATTCAAAACTCTAGAGAGAGATAGGGAGGGATTTCATCAAATGTGCCTGTAATAACTTGGAGGAGAAGTGTTAGGAAGAGACTCTGAGGAATGATCATGAGCTACTCTTGTATTTGTTGTTAGGTGGAAAAGAACCAAACATTTCTATGTGTTGCCCTAAAGGAGCTGAGGTCTTGGCTTGGGAGTGAGCTAGTGTCGTATCATCGGTAGAGCCAAAGTAACCCTGATAAAATGACATCATGGTGGGCCCTTAGAGTTAATGCTACAAAGAGGTTGTGGCCAAAATTAAGGCAGTTATCAGCCCCAAAGGTAGAAGAACAGCAGGGTCAGCAAGGAGGTTGCCGTATTTTCTCTCTCTAAAACACAGCACAATGCCAACTCTCAGAAGACTTCCCAGGGCTATAGAAATTATTTCTATCGAAATTTAAAATAATTAAAAACCCAAAGAAAACTCTTTTCATCAACAAAATGATTTAAGCCTTTGTGACTGGATACTAGACAGATATTAAAATCATGGAGCTGAAAAAAAATATATTAACAAATAAAAAGACAGATGTTAATATAAATGTTGTATATCTATTTATATAAATACATATGCATATGTATTTATATAAATAGATATACATATATATAAATATATATTATATATATAACATATGTATATATATAAATATATATATATATGTGTACATAAATGGAAATTAAGAGAAGGAATGCAAACCACATATTTATGAAGTTTATTATTGGGAGATGGGAATTTACATTTCCCCTTGAGTTTTTTTTTAGAGATTTTTGCTTGTTTGTTTTTTGTTTTTTATGTATTCAGCACTAAACATGCATATTAGTTAGGCTAAATTATGTGGTGGCAAGAAAGATTTATAAATCTCTGTAGCTTAACATAAAGACAGTTTTATCTTGTCTCATGACAGTCTGGCTTGTGAGAGGTGGCTGGGCTTTGCTCCTCTCAGATGCCTAGTGCATGATTTCTGAGATAAGAAAACTGGATATAGAAGTCTGCACATTGGCTCTTTCAAGCTATATCTCAACATGTTATTATGGACAGTCAGTTGATCCAGCTGAAGTCACCTAGAAAGAGTGAAGAATTCAGAGCATATTACATCAATTTATTTTTTAATTCAGAAGAAAATTATATAAAATTTTAAGTTACATTTGTTTGAAGATTTTTTCAGCCAAGTTCTCTCTAATGCCATAAACATTTGAAAATATGATACATTTCAATAACACATTAAAACACTTTTAAAATGCTATAATATAGAAATGAAAACTACAATTTGGAGTATTATAGAATATTATTCATTCTATTTCCTCATGTTATATGTGCTACATTCAACTCTATTCTTCCTAATTGCTTTAACTGCAACTATTCATGATTTATCTCCACAAGAACATTGTTAACTTGGATCTCTGTTTCTTGGTTTTAATGCCTCTATGTTATCTTCTCTCTCTCTCTCTCTATTTTTTTTTAGTTACTTAATTTTCTTCTGCTTTTTATTAGAGAAATTTTTAAATATTTGATCTATTCAAGTGATATCATTTTTATATCAAATTCCTCTATAATCCATCTGCTGTCAGGGTTTTTCTTTTTCTGTTCTTTAACATTTCTGCTTCCATGTAACCTATTCTATCTTGACAATGGACCCATTTAACCTGAGCTTTCAGTCTTTGCCTCCATGCTAATTTTCATTCATTATACTACATTTTCTTTCCATCTCAAATTATTCTTTCTATATTGTTTTGCTGTCTTATTCTACTTAGGGTATGCCTTCTTCTGTTAAGGAATACTGAAAAGCTTTCTGGAATTATTTTATGAGGCATTGGATTAAATTATTGTCAGAAATGTGCTGTTCTTTTCAGTAATGTCTTATTCTTCACTTCTTTGTTTCATACATTTCTGGATTATTGATATTCCTTAACATTTACCAGACTGTGGCCAAACAAGTACTGCATTTGCTCCAGACACTGTTTCTTACAGCTCTCTTCATTTTCTACCTATGTTGTGTGGGGGACTATATTTAGGCTAATAACTACTTTATAGGTGTGATCTTCTCCACTGGTCCAGTGTGATCGACATTGATTCCATTCCATGATGTGGAATTTTACCCTTTCCCAGATGATCAACCCAGGAGTACATGCAATACTGAGCCTCTACTGGGAGTGCTGCACCTCTCCTTTCCTCTTCCCAACTGCTAGTGCAGGGTGTTCTTACTAGCAAGTATCTGTGCTACATCCTGGCCTGCATGTATCATGTGCATGACTTTCTCTAACGTTGTACTGTTTTCTGCAAGAATGCTCCTTTCATGGCTATAAAAAGAGACCTCGGGGGTTAGGTGTTGCTTTAAAATGCTCAAAATATATACCCATATCACAGAGAGCTCTTTCAGGCTAACTCTACTAACATAGTTAGACATATAAAGAGGAGATAGTATCATCTTTCTGTCTTTCTGTACATCGGGCTTCTCTGATAAGCTTTTAAAACAATATTTGCTCTTTTTGTGACTTAGAATTAATTTAAAGAGCTAAGCATTTATTTCTCTGCCTAGCATAGAATAATTTTATTTCAACACATCAACCTCAATATTAATCTAAGTTTTGTACAACATATTTTTCTATAAGAAAATCGAATTATTTTCAACTGAACATCTTTGCTTTAATAAAAATGTGTCAAAGAAATGTCTACTTTAAAATTAGTTTCAAAAGTTGACATTCCATCTTGCTGAGGATAATTTATTGAGACTTTTTAGAATTTTAATATATATTAAAATATACACTATGCTATTTATCTTAATTTTTTTTCTATAACTTTATCAAGGACAAAATATAACCACCTCATTATACTTGGCACAAAATATTTTATTTTTTTTAATCATAATTAAATTATTTCCAGAATGGTTGACATTTTTCAGGCACTCTTTCTGAGTCATGCTGAAATCAACCCAAACACTGAAAGATGTGGGAAATGCTGACAAGATATAGGGAGAAAACAAATCTTGTTATTATTATAAAGGAGACTGCAGATGTAAACAAAAGCCTGAGTATTCAGGAGTCTGTAGAACCAGGGCTCTCATCTTTCCTTACTATAAATATGTGAACTCATAAATGTCTTTTTTTCATTATCAGCTACATGTAACATTTTTTTCACCCATGTCAAAATGCATTGATTGTTATAGAAATTTATCATGAGAACCATTTGGAAGCTTCAGAAACAAAAACAATGCTCCAAAAATGTGACTAAGTAACTGTGTGGAGAGCACCACTGCCCATCACTGGGACAGACAGAACTGTGCTGTCATCACCATGGTGCAGCATCCTCTCTTGACTACAGCATTGTGGCCCCTCTTGTCCCAGGATGCTTGCTCAACCTTGCAATCCTCACCATTAATGCCACAAGGGAGAAAGCTATAGATTGTCTCTGTCCAGGTGTTACAGCTCTGGTGCCAAGTCCAAGCATGTGCTCCTAATGGCTGAGTAACCAGCTGCAAGGGAGACTGGAAAAGTGAGGACTTATTTCTCCCCAAGAGTCATGAGGAGAAACACTGTAAGAAGCAGTCAGAATGAGTACTCTCCATGGTTTATTTGCCTTGTGCCTAATTTGCACACTTGGAAAAAGATGTGCTTGAATAAACCTTCCTGTTGACATCTTCCTTCTAGTGAGAGGACCTGCAGCTTCCCTGGGGTCCTCATGATTTTAAGTGATGGGCAGCTGATTTTACAGTCTTGATACATGTAAGTCTTGTCATCATTCATTCTGCTTGTTTGAGGTGACCACCATCACACCTACACCATCAAGAAAGATCAATCAGGTGCTGGTACCTTCTTATTAAAGCAGAGAATATATATCCTGGCCCAAATAGGCCTTTCTGTGGAATGCTAACTGGTTGAGTATCTGTTACCTCTTTGCCCTACTACCTGGAAATTCCAGGGTTAGTCTTGTGTTGCCTGCTCTTGGGACCCTATAGTATGCTAGCCCAAGGTCCCAACATACACTTGCACCTTTTTCAATTAACATTTACACAGTGTTACATACTTCCTTGTGCTCTGGTGCCATGGGTCTTTTCTGAAAATGGACAGATCAATGATTATTAAAAATTGCCATTAGTAAAAGCTTTGTATTAACAGTTGAACTATAGTACACACCATAAATCTTGTTTTGTAAACTTAAAAAAAGTTATATAAAGGTCTGGAGTCACATCTCAGTGGTAGAGTGCTTACCTAATGTGTGAGGCACTGGGTTTGATTCTTAGCACCACATATAAATAAATAAAATAAAGTTCCATTGACAACTAAAAATATGTTTTAAAAAGTTATGTAAGACTGAAATACAGAAATTACTTTAAAGCACTGCAGGCTTCCCAAATCACATGGTCTTAGAATAAAAAAAAAAGTTGCAGTGAAATTTTAATAACAAACATTCTAAAATTAATAGACAGTGACATATCTGAAGATTATTGACCTAGGAGAAAATGATATAATTCTTATCTTCCAGGCAAATATCTCAGTTCTAAAAGAAACTGATAGAAAGGGGGATATAGAAGCCAACAAAAATTGTATGCTTGTATGCGGTGATCTCTTGGTCAATGTTTCCTGCTCAGGGGAAGAATCTGAGGCCCAGCACAAAGGAAGGTCTCCATTGCCAGATGAATGTTGTGTGGGAAGGGTGGACTCTCTTCACTTAGAGGCAAATCAGATTTCTGGTTTGGGAATCCAACATGGAAAGAGTTTGAAATATCATTGACATCCTTACATAAAAATCCTGACAATCTGAACATGAATTACTGTTCTTGAATTCAGCAGAAAACTGAAAATATCACCCCAAAATCTGGAGAAAAAGGTGTACTTGGAGAAAGAGTCAAGAAGCACTGGAATAGAAACTGCTGGAGTGTAAACTGGAAGAAAGACTTAAATGGTGATTTTGATGGATTGCTGAAAATGAATGTGGAATATAGTAGTTGAAGACAGAGAGACTCCTGAAAACTGAGTCTTTTTCTCAAGGACCCCTGGCAAGTTTTCACAGTGTATATATGATGAAGACATCTGCATATATTTGGAGGGAAGAAGGTAATAGTTATCTGTGTGAAAGGTTTCCAGACCATCTCCATGTTGGAGGCCTGCCTTTCTGGAGAGAGAAAGAAATGATCAGAAACTCACCAATCTGGGGAATGGTATTCATTCTACTCCAGACCCTTCTATTTTTTGTTCTTAAAAGAAAAAAAAATAGTCAAGGGGGAGACAGGCTACAGGGAATAAATCCATATGCTGCAGTCAGGGATGGGATTATGCATTGGGGTAAGATGAGTGGGAATCCATATCACTGGAGACACACTTTTTCAGGTCACAGAACTAAAACACAAGTTGTCTAAAACAGCAAGATTTAATCAGAAGGTCACAGAAAACTCTCCTACCTGACAACTTCCCACAACAGTCCTCAATACAACAACCATGAGTGACAATTGAAAAGGTTCCATAGGGCACTGGTCCTGTTGGAGGAAGAGTACTTAAGGAAACCCAAAATGAAGAGGGAAACAAAGAAATGGAAAAAGAATCTACTAAAAACCAAACCAAACAAACAAACAAACAAACAAAAAACTCTAAAGGAATTTGAAGCCTCTAACACCTATAGCTATAGCAAACTTGGAGCATTACCCAACTTCCATATAGAATAATATAAATTCTCACATGAAAGTCTATTTTCTTTGGTTCCTATTATCTAATACAGCATGTCTTGCTTCCAGTAGAAACAACAAAAACACAAGTTGTGCCAATTGCTGAAAAAAATTGCAGTCAGGAAAGAAAATGCAATTATCAGAATCAGACTGAGATATGATTCAGATGTTGTCATGATATACAGGAAATTTAAAGTAACTAGAAGCAAAGGGTAAAGGAGTATAATAGACAAAATAGAAAATATACAAGAGATAGATAATATAAACTGATGGAAACTCTGAGAAAGAATTGAGAGGCATTGTGAAAAATACCAAACCCCCAACACAATGAAGGATTTTTTTGGATGAACTTCTCAGTAGATTGGATGTAGCTGCAGAAGAAAAAAAAATCATTAAACTGGAAGATATGTTAGCAGACTCTTCCTAACATAAAGTATAAGGAGAAAAATAAGACAAACAGAACATTCAAGAGACACTGAAGGACTTCAAATGTATTATCCCATGTATAGTGGAAATACTAAAATAATACAGTCAGGATGGGAGAAATAGTTAAAAATAATAATCTAAGAATGCTTCACAGTTAATGAGGGATACCAAATTACAGATCCTGGGAGTTCAGAGAACACCAAGAATAAATCCCAAAGCAAACACACCGAAGCATACCATATTTAAACTGCAAGAAACAAAATCAAAGAGCAGATATTAAAATAAATTGTACTTCATAAATATGGAACATGTAATTTCAGACAGTTTTTAAAAATTAAAAATAGATTAAATTTTAATTAAATTTTCCATTTAAAATTAAAGTCGGATAAAAAACAGCCATGTATACAGGAAAAAGAGTAATAATTATATGTGATGTCTCATCAGAAAACAAGCAAAAAAAGAGTGAAATGCTTACAATGTCGAAAGAAAAAAAAAATTCCACCAATGTCTAATTTTAAATGAAGTGAAAATTTATCCTTCCAAAGTGAAGGAGCCATAATGATCATAGAAGAACAAATTTTAATTCATTGTTTCATTCAGTATCTTTTCTGTCATCATTCATCTCTGAATTTTATAAAGCTTTCAGTTATCATTAATTATATTCAGCAAATGAATATATTATATATGAATTCATGTATGTATCTATCCATTCATCTCCATCCAGCCATGTATTGAATAGGCCTTTATTTATCCATCTACTCAGGCTTCTGTCCCTAAGTATCCATATTTTCTCCTACTTCCAATTATTACCTGCTCCAAAGGAAAGTGGAAAGCAGAAAGAAAAACTGTTTATAGGTGACTAAAGGATGTGTGAGATTTATTTGGAATGAAAGGATTCTACTAGTTTCTGCTGATCTTTATGCCACCTTGAATATAAGAAAGTATTTTTACCTAGAAGGTGAAAGACACATGCTCTACTATTACTATGTGCATCTCATGATCACTAATACAGTTTCCATTCAGACATCATACCATTTTGAACCACAAATCTATGTTCAAACAAGGGACTTTAGATTATACCATCTATTCCTACTTCAGTTCTCTAAATTGTAGGGTGCCTGCAATTATAGCTAAGACAACTTACAAAATGTTCAAATGTCCCAATAGGATTTGGTTATATACAATGATAGTAATAATAATATCATCATAACCCAAAATAAATATAATGTAAATGACAATAATATAGTATAATATAAATAAGATTGCATATCCTTTTTCTCATTTTAGGACTGTAATATACATATAAGAGACTATATATAAATTGCATGTGGAATTGAAGGAATAGAGTTTCCATTTCTGTGAAAGTTGTTTAATGGATAAAAGGGGAACTTCCCTTATTTTCTATTATGATATCGCTCCAGTGGGGCCGAGTATTGCAAATTCTTTTGCCCTCAACCTTTCAGTTCCACCAAGCATATCAAACCCAGCTCCAGATTACCCCAAATTTGCAGATACACTTATTAAAATTCATATTTTACTCTGCACTGAAAATATTTCAGCTCATGTTGGAACACTGATCTAAAAAACATCAGTTCTAATTCCAAGTTCTTTTCTAAATAAACTATGAGATTTTTCATGTATACATTTTTTTCTTTCTTTTTTTGTAAGGAAAATATGTTTTAAAAATCTTTCATAATGTGAATTCTTGGAAAGTTATATAAAGTTACATTTAGTAGTATATAAAAGAGAATACAATAGACTAAAAATCTATAACAAGGTTTTTAATTCCATAATTCTGAGCCTGTGCAATAGATTCTCTTTTAATGCTATATATAAATCATATTGTGAATATCCTTGTGCATTTAAAAAAGCATTCTTTTCCAACCAGGTACTGTAAAGTCTTGATTAGTCAGAGACAGGAAATGTGCATGATGTAATGCTAGTTCCCCAAATCAGCTGAGAGTTCATAATCCTTAAGATATGACATATCTCCTAAAGTTCACTTGGTATCTGCTTGTTTCATTTAAAAGTATTTCTTTTGCTTTACTAGTTTGAGAACAAGACTGCACTCCATTTACCAAGTGGCCTTTGATGTTAATTCTTTTTGTGTTTTCTACATGAAGTGAAATGCCATATAGTTAGGTCTCAATTTATGAATAAGTAGAGTAGACATTTCCTATTGTTATAAATTCATCAGCTCAGTAAAGTGATTTTGGGCCTGACTCTTCTCAAGAAAACTTCTGGTTTTCTTTTAGTTACTTAAAAATTATTTTAATAGATTAAAGCTTTTTATCCCATCACTAATACTAAATGGATAGAATCAGGCAGTAATACGCTAGCAAAATGATTTATATGAAAGCTCATGGAAATGACATAAATTCCATCTTCCTACTTACACAGGTAGACTGATAATAGAACATCACCAGATGACTTGAACAGCATGCAAGTGTGTATGAAAAACAGGAAATACAGTATAAGAACAAGGAAGTCTCTTTGGCTATAGTGACAATTATTTCACAATTTTCCCTAGTGTTAATTATTATTGTAGACATACTGCCCAATTAAATAAAAAGAACCCTCTATATAAAAACTGGTTAAACAAAAAGATATCTGAGTTTTACAATTCATCAGTGGGAAAATTTAATTTTCAATATTGATTTATCCAGTTTATTACAGATCTAGAGTTTTAAGATCTTAAGCAATATTCATAGCAATATTAAAATTTATTACATATCCGTAGTTAAAAACAATTACTGAATAATGGAATTTGAACAGAATTTATGAAAATTATGCAAAGCAAATCTGAGGAAGATCCCAAACTAGAGAACAGGGTTCTCCCAATGACAATCCAGAGGCCTTCACTTTACCATCTGATGATGTTTATTTTCATTAGACAGCACAGTCATAGTTTTCAAGTGAAATTATAAATGACTGACTTGATCTATAAAAATTCCAAGAAATTAAAATATTTTTTATCTAAACATATATAAGAACTTTGGGATCACAGATACTGGCCAAAATATTCAGTGTCCTGGATGTATTTCTTTCTCAATTTAATATTCTATAAATGCTTATTCAATAAGCCTGGTTATTAATTTAAACATTTTTCTTAGCCAGAGGTGTATTTTCCTAGTAATGGCAATTCAGGCTTGTGCTCAGAAAACACATGAATCATTTTTAAAATTATTTACAGCTAATATAGCATGCTAAGAGCGAATAGATGGGGGCAACATACTAACCTTTCAGATCGGTGACTGCAGCCATAGCATCTGACACACCCACTGTCTAGCACACAGCAACCAAGAAGCAGATAAAATAAATGGTCAGGGAACCAGAGTCAATAACATCTCCTTTAAGGAAATACCTTCTTGCTATGGTCTTTAGTTTACAATTTACTCTGGAAAAGATTACTTGTTTCAAGCATTCCAATCATTCCACGGGGAGGGCATCATCTTTTTAAATACAATTGTGACTCATTTCTTACTGTCATTAGATGGCTTGTGCAAACCCTCTTTTAATTAAAATGCTTGCTTTGTAACTGAAAATGTAAGCATTTACTCACTCTTTAAGTTTGTAAAAATTGTTTACTTAAACCATTCTTAGATTTGTCTCTATCTTCTATTCCTGTAAAGAAAACGAAGTAGTTTCTTTACCAGATGTTGAGTCAACTCAGTCTTTATCCTCTGCCTTCCTGACAATATACACAGAATTTGTAACTACTAGATCAAACAAGAAAATCTAATAACATGCAAAAAACACAAAAACCAGAATCTTTGGAGGTTTGTAGCACATTGTCTGGAGAATTTGGAGAAATGTGATGACAATTTTTTGGTAGAGGCCCAATGTCACTTGTTTTCACTTGGATAGTAAATTCTATATTCATCCCTCTTTCTTGCTCCCTTTCCATGAGCTTCCAGAAGAGGAAAGGTAGTGTGTCCTCTAACATAATTCAGTGTCATTTAAGAGATTTTATTTTTATTCTGGACTTTTAATTTTATTCATACTTGTTTTATTTGATTCTCATTCTGTCCCACATGTTATTATGTTGTTTCTTAATTAGTCCTGTAAAGTAGATTTTTTCCCCAGTAAATGTAAGTCATTTTTCATTCTGCCTGAAAGGGGCTTTCACATGGAAACCTCAGTTTGCCTCTTTGATGCTGTCATAGGATGAAGATGAGGAATATAATTTCCATCCTTCTTTTCTTTCCCCACCTTCCAGACTGCTCATAGAAAATATTTCATTTTCTAGTTTCTACACCCAATTTTTGTACTTTTGACTACTTTTACTCTATATTCTATACCATTTGAATTAGCTCTATTTGACCCCTTGATTACTGTGAAGATATATGAATTCTAAGAGCTCATTTATGATTAAGAATTAACATTTTGTTATGCATTGCAAATGAAACATCATTTTTTCCCTTGCATTTGTTTTAGTATAGTGGTTTATTTCCAGGTTGTACAGAAAGCATTTATTGAAATATAAGTTTGTTTTTTTAATATATACATACTGCCATTAGTACCATTAATTTATAACAACTTTTTAATATTTTTATTCTAATTTCATCACATCACATTCATTTAATGACGACACAAAATACTGTATAATCTTTTTGTGACCTCTGATAGAAAAAAATTAGGTTTTTGATTCTTTCCTAAATTATCTGTTTTTTTCTGAGGTCGTTGTTGTTCATTCATTCATACTTTCTTTTTCATGCTCTGAATTATCTTGCTGTTTATTGAAACTAGATCAAACAAATCAGCGACTGAAAAGAGAGACTGATTAGTTTTGTGTGTGTTTTCCTTATCTATGCAGGTCTGTGGGATCAAATTTTAATGGGTTAAAATAACTGCTAATGTGATTTGCAGATCTATTGAGGCAAATGTAATTATTTCCTGCCTGAAGATCATACATAAACCTCAAATCTAAAGTTAAGCATCCTTTGGTAAGGATTTACCATCTGACTTGCATGTATGACCTTCTAGTATCTTTTCTTTATTCTAATTTGTTGTAGATGACAGCACAATGCAGTTCAATTCATATTACACATTGGAGTACAATTGTTCATGTCTCTGGTTGTACACAAAGTAGAGTCACAACATTTGTGCTTTTACACTTGTACTTAGGATAATGATGTCCATCTCATTCTGCTATTTTTCCTACCCCTAAGACCCCTACCTTACCCTCCCTACCATTTGACCTATCTAAAGTTTGTCTATTCCTCTCTTATTCTCCCCACCCTACGCCATCCCCATTATGAATCAGCATCCTTATATTAGAGGAGGTATATGGCATTTGTTTTTTGGGGGGATTGGCTTGCTTCACTTGGATTATATTCTTCAACTCTACCCATTTATCTGGAAATGCCAGGATTTTAGTCTCTTTTAATACTGAGTCAGTCATATTCCATTGTGTATATATATCACATTTTCCCTATCCATTCATCTACTGAAAGGTATCTGTGTTGGGTCCACAATTTAGCTATTGTGAATTGTACTGCTATAAACAATGATATGGCTGTGTCCCTGTATTATGCTGTTTTTAAATCCTTTGGGTATAAACCAAGGAGTGAGATAGCTGGGTCAAATCTTAATACCCAAAAGAAACAAAAACAAAACAAAGCAAAAAACAAATAATCCAATCAATAAATGGGCCAAGGAACTGAACAGTCACTTCTCAGAAGATGATATACAATCAATCAACAAACATATGAAAAAATGTTCAACATCTCTAGCAATTAGAGCAATGCAAATCAAAACTAAGATTTTTATCTCACTCCAGTCAGAATGGCAGCTATTAAGAAAACAAACAATAACTGGTGGTGAGGATGTGAGGAAAGGGGCACACTCTTACATTGCTGACAGGACAGCAAATTGGTGCAACCAATATGGAAAGCAGTATGGAGATTCCTTGGAAAACTGGGTATAGAACCACCATTTGACCCAGCTATCCCACTCCTCAGTTTATACCCAAAGGAGTTTTAGTGTCCTAATATCCTGCATGTACTAACTTTCTTTTGTCTCCTTTAGACAATTAATCAAGGAGAAAACCATCTAATACTTTCATCAATCTAAATTTATTCTGGGTAGTGGTAGGACAAAACATCCATGTGAATGGGCACTTGGAACTGTGGACCTTGAGGGTCTCACAGTCATGTGTAGGTATTCTGACCATGGAAATAGACAAGTAAGTTTTTCCCTGGGGAGAAAACTTTTGGTGGGTAACTGGCACCCTGATTCCCACGACTGGAATGCCCAACCTCCTTGCTATTAAGATAACTATGCAGGTACACAACCTAGTATAGATAGTAATGTCCTTGGGTGTGAGAGGCTCTGTGTTTGCATTAACCTGGACCTTATCTCAGTTAGCTAGCCCTCAGGATTAAAGGCATACTAGTTAAAGTGTAGTCATTGCTGGTGGGTAATATGTAATTTTTCGTGTGTTATTAAAGATGATGGCAGAGAGAGGTAGGCACCCTTTTGTCTACCATCCTTCTGTCTGTCTACACCTTCCCTCTGTGTCTGTGTCTGTCCTTTGTGCACGTCCTCCACAGGTATTCCTCTATAGGTGTTACTTTACAGTCATCTTTATCCCTATGTAACTGGAAATATATGAAATGTTCTCACCCTTTCATTAATATTTCCTTTCTCATGAACAGGACTTTTGAAAACAGCTGTGTTTTTCCCCCTGATTTTGTTTGTTATTTGAAGAATCTGGATTTACCTCAGGCACTGTTTTGCTTTGGAGACTGAAAATCTACATAAGTCTGCTTGAAGTAACATGAAATTTATCTAGAAATCAGTGTACTCAGCTATTTTCTTGAGGCTAAAACCCATACAGAAAGAATTCTTATGAATATTTGAAGGTGTAGGGGATATAAATGATTGCTTCAAAGAAAATCAGCACATAAATTTCATAATGGCTTTCTAAAGCCATTTACTGACTTCCATGGTTATTAACTGCGAATTTAGAATTTCTCTAAGTTTCATGGGTCAGCATTATTTCTATATTTGCCCACTCATATTCAAGCTTCGCATTTGGATTTGCTCCACTATTTTTTTCTATTGATTTGATAGACTGAACTATCCTTAGAAATTTTTGATTTTTGATTATACTCATTCTCATTTTCCAGTAGTTGTATAGTGATCATGAAAATATTTTCCCTGCTTTCTAAACTCTATGTGGAAAGAAAAGAAAATGAAGTGTGTTGTCTCAATATATTAACTTCAACAGAAAATGTGTTTAGAAAATGTTAAATATTTTGCTTTGTTATCTGTATAAAGGTAATTCACTGTTGGATGTATTTGCTTACTAGTTAGCATGCTTATTACTTTCAACCAAGATTTGATTTGAGGGGAATGGATCAAGTCATAAAATAACAATGTGTAGGATGACAAGAGAACTCCTTCAGTAGACCTGATGGGGTGACTGGTCACCACAGACAACATCAAGATTTACTGGGTGTAAATGAAGGAAGTAATCCTATGTCTACAGAAATAGAGAAGAACTATTTAATGCTGAAAACATCACTGAATCTCCTTATTTAACCATCATAAATCATTTTAAAATTTCTTCTTTGAATTTTTGCACTAGTTCAGCTTTATATACTCTGTACAATAATACAATGACTCCTTGAACTCATGAATACTCTAGTCAACACTGTGGACTTGTATTTTCATAGTCCTCTCCACTCAATGATTTTGTTTCCAGTTTAATTCAGCCTCACCCTCATAGAGGCTCACTCTTGACACTGGTATAACTATAACTATTTCATCACTAAAATACAATATACTATTCTTCCACACATCCCACATCTCTCACTATAAGCAGATTTTTCAGCTTAAAAGAACTTTTACTGACCTTGAAAGAAGTAAGCAAAATTTCATATTTATTGTTTCAATTAAAATGTCTGATATATAACACACTCTCAGTCTTAATTCAATCCTCTCTTCTCTCAAGACATAGTCAATGATCAATTACTTTTTTCTCCAGCCCAATTTGTACTCAGCATCATAAAAGTTAATACTGCTTAGTGAAGACAGGAGCTACAGATCTGACAAGGGCTCAATTCTGGTTTCTGCTGCATTCTATTAGTGAAAGTAACTCCAAGGTCAATTTAGATTCAAGGGGATTGAAATGAAGTTTACCTAACAATGGGAAGAGTCTCACGAAATCTCCTGGCCTTTTTTCAGTCACAGGGACCATGCAATTGAGTTGGACTTTGTATTAAAGAAAACTTTCTTGAATATATGCAAAAGAAAGAATAAATAATGTTATCTCTTACTAGACCAATTTTTACCCACACTCTGTCAGAAAACTCATTTGTCAAGATCTGTTTTATTGCCCTGTTCTCTGGGAAAACATTTTATTTCTCCATCAGAAATCATGACTTTCACTTTGTTTTAATTGCATTATAAAACTTTACAACCAGGATCATACTTGAGATTTATATTCAGTTTTTTATGTTTACAAAGTAAACAAATTGAAAAAATCCATATTTTATTCATAATTATTCCCAAGGAACTATAATATTTTATTAGCAATTTACAAAAAAATTGTTGAATAATTATTGATATGACAATACAATCTGGATGATATGAGATTTTTTCAAAAAATTTTATTATTAAGCAGTTTAAAATTTAATAGTTACTTTAAGATTTTTTTGCATTTTTTCTTGGTTTACTCAATTAGAAAATTGAAAAGTACAAATAACAAAAATAAGAAGAAAACAGTGATTTTATTATGTAAGTTCATCTAAATTCTAATAATCAAAATTTCAGTCTTTATTTTTATGTATATTCCTATTTTTTAAGCACAAACTTGACATAGTTGCAATAAAATTTTGGTTTCAAGTTTTACAGTTGAAAATAAAAATTACAACTTTAATGTATTTCATCAATAACTAAGAAAACCAAAGCTACCCTAATCAATATCTTGTAACCATTGTTACTCTTTAGTTTCAAGTTTAGTGCTCATTTTGTTTGTATTAAAATGCATTAAGATTTGATGCCTCAGATCTTTTCCTCAAGTACTGTGTAAAAGTTTTCCATTTATAGGAATATAATGAAAATGTATCTTAAACAATAAAATTAACTAAAAGTTCTTTTATACTATCATTTTTTTTCTTTAAGATCTTTTTTATTATGTATTTTGCGAAATATTAGGAAAAATATTGCTTAGCTTAAACTGCCATGACTTAGAAATCAGTAGTCAGAAAAATATGAAATATGTAGAAATGTTAAATAATTTTAAATTGATATCTTAAATGTTGATGAGCCCATAGTATCTTAGTAGAATTAAATCAGAGCTTATATGGACAGCTAGATCATTGTAAGGGTTAAAACAAACAAACAAACAAAAAAAAAAACCCTAAACTACTATGTCTTAGCTACACTAAAATAATTGAGAATATTGTAAATAATATGAGGTTCAATATAATATTGGTCATTGTTTGTTCTGTTTTTGTTCAAAATTATGTTTTTGAAATTCATTCATGGTTTGTGTTTATCTACAGTTTGCTTCTTCTCTTTGCTGAGTAACATTCCCATTTATATATGTGCCACATATTTTTATCCATCAGGAAATGTCGTTAGGATTTTCTTTTTTCAGTTTGAAACTGTGGTATATAATATTGTTTAAATATTTTTGGTGCATGTGTGTGTGTGTGTGTGTGTGTGTGTGTGTATACACACACATATGTATATCATATAGAAAATGTATCTCAAATTATTAGCATAAAATGTTCTCAAATTCTAAAATTAACTAAAATATGTACAGTACATACATACACATATCTCTCTCTCTCTCTCTCTCTATATATATATATATATATGTATCTGTGAATACATAGCAAGAAATGTTGTAATATTTACATCAAAGGATATTTGTCTTTAAGTGATCAATAAAAGTACTTTTCACAATGCTCATACAAATTATATTCCAAGCAGCAATCTTTGGCACTCCATTTATATCCCACTTTCATAAACAGTTGGTATTATACATTTTTATAACTTTAGCTATTTTCTTGTTATTGGAAATTATATTTGTATTTTTCTTACAAAAATAATTACTTTTAAAATCTTTATGATGTAATTATGTAAGTAGTCTGCCTATACTTCTTTTTGTTGTAGATTTTTTTTCTTGTTGATTTGCTGTTTATTATATATCTGGGTGTATGACTTAAGTCAGAGTTGGATAAATAATTTATATATGTAAATTATTTATCCAACTCTGACTTAAATTTGAATTCTTCAATATTTTTCAATAGTGGATTCTTATGAAGAAATGATCCTTGTTTCAATGTGATCCAGTTTGTCAGTTTTTATTATAGTAACTGTCTTCAGGTTTGCTTATTTATTCATGTATTTATTTGTCTAAACTGTGTTTGCCTTGCTTTTATATCTACAGTCATCCCTGTGTAGATTTACGGAAACAATTTTAGGTAGATGTAGGGGTATTCATTTGCTTATGAATATTTAAAGGGGCATACGATTTTCTGCATGGCTCTGAGTGCATGTTAGGGAAAACAAAAAAACATGCCTGGGAGTTAAAACAGCATATGCATTTTGAGTTTTCATATTTGCTTCAGATGTGGGGCATAACTTAGAAGTGCTTATGATCTTTTTAACTCATTTGAACACGTCATTGTTGTCAAAACTCCATCCAATATTTTTGAGGTTTATTTATAAATTTTTATTGTTTTTCATTGGTCTGTCTACTTTGGTACCTGTCTACACAGTCTCGGTAACTATGACTCTGTGATTGTTGCATTCGATAATGTCTTTTTACTTCATTGTGCTTCAGGATTTTCTTCACTGTTTTTGAGGCTTTGCATTTCTATATAATTTTTAGATATAGCTTTTGAATATCCACAAAAATACATGTTAAACATTTTAATTGTGATTACACTGACTATTTAGATCAGTAAATGGATAACTGACATTTAATATATGGATGTGTAAAATGAACACATTACATTTACCTATATTTTTATCATTTAAAATTTCTCCTAATTGAGGCACAGCCTGTCTTCCTGTCCCACATCCCCACAGTCTGTAGTTCTGGGGGAGAGCCACTGCGTGGAAAGCCACCCACACCTGTGCTGGGGTTCCTTATTCACCAAAGCATGACTCCTCATCCAAACATCAGAAAACATATAAGCTTGAGGCTTCCACTGCCATGAAACTGGAATATCACTGCTTCTATCAAAAGACAACAAACAAGGACCTGGTAAGATGTCACCAAGGTCCCTGTGGCCTGGCTGCACCAGAGGTTTTTCTACTAGGGGTGCTAAGAGTTATCCTGTTGCTGAGGTAACAGGGAGTCTTGTAGGGAATTGCCCATCTCTTGTTTCTCCTACTAATGCCAACTTCTTATGATTATTCTCTCAATAGTCATATAATCTAATACCTCCATATTCTCACATCCTCCCTCATAAACATCTCAGCCAACCTTCCAGTCCCCCTTTCTACCATCAGAAACTGTAAATCCATTATGCAAACCTATTGACTATATGGTTGAAATAACCAAACTCGTCATTTCTGTTTATAGTGACAAAACTGTAAATGTAAAAATAGAAGCTACACATGGGCTACACATTGGGTACATTGAGTGCTGTAATTCTGATCTCTCCCTGAAAAGTGAGGTATTGGTAACCTGTAGGCACAGTATAAGACAATAGGGCAGAAGCTGTAATACCTCAGATCTACACTGCAAGAGAGGAAGACACATAGACATCATGAAAAAACAAGGGAGGAAAATGCCCCAAACAAACCAAGACACTACAACAATAGAATCCATAGATAGTGTAGTAGGTGAAATGTCAGACAAGGAGTTCAGAATATAAATAACTAAAATTACTTGGAAATTAAAGAACCACCTAAATGAACAGATACAGGCAAAAATTCATCACTCCAACAAAGAGATAAGAGAACAAATTCAGGCGACCATTGATCTATCACACCAATAAAAAGAGAGGAAATACGGGTTGCAAGAGATAATTTCAAGAAAGAGATAGAGATACTTAAAAACAAAAACAACAAACAGAAATACTCAAAATGAAAGAAACAACAAGCCAATTGAAAAACTCAATAGATAGCATCACTAACAGACTAGACAACTTGGAAGACAAAACTTCAGACAATGAAGATAGAATATATAATCTTGAAAATAAAGTTAATCTCACAGTGAAGATGGTAAGAAACAATGAACAGAACATCCAAAACTTATGGGGTACCATCAGTTATGGGATAAAGAAAGGTTCAGAGATTAAAACCAAAGAATGCACAATCTCTTCGATGAAATAATATCAGAAAATTTCCCAAGCATGAAGAATGAGTTAGAAAATCAACGACAAGGGCCCTATAGGACACCAAATGTACAAAATTACCACAGATCTACACAAAGACACATTATAATGAAAATGCCTAGCATACAGAATAAGGATAGAATTTTAAAGACTGCAAGAGAGAAAAAAATCAGATTACCTACAAGGGAAGACCAATTCTGATCTCAGCAGATTTTTCAATCCACAGTCTCAAAGCCAGGAGATCCTGGAACAACATATACCAAGCTCTAAAAGATAATGGATACCACCAAGAATCTAATATCCAGCAAAATTAAGCTTCCAATTTGACAATAAAATAAAAATTTTCCATGATAAACAAAAGCTAAAAGAATTCACAGCAAGAAAACCTGCACAGAACATTCTTGGAAAATATTCCACAAATATGAAAAACAACAATGCAAATATGCTAAGGGAAAAACTACAACAAAAGAAAAGCCAACCAAAGGAGAATCAAAGTCAAGCTAAATACCAAAAATAAACAAAAAATGTCCAGTAATGCAAATCATATCTCAATAATAACCCTAAATATTAATGGCTTAAATTCACCAATCAAAAGACTTAGACTGATAGGTTGGATTAAAAAAAAAGACCAAACAATATGCTGTTTTCAAGAGACTCATTGTATAGGAAAAGATGCTCATAGACTGAAGGTGAAAGGTTGTTATAAAATATACCATTTACATGGTCTATATAAGCAAGCAGGGGTTTACATCTTCATATCAAATTAAGTAGACTTCCAGTCAAAGTTAATCAAGGGGGATAAAGATGGACATTTCATACTGCTTAAGAGAACCATACAACAAGAAGACATAACATTTATAAATATATATGCCCCAAACAATGGAGCACTATGCTCATCAAACAAACTCTTCTCAAGTTCAAGAGTCAATCACAACACAATAATTCTGGGTGACTTTAACACACCTTTTCCACCAATAGATAGATCTATCAAACAAAATCTAAACAAAGAAACTATAGAACTAAATAATAAAATAAATAACTTAGACTTAACTGACATATATAGAGTATAGTACCCATCAATGAGTGAATAACTTTTTTCTCAGCAGCACATGGATTCTTCTCTAAAATAGACCATATGTTATGCCACAGAGAAAATCTTAATAAGTACAAAAAAATAGAGATACTACCGTATATTATATCAGACCACAATAAAATTAGATATCAATGAGAAAATAAAAAATAAAAGCTACTCCAACACCTGGAGACTAAATAATATGCTATTGAATGAACAATGAGTTGCAAAACATATCAAGGAGAAGATTAAAAAATTCTTAGAAGTAAATGAGAACACTGATGCAACATATTGAAATCTCTGGGACACCATGAAAGCAGTTCCACGAAAAAAGTTAATTTCATGGAGTTAATTTCTTAAAAAAAGAAAAAGTCAAAAAATAAATGACTTAATGTTACATCTCAAAGCCCAAGAAAGAGAAGAACTAATCAACTCCCAAAGCAGAAGGAGACAGGAAATAATTAAAATCACAGCTAAATCAGTTAAATTGAAACAAAAGAAACAATTGAAAAAAAATGGACAGAACAAAAATTTGGTTCCTTGAAAAAATAAATAAAATTGATAAACCATTAGCCATGCTAAAGGAGAGAGAAAACTCAAAGTACTAATATCCATGATGAGAACTGAAATCTTATGACAGACACTACAGAATACAGAATATAATTAGAAAATATTTTGAAAATTTTTACTCCAATAAAATAGAAAATATCAAAGGCATCAACAAATTTCTAGAGGCATTCAATATGCCTAAACTAAATAAGGATGATATACACAATTTAAACAGATCAATTTCAAGCAAGAAAATAGAGAACTCTATCAAAGCCTACCAACCAAGAAAAGCCCAGGACTGGATGAATACACAGCTGAGTTCTATAAGACCTTTAAAGAATAATTAACACCAATACTTCTCAAACTATTTCATTAAATAGAAAAAGAGTGAACACTTCCAAACTCATTCTATGAGGCCAACATCAACTTGATTCCAAAAGTAGACAAAGACACATCAAAGAAAGAAAACTTCAGATCAATATCTCTAAAGAATATAGATGCAAACAAATCTCAATAAAATTCTGACAAATTGAATACAAAAACATATCAGAAGATAGTACAGTACTATCAAGTGAGGTTCATCCCAGGGATGCAAGGTTGGTTCAACATACCGAAATCAATCAATGTAACTCATCACATCAATAGACTCACAGATAAAAATAATATGATCATCTCAATAGATGCTAAGAAAACATTTGATAAAATACAGCATCACTTCATGTTCAAAACACTAGAAAAACTAGGTAAAACAGGAACATACTTCAACATTGTAAAGTCTATTTATGCTAAGCCCCAGGTCAACATCATTGTAAATGAAGAAAAATTAAATTTATTTCCTCTATAAATTGGAGCAAGACAGCAATGCCCTCTGGCACCACTTCTATTTAGCAAAGTTCTTGAAACTGTAGCTAAAGCAATAAGATAGATTAAAGAAATTAAAAGCATATGGATAGGAAAAGAAGAACTCAAACGATCACTATTTGCAGATGATATAATTCTATACCTAAAAGACCCAAAAAATTTCACCAGAAATCTCCTAGAACTAATAAATTAATTCAGCAAAGTAGCTGGATATAAAATCAACATTGATAAATCAAAGGCATTTCTGTACATCAGTGACAAATCCACTGAAAGTGGAACTAGGAAAACCACCCCATTTACAAAAGCTTCAAAAAATATTTGGGAATAAATTTAATGAAAGAAGTGAAAGACCTCTATCATGAAAACTATAACATACTAAAGAAAGAAATTAAGGAAGAACTTAGAAGATGGAAAGATCTTGATAGGCACAATTAATATTGTCAAAATGACCACACTACCAAAAGCACTATACAGATTCAATGTAATTCCAATCAAAATCCCAATGGCATTCCTCATAGAAATAGAAAAAGCAATCATGAAATTAATCTGGAAAAATAAGAGAACCAGAATAGCCAAAGTAATTCTTAGCAAGAAGAGTGAAGCTGGTAGCATTACTATTCCAGACCTCAAACTATACTTCAGAGCAATGGTAACAAAAACAGCATGGTATTGGCACCAAAATAGACTGTTAGACCAATGGTACAGAATAGAGGACACGGAGATTAACCTACATAACTTTAGTTATCTTATATTAGACAAAGGTGCCAAAAACATACATTGGAGAGAAAATAGCATCTTCAACAAATGGTGCTGGGAAATCTGGAAATCCACTGTAATAACATGAAATTAAACCTCTATCTCTTACCATGCACAAAATTCAACTCAAAGTGGATCAGGACCAAGGAATTAAACCAGAGACCTTGCATCTTAAGGTAAAAAAGTAGGCCCAAATCTCTATCATGTTGAATTAGACCCTGATTTTCTTAAAAAAGTCTCCTGTAGCACAAGAATTAAAACCAAGAATCAATAAATGGGATGGATTCAAACTAAAAAGCTTCTTCTCACCACAAAAAAAAAAAAAAAACAATCAGTGAGGTGAATATCGAGCCTACAGAATGAGAGCATATCTTTACCACAAGCACATCAGATGAAACACTAATCTCTAAGATATATAAAGCACTCAAAAACATAACACCAAAAAAAAAAAACAACAAATAACCCAATCAATAAGTGGGCCAAGGAACTGAACAGAAACTTCTCAGAAGAGGATATACAGTCAATCAATGAACATATGAAAAAATATTCAACATCTCTAGCAATTAGAGAAATGCAAATCAATTAAGATTTCATCTCCCTCCAGTCAGAATGGCAGTTATCAAGAAAACAAACAACAAGTGTTGGCAAGGATGTGGGTAAAAAGGCACACTCATACATTGCTAGTGGGACTGCAAATTGGTGCAGCCAATCTGGAAAGCAGCATGGAGATTCCTTGGAAAACTGGAAATGAAACCACCATTTGCCCCAGCTATCCCACTCCTTGGTTTATACCTAATGGACTTAAAACATCATACTACAGGGACATATCCATATTAATGTCTATAGCAACATAATTCAAAATAAGTATATTAGGGAACCAACCTAGATGCCCTTCAGAAGATGAGTGGATAAGTCAACTTTGATTTATTTATATATATTCATATTCATTTATTTATATATATATTCATATATATCATATATATATATATATATATATATATATATATATATATATGAACGAACATTATTCATCATTAAAAGAGAATAAAATCATGGCATTTGTAGGTAAATCGATGAAGTTGAAGAATATAATGCTAAGTGAAGCAAGCCAATCCCCCCAAACCAAAGGCCGAATATTTTCTTTGATATGAGGATGCTGACTTATAATGGTGATGGGGGGTGGGCATGGAAGGAATGGAGGAACTTTAGATTGGGAAAAGGGGAGGGAGGGAAAAGGAGAGGGCAAGAGGGAAGGAATGATGGTGGAATAAGTTAGATATCATTACTCTAAGTACATGTATGAAGACACAAATGGTGTGAAAATACTTTGTATACGATCAGTAACTTGAAAAAAATTGTACTATATATGTGTAATATGAAAAAAATAAAAGGCATTTAGACTAAGAAAAAAATTTCCCCTTATTAATGTTTTATTATTTTTCCTATAAGCCTTTTTTATAACTCTTACTAGAATAACTCCTAGGAGTTGATTTTTTTAATTGATCATATACATAGTTTTCTATTTGGTAACTTTCCCAGAAATAATTTATTTTTGCTATAGTGGACATGTAGTTTTGGTGAATCACCTTAATTACCCCAATTCCACGAAAGACTGATATGATTCCTCTGTAAATCGCACAATTTTAAATTTTGTATGTATTCCTAGAGAGTAACCCTTTGAGTTCCCAATTAAAATCCTGGGAGTTTTATCAGACCTCTCATCCTTAACAGGTTCTGAAATGTAGCCCCATGGGGCTCGGAAAGTTTTGCTCACCTTATTTTCTCAACTGCCCCTTTTACTTGTGGAATCAGACTGTTAAGGGATCAGTCCCTCCCAACCACTCCTCCTTGAGATGGCAGTCTCAAGTACTGGTTGTACAGGGTACCCCTACTTTTGTGTCATTTAGCTACTAGTCAGGGGTTCACTAATTTGTTCAACAGAATTCAATGACTCAATGACTATTTCGAGTTTACTATAGAACAGAATATCATAAGGGATGAATAGCCAATACAAGTACATGTAGAGAGATGTAGAAGGGTCCCGACCACAGGTGTTTCTATCCCCATAAAGTTAAGGGTGGGCTAATCTCCCTGAAAGATACATTCATGTACCTGGAAGTTCTTCAGCTGCCACTTAGGGGTTTTATGGAGGTTCAGTTACCTAGGTATGATCAATGAAATCATCGGTCTTTGGTCTTTAACTCAAACATCAGCCTCTCTCCCCTCGCTGGAGCTTTGACTGAAGGTGAGAGTAAAAATTCCTGCCCTCTAATCATGCCTTGGTGTTTCCTGTGACCTGCATCCAATCCCAAAACTATCCAGCACCCAGTGATGAGATTATGATCTCATTTTTCTTTTACTAAATAGATCTATACAATATTATATAATGTTCAAGTCATCTATGCATTAAGTTAGCAAAGACAAACAGTAAAGAATTGCCAACATGATTGCTGATTCTAATTGTTCTCAGCTCATTAGCATTCAAAAATATATTTATTATTCCAAAGATTGTAAGGATCTTAGAGCTCATATATTCGGACTGGAAACTAAAACCAAATATTTTACTAAAATTTCCTCCTTTCACCTCTCACTTAGGAAACTACAAGGTTTTAGGAGTCTGAGTCAGGAAACAAGGGCAAAAATCAAATTTTTATTTCTTATAATATCATGCCAGAGAGTTTCCCAGTTGTTATTAAATGCTGAGAACAAGGGTGGCATCAGCAAACAGAGAAATATCACATTTATAGGAACTGTCTTACCTTGAATTCCTTGGGATTTTTTCAGTGTGGTCCAAATTTCATGGAAGAGGTTAACTTTCAAATGATCAAAGTAAGGCTGTGGTGTGGGCATGGATGTCATTGTCATATTTTACAACTTTATTTTCTAACTTACTGAAAGTCACATCTTACTCCAGTGAGTTTTATTCAGTAATATTGTTGGCCTTACTTTAATCTCATGTATGTTTATAAAATACCTACTGTAATTGGCTCATTTATCACACTTGCTTCAGTTTTTGTAAAAGAGGAAATTCTGATACTTACTATGAAATCTACAGTTTAGTAAGTAATTATTTAAAAAAAGAAAATGAATCCTAATATTATTAAAAGAGAATGTACATTTTGTTTATTCAGAAGTCATGTAGGTATTTTGTTATAATTTTAATGTTTTCCTTCACTCAACAGAAGTCAACACTGTCAAATTCTTTGTACCCAATGGTTCAGTATTAAGAATTATAATGGATATATCAAATATGCTGTCTCCAAAATAAACAATCAATGCATTATTTTTTTATTCGTAAGATAAATAAGTTATATTATGTACTTATTAAAATTCACAATATATTGTCACTAGGAATATACAAACTATTTAAGGCACAGAATATGTTACAGTTACTCAAACTTAAATTCTTCAATATTCTTATTTTTTTCATTCAATTTGTCTGTTTGTATTTACTGTTGGGTTTTGCTTTCATACAGTATAGAAGTATACATGTCTTTCTGTCAATATCAATGATCAATCATTTTGGTAGGAAAGAGTTTAGTTTTTTCTTTATTATGATTTCACTCACTTCTTAGTAAGTAAATTCACATAACATTACATAGTGTCATGATCCAAGTGATCTGTACTTTAATGGAACTAAAAGAATATGGAATTATTAAGATGCTCACAGTGTAATGGTTCTTATTATAACTTTAGTGATATTAATTTCAAATTGTTTCTTGCTTCACATTCATGACTGCTATTAGCTTCTAAACCATCATTATACTTTTGTTTTTGTTTGAAATTTTAAAAATTGAATTCCATTTGTTAATTTAGAAGCAAATTATAATATGGTAACTGTACATACAATATATTGTTTAGGTTATAGTGAAAACTAACTAGGAATGCTACATGAAACCACAGTACTAAGTTGAAGAGAGTTCCAACTTGTAATACAACTCTGAGAACAAATAACCTGAACTTATTTAATTTTCTAATTTTATTTACTTGTTTTTGCAGTTCTGCGGATCAAACCCAGGGCTTTGCAAATACTAGACAACTCCTCTATTGACGAGGTAAATCACAAACCTCTTGATTTTAAACTAAAGAAAAATATAATTTATTAAAATAATATATGCTATATATCTGATTTCATCTGGAAGTGATGAGAAAAGAAAGACAGTAGGTGAATGTACCTGGCAATGCTTCACTGTGATTTCCAGGAAAACCCTCTCCAGCAAGGAGCTGGTCTGCGCCCTGTGTTCTAAGCAGAGTCAGTGCACCACGGTGGTGGTAAGGGAAAACAAACAGCTAATTTCAGAGATAGAGACACCAAGAGCATGTAATAAAGCACATATAATGTTTCTACCTAATTGGGTAAAATTGAAGGGTTTATTAAAGACAAGCTTATTATTTCACAATCTTTACATATTTCTAATAACTGCATAATAATTTTCTTCTTTGTGAAGTAAGTAAAGTAGAAAGTAGTTGGTTATAATCCTCCATGAATTACCTGGGACCATTTTTATTAGTCTTCTGACATAGTGGCTATGTGGGTAATGAAAGTCATATTTTACTTTTGCAAATACAAGTTAATAAAATTTATATCAACAAATACCGTCTATATGCAAATTGCTTCCTTCTACCATAGGTTTTCCAAGACCACAAATGTCTTAAGACTGAAATGATATTGTCAATCTCTTTATAGTTTAATCATTTTAGGAAATCAGATTATAGGTCATCAAAGCATCTAACTTGTATGACTTTCTAATTCAATGTATCTTTAACTTTTTTCTTAACATATATTACATATCAAATGTAATCAATTAAGAAATTATCAGTTTCTTGTCTATCTGGGAGTATTCAGGTTTCTGTTTTGTTATTATTATTTTGTGCTAATAAAAGAAACACTTTATCATAATTTGAATTTAATAAACTTTGAATACCATCAGAATTTACAAGAGTGCATTGCGATTTGATTATTAGTGTACGATTATTGCCCACTAACCATAGCTTTTTGGCTCTCTTTGTATTCCTATCTCCATCTCCCAGGGTGCTTTCTGCTTTCTTTTTTTTTCTCACATTTTCTTCCCCATATTCACCTCTCAACTATTTTTTTTTCTGTACTCTGACCACTATGACTCACTTTTACTTGGAACAGGGATCTCTTTTCATAATTAATATAAAACCTCAATGTGCTTTCAAATTTAAGTTGATCCATTCTTTTCCTTCAAAGGAAAAAAAAAGCAGTGCTTACAAATAATAAAGTTGGAATACATTTCCTGAAAAAAAAAAACAGTAAAAGAAGAATTTCTGAGGAAATTTTACTCTTATAAGTTGATCTGAACCTGTGGCAACATGGTGAAGATTTGGGCCTACTTTTTCTCCTATTAGGCAAAGGATCTCTGTTCTAACACCTAAGTCTTTGATCCACTTTGAGTTGAGTTTCATACAGAGTTAGAGACAGGGGTTTAATTTCATTTTGTTACATGTGTATTTCCAATTTTCCCAGCACCATTTGTTGAATAGGCTATCTTTTCTTCAGTGAATGTATTTGGCACCTTTGTCTACTATGATATAACTGTATTTATGTGGGTTTGTCTCTGTGTATTCTCTCCTGTACCATTGATGTACATATCTTTTGGGTGCCAATACCATGCTGGTTTTGTTACTTTGGCTCTGTAGTATAATTTAAGGTCTGGTATTATCATGCCTCCTGCTTCATTCTTCTTGCTAAGGATTACTTTGGTTATTCTGGGTCTCATATTTTTCCAAATGAATTTCATGATTTCTTTTTCTAGCTCTATGAAGAATGTCATTGGGATTACTTGTTAAGTCTTCCTTAACAAGACTCCTAAAGTACAAGAAGTAAAATCAAGAATCAATAAATCAGGTGAATTCAAACTAAAAAAGGTTCTTGTCAAAAAAGGAAACAATAACATGAAGAGAGAGCCTACAGATTGGGAGAAAATTATCGCATGTACCTCAGATATAGTATTAATCCCAGGATAGATGAAGAACTCAAAAAACTTAACACCAAAAAACCAAATAACCCAATAAATAAATGGGCTAAGGAACTAATTAGATACTTCACAGAAGTAATACAATCGATTAACAAATATGTGAAAAAATGTTCATCGTCTCTAGCAATTAGAGAAATGCAAATCAAAACCACTCTAAGATTTTATCTCACTCCAGTCAGAATGGTAATTATCAAGAATACAAGCAACAATAAATGTGGGTGAGGATGTTTGGAAAAAGGAATAATTATACCTTGCTGCTGGGACTGGAAATTGGTGCAACCAGTCTGGAAAGCAGTATGGAGATTCCTCAGAAAACTTGGAATAGAACCACCATTTGACCCAGCTATCCCACTCTTTAGTTTATTTCCAAAAGAGTTAAAATCAGCATAGTACAGTGATGCAGCCACAGCAGTTAATGGCAGCTCAACTCAAAATAGCTAAACTATAGAACCAATCTAGGTGTCCTTCAACAGATGAATGGATAAAGAAAATGTGGTACATATACAGGATGGAATATTATTCAGGCTTAAAGAAGAATGAAATTACAGCATTTGCTGCTAAATGAATGGAGCTGGAGAGTATCATTCTAAGTGAAATAAGCCAATTCCTGCCACAGTCTGGCTATAGCAAAATAACGGGGGCGGGGGGGTGACAAACAACTTGTGTACATTGATACAGCTGGAGTGGGAGTCATTTATTGTAGGACAGGAGGGGTATATATACATTCCACACAGCTTATCTTAATTAACATAAACTAGATACAGCAGTCAATCAATAAGGAATCTCCACACTTAATGGCTCACTGGCGTTACTTCACAAACCACTCCCTCTGCAATATGCCAGGTGCCATCTTGACTTGTTTACAGACTCTAATAATTCCCCCAAAACAAGGCCAAATATTTTCTCTGATATGCACACAATAATTCACAATAAGGAGGCATGGGGCTAGAGAAGAATAGAGTTACTTTGGATTAGGTAGAAGGGAGTAGAGGAAGGGGAGTCGGTATGGGTTTAGGAAGTGTAGTAAAGTGAATCAGACATTATTACCCTATGTACTGATACGACTACACAACCAGTGTGATTCTATATTATGTACAACCAGAAGAATGTGTCAAAGTGCATTTTTCTCTCATGTCTAACTAATTAGGACAAATAAATAAATAAATAAATAAAAACAGTTGATCTGATTGAAAAGTGTTAGAGTTTACTCTGAGACCATGTGTCCAAGGAATAATAAAACCATAAACCAACAATATTATGACAGTAAAGTTTAGAACAAAAGTTGCTATTTACCATATTATAATAAAAAGTATATTAAAAATAATCTAGGCAGTCATCTTACCATGTGAAATTTTTTTTCTGAAATTTTCACAACTTATCAATAAAATGAGTCACAAATTTCAGAGTATATAAACAATTATAAGTCTTTCTATTTTGTAGAAATACTCTAGAATTATTTTATAGCATATATGCTATATAATATTTTAGTATTCAGTTCTTAGTTCTTAGATTAAATACCTAAATTAATAAGTAAGAAAGAATAAAGTTAAATCAATTTAGTGTTTAATTCAAAAAGAAGGAATAACAAAATATGCCCAAGAGAAGCAAAAATGAACACTAAAAAAACCAAGACATATATACATCAAAAGTATAACTACTCAAAAAAAAAAAAAAGAAAGAAAACTCAAGAGCAATTTCTTTGAGGAAAATTACTAAATAGCTCTTTGTTAGATAATGTAATCAAGAAAAAAGGGAACGGACAATACTGAATAAATTTCTTACAAAGTAAGAAATTGTATGTAGAAATAAATAAATGTACTGGGGAATTAACAGATTTATTACAGACTACCCTGTTCAATTTTAAGCTCTTAAAATTGAAATGGATAATATGAATAATTTTCTGGGTTATAAACTATCAAATCTGACCTTAGAGAAGCTGAAAAATCTAACCAATCCATTTGTCAGAAAATATACTTGGTGAAAACATAGTTGGTGTAAAAATTATCTTGCAAGTAACTCAGATCATTTTTAAAAATAATTTTCAAAAGCTTGAAAGAACAGATAAGTTTAATTCTTTAAACTTTTTTAAGAATATAGAAAAAGGAGTTAATGAAATTTCTATGCTACAATAAAATAGAAACCAATCTTAAAGACACTACACACACTCACAAAAACAATTATTGAATATCTTTTATGAATATTCATGCACAAATCCTAAATATTAATGAATAAATGAAATAACTTTAACAGCAGTGAAAAAGTTGACTAAAATACTCAGAAAATGACTGTTCTATACCCATTAATTCCCATTTCATTGTTTTACTCATACTGTGTAATTATTTTTGATATTTTAAAAAAGGATTTTATTCACCTAATTATATAATATGTCTGATATATTAATATATCACTATTTGTATATTAATGTGGAAAATTAAGTTAATTTAAAAACCATACTTTTCATTGCAATCAAAATGTAATTGAGTGTTAATTAAAATTGGGTTCAAATCACATTCTTGACATTTATTAACTGAATAAACTGGTATTTTCTAACAAAGTAGCTGTGGGATAAATAATAAAATGTTTGTTTGTCAGTGGTATCTAGTAGCTCTAACACAATCATGGCTATCTATCAGTATAGAGCCATGAAGCCATCAATAATAGTAATCTACTTTATTGTTATATTAAATCCTGTATTGTAATATTATTTTATTATCTGAAAAAATTTAAGAACGTAAAATTTCAAAGACAGTTATTTTCTGTGTGTTTTAATCAGCTTTTACACTGCTGTGACTAAAGAACCTGACCAGAACAACTGTGGAGGAGAAAAGGTTTATTTGAGGGCTCACAGTTTCAGAGGTCTTAGTCCACAGAAGGCTGGCTCCATTTCTCAGGACTAAAAGTGAAGCTGAACAGTAGGGCAGAGTGAAGCAACTCACATCAAGGTGATCAGGAAGCAGAGACTCCACTTCCCAGATACAAAATATATACTCCATAGCCACATCCCCAATGAACCACTTCCTCCAGCCTCACCCCACCTGCCTGTAGTTACCACTCAGTTAATCCTGAAGCAAGAAAGGCATTAAAAATCATTGAAACATATATGGAAAATATGCATTTGGATAGAATTGATATAAGTTTGCCTTTATTATTTATTGTACTATCAACAAAAAATATTCCTACAGGAGTATTTTGGCAAGAAGGTCCATTATTATGGATACATTTATCTTATTCTCCTAACAATATTCTTACTAGGTATCCTGAGGCTGTAGGACAATTAATACTCAAAGGAATAAAAACAGCAAAGGCAGTGTTTGGAATTTCTCCTAATAAAATTATTACTCCATATACTATGAATCAAATTGATGAATTAGCTAATGAGTTAAATACTTGGGCAATAATCATGTGCAAATCTAATGTTTCATTTGATAACCACTTACCATCTAATCCTTTATTGTCTTTTTGGTCATTGCATCCTGTAATTTTTCCAAAAATGACAAGAAAAACACCTATCATGAATGCTCCAAATATATTCACTGATGGATCAAATAATGGTACAGCAGCAATAGTTACCCCTGATCAAACTTTTACATTTTTAGTACCCAAACAATCAGCTCAAAAGGTAGAGCTTAATGCAGTATTACAAACTTTTGTGATGTTTAAAGATTCTGTATTTAATTTATTTTCTGATAGTCAGTATATAGTTAATGCTATAGTATCCCTTGAAGATGCTGGTAGGATTTCCCCTTCTTCTACTGTTTTCTCTTTGTTTTCCACTATACAAAGTTTAATCTGGGACAGAAAAGATCCATTCTTTATAGGACATATCAGGGCACATACAGGATTGCCTGGAGCCCTTAGTTTGGGCAATGATTTAGCAGATAAAACTACACATGACATTCATATTTTCTCTATACTAGAAGAAGCTATAAATTTTCATAAAAGGTTCCATGTCAATGCTAATACTTTACAAAAGCGTTTTAAAATAACTAAGGAACAAGCTAGACAAATAATAAAACAATGTCAAAATTGTGTGACCTTTTTACCACAAGTTAATCTTGGAGTCAATCCTAGAGGATTGATACCTAACCATATTTGGCAGATGGACGTCACACACTTGCCAGAATTTGGAAAATTAAAATATTTGCATGTTACAGTTGATACTTCTTCTGGATTTTTGATGGGCTCCCTTCATGCCGGAGAAAAAACTAAAGATGTTATAGCTCATTGCTTACAAAATTTTGCCACTGTGGGCATTCCAAAACAGTTAAAAACAGATAATGCCCCTGGTTATACGTCTACTTCTTTTAAACAATTTTGTTCATCATTTGGCATTACTCATATAACAGGAATCCCATACAATCCACAGGGACAAGGCATAGTTGAAAGAGCTCATCAAACTATTAAAATGTACTTATTAAAGCAAAAAGACGGAATTGGGAAGGGGTATATATTCCCCAAAGATAAACTTAAAATAACCCTTTTTACTCTAAACTTTTTAAATTTGGATTCATCAGGACTTAGTGCTGCAGAAAGGCATATGTGTCCAAAAAATGTACATAAGCCCAAGGTACTTTGGAAAGATATTCTAACAGGACAGTGGAAAGGTCCTGATCCAGTAATTGTCTGGAGTCGGGGGTCTGTTTGTGTGTTTCCACAGGAAGAACAGCAGCCGATTTGGATTCCGGAGAGATTAACTAAAGTCCTGACCCAGTGATTGTCTGGAGTCGGGGGCCTGTTTTTGTGTTTCCACAGGGAGAACAGCAGCCGATTTGGATTCCAGAGAGATTAACTAAAGCAATTTCTACAGACCAAAAAGAAGATGATTTGGCTCAAATCCATAACAGCTGATATCCAAAACTCCAATTTGGCTATCCTTACATCTGCAACAGAACCAGGATGCTTTTTTCAATATCTATTTTATTCTATTTTGTTTTTTGTTTTTTGAGCTCATATAGACCTAGGTTAATGTTTTGCTGATCAGTTCTATATATTTTTTTTTTACTATAGAGTTTTTAAACATTGCAATGGAGATTTCACCTGTAAAAAGTTATAAGGCCTTTACCATTATGTTATGTGTTGTATGTATTATATTATGTGTGCACACTTGTGTTTTGTGTTTGAATGTACATATGTCCATATATCATATATGATGAGCGCTCATAAAAAAAAAAAAAAAAAATGGATCCAAAAAAAAATTTTTTTTTTTTATTCACGTGATTTAAATGGTTTAATTTAAATTGGGTAAATAACTGTTAAGAATTGTTTTAATATGTAAACAAAAAAAGGCTAACAGATCTGTTTGTTTACTTTCACCTATCCTTTTCATTATATTTAATAATTCTTTTCAAGATAATGTAAATTGTTAAGAAAATTGTTTTCTTTTAGTGCCTTCTAGAATGTTACACAATTATTAATATTAACCATTATTGTCAAAATTCTTATCTTCATCCCAGTGCCGGTGGAGATAATGTAAATTGTTAAGAAAATTGTTTTCTTTTAGTGCCTTCTGGAATGTTACACAATGTTTTCTTTAGCCATTATTGCCAGAATTTCTATCTTCATCCCAGTGCCAGTGAAGACAATGTAAATTGTTAAGAAAATTGTTTTCTTTTAGTGCCTTCTGGAATGTTACACAATGTTTTCTTTAGCTATTATTGCCAGAATTTCTATCTTCATCCCAGTGCCAGTGAAGACAATGTAAATTGTTAAGAAAATTGTTTTCTTTTAGTACCTTCTAGAATGTTATATAATTTTTTCTTTAGCCATTATTGCCAGAATTCCTATCTTCATCCCTGTGCCGGTGAAGACAAAGATAAAACTAATCTATAGTCTCTGCAATAGCCATCACTGAACCGCTTAACTCACTTGTATGCATTATGAACTATCTGTTGGTGCAGCGACTTGTGGTAGTGTTGGAGTATTTTTGCTGATGATGTCATCGGTGGTACAATTTTTCCAACAAGAGCTGTCAATTGGCTTGGTATATCTTCCTCTCTTCTGCTTGTCATGATCGTTCAGCTATTTGGGGGCCAACAGAGGTGAGGCAAAGAACCTCACCCCCCCGCTGGTACCTCTCCACAGGTGTGGCTGTATACTGGACCGGTAGTCAATGACGGGTAAGATCCAATTACAATGGTACCAACCTAAGACAGGAGGCTGACGCCCTGAGGTCAGCTCATCCGAAGACGGGTAAGGACCATATGTAGTATTGGACAACCTAAGGCAGGCACGGTCCCTAAGCCACATGCTTGTTGTTTAAACAGAGAGGGGGAGATGTTGAGAGCCACAGCCAAAGGGGCCCCAGAAAACTTCCAGCTGCCAGCAAACTCCCAGCTGCCGGCTGATGATTGGCTCACAGTGGCCCCAGCAACATCTAGCTGATTGGCTCCTCTGTGGTGATGTTCATTGGGCTGTTTCCCTGCCCTTCAGACTGCCAGCTGATGATTGGCTCACAGCGGCCCCAGCAACATCTAGCCCTTCAGACTACGGAACTGCTCATTGGGGGACTTCTTTGGCTCCGCCCACGCGACCCAGCCAATCGGCCTCAAGAGCAGGAGGATTGTGGGAGGTGGTGTTTTGTGTAGAGAGAGGCTTCTGGAAGCCAGTGGTGGCAGTTGGGCTCTGAGGGTTTTTCCTGAGGAGCTGTTTTGTTTGGCGTTTGTAGTTTTAAAAATAAAGTTTGTTTCTTTTGACAAGTGGCTCCTGAATTGTGCCCAGTCAGACTGCGGCATTCTAATTCATTGAATAGGAAAACTCAATCGTTTAATTCACTGAATAGAGAAACTCAATCGTTTCTCTTCCAAACATTCTTGCATTGTCTCACACATTAGCTTTTGGGGGACAGCACTTCTAAACCATAACACTGGGAAATAAAATAACAAATAGAAGAATGGGTTTTGGTCCCTTTTCTATTTCTATGAAAGACTGAGACTGATGTGTTTATAAAGAAAAAAGGTATATCTGGCTCACAGTTATAGATGGTTGAAGTTCAAGATTGGCCAGCTGCATCTCCTTGGCTTTGATGAAGGGCTGATGATAGAACGGCAAGTGGGCATATGAATATAACCTATTCATGGCAAAAGAAGAAGAGCAAGCCAAGGAAGAAAAGGTGACTTTATAACCCAGTGTTGGGGTATCTAATCTAGTCTCACAGACTAAAACTCATTTACTCCAAGATAGCATTCAGTATCCACAGGACTCTGCCCAATGACCAAAATACCCCTTCTAGGCTCTGCTTTCCTGAAGTGCTGCACTGAGAAATTAAGCCTCAGATTAATTTATTGTAACCATTTGTGGTAGGGACAAAGTATATTCAAACCACAACAATAGGATACCGTGAAATTAGTGTGTCACATTTGATAATTTTCAATCAGCTACTAGAAAATTTTTTGTAGAACTGAACTATTAGATGAGGACTTTAATAATATGACCTCAAAGTTTCTTCTTATTCTTAGAGCTCTAAATAATAAGAAAAATATTCAGGGTAGAAAAATCAAAGTATGTGTTTATTTCTCATTTTGTTGTTGACTTAGGGTAGAACCCAAGGGAGGAATTCCAGTAGACTTTGCTCTCTATTAAAATATTGATGTGAAAATATTAACTATACCTTCATGAGTTGATTTTTTTCTCTAATTGATTGCAAAGAGAATTCAATTGAACAAATATTTACTGATTTTTAAATGTTCTATAAGGCATTGTCTACATTTATTTTTCCCTTGAAGAAACTATCACACAGTCTATTTCACAGGTTAAAAACTCTGTTGCTGAATTATATATGCAAAGTTATTATCATATTTTATTTAATGATTTATTTTCATTGAACTATTCCCCAACTGGCACACAATTTTCCCCTCTGTGAATTCTTACTTTAATGAGTAAATGACAAATACCCAACAGGTTTAATGTTATTTCAGCATTCTTCCATCTGGAGTTTCCTCATGACCAAAACAGCTCTAAATTACAGTACATTGTAAGAAATTTGAATAAAAATAACAAAAAAGAATTTCATTCTCCTACAAGTTTTTGAAATTAATATTAGATTTTACAGCAGATTCATACATACAGGAAAGTAAATTAAAAGCTATTTTAAGCAAGCACAATTTTCCACATTTTCAGGATATCTTTGTCATAAGTGGTAAAGAACTTACATTTTAACACATAATAATTTGTATATCATTCATCTGAGTGAAGCTTACCTCATTCCTCACTCTTCTATGACTGTGGTGTTTGGCAGATGACAACTGTGTGCTTATGTATGTGTTTTGCCAGGATTTACCTTTCAGCTTGATTCATGCAATAACTTAACATTTAGCCAGATTTGGGGGGTCCAGCCTACAGCCAGAAATGAAAGAAACTCATAGACTCAAAACTCAGAATATTATATTAGCCAGTAACTACAAAGTTCTTTTAGTTATCTGAATAAAGTTATCTGAATAAATATATAGAGAGAAAGAATTTGTGACATTGTGATGCAAATTACAATAGCTTTGCAATAATGTCAAATGGAAAATATTTTTAATTTGTTTTTCAGAATTTTTTCATGTCAAACTAGTTTGAAAACTACAACTAAGCCTGATTAAGTATATTAGAGATTATAGAAACATAATCACAAATTGTCTTGTAAAATTGCAAATTCAGGAAGATCAAGAGTTTAATATGGCCTATTTCCCTGGTTGTCTTTTAAGTTATATAGTAGTTAAATTGTAGGATATGTTATTTTATTGTAGGATATGTGATTTTATTCTTAATAGTTGTATTCTCCATAAAAGTATTCAACACAAAAATACTTTATTAAGGTTATTGAATTGAACATCCACATTAAAAAAAAACACCTTATGTATATAAAATTAAAGGTCTGCTTTGAAAAAGCCAACTTCCAGAATTTGCAAAAATAATTTTCCAGATTAGAGATCTGGTGATTTATATGTTAGAATTATATTTGGTTTCAAGTGAATGAAACCTGAAAATAACAGTAGCTAAAAAAGATGAAAATTTATATATATCACTAACAAAGAATAAATTGTCCCTGAGTCAGAGTTCATGGCAGGGAACAATAACCAATCCAATGTAGGAAAAGTTTTTATTCAGGGTTATTGGTTATTATCAGATCACTGAAGGTAATAGCCTGAGAGTAACACAGATCTGGCCTATGATGAGACCTCCTGCCTCAGTTGCCACCACAGATGCATACTGTTTTACAACAGCCTCAGAGCACACAAGAGAGCTGACCACACAGATCACTACACTGGTCACACAGTTATAATCCAGGGGCTGGGATATCACAGCAAGAAGTTGGACATCCTCACTTCTTGCCCTTTGGAAGCTGGAGGATGAACACTGGAAACTATTGTGGGAATACAGGACCCTACTAGTCTGTTTTGGCAGGTAGAATCCCCAAAAAGACCCATAACTCAGTTCCAAAGAGCATAAGATAGCCTTTGAGATAATGTGCAGACCCTCTAAGAGATTCTGCAAAACTCTACTGTTTAGCATTCAAAGCCTTTAAGACAGAAGGCAAGCACAAAATGGTGATTGAGAAAGGCAAACTAAGGAAGTATTCTACAGTGTGTACCTGTAGATTCACACCTCAACACCTTGTGACATTCATGATTCATTTGGCCTTCTGCTGTGGTTCCAAGGATCTTGCACTTGCTCTCTGTCAATGTTAGTTTTGAGAGTTGGAACCATTACATCTATATTTATTATAGCAGGTAAAGAAAATAACCAGAAGAGGGTCCACAGTTCATGTGCCAGACATCTGATAAAAATCATTTCAAGGAAGCAATGCCCCATATACATTTTATTGGCTATAACTTAGCATATGGGTACACAAAGCTGATAAGGCTGTAGAATACAGAAAATGTCATTTATTTTTTGCAACAGGAATTGATCCCAAGAGCACCTTACATTCCAAGCCCCCCTTTATATTTTGAGACAGGATATCACCAAATTTTCTACAGCCTCACTAAATTGCTGAGGTTGTGATCCTCCTGTCTCAGCCTCCCAAGCTGCTGAGATTACAGACATGCACCACATGCCCTGCAAAATGTTTTCTTTCTTTCTTTTTTAAAATTTTATTTATTTATTTATTTATTTATTTATTTATTTATTTATTTATTTTTTATTAATTCTTTTAAAAACTAAATGACAGCAGAATGCATTATAGTTCTTATTACACGTATATAGCACAATTTTTCATATCTCTGGTTGTATATAATGTATGTTGACACCAATTCGTGTCTTCATACATGTACTTTGGATAATGATGTCTATCACATTCCACCATCCTTCCTAATCTCCTGCCACCTCCCTTTCCCTCCCACCCCTCTGCCCTATCTAGAATTCATCTATTCCTCCCATGCTCCCCCTCCCTACCCCACTATGAGTCAGCCTCCTTATATTAGAGATAACATTTGGCATTTGTTTTTTTGGGGATTGGCTAACTTCACTTAGCATTATATTCTCCAATGCCATCCATTTACCTGCAAATGCCATGATTTTATTCTCTTTTATTGCTAAGTAAAATTCCATTGTGTATATATGAAACATTTTTTATCCATTCATCCACTGAAGAGCACCTGGGTTGGCTCCACAGTTTAGCTATTGTGAATTGTGTTTCTATAAACATTGATGTGGCTGTGTCCCTGTAGTAAGCACTTTTTAAATCTTTTGGGTATAAACTGAGGAGAGGGATAGCTGGGTCAAATTGTGAAGGGATATATACAATGAAAACTACAGAACCCTAAAGAAAGAAATCAAAGAAGACCTTAGAAGATGGAAAGATCTACCTTGCTCTTGGATAGGCCAAATTAATATTATCAAAATGACCATAATACCGAAAGCAGTATACTCAATTCCAATCAAAATCCCAATGGCATTCCTCATAGAAATAGAAAAAGCAATTATGAAATTCATCTGGAAAAATAAGAGACCCAGAATAGCTAAAGCAATCCTTAGCAGGAAGAGTGACGCATGTTGCCTCACTATACCAGACCTTAAATGATACTACATAGCAATAGTAACAAAAACAGCATTATATTGGCACCAAAACAGACTGTTAGACCAATGGTACAGAGGACACAGAGACTAACTCACAAAATCACAATTATCTTATATTAGACAAAGGTGCCAAAAACATGCATTGGAGGAAAGATAGCCTCTTCAACAAATAGTGCTGGGAAAACTGGAAATATCTATGCAACAAAATGAAATTAAACCCCTGTCTCTCACCGTGCACAAAACTCAACTCAAAGTGGATCAAGGACCTAGGAATTAAATCAGAAAAAAGTTTTCTTTCTTTCTTTTTTTCTTTGGTAATAGGGATTGAACTCAGGGACACTTAAACTCTAAGCCATATCCCCAGCCCATTTCTGGTATTTTATTTAGAGACCGGATCTCAATGAATTGCTTAGGGCCTTCTAAATTGCTGAGGCTGACTTTGAAATAGTGATCCTCCTGCCTCAGCCTCCCAAGCTGCTAGGATTATAGGCATGTGCTCTCATGCCCTGAAGAGAATGCCATTTTTTCCCTTAATCACTCCTTTCTTTTTTTAATTTGTTCTAATTAGTTATAAATGACTAGAATTTACTTGGGTACATCAAACATAAATGGAGTGTCATTTCTCATTCTTTTGGTTGTATATGAGACAATGTCATTTTAATTGCAAATTGCCATGTGCCTTGTTGGATGTTGGATTTCTATTAAAAAATAATTTTAGAAGGAACTTGATATGTATTTAGCCTTTGGCTTATGCCTGATCTTGCATTTAACACTTTTCATTTGCTATTTGATTTCATTATCACAATTGTATCAACTGCCCCTTTCTATTAATAGTGATATTTTGGGTAGGGTAGTGTCATGGTTTGGTTCTGGAATGTCACCCAAGGTTAATGTGTTGAAGACTTGGTCACTGATACAACCATGCTCAGAAATAGAGCTTTTGAAAAATCATGAGGGTTCTAACTTTTTCAGTGGATTTATCCATTGATAGCTAGATAGACTACTGGGAGGTGGTAGAACTATGTAAACAGGGCGTGTTTAGAGGAACCAGATCACTAGAGTGGTTCTCTTGGGACCTAATTTTTTTCCTGATTCTTTTTTCTCTTCTTTTCCTGACCCCCCTCTCTCTCTCTATATATATATATATATATATATATAGAGAGAGAGAGAGAGAGAGAGAGAGAGAGAGATCTCCCCCTCCCCCACCCCACCCCACCAGTTGTGATGAGTTGAATAGGTTTCCTCTTCAAGTACTTCTGCCATGATATTCTGCCTCACCTCAGGCTCAAAGAAATAGAGGCAGCAGACCATCTCCCAAAACCTCTGAAATCCTAAGCCAAAATAAATCTTTCCTCCTTTAAAGTTGTTCATTTCAGGTATTTTGGTTTCATAGATGAAAAACTGATTAACACAAACAGATTACCATTTCAGATTGGTCCAAGCACTCTATTTTAATACTAAAGCAGGTACATATTCTTAATTTAAAAGCCAGTATATGTTTTATAGAAAAATCTCAAGGCCACAGTCTTTGCTAAAAATCAAGCAAGGGTTTTCAATTTATTTGTTTGTTTAGTCTTTATCCTGTTCTTTTCTCACTTACAATCACAGAATCCAGTACATCTGGATTTATTTGTATTACTTGTAGTAAGTAAAGCCAGTAAGTATATGGAAGTGCTTTAGCTTGTGATAGGTTCTTTAGCTCCTCTTCACAATCTATACAACCAGAGCCCTCTCTCTTCAAAGTGGAAAATTAAGTGTTTTCAAGTTCATATGAATTGTTTTAAAATTACAGCTTCAGGACAATTTCTTTAGCTCTGCCTTCTAAGTTGAATGCTGCATCAATCCTGTTTAGAAATTGTGAAGCTATGGCTTATTTGAATATGTTTAAACATGGTCTTATTGAAATATATATTATATAGAATTTATAGTTATATATATTCTATATATCTATGGAATAGAGTACACAAGGAACAATTATGTATGTGTTTTAGTTTTGCATCTGGTTTCTTTTTCTGAAATTCATATTTGTGAGATTTATTCATATCATTGAGCACAGTAATTTTTTGCCAGTGCTATATAATAATATTGTATCACTCAACGTATTATAATTTACACATTTTTATATTGATATATTAGATAATTTCAAATTTATAACTATTATACATGCCTAGTCATGATTATCTGTGTAGCTATTCTTTTTAAAAATTCTGTTCTTAAAACACATTTGTGGAATCAAATAATATGCATATATTCAATGTTAGTAGATATTGCCAAGGAAATTACCATTCTATTTCACTTTACTTTCTCATCTGCAATGTTTGAGGATTCCAGTGACTTTTCCTTCTCATCAATACTGACATTGTTTGTATTTTCCAATGGAGTCCTTTTTTCCCTATTCATTATTACTTTCAAGGTAAAAAATGCAAATGACTAGCAGGGATATGAAAAGATGCTCAATGGAAAATGAAAACCACAGGAAAATGCAGCGTAAAACAACAAGGAGGTAACATGATTTAATGAGTTTTGGCAAAGATATGAAAAAATTAGCCTTCTGCTCCATTGGTGAAAATGTAAACTGGTGCAGCTACTATGAAAAATCTTCTGTAGGTTCCTCAAAACATTGAACTAGAATTATCATATGATTCAACAATACCACTTATTCTTGTTCTATTCATTTTCCAAATAATTAAGCCACTATTTCAACTGTCAGCACTGCATTATGCTTCTGAATAACATACATAATAATATGTATGTTGGAGACATTTTGTTTTATAAATAATTAATCAATTGAAATTGGCATCTCAAAGAGAAGTCTTCAATGCAATATTCATTGAAACATTATTCACAGTACCTGAATTACAGACACTATTCAAATATCATTGACAGATTAATGGATATAAAAAAGAAATATTACACACACATACATAAAAGAAATATTATTTAACTTTAAAACAGAAAGAAAGAAAGAGAGAAAGAAAGAAAGAGTGAGGTTTGTGACAACATGAATCATTCTAGAAGGCATTATTCTAAATGAAATAAGCCAGTCACAGAAAGACAAATAATGGTCTTATGTGAAATGCCTAAAATAGTGAAATTTGTGGAGACTATTAAACAGTTAACAGATAACTCAATGAAAAAGGAAGTGGGGTGTTTCCCTATCAGTGTAAAGTTATATTCATTCAAGAAGAATTAATTCTAGAGCTCTCCTACACAGCATAACATCTAGAGTCAATAATATTTTATCATACTTTTAAAATTTATTAAAAGTGTCAATTTTATGGTAACTATTCTTGACACACACACAAACTCTCAAATAGAGGGCACAGAAAACTATTGGAAGTGATGGAGAGATCTATTTGGTTGTGGTTGATAGCTTCATATTTTCTTGCCCATGTTCAAAATTATATAACATTATATATGTGCAATGGTTTATATATCATCTAGTACATCATTAAAGCCATTTTAAAACAAGAAAAAGGTGCAATTTTTTTAAATAGAGAAAATCTTGGAGGCTAACTGATCCTCTCCTGTTCAGTAGGCTTTATTCTATGACTGTGTATAATGTCATGGCTCAGTTAAAGGAACTCATAACTCCTCATTATTCCAGTGGGTTGTTCTTCAGGAAGAATCTAACCACTGTTGTTGGTATTAGAAATCAATTAAAAATTAGAAACTGTTGTAAAAATAGCTTTGTACCTTTACATAAGATATTAAGTGACCATCTGAACAACACACTGTAAAGCAAACAAATAGATTATGAATAATCAAAATGAAATAATTCTGGATAAATTAAAGCCTTACTTGTTTTAAGAAATTAATTGAAAAAGGGTATGAAGCATATAAAAAAGGAAAAATATATACTCTTCGACAAATGATGTTAAAAAAACTGGGCATTAAACTCTAGAAACAACAAGCAAAATATGAGTCAATCATTAAAAGAATGCTGTATCTTAAGGGTAGATTTGACTGAGAAAATAATGAAGAAAACATGGTCTCTTTTGTTAACTTAAACATTTAAAATTACATATACATATATGACATCCATAAACATATTGTATAAGGAATTTCATAGTTACATATTCCTAACCATAAAATAAAATACTAGGAATATATTGTTAACCAACCTCTAAATAACATGGCAAGATAAATTAATATATTTTCTAATAATTTAAATGTACCATTAAAATCATGAGAAAAATTGACAAATATTAATTCAAAGCATCATTGAAAGAGCATTTCATATTTATATCAGATATTTTAAACATTTTATAGAAATGAGAAGTTGATGGAATTTGACAGATGTTAATACAAATAGTTAATGCCTAGTTCATAAATAACAAAATAACCCTAAGAAAAATCTGAATGTAAAATCACAGTCTGTAGCAATGGATCCAGGATGGTCCAGACCTGTCAATGGTTGACAGCTTGCTTATTTTTTGTCCCTGTTTCTATCTCAGGACTCTCCGCAGATAGCCACATACACTTCTAAACCTTCCACAAAGATACTTATTTTCTTATTAGCTCACCTCCAGATCTCTGGGGCCTACAATTATAATATGGACACATCAGAAGGCTCTTCTACTTTTTTTTTTTTTAGCTATACAGCTTTCCAAATCCCTGATTGCCTTTAAGTCTCTATCAGTTGTAGGTGGTGACTGACTCCTTGCTACAAAAAGCTCTAAATGGTTTATCATGCTAAGTGAAATAAACCAATCCCAAAAAACCAAAAACCTAATATTCTTTCTGATATGCTGATGCTGACACACAATAGATGGACATGGGGAGGGAGGAGTGGAGGTTCACCAGATTGGACAGGGGCAAGGAGCAGGGGATGGAAATGGGAAAGACAGTTAAATGAATTGGACATAACTTTCCTATGTTCATATATGAACACACAGCCATATCATGTACAACCACAAGAATGGGAAGTTATACTTCCTGCATGTATATCAAAATACATTCTATTGCCATGTATAACTAAAAGAACAAATAAAAAAACTAAAAACAATAATAAAAAATAAAATATGCTAGAGAAAAAATTTGTCTTTTTTTAAATGCTTTTTGTTGGTGGTGTATATTCCATAGACTATTTGTATATAGTAAAGGGCTAGGGAATATGTAGCTCACCACTTACTTTATGAAAGGCAGAACATAGAAAGAACATAGAAAGGAGGACTTTCCTTTTTTCTTTCCAAACAAAGGTAGACTCACCATAATCCCAAAATTTGCGTAATTACTGGTGTAGTGCCTAAAAATAGCAATTCTACCTAACCCTTTTGGAAGAAATCTCTCTCTTTCTCTCTCTGTCTCTCTGTCTCTCTGTCTCTCTCTCTCTCTCTCTCTCTCTCTCTCTGTCTCTCTCTCTCTCTCTCCTTTTTTTTTTTTTGTACCAGGCATTGGACCCAGGGTGCTTAACCACTGAGTCACATTTCCAGTCCCTTCTTAGATTTATTTTGAAACAGGGTCTCATTAAGTTGCTGAGGATCTTGCTAAATTGTTGAGACTGACTTTCAACTTGCAGTCTTCCTGCCTCAGCCTCTGGAGCTGCTGGGATTACAGGCATGCACCACTTTGCCCAGCTCTTTCTCTCTTAGAAAAAAAAATAGGAACATACTTTGAGGTCACCTGTTTTGGATATTGTCAATCATGAGATCAGCAGAGAAACTATACACATTACATATACTTAGAAATCACCAAACATTCCCAAATTAAATAAAAGTCATTTTAAAAAGTAATAAGAATATAAGCTGCAAGACTATCTTGTAGAGTAGAAAATGAGAAAATAATAAGAGAACATACTATGTTGGCTTTATTTAGGACCGGGGAAGCCTGCATAATTACTTGCTGCCTACCTCCTGTAAAGGAAGGTAGAAGGTTGTCTGAGGGTATCCACATATGTCCTTAAGATCCATAGTCTGTTCTTATGGGGAAAATATGTGTATTTCTACTAGAGGAAATTTTAATCCACTCATTTATTCCAAATAATTTCTATTTTTCAGTATGAATGGATGGACCAAAAAATAGTAGACATTTGCATAAAGGTAAAATGAAAATCAAAGTAAAAAATGTTGCAGGAAATGACGCATGAATTTTGTTTCAGACACATGAATTTTGAATTATGTTCTACAGTAACTTGCACACCAATCAATACTCTCGAATTTTGTATGGAAGCTGCTGTTTTATCCAATGAATCTTTGTCCACAGTCCCTAGCATTAGATAATGTAATTCCTTGTTCCTAAGGAGGACTGGATTGTATTGGTTTCAATTCCCAGACTCACATCCCAGGGAGGAGGAGTTAAGTATTTTCACACTTTGTTTTTATGTAGTTCTGTTGTATATATGTATGTTTTTCTTGTTTTTGAGGCTATTATGTTTTTTGAAATAAATATTTTATATGTACTCTAAATACATATTTTACATAAGTAATGTGTCATTGAGATGTGTTGTTTACTTTTGCATGCTCTCATCATTATCCCAAAGTCCTCAACATTTTTAATTTCCTAAGTCATCTCAAAAGTTCTTTGTAACATGGCACATGATATGACTTTATTCTGATTTAGAACATGGCTTTAGTTACTAATACTATATATTTTTTTCAAGTTAATTTAAGTGCACAGGGGATTTAGTAACGCATGTTAGATTATAGAATTACACAAAAATTGAGTTAAGAGGCTCAAGTACTTTCAGAACAAAAAAAAAAGTGCCTTCAGGTACAAAACCCCAACCCAAGTCATAGATAGGTATGTGGAAGGGACATCTCTCTGCTGAGTCTAGACAGAAGATCATTTGCACTGCAATTGCTCTTAAGCCAGACCCAATACCAGTTCTCCATTCACAGCCTCATCTTGAAATTAGATAAAATTGCAGGGTAACAATTGCCAACACCAAAAATCCTATTCTACTCAGAGCCTTTTTGTTTATGCTGCTCACATCAAGCCAAAATAATGTCCAGAAGCAACAGACAGGTATAGCATAGGTCAAGCCCATATACTAGCTGTGAAGGATGCTGGGAAGTGTGGTTGAACCTGCTCTCCAAGGAAAGAATATGCTTGGTACTTAATTGCTTCTTCTCTCTTTCAATTTATCTACAAAGGTTTGGCTCACTTTTTTTTTTTTTTTTTTTTTGCCTGTTTAAGTCTCAGAAAGTCTGTTCTGTTTCTGTATGTTGCATTTGAATCCACACTGTCATTGTCATCCTTGTAATCCTCAAGTTGGTTGTGCATATGCTTCCTTTAGCTGGAGACAAACTGTTTGTGTTCCAATGGTTTAAAATGAATTCAGTCTTCTGAACAGCCTCAGATTTTCAATTCCATAATTGTTATTATCATTTTTTACTTCTCTGAGTTTACAACACAGTAGTTGAGATATCCTTAATGATTTGAATTCCACAGTATATAAAAGGTAAAAACCACACCTACGTCTCATAAACCTGTCAGCCTAAAGGGTGAAGAAAGTTTAGCTAAGTTCATCTCCCATCTGAAAGGAAAACCAGTCAACTCAAGAGAACTTGACCTTGACCATGTCTCAGGTTCACAGAGAGCCATTATTGGCATATATTCTGGGAACAGGGCTGGGCTCTCAACCTCACTGTTCATATCATATTGAATTCTGCTATTTGCACACCAAGTAACCCTGGGAACACAGAATCTTACTAATTACAACTGTAGGTAAATTGATAGAGCCAGAAATTCACCTTCACTGGGGTTCTCAATACCTGGAGCCATGGGTATGTAATTCAATAAAAGTAACGGGGAAGGCACCAAGAATTAGTGGGCCCTCCTTCTAGAAATATTCCTAGCCCCACTGCTGACCATTTGAATGGCTCTATATATGGTTAGTAGATAAAATTCATACAACACATGAGAATCCACATGTTTTCCACTTCTAAAGCCATATCTTAAGAAAAATAGCAAACCAGCATACAAATATAAGAAAAACAATGTTCTCTAAAATTTTTAAAAGTGTTGTAAATAATATATAAGCAATGAATAGGTAATCATTTAAAGGAAGTCTGGACACAGGGGATGTTGTTTGGTGCTAAAGCTTTGGCTGAGCATTCATGAAGCCATGGCTTCCATCCCCAGCACAGAAAAATAAAAAGGAGAGGGAGAGAGCGGGGGGAGAGATTTGACATAACTTTATTGATTCAATGTAAAATTATGTTCAAAGTTCAAAGAAAACACACTATGAAGTCCTACATTACATAGTACTAACTAGAAACATATTGAAAAACAGTATATGCTATATTTGAATAGATGCACTGTCTTATTTGAAATGACATTTTCCTTGTATTTTTCATATTGTGTCTTCCAATTTTCCTTCCTAATTCATCTACCCTTGCTCAGTTTTTCTTCCTCTGTTACCTGATCTTTAAGCATTGATTGCTCGTAGAATTCAGCACTGCTGTGAATACATTATCTTCCTATTGAAGAAACATAATATTTGACACCCATGTTGATCTGGGGAAACTTTAAATAAATATCCCTTAAAGAAGCTAATTGTTTTTAATTAAAAGGAAATCATGAACTAATCAGTTGGTCCCCTATAGCACATAGGGTACAGTCAGGAAGCCAAAACCTTCTAAGTGGCTTGGGATAAGAGGCTTGGTAGACCATTTGGCTGTAACACATGGTGAGAGCTGGCTAGAAAGTCTGCAGAAAGCAGTTGCCAACATCTTCAGGTGGATGAATTGAACCTCTTAAAGGACTCTTGGGCATCAATTAGGAAGAAAAGCTGGCATGCAGGTGGGTAGAGGAAACACTACCTGGAACCTGTGACCAGACTCTTATTTGCCTCTAATAAACTCCAGTCTCAATTCTGATTGGTTGTAAGAACATCTATTCCAGGAGTTAGGCAAGCTAAAATGGGAGAAGACTGGTAAGGACATGACATACGAGGAGAGCAGGCACATACCAGATACCAGAAACATGGCTGAGCTGCAATACAGACTTGTGCCTGACATCAATTTTCAGATCGAAGAAGAAATGGCTCTTACCTTTCTTCTGCCTCCCAAGTCTCTTCCCCATTTCTATTATTGTTGCACCCTAATCTGGAACCATACAAGGAAGGGTGTCGTGGGACATGTAGAGCTAGACAAGTCAAGTTGAGATAGTATAAAATCAGCAGTTTCCAAATGTTATTTAATACTGGATTATAAATCATATTCTGTATCAATACAAAAATGGAAAGAGGTAGAATGTTTTTAAACCTGTGAGCCAAACAATGAATTCCTTTCCTGACTGCACAGGAAAAGATAAAATAGGATTCAATATGACTAGGCTGTGTTCTTTGTCATCAGGAACCAATCTTTTTTTTTTTTTTTTTTTCTGTCTTGTTCCCTGATCTTCTGTACAAAGAGATAAGGAGCCTTGGGTTGTCTAATGGTGAGACTCAGCCAGTTATTCTCTTTCTGAAATAAAATCCAGATTTCTCTACTTGTAAAAATGTCAATATTGTGAGATACGTTTTTGAAAATTCTAGAAAATCTTAAAATATGACTAGCATCGGGTATAGTGATGATTCACAAATTGTCAATATTGACCCCACAGTGGTTTAATTGGACTTTCAGTAAACACAGTGATTTTTTTTTTCTTTCTCCTTTCTTGTATTGTTTATTGCTTCAGATTTTAGAATCTGTGTGGGTTTGAATTCTAGTTTTACCACTTAGTTAGCCATGGGATCTTTAGCAATTTTCTGTGAATGGAATTTCTAATGCATTGAATCATGACAGGAATTGCATAGCATCTATTTCTTTGGGTTCTTGTGAAGATTGAATGAGTTAAAAGATGCAAACCAGAAAAAGAAAGACATCCTTAAGAGGAAGTCCTCAGTTTTTTTTTTTTTTTTTGTTTGTTTGTTTTTTTGCAGGGTACTACTGTAACTCTCTACCTAGAACTGAACTTTCTCTGCTCCTTGATATTAGAGCTTATTGGTGCTTCTGTGCCTGGCACAGCTATTAGTTTTAATGTATCTCTGGTCTGGTACATTTTTAGCAAGACTGAAATAAATAAAAATGCTTTGGACAGTTCTGTACTACTCTGTAGTTCTTTGTATCTTTGACATTAGGCAATCTCATTCATTATTTTGATTTAATTTCTATAAACATTTTGAAAATTCCCCAAGGTACATTTCCACAATGAACTCTGGACTTAAACACTCCAAAATGGTTTTGCCTGAAAGTCAGCAGCACCTTAAAGGTTGTGTTCCCAAAATAAAAGTCAAAAAATTGGCATATCCCAAATGCAATATTTTTTGTCTAGTTCAGCAAATAATCCCATTTACTTCTATGAGATTCCTGATCTAATGCAATAAATCACTTTGCTGAGACCATTTTGCCTTTGTATCTCATTGGTTTCTGGAAGCACCATTCTCATCTGCATTTTCTGTATTCTATATTGGTTCTTTTGTATTATCAAAATTAAAAAAATGTTCTCAGTTTCATGATGATTTTGTGACTTTTATTCTTGGAACACAACCTTTAAGGTGTTGGTGACTTTCACTCCCTATGGAAGTCTTGCCTTCATTCAAATAATTCATTCAAATCATATCTTTGTACTAATTCTCACACCAAACTTTGAACTTGAATGGCACAATGCATACTATTTATATTAGTTAGCTTCCCATGGCTAAAAGAAGATACCTAAGGCATTTAATTTATAAAGAGAAAAGGTTTATTTTGATTCACAGTTCTATTCCTTGATGCTGGTGGGAGCTCATGGTGGAGCAGGACACTAACTTTATGAGCCAGTAAACAAAGTGAAGAGACAGTTCCAAATCCCCTTCAAGGGCACAACTTAATGACCTAAGAGTTTCCCATAAGTCTTCATCTTCTAAAGGTTCATAGAAACTTCCATGCCACACTGGAGTCCAAGACTTTAATGGACTTTGGGAGACACTTATCTGAAAATAATATATACTTTAATGTAAGTAGACTATTTAAACACTGATCTTTGCAAATAATCAGAAAGGGACAAATCATATACTGAATCTCTACTGTTGAGGCTAGAATTGGCATTTAGAAATAACAAGTGTCAACGAAGTTAAAAATGATTTTATTTCTTAATTTCTTATAACTACATAAATTAGTTTTGTCATTTTATTGGTTAGAGAATCCTTGTAGAACATTACAAAATATGTACAGTACCAATGTCCAAACTTTTTTCTGATTCTTCATTTTAATAGGACAGGGTGAGGTCCCACAATAAAGTATAACTTTATTTCCTTTTAGGAGATGTATAACATTTATTGAATTAGTGAGCCATAGTTTTACTTTCACTATGCTAAGAGATCTTTAAAATCATGAAATTATCAAACAAGATTTTTAACAAAATAAGCCATAGTGGTTAAAAGTTTTCTGCATACTTACCAGCTATTTGACTTTGGGCCAGTTTCTGAAGTGCTTTTAGTATATGTTTCCTAATAGGTAAAATGGGCATATCACAGCAATGAAGATAGGTATCCCTACATATGTTAAGTATGGAATTTTGGCATTTTAAAATCTCAATGAAAAAGTATTTCCCAGTAATAAGAAACATAGAACTTGGTCATGAGAATGAATGGATGAAAGATAGTGGCACTGAGGGGAATTAAAGCTAAAAATCTCAAAGAAACTAACATGGTATTGCAAGGAAGGCCCAGGGATTTTTACATAAAGGTGAGGAGAATCCAGAACTTTTTCACAGGTGATGCCAAGGAAGAATATACTGACATAATGTTTGAGAGGGTTTTTTTTAACATTATAAATGGGTCCAGTCTTAATCCAGTATTTTATGAATTTGCTTTTTAGGAGTAAATATTTGTATACAATTAAATATACAACTTAACATGATCAGTGGTATTTGAAATGATGAAAAGAAGGATTTGTTAAAACCATGGCATCAACACCACGAATATTGTGAGACTATGAAATATATAGAACAATGTGTTTTCATAAGGAAAGTATCTACAATATTTCATTAAGTACAAAAGCAATTTTCAATACACAGTATTTTGCAATGATGCTAATTTTCGAGTAAATGATATATAATAATGAAACTTGTCACCATGTGTTCCAACCCTGTTTTTTTTTTACCAGTTGATACTCAAAGTGTAAAAATATCTGATCTTTTCATCCACCTACTCACAATGCTCCAATGACTTCTTTAAAAAAAAAAAAAGAAACAAGGATAATATTTTAATACTTGTCATAATCTGCAATTCTCTGTCTGATCTGGCCCCTATACAGCTTGCCTAATGTTTCTTAAGAGGCAACTCCTCTTTCAGCCTGTACTTTAATAACTCTAGTTTCTCTTCTTCTATATATCATGTCCCTCTCACCCATATTCTCCCAGCACGGGTTCCAGAATATACCTGTTCACTTTCAGGTCTCAGTCAAGTTGTCATCCTCAAGAAGTAGCTAACTAACTAACTAAATGCCTCAGATGACATCAAATCCCTACCTTATATACTTTCATAGCTCACTGATCTCTCCATCATAGCTCTTATCATAGTTGTCACTTTATATAAATGTATGATTATTTGATTCACATCTGTCAGTTCTATTAGATTATAAACTTCCTAAGAGGAAAACCCCATATCTGTTATTGCTCATCATTTTATCATTAACCCCTAGGACTGCATCTGACAGATATGCAGTAGTAACAAAATTAACTTTTGGTTGATGAATACAAGTTGCATTTATTTGATGATGCACTTTACCTATTATATGAGAATGCTTGTCTTTAGAGGATCAGTTCCTGACAGTACTTACTTCTTCTCTTGTTCAATACAGTAGTGCACATTTTCACATTGAATTAGTATTTACTTTGAATACTAGGGAAAAAATACAGCAAAAAGTTGATTTTGCAGGACTTGCCTGGAGACTGCAGTTTCCATAAATGTGAGACTATTTCTGACTTTCCCAGGAGGAGAGTGTCTGTCAGTGAGGTGCAACATAAATGAGTGAACATGACACTTGATGTCTCCCCTGAACACTGAAATATTATATTTCAGTAAGAGGATTAGAAATTTTCTGCCTGTGTTATTTAAACAAAGATAGCACACACTATGGAAGTTTTATTGTTAATATCAACAACAGCAGCAGTCCCTATGGTAAAAATAATATTATAAGATTTTTAAATATAAGCACACTTCCTCTCTTTAATTTCATTTCATGTATTTAATCCATTTATTCACTGTCATTCTTTTTATATGCATAGGTGGTAGAAATTTTTCTTTTTCTTATAAAGTAACTAAAATGCATTTTAAGTATCTGTCCCTTATAAAGCTATATGTTAGAAGAATATAGCAAGGTAAACGTTAGGAATTATTGCTTGGGCCAATTTAAAATTATTGGCATGTTTCTGATTTGCAAATTGGTCCTTTCAAGTGCTCATGTGGAATCTCAGTTGCTTGATGCAGTTGTTAAATCGGCTCTTTGCAACAAATAAACGTTGGGAATTGAAAGAGAGGAACACTTCTATCTTATAGATATACCCCTGGGAAGTTTGCGGTCTCATAGTGATGATAGAACAAATGAAAGATGTCAGAATGTGCAGTTTGCAATTACTGAAGCACTAAAACTAATTTTAAGTCATTTATGTTTTCAAGAAGGTGATTATTGTAGTCATTTAAAAACATCTACCCTTGAATAAGTTTAAATTACTAAAAACTCATTAATCATTAATGAAAAGTAAAAATAAAGATAGTTAAAAAGATCCTGGTTTGCCTTATTTTTTAGGTGCTTATATCTTTGTGATTTATATTTATTCCTGACTTTCAATGTTATAATGTTAAATGGTGTTTACGTGTATGTATATGTGTATAAAATGAATAATGTAGTTTATACAACCATATACAACCTATCTTGTACTCGGTCAGACAGATCTAAAGAACATTACTAAAGGTCATAAATGGAAAAGTCAGGCTGTAATTTAAGGGAAAATACATGAATTTTAGGTTTTAATGAAAAAGGGGAAAAATAGATTATAACTGATAAGAAAAACAGAGTGAAGAGGGAAAGTCCTGACTGACCTGGGCCCTTTCATGATGGTTAGTGAAGAGAGTGCCATAATGGACTTCAAGACGAGTCCTAGGGAAACCCCAGGAGACACATGGACGAAAGGCTCAGAGGTCAGATGAAGGGTTTCTAAGCACATGCTTTACTAATTTGGATTATCATAGAAAACAAGAGACAGGGGACCAGAGAGGAGAGAAGGAACATTAACAGGATCACAAAACCTTGCCAACAAGATGAAAGCCATACTTTCTGCCCCTATGTTCCATTTGAGAACAAATGAATGACTGGTTAAATCCATGACAAATTATTATTTAAAGATTAAGAAGCTATCATCATGAAGATTCCTGACATGACATGATAAAACTGTGTCTTTGAACATGCATGATAACCAATGGCATGGGCCTTACTTTTCTCTGTTATATCACCTTATTCTTCCCCACACAGTTCTGGTACTTCAGGAACCAGAATTGAAAGCTCAGCATGCAGACCCAACACACTCTCATTCCCTTGAAGAGAGGCAGGAGTGAGCACATTTGACCATAGCTGTAACACCAAAACCTGCTAAGCAGCCATCACATTTACATGCATGTCTCATGCATGAGTTTCCCCAGCAGGTGGCCAATTTATGATGAAAGGAATACATTCTTTAACTTTATAATCAAGGTCCTTCTGCTTTGACTGGAGACAAGGAAAGTGACCACTTTCCGGTCTCCATTTTCTTCCTTATAGCATTCTTTGGAGTCCTTATCTCAACACAAGACTTCCCAGACACTGACTAGTGTTTACCCCAATAGCTGAGAATAAGAAAGTTAAGTAATTGAGGAGGACTTGAATATCTTTGGACTTTGACCAGACATAGACAAATCTGTGATATTTGAAAATGGATTTAGTAAATTTGGATTAGTTATTTGTGACATTTGATATTGGATTTAATTATTTTGAAACTTTACAGTTTGGGGCTTCACCTATTTTAAAAGATCCTTAATTATCAACTGACCACACTACTTAACAATACTCAAAAATTATATTTCAATTTTGTATTTTGAGATGGAATAACATCCATTAAAGTTACATTTTTATCTTGCTCCCATATTGTTCATGCCCTCCATCAGGAGGCATGAACTTTTTATTGAGGAAGAAGAATTAGGAACATAGATTTTATATCTCTTCCATCTGTCTGCAGTTTGATTTATTAAACTTTGGCTCTATATTTGAGAACTTAGATTTTCCGTGCTGCCTATGAGCAAGGTGTTCTAATTCTAGGTTTCTGACTTTGAAAGCAAATTGCAGCTACCAACCTAAACCATACTCAAAGATCTTTTAACAGAAACAGATTTCATTATTTTATATTTGTTTCTTGATTAATTTCTCCTTTTTTCTTGATTTTTAGAACTGGCAGGAGAGTAGTATTTTATAGGCATTCTGTTTATTTAATCATCATGAAGACTATTTTTATTCTTTCATTCTATATTAGTTTTGATTCTTAATCTTCTTTGAGTAAAGGCTCAAAGAAAATGTTTTAACCTAGAGGTTGATGCAGGATGGGGGTCCCAGGATGTAATGGGGAAGTAGGACAATAAAGAATGAAAAGCAAATAATCATGCATCATTGAGTGAGTTACCACCATGAACACATGGAACTGAATTCTACTGGAGGCCTTCACAAACACTGCATGGCCTTCGAACTCTCACTAGCTGACATCTCTCATTTTTTTAGTTTCCCCCTGGTGCATTAACTTCTGGGCACTTTCAGCCTGCCCTGCCCAAGGGTTGAGCAGCTTGATGGCTAGATAAAAACTCATTGACTGAAAATCACAGGGGGCCAGATATGGGTTGGATAATCACAGCACCTACTATGTACACCATTTGTATTAAACTGATGAGGAAACTGATCCCAAAATAGCTGAGCAACTTGTCTGAAATCATAGGGCTAATAAGAAAAAGGAATCTTTAAACCCAGATCCAGTGGAGGCAAGCTTCCAGTGCTTTTCCTGTATATGTGAAGCTCTCTTTGTCTCTGCCCTGTCTTTTGCTTCTGGGAACTCAGAAAACTGATGTGATCATGTCTCCAGGCAAAAACAATTAGTGAAGAAATCTTTATAAGGAGATAAAAATCAAGTCATGGAAAACTGAATGCAATTTATCCCAGAGACCACCAGTAGGTAAAAAATCAGTTTGGTCCTATACCAGGTAAATATCTATGAAAATCTTAATTGAGCTCTAACAATTTCTTCTAATTAAAACTCTCTTGAAAGATGTTACCAGAGACAACTGTGAAGTCAATGGCCTGATAGCTTTACATGGTTCTTGTGTAATCTGAACACATTCTTTTGTCTTCAGATTTTTAACACCCAGCTGGGAGCTGGATAAGTGGAAGAGCAGACTTCATCCATAGCTGCCATAGAGAACAGAGCAGGGAGAAAAACATTAGCTTTAGTTGGACTGCAGGATTTTACTTGGAATCTGAGAAGAATGCATGATGTTCCAGTGATATGTACCCTTCTGTGAGGGAAGCTAGACCTAAGGCATTGCTCTCCTCTCACTGATGGTTTTCTAGATCACTCTGATAAGGTGAAGGTGAAAAAAAAATGCTACTCTGCATACACTTCTTGTGACATATTTCATGAAAAATATTTCTCTTCAAGGTGTGATATCTGAGATTCATGAATATAGTGATAGGCTTTCATTTACCAAAGCCAATTGAGGACTCATGGGGTAAATATAGAGGCTGACAGTACATCTGGATGCTAAGGTTGAATGGGACTTAAGGTAAAGTCATTACCCAAGGTAATAAGGAGATGTGAGTTTGAATGACAAGTCAGTGAATCTTAAAGAATAAATGCTTCTTGAATTTATTGCCAATTATAGCCATCATTTTAAAAAATTTTAATTTGTTATATATGACAACAGAATGCATTCCAATTTATATTACACATAGAGAACACAAGTTTTTCATGTCTCTGGTTGTACACAAAGTAGAGTCACATCCTTGGTATCTTCATACATGTACCTAGGGTAATGATGACCATCACATTCCACTGGCTTTCCTATCTTTATGCTCCTTCCTCTTCCTCCCTCCCCTTTTCCCCTTTGCCCTATCTAGAGTTCATTTAGTCCTTCCATCCCCCACCCACTCCTGCAGCATATTAGGAAATCAGCATCTTTAAATCGGAGAAATTATTTGGCATTTGGTTTTTGGGGATTGACTAATTTAACTTAGCATTATATTTTCCAGCTCCATCCATTTTCCTGCAAATAACATGATTTTATTCTCTTTTAATTATAGCCATCATTTTTAAGAAGCATATTTCTTTTTAGCTACATAGTAAAATAGTCATGTTAAGAAATACAAAGAAAGGGAGAGAAAAAATTAAAAATCAAATTAATCTAGTCACATAGTAACAAAATTAATATATAGTGGGGTGTCTATACACATATTCCTTTACATTAATATGTATAATCCCATATAAATATTTTATCAAAAATTACAATTATATAAATTGCTTTTCATGTATATATATATATATATATATATATATATGTATGTGTGTGTGTGTGTGTGTGTGTGTGAGTCTAAACACACACACACATTGAGAAAATATGTAACTTTTTATAATCTGGAAATGGAATGTAAGTTTCAAAACATTAATTTTTGACTAAATTATGTATGTTTTCTTCCTTAGTTTTAGCTTTTTATTTGACACACTTTCCTATTCTTATATTACTTACGTACAATTGAAAACCAATGCCTTATCATAGCAGTTTTGTTTCGAATTATATTGTCAATTATTTCTTCCTAGTTGCTAGTTTATAGAACAAAATGGTATTTATAAAATTAACATGCATAAAGTTTTAATTTGTTTTTACATTCTCTTCCTTTTCTTACATTAAAATATTTTTATAAACTATCTAGATTTTAAAATCTGTATTGTAGTGCTGCTATTAAATTATTTGGTCTTATTGACATTAGGTTATGTTTCATGTTCATAGTATTATAAAAGAATTTTAAGAATTTGCTTATATTTAGGTAACTTCTGTTATCTTATGTATTTCATGACTTATTTTTTTACCATAACTTCCTTGTTGTAAATTCACATCTGACTTAACTCTCAGTCACCTATAGTTCAAGTTCATGTATGTATGTGGTTATGTGAGAAGAATTTTTTCTAGGAATATAGAAATAGAGTTTGTCTTCCTTCTTTTTCTTACTCATGGTCAACAATTTGCTTGGTATACAAATATTTGGTAATAACCTGCTCTACACAAAGCTGTACCTATGGCATTTTATTATTATTCAGTCATGTTGTGTTTAAAATAAAAATCTAAAATTCTTCACGTTTGAAGCGTATTTGTTGATTTATGTGTATTGGGCTTTTTTTTAAAGTAAATTTGACATTTAATATATTTGAGTTTTACTCCTTAATTTAAGGATTATTTAGTAAGTTAATTTTTAAATCTTGAGCATGATGCCTTGAAAACAGGACATTGTCTTCCTCCATTTGTTGCAGTAATTCTATGCTTTTTAATTATCTCTTCTGTATCAGATAATTTCCATTATGGTTAGGAAGAGCTTCTCCTAAGACACATATTTGTCCTTCATAATTTTCATTTTATGTTTACAATGATGATATCTTTTATTTCACCAATTTGTTTTATAGAAGTTGATCTGTTTTACTCTGCTTTACTTCTACCTTAAATTTGGAGGTGACATTTTCGGTCCTATGCAGGATTTGCTAATCTCAGAAAATGAGAAACATAGACTATTTTTTTAAATTAATGGTTTCTCTTATTTATTTACAGACAGAATATAACCTGTAAAACCAGAGTTTTGCCCCAATTTTATCCTTGGTGTGTTTATCTTTATCCTTGACAAGCTCTGCTTTTGTTCTTATTTTTGTAAGATATGACAGTCTATTTCCACCATATTTTCACTTTTATCAGATACTATTGTATCCCCAACCTCTATAACAATACATGACAAAGAATATCATTCTTATAATGTTTTGTTAAGTGAAAACCCCAGGAAAAGTATCACCATGATGTCATTGTCCAATTTAATTTATGGCATATGTTTATGAGTATGAAATAAATGTTCACACCAAAATATTTGGAAGCATAAAATACTTGTGTGAAGTGTTTCAGAAAGCAAAGGGCCCTGGCCAGTGGGGACAAATCAACAAGTTGAGTTCATGACTGCTGAAAAGCTAAAATAAACTATCAATTCTGGTAGTTAATAATTTCCTCCTCTGATCTTCAGTGCTGACTTATAGGCATACCTGTCATTGTACATTGCAATGAATAAAACACATAAGTGAATTCCAAAAAGAATAATGTACTCCTATTTTAAATGGATTTTCAGAGCTATATTAGATACAATTTAAGTCACGTAGGCAAATGAATATTTACTACTCAGAAAGGTTGATTAAAAAATTGGAATTAATGAGGCTATACAACTTTCATTCAAAATAAAGCAGCTATCTATAAATTATATGCCAAAACTAGGGGTCTTTTTCTATGGTTTTTATGAGATTTATAAATCATATTTATGAAAATGTTATTACTTCCAGCATATCTTTAATCTTAATACATTTTTCTTCCTGAATAGTCTGATAAGGCCCATGAAAGTAATATAAGTTCTTGAAAGAGCAAATATTTGAAGGAATTATTAATATTAAATAAAACACATTTCCAAGTGTGTCATCAAGACATGTAATCTAGAGAATAACATTAGATTTAATATTCTTTATACCAGTGGCAGTAGGCATTATTGATCCACTCACTACGTGGGATTTTTATATTACTGGACTCAGATGAATGATAGGCTGGGTTTTTCCTGATGTATCTGATGTTAGGGAGATTTTATTAGAACTTGATGAAATATATTCCACAGTTAGTTCAGTCAATTAATGCATTTTATTCAAGAAGTCATGTTTGAGTTCAATTTCTTTGGGATATTTCTCTATATCATTGTTTACAATGACCTACTAATCTAAACCAATCCATCAAATATAATAGCACACAATGGCATTTGCATAAATTATATGTAGAGTAATTTAGCTGAGTCACAAGAATAGTAGTAACACCATCTGGCTATATGTCTATGGTCTCATGAAGTATCATAGGTGAATTCCCTGCATTCCAAAAAATCATGATTTATGATATTGAGATTCCCATTAAATAAAATTATATAAGCTTTCATTTCAGTTTATTAATTTTTAAAAATAAAACCAGAAAGATTTAACTAGTAACCATGTTTATAGTTTTCTGGCCAATATAGTCTTTCCTTATATAGATAAGATACATAGACAAATAATCATGAGCTTGTTTGCTGAATATGTATTCTAATTAAGATAGTTTATTTTTTCATGCTAAAGATTTATAACATCACATTTTTAAAATCTGATGCACTATGTTATCAGCATGAATATTGAAAAGAATTAGATATTGATGTCATATTAAGATCGACTAATCTTCACCAGAGGGTCATTACGTGTACTGTCTCTATAACAATCTTTGTTTTCCAAGCTGACAATATGGTTGTTTCTAACTATTCCTCTATACTGGTCAGTTAAATTATGTAGTAGTCATGCTTTTATCTCTAAACTATTTTTTTTCATCTAAGTGTATATATTTATGATTTAATTATTTGCATGTCCTGCTGTTCAGTTAGCAGAAACAAATTTTATTCCCTTGTTTTCATGTTGTTGGGAGGTTATACATGTGTATATCACCCATGTAAACTGGGGTAAAAGAGTGAGGTGTCTTCTCTTCAATATACAGCCACCAAGTGAACCACGGAAATAAATATTTTACAAAACTAAAATTTGGAAACTTTGCATCATATACTACTAGTACATTCTATGTGAATTTTCATATATTGATAACATGAGTAGATTTTCTTCATTTACTCATCTGGCACCTGTTTTTTGTACTTCAGAATTTGTATGAAAAAATATTGATGAGCAAAAATGTCTTAAGCATGTCATTTTATTGATTCATGTTTGAATTTTGATATTCATGGAGCATTTTTTATTCTCTAAAACTTTTGATAAAAGTTAAATATGAACACAAACAAAAGGAGAAATCCATCACAAAGGAAAATCCATCCCCTGACCATCTTATTACTTCCTTATCTCTAAACTCACTCTTCCACAGAAATTTTGTACTATTCACCCAATTTATGGACGTGGCATGAAGGATAATTGACAATATTCAATTACCACAGTGCAAATTTTCTGAGGGTTACTTTTTATAAAAAATACTTATGGAAGATAAAAATTCAGCTGTTTATTGTATATATCCAAAGTTTATATATTGTATATATGTGTATATATACATATATTATACATATGTATAAGTATACATAAACTTTAAATATATATAAAGAAAATATTAAAAGTGTATATGCACATATGTTGTGTAAAATTGCTAAAACCTATGTGTTTTATTATGTGAGGAATCATTCATTGTTTATGTTCCTAAATGAAACTTTGCCTTTCAAATAGTGTCATTCACTTTGGCTAAACAAACAGATAGCTCCTTCTGGTTTTATTTTAAGTGTACTTAAAATTATGTCCTTAATGCTTCTGAAATCTTCCTTCATTTAACTGCATATTCATTATGTCTCTAATACCATTAGTCAACATATATTTTAGAGTCCTTTTAGCTTTCCTGGTGGGAAATCATAATGCACAAACCCTGTATTGTCCAACTCGACACTGCTGAGATGCAGGCGCTGCTATAGGGATAAGGGATGCTCTATTGCTCTACTATTTGCAGCCTAAATCATGTTTTTTATTGCTTGGAAATACTTGCCATTCACAATGTGCAGGCAGTTAAAGATACGAGAATATTCTACCTAGTAACAATGAAGCCACATTCTGTGTCGTGTTTTTTCTCTTTGTTTCTCCCTCTCTTTTTCCCTTCCTACCTCTTTTCTACTAGTCTGTCTCTTGCTTTTCTCTCTCTCTCTCTCTCTCTCTCTCTCTCTCTCTCTCTCTGTTTTTTTTAATTCAAATATTAATTAAATGGATTTTAGTAGTTGATAGATTGTTTTACATTTTCAGCATACATTTGTAACCCAGGAGTTGAAACAAACCTATTAGATCCAGAAATACATAGGTATTGGCACAAGCAAATAGATTCCATCAAGTGGGAGAGCCCTGTAACAAGTATATATCCCTTCAAAGTGATTCTGTCTACTAGGAACACCAGTGAAGATACTGCAGGACTCTGAAATTCAATGAATTGAAGTGCTTCACTTGTTATCAAACAGAAATTCATTTTCCAGAAAAATAAGAATGAATAGTTAAAGAACAAGAACAAATGAAAACCAAGAACAATTAACACAACAGCAAGATGGAATTCCATAAAGTTCCATAACCTTAGCATCCTGAAATTAGTCCTGAGCACTACTGATAGCCAATAATTCGTGGAGCAGGTAGGTATATATGGATGTAATCTTTTCTGACTTGCTACAAGGCCTTCAAGGAGAAAATTGACCAGGTTATATCTTGAGTTCTATACTTCTAGTTTATAAATAGTGTAGTTTAGAGTAGTTTTAATTACATGAAGAAATTAAGCCAAAAGTGCAGAGTTTCTATATATCTCCTCTCTTCCCCATGGTTTTCTCTAGTATTATTTTTTTCTGATTTACATGCATTTCATTTCCTATTTAATTTTTTTAAAAAATATATTTAATGTGAATTATACATATACATTCATATAATTCACAATATATTTAATTTGTTTATTTTAATTAGGCATATTTGACAGCAGAATGCATTTTGATTAATTGTACACAATTGCAGCACAACTTTTTATTTCTCTGGTTGTACATGATGTAGTGTCGCACTGTATGTGCAGTCATACGTGTACCTAGGGTAATGATGTCCATCTAATTCCACCATCTTTCTCTATTATTAATGTCTTACATAAGTGTGGATAATTGTTATAACTAATGACCTTTTATTTACATGCTGTTTTGAACTAATGCCCATAATTTATATTAGGCTGTCCTCTTTGTATTGTAAAGTTCTTTGGGCAACATCATATAGAAAAATTCTACTACCTGAAAATTCCCTGTGCTCCATTAACTCATTTCTTCCACTCTTCCTTCAAGTCCCTGAAAACTGCTGAACATTTCTTCTTCTGTTTTGCACAATTTCATATAGTTGGAATCATACATTTTTTTTCATTTTTCGATCTACTTTTTTATTTGCAATATTAATTGAAAGTTATTCCATGTCTTCTCATTCTGATATAACTTATCTATTTTTATTGATGCACTATGTATATAATTGTTAGGGTAATGTGAGGGTCTGTAAACAAGTCAAGATGGTGCCTGGCATTTTGCCAGAGGGAGTGGTTTGTGAAGTAACACCAGGGAGCCATTAAGTGTGGAGATTCCTTATTGGTTGACTGCTGTATCTAGTTTATGTTAATTAAGATAAGCTGTGTGGAATGTATACATACCCCTCCTGTCCTACAATAAATGGCTCCCTCTCCTGCTGTATCAATGTACACAAGTTGCTCATCACTCCCTGGCTATTTTGCCTAGCCAGCAGGGCTGCAGCATATAATGCATGGATAAACCAGAGTTTGCTTATCCATTCACCTACTGAAGGACATCTTGGCTATGTCTGGTTTGGGGAATGATTAATAATACAGCTATCAATATTCATATACAATACTTTGTATGGACATAGTCTATAACTCATCCTATGGTAAAATATGGTAAAACTGCCAAAGTGTTTTCTAAGTGGCTACTCTCTTTATATTACCACAAACAATGAACAAGGGTTCAGTTGCTTCAAAGACTTGTCACCATTTGATATTGTTAGAATTTTGCCTTTTAGCCATTCTAATAGGTATGTGGTGATGTTCCACTGTTACTTTAATTTGAAATTTCACAATGACTGGTAGTGTTGAGCATGTTATTTTAGCTTACTTTTCATCCATGTATTTTTTGTTGTTGTTGTTGAGATACACAAGCATTTGGCCACTTTTTCATAAGTTTGTTCCCATGTTGTTGAGTTTCAAGAGTCTTAATATATTTTGCATGTAAGTCATTTAGATAAGATATGTGTTTCAAACATCTCCTACTCTGTGATTTGACTTTTTATGCTCTTAATATATTTCATAGTGAAAACATATTTAGTTATACTGAAATTCAATGCATCAATGTTTTCTTTTTTTTCTTTCATGGATTGTGTCTTTTTGTATACCTAAGAAGTTATTGCCAAACCGAGGCGCACCTGAATTTTCTCCTTTTATATCTTCTAGAAATCTTAATAACTGTGCATTTCACACTTAGTTCCATGAATCAGTTTGAATTAGTCCTTATGAAAGCTAGGAGGTCAGTGTATGATTCTTTTCCTTTTTCATTGTACACAATTGCAGCACAACTTTTCATTTCTCTGGTTGCACATAATGTAGTGTCACACCATACATGCAGTCATACACCATTTGTTGAAAATATTCCTTTCCATTCACTTGCCTCTTCTCCATCCTCAAAGATCAGTTGGCAACATTCATATGAGTCTATTTTTGTCTTCGTATCCCATTCACTTATTTGCATACTCTTGTACTGTCATGATTACTGATTCTTTATAATAACCCTTGGGTAGAAAGAGTCATTTTTTTTTTAAGTTTCTTTTTCATCAATATTTTGTCTGGCTATTCCGTATCTTTCACATTTTCATGTGAACTTTAGAATTATTTAATCACATTCACAAAATAACTTGCTGGAATTTAGTGTTCATTTAATCCACTGATCAAAAAGGTAAAACAATATTGACTGTCCCTATACATGAACAAAGACTATCTCTCCATTTATTTACTTTATTGAATTTCTTTCATCAGAATTTATATATATATATATATATATATATATTTTAGTAGATTTATACCAAAGTATTTTTTCACTCCCTTATGTGTTCTTACTTTTTTCTTTTATTTCCTTTTTGTTTTGGGAGGGGACTAATGTAAATGGTATTGTGTTTATGTTACAAATTTCAGTTATTCATTGCCATGTAGGAAATTCCAGATACTCTTTGGGATAGTGGAAACCAAGCTATTCCTGTACATTGATACTGTATCCCACAGTCTTGCTGTAATGGTTTATTCATTCCAAGTTTTTCCACCATTGACTCTTTGATATTTTCTATGTAGATAATTGCATCATTGATGAAGAAAAACAGTTTATTTCTTCCTGATATTTGCCTTTATTTCATTCTCTTGACTTACTATGTTTGCTAGGACTTTCACTACAGCGTCAAGAGTGGCCACAGAAACCTTTATTGCAAATTTTTCCAACTTCTGAGGAAATTCTATTTTCCAAGTATTTAAGTAAAAATTGAGATGAAGATTTTCTGTATGTGTTCTTTATCAAGTTGAAGAAGTTCTTTCCATTCTTAGTTTGCTGAAAGTCTTTGTCATGAATAGGTATTGAATTTTTTTCAAATGTAATTTTCTGTCTGTTTATATAATTATATGATTTCTAATTTTTTATCTGTTACTGGGGTTGTTGATTGCAATAACTGATTTTTTAAATGTTGAACGGACTTATGGACCTGGAAGAAATTCCACTTGGTTGTGATGAATAATTATTTAAATATACTATTATGTTCAATTTATTAATATTTTGAAGATTTTCAAAACTATGTTTAGAAAAATTTGTTGGTTCTTATAATGTCTTTGCATGGTTTTGTGTACCACATAAAAATATGCATAATGTATATATGTATATAATGACTTCAGTAAAATAATTTTGATGAGTATAATAGATGATATGTTTCAAGGTTAATTGCAATGTTGGGAATTCAGTTAATGTTTAATAGTCAATAAGCTGCATAATTTATAATAAATAATTAGACCACTTTCTGGTGATATGATGTACACTGCTGTTAAATCAATTCCCATTTTCTTCAATTTGGAATACGAATTCACTGTTTATTGTGGAGGCTTAAAGACAAGTATCTTCTTATTTTCAAAAATTAGTAAATACTAGTTGTCTAAACTGATTGCATTATTTAAACTGTTTCAAACATAGATCCTCATTGACAGTGGAAATGATGATAGTCCAAGACTCTTTGTGAAAGCTGAAGAGTTAAATAGGTAACACATACCATAGACTCTAATTCAGAGGTCACAGGAAGTGCTCATCACATGAAAGTTCTTGTCATTTCCTTTCCCCTAGCATGAGCAACCATAGGGATATCTTTCCTGGGTTATCTCCAGTTTTGAGAATTTTGTCATTTATCTTTTATTAACAACAGATATCAGAGCTTAGAACTGTACATAGTGTTTAGGCTTCATTGAGTACATGGGGCCCCATTAGTGGGAAGAGGAGGAATGTAGATCTGACTCTCCCATAATCTGTGCGAGGCCTTGTTGAACATAGCAGGATCCAATATTGATGGCTTTGTTTCTGTCTTATCTACACTAGACAAAAAAAGGCCTAAAGGAATCGATCTCTGAGTTCATATTTCTGTAATTTCAAATATTCTTTAAATACTGGTGTTCTTGTAGGTTTCTCAAAAATGTAAATGGAAATAATGATGATGCTGCTCACTGATAGTCTCATGATTTTGTTACAAGGATAGAAGAAAATGAGTTTGTTTTTATTAGGAATGCAAAGTAGTACTATTTTCCCTTGAGAAAAAAAATAATGGTAAAATTTGTGATCATTACTTGCATATTGTTAAACCAGAAGGCTGAAATACTGAAAGTCCCTACATGGTAATGTCCCTATAGTCCTGACAATCACTAAGTTCACTTTAGTCACTGTATCATGTTAATTAATTTCTCTTAGTTTTATTGATGAATTCATATATTTTTTAGATTATGTTTGTGGTGAATAATACTATATACTAAATTAAAAGTAAGGTTTATTCGGAATTGTACACAACATGTATACAAGATGAGGCCTGCAAATTTAATTTCTCTTCATTTTAAAGCTGCCAAGATTCAAACACCTCAGCAATGAAATTCTTTTTGGAAGTGATGGAATTTTACATTCAAAAGTGTGTGTGTGTGTGTGTGTGTGTGCACGTGCACATGCAGTATGTAGACAATAAATACATAGAATGGAAAGATATATTGATTTCAGGCTATGAGGGATTTGGGGTAATTTAACAAGAAAATAAGCAAAGGAGGTCACAACTTGGCAAACAGTTTTTTAAATATAATAAAAATATCTGCCACAAAATGCCAGCATATAAACAAGAATAAATTTTTCACAAGTATGTTCCTGAGTTTTTGGAATATTGTTCTAGATACCTTTATGAATTTTTAAAATTAAAAAATTTATTTTTGCTGTAAAGAAACTCAGAATCTATTAGGTGAAAAAGAAAAAAAAATCACAGCACCACAAAACATAATGATAAGTCCTATAGTTGAAATACTTACCCAACGTATAGTGTTTATATGTGTGAGAAGTAGAGAGCAGGGGTCCTAAAACAAAATAGATGAGGGGAAAATGTGCTTCTGAGTTCTATTATATTGATAAGAGTTCTGCATGGTTGAGTGCTAGTATGCTAGGCATTTTGGAAAAAAAAAATTCAAGGCAAAAGTAACAAGTTGTGAAAAGTGTGGAGTTTTGGAATTTTTTAGCAAATAGATGGAAAGTATTTTACGTGCTCCGAACACAATTTTTATGACATGAAAGAGGCAAGGTAAAACTGAAAGTGCACTAAAGGGAAATCCTGCCAGGTTATGTCAGCCAATAGTAAAGCTTGCAGACATATTTTCACTCTGTGGGCCAATTAAGCGAGTGTGATGTTACGAGAAGTGAATGTTAGAAAGATAATTCTCTAGTGTCAGGAAACTTAGAAAATCCTGTCTTTCATATCAGGATACTTGGCAATAACCTTTTAACAAAATTTACTTCAACTGGAAAAGTATGTACTTGTTCAACTCTCATTAATCTTGGTATAGAATGTCCACAAGTGCTGGGTTATTCCAGTCCCTGAGAAACTGTAACAGACGGGAAGGAAGAAATGTTCTTCAGCTAAGTGTCATGTGTAGGTCTCAGCCCTGAGAAATGATGTGTTCTTTTTTTCTGTCAGAATAAAGACACTTGCCACAGTCCTCAAAAGGAGAAAGAGAATATCAGTGATATAATCATCAACCACAAAGTCTGTAAGTGAAGAATGACCAGTCATGCATTTGGAGCTTAATCATTGGTGAAGGCCTCTCTGATCTTCTTTCCTAATGAATATTTGCTGTTAAGAATGCTCTATTAAAATAAAAAGAAAGCTCACTCTTCAAGGATGAAATGACTCTTGGTTTAAATTTTCCAAATTGCTTCTACCTTAAGTAAAGCATACAAGGGTTGGAATAAAATAAATACTGGCAATGTGTGGTGTTTTGCTTTTTAAAAAAAAATAATTCTACCTTCTTTGTTCAATGTCAAATGAATAAAATAATTAAGTTAGTACTTGATAAGGAGAAAGAAACACCCTGATATTTGGCAAAATACTCTATCAAATATTAACATCAGTAAGCTAAACTGAAAGGTTTATTAATTTCTTACAAGGACACAGATTTTTTTTTTTTTGGAAAGCAAAATATTTGCCAAAGACAATCAATTAGAGGTATTTAATAGTAGTAACACCTCAAAACCAAACGTGACCCAATGTGTCAGAATTTCAGAGCAGAATTAAAGGAAGGATTAGCTGAGATCCTCCAGTTGAAGAATGCAGGACATGGAAAAGCTGGGCAACTTCTCCATTACCCCTGTTTCTGTTATGTTTGCCTACCTAAAAAACTGTCACAGAACTTAAACAGCAACAATGTCATCATGTTTTGCAGTTTAAAATCCCAAGCAAACTTTAGCTTAGCTAGGTATTCTATTCTACATAGTATTGACCGCAGTCGGCTGGACTGTGAGATCCAATATGACTGGGCAGTTAGAAGCCCGGGCTCATCTTTTTCCACATGTGCCCTCTGCTAGGGCATTAGATCTTCTTCTATGGCAGAGTAGGCATCCAAGAAACCAAGACAGATGCAAACAGTTTCTTAAACCCAGGTTTAAAACTAGTATGATATTTATTATATCCCCTTATCCCAAGTCAACTCTTGGCAGATACAAGAGAAGTTGAGCACATTTCTTAAAGAAAAAAGTGTCAAATAATTTGTGAACATTTTTAATATACCCTCAGCCTACAAGTCAGAAGCAAGAGAGAATTTTCTTCAGTCTTACAGCCAAGTTTGCACTTATAAGGAACAACAGTGCCCAGGTGGCTAGCAATGCTTGAAAGGAACTAGGAGGAAATAAGTATAATAGAATAGTTCTCTAGCTTGCTGAATCAGATTTAGATTCATCTCAAATCCAACTTCCACTGGACACAGGAGCCACTTCCACTCTTGTTCTCCAAATATAGAGGGCTGAAGGGATAAAGAAAAGAAATTTCTTCAATGTTATACAAAATTACATATAAGAGGAAGTGAGGGGAAAGGGAAAAAAACAAGAGAGAGAAATGAATTACAGTAGATGGGGTAGAGAGAGAAGATGCTAGGGGAGAGGAGGGGAGAGGGGATAGTAGAGGATAGGAAGGGCAGGAGAATACAACATACACTAGTTTGGCAGTATGTAAAAAAGTGATTCTGCAATCTGTATACGGGGTAAAAATGGGAGTTCATAATCCACTTGAATCAAATGTATGAAATATGATATGTCAAGAGTTTTGTAATGTTTTAAACAACTAATAATAATAAATTAATAAATAAATTAATTAATTCAAAAAAAGAAATTTCTGAAGAGAGTTTCATTTGAAGAGAGGAGAACATTTAAAATCCTCTTCACCATGAAGGGTATTCAACAATTCAACAAACATGTGAGATTATCCTTTACAAAAAAAATTAATATAATAATGAATTAGCTTTCAAAATATGATTCTGCTTGAAGACACAAAGAAAGTCATTTCATTCATATATCTAGAATAAGTCACTGTGATTGAAAGTATAGAATAGGAAAAAATAAAGATAATTCAGCAATTAAGTCAAATGTTTTTAGTAGTAGCTTTTTGGATAGTATATCAAACACTAGCAAGTACCAAATTATTAAACTAAATATTGAGGCTGAGTAATTGCCTCATAATACCACAAAATAGTTGGAAAATATGGAGTAAAGATTTATAACAGTCAAAGGGTATTCCCAATGGAAAAAATAGACTGAGTACTGAAGAACTTACAGGAGAAGAAGAAATATCTCATTATCAAAATGATTGGCAAAGGGAGTAACAATTACTGGACATCATGAATTTAAGGAAACTCATATGTAGAAAAATTGTAGAGTAGTTTCAGAATGCCTACCATAAAGAAATGTAGTTAAAGTTCAACAGTCAGAAAATAAAGATACTGACTAAGGAACTGAATCACATTGTCCTGGGTGGGGTGTATTTTGACATATCATATATACATAGGTGCAACACATTACATGTTTGGCCCCATTCTTGTTGTTGAACATGATGTGGAGTTACACTGGTTGTGTAGTTATATATGAGCATTGGAAAATTAGGTCTGCTTTACTCTACTGTCAAGTATATAAAAAAAATAATGAATAAAAAATGACTTCTTCAAAACAAAATAAATAAATAATCAATATTTTTTTAAAAGCCAGTTGTTGAAGTTATCCCAGGCTGACCATTTCATACTTGTATAACATAGGACATTAACTGTACCCCCGTTTTCTTATCTATAAAATGAGGATAGCTACTTGTCTTATTAGTTGCAGTTAGGGTCATTAAATTAGGTAATATTTGTAAATTGATAGTACCCTTTAGTACTAGTACATAGTGAGATTTTGTTTTCATGATTCTTAGCAATATAAATTTGTAAGAGGTCTTGAAGGACTGTGAGAATTTTTCAATAAAATCAATATTCTCAATTACAGAAGATACCGTTCATTAGAGAAAAATAAAGGAATCCAGGCAGAGTACTAGAGACATATAAGTCAGTGATAAATTCTGTGACTTGAAAGTGTCACCCAAAGGCCCAGATGTTGAAGCTTTGGACCCCAGTCTGTCAAACCACTGGGAGAGAGTGGAACTTCTGGAAGGTGGGGTCTAGTAGAAGGAAGTTGGGTTACTGAGGTCATCCTCTTTAAGGCAATACTGAGACCCTGACCCCTTCCTGATTCTTTCTTTTTTGCTTCCTGGCTACCATGACATGAACAGTTCTCTGCCATGTGCTCTCACCATGATGTACTCTGCTGCTGCAGACCTAAAGCGACTGCATCAAGTGACCATGAACTAAAATCTCTGATACACTGAGCCAAAATAAACCTTTTCTCCTTTTAGTTTTTTTTTTACCTTAATTATTTAGTCAGAGCAACAGGAAACCGAGTAACACAATGGCCAAAGATATAAGCAAAACTATGATGACTAAAATAAGGGTTGTTAAAAATTAAACTTTTATAAACTTTCCAGTGTTCATATATAACTATACAACCAGTGTAACTCCACATCATGTTCAACAGCAAGAATGGGACCAAAATAGCAGAAAACTGAAATTCCTGAGGTTTTCAATATACTCATAGAAAACCTAAGATACTCTTCAAGAAACTGTTAGAATTAATAAATTTGGTAAAATTGCAGGATTAAAATCAATGTACAAGGTTAAGCTGTGTTTCTATTCATTCACCAAGAGACCTCTAACAGAAAGAGAAATTAAGAAAAAAATTCCATTTTCAATGACAAGAAGAAGAAACTACTGTGAATTTAACTTAATCAAAGAGGTGAAAGATCTGTATACTGAAAATTAGAATACACAGATGAATTAAATTTAAAATGACACAAATAAAAGGAATAAAATAACATGTTCATGTGTTAGAATAATTACTACTGTTAAAATGTCAATACAACTTAAAGTGATCTGCAGATTCAAGACAATCACTTTCAAATTTGTAATGACACTCTTTATAAAAATAGAAAAACAAATGTAAAATTTATATGGAGCCACAAAAGATCTTGGATAGTCAAAACAATCTTGAGCAAAAAGAACAAAGCTGAAGACCCCATTTTTATATTGCACAGTTAGAGTAATCAAAACTGTGTTGCTAGCTTAAAAGCAGACCCATAGCCACTAGGGTAGAAAAAGAAATTAAATATACAAACATTTGCCAACAACTTTTCACTAAAAGGTGCTGGCAAAACTGAAAAAAAAAAAAACAAACAAACATCAAAAATTGAAGTTAGATCTATATCTCTCACCATACACAAAAATCAACTAAAATGCAGTAAAATAAAACTTGAAACTATGAATCTCCCTGAAGAAAACAAAGAAAAAAACTTATTAACTTTGGTCTTAATAGTGATTTCATGGCTATGATACCAAAAACACAAACAACAAAACACAATCAGGCAGGCATGCCTTTCTAATGTTAAACTAAAAAACTTCTGCACAACAAAGGAACAAATGAACAAAAGAACATTCTACAGAATAGAAAAAAATGCACACTATAACTGTTAGGGCATCAGTCTCCAAATTTATATACTTCAGCAAAACATACGATTCAAAATACAAATAATCCTACAAGAAATGGGTGAAGGTCCTAAGTTGATATTCCTCGAAGAAAGGATTTCAGATGAAAAAAAATATGAAAAAAAATGCACAAAACATCTGTTATTCATTGATGTGATATCAGTTTACATCTTTAAGTGGTGCATCCTGTATTCCCAGTGACTTTGGAGGCTGAGGCAGGAGAATCACCTGTTTGGGGCCAGCCTCAGTAATTTAGAGAGGTCCTAAGCATCTTAATGAGATCTTGTCTCAAAATAAAAACTAAAAAGGACTGGGGATGTATCTCAGTGGTAGAACCTCACAGTGTTCCCCACACCAAAAAAAAAAAAAAAGATTAAAAAGTGTTGCTGGGCTCATGCAGAAAAAGGAACATTTGCACATTATTGGTGAGATTGTAAATTGATGCAGGCATTATGGAAAATAGTATGGAGGTTCCTTAAAAAAATTAAAAATAACCCCTCAGCAATATTGTTCAGGGTGTATTTCTGAAGAAATTAAATAGAGGACTTCAAAGAAATATCTACGTTCCCATATTCTTTGCAGTGCTGTTCATCATAGACATGGAAATGGCCTAAATGTCTTTTTGACAATTGAAAAGATTAAAAAAAGTGATATATATATATATATATATATATATATATATATATATATATGCAATAGTATTCAACCTTAAAAATTGAAGGAAATCTTGCCATTTGCATCTATAGACATAGATAGAGGGCATTATACTAAGCAAATTATGTGAGACATGGAGGAATGCTGCAAGATCTTACATATGGAATGTAAAGTACAAACATACAAACAGAGTGAAACGAGTGTTTCCAGCATCTGAAGGTAAGAAAAATAATGTGATCTTGGGTTACAGGGTACAAAGTTTTGCATATATGAGATAAACATCATGGTGACCATAGTTTTAAAGTACTCAAAAGTGTATTGTATCCTTAAAAATCTGTTAAGAGGACTGATCTTAAGTTCAATCTCACCTGCCTCACTTTCAAATGGCAGATATGTAGAGGTGATAGATATGTTAATCAGCTGGAATGTAGTGATCATTTTATAATGTGTACAAACTTGCAAGAATTAAACTGCACACCTTAAATATATAAAATTCTTATATATTTAAATTGTTAAAAAATTCAAAAGCATGAAGCTAACAAAATATATGCAGGATTTATATTATGAAAACTACAAAACTCTACTAAAAGAATCAAGGAATATTTAACTAAACTGAGAGATAATAATGATTTGAAAGTGTTTATGTGTTCAGATGTCAATTCTTCCTTAAGATTAATCATCAAAATTCCAACAAGCTATTTTGTGATTATCAACAAACTGATTGTTAAGTTTATATGGAAAAACAAAATACAGGATAGCTAGCATATTGCTGTAGAAGATGAACTTCAGAGGACAGCAACTTCCAATTCAAGACTTACCATAAAGCTTCAGGGATCAAGACACTGTGATATTGCTAAAACAATAGCCACATAGATCAGCTTAGGGATCCCAGAAACAGACCTAAATGTATGTTACCAACTGAACTTCGATAAAGGAGAGGGGGAAATTCACTAGAGAAAGGAAAGATATTTCAACAAATGGTACAATGTAATGTTCACATGCAGAAATCAAAATCAATCTAGATACCTTTCACAAAAGTTGAGCTAAAATGTATGATAACTATAGATGTAAAATGCAAAAATGTAAAATCTTTAGAACACAGCAGAAAAGAAAATCTAATGAACTTAGATTTTTCAATGAGTTTTTAGATACAACATAAAAAGCTAAATAAAAGACAAATAATGTATTGACCTTTTAGTAAAATTAAAACCTTTTTCTCTATGAAAGACATTATCAAGTGAATAATAAAATAAGCCACATATTGGGAGAAAATATTTTCAGAGTACATATTTATTAAGTCTTATATACAAAATATAAAAAGAACTCTTAAAAACAAGACTACAAACATTCCAAAGGTCAGAGGATTTCAATAGATATCTAATCAAAGAAAATGACTAATGAGCACCTAAAAAGATTTTCAATATAATTTGGCATTATGAAATGTCAAGATAAAACCACAATGAGATTCTATCATACTCTTGCTTAATTTTTTTTTTAATTTTTAGAACAGACAAGACCAAATGGTGAAAAGGATGTAGAACTCTATGAACTGATGAAAATACAGTGTAGCACAACTGTTTTGAAAAAGAGTTTGGCAGTTTCTTGCAAGGATAAATTACTCACTCCAGGTAATTCAACATTTATACTCTGTGGTATTTACATATTTGATATGAAAAGTTACGTTCTTGTACAATCTGAAAACAAAAAAGAAATGCTTATTGAAGCTTTATTCATAATTATGAATAAAGAAACAACCTCAGTGACCTTCAATGGGTGAATAGATAAGTGAGCTGTTGTACATCCAAATAATGAAATGTTACTTTGTAATAAAAAGAAATTATCTATCAAGTTATGAAAGTACACATAGGAAGCTTAAATGTATACTTCCTTGTGAAAGAAGCCAATTTGAAAAGGCTACATACTGTATTGTTCTGTCTATATTATATTTTAGTACAGGTAAAACTTTAGAGACATCTAAAATATCAATAACTTTTAGGAATGTAAGAGAAAGTACAAGTTATGCATAGGTGAGTGAAATACAGGAGATTTATGTGTAAGGATAGTGAAGTAACATCCTACAGAAGTAGCTTGTTCTAGTGGTGAATACAGTATGGCAAGTATTTTCCAAAATTCATACAACTTTACAGGACAAAGGATAACCTTAGTATGTGCAAATTAAGGGAAAACAAAAACAAAACAAAAACAAAACAAACAAACAAACAAACAAGAAATCTCTTCAGCAGGTCAGGGAAACCAGGAATATGACAAGAGAATCTGTTTTACAAACATATTAACTCCACTGAAGGGCTGGAGAACTGAGTGCAGACTAAGTAATTAAAAATGAGTGGAATCTGCTGTGAATTTAAAGATAAAAGGTCTTTCCCATAAGTACTACAGTCTAATATTCAAAGTTATTTAGTCTAGGTTAACAATTCAGAATCTGCCTATACGTCTATATTGAAATTCAAGATGATAGGAACCAGGTTTCTAACAGTTAGAGGGTAAATTTACAAGTCAGTAAGGAGAGGAATCTGAAAGGATCTATGCGGCAATAATGTATGTACATAAACATATAACATCATTAGGAAGTCATATTTAACCAAGTATACATGCAGATATACATATAGAACAATTATAAAGTTTTTTTATATACAGATCATAATACACACATGGATTTTGTTGTTCTATCAGCTGAAAGAAACTAAGAGAAATGACACTCTTATAGTAAGACATATACCTAACAAACAGATCTTTCCATATAATACCAATTTTAAAAATAAGGGCTCCTTGGATAAATTACTGCATTGAACACAGAAGCAGGAAAAACACGAGTTAATTCTTGGGTATCTTATATTGTAAGAATGTATGGCAGTGCTCAAATATATAAGTAAGTAAATAAACACATGAATAAGCACTGATTGTGGTATATCATAGGGTTTCAGAAGGCAACACAATGGCAAAATCTGGAAAAAAACTGGATCAACAGAATAGTGAAAATAGTATTTTAGGTCCAAAATGAATATCCATGAATTTATGGTGATATGACAAACGATTTAATAAATAAATGTTGGGATGGGAAAATAAAATCTCTCCTGAAAAATAATGACAAATATGTTGACACTCAACCCTAAAAAATAGTGAGCATGATTTCATAGTCATTAAGGGTGGGCCACATACAGTGACTCCTTTCTAAAGAGAATGCTATAGAAGAGCTGGGGGAGGGGTAGTAAGTCTATAGTGAAGAAACCTGATACACCTACCTCCACCAGGTGATCTACATCAACATCAATAATCACAATCAGGTTACTAATATGTAAGCTTGTTCTGATGAGGTAGAAATGTCACTTTCCCTCTACAGTTTCCTTCCAGAAACCCAATCTAGTCATTAGAAAAATTTCAATAGAGAGACGCTCTAAAATATACCTCACTACCACTCCCTGAAACTATCAGGTAATCAAAGCATGGTAAATCCAAAAAAAAAAAAAAAATGCCACCACCCAAAGAAGCCTAAGGAGCAACAACAAAATGTAATGTAATGTGATTTTTTTAAAAAATGAGATCCTAAAATAGAAAATAATGTTAAATTAAAGTAAATGAATCTGAATAAACCATAGATCTTAGCTGGTAATATATAAATATTGGTTTATTAATTGAGACAAAAGAACCATACAGACATAAAGTTTGGGTAAAAAGAGAAATCAATGTATATATGTGGGGATATGAGAAATACTCTCTGCCAGATTTTTCTGTGAATATAAGTTTCTTCTAAAAGTAAATCTATTAGTTGAAAAATTAGGGAGTGCCTAATTCCAATGCCCAGTGAGTCTTAGAGTTTGGGATTTATAAAAAAAAAATCCTAGGAGGTATTCTGAGTTGTGTTGTTAAGAGAATGCTAGCAATCTTTGCAAGTACATTTTAGTTGAAAGAAGTGGTATAAATGTCAAAATAAAAAAAAAGAAGAGAGAAAGAAATGAACATTGAGGTGGACATGATGATGCATCTAGTTAGACTGTAAACTTCCTGGAAGAAAGTATTAATTGTTATTTTCTTAGAATTCTCCAGCTGTGATTTACATGTTTCAGACATCCAATGCATATTAGTTAATATGTGAAAATCATTAAAAGAAAAACAAGTTAATTATTATTTGTCATCGGCTTGAAGGTAGGTAAATTCCTCCAAGCTGACTGTGATGGGAGTTGTTTTTTAAAGCTTTCTTTAAAGTGTCTTCATATATATTCCCATTTTAGATTTTAGAATTTGGTGGGTCTGTCAGTGAAATTTATTCATACTACTGAAGTTGTCACTTTGCCTATTTCTTTTTTTTTAGCTAGAATTGTTCAGTTTTGAGGAGATGTGTAGATTCATTTTTCTAGCTAAAGAAGTCCCAAAAAACTTGTTTCAGTGTTTTCCCCTAAGTCCGTTTTAAATTGTTAAAAAAAAGAAAATGATACGAATAAACAACAATAACTTTAAAGATAGTATATGGGCATATATGTACATCCAGAAATGGATTGATACATCTCAATTCAGGAATTCACTGACAGTGTATAGGTGCATATATTAATAATATATTAATAATACATTATATCTAGCTAAACTGTAAAGCCAACCTAGATGCCCTTCAGTGGATGAATGGATAAAAAAAATGTGGCATATATAAACAATGGAATTTTATTCAGCAATAAAAGAGAATAAAATCATGGCATTTTCAGGTAAATGGATGGTGTTGGAGAAGATAATGCTAAGTGAAGTTGGCCAATCCCCAAAAAAACAAATGCCAAATGTTTTCTCTGATATAAGGAGGCTGACTCATATTGGGATAGGGAGGGGGAGAATGGGAGGAATAGATGAATTCTAGATAGGACAGAGGGGTGGGAGGGGAAGGGAGGAGCCAGGGGATTAGCAAGGATGATGGAATGTGATAGACATCATTATCCAAAGTACATGTGTGAGGATGCAAATTGGTGTCAACATACTTTATATACAACCAGAGATATGAAAAATTGTGCTGCATACTTGTAATAAGAATTTTAATGCATTTTGCTGTCATTTATTTTTTAAAAAATCAATACAAAATAAAAATTAAAAAGAAAATAAATGAGTAACAAACAAGCACAAAAATATACATTATATCATCATTTATACATGAATGTGTACATGTGTATACACATGTATTTATATGCATATGTATTAATATTTTAAGAGATCTCAGAAAGTGACAACCACTGACATCATCACAGCTAACACTGACATTAGTACATATTTTAAAGTGGTTATGATTAGAGGAATAATAAGATATTATCCAACACTGAAGCCTCCTGAGTCATATAAGTTAACCTATGAGGCCTGGCATAACATTAACTTGCTGCATGAATTCTTGTGTAAATTTAGTTTATCCAGACTCCACATCCTGGCCTGTAAGGGGAACAATAATTTTTCCTAATAATTTGGCTCATATCAGTATTAAGTGTGACTATATACAAGGGACTGAACATACTTCCTAACATAATAAGACCTAAGTAATATATTACTTTTATTATCATAGTCTTGTGAAGATATTATTTTGTGTGTTTCTTTCCCCAACAGTCTCATAATACAGGAATATTGTTGATAAGATAACATTCTGGAGGGAATGAACGTCTCAGAATACAGCATAAAAATCAACTCCTCAGAGACCATCCAACTATCCTCATATGTATCTTCTCTTTCAAATATTATGAACAGGAAAAAGAAAATACCATGAAACCATGTGTTTAATGCCAAATTTTACTAAACTACTTCTACTATAAGGTAGGGACTAAACAGCCACATAGAAGAATAAGGGAATGCCAAACAGGATATTCTGGTCCAATTCAGGGCATCATTTAAGATCATTAGTACTGTTTATCTATGATCTTGCTTAGTTCATTGTCAAAGAATAATTAAAAGCATTGAAATTTCAAAGTATAAATGGTTCCATAAGCTCTGATCATTTTCCTCCTCTAATGTAATGTTTTAAAGCTAAATAATGGTGATAGTCAGCTGACACTAATTATGCTTTTTAAATCATGTGCATTCTTCTAACTTTAGTTTTTGATCAGGATCCCAGCTTAGAAATTAGTTGATATAATTGTGACACTCTCATAGAGATACTTTTTTTTTCTTGCATACTTGTGTCATATAAGATTATTATAGTGAAAAATGGGGCAGCTATTTTTAGTAGAAGTTTTACAATTCTCAGTATAGTCAATTCCTTGACAAGGACATATTATCCATGTTGATTACCCAGCTGCTTTAGAGAACTCTAATATTCTAGTAAGTTCAATAAATCTTAAAAAAAATTAAAAAGAGAGTGCTATAATTTTCTCTGGATTTCAGAGTTTATATAGATCTTCTGTTTGTTTTTAAAATTATTTCTGTTATCGGAAGAGGATTCAAATAGAAATACATCAACATGTTATGGACAAAATTGAAATTTTGTTATTTATAACATTTTAAAAATCATGTCCCTAAAATTGATAGACTAACATTGATAGACTTTAATATTTTATATTGCAACTTATCATTTGATTTAGAAACTGATTAAAATTATATTTGGATAAATAATTTTATGCCAGGAGATATGTTGATCAAGAAGACTTATTGTTATATAACTCAAAAAGAATCACAAAACCAAATAAAAAGTATAAAATTATATCATCTGCAAAAGATAAAAGGAGAAAATACAAGTGAGTCTGGGTTTGGTAATAAGTTTTAAATCCAAAGTGTTTTGGATTTAAATACACATTTAAATACACATACATACACACACACACTCACACACACACACACACACACACACACACACACACCGTGAAAGAAAAGCATTCATATGATGAATTTCATTATAATCAAAAACTTGTCTATGAAAGACATTTTTAAAAGTGTAAAAAGTCATTAGACTGGAAGATGATGTTTTCAAATTACATATCTTAAAGGACCTGTATGCAAAATGTACAAGAAACTCTTAAAATACAACAATAGGAAAATAAAGAAACCCATGACAATAAAATGGGCGTATGATCTTAATATACTACTCACTAGAGAAGATAAATGGATGGAAAACAAGCATAGAATAAGATCTTTCACTTCATATGTCATTAGGAAATTGCAAATTAAAATGACAATTTGGAATGGCTAAGTCAACATACCAACCAAGTGATGGCAACTATGTGGAGCAACAAAAAAAATCTCATGCATTGCTGGTGGGAATAGAAAAGCATGAAGCAATTGTAGAAACTCTTTAGGGTTTCTTACAAATTTAAACTTAGTTCTACTAGGTAATTATGTGCTGCAATGATAGCCGTTTACCAAAACATGTTAAAGATGTATGTCCACACAAAAACTCATCATTGCCCTAAATTGAAAGAAGCCAAAATGTCCTTCAATGGGTAGGCAAACTGTCACACATTCATAGAGTGAAATATTATTTAGCAAAAAAAAAAAAAAAAGAAAGAAAGAAATGGACTATCGAGTTATGCAAAGACATAGAAGAAATTCCAATGCATATTTCTAAGTGGAGAAAAACAACAAGTCTGAAAAGGTTATATACTATAGGATTCCCCCTATAAGACCTGCTAGAAACAGTAAAAAATGTAGAGACAACTAAGAGTTCTGTCATGGGTTCTGGGGACAGAGGGAAGGATGAATGAATGGGTCACAGGGTATTTCCAAGATATTGAAACTATTTTGTGTGTTTTCTAATGGTTGGTACTTATCATTATGTAAATACATACAAACCCAGGGAACCCAAAGAATGAACTCTGATGTAAACCATGGGCTTAGATTTTATAAATATTTAAATATTAGTTTATTGACTGTAACACATATTCTACCCTAATGCAATATCCAAATAAAATATTAAAAGTGGTGGGAGAGAGGGAAACTCTATGGGAACTTTCTTGGTTTTTTATTATTCAATTTTTTTGCTGTAAAACTATATATATATATATAGTTTGCCCCTTACCTCATTTGTTCTTGGTTCCTACTTTCTCCCTTATTTTAAGGCAAAGTGTCACATTATGTACTTATGATTCATTCATATTTTTTGAAGAATGATCCATGTTTGCTAACAAGCTGAGCATATTTATTCTTTCAACTGTGGAGTTCCCCCCATTGTATTTACTAATACTCTTGGTGGACTAGCATCACTTTGAGAGTTAGGGAATTGGCCATTTTACAATAAAACCTATTTTTCTGCCTCAATCTCCATGCTTTGTTGGATCTAATATGCTTTTTCTATACTTGAAACAACTGTGTGGATTTCCAAAGTATTATGAATATATATATATATATATATACTGAAAATGTTTAATGTATAAATTGTTGTGATTCTTTCAATTAATATTTCAGAAGTAAAAACATTCTCTATCTCTGTATGTATATACAAATATACATACATACACACACACATATGTATGCACATACACACAAACACATCTAGCTAAGTTTCTCAAAATATAAAACCTTCCTTTAACTGGGGTTGCTTATTGATTAATTTCCTGAGAATTTATATTCCAAAATAGTAAGTGGAATAGTTCTTTATCTATTTATCTCGACTTTCATTTCCATTATGGCAGTTGTAAAGCCTTCTAGGTGAATTTTATACATTTCTTTGGCTTATAACTTCCTAAGATACATTAAAATTGTATTGCTTTCTTAGAGGGTATCTTATGTCTTTGAGTTAAAATTACCAGTACACATAAGTTTTAGTATTAAACCAATGGAAATATTTCTGACCTCACTTATTCCTGTGGTCATCTGTTGTTGCTGCTGTTTTTCCCCAGATATATCATATATTATTTCAAAATAATAACTTCTTTCCTCCAGTCTGTACAGCTTTTGTTTCTTCTTACTAAGTAAAAGATAAACCAGTGAATATCCTTGTATTATTCCTTATTCTGAAGAGAAGGTCTCCACTGCTTTCCTAATAAGTACATAATTGGGGATTTATTTTATCAGCCTGTCATCTATCAATTCTCTCTTCTTCATCCCTCTCTAATCTCTAATTTATTAATCATCTATTTTCTATCAATCATGGATTATCACCTTCTTTTTCTCTCTCTCATCTATTATCAATCTCTCTCATCTCTTATCTGTCAATTGCTCTGTTCATGGATATGTCATCTAGCTATCCATTGCCTATCAATTTGTCATCTATATGCCTATTTATTGTCCTAAAAAACAATACATAACTAAAGAAGCTTTCTTACTATTATCATTTTGTTTATGTAGTTTATTATAAAGTGTTGAATATTATGTTTTCATCTGCATTTTAGAAATAATTATAAAATATGCATTTTAAATTAATTAATTTGGCAAATCACATTGCTTATGCTAAATCATCTTGGAATTCTTAGGATAAACCTCAATTGATTATAATCATTATCTTACATCTGCTGTTGTATTTAGTTTGTTAATAATTTATGTGTTTCACATCTATATTCATACTTGTAATGATAATTACTGTTTTAGCTTTACCTCCTTTTAGGTTATGGTAGATTCAAAATATAAAATTGACCATTATTAGCAGTATGTATCTACACAAATAAATATAGAAGCTTTATTCTTCATCATCAAAAACTGGAAACAATCCTAATGTCCATTGTTAAATAGATGATCAAATTATGTTATATTCATATGATAGAGTACTACTTATCAATAAAAATTACAATAGCAAAAAACAAACTAATAGTACAAGCAACAATGTAGATGACTCTCAAAATCATTTTGTTGAGTAATAGAAGTCAAACTTTAAAATGCGTATTTAATGTAGAATTTTCGAAAATGCCACGAAATCCATTCTGACAAACAGAAGATCAGTCGTTGTCTGGGACCAGTTAAGCAGGATTGATTGACAGAAAAGAAGCATGAAATATCTTCTACAATGATGGAATGTTTCTTTTTTCTTATAGTAGATTAATTCATGTATACATATGTAAAACATGCTGAATCATATCTTCTAAATGGACATGGTTTTTAATACATAAGTCATACTAAATTAAAATTAATTTTAAATATGAGACCACTGTCTTATATACCTATGTTATTATTGGAAAGTCCAATATTAATATAGTTTATTTTTGTTTATTATCTGTTCTTACATTATGGTAACAATAGTTTTTCTTGGTAACTATTAGATTTTCATCATACTTCATTTGTGTATTAGTTTTCCATTGCTATAATGAAATACCAGAGACAGACTGATTTTAGGAAGTTTTATTTAGCTTCCAGTTCTAGAGGTTCAAAAGCATAATGCTGATATCAGCTTGGTCCTGGAGAGAATCTCATGGTGAATGACATCACAGTACAAGGAAGAGGCAGAGATCACAGCAGCAAACAAGAAAATCAGAGAGACTCCACCAACCCTTCCCAGGACATTTCCAATTGACCTAAGTATCTTTTATTAGGCCTCACTTCTTAAAGTTTCTACTGACACAGTGAGGACCTAATCTCCAACATATAAACCTTTGAGGGACAAAGCACATCTGAACCATAGCAGTCTGGTTTCAGACTTTGTTTCCTATTACTCAAATTTTGACACTCCATACAGCATTTAAATCAGAAAGTCTTCACTTTTTTAATATGCAAGAGTTTGTTGTCATGATTTGTCCAAATATTTCCCCTGCCTTGATGGGTTTTCTTTTTTCACAAACTTTATTATGGGAGTTTTTATATCTGAATTTGGAAACTCAACTTATATCATTTGTATTTTCTGTTTCTTTATTCTTCTGACTTTTAGCAAATTCAGTATCTAATTCTTCAATACTAATTTATTCTTTAACTATATTTATCCTACTTTTTGCCTAATTTTTAATGTACTTATCTCAGAATATTTAATTCTATTATATATTTAAGTTTATGAGAGAGGAATATATATATATATATATATATATATATATATATATATATATATATATATATATTCCCGTAGATGTGTGTGTGTGTTTGTGTGTGTTATTTCCTTAAATTCAGTCATAATATATTTTACTCAGTAGCTGTTATAATAATCTTTGTTACTGGTGGTTTGTGTAGTCTAGTTGTTGAATTTTTTCATGGTGGTTTTATTATTCTGGTAACTAATGATTTCAGCCTGTGGATGCATATTACATTGTGGTAGGCAGGATTCCAGTCATCACAAATGACTGAGATCACAATCAATTGCTGTTAGTCCTGAAATGAAGATTCAGTGTTTTACTTTGTATTTCAGTGTTTTATTCTGTATTTCCCATGGATAAAAATTTTTGAGCAGGCACTGTCTAGTTTTTATTTTTCCTATGTGTGGTGGTTGCGGTGTCTATGAGACTGGGTAAAGACATAAATGATGAAGATGGTACTTGTTCCTGGATCAGTTATTCTCCTTTTTCTTCTTTCTCAAGCAAGCTCCTTGTCTTCCACACCAGCCTCAGGGGCAACAATATTGTCCAACAACAACAACAAAAACGAACAAACAAACAAACAAAAAGTAAGATTCCAGTGTAGAATTTAAAAATCTTTCTGCACACTATTGATCATTATTGCAAAAATCTTTAATTATCTGATTAATTGATTAATTTATGTAATGTAGCTCCTAGAATGTTTGTCAAATGGGTAGGGCTTGTGTCTTATTGACTCAGAATTGAAACTGCAATTGTGATTCTAGTGGATATTAAAAAATTATGTGTTTAATGCATTATAAAAAATAATGTACACTGGGCCTCCTTCTAATAGCTAGCATTTCTTATTTGAGACTACAACAATCCCAGGAACAAAAATCTAATGATACATTACCTCTTCCAACAATTTTTACCTAAGTGAATTGAAAAGCTGAGGTAGAAGGTAGGTTTGCAGCTGAGTGGGAGCACAAAACTGGCTGACCAGCTCAGACTTCTAACACTCAGCACACTAGTGTGTGGTAGGAACAATGCAGGGCCACCAGTTCTGACCCTACGTCATTTGAATTTGTGCTCAATTGCCAAGCTCAACTGTAAAAGAATTTTAAACTGTTTCCCCTAAATGATAAACTCAGTGAAACTTCCCTCACATTTGGTATCAATTAATCATATTTTCCCTCTTCAGTTTTAACCCCAGTGCTGGTGTATATCCTCAGATGTAGCTTTAAAATTATTTATGGAAAGTTGAGAGAGAGGCACTAGGTAATTTTAGATAGAACAAATGTACTTCTCAAGATTTCTCCTTCTTTTATATTTTAAAATTTTATTTTCTACTTACCACTCAAGCTTTCTAGAATGTGAGTTGAGAAGCCAAAAACATTCAACGTAGTCTGATCTTGAAAAAGTTTTCGACATAAACACTATTTTCTCCTCCTTTTCTTCTTCCCTTCCTTTTTCCTCTTGTTCCCTTCCTGTTTCCTTTCCCCTCCTCTTCTTAATATAGTAATTATTCATATTCATTTATAATTTCAAAAATAATATAACCATAATCACATTTCTCAGAATACTCAGAATATGGAGTAAAATTACTCATGACCCATCTAGTGTGTTGATATATGAGAGTCTGGTTATTTTTTCCACATACAGAGTATGATAAAGTAAGGGTATTCTATGGTCTAGAAAGTACCAGAAGAATGTGGCATAATTGTCAGACATCTGTTTATAATGCACTTAGATCATCTCATCAGTGAACTCTTTTGATAATCAAGGTTATGTATCAGATCTATCCTTGTTAAAGATTAATGAACAGTCCTGTACATATTAGAGGTTACCAAGTTTAGATTTTTGAACTGGCAGTGTTACAGAAATAATGCCACAATAGGAAGGGACATTTCCATGGGATATGAAGCAAATAGTAACCTAAGAAAAATATAGGACATTATAAATCTGTTTTGGTATATGTGAAGGAACATTAAAGATGACTTGTATTCAAGTAGAGAATATTCCCTATTTTACATCATGCTATAACCCTCTTCAATTATGCCCGTTCAATATACATATGAAAATACCTTATACAATATACTTTTAAAAATGATAAGTAGGTTATAAATACATACAAAACAGCATTATTATATAACATTATACTTTTTATCATTTTCTCCTTTTTTTATTTTATGGTGGTGGGATTGAACCCAGGGTCTGTGCACTCTGCCATTGAGTCAACTCCTACTTATTTTTAATGAGACTTTATATATTTACATAATCATTTTAAAAACTACTGCTTTTTTTTAAAGGAAACTCATTGTATTGCTTTTTATTGGATGTATGTTTCATTTCAAAGTAAAATCCTATTAGTGAAATTGTGGTGCAATTTAAAAATATTTAAGGCATTTAATGTACATTTCCAATTTCCCTCTATGTTATGTGCATCAACTTATATTTCCCAATATCATGATTTCTGTACCTTTTTAGTAATAGTGTTAGTGGAAAGTTGCAATTAAAATGCTAATATCAGAATGACTTAGCATATACCAGTGATTAGAGCACTACTTGTACTTTTAGTTTCTTTGTTACTTCAACAGAAACCTATTTTGGAAATTACTATTTATTAATCATTAAACTATTGACCATCTTCTCTCTTTTAATCAGCTTTTTTTCATCACTGTGACAAAAGATCTGACAAGAATAATTTTAGAAGAAGAAGAGTTTATTTGATGCTTGCAGTTTTAAAGGTCTCAGTCCACAGACAGCAAATTTCATTCTCTGGGTCATGAGAAGAGGCAGAATATCATTGCATAAGAGTGTAACAGAGGAAAACTCGTCAGGACATGGCACGGGGAAGCAGGGGGAAAGAGAGAGCTCCCCTCACCATGAACAAAATATAAACCTCAAAGGCACACCTTCAGTGACCTCTCTCCTCCAGCCACACCTTACCTGCCTGTAGTTACCACCCAGTTAATTTTTATAAGGGAACTGATGCACTAATAAGGCTAAGGCTTTTATAACCCAATTATTTCACCTCTAACATTTCTTGCAGTGTCTCAACATAAAAGCTTTTGGGGGACACCTCATATCTAAATCATAATATTATTTATCAAATTTTAAGAAAAAAACCCAAGAAATACCTATTTTGAACAAAGGCACCCATCAGAGGGCATATTTCTTATTCATTGTATTACCTCGAAATTTAGATTTTTATTTTATTTGTTTTTAGGTGCCAATTATTCCATTAGTCTTTTAAAGTTTTGTTTTCACTTGTGTTTTGGTCATTAGCTAACAGCTCTGCCTTTCAAATAGAGGCATGAGGTGTTCTCTGCTCTATGACTGGTGCTTTAGGCTGTAAGTCCTTGAATTCTAGGGACTGGCCCTTCAAAAATCTCCAAATTCCATTCGAATCAATCTTTCAGTATGTAGAACTCAGAATTAACTGTGAATTGGCTCCATCCCACTTCTTGTACCAGAATACCCCTGATCCCCAAAGGAAGATTTCAGGGCTCTTCAGCACTGTTTTTGAGGTTTGGCTAAGATACCATGACAGGAAAAGTAGTGGGACTTCACATATCGACACAAGTCTGCTTATGGGTGTAGAAGGAGCCAGGCCACGGCAAGAACAAAGGGCCCAGGACTGAGCTGGCATAAAGAAAAACTCTTAGTGTCTGTCTGAACTTGTCTCTACATAAAAATCACCTTCAAACTAGAATCCAATAACATTGTCACTTCTTTTCAGTATTTATGTCATTTTCTCAACATCTTAGAGGGACGTATGTAAAGGATGCGCAATCTGGTGCTGAAAGTATATGCAATTACATATCTTCCTTTTTTCTTTTTTTTTTCAATGTCAGGAACATACATACTGATGCTATAAAAGTCAATTTAATAAAATATTGGAAAAAGACAAAATTTGCTAGAAAATTGAAAGAGAAATAAAGCAAAGGTGTCAATATTAATATCCGATAGAGAAAAATTCAAGGCCAACGAAAATGAAAGAGGACAAAACGGTTATTTCACATTGATAAGAAAAACCCACAATGAAATTTTATCATGTTCAAGCAGAATATTAAACATGCATCTTTTTTCCCTGATAGAAATAGTGACTCAAATTTCAATAGTAAAGTTAGATGCTAATATTTTTATAATGTTCCCAGTATATCATGAAACAAACCCTTAGCTAATTAATTCTGTTAATTACTACTAGTTACTTATATAAAGATACATTCTAAACTTAGATATAAAATTTTATTTAAATTTTCAAAAGGATTATAAAACTCAGATTTTCAAAGAATAATAATATATTTCAAGCATTTTAAACATAAAAAGTGTTCAACTCAATATACCTAAGTACGATGAGTAAAAATGGATGTTATTACTACAAAGATATGAGCAATTTATATGATAATCTAAAAGATAATATTTTTTAAAAAATTCACCATCCTAAATAATTTTTGTTTCATTTTTAAAAAATAATAGTTGGAGCTAATACAAAACTCTGATGCATCTGAGGACAGGAATAGAACTATATAAAATAAACTCTTTTCAAACAAATGATGTTAAATTTGAACACGTATATTATACTTAAAATTTCTCTTCAACTACATCTTTTTTAAATTGATAAGCATCCTTATGTGGGTTCATAATGTTGGACTTAAGTAAAATATTAATATCTATGGCACAGACCCAAATATTCTAGATGTTTCCCTGAATACATAGTGTTTTGTGCTCTTCTGACTACAGCAAGTGTTATTTAAACTGTTGACTGACTGTGTCACTAACATGGTTTCCTTCCAGAGTTGATATTTACAGAATATAAGATATTAAAATCATTTTTTGTTTGTTTTTACTCTTTTTTCAGATATAAGTTCTAGGACAAAGGGAAAGTACTGGGGAATGAAATTAATCAAATTATGTTAGGTACATGTACAAATATGGAAAAATAAATCCCACCATCATGTATATTATAATGTTCACTTCCCAGTACTGCAAAAAACCCAAAGAAAAGTGACAAAAAAATATAGGAAAAAAATATAAGAAAATTTCCATAGGGATTTATATAGTTTTATACCTTTCCTACCTATAATATCTTTTATATAGAAAATTCTTTTAAAAAAAACCTTCCTGAAATTTAAGACAATACAAATGGGTAAAAGGGCATCTCAAAACTTTGCTAAAAATGGAAAAGAGAAACAGGAATCACTTTGATGTTCTCTTTACCATGATATTTCCCAACTCTGATGTTCAACATGTTGCCATAGAAGTGATTATTTTTTAACTTCAGTCTATCCCACTACTCCCTTTCATAAACCCTTTAGGTGCTGGTAAATTATTTGCAAAATAAAGCTCAAAACCCAGGCAGTAACTCCAGTCCTCAGAATTTGTTTTCCATATTCCTTTCTGAGGAATATGGATTCTCTCCTCCCACATCAATATGAGCACATATTACTCAAGAGCACCATAATCCATGCTGAAATCTTCCTTCTTTCTGGTATCATCCAGCTTTTAAAAATAAATTTTCCTTCCTAAGGCCACTGCTCATATTCTGCTCAGCAAACATCTATTCATACCTCAAGTCTCAGTGCAAGCTACATTTTTCATAAGGTTTCTGTGATCCATCCAAACTGAAAAGAGACCCTTTAAAAAAAATAGATAGATAAATAAATAAATAAATCATAGAGTCCTGTGTGCCCTGTGTGCCATGTGTGCCAATGTTACCATGAGATTTCACATATTATCTACCTATTTACATCAGATTTTTCTGCTGCTATGTCTAAAAGGCCTGACAAGAACAATTAGAGGAGGAAAAGTTTATTTGAGGGCTCTGGGTTTCAGAGTTCTACCTCCATAGAGAGCTGGTTCCATTCCTTGGGACTCCAGATGAGGTAGAAAATCATGGCAGAAGAGAGTGGTGGAGGGAAGCAGTTCACATGATGATCAGAGGGCAGGGACTCCACTCAACAGACATATTATATAAACTTCAAAGGCATTTTCTCAGGGATCTACCTCCTCCAGCCACATCCAACCTGCCTGCAGTTACCACTCAGGTAATCCCCATGAGGGGTTTAATTCACTGATTAGGTGAAGGCTCTTATAACCCAATCATTTCTCCTCTAAGCCATCTTGCATTTTCTCACACATGAGCTTTTGGGGGACACCTAATGTCTAAACCTTACCATACCATATTAGTCCTCAAAGTGAGACTGTCAAGTCTAGGTAATCAAGCCTGTAGGACATGTGCTTCCGAAACGTTGACTTTACTCAATGGTGCTCAGATACTTTAAAGGTCACCTCACACTATTTTGAGTAAATCTCTATTAAGGCTATTGATGCATGTTTTATTACATCTTCTTCCCCTTTGAAGTCCTTGATGCCTAGGTTTGGAGTGCCCTTATAATTCATCATGCACATCAGGTCAATTTTAATAGAGAAAGGGAAGATATTTCATTTAATAATTAAATCAAGTTAACATTCAGAACATTCAGAACCTCCATGGGTAAGCTGGTATGCATGGTCACTCCTCTGTCATGGCCTGAAGGTTTGTGTTCCCTTTATTAAATTCAAATGGTGAAGTCTTAAGCCGAGTACGATAGTATTTGGAGATGGGGCTTCCACAGAAATAATGATGTTATAGGGTGGATCTGATCCCACAGACCAGTGTCTTTGTAAGAAGAGAAAAAGACAAGAGAACTCATTTACCCTCTCCCTCTCTCTGCTAGTATCTCTCCCTTTTTTTCTCAGTTCACATGTACATGCAGAGGAAGAGCCAAAGGAGGACTCAGCAAGAAGGCAAATATCTTCAAGGAAGAAGAAAATCTCCCCAGGGAACAAACTGACCTGCAGCTTAATCTTGGACTTTGGATCTTTGAACTGTGAGAAATAAATATAAGACACCCAGTTTGTGGTATTTCGTTATGGCAAACTGAGTAGACTAAGGCATCATGCTAAATTATTATTTATTATGTCTTTTTTTAATGCCAAAACATAATAGTCAATGCATACAACAAAATTAAATCATCAGAATTAAAAAGCATAAAAAGTGAAATGAAATTTAAGATAGCACTCTTGTCTAAACTTTAATATAAACATATTAAAAGATAAAATTATTTCTTTATCTTAGAGTATACCACCTACTATTTCTTTCTTTGAGTTACAACTATGTTATTATAATTTCAAAAATATTTACTAAAATCTCAAGGTGTTTTTAAATATTTTCAATGCAACTTTATCTAAGTTGTGGAATAAAGTTTGAATTGACAGCATATTTTTAGAATAAGATTATCTTATTAAATGAGATAAACACATAAAGTTTACAAAAAACACTTGCTGGGATATTCTTTTCAGAATTAAAAAAAAAAAACCTCTTAGTTAACACATTTGAAGAATTTACAGAAACACTGAGAAAACAGAAAAGCAAAAAGATCACAGAGGAAGAGAAGCTGTGAATTACTGAAGAATGATCAATACTCCCAAGAGAGCAGAGGCTGAGATTCCTGTGGAGCCTGCTGGACCTTGATCCTCCCTCCTAAGGCCAGAGACCTCCCACCTGCAGGAAGCTCCTGGAGACAAGACCAACATTATGCATTTTGTTTTCATTTTGTTCTCATTAATGTGTTTCCTTTTAGAAATTCTGTAACAATATCTGCTTTCTTCAGAAATTCACCATCTTTTAATTTTAATCCATTGTGGACATTGGTTTTGTTTTCTTGAGACTGTGTCCTCATTTTGGCTTTGTTGCCACACTACACACCCTATACCCTGTTACTGTTGACAGGAGATTATTTCTACCTTCCTGTCTAGTGTTTAAAGACTCATGGACAGATCAATGTTTATTCCTAGTAACCACTGCCTGTCTTGAGTTAGATTTTTTTAGTGCTACTTGTGCTTGGGCCCAGATCCACCCATATTGAAATGCCATTTTGCCTCTGTGTTGAGACTCTGAGAACAATTACATGCCCATCTTTTCTGTACCTCTCCAGATACTGTTTGATGCCTTCCACTTCCTCCATCTTTAGCAAGGCCTATGACCACAGCCTTTTCCTATTACACAGCCACTTTAAAATGCCTCCCCTTCCTACCTGTTCTGGAATTCACCTTCCCCAGATTACCATTAGCTCTCTCCCATTTCATGGTACTTAAGTGGCAAATCTTAGAGAAGGGCAACAAAGAAAATCTAGCTTTTGTTTCATTTGGCTAAGGCACTGCTTAGGTAGTGGTGCCTGAGATAATCAAGTGGCAAGAAAACATAATACAAAGAAATCATTGAGTTTAAGAAGGAATAACAAGTTTTAAAATACTAAAGACACTAAATAGAAGTAAATGTTTTATTACATTAGTACTAAATAGAAGTAAATGTTTTGCCTTCTATACCTGCTGAATTATTTTCTGTTTTTTCTTTCACCAGCTAAGATCTAGCAATGTATCCTGAATTTTTAGCCCCAACATCCATTATGTGACATAATTAAATTATACTTTAAAATTATCAACCTGATTTATTGTGAATGCTTTATAAGCTATATAAAAATTTAAAATTAAACCAATTTAATAATTTAAAATACTACTGTGCTAAACAACAACAAAAAAATAGATCTATATAAAACTATAGAAAAGGTGAGAGAAAAGATTGGACCTGAGATACTATCAAGGTTCATAAATTTCTATAATATTGCATAGTGAAAAACAGTGATATTCCTCTATGAGTCTATGTGGCAACAATAACTGAAAATAAGTAAGTAATCAAACTCTAATGTTGAAAAGAAAGAGATTTAGCTATGCAGATCATACATCATTGGATGATGTTTCTTTGGTTTGCAAACTGACATTAAAATAGATTTTAAAAATATGATGTCAATTGATATCTTCTGAAAGTACTTTTAAGGGCACATAAATTCTGAAATTTTATGTGGCAAATATAAAACATTGCTGTTTTCTCATTACATATTAAATGCATTATATATTTCAAAATTACTAAAAGAATAGTTTTTTAATGTTCTCACTCAAAAAAAATGGTAAGGTAATAGATATACTAATTAGCTTTACTGAATCTTCCTACAATGTATACACAATGGAAACATCATATTATCTGTCAATTAAAAGTAAAGAAAAAAATAAAACAAAGTTGGATATGAGTTATTTTCTGATTCCAAATTATATTACAAAGTGGCAGTAATCAAGATTATGGTACTGGCATAAGCACAAACACATAGCCCAGTGAAACAGAACAGAGACCAGAAACTCTCCTTTCTTGGTACAATATTACCAAGAAAAAAAATGATTCAAAATCTCTTCAGTAAATACTGTTGGGCAAACTAATGTGAACACACAGAAGAATTAAATCCAACACATCTTACATCATATGCAAAAGTCAGCTGAAATGAATTAAAGATCTAAATATAAGACCTTAAACTTTAAAATTCCTTGAAGAAAACAGGAGAGTTTTCTTGAAAGATTTCTATGTTTCACACCCAAATCTCAGGTAATAGGAGTAAAAATAAAGTATAAATGGCATGTAAAATAATCTAAACATCAAATTAAAAAGATTCCATACTGCTAAGGAAACTATAAATAAAAGGACTACTCAGCATATTAAAAGAGAGATAACACATGCAAACTTTATTGCTGAAAAGGCATTAATAACTAAAATTTATATGAAATTTGTACACTCTAATAACCAAAAAAAGTTAAAGAATTAAAAATGAGCAAAGCTCTCAATAATTATTTTCAAAGAAGACATAAAAAATGTCCAATAGTGATATTAAAAGGTGCTAAACAAAACTATTCATCAGGAAAATGGCAATCAAAGTCACAGTGAAATATCACCTCATACTTGTTAGGATGACTACTATAAGAGCAAAGAACTCAAAACACTTAACACCAAAAATAAATAAATACATAACCCAATATAAAATGGGCAAAGGAACTAACCAGACACTTCTCAAAAGGAGAAATATGATTGGTCAATAAATATATGAAAAAATCTTCAATATTTATAGCAATTATAGAAATGCAAATTGAAATTACAATGAGATTACATCTCACTCTTGTTACAGTGGCAAATATCGAGAAAACAAGTAACAATAAATTTTGGTGAGGATGTGGGGAAAAGGTACAGTCATACATTGCTGATAGGACTGCAAGTTGATGCAATCACTCTGGAAAGCAGTATGGAGACTCCTCAAAATTGGAATGGAACCACCATTTGACCCAATATATCTAACTCCTTGGTATATAAACAAAGGACTTAAAATCAGAATACTACAGTGACACAGTCACATCAATTTATAGTATCTCAACTCACAACAGCTAAGCTATGGAACCAACATAAGTGCCCTTCAACAGATGAATGGATAAAGAAAATGTGGTATATATACACAATGTAGTATTACTCAGCCATAAAGAAGAGTGACTTCATGACATTCACCAGCAAAATGCACACAAAGTTTATGTTAGGAGGAATAAAGTTTGGTTCCCATGGTATATATATGCAGTAAAGTTATCATAGTTAATAATAATGTATTACATATTTCACAATCATTTAAAGGCACAAATAAATAAGTTTGTGAGGTTATAGATGGAATAATTAGACTTATTTGCACATTCCAAATGCCTACATGATTTAAAACATCACTTGTACCTTATAAATATGACAATTGTTATTTGTCATTTAAAACAAAAATTAAATTAAAATAAGAATAAAAAAGAATAAGATATTGTTCTAGCCATGGAGTAAAAAACTTAAACCTAACAATAACCTGATGATATAGGTTTTATTTCTCTAATTTTCTGGAGGTTAAGTAGTTAGTAGTTAGGTAAGTTGAATAAGGTTGAACTGCTTTATGGCAGATGCGATCTAATTTCAGTAATGAAGGATCTTTGGCAGCTACTCTCTGAAGCTGAATAAGTGTGCAGTTTCATAAGGTCAAAGGAGAGACAGAGAGAGAAACAAAGGAGATGTGACATTGTCCTGTAGTCAATATGCAGACAAAGGAAGGTAGAGAATTTTCTGATCCCAGGAAAAGAGGCTTCCAGGCAGCAGTGGAATAATGGGTAAGAGCCAGAGTGTAGAAGAGCTGATTCAGATCCCACAAACAGAACTCTGTGAGGATTTGGAAAGGAGAGCTTTGTTCAGGGTGAAGAGCAGTCTGGTGAAAGCACTAAGGGTGAAGAATGAAGCCCAGACTGGATATCAGCCACATCCTCTTCTTCCTTCCCCACAGCTGAGTACTTTCATGCAGCAAAGCACCTTCAGAACTTTTGCTGTAGTCTGGCTTGGGTGCCAGTCCAGAGTCAGAATTTAAGCAGAGTCCCTAGAATCAAAGAGAAGTCAGTGAGATATCAGACTGATGATCCCTATTGTAGGTAGGCGGTGCTACTCTGTGTGGGCTGGTGCTTAATACAGCTTCCCTCAGCTTCAGAGCAGCCAGTTATTTCCAACATCCGGTGTAATTGGGCTGTGATGTCGTTCTCTAGTGTGAGAAGGGGGAGAGGGAGAGGGGTAGGGTTAGCCTGGAAAAAGAGGAGAGCATTGTGATAAGAGGGTGTGTTCTCAACTGGGGCTTACCGCTTTTCCACATTTCTATCTCCTCTTTTACCTAAATGTCAATCTCCTCATTCACAATTTGTGTGTCTAGATATTGCTAATGTCCCTTCACTTCTTTTCAACTACCTCATAAAAGCTATCTAAGATAATTTATCCTTATGTCTTTTGACATTCCAATTTAGAAGAGTGACTGTCCTTCAAGTTTGTAGATTAAAACATACCTTTGCCATTATTGAAAGTAGAAATCTGATTTTCAATGACTTTAAATGACTTGTGAGAAGATTCTGATTTCCTCTGATGCAAAAATTAGCCTGACACTAATGAAAAACCCGTGTTTGTTGTCTCTTAATGAAGCTAGCACTTTATTTCTAATGACAATATTATTCTTAGAACAATGCAATTACAAAACTTTTACAGATCTCTCTGAAATATATTATACATAAAAACCTAATAAATAAATGCAACACATTCCATTATCAAGCTAAACCCAATATTTCAAAATTATTTCATGATTAGCTTTCTGAAACAAACTAATTGGGGGCAGGTTTGTTTTGAGGTAGGGAGACCCATAACAGAACAAGCTCTGACTTACTGCTGGAACAAATCCAATTCAATATATTGTTGATTTCAAAGAATAATTGTATACTCTAATTAAATTTATGATTTTAAACTAAAAGTTGATACAAACAACACCAAGGAGGTTAATAATGCAAAAGAGAGAAGGGAAATTCTAAAAATTGGGGAAATTAAGAATCTTACTGGAGAAAAGAGAATCACTTTAGTATTTATTGTTGCAAATGTTATTTTACTGAAAGGAAGAAAAATATTAATGAATTAAATATGCAGACACATTCCAATCATGTGAAGAAAGTGAAGAATTATCTTAAACATCCTTCAACAAATTAGAAATGTACATAAGAATTATTTAAATAGTTATCCTTTAAAAATGAGAATTCACTTTTGTAATAAAGCACATATTATTTTTGCCTTCATTGAGAATTTTGTTTGATTCTATATTTGAAAGTTCACTGCCAATTCTATTTTTTATTTGTTCTAATTAGTTATACATGACAGTAGAATGCATTTTGACATATCATACATAAATGGAGCATAACTTCTCAATCTTCTGGTTGTACATAATGTCAAGTTACACCGGTTGTGTGATCATATATGCACAGAAGGTAATAATGTAAGATTCAATCTATTATCCTCCCTTCCCCCATACCTCCACCTCTCCCTTTATTCACCTCTTTCTAATTCAATAGAACACTTATTTAAAGATAACTAAAACCTTGAAAAACAATGTATTTACCTGTTCTGAAAAGAAATATCAGTGTAAGTTAAAACTTGCCCAAAACAAATAAAATAATTGTAAAGTTTTCTTTTGATTAACAAAATGCTAAGATTTAGATCATAGTTCTCCAAACTTCAGAATTACTTAAGCTATTTAGAAAATTCCTAAAGAGAGAATTTTGGGAGTCTCCATTAAGTAGCCACACAGGATAGCACTGAGTCTGACCAAGGCAACCAAAATAACTGTTTTTGCTATAGACTAAAAATTTATGTCCCTCCTTTATTGCTATGTTGATACTTGATCCCCAATGTGATGGTATTTGGAAGTAGGGCCTTTGGGATGTAATTGGGTCATGATGGTCTAGCCCTGATGAATAGGAGTAGACCACTATAAAAGAGTTCAGAGAGCAGCCTTGCCTTCTGATCAAGTGAGGACACAGCAAAAAGGCTAAATCAAAAAGCTATGAAGAGACCCCTCACAAGACACTGAATCTGCTTTTGATGTATCTTGGACATCTAACCTTCAGATCAACAGAAAAATAAATAAATTTCTATTGTTTCTGGATCACTCAATCCATGTAATTTTGTTACAACTATGTGAATTGGCTACAATATCTCTTAGGCACTATTTGAGCAGAAGGGAATTGGGCTTGGTATGGTGATTTTTCTCTATGACATTCTCAAGGAGTGAGGGTCCCATATTTCTTTGTGACTCCATGTTCACTTATCAATGTAGGCCACATTTTACCAGTTCTTTGTGGAGCTTAAGCCTTCTTATCCACATTCTAAACAACTTTATTACCACTCCCTGGAAGCTGGCCACACAACTTCTCCTTCCAGGTAACACAAAACCATAAGAAAGCTGAGAAAATGCAAATTTTGCAAAGGCACAAGGGATGTAGGGGCAAGAGCCACCTCAACTTATGATTTGATAAGCAAAGAGGAATACCTAGTGAATTAAGAAGTCAGTAAATATTCAAATATTTTACCTGATCTTCCTTTTCTTTAATGCATATAAAAAACATTCAACTCACAGGGTGAACATTCAGTTTAGAAAGTCAGAAAAGAAAGATATCACTAAAATCTTCACTTACCTGCTATTTCTACTGTAGAGAATTCACAAATATAAAATGACATTTTTTTAATCTCATGGTTCAATCTAGAACTATTTCTTTTATCATAGGGATGACTTTTTGAGTAAATATAATTTAGTTATAATACTGCTTTTAAAATTTAATCATGACCTCAAATTTAAAGTAATACTGTTAGGATTTAATTAATCACATTTGGTGAGATTATGCCGATGTGACAATTATGTGTAATGATTTGATAATTGAAAGTTTACCCTTAAGAAAGTGAAAAGCAAGCTGGAATTATTTTTCCTAGAAGGCTCTTTCTGGCTTGGTTTCACTTGGATAGAGGCCCTCATTGACAGAGATGGAAGGGGTGAAGTCTCATTTTACCATTCGCTTTTCCATTCTTCCCTTCCAACTCTTTCTTATTTTGACCCTGATTCTAACAAGAGGGAGGAGCCATAATAGCCCCTGGGACATGCCACTAGAGCAAGGGTGGCAAGTTTCAACTAGCTCTTCTTCATCAAGGATGGTGCCTGTCTTATCTCTGATCCTTTGTAGATCTTTATTTCATCCTTCACAACTATGTCAGGTTTAGTTTCCTTATAAATTTTTACCACATAATATTTTCAACTTTCAGCTTCTACCAATTTTCACTATATTTAATAGAAAAGTTTATGTGTCACATAGGTAATCATAATTTTTAAATTAAATAATTTTAAAATTTTTTTGCATATTAAGTGAATTCAGCAGATTTATCTATTCCTAATAATAGGCAACAAAACATAATCTTACAGAAGAACATTACTTCAACATGTCGTAAATTAGCAAATACTTGTTATCTGATCTTAATATTTCCCTTATTTTTCAAACTAGACAAAATATTCAGCTGCCTTACTTGATCAGAATAATGCATCTTATAGCATAGTATTGGAGTGTGTGCATGTGTATGTGTATGTGTGTGTGTGTGTGTATGTGTTTGTGTGTAAAAGATCTCCTTCACAGTTTTTGTTCAATTGAAGCAAGCCGCCTTCTTAATAAAAGATTCTTCTTTCCAGCAGATTGTAATGATCAAGATTGTCTTTGTTAAACTGAGATATTAAGCAACTAACTAAAAAATGTAGTTAACTTCTTTTAACAGAACATTGTTTCTTACTCATACTACCTATATATAACAGATTGGACACAACACTGTTCTACAGCATTTAGACACCAGCCTGGGCTAGAAAGCCACCTTTTTTTTTTTACTATAGAGGAAAAAGAAAACTATTGTAAAGTTTATTCCAGAAAGAAAACATGTTATTTCCATTTCTTTTCACTGAGCAGAGCAAGGCAAAAGCCTCAGCCTGATGCATTGAGATAGGAAAAATATATTTCTTTCCCACTGAAGGGTAAGGAATAATTTTGGTGTAATAATACATTGAAGTCTGTCTTTATGGACATTCAGATTATTTCTGAAAACTCACTGAGCCAATATGGTGAGAATATCCTATCCCTAGGATAGGAAAGCTTTTACACTCTGATTGTATACCCTGGAAATAGACATGATGCTTCCAGTATGTATTTCCCATCAGGACCCTCGACCCCGCTTTTTGAGGATGATCTTACTTTCTCATCATCTTACTTTGTTAAACTTGAGAACAATATGGAGAAAATGCTCTTCCTGGGGACTAGTCATTCTTCTCAATCTGTTCCTCTTATTCTCCAAAGTTTGTCAAACAAATGACCATTTAAATTCTGAATAGTCAATCTCTTGACTGAAACTGAGGACAACTGGAAATACAACTCTAACAAAAACTTCATTATTTCCTCAATCTTTCCTAGAAAAAGAGTCAAATTATTTAAGATACTAATAATATTGTGTACCTTGGAGAGGTATTTGCAACATGCTTTCAAAGGTATTTGAGGAAACTTGGCATAATTTGGAAGTTCTGAAAGTTTATTGAAGTTTGACAAATAATCAGTACACTTTGAAAAGTTAGACAAAGATTCTGTTTACTGCTGATGTGTAGCAAAATAGAGCCTTGTTTTCAAAAAGTGTTACATAGAACCCTTTATGTACTCAGCTAATAGCTGTTCTATCTGTCTTTTATATTTCATTTTTATATGTGAGGTGGCTTTGCATCTAGAAATAACATGAAAAACCCTCAGAAATTTAATCTTGTATCCGATGTTCTCTGTAGATACCATTTCTGACCTGAATGGACATTTGGCATATGTTTGAACATAAACATGCATGCTGCTGTAGCCTCCTGAATCTGCTAACTCACTTCAATACTCATTGACACTGAAATATATATCTGCCTTCCAGTAGTTTCCACAGACTGTTCTTCCTCTACCTATCCATCAGTACACAATAAATATAAACCATAACCAATCAGTCCACATATTTCCTTACTGTAAGCCAATTATACTACTTGGGAAAAAATGCAGTTATTATCTGTATTTTCACACATTCCCACTTGGCTTTTCTTTCAGTGTGTTGTAATTTGACATTTCTTTTCAAAGTGTGAATCGTTAACTAAATGCAGATTTCTAAGTGTCCTTGGTCACTATAAGATTCTCAGTATTCTTCTCATTTTAAATAACTGTTCTTCCATTTTTTGTTGATTATGCATTCTCTTCTGTTATGCTGTTATCCTTGTTTTGTTTCATTTGCCAGCTGTGTTCTTGAGCTGATTTTTAAAAGGCGCTATCTAAATACCCTATTGTTTAATTGGCCATTTAACATAATTGCTATACATGATAGCTACTAGTTGTGGACAGATTAGAAGTACTGCCTTTTGTATTTTTATTCTAAAAGACTGATAAAATTTTGAAAAGGACACAACCAAGAATAAAGCCAGTGGCCCCCTATAGACACCACCTTTGCACATTGACATCTATTCATTAATCACCTCTTTGGGTTGAGTTTTTCAATCAGCTACTAATCCATCATTTTGATCATGCACTTTTCTAAATCTCATCCACAAATGCCTGGTCTGACATGATTTGTTCTTTGCAGGTCTATATTCACCTCCTCCTCTAAGGAACCATCTTTCAACTTTAATGATGTTCCTTTGAAAACAAGGCTCTATTTTGCTACACATCAGCAGTAAACAGAATCTTTGTCTAACTTTTCAAAGTGTACTGATTATTTGTCAAACTTCAATAAACTTTCAGAACTTCCAAATTATGCCAAGTTTCCTCAAATACCTTTGAAAACATGTTGGTAAACTCATTTGCAAATTACTGAGTAATATGGACTGTAATCAATTTGCTGTATTCAGAATAGCTATTGTGCTGTTAGAATTTCCTTCAGCTCTCCTGGGTTTCAAGCTCTTTCATACTGGTGTCCATTCTATTTCCCTCCATCTGAGAATAATTCCAGAAACTGCATTCTCATTTTCTCATTGTCAGTCATCAACATAAGAAAGTCCAAGCTGTGTTTTTCCAATCAGTGCTGAGAATATCTGGAAAATAGCCATTATTTCACATTGTCATTCTTGTGGTCAGTTTATTTGGTATATACAGGTTAGACTAGAAAAACAGTGTTGAAGTAAACATATTACAAGGCTTTCATTAAAGTTTTAAGAGAAGACACAGATCCTGTCATGGAAAGAACACCCAGTATGGGTCCAGACACTCAGAGCCCAAAGATGGCTCTAGATTTTTCTAGTTCCATGTTTGTAAATCAGAAGAGATTCATTGACCTACAACTTGTTTCCTAAAATTATGAAAAGAAATAAATATGTGGAGTATTTGATAAATGAGAAAAGCATATAAACTTAAATCATAAAAGAAATACCATGTCAAGGGGCCGGGTGTGTTGGCAGCCACCTATAATCCCAAGTAACTCATGGGGTTAGGCAAGAGGAGGAAAGATCAAGGCCAACCCAGGAAAATAGCAAGAATTTGTCTCAAAATAAAATAAAGGACTGGAGATGATAGCTCAGTGGTACAGCTCTCTGAGTTCAATGCCCATTACCCTTCACATACATGTAAATGAGGAATATAAGACATGTTGCTATGTCATTATTTGGTATTATCAAGTAGATATAAAATGTAAGGACAGGGCAGAGGAAATAAAATCAGCATATCAAGAACTGAAGAGATAAATGGATCATATATGCCCTGAGGTTGTATGTCACTGATTGATTGAGTATATATATTTAGTATCTGGGAAGTGGACTATCAATACTCAGTAATGAAGATATGTTTATAATTAACAGTGATGTCACAGATTAAGTTAAAAATTATTATTATTATTTTTTAGTATCAGAATGTCACTCATTGATGCTTTGAGAAAAATTCAGTAGGGTAGTTTTAGCTTTATAGGTCACATTTTAAATGTTTGATAGTTTTTCAAATTCAAAAAATTAATTTTGTTCAATGTTAAAATATATTATGGGGCTGGGGATGTGGCTCAAGCAGTAGCGCGCTCGCCTGGCATGCGTGCAGTCAGGGTTCGATCCTCAGCACCACATACCAACAAAGATGTTGTGTCCAACGAGAACTAAAAAATAAATATTAAAAATTCTCTCTCTCTCTCTCTCTCTCTCTCTCTCTCTCTCTCCTCTCTCACTCTCTATTAAAAAAATATATATTATGATGTGAAACTGGGAATATATTTTGTTCAATCACTACTTTTTGTACACTTGACATTGAATTACTTCATGATCAAAATTGTGGACCATTGAACTGGCTTGGGAACATATTTTATTAATGTCCTTTAAGTTTATTTTTAAATACTTAGAGCTATAGTTATAGATTATTTAAAATGTTTTCAATGTAAAGTCATTGAAAATAAATCAAGAAGTTTTTAATACATTAATTTGCAGCACAAGATGTATAAACCTTATTTTTTTTCTTTTGTGGTACTGAGTGGTTGTTGGACTTAGGGCCTTGCACATGCTGGGCAAGTGCTCTATCACTGAGATTCATACTCAGTCTTATGAACTGATTCTTTAGAAAGAGTTTTTTAGAAAGATTTTTACCTACAGAAATATTTCTTCTATTTGGTTGTGTGTGTGTGTGTGTGTGTGTGTGTGTGTGTGTGTATGCATATGCATGTACACATTATAATTTATATATATATGAATATATATAATATATAAATTAATACACATATAATTATATATATAATTGTTTTTTAACTGAACTCAGGAGTGCTTAACCACTGAGGCACAACTCCAGCTCTTTTTACTTTTTATTTTGAGACAGGATCTTTTTAAGTTGCTGATGCTGGCTATGAACTTTCGATCCTCCTGTCTCAGAGTCCCAGTATTTTTGATAATCCATTTGCAGTTTATGTCTTTCAAAAATGAGAAAAAATCACTGTTAACAATATTTCAACACATACTTATACATCGTAAGATAAACAATAATAAAGATAATGACAGTATCTTTTATTGTTCATTTTTAAATTAATGGCTAGTTCATAATTACTAATATTTAAAGAACTAGTTACTTCATAAATGGAAAATGTCTTTTAATTTCAAAGACATTTAAACTATTTAACGAGAAGAGCTTTTTAATTGTATATTCATTACAAGCTAATCACTTTCCTGAAACATTGCAGCATAGTTGATTTTTAATTCTGAGATCTCTATAAATTTATTTAAATCAGCATCATGGCACTGTGCTACAATGATACTTAAGTCACTTCATCATGATTATTTGATTTAGCCAAATTAAAGTCTGTGTCATAAGTTTAAGTTACAGAGTTATATCTCAAGGAATGATCAGTGCACTTAATAAAACTCCATTCAGCATTAACTATTTGTTTCAGTTTTAAACATTTCCTCCAGAACAATCATTGAATTTCATAAGCAAGAGTGAGTGTACACTGTTTTGGGGTAAGATTATAGAAAGAATGAGATAAATGCTGAGAGTAATATGCATGTGTTAATCTAAGTACATGCAAATTTGTGTGCCCTTTAGCTGAGTTCAATTTTTTTTTATAGGTGCACTCATTTCTTTCTGTTTTTGATACTATTTTGGCAAACTACCAAAACTTAGAAAATAAAGGTCCAGTTGGTCCCCAACATATGATGGTGCAAATGGTCCCCAATATATGATGGTACAAAATGGCTACCTTTAAAATATAAATCAAATGATGCTTTGAGTTTTGAATTTTTACTCTCTCCCAAGATATTGATATGCTCTACCCATCTTAAATTGGGATGCTGGGTTATAGCATCTTCATAGAACTCCTACTCAGTAACAAGATCAGAAGGGTAGATAATAGATATTCTATGATATACTTTCCTGCTAAGCTATGAGTTTAAAGGTATTTTCTACTTACACACACTATTTTCAATTTATGATGAGTTTATCAGGATGTAATTCCAAAGTAAGTCAAGGAATATCTGTATAATTTGGTTATTTTGATTTTTTCTTTTTCTATTTCTAAATTTTCCTCAAAAAAATGACCAGACTTATTGAAGGGGGAGCAGACACTCCAACATCTCCTTCTCAGCACAGTATGACTTCCTCTATCAAGTGGCAGAAGCTTCATATTCAATTATCATTCATCTGAGACAGAAATATGAAAGCATTTGATCATAGGTCCAAGTACCCTTCTCCAATTAGCATTAATTTTAATTAAATCTACTTTTTTCTACTTTATGGTTTTTATAATTTGTTTATTAGTTTTCTGGGTGCTAATGATTAAACCCAGGACCTTATGCATGCTAAATACACAGTCTACCATTGAGCTATACCCCAGCTCTATTTTTATGATTTTTATGTCTTCTTAATTAATTTTAGCTACCCCTAGAGAAAAATATTTCTCTCCTTTTAGTGATCTTCCTTTTTGCAACATGTTTAACATGAAGTTTACCATAAACAGGATAATTTTAGGCCATTTCATTGGCTCTCATTAGAAAACATGCTTATTCAAATCCTTTTTCTAATACTATTGATTATGTCTGGTGTGAGGGTACTAGGGATTGAACTCAGGGGCACTCAACCCCTGAGCCACATCCCCAGCCCTATTTTGTATTTTATTTAGAGACAGGGTCTCTCTGGGTTGCTTAGGACCTTGCTAAATTGCTGAGCTTGACTTCAAACTCATGGTCCTCATGTCTTCCTCTGGAGCTGCTGGGATTATACATGTGGACCACCTCACCTGGCCCTTTTTAAGATTTTTTATTGAGAAAATCAAAAGTAAGCAATCATATAAAGTCTTTCCAGGAACTTATTTACCAGAGCATTTGAGTAGAAAATAGTCTTTCCACTGTTACTGCCATGCCAGAGGTTAGGAATTGTGGTCTTCCAGTGGAGCAGAGCCTGCCCCAGAAAAAGCAAATTGGACAGAAAACCTGAAGAACCCTGATGGCAAGCCACATATACCTTTGTCTGTCTGTTTGTTTCACTTATGTATGCAGATGAATTTCCATGTTTCTTTAGCTCAGCTTTGAGTGGATTGGCAAAATCTGCAGTACAGTCCTATCTAAATAGAGGTTAACTATGAGTAAGAAATGCAAATGACAGAACATGAAATTGGCTGTGTTGAAGGAAATCCCTGACAATGAGGATGTCTCTATTTCTAGCTGAGTAATTGCAAATGTCTGTTATTCAGTGGCAAAATATCTACATAAGTTGTTACCTACTTTTTCAGTACTATGAGCCTATTGAGAACTATGTGCCATTGTGAAATAGCTTCTTTAACAATTCTACTAAGAAATAATTCACATAATATACAATTCACCCATTTAAGTGTAAGATCCACAGTATTACAAGTATATTTCACATTTTCTCAACTATAACTATAGCCTACTTATCCTTCCAAAATCTTTCTGTGTATAATCAATCAAGCCATATCTCTCTAACATTCCACAGGCACAGACCTGGGCACTAACTTCCCATTTCCAAACCTGCTAATTTTGAAATTTCATATAAGAGGAAAATAGTGTATATTTGCACTTTATTTCTTTTAGATACCTAATATTTTATTATGTGTATACTACATTCTGGTCATTTGCCTATCAACTGGTGGCCATTTAAGCCATTTCCCTATTTGGCTGTTACAAATAATACTGTTATGAACATTCAGTTACATATCCTTGTGGAGTATAAAGTGTTCCATTTCTTTTGAGTATATAATTTTTTTTTTACCTTTTGAAAAATCAGCGAAGCTGATTTTCAAAAAATGCTACAACATGTTACTTGATTTTCACCAGGAATATACAATGTTTTCAGTTTTTCCACATTCATTTCAACCTTAATTGGAGAAAAGAGGGGAAGAAAATTTTAAAAAGTGGAACTATTTTAGTATGTTGAATTTTAGCATCTCACTAATGAACATATGGATAAGCAGTCAATGTTATCTCTATTTTGTGCATTTTTAATTTGGGGGGGTAATAAAATGCTTGCAATGCATAACTATCGTTTCCATTTTTTTTTTGCAGTGTCACAAATTGTAAAATATTTCTCACAAACTAAGATAAATTCCAGTGAGTGCAAGAGGAGACCCTACAGCAAAGCTAGGATTCAAGTGGGATTTTGATGGAGGTAGAGAACTGAGGGATCCTACTATTCTAGGACTTTCCCTGATTATAAAGCTAATAATTATCCAGGCCTACAGCACATCATTGAGGAGTAGCCATGAGATTGGCTTCTTAAGCCAGAGTTCCAAAGGTCAAAACCAATATGGAGCTGCTGATAAGTAATATAGAGGGCCACAGCCAAACACCAACATTATGGATGAGTAGGCACACCCTGATGTGTATTAAAGAACCGTACCACTTAAATATGAAATACAAATTGATTGACAACTCATAAAATTTAAATTTAAAGCAAGTTTCATTGCTAGAGATGATTAAAGCCTGGCATTCTCTAAGTCAAACTTTGGGCCATTTGAACTAACATCAGATTGAAGGGAGCCAAAGAATGGCATTTTCCCAGAAGTGGAGACCCCTCCACATTTATCAAATTCGAATGTGACCAAGTATGTCAATTTGAAAGTTCATTTTTTTTTCTAGAATGTGGTTGCAAAGATTTCATCTGCCACGTATCTGTAATATGATGTGCAGACAAGATCCTTCTGCATTCCAGAAGCTGAATGTGTTTGGATCAGCATAATCCTATATTATTTCCTTCATGAATTGACTATGGACAGGGACAACCAAGTGTCTGCACACAGTATTTCCCAAATTGTTTGGTTGGAAATAGCATGCAACTTGGGTTTAACAAGTCAGAAAGAAGTTCAGAATTTTCTTATGATACAAGAAAACATCAGCCTTACTCTGTCTCAGAGAGGAAAGTTCTTCAAATTAGTTGTGGAGCAGCTTTAGAATAAGGCTGACCCCCCAAAAGGTAAAGTAGAGCCAATGATCAAATGGATTATTTATTAGCCTTATACATTTCAACTTTCCTAATAAGGTATCTAGAAAGATCATAAAAGCTGATTTTTCACTAAGTCTGAGCAGAATTTCTCATTGCTTGCAAAGAAAATCTCCTTAGTGCTCCATTTGCAGGGCACAGTTCTGGGGGAAGCCAGACTGACTGGTCAAGAGAGCTTTTGCAATGTTTGCTCAGGAACTCATGGATTTATGTAGAAGGGTGAGTGCTGTATCTTGATTTCTCTTTCTGCATTTTACAAGTGGCAATTTTTGTCCATTATTTTCTTTTAGTCTTAATTGCTGCTTCTCTGTTCTCTTTTTGTGCTATATGCTAAAAGTGCTTTGAGTAATAGTAAATTTATTGTTATCTCTAATTGGTGGACTGTGAGGCATGACATTTGAAACTAAGGAATACCTAAAACCCAAAAGGAATACACCCACATACCACACATATCCACATACATATAAAGTTTCTTTCTCTGAGCAAGATATGTGGCTGTAATTTCAAATATGTAAAAAGGACATTCATAAGGACTTTATAGTGACTTTAATAGTGACGAAGATTAATACATGCCATGAAAAGTGGATGTTTAAAAATTATTTGTAGGAGAGTCAAGAACTCTGGTGATGGGATCCTTTTCTTGTGAAAATTGGTAATCTGATAGAACACAGTTTTGACTCCTGGTACCATAATACCGTGTCTGCTATAGAGAAACAACACATGTGAATGAGGCAGAGAATGGATTCTTAGGACAATATAGGAACTTCTGTGTCACCCATTTGTCACTTGGGACTCTATTTGGATGCTTTGGTTCATTTTTTTTGGATTATTACCATTTAAACTGGAATTGCCACTTGCTACAAACTAATATTTGAATTACACAGGAATTTTCTGGAAAGATTTGAGGAAGAATCTCTGGAATGAGAAAGAGCTGAGTGTATTAGTGAGATGAAATGCTACAAAACTTGGAGGTTGAAAGAGATCTTCCTCACTCTGTTGTCTTCATTGTTACCAAAATGCTAGCAGTCAGTATTTTTATCCCAGGTTATTTTCTGAGGAAACTAACCAGGTCAAAATGAAGATCCACAAATACTCATTCTGTAGGTTTCCATAATGCCTGGCTCTATCCCAATATGCTTTATCAAATCAATGAAAGCACAAGCTCTAATAAGATTTAAAAGTTTATCACTTCTTAAATACTAATGGAAAAATAAATATTCATAACTATTTAGAGAAATATGTTTTATGTAAGAAAAAAATGGTCCTCTAAGGGGAGAGAGAGAAAATCACTCATAAGAAATAAAAATAGAATATTCAAGGATAATTTAATTTGTTTCCTTTTTAACCCAAAATCATTAGTAGAATTTGGATATGTCTATAAAAGATGTTTGTTAGGAAAAAGGATTTAAAATGTGAAAGTTCATGGAAAGGATGATAGTGTAAGAGGATCAGAAATTTGGATGTTCATATATCTTACAAGTAGAGATCATTCAAATTGAAAAATAAATAAATAAAAAGAGGCAGGAATGAAAAAAAAAATTCCAGAAGTGAAAAGAAATGAGTTCTCAGATAGGAAGAGTGTCCAACAAATACAAAAAGATACATACATTAGGAATTTTCAGAGAAAATGTGTCAGAGAAAAATAGCACAGCCAGGATGAGGAAGGAAATGGGAGCAACACCAGTAGTTCAGCAGCAGCACATCACATTAGATGAAATTCATCAGTCTTTCAACAATTTAAAGAAAAGTATTTTCAAACTACCAATCAAGAGTGAGACTAGTCTTTTCATGCTACCCAGGGAGAAATCCATATGGCATTATTCATGATTCCCATTGTAACTTAAAAGGAAACTGTCACAATGCCCAGAGCCCTTGATGTTGAATGCAGGAAAAGAATATCCTCAAATTCCTTGCAGCAGAAACCCACTTAGGTAACACCAATCTTGATTTCCAGATGAAACAATATATCTACAAAAGGAAAAGTGATGGCATCTACATCATAAATCTGAAGAGGATTTGTGAGGAGGTTCTGCTTCTGGAGGAAGCTCATGCCAGTGTTGCCATTGAAAATCCTGTTGATGTTGTCTTCAAGGAATAATGGCCAGGGAGTTGTGCTGAAGTTTGTTGCTGCCGCTGGGACCACTCCTATTTCTGGCTGCTTCACTCCTGGAAACTGGACTAACCAGATCCAGGCAGCCTTCCAGGAGATACATCTTCTGATGGTTACTGATCTGAGGGCTGACCATCATCAGCTCACAGACGCATATTATGCCAACCTGCCCACCATTGCTCTGTGTATCACAGATTCTCCTCTGCACCATGAGGATTTTGCCATTCCATGCAACAAAGGAACTTACTCTGCAGGTCCGACGTGGTCAATGCTGGCTCAGAGAAGGTTTGTGCATATGTGATACTATTTTCTGTTAACATCCATGGGAGGTCATGCGTGATCTCTATTTCTAAAGAGATTCTGAAGAGATTGAAAAGAATGAGAAGGGTGCTGCTAAGAAAACTGTGACCAAGGAGGAATTTCAGGGCAAATATGTGAAATGGAACCAAAAATCCAATTCTCCATAGAACATTAATTTTAATATGTGCAACTTACCACTCTGATAATATTTTTATATGCATATTATTTAGGTAAAGTCACATTTTTAAAAAATAGTTGGAGGTGGCTGTGGAGAGTAGTCTTAGCTATGGTATGGAGTGAGGGTACAAAAAAAAGTGACAGGTATGCAGGTAACTCTGTAGGACGAAAGGGGATGTGAGTCACTGATACAGTGGGAACAAATAGGGAAAGTGTGGAACTGAATGACTAGGTCTGTAATTGGAGAAAGTGGATTTTGGCAACTTGATTAATAGAGACAGAAAAGGAGAAGAAATTAAGTAATTGATGTGGCAACAACTTAAAATACTTTTTAAAAGATCATAGTACTTTGAAGTTAAGAATAAAGAGTTTGAAAATGTTTCAGTAGATCAGGAGAGCAGTTTGTTCTACTGTTATGAATGTGGAAGTCATGTGTGACCAGATTATAGTTAATAACTGAGTTGATGGATATAATCTAATGAATGGGATCATGGGAGAGGATATATGGATTAAAGGGAAAGTTGAAGAAAGTGTCTAAAAATAATATCAACTTTTAATGGATAAGCCCAAGAACAGTAGCAATCCAGTTAAGGCATCTAGAACGGTCACGATACAGAAAAATAAGATGTTGGTGTCACAAAGTTAAAAGCAATACAAATAACAATTTTGATTTCTTTTTGTTGTTGTTCCAAGAAGATATTAGGGACTTGTCAGGTGTCTAGTGAGTATTCTTATAAGGACTGAAGTAATGAGTCAATAAAATCAACAAACAACTGTAGATTGGTAAATGATGCAGACAAACCAAGGAGGACAGCAATTGTGGAATCATCCGGGACCTCTATGCTTGTAATGCCAGCGGGGTGCTTTATTCACAAGGCAAACTGTAGATGAGACTGAAATATGAAAGTGAAAAGGAATGGCTTGTCATGCTCAGCAGGCCTCATAGTGTAAAGCATCAAAACTGAAAAATGATCCATTGTGTACAGGAGGGAAGAATTTAATCCTCAAATTATTGAAAATGTCCTAAGGTCCTAAATGTCTTGATTGTCACCTTGCAAGTTATGGGATGTTTATATACTAAAAGTATATTAAAAATCCATTACCAAAAGTCAATAAGTTTACATATTTCCTAATAAACAAGGAAAATATCACCCTGTATAGAGAGGCAAAATTTCCCCTATGACATTACTGGCATAGACAGATATCTAATCCCTTGGACTTTTCCTTCTGCAGAAAACAAAGCTTTGAGAGAAAAAATCACAACTAAGAATTACTTGGCAATATACTGTGAAAAAAAGGAGTTATAATAAAGAAAATTGGCACATGGTCTCCACTGATATCAGAAAGCACAGTTTTAACATTTGTGGTACAGGAAACTAAATTGCTTAAAAATTAATGGAACTTGATACCATGAATGAATCAAACTGAAATCTAGATCTCATTGTCATATTTTTTTGTGCTGGTTATATGCTTTAAAATGTGTTGGTAGACATTTAAAATAAAACTACATAGTTAAAAGTATACATTTCAAGATTGAAAATTTGTATACATGCTAACCCAAAATACCACAGTTGATAACCTTTTAAAGTCCATATATTTAAACCAAAATAGACCATAGAAGAACAAAGTTTCTGGTTTATCTTCAGCACTCAGATTCAATTGTAAAACCCAAAGGAAAGATCAAATTCTCTTTATTATCTGACAATAGTAAGGGCATGATTCTCCTCAGGGAAATCAGTCATTCAGAAGAAAGACCAGTATAATAATGTCAGCAAACTAAAAGATCAATCACACTGCCTAAACAAGAAGCATGTTTTAAGTAAGATTTTAACTCTATTCTGCCAAGAGAGATAGTTCACTGAACATAACCCCTGTACTTGTAGAGTTGGAATGGAATTGTTATGAACAATCATGACAATAGCAGCTATTTCTATGATATTTGTATTAATATTTAGGTAAGAACTGATTACTGGAAGATGAACCTATGAAGTTTCATTTTATATTTAGTTATCCAAGATAATTCCTTAGCATACATCAGGTCTATCTCCTGACACTACCCTTTCAATCCCTTCACATCACTTATCACAAACTGGAATTGTATAGTTGGGGTATGAATTTAATAAATATCTAGCACTGAAAGTTAAATTTCATGAGTCTCTAGATTTCTATCCATCTTTTAAGCAGAGGTATTGGCTATCCTTATTCCAGATTATCTTTACAAGGATATTTGTAAAGGTTAGAGATAATACCTCCCATAGGAAAAGAAGTCAGGCAGGCCTAGAGTTATCAATTTAACCAAGCAAAAACAGGTATCCAGACAAGTTTGAATTTCAGGTGAATCATGTCTCATGCAATATTTACACTAAAAACTTACCCATTTTTATTGGAAATTCTCATTTAACTGAACATGCTGCATTTTTATCTGCAAGTCTACTATTGCCCTTTATAAACAATTTGTTTTCCCTAAATTCAATTCCTCTCTTGTAACATAATCAATGGTGCCTGCAAGCAGCACCTGGCCCTCTTACCTTGTCTTAGAAAACCAAGGAAGTGCTGATACTCCAGCTGTTGCTCTTTCTGTAAGAATATCTTTCATTTGGATCCACAAGTCTCCAGTCTTCTTCCAGCATCCATAAATTGGTAAGCTCTGTTAGGTCACATATAAAGTAAAATCTGACACATGATGGCTCCTGATATCTAACTACCTCAGTAAAATAGAAAAATCTTTGACAGCAGGGACCCTTTTTTTGTTTTGTTTTTTGTTTTGTTTAACACTGTGTCTGGCATATTGCCCAGTACCTCTCACAGGATGAATAATTGTTGTAAAGGTGAGTAAAAGAATAATTGAATGAGCTGTCAATTGACTTTCTGCTAAACTCTGGGAACCTTTGTTATGTAAATTAACTGTATTCCTTTATGTTGAATTCCTTTGTGACCTTCTCTTTATCCCTATCTTCCCCCATCTTTCTCTCCATTGTTATCTGCACTTTATATTCATTCCCATCTCTTTCTGAAGTCTTTAGTGTTACCTCCAACCCAGTTCTTGAACTACCACTGAGACATTCTTGCATTAGAAACTTATCAGGGCTTCCATGGGCCCAAGGGAATTGCCGATTTGGTAGGAACTGGTGAGAAACTCTGAAGTTATACTTCAGCATCTCCAACCCAGCTCCCATGTCTGATGCTTCATTAGGGTATTTTAGGAACACCTGGAACTTAAAAGTGACTGGTTAATTTGAAAATGAATAACTGACTGTGTAATCACTCAGACCAGAAATGAGAGCTAAATTTCCTTGAAGGTATCCTGATCTTGATTCCTCATTACACAAAGGAAGAAATGAGCCTGGGAATATAGGCTGTCCTCACATTTATTAACCTGAAGTTAATGCTGACTTAATTCTGTAAGAGTTTTTAAAAAAAATATTTAAAATAATGGTATATAAATACATACATGCATTAAAGTATAAATATGGTCTATTTGTTCAACTCAAGATGTGTCTACATTTATATTCTTATATATCTCTATGTGTTCAGCCTATCTATCCATCCATCTATCTACTGTCAAAATAACTAAGATGTAAAATCTATGTGATTATTCAAATAAGCATAAAATTCCAAAGAAATTATTTTACTTATTGTATTTGGCAACAAGCTAACCTCCTTGACTTCCCAGGGATGTCATCTTTCCTTTAAAGTTGAAGGTGATTATGCTACCCCAAAGTATGCCAAGTATACCACTTTGATACAGTGACTACATAGAACAAGAGGTGACTGAGAATCAGCAAGTGCAGAATAAAATCTTCCTGGAGCTTCCTGTGATATGATTAAAGCAAAAAACTTCTGAGAAATGAAGACTGCTGTACATTCCCACTTCCAAGGCACATTTTTTTGACCTTGAAGAAGAGAAATTTGGCACCAAGATGGACCTGCATAATCATCATTACTAAAATAATCCTTTTCTCCCATTATCTTCCCTATACACTTACCTCCCCACAGTTGGCTCACAACTGAAGCCCAAACATAATTTTCAACTTTTGGAAAAAAAAAAAACATTGAATGTCTAATGTCTATTTACTTTTGGGGTCTTCATATCTTTTATATGAAAGTCTCTTTTTACAAATAAAAGTATTAACATCAAGTAAAATTTGTATGTCGTTTCTCTGTCTAAACTGTCTTTTTCAGTCCAATTGGTCAGGCTGTACTCTCTGAAACTAGCAGAATCAAGGAAAAGTATTTCTCCTCCCCTATGAAGTCTACTCCAGGATAAAAAGAAAGCTTGATAAAGACCGATTTAATTCTTTATTTCTCATTCTTTATAGAAGTTGTCCTCATTCCATTTATCTTCTGCCCCCTTACACCAAATCTGCTTCATTTCTAAGAATATGAATTCTGGGGTCAGAATGTTCACTTCATTTTCGTAGCAAACCATGAACTTTAGAGTCAAAACAGCCAAGGTTTGAATCTTTGTTATGCTACCCATGAGTTGTGATCTTAGACAGTCAAGTTACTTAGGCCTTCAAGTCTGAGTTTGCTTGACTTTAAACAAGAATAATAACATAATAATTATAAAGATTAACCAAGTTAATACTTGTGAATACTTTTTCCAGTATGTGGTACAAAAAAGAAGTAAAATGAGGGAGAGAACATATTCTTATGAGGGTTAAAGTTATACTGGTATGTTATAGCATAGTGACTAGATACCACTTTAAACTTTCATGGAATTGTCAATTTATGTACTGGGAAGTTTCACTTCGAAAGCCAACAAGCCTGAAATCACAGATGAGGAAGAGTCCTTGGGTCAGCTCTAGAGAAGTGGTATTAGGGACTGGAAACCCAGGATAAGTACAGTGTTGGATACAAGATTCAGTTCAAGAAGTCAAGGCTTACCAGCATATGTAACTGTCAGAGAATAAAGCTGAATGTGAGGTAATTGTTAAAGCTGTGAACAGACAGGGATTCCAAGGGCTGGCTCTTAGAGGCTGTCAGGTGTGACATGTTTCATGGTGGAGAGACAGGAATAAGACCAAACTTGCCAGGAGAATAACACCATTGACTCTTCTTGATTGCAGGAAACAGACAGAAAGCAAATAGTTTTAACAATCTCCCTGCTGAGTTTAACTCCAATGAAGCATTTTAGCCTTTAAAATCTAAGACAGAGTTGGGGATGTAGCTCCAGTGGCAGAATACTAGCCTGTTGAAGCCTTAGGCTTGATACTCAGCACTGACAAAACAAAAAACAAAACAAAACCAAAGCAAAACAAAACCCCAACAGCAAAAAAGCAAAATACCAAGGCAATTCTGGATGTAGCTGTTTCATTTTCAACCTGTGTTCCTTAGAATCCCAGGATTCAACATCAAGGACAGATATAAGCACAAGGCATGACCCTCACATATTTTGAAACTAGCACTTACATTACACATCTGGATAAGCACATGCAAATAGAAACCAGACTTCCAAAAGGTGGCTTATACTTGTATCAAGCTCCTGCTAGGTTATCACATTTCTGATTGTTTGGTTTGCATTTGAGAACATGATATGATAAAATTTGCTGGCCCTAACACAGATGGTCAGAAATGCTGAGTAAAGCTCACATTGTAACTCAATCTCTATTATGACACGTATAATATTTTTTATAATATAATGTTTGAGAACTAAATATAATATTGTGGGTTTTTTTCAAAAATTGTAAGTCCTTAATGAGCTATAAATTTTAAATGTGCTGCTATCCTATGGATTTATTTTTTAGTCTCTTCTAATGTTTGCAATATACCTATTATATAAATTTATTTATTTATTCTAATTAGTTATACATGACAGCAGAATGCATTTCGATTCATAGTACACAAATAGAGCACAATTTTTCATTTCTCTGGTTGTACACAAAGTAGATTCACACCATTCATGTCTTCATACATGTACCTAGGGTAATGATGTCCATCTTATTCCACCATCCTTCCTACTCCCATACTCCCTTCCCTTCTTCTCTCTCCCATTTTCCCTATCCAAAGTTAATCCATTTCTCCCATGCTCCCCCTCCCCTCATTAGGGATCCGCATCCACTTACCAGAGAAAACATTTGGCCTTTGATTTCGGGGATTGGTTTACTTCACTTAGCATTAAGTTCTCCAACTCCATCCATTTACCTGAAAATGCCATGATTTTACTCTCTTTCAATGCTGAGTAATATTCCATTGTGTATATATACCAAAGTTTCTTTATCAATTCATCTATTAAAGAGCATCTAGGTTGGTTCCACAATTTAGTTATTGTGAATTGTGCTGCTATAAACATTGAGGTTTCTGTGTCAGTGTACTATGCTGATTTTAAGTCCTTTGGGTCTAAATTGAGGAGTGGGATAGCTGGGTCAAATGGTAGTTCCATTCCAAATTTTCTAAGGAACCTCCATACTGCTTTCCAGATTGGTTACACCAATTTGCAGTCCCACCAACAATGGAAGAGTGTGCCTTTTCCCCCCACAACCTCATCAACATATATTGTTTCTCATATTCTTAATAACTGACATTCTTACTGGAGTGAGATGAAATCTTAGAGTAGTTTTGTTTTGTATTTCTCTGATTGCTAGAGACATTGAAGATGTTTTTCATATATTTGTTGATTGATTGTATATCTTCTAAGAAGTGTCTGTTCAGTTCCTTAGCCCATTTAATTGTTGGCTTATTTGCTTTTCTGGTGTTAAGTTTTTTTTGAGTTCTTCATATATCCTGGAATTTAGTATTCTCTGTAGTTGATGTACATGTGGTAAAGATTTCTTCCCATTCTGTGTAAGCTCTCTCTTCACCTAACTGATTGTTTCTTAAGCAGAGAAGAAGCCTTTTGTTTGAATCCATCTCATTTGTTGATTTTTGCTTTCATTTCTTGCTCTTTAGGAGTCTTGTTAAGGAAGTTGAGGCCTAATCCAACATGATAAAGATTCGAGAGTTGAGGTTGTGGCTCAGTGGTAGAGTGCTCGCCTAGCAAGTGTGAGGCCATGGGTTCGATTCTCAGCACCACATATAAATAAATAAATTAAATAAAGATGTTGTGTCCAACTACAACTAAAAAATAAATATTAAAAAAAAAGATTCAAGCCTACTTTTTCTTCTATTAGGTGCATAGTCTCTGATCTAATTCCTAGGTCCTTGATCTACTTTGAGTTGAGTTTTGTGCATGGTGAGAGATAAGGGCTTAATTTCATTTTGCATCATATGGATTTTCAGTTTTCCCAGCACCATTTGTTGAAGAGGCTATCTTTTCTCCAATATATGTTTTTGGCACCTTTGTCTAGAATGAGATAACTGTATTTATATCAGCTTGTCTCTGTGTCCTCTATTCTGTACCATTGGTCTACAAGTCTATTTGGGTGCCAATACCATTCTGTTTTTGTTACTATTAGACTGTCATATAGTTTAAGTTCTGGTATTGTGCCACCACCTGCTTTACTCTTCTTGCTAAGGATTGCTTTGGCTATTCTGGGTGTCTTAAAATTCTGGCAAATTGAATACAAAAACATATTATAAAGATAGTGCACCATGATCAAGTGGGGTTCACCGAAGGTATTCAAGGTTGTTTCAACATACAGAAATCAATAAATGTAATTCATCACATCAATTGACTTAATGATAAAAATCATATGATCATCTCAATAAATGCAGAGAAAACATTTAAGAAAACACACCACCTCTTCATGTTCAAAACAGTAAAAAGTCTAGGGCTAATAGTAACATATCTCAACATTGTAAAGGCTACCTATGTTAAGCCCAAGGCTAGCATCATTGTAAATGGAGAAAAATTGAAAGCATTCCCTCTAAAAACTGGAAAAAAAGTCAGGGATCCCCTCTTTCACCTCTTCTAGTTAACATAGTCCTTGAAACTCTGGCTAGAGCAATTAGACAGATGCAAGAAATTAAAGAGATACAAAATAGGAAAAGCACTCAAACTATCATTATTTGCTGATGACATGATTCTATACTTAGAGGATCCAAAAATTCCACCAGAAAACTTCTAGAACTAATAAATGAATTCAGAAAAGTAGAAGGATATAAAATAAACACCCATACCTCACTGATGAATATTGTGAAAGAGATTAGGAAAACTACCCCAGTCTCAGAAAAAAAAAAATAACATACTTGGGAATCAACTTAACAAAAGAGGTGAAAGACCTCTACAATGAAAACTACAGAATGCTAAAGAAAGAAGACCTTAGAAATGGAAAGATCTCCCTTGTTCTTGGAGAGGCAGTGCCAATATTGTCAAAATGACCATACTACCAAAAGCACCATACAGATTTAATGCAATTCCAATAAAAATCCCAATGATAGTACTCATAGAAATAGAAAAAGCAATCATAAAATTTATCTGCAATATATCTTTAAAAAGATATCTAATTGAATATTTTGACTCTGACAATAATAGTATTTGTTTTTTATTATTTTGTTAACATTGAGATATCATTTGTCTTTAATTATCACTGATATTAATATTTACTTAATAATCTTACAACACAATAGAGAAATAGCAATTACTCATAAACTACATTAATATATTTAACTCATTTCCTAAATTATTTTAAAATAATGATATTGTTCTTCAAGAGGTAGGAAATTAAATTAAATTTATAGAGGTAGGATGGATGAAAATAAGACCTACTGATTAAAAATGTTTCAACTCCAAAATAGATGTCACATTTTCCATAAAAGCAAACAGAAATCATGGCATTATAGTGCCTCTGAATCTCTTTCTCCATATTTTTCAATTGTGTTAAATCAAAGTGCGGTTTTTTAATGAAAAATATATTTATTCATTCAAAACCTGTGTGTGTTTGCATGTGTAAATATGAGTATAAACATGATTTTGAATAATGTAAAGAAAATATAATTTAAGAAAAAAAATAGAGACAATACCATTTTCTTAACTTTAGTATAAATAAGCCCTCAAACTGTGTTTCTTAAAATTGCCTTAGAAGGTGACTTTTCTTCATTCACTGTGGATTCTGAGAGAACAAACTTATTTACCAACAATGTTAATGTTCAAACCTGTCACTTCTCAGGCTTTCCCTAGGATCAAACTTAGAAATACCATGCAAGCACAGAACTCTAAAAGTCATAGAGTATACTTGGGGACTGATAGTACCTAATTATATTATAGCATTTACAAAATATTTTCCTCAGGAATTTTGTGGTTGATTTGTCATGAGCATTTAAAGTATTTAAATCTCTTATTTTTATGTAATATAGCTAATATGGAGCCATGTTTAATGTATTTCTTATGTGATATTGAATGACTTTGACTTAGAAATTAAAAATTGTAAAAAGCTATCCTCATCTAGGGTTTGGGATGATCATGAGTATTATTATTATTATTATTATTATTGTTTGAGTTTCAGAGACTTTGAATGGATTGCAAATCAATGCTTCTGATTTTTTATGCATAGTTTAGTAAAATGACTTTGCAATTAGGCTAAATAAAGATATTTTCCTCAAGAATATATCTTTAAACATTGAAGCATACCATACTTATTTTTATTGTTTCAAGTCTTGGTATAAGTTCTGGAGTAATTATTTTTAGTTTAAAAATTTTATTTTGAGCTATTTAATAAAACACTAATTTTAGAGATAAAATTTTAAATAACAAAAATAGATAATATCAAAATAGATAATTTGCAAAATATAGCAGTCATAAGATATGTCAATCTTTGTAAGTTTTATATTTTATTTTTGAATCATTGTCTTCCAAAACAAGCACAAATTCATTGTTATACCCATATCTGATTTTTTTGAAGTTATAAATGACTCAGTCAAGATTTGTCAAAGAGAATCTGGGCATTTTTCAAGGAAGAGAATAATCTGGGAAGAATCTCATGCCCTAGATGACCTGGCTCTTCTATAATAGAGTAGATGAACCATTCAGGGGGAAAACAATAAGTGACAAAATGCTTTGTTTATAAGAAGGCAGGCATTGCTGACTATATTATTACCTAGTTAGAAGTTTTCACATTCCTGGACACATCAAGATTTCTGTTTGTCAGAACTTCCTGTGGAACATCATTCCTGGTAAACTGGTATTCTTTTACTTTGACCATCAACGAACCTCACTCTATTAGACTTGGTGGGCTCTAAGGTCTTTAAATCGGCCTTTGTCTAGATTTGAGGCATGCCTCACATTAGAGACAACTATGACAAAGCTGGTTTCCACTTTTTTTTTTTTTAAACGGATTTAATTCTACTACTTGTGATATGTGGCCCACCAATTTGTAGTATTGGTTGTTCTAGTTCATGAGTGGTGAAGTTGTAGTTTGAAATGTTTAGGGAGGGTTTTATGATTTTCAAATATCTTATCAGTATTAGTATTCTCTTCTGAAATTTGTAATACCAACATTCTAACAAAAAAAAGGAGCAAATGAAAGTATAAAATAGAGTGGGCTCATTTTTGTCTTACATATTAGGAAAAAATATTATTCTTTTAACAGTATTTTGTGAAATCATCAATTGCATGCTGGTTTTGATCATTGTTATTAAGGATATTGACACTTCATGGGAAGCTGGAGTGGAAAGACTCACAAGGAACTAAAATATGTCTGCTAGTTATAACTCACCAAGCAAAGTGCAGCCAGCCCATGGCTGCTCTGCTCTGACCCTGCTGCCCTGAGCAGTGCTTCAAAGAGAATATGCAGAACTATGAACTGTTCTGGCACATTGGTTTCACCCATTAAATATGATAGCTTAAAAGTAAATGAAAACATAGCTTTTCATTATAATCTTATATTTTCCAATATATTCAGTATAACAAAATAGCTCTGGTTATTTATTATTTGTTAATAATGCCTCTTAGAAGAATGAATTTTCTGATGTTCTCCAATTAGGATTCCAGAAATACAGGATGCCAAGTTAAATTTGATTGTCATAACAATTATGATTTTTTCTTCTTTTTAGTATAAATATGTCTCAAATGTCTGTGCCATACTTATACCAAAAAAAGAGTGTTTTTTATCTGTTACCTATTATTTTCTAAATTTGACAACACAATTCAAACAGATATGAGGAAGAAAAAACTTTTCCTTTATCCGTGTAAGTCCAAGTGGCTGGGAGTCCATGGATGTAACTGACAATAGTTGATTTAAAAGGACAAAAATCTCTATGCATGTAGGCTTATTTTGACTAACATACTCTACACAATTAGAGTTAAAGGTTTATATAGCAACTTCAAAGAGGAAAGAGATAAGATTTCCACAGCAGACAAACTGACTTTCAAAGGAGCAGATAAAAGTATGACAGTTTATGATAATGTTTTCTTTCTGGCTTTAATGCAATTTCTCATGTCTGAACTAATGCACGGTCCCCATACTGGCTAGACTCTCCCCTGGAAACAGAAATTGATAGCAGCTTCATTCTCAGGCAGTCCTGCCTTTAGTCAGATAAGGGAAGCTCTGAAGAGCCTTCTCTGTGTATCTGCTCTATCTCAACTGTCTTCATGTTAAGTTGTCTTTAATTTGTTGTGAGAAGGTTCCTTCATTTACATCCCCTGACAAAGCATCATGGCTAGTGCATATGGGTGTGATATTTTTAGGAGGTAATTTGGCATCATCTATACCATTATCTATTGATTATATTAAAATCCATGGTATTTATCTATGTACACACAGACTTTACAAAGATACATTTTGTTTTGAAGAACACATAACATTGAATTTTGTTTCGTGATAATAATAACAAAAGTAAATAAATAAAAACCTAATTATCAATCAAACTGAGAACTGAAAATGAGGGCTGAGTAGTCCTTTAAAAAGCTTGACTAATCAGAGAAATGCAAATTGAAACTACCATGACATACTATCTGATACCAGTTCGAATGGTTATTATAAAAATAGTAATAATAAGAAATAGTGAGGGTGAGGAGAAAAATAAACTTTTATACACTGTTGGTGAAAATGTAAACTAGCATAGCCATTATGAGAACAGTATGGAAGTTTCTCAAAAACAAAAATCAGATCTACCATATGATTCAGCTATCCCATTTCTGGGTAAATATGTAAAGGAGACAAAATCAGTATACAGAAAAGATATTGCATGTCCTTATTTGTTGTAGTATTACCCATAATCCATAAAATATAGAATCAAACTAGGTGCTCATCAACAAATATATGAATACTGAAAATGTGGTATACATACACAATGGTGTATTATTCAGTCATAAAGAAGAATGAAATCCCATCATTGCAGCAAAATGAATAGCACTAGAAGACTTCATACTAAGATAAATAAGCAGGACATAGAAAGACAAGTACTGCATGTTCTCTCTTGTATGTTGGATGTAAAACAAGTCAAAAGTAAAATAGTGATTACTAGAGATTGGGAATGGTGTTGGGGGAGAAGGTGTAAAAGGCAGGTTGAATTTGATATGTATTGTGATTTTCATGTATTGAAATATTACAATAACTCCCATTAATATGCACAAATAATATATGAAAAAATGTAAATGTAGACTAGATTTATATAAGAAATCTAAACAAAATAAGCAGTACTTTGATGCTATGATTCTTTCTGCATATGTTTGTTCCTGATATTCACATACAATAATAATGAATAGTGATAAGAGGAATGTGTACTGATTGAATTCTATGTTTCAGGCCCTGTTGGAAGAACTTGTAATTGGTTTATAAGTTCTCTCTCTCTCTCTCTCTCTCTCTCTCTCTCTGTCACACACACACACACACACACACACACACACACACACACACACATTACCAGGTAGATAGATACATAGATGATAGATAGATAGATAGATAGATAGATAGATAGATAGATACTCTAATGTTGGGGATCAAAGCCAGGGCCTCAGGCATACTAGGAAAAATCCACCACTGAGTTACAATACTAGCCCCTAAGAAGTTTATAGTTCCAATATTTGCATTATTTGCAAAATATTGAAGCACAGAGAGGCTTAGTCACTTACATAAGATCACAGCCCTATTGGATGAGTAGAACTACATAAAACCATAGGCCTCTTGGAAACTGAGGTTCTTAGCATAGAGACAATATGTAAATACACATAAGAAATATTAACTGCTGTCATTCATTACAGGCACTGAAAATGTTTGCTCAAACAAGAACACACAAGTGCACACACACTTTTACATACATGCACTTTGAGAAATGATGCTTGGGTTTAGGGCATGCAATGTAAACATTGATTTCATTTTCTTATTTGACTGATCTCTTGACTATTTTACTTATTAAAATATTGTTGGTTTTAAAACATAGCCATTTTTTTTTACCAATTCTGAATATTACTTCTTCCTCCAAAGATGATACAATGAAGAAAATTGAGATACTCATCTTCATTAGTTGAAATATTAATCTATCTGGAGAGACAAACTACCTAACCTAAGCCTCACAAATGGAATTATTGGAGTGTGTGTGTGTGTGTGTGTGTGTGCGATTGTGTGATGACCATGGGTGCTTAATGAAAGCATAACAAAACAAAACAAAAACTTGCTCATGACATTACTGTCTCTCCCATTAACCACTGGGATGATAGAAAGTAAAGACTCAGAGAAATATAGAGAGAGTTCCAAGGTAGTGCCAGGACTCCCACAAAAGGTTACATCAGGCATTGTGCTTCTCCATCATGACCAGAATTTTCCCCCTCTTCAGATCTGCTATTAGATCAGAATTTCTAACTCCAAGGATTTCATTGATGGGGAGGGTGGAGGTGGGTGCTGGGTATTAAACTCAGGGACTCACTCTAAGGATTTTTGTGAAATTCTTCAAACATCTTCTCTAATATATGTAGCTCAGTCATTGAAGTTCATGATTTCTAAATTTCTTTTTGCTTTTAGTAGATGGATCCCATTTTTTTCCCAATAGAATGTGCTTTTCTATGTGTGTCTCTATTTCTTCTAAAAGTACACATAAGACAAATCTGTTGTAGGGTTGGATAACTCAGTCATATACCATATTTACTTTGATCACTAGCTATTCTTTTTGAATTGACATCATTACAACTATAAATAAATCACAATAAAGTGCTTTTGCTATATATGACAAGTAGCAATTCTCATGTTTCATGGTGTTTCCTTTGGTGTCTCAAAGTCAGGTAGTATTTGAGTGGATTACTACTCTCTAGAACTCTTTCTTGATGTCACATTCAACACAGATATACCTCAAGTGCTGTCTATATGCCAAAGCACAGAGTTGTTGACTTTCAGGTCCTTTAGCAGACATGAGATTTCTGGCCTGGTCACTGCATCAATCATGTCTCATACCTAGACTTTTCCTTCTGTCCTTTGTCCTTTTTCCTCCTAACTGACCTATCACTTATTATGCCATGGACTCTAAAGTGGATGCTATGATACACTTCTCAGATATTCTTGTTCATGTTATATAAAAAATATTTTATAAATATATGCAACTGAGTAATTGGTATTCATAATTTGTAAATTTCTCTTTATTTTCTGTATATAGCTACTGTATGACACATGGAAGGTTTTCCTGTTTGAACAAAGGACAACCCAAAGACCCACCAACTACCTCAAACTTTGGCTTCTGATCTGGGGACTTCTCTAGGAGCTGAAATGAACCCAGAGATTCACTTTGCCCACAGACACTCCTTCTGCTGGGGATGGCTCACCTTCGAGAAAAGGATGATTCCGAAGTAAGAGGTCTCCAGCCAAGACTTGTTTCTGGAAGTCATCTTATGTTCAGAGCTCTCAAGGATCAGCTGAGATCTTGGATGCAATTGTACATCAGGTTATTTATTTCAGGTGCTCAATCCTACCTTTTACTCCCCCACAGTCATTGTTCCCAAGGGTTGTTTTCAATAAACTCACTGCTTATAAATCTTCATCTGAGTCAGCTCCAGTAGCTTAGAACAGTTGAAGAATATGTCTAATCCAGTTTCAGACACCCACTAGACAGTTATATAATCTCTTAAGTGTGCTGTCTTATTCTTTGTAAGATTCTGTTCAAAATAAATGAAATTAAGTCTCCAAACAATCTGAAACTCCTTGATGGGAACATACTTGATTGAGAAGAATTATGGCTCAGATGCAAAGATGATTCAACTGATTTCCTCACAGGATGTGTGCTTTCAGGAATAAGTATGGATTCTTTCCAAATCATTTGGATGGTATCTTCTGTCTTGCATCAGGAATAGACATTTCAAGACCTTTGTCAAAGGCAAGGAAAGCCTGGTCCCTGTGACACACCTCATATTCAGAGATGCTCCTCCATTTTGGACTTGTTTCTTCCACATGATGATGATGACTATAGATTCCAAATAAATGTTCTTCAAGGGAAGCAGTCACAATTCTTCTTTATTTGTGTGTTTTTCATTTTTACTGAGGATGATGGTTACCTCCTGCTGCTTTGGCTTAAGGAGGCTTGAGATTACAACCCAAGTATATGTATTCTCACTCTTGCTTTCTATCCTGATTTTGTACCCTTTGTCCCTAATGATGAGTTGTTCTTCTCTATTGGGCTTTATCAAAGGAAAACTGTACGTTCATACTGTTATTTTAGATCTGAGTTGAAAGACTTCAAAGTAGGCATGTTGGATGCGTTTGTCATGATCTGATGCAGCCACCTCAGCCTTGCCAACATTTCTTTGCTGGTTTGGTTCCTGGGGCAGTTTCTGGTTAGTTTGAATTGAACAGTAAGGAACAGAAAAATCCTCCCTGAGTCCCCTTAATTAATAAGAAAAATGGAGCATTTCATATAACAAGAAGTCTCAAGGTACAGCAATGCCAATTTAACATAATTCAGCAGTCTCATATGTCATCAAGGACCGTATTCTACTAATCATTAGTTCTGCTCCTTTGCCTTTCTGCACCTGGATGGTTTCCAGGCCAGCTACCTTTTTGACTGTAAGTGTCAATACATTTATGGATCTAATGGAAGAAGATGATCTTTCTTCTAGTTTAGAACATTTAAAGATCGCAAAACATTTTCCATTAAGAGGAAACTCCCTTTCCAAGAATGTGCTACCTGCTTATTACTAAATCAGTCCTCCAAAAGGAAAAGACAATTTCCATCTTAGGCTTGGTGAAGCATGTGACTGTGCAGAAAAAAGTGTGTGAAAGGGGAAAAGGTGTTTAGCTAGTTACTGAGTAGACAACTAAAACTGAGAATTTATGGTAATTACAGGATTTATGTTTCCAAAGTATATTTAATGTTAAATTAAATTTTGTAGAAGCAATAAAGAGAATACAGAAAACTAATATAGTGCAAATTTCAATGTGTAAAATGAATATTAATATCTAAATTATAGATGATTTTGCAATCATAAAAATAACCCCATAATCAATGTACATTTTTTTCATGAAACAGTAGAATAAGTATTGTTTTAATATATTGTTTTAGTATATCCTAATATTAATTAATGTTTTAATTTTGAGTGTCTAATTTGTGTATGTTTGTGGATAATGGATCAAATAATCTATACCACATTCTATACCCATAATAGTTCAGAAATAGGATATTTCTTATACAAATTAATTTCCTTGGTAGTTTCTCATATACCATTATATTATATATGCAAAATCACAGCTTTTAAAAGCCACTAAGTTCACAATATTTAAATTTGTGTACCTTAAATTTAATGCTATTTTCCCCACTTCTGATTACTTAGATTTTCCTTTCTTCTTTAAAATAAATCTTACTGAAGTAATACTCTGCATGTAAATCCTGTTCACATCTGTTTACTATTATATTTGATGAATTTCTAGAAGTGAAATTATATAAAATAAGAGTATGAATTCTTAAACAATATTTCATGTATAATATCAAGTTGCTTTCCTTGAAAAGTTGGAATTAATTTTTATTCCCTTAGATTTCTCTGACTCTGCAGTATTTCATTTGTTTTTTGGATAATTATTTATATATTTATACATTTATATGCGTGATTTATAAAGATGTATATTTATATATAATTAGATAAATATATTTATCTTTATACATGTATATGAACATGGACAAAGAGAGAGAAAGAGAGGGAAAGGTTTATTATGGAAGTTGGTGATTGGACAGGTGTATATTTTAGTCTCATAATTAGACAACAGGTTTTTTGTAAGCTGTATAGTTGAGATGTTGGTTTTAACTTGTTCTGTAGTCAGAACCCTAAAATTTAAGTTTGTCCTTCCTATTCTCTTCTTTAATTTTCCTCTTCCTTCTTTTTCTTTTCATTTTTGTTTCACAGAATCTCAGATTTAGTAATTTGGTCTTGAGGAAAAAAATAGATGTATTTCATGCCTCTTTGGGGGCTTTGGATTCTCCTCTCTTGGTTCAAACAGGAAAATCTGTATCTGACATAAAAATATACCTCAATGAACTTTGTATATAGAGAAGTTAATGACAATTCTGCAGAACACTTGCATTGTGCATTATAGTTATGTCAATTTTAGAATAATATTTCTATTTCTTTAAGTTTTTTCAATTTTTAAAAAAAAAATTAAAAATAGCTCAAAATTCTCAAGAAATCTTTCATGGTTCTTTCAGAAGAGACTCCTGTTTACCACTCCAGCCTCATTCTTGCTACTCCTCCCTCAAACACAGAATACTTCTGTGCTAAATTACTTAGCATTCTGCTAAGTTCAAGCCCTCTTTCATTTCTAGGCATATATTATTCACATCCCCTTGAGTATTCCTTCTCTACTCTTCCCATTATGTTTCAGTGTAGATGTCCACAAAATAAAAAAAAAGAATGTTTTTTATTTCAAAGACTTTTCGTCTACCTTCTTGTGTGTTTCAAGACAACCAAATTCTTACTAAGTACTTAAATTTTTCTTAAAAAAGGAATCTTTTTCTCCTTCTATAGCTTATATTCTTTCTCTTTCAATTAGACTGAAAGCATCTTAGAGAAACAGACTCTGTGGTCTATTCATCATTGGGGTACAATCAAATCTAGGCTTATCAGGTATTAATTTTTCAGTGTCAGCTGGTTCTGATACATATGGCCTCATGGCTTAAGGAAGGGATAATCTTGTATAGTGTATTTAAAAAGACTTAGAACACATGAGGGACCTAGTTCTCCATGTCTCCATGTCAGAATCATTTAGAAACTTAAAAAATGCTTATGCAAATTACTATATATCCTATAATTCAGATGTAATTAGTGTGAGGTACCACCTGAAATATGTACCTATCAAGCTTCCCTATTATTTGTAGTTGCAGAAAAGTTAAAGGAACCTTTATAATAGAATTGAAGTATAGATCTACATAATTTATAACCAACATTCTAAAAATGGTTTATCCATGCAGCTGCTGATTCAGTGAGGTTAGTATCTCTAGTAAGTCAATTTACCTTTTAAGTCAAGACAATGACAACAACATGACAAATTACCAGTATTTATTGATGAATACCTAATATACTAAATACATAGCTTCACCAATTACCAATATTTTTTAGTAAGTTAGAATGTTTTGAAAAATTTTCTCTCCCATGAGATAGTCACAGGTCATTTAATATTTTGGGAATAATATTTTGCCTCTGATTTAACTTATTTTTGTTTGTTTTAAACCTCTTAAGCTTCATGAATAAGACATATTTCAACTTAAAAGTTATAAATGTGTCATTCATATGGATTTACACATTCATAAAACAAAATAATACAACCTCAATAAAATTGACATGGGAAAAAAACATTTCCAAGAGCAAAAAGAATAAAATATGACCTCTATGCCTTAATTTAAATTAAAAAAGTAGAGTCAGAGGAAATTCTGCTGCTCTTAGTTTCTTCCTGTTGAGAAAAAGAAGAGGACCATGTATCCAATGTCCTAATTTTTCTAGATGTATCCAAAGACTGACTTCTCTACACCTCATCTTGCAGTACTGACATGACCCAGCATTTCCAGCTATCTAGGACAATGTTTGGACTGGAAATCTTATGGCTTCAAAACATCTTACCCTGGCCTAGTAAAGAGTCAAACAAAACAAAACAAAACAAAAACAAAAACAACAACAACAAAAAAAAAACAGATTCTGATTCTTCCTGGGGAGGAAAAGAGTTGGACCACATGTCATACATCCTAACTTTCTAAGGGACTGGCTTATGTCTAACCTGTTTCAGACCACCAATATAATCTATTTTGCAGAGGTCAATGAGAAAGAGATGGTTGTTTGATTTAACAGACCACAGTCCCATCCCTGTCTCAGCAAATGACCAGTAATAATACCTAGCAATAAATCTAACCAAGGAGGTGAAAGACCTCCACAATGAAAACTATAGAACATTGAAGAAAGAAATTGAAGACGTCAGAAGATAAAAAATCCTCCCATGTTCATAGATAGACTTAAATAATATTGTTATAAAAGGGCCATACTATCAAAAGCAATATACAGATTGAATGCAACTCCCATTAACATATCAATGATATTCTTTAGAGAACAAGAAAACTAGGGGGAAAAAAGTCCTAAAATTCATTGGAAAAATAAAAGACCTAGAATAGCCAAAGAAGTTCTAAGCCAAAATAGCAATGCTGAAGTCATCACAATACCTGAACTCAAATTCTATTACAAAGTTATAGTAACAAAAGCTGCTTGGTACTAACATGGAAACAGACACATAGAACAATGGTACAGAAGATACAGAGACAAACCCACACATCTAGAGTCATCTGATCTTTGATGAAGGGGCCAAAAACATACATTGGAGAAAATACAAGCCTCTTTACAGATGGTGATGGGAAAACTGGTTATTCATATGTAGAAGAATAAAACTAGACCCTTATCTCTCTCAGCCTGCACAGAAACAGTGAATTTTGAAAGCAGCAGAATAGTGATTCATCACATATGAAGGTGTTTTTCCACTACCATAAAATGATCAGTAGATTTTTCAGCATAATCTTTGCAGGCAAGAAGAAAATGGGAAATGGTAAAAATGGTAAAACAAAGCCCCCAAAATACAAAAATCTGTCAAACAAGAATACTATGCTTAGAAAAATTGTCATTGAAAAAGAAGTGAAGATGTTCAAGGACAAACAAAAACTCAGGGAGTCTTCAAACTAAAGCTGAACACACTTGATAACCTAAAAGGTATAAAACTCATTGAAAAGGGCAATTATATAAACAAATATGGAATAATGTATTATCAGTATTATAATGGTTTTGAATAAATAATCATAACTCTAGAAAACAGTCAAAAATTAAAAATATTAATAGTAACTATAACACTATGTCAATAGATACACAGCATAAGTGGGTGTAAATAGTGAAATTAATAGCCTAAAGTGAGGGGAATATGCAATGAATATTAAGCTGTTAGCTTAAAAAAATGTATATATTTCACATAAGACACTTGATAATCACATAATCACGGAGAACTTACTTATATATGTTATGCAAAAGACAACGAGAAAGGAAATGAAGTATATCAACACATACACACAGACACACAAATACACACACACAAGAAGATAATGAGAAAGAAAATTGGGACAAAGAGTCTAGAAAACAAACATAAATCAATTAATATAATGACAATGATAATTTCCTCCCTATCAATAACTACTTTTAAAATAAATGGATTAAACTCCCCAGTCAAAAAACATGCAATGAATGAACAGATAAAAAGCAAGATCTACCTATATGCTACCTACAGAAAGCCCTCTTAGATTTAAGAATGCATAGGTGGTAAGTGATGGATGGAAAAAGATATTCCACATAAAGCCATAAAAGAGAATAAGAGGTAGATATAAATATATCAGATGAAATAAACTTTAAGTAAAAAATTTATTACAACAGGAAAAGGGTGCAATGATGTGTAATGCATTAATTATATTTTCAACAATTACTGATGAGCTATTTTATAATTATGCAATAATGGCAATATGATAAACTACATTACTTAATATTACTTATGTTATATAATAAGTAAAATGATTAATATTATTCTGATTATCAATTTAAAAAATCGTAGCAATTGTTTGAGCTGTATTTTTTGTTACTGTGACCAAAACATCTGACAAAAACAAGTTAGAGAAAAACTTTATTTGGAACTCACAGTTTCAGAGGTCTGAATCCACAAGCAGCCAATTCCATTTTTCAGGATCAAAGGAGAGGCAGCATATCATGGGGGATGGGCCCAGCATAGGTAATTTGTTAAATAAATAATAGGGTGAAAAAGCAGAGGGGGTGAGTGGGAAATAGGAATAGGAAAGACAGTGGAATGATTGGACAAAACTCTCTATGTGCATATATAAATAGAATCTCCACTTCATGTGCAACAAGAAGAAAGGGATCCCATTTAGAATAAGATGTACTCCATGTTTGTATAAATATGTCAAAATATACTCTACTCTCATGTATATCTGAAAAGAATAAATAAGTAAGCAAAGTAAAAAAAAAAGAGATGACTACACTCATTAAATCTATGAAACATTTAGGGCACAATAAATGTAGAGACTTCTAGAATTTCAATTCAAAATTGAAGAGGGAAGACCTTCAAACTCGTAAGATTAACACTCTTCCAATACCAAACTCTGACAAGGCCACCCAAAGAGAAGAAAACCATAGGGCAATACCCTGACAGATATGAATGCAAAATCCTCAACCAAACACTAGTACACATTTTTAAAAGCATGTTAAAGCTATCATACATTGTGATCAAGTGAAATTTATCTACAGGATGTAAACATGTTTCAATGTAGAGAAACCAATGAATGTAATACAGCACATTAACAGAATGGATGTTAAAAATTACATGGTTTATTCCACTGTTTTTCCTTTATTCTGTCTCTCCTCTCTTACCCGCCATACTCTGACTTTCTACTGATATTGCTTCTGTTTTAATGGAATACTTTTTTATTCTCTTGCTCTCTTTTCCCCTTAGTTTGGACTAACTTCAGCATATCAGAGAAAATATTTGACCTTTGAAGTTTTGTATCTGACTTATTTCAGTTAACATGATAGCCTCTAGTTCCATCCATTTACCACAAAATGCCATAATTTCCCTCTTTGTGGCTGAGCAATATTCCACTGTGTATATATACCATGTTTTCTTTATGCGTTTATCTTTTCTTTTTTTAAAGACAGAGAGAGAGAGAGAGAGAGAGAGAGAGAGAGAGAGAGAGAGAGAGAGAGTTTTTTAATATTTATTTTTTAGTTTTTTCGGCGGACACAACATCTTTGTTTTTGTATGTGATGCTGAGGATCGAACCTGGGCTGCGTGCATGCCAGGCGAGCTCGCTACCACATGAGCCACATACCCAGCCCCATATGCATTTATCTTTTCAAGAGCAACTATTCTTGGCTATTGTGAATTGTGCTACTATATACATTTATATGGCTGTATCTGAAAAGTCTGACAATTTTAGAATTTTTGGATACATGCTAAAGAATAAGATAGCTGGAATCATCTAGATGGCTCCATTATTAGTTTTTTAAGGAAGCTACAGAGTGGTTACACTAATTTGTAGTCCCACCAACAATGTGTGAGTATAGTTTTTCTCTACACACTTACCAACACATTATTATTTATATTCTTGATAATTGCCATTCTGGCTGGAATGAGATAAATTTTAGTGTAGTTTTTATTTGCATTTCCCTAATTGCTAGAGATGTTGATTTTTTTTTTCATTTATTTGTTGTCAATTTTATTTCTTCTTTGGAAAAGTGTCTGTTTATTTCTTTTGCCTTAATACACCACAGTGAATCTATCTTCATGTATATCCATAAGACACTAAAACAAAAACAAAAACAAACAAAGAAAAAAACTATAAGATCAGTAGAGGAAAGGGAATGGGTTGTTTGGAGGGGAGGAAAACAGGAGGTACTAGGGATTAAATTAAAACAAACTGTATTCTTTGCTTTTATAATATATCAACATGAATATTAATGTTATGTATAATTAAAAAACCAATAGCCAGGCATGGTGGCACACACCTGTGATCCTAATGGCTAGGGAGGCTGAGGCAGGAGGATGGAGAGTTCATTGCCAGCCACAGCCAAAGCGAGGTGTTAAGCAACTCAGTGAGGCCCTCTCTCTAAATAAAATACAAAATAGGGCTGTGAATGTGGCTTTGTGGTTTAGTGCCCCTGAGTTCAATCCCTGGTACCCTACAATAAACAAATAGAAAATAAAATTTTAAAAAATCAATAAAAATCATATGATCATCCAGTATATACATAAAATTTGGTTGACAGCTTTCAATATCATTTTGTGATTAAAAATCACTGTAAAGTGATATTAAATTACTTTTACACAACAAAGACCACATACCAAAAATCCACAGATAATGTCATACTCATCCCTGAAAAACTTAAGATCAGGAAGAAAGTGAGTGATACCCACCTTTGCTACTTCTACTCAACATAGAAAGAAAATTTTAGCCAGAGAAATTTGGTGTCAAGAAGAATTAAAAGACAACTAATTGAAAGAAGATATTAAATTGTTCATATTTTTAGATGACATGATCTTATATCCAAAAAATCTTAAAGATTCCATGAATAAGCTATCAAAACCATTAAATAAATTCATTGAATTTCAGCTGGTTGTGGTGGGGTATGCCTGTAATACCAGTGGCTTCTGAGGCTGAGGCAGGAGGATGACTAGTTCAAAGCCAATGTCAGCAACAGCGAGGCCATAAGAAACTCAGTGAGACCCTGTCTCTAAATAATATACACAAATAGGGCTGTGGATGTGGCTCAGAAGTCGAGTGCCCCTGAGTTCAATCCCCAGTACAAAAAACACAAACAAAAACATTGAATTTCAAGATGCAAAATCAATACAAAAATCAGTTGATTTTTCATTCTCTAAAAAGAAAGTATCTGAGAGAGCAAAAAAACATACTAAGAGTAACAAAAGAGTAGAATTAAGTTTAAAGAAGTGAAAGACTTGCATGTTGAAAACTACAAAACTAAAATCCAAATACAGTTTCAATTTACTTTTTAAAATTTATTTATTTATTTATTATAATTAGGTATATATGACAGCAGAATGCATTTTGATTCACTGTACACAACTGCAGCACAACTTCTCATTTTTCTGGTTGTACACAATGTAGCATAGCACCATATGTAGGGTCACACATGTACCTAGGTTAATGATGCCTATCTCATTCCACCATCATACCTGCCCTCATATCTCCCTTCACCTCCCTCTTCTTTGCCTCGTCACAGTTTCTCCATTTTTCCCATGCCTCACCTCCCATTAAAAATCAACATTCACTTGTCAGAGAGAACATGCAGACTTTGATTTGTTTTTAAATTGGCTTACTTTGCTTAGCATGATATTCTCCAACTCCATCCACTTACCTGCAAATGCCATATTCTTTTTTAATGCTGAGTAATATTCCATTGTGTATATACTCCATAATTTCTTTATCCATCTATCTATTGTAGGGCATCTAGGTTGGTTCACAATTTAGCTATTGTGCATTGTGCTGCTACAAACATTGATGTGGCTGTATCTCTGAAGCATGCTGATTTTAAGTCCTTTGTGTATAAATTGAATAGCTGGGTCAAATGGTTTTTCTGTTCCAAATATTCCAAGGAATCGCCATATTGCTTTCCAGGATGGTTGCACCAATTTTCAGTCCCACCAGCAATGTTTAAGTGTGCCTTTTCTCCCACATCCTAGCTAAAACTTATTATTTTTTTTTTTTTTTGTATTCTTGAGACCCTGCGTCTAATAGAGAAAAAAGTAGACCCAAATCTCCATCACGTCGTATTAGGCCCTGAATTCCTTAACAAGATTCCTACAGTGCAAGAAATAAAATCAAGAATTAATAAATGAGATGGACTCAAACTAAAAAGCTTCTTCTCAGCAAAAGAAACAATCAACGTGGTGTATAGAGAACCTACATTTTGGGGGCAAATTTTTGCCACACGCATTTCAGATAGAGCACTAATCTCCATGATATATAAAGAACTCAAAAAACTTAACATCAAAAGATCAAATAACCCAATCAATACATGGGCTAAAGAATTGAACAGACTCTTCTCAAAAGAAGATATACAAAATAGTATGAAAAAATTTTCAACATCTTTAGTAATTAGAGAAATGCAAATAAAAACTACTCTAAGATTTCATCTCATGCCAGTCAGAATGGCAGCTACCAAGAATACAAACAATACACCTCTTTCAAAATTCCACTAATTATTTATAGAAGAAAAACTGTATTAAATGCATATGGAAACACCCACTCACTTTACACACTTACCTGGGTAACCTTAACAATCTGGAGATAGAGGACCACAGATGGAGCCCTTACATTTTCTGATTTCAAAATATATTACAAAGTGAGACTAGTTAAAGCAATTTGGTGATGTTAGAAACATAGACCAATGGAATGGAATAAAGAGCTTGAAAATCAATTCAGGTATATGTGACCAACCCTAAGGACACTCCATACTATGTGGAATTAGCCAGTAACAGAATTCTACTTACATGAAGTATTTGAAACAGTCAAACTCATAGAATCAGAAAGGTGATTTTTAGGGGCTGAAATGAGGAGGAGAAAGTAACTGCCCATCAGCAGGCATGGCATCTCATTCGTACAAGATTAATATGTTCTAAAGAAATGCCATATAAGATTATCTCTATTACTATACTATAGCATTATGCACTTGAACATTTGTTAATAGCGTAGATCTCATGTTCACTAAGTTTCCACAATAAAATAAGTTTTTCACCATAATTTTTATTGGTGCATATTAATTATACAGGATTGTGAGTATTATTACATTGTGTTTAATCATACATAAAAATTTACTTTTGATCAACTTCACTTTCCAAAATCTCCTCTATCCACCCCTTCTCTCCCATTAATTCCCTTTCTCTGTCATACTTTTCACTCCTCCAACTTTGTGAAGTCACTTTGTTTGTTTTCTTGTTTTTGATTTATCCTTAAATTTTCTACATATAAGAGAAAAACATGCAAATTTTCCATTTGAATGACTTATCTTACTCAAAATTATGGTAATTCTTCCATATGTTTTCCTGAAAATGACAAAATTTTGTTCTTTATGGTCAAATAAAACTCCATTGTATATAGGAACCACATTTTCTTTATATATTCATTTGTTGACAGATACCTATGCTGATTCTATAAGTTGGTTTTTATGAACTGTGCTACAATCAATATGGGTAGGACAGTATATCTAAAATATGCTGGTTTAAATTCTTTTGAATAAATACCAATGAGTGGCTTCTATTAGTTTTTTTCCTGTTTTTCTAAGGCCATAAGCAGAATCATTACCTTGCTTGAGATCGTTTGGTTTTGCTTTATAATGTAGGCAGTCTCCTTTGCTGGAAAGAAACTTTTGAGTTTGAATTCATCCCATTTATTGATTCTTAATTTTAATTCTTGTGCTTTAGGAGGCTTATTAAGTAAGTCATGGCCTAATCTGACATGATGGAGATTTGGGCTTACTTTTTCTTCTATTAGGTGCAGGGTCTCTGGTTTAATTCCTAGGTCTTTGATTAACTTTGAATTGAGTTTTCTGCATGGTGAGAGACAGGAAGTTAATTTCATTTTGTTGCATATGGATATCCAGTTTTCCCAGCACCATTTGTTGAAGAGGCTGCCTTTTCTCCAATATACATTTTTGGCACCTTTGTCTAACCTAAAATAACTGTATTTGTGTCAGTTTGTCTTTGTGTCTTCTATTCTGTACCATTGGTCTACATTAATTAGTGAAGTAAATAGAAAGTCTAGACAATGGGACCACTGTTTACCACTAGCACATCAAAGAGAGCACTAATCTCTAGGGATATATAAGGAACTCAAAAATCTTCATACCAAAAAAAAAGCCGATCAATAAATGGGCCAAGGAACTGAACAGACACTTCTCAGAAGAGGATATACAATCAATCAGCAAATATATGAAAAAAGTTCAACATCTCTAGCAATTATAGAAATGCAAATTAAAACTACTCTAAGATTCCATCTCACTCCATTCAGAATGACAGCTATTAAGAATACAAACAATAAGTGTTGGAGAAGATGTGGGGGAAAGGGCACATTCATACATTGCTGGTGGAACTGCAAATTTGTGCAGGCAATATGGAAAGCAGTAATGAGATTCCCTGGAAAATTGGGAATGGAACTACCATTTGATCCTGCTATCTCACTCCTTGGTTTATACCCAAAGGTCTTAAAAACAGCATACTACAGGGACACAGCCACTTCAATGTTTATAGCACCACAATTCAAAACAGCTAAATTGTGGATCAGACCTAGATACCCTTGGATAAAGAAACTGTGGTATATATACACAATGGAATATTACTCAGCATTAAAAGAGAATAAAATCATGGCATTTTCAGGTGAACTGATGTAGTTGAAGAATACCATGCTATGTGAAGTAAGCCAATCTCCTCCCCCCAAAAAACTAAATTGTTGAGGGCCACAGATAAGTCAAGATGGTGCCTGGCACTTTGCCAGGAGGAGTGGTTTGAGAAGTAAAGCCAGCAAGCCATTAAGATGATGGAGATTCCTTAATGACTGACTGCTGTATCTAGATGATGTTAATTAAGTTAAGCTGTGTGTAATTATTAAGATGATGAGGATTCCTTAATGACTAATTGATGTATCTAGATGATGTTAATTGAAACATGCTGAGTATAATGAGTTGGGTATAAATACCTCTGCTGTCCTACAATAAAGAGGCTCCCGCTGTTTCAACCTTCACAAGTTGCTTGTCACCCCCTGGTTATTTTGCCCAGCCAGACCGTGGAACTAAATATTGAGTATCTTCTCTGAAATAAGAATGCTGGTTCATAATGGGGTTTTGGGGGGAGCACGGGAAGAATAGATGAGCTCTAGATAGGGCAAATGGGAGGGAGGGGAAAGAAGGGGGCATATGGGTAGGAAATACAGTGTGGAATGAGATGGACATCTTTAACCTAAGTACATATATGAAACCACAAATGGTGTGACTCTAATTTGTTTACAACCAGAGACATGAAAAATTGTGATTTATTTGTGTAATATGAATTGAATTGCATTCTGCTTTCATATACAACAAATTGGAATAAATAAAATTAAAAACTTAAAAAATAAGGTAAGCAGTTATGGCTATAAAGTCACCTCTTACACTTCATTTGCCATATCCTAGAGTTTTTGTGATGTTGTGTTTCCATCTTTGATTGACATTAGGTTTCATTTTCCCCTTAATTTCTTCCATTAACCCCTCATCACTCAAAAGTGTATCATTCAATCTCAGTGTATTTGTATAGCTTCTGTAGTTTTGTTACTATTGTTGATTTCTAATTTCATCCTATTATATGTGAAAAAAATGCACAAGATTATTTTAAAATAGATTTTGTTGTTGCTAAGATTATTTTATGTCTAGAACATAATCAATTTTGGAAAATCTTCACAAGATTAAAAAAGAAAGAAAAAAATAAAAGAAGAAGGAAGAGTACACAAATGACAGAGGAAAAACTAAAATAAATCCAAACAATGGATTAAAAATACTTAAATTTTCTGAAAGCATGAATTAGTAAGTAGTGTTAGGAAGCCAAACAAACCAACATAGAAGACAGGGCAGGTAAAATCACAACTTTATGAAAAAAAAAATAAAGTTCCCCTTGACAAGTAGAGACTTCTTTCAGGTACTTCCAAGTTTGAAATCAGCCAGGTATTTTAGGCATGGTCAATGACCAAGCCTTGGCTGCGTATCTTCTGACTGGTTTTGGCTAAAAAGGCTGTGCCCAAAACTCTTGGTTCCACTTTGGGCTCAGAGATTGTATGTTTTTTCCCCATATGTAGATCAGACATTTGCTTTAAAATCTTTGCAGAACTCACTGACTGTAGCCTATATACCCAGTCTTCACCCAATTATCCTCCTTCTCCTGCATGAATTTAAGCATTAACAGGCATTGTACTGTTGGTGTACGAGCTCCTGTGTCATCTGGGGATTATTCCATTCCCAGCCCAGTAGCCAGGTACCCCTCAGGTACAGATGGCAGTTTTGTATGCTCTCAAGGTTTGCTTGGTATGAGGGAAGAAGGACCACAGGCCAGAGTTAATCACTAAGACTTCACCCAGCCCTCCTACTTCAGTACAGACTTAGTGGCTGTGGAGATTCCTTGACCTGCCTGGGAATCTGTGGGGCCCCTGGTTTTGCATAGTACCACAGACCTATCTTCTCCAGCATGGGCATGGCTCTTTGTGTGCTACCTGGACACTTTGGAGACAGAAAAAGTGTGAAAAGCCACATACCCAGGAGGTGGAGTGGGCTGTCGTTATTTTCTCTGCAGGATACTGGGTTTTGCAGACTTTAGACTTGAAGGAACTTCATTGCTGTGTGTGGCAGGTTTTTTTTTTTTTTTTTTTTTTTTTTGTGATCTTGGGCTTTTCTTTATAAATTGAGAGAATCACTTAGGGCCAGGTTGATCACAGAGATTTCTCCAGTGTGATTCTAGGTGGCTCTAAAAATTCCAGTGTTTTCCTGGGAACTTATGGGCTCCCTTGTATGTCAGAGGAACTGGCCAATAAAATAGTTTTTTAAAATGGCATGTTAACAATGATATTAACTACAGTAAATACCACTGAAAACAAACTAAGTAAGTGGTCATTAAGGAAAAATAAATATGGATGAAATATGGGGAAGAAGATGAATATTTAGCTAAGAAGATGGCAATGAGTATCGTTACAAATAACAAATAAATAAATGAAGTTCCTAAATCAAAAGAAAAACAAGACAAAAAAAAAAAAAAACAAAAACAGAAGGCTTTGTTTAGGATTAAAATGTGAATTTAGTTGAGTATAGTTGTACAGTTAGTTGACTTGGATTTATCCAAGGCAATTATTGACAAATGTCTGAAACTCAGGATGGGTATATGAAATGGAAAGAGATCTGCATGTCATATATTTTGCTTACCCATATTTTTTAGGGTTGTCACTCACTTAAATTTAAAAGTGAGAACTAAGAGAAACAGAGACTGGGGGAAGAATAGAAATGCTTTATGTATAAATTGAAGATGAAAAATCTGTAGTAGGAACTCAAAAAATAGAAAAACACACATTTCTCTGCTGAGGGCCATTACCAAGTAGGTATTGACGCATCGTAATCCTTGCCAGTGTACCCCATGTTAAATGGACTTGCCTTGGAAATTTGCTGCGACCTTGCTTGTGAGTTTGAGAAAGGTAACCCTGCTCAATCACCAGGGTGGATCCAGGATTAGGGTGTATTATCTCCATCCTTGGGTTTAGGGCGTGACAATAGGAGTTTTAGGGAAGTTGAGGTTGAAGATTATTGCTGCTGGGATTAGGGTGTTCCTGTTGCTTGTTCCCGTTGAGTTCTCGTGAGATTCAAATGGGATTTTGGAAAAAGCCTCGTGGAGTAGGTGAAGTGTGCGGCAGAACGAGACTGCCCCTGAACGTGTGTGGAGGCTGGTGTGAGATCCGGAATAAAGAATTGCTGTTTGAACCTACAAAGCTGTGTGGTGCCTCCTGATTCTGGTGCCCCCCCAAGACATCGGCAAATGGTGGCCCGTACTCGGGATGTCTGAAGCTTGGGGGTAAGTGAATTTGCTCCCTCCCGAAGGAGAGCAAAAAAATGGGTGACCATTTCAAAAAACAATGTGTTCTTGTTGTGATTTATTTTGTTTTTATTTCAAGTTGCCTGTTCCTAGAACTTTCTCAGGCAAACTGGGGAAAATGGTTGACTCAAGGTTTGAAGTTGTTCGCCTCCAAGGAAGAGAAATTGTTAGAGGAAGGAGGCACCCCAGTGAGACCAAGAACAGCTAGGACATATGTTGATATAATACAAAAATGTGGCCCATGGCTTTTTAAAGACGAGTTATTAAGTATATCAATGGGACCATCATGGTATCCTGTAGAAGGATTTTTCTTCAACAAGAAAGAGATGGCTAGTTCTGTTTATTACGCTTGTCTAAGATCTTGGTTTTTACAGACATCTGATTAATTACCAAGCTAAAGTGTTAAAATATCAACCACTAAATATGAAATCAAGTACTCTTTACTTATTAAGTTCCATAAGGTAATATATTTAAACATTATGTGTGTTTGCATAAATTGGTAAATGGAAAAAGGTTTAATATTGCTTTGGTCTGTGTCTTTGCTGAAACAAGGTTACTGAGTGTTAAGATTCTATCATGTGTAATTTATATACAAATAGTATAAGAAGTTTCAGTTGGGTTTCAATTACAGCATAATAGTACCTTAAAAAACATGAAAGTATTTCATCTTATTAAAGTGGAGTAATTTTATAAGGGTTGTTTCAGAATGTGAATTTATAAAAAGGGTTAATAGCTAGAAAAGAGATATAAAAATATTTAAGATGTGGAAATATATTTTAATATAAAAGGTTAAAGGAAAAAGAAATGTTTCTAGATGAGATAATTTTTGTGTGGTAAAGTAAAAAGTTGTCAAATGCCATTTAAAAAGATTTTGAGGAAACTAGACTTACTTTAAAAGCTTAAGAAAGGAAGAAAGAAGAAAAAGATATTTGTACATGGCAGATTGAGACAAAGCTTCTCAATGGAGTAAAAAAGAGCCTTTGGTTGAAGGGCAGCCATGTAAACTAATATTAAGCGATTTAAACAGAATCTAAGCCTCGTTTTAAAGAGTAAAGCTGTAGGTAGTGAAAAAAGTACATTTAAAAGTACAGTATAGATGATAATTGAAAGGCTTTAAAAGATTAATTTGAAAGTGGTCGAGATACCTTCATGGCGGAAAAAAAAAAAGATTGCTTTACTCATCAAACTATTAAAATGTACTTATTAAACTAAAAAGAGGGAGATGAGATAATCTTTGTGGTAAAGTAAAAAGTTGTAAAATGTCTAAGTATGTTACAAAAGATTTTAAAAGGTTAAATTGAAGGTGGTTAAGATGCCTTCATGATGAAAAAAAACCATGAAAACTGGAAGATAATAAGATAAAAGATTTAGATAAAGAAGATTAAAAATTTGAAGTGGAAAACTTCAAAAACAGAAGTACAGAAAGGTAAAAAAAAAAGAGAGAAGATATAGAAAGATAAAGATATAGGAAGATAATAAAGATGTAGAAAGACAAGAATTTTAAACCCACAAAATAGGAAACAAGAAAACTAGGAGAGGAAAAAAGCAACTAAGGGTAAATATAAAAACCTTAGAAGAAAACTAGAATATAGAAATAAGATTGAAAATGTCAAGTAAAGGTATTTCAGATAGAAAATGCAAAAGGCTAAGACAACTATGGTTTAAAACCACATCTAAAAATTAAAAGGATTAAAGTAATTCTAAAACTAAGGCAGAATGCTTTTGAAAGACTTAAATTTAAAAGGATCTGAAAGGGGTATATATCCCCCAAAGATAAACTTAAAATAACCCTTTTTACTCTAAACTTTCTAAATTTGGATTCATCAGGACTTAGTGCTGCGGAAAGACATATGTATCCGAAAAATGTACATAAGCCTAAGGTACTTTGGAAAGATATTCTAACAGGACAATGGAAAGGTCCCGACCCAGTTATTGTCTGGAGTCGGGGTTCCGTTTGTGTGTTCCCACAGGGAGAACAGCAGCCGATTTGGATTCCAGAGAGGTTAACCAAAACAATTTCTACAGAAAAAGAAGATGATTTGACTGAAATCCATAACAGCTGATATCCAGAGCTCCAGCTTGGCTATTCTTACATCTGCGACAGTGATTAACCACGGTGCTTTTTTTCAATATCTATTTTATTATTGCATTTTTCCCACATCATAAAGTTCTATTTTATTTTTTGAGCTCATACAAACCTAGGTTAATGTTTTTCTGATCAGTTTTGTTTTTTGACTGTGTTTTATTTTTTGACTGTGGAGTTTTTAAACATTGCAATGGAGATTTCACTTAGGTATAGCTACAAGGCCTTTACTTATTATTGTCTTATGTGTTGTATGTTATGTGTGTACTGTTTTGTGTTGCATGTCAGTATGTGTGTATGTCCATATTTTTATTTGAGGAGCGCTCATGAAAAAATGGATCCGGATTTTTTTTTTTTTTTATTCACGTGATTTAAGTGGTTTAATCTAAATTAGGTAAACAGCTGTTAATGATTGTTTTCAAAGGTGGTTAACAGATCTGTTTGCTTACTATTGTTTTTAAAAGTGATTAACAGATCTGTTTGTTTACTTTCACTTTTCCTTTTCATTATATTTAATAATTCTGTTCAGGATAATGTCTCTTTAAAATCATTGCCAGAATTCCCATCTCCATCCCAGTGCCTGTGAAGACTAAGAAAACCAAACTACAGCTTCTATGATCACAGTAAACTGTATAAACTGATGCATCAATGAATATAACTCAACAAGTAATGCTCAATCAAGGACTTGATTTACTTTGGGAGGAAATGGACATATTGATAGACTCTTCCACTTTGAACTGCCTGCAGAACTTGCCTGGACTATATATCAGTTGCATGCATTGTGAACTATCGTCTGGTGCAGCGAATTGTGGTACTGCTGGCATATTTTTGCTGATGGTGTCACCAGTGATGCAATTTCCTTGCCAGCGCACCCCATGTTAATTGTGGTAACACTGGCATCTTTGCTGATGGTGTCACCAGTGACGCAATTTTTCCAAAGGAGCCGTCAATTGGCTTGGTGTCTTGGCATTTCTGTGTCTTCCTCCCTTCTACTAGTGATGGTCTAAAATTTGGGGGCCAACAGAGGTGAGGCAAGAACCTCACCCCCCCACTGGTGCTTAGGCCTATCCACAAGCATGGCTGAATGCTGGACCGGTAGTCAGTGACGGGTTGATCTGGTTGCAGTGGATTCAACCTAAGACAGGAAGTTGACGCCCAAAGGTCAGCTCTCCCATGACGGGTAAGAACCACCTGTTGAATTGGACAACCTACCAGGCACGGTCCTAAGCCACATTGCTTGTTGTTTAATTAATCAGAAGGGGGGAGATGCTGAGGGCCATTACCAAGTAGGTATTGACGCATCGTAATCCTTGCCAGTGTACCCCATGTTAAATGGACTTGCCTTGGAAATTTGCTGCGACCTTGCTTGTGTGTTTGAGAAAGATGACCCTGCTCAAGGTGATCGAGGGTGGATCCAGGTTTGAGGAAGTATCCTGCAGGTTTGAGGAAGTATCCCGGTCCTTGGGCTTAGGGTGTTCCCGGTTTAAGGCGTTTCCCGGTTTAAGAATATGGGTTTTAGGGAAGTTGAGGTTGAAGATTATTGCTGCTGGGATTAGGGTGTTCCTGTTGCTTGTTCCCGTTGAGTTCTCGTGAGATTCAAATGGGATTTTGGAAAAAGCCTCGTGGAGTAGGTGAAGTGTGCGGCAGAACGAGACTGCCCCTGAACGTGTGTGGAGGCTGGTGTGAGATCCGGAATAAAGAATTGCTGTTTGAACCTACAAAGCTGTGGTGCCTCCTGATTCTGGTGCCCCCCCAAGACATCGGCATTTCTCTATGTATTTGTACCCAAATATATAAAACACATTAGTATTGGTAATGATTCTATGCCAAAGAATCAAGGTCAGTAATATTTTTCTTTTTTTTGGAGGGGAAAACAAAAATGCCTATTCAGCTTTCTGTACTCATTATTTCTGTGTTTACATTATCCATTTCTTTATTCTACTAGTATCCTCTTGTAGGCAATTGCAATTTTGCACAAAAAGATCACGTTTGTCTTATTCTAGGGACTTTTCTATACTATGCATTGCAGTAAAATTGATGTTCTTCCTAATATCTACTAAGTGCATAGTGATTTGTGAGATTCTTCAAGATACAGATTGAACCACAATCAATTCTTAGTTTCATGTAGGAAAATATTTTTTCAAAAGTTGCTAAAGACAGGTTCAGGTGGTTATTAAGAAGTACACCCATAAGAAAGTGATTAGTTTTAAAAAAAGTCTTTTATAAATAGAAAAAAATATTAAGATGAGATTTGAAAAATAATTTGAAGCTAAGCAAAGGAAATTGAAAAGGTACACCTTATATAAAAATACAAAAGCATATGTAGAGGCATGCTGAAAACTGAGGGTATTTAGAATTTGGGTGGTAGAAGAGTATGAAGAAAATGTGTGGTTATGAGTAATTGGGTGGCTAATTCTAGCATTATTTCTTAGCACTGATTTTAAGAACATAACATTTTGGAGTAGAAATTGCATTTGAACTTAAACTCGATAAATTATTGCACTTACCTGAAGCTGAAGAATTTATTTCCCTAAGTAAAGTTATTTAGTATAAATTTCTCAGCAAATTAGACCTTCAGAAATGGGCAGAGTAAAGGAAATGAAGTTCGTATGTAAAAAGAAACTGAGTAATTAATTATAGTTTAAAAATTTTTTAATGAATCTTCATAGTAGTAACAGTAAAACATTGAAGAAAAAGTGGAGAAATCAAATTAGGTAAGATCAGGAATAAATCAAATCGACAAATACAAAAGCACAGTAGAAAAATTAATTATAGTCAGGTTACAATGAAAGAGGTGAAAATGGTTGTGATCACAACCAAAAAGAGCTTCTAATAAGAGAAAAAACAAAACAAAAAAACACACACAGCTTGACAGTGCAGCAAGCATGTGGTATAGAACTACCACTGTGCCTTTCAACTGCCTTTCATTTTTCTGACTGCAAATATCTATTTTTTTCTGTGTGAGGTTATTGTTGCCTCCTGATTTCTAGGTCTGTTAGGATAATGTTGTCTTGAACACAACCAGTCAGAGCTCCATAGTTTCATTATTCTTTGCTTTCCTTTTCTCAACAGGGGTGGTAGGATTCTTGGTGGACCATTTGGGTGATTCATTTCTGAAGTCTCATTTAAAGTCTTCTCTTCTTAAGTTCTCTATTCATTTTAAGTCTCTGATTATCTGTATTATGTTCCTTTGTGCTTTAAGATTTTGGAGTAGGGACAAATGAAATCAATACTAAAAGAAAAACAACATTGAGTAATGGAAAGGGGACATCAATATGAAATATTAAAATGAAGTTAATGGACCATTCATCAAGTTATTTTTAGAGAGAAAAAGGAAATATGAGGATAGATAATTGCATAAAATTGCGAATTTTATATAAAACATGATTATGTGATAAATTGGGAAATATTTTCTGTAAATATCAAAGAAATGTAAAATATCCATAAACATGGTAAGAAAAATTTCTCCTTAGTAACTCTGATAAAAGGACATGTCAAAAGGGCAAATATATACATAACTATGATAAAAGTTCATATCAAAAGGGCAAATATATACAATGCTGGAAAATTATAGAGATGTAAAAATAAGTCCAATTTATAAACTCTAGGTGAGAAATCAAATTCAAGCAATCAAAAAAAATAGAAAAAAAGAAAATACATTAGTTTCACATTCAAAACAAAGCTTAAGTAAAAGAATAAAAGCAAAATAATAAGTTAATAGGGATAATGATAAAGAGGTAAATAATATGAAACTAAACTAGTGTAATTAAAAACCTAATCTAATAATTTGTATTATGTATTACAGAGAAAAGGAAAATTATAAGAAGCTCTTTCAAATAATAAGCAAAAGATCACAGCTCAATAGCCAAATTGGAAGATTATACTGTAAAAATTGATTAAAGCTGGCAAATGGCTAATACACAAGAGAAATGGAATGGCTGTTAATTGTAATAGAACGCAAATTGAAATAATGGGACACTTTTAAATTCACAGACAATACATTAAAAGAGTCACTTTTTACAAATCATGGATAGGATCAAAACTAAACTCCAATATTAAATAATTAAACACATTAATATCCAATTCTTAAATTATATAAACCAATATTTCTTGGCATGAAGTATTTTCTAAAGATATATTTTTTTAGTTGTCAGGTTAAATTGTTACGTATAGTTTCATCTTTTTACATTTTATAGGATTTCAAGTGTGTGTGTATGTGAGATGAGAGTGCATATGTGTGTTTGTGTGGGTGTGTTTGTAAATATACTTACATGCAATAATCACTAGATATATTCATAGCAAAACTTTTTAGTAACTATCTACCTACATTTCCAGGTAATGTTAGCAAATGATGTTTCTTTTTTTTCTTATAAATATTTTTAAATGATTTTTAAAATAATTTTGCATAAAGTAATTTAAATATTAAAAAAAATTTGATCTTAAAAAAAATCTCCTTTCTTCCCATGCAGCATGTGGTGAAATGGGCTTGCTCAAATAACTATAATTAGTAAACTAAATTGCTAAGCTGAGAGGCTTACATATATTTTTTAAAAAGTAACTCTAACTTTTGCAATGTAGGCAAATTTGTTGTATGGGAAAATAGTTCTGCAGAAGCCCTTTGTATTATTTATAGTTTAAACGCTTATATATCATGATATTCATCAAAGAGGGATTGACATGTTATGAAACATCTGATAATTCCAAAGTTTGAGGAACTTCCCTTCCTACTGTACAGTGAACACAAACCAGTGAGAGAAAAAAAAAAATAGGAAGTTTTGTCAAAAAGACATAGGTAGGCTCATTAGTAAGATTAATAATTTTTGTGGCAAGATACAGAAACAGAGAACAAAATTTAACAAGGTCCCAGTAGGCTTCAGCTTTGAAAACAGACATGGAGTGGGCTCCAATGACAGAGATTCCTGAGAGGCAAAGCAAAAGTAATTTTGAAAAGTAAATAGAAAACATCCTGTCATTTGAGGAAAAGACAATGAGAGAGAGATGTTTATCACAACAAGTGCTGCATTCTTTCTGAATACATCTGATGCTTATTTTTTCCCACTGCAAACTCAAAAAAGTGCATGAACAGGAGGACTCACATTACCTGATTTTAAAATTTAGTATGAAGATTTAATAATCAAGGCACTGTGAAAGTGGTGAGTGGATAAACACACAACTCAATGGAATAAAGAGTCCAACATATGTCTAGATGTTTTTTAAAAAAAATTTAGTTGTTGATAGACCTTTATTTTTTATTTATTTTTATGTGGTACTGAGGATTGAACCCAGTGCCTCACACAGGCTAGGCAAACGCTTTACCACTGAGCTTACAAGCCCAGCCCATGGCTAATGGATTTTTGACAGAGGACCTAAGCTGAGTGAATGGAGTGAAGGTGGTCCTCCTAACAAATTATGCTGAAGCTATGACATATCAAGCAGAAAAATGAAACTTGATCTATGTCTCACATCTTATGCAAGATATAACACAAAAAGGATCATTGACATAAATAGAGCATGCTTATGAACTATAAAACTGTTATTAAAAACAGAAGGTAATCTTTATGCCCTTAATCACACAAAAATTTGTAAAGCACAAACCAGGCATCGTGGTGCACACCTATAATCCCAGCAGCTGTGGAGGCTGAGGGAGGAGGATGGTGAGTTCAGAGCCAGCCTCAGCCATGGCAAGGTGCTAAGCAACTCAGTGAGACCCTCTCTCTAAATAAAATGCAAAATAGGGCTGTGGATGTGGGTCAGTGGCAAGTGCCCCTGAGTTCAATCCCCAGTATCAAAAAAAAAAAAAAATTAAGGCACAAATCATAAATGAAAAAAATGCTAAAATAGACCTCATCAAATTAAGAAAAGCAAATGAAAAAACTTTGGCTCTATGAAAGACACCATTCAGAGAATAAAATGATAAGCCACAGACTGAGGAAAGATGTTTTAAAAATCATATTTGATACAAGGCTTACAGCCAGATTTTTTTAAAGAACTTTAAAAGTTTAATAAAGAGAGAAGCTTAAATAGGGCAAAAGACCTCTCACAAGAAAAGATATATGCAGATTGTTAATAAGTACAAAAAAGATGTTAGCATCACTAGGTATTATGTAAATGCAAACTAAAAGCACTGTCAGATACTACTAACCACTTTTTTGAGAATAGTTAATGTTAAAAATCAATGTTGAAAAAAGCAAGTGTGGACACAGGTGCAGAGGTCTTGGGAATCTGTTTCTGGTAGAAATGCAAAAATTAATAGTCACTTTGAAAAGACTTATCATTTTTATAAAGTTAAATGTACATGTATGTTACATATGACCCAGCAATTCATTTCTACTTATGGTGCAAATGAAATAAAAACTTACATTTATACAAATATTATATATATATATATATATATATATAACATATATTCTATAATATATATTATAGAAGGAATATTTAGAACAGTTTTATGCATAATGAATAAAACCAGAAACAACACAAACATTCTTTAATGGGTAAAGGAATAAGAATACTGTAATGCAATCATATCATGGAACAAATTACTAATACTTGCAACAATGCAAGTTTTATCTCAAATGTGTTAAGCTAAGAAAAAGAAATCTATTATTCAGTATTCAAAATCCCATATAGTGAGTGACTCCATTATATGGCATTCTGGAAAAAAAAATAAAGAAGAAGTACAGATACCTAGGTTGGGAAAATGGATTTATACTACAAAGGGGTAGCACAAGGGAGCTTTGGAGGGTGATAGATGAAACTGTTCTATATCTTGACAGGGCAATGGTACCATGCCTATGTGTTTATGAAGACCAAGATGGATTTGGTTTTCTCCTTGTTAATTAAAATAAATTAAAACCATAATTTTATAAAAGGTTTTATGATATCAAAAGTGTATGTTATTTAACAATCCCTGCTAGTTTCAATACCATGGAAATCTGAACAATATAAGGAGACACAGCCCACCAAGTGTAAACATCTTAAGTGCCACAAGGATTTATGTGTTCTCAGAAATTCTTAGCCTCTTAAACATTGAGAACATTAACTTGAATTCTTGCCAATATTAAGGACCAATTAAGACATTGACCCCAAATATTTAACCCCTTCTTTTTATAAAGAGATGGAAGATCAATCTTTTGAACATTGCTATTGTTTGAATATATCCCCCAAATTGTATGAATTGGAAATTTAATTACCAATGCAACAGTGTGGGAAGTGGGACCTAATGTGAAGTATTTAGGTTATGAGGTACCTCCCCATCCTGAATGGATCAAATACAGATTACAAAATGGTTTAAGGCTGTGAGTTTGATTGTTTGCTGTCTCTCACCTGCTCTTTGTCCTTTTATTATAGAATGCCCATTAACAAGATGGTTCTTTCCAGGTGCTGACCCCTTGATATTGAATATCTTAGTCTTCAGAGACATAGGCAATGAATTTCTCTTCTTTATTAATTACCCAGACTACTGTAGTGTGTTATCACAGCACAGTGCAAAGATAAATATGAAAAGTGGAGAAAAGGTTCCTTATTGGTGGTTATTTGCTTAGAATAAGTCACTGAAAGCAAGTTGAGGACACATTTCCAAATTTTTACTGCTATTTTTCAATGTTTGGAATCTTCTAAATGTTTAGCAATATAAATCAGTAACATTTACAAACTGAAAAAATACACTTCATAAGTTAACTCCTCCATATAAAATATGAAATATAATATTTGCTTCTTTATTTCAAACATTATTATAAATAAGAAGCCCATTAAAATGAACTTTCTACTCCTTTAGGCACATCTTATCCTAATGTTTAACACTAAATTTCACATATGAGATAAAGTATTTTAAAGTCTAAGTTATTTTACTCCCAAACTTCAATGCAAATTATTTTGCTTTAGAACAAGATATAAAGATATATCTCTGACAGAATAGCTTTCACATTTTTACTATGTAGGAATGCTAGCTTGCTTTTGACCTTTATAAAGTTTTAGCATTTCTAACTACATCTACCTAGTAAAAACTTTTTAAAAAATTAAAATTTATAGAACTACATTCAGCATATGTTTAGTAAGAATGAAGGGTAACTTGACAACTTAATCTCAATGGAACAAGTACATGTGATTTTTTTTTTCCATTATAAGATGTAACACTGTCAAATTAATAGTGAAAGAAACGTTTTGCAAGTTTGGCTCTGTGAACCAAGGACCATGCAGTGCTGTCCCCAGAGATCAGAGGACATTCTCTTTATCCATTTTAGTGTGATCCATTACTGCTTTCTTTTTTTTCTCCTTGTTGCAATCCAGCACTTTATGGAACATAAATTGAATAATAATTCATGATCTTAATAGTAGGAATAAGTATGTTCTATTAATCAATGTGAAAAATTGAGTTACAAAAGTCATGTGGGTTATATTACAGGAAATGACCACTTAGTTCAGAATGAAAAAATAAAATATTATAGTGGTTTAAATACTTGAATTAACATTGAGGCACCCTATATAAAATAAATACTTATTTCCAGTCATTTAGAGACAACATAATTTAACCATTTTGCTGGTAAGAAGGCACTTGGTACTATGTTATAATAAAAGAGGTGAAATTGCTCATCCTTATTTTATTTCCTATTCTCAGCCAAGAAGTCATTGTTCTTGTAAGAGGTCTTATGCTGTTATAGAGTACAGCCAACTAGGAATTGAAATCAAAATAGTGGGCAAAATGATCTAAAATCAATATGAATATATACAAAGTCTTTGGGCCATAAAGATGTTAAGTCCTACTAGCATCATTGATGTGTTATAAGTAACCATTTAAGATTAATACAGAATTAGACAGGAAATTGGAAAATGAACAATTGGCAATGGTGATCCACTCAAGAACAGTTTCATTATTAATATTTCATGTCCATAGAGTTGACTCTGAGTTTAGAAAAATCTAATGCATCAATAAAATGTGTCTTGTGTCTCCTAAAATGGATTCTGACTCACCAAAGATAATTTAGGCAACACTAATCTTGTTTTCTTATCTGACAAGATTGTTGGCCTGTTAAACAATGTAAATGTGTAATTATGTTTCCAATACTCTATAAAAAGTATGATTTAAGGAAAATGGTGAAGAAATGTGGGCTTGTGACTGGTTCAGTTAGAGGAGTTAAGTAATTACTTAATATGTTTAAAGTAAAGTTACTAATTATTTTTGTATGAGAACTTTGTCTTCATGCCTGCCTTCTTAAGCATTTTTTTCAATAAATTGGATTAGGTATACAATGTATGCTTAATAAATAGGTTCATTATATAAAGATGGATGGAAAAACTTCAAATTTGTGGTGACAGAATGAGAAACTCATAAAATTCCAAGCAGCAAGAGCAATAGATTAAATCTGGCAACAAGAAGTGCAAATGGTTCAAAAGATAAATGGCAACAAAGTGTGCAAGAACAAAATCGAGAAGTTAGTTTGAATATGTGTGTTCCTTTAAAATTCATGTGTTGAAACTTAATCACAATGTTATGGTATTAAGAGGTGAGGCCTTCAGGACCTGAATGGTTCATAGGGGCAGAGTTCTCATGAATAATACTAATGACCTTTTAAAGGAGGTGCCAAGCAGTTATTTTTCTCTTTTGCCCTCCTCCCCTTTGCTATATGAGGATGTAAGAACAAGGCACCATCTTGAAAGACATTGCAATCTTTCTAGGTACTGAATCTTCCAGTGCCTAGATTTCAGAATTCCCAACCTCAAGAACTGTGGGATACAAATTTTTGCTGCTTATAAATTACCTAGTCTGAGGTATTTTGTTATGGAAATAGTGATGCATTAACAATAAAACTTATGGAAAACAGTCTGTAGAAGAGATAATTGAGAGTAAGAAAAATATGAACCAAAAGAATAATATGTGTGCTAAATAGCCACTGCCACTGGCAAAACATGTAAACAAACATTTCACATTGAGAATTTCATAGGTAATTGAAATTCTCCATGATTGGACTTTGGTTTTCTGTTTTAAACACTACTCTAGAAAACAAATATTAATATCTGAAAATTACTTAGATACATATAGCCAGGACTATAAAGGATCTAGTTTATGTAATATGGGAAACCCAAGAATATGCCTATACAGTTAGAAGAGTAGAATATTAGAAGGACCACTTTGTGGAAAAGGCTCTGTTTGACTCCAAGGGTAGAAATTAATCAAAGAGCAGACTGTACTAAAAAATTTAGCTCCAAAATTAGTCAAACATTGAATTCAAAATTGAAGGGGTTCCTTGTAATTGCAATTATACAAAAGTAGTTGTAGGATTTGGGGACAGAGATGAAGGGATTTCAAAGTAATTAATAGTAAAGAGGATTGCAAATACTATCCATCATCTCGAATAGTTAAAACCCTGAGTATATTTGGAAGATACATTTTAAATTATGCTATAATAATGAATTAAGGACTTCCTGGTCACCATAACATAGGAAATCTTCCTGTCACATCAATAGAAGGCACCAATACATTTTCTTCAGAATAAAGAGATTGTGGGAATTTGTGCTATGAAATATTTATGAATGATCATACCTTTAAAATTTAATACTTTTGATTCCAGGATGAATATGTATTTATATTTGATACATATATCATAAAAAATCCAAAGATGATTCATGGTGTCTATGTCTTTTCTTTTGCTTTTATAAATTTGAAAAGATTTTGCTATTAAAGCCCTTACCTGACAAGTTGTGGTAGAAGAAGAGTTAATTTAGATTTCTAGAAAGTAGAAGCCCACTCTCTTTTTTCCACTATGCTCATGCAGTTCAAAAAATCTCACACTCTTAAGTTAATGCAATTTTGTCTGTAAATACAATTTCATATTGAAATGGCCATGATTAAAATGCATAAAAAGGCATAAAAATGCCCTTGATTATTATTTCATCATACATATCCCCTTCTTCTCCTTACCTCCTTCTATAATTCTGCCACAGCATTTAACAAGACTAAGACTTTTCATAACTTTTGTACATTATATAGCATGAATTTGGTATTGCATGCTTTTGTTGAGTAAATAAAACTTTGCATAAATACACTGCAGTGAAAGTAAGTTCTTTATCTTTACAAATGTTGTGGGTTGAATGGAGGCTCCCAGGAAACACAATTTATGATATATGAATGTGACCTTATTTGAAAAAAAAATTCTTTGTTGATGTAATCAAGCATATCAAAATAGGATCATCCTGGATTATCTGCATGAACCCTAAATCTTGTGACTTGTGTTCTAGTAAGAAAAGGAGAAGATGAAGATGCATAAGAGGAGGACATGCTATGTTGGAGGCAGAGATTGGACTGATCCTGCTGCAAACTGAAGTCTTCCCAGAACCACTGGAAGCTAGAAGCAGCAGGGAAGAATTCACCACCAAGCCTTTGGAGGAAGTATGGACCAAGTGACATCTTGATTTCAAACTTCTGAGTAAGAGAATAAATACATGTTGTATTAAGCTACAAAGTTTGTAACTAATGTTTCAGCAGTTCTAGAAAACTAATGGACCCATCATTTGTATTTGATCATGTATTAGGGTTCTCTAGAGGAAGAGCATCAACAGGTATTATGATTATAAAAGGGGATTAATTAGATGGGCTTACACAACCAGAAGCTAGAAAGTCCACAATGGCCATATGCAGGTTGGAGAGCTGGAAGAACCAGTAGATAGATGCAAAGTCCAATAGGCTGAAGCTTCAAAACAGGAGGGATTAACAATGCTTCCCCAGTTTCTGGAAACTCCCTGGCAAATCACTGGCAGAATCCCCTTTGGAAGAATGATGGAGAGAAAGTCTAATATCCTCAGAAAGAGTGAAGGAATGAGATTCTGATATCCTCAGATGATTGCAGTAGCAACCAAGAACCCACCCATTCAAGAACAATTGAGCTTCCATCTGCTGCTGCTTCCTTGTTCTTCCAAATTTTATTCCATCCAAGCCACCATCCTATTGGACCAGTGCTGCTCACACTTAGGGAGAGTCTCCACTTCAGTTCCCTATCCCACATACCAATCATTCCTAGACACACCCAGAAGCCTCAATCTTCCACATATCTTAATTCAATAAAGTTAACAATTCAAATTAACTATTAAAGAACAGAACTTTATTTTTAAAATGTGAAGATTCCATATTCATGACTCAGAAAAAATACACATGTAAGAGAAAAATTAAACCAAAAACAAAACTATGTTCCCTGATACAGCAATAAATATAGTTGAGAAATTAGTGAGGGGCTATGAAAGTTTCTTTGGCCTCTTTGCATGATTGGGACAGTAGCTCTCTTAAACTGTTGCCCTAGAGTGTTTGTTGTTTTATGAATGATTTTTTCTGCTTATTTCTGAGCCCAATTATGTACTATAGGATCAAAGTTTTAAAAAGGATTCAGAAAATAACTTCAACTTTCCTGGAAATGAGAAAAAGTAGTGGTATCTATCAGCTTTCTTTGTGTGCAAGGCATGTGTCTGTAATTTAAACTCCATTTTTAGGTAAAGCAAATGAAATTCAGGTTGGTCAAAAGAAGCTACTTCAGGCATGTTTTCATTAAAAAAAAAAATCACTAGGCATGCCTAAGTTTCTCAACCCCATGGCCAGTAATCTATCACACAGCTGCCACATCGTTTTAAATATTAAAATAATGAAATATGGGATAGATGTGGCATGGAAATAAAATTGGCAATAACAGTGGGAGAGGAATGAGAATTGATCTGGGGACATATACAAATTTTGTCAGGCATGCTGAGTGTCCAAATGAGAGGGAAGACCATTAATTTATAAGAGCACTCAGCTACAAAGTAGATGGCTAGATAAATGTACATTTGGAATTTGAGGAGAAATATATGGTAAACTTGATGAAAAATTATTACTAATGCATGTAGACATTCTCAGAAATACAAATAGGAGAATTGTGATGGTCAATTTAATCTGTCAACTAGAAGGAGTCATAAAGTGCCAAGATATTTGATTAAACATTATTTCTGGATTTCTTGAAGACATTAGAATTTCAACAGACTGCAGATGGCAGATTGTGGCTGTCTTCGCTGTATGTAGGACTCATCCAACACATTGAGGATCTCAATGGAAAAAAGGCAGAGGAAGGGCAAATTATCACTATGCATCACTGATTGAACTGGAACTTGCACAGTTGATACACCTGATTGTCAGGGCTGTTGACTCAGTCAGTACTACTCCACTGGGTCTCTCTAGTTTGTGGGTAGAAGATTGTGTGCCCTCTCATCCTCCATAATTGCATGAGCCAATACTTTAAAACAAATCTCTTTATGTATCTTTATGTATGTGGATCTTATTGATTCTATTTCTCTCAAAAATCCTAATAGAGGAATTTTATAGCTTACTTAAACTAGATCAAGACTGCCCCATCAAGGATTTTATAACCTTAAAAATTTCTAATTAAAAAGTAAAAATGAAAACACAAGAATTTAGACAATAATTTAGATAAAAACATGATTAGAGTATGAATATTCCTATGCATGCTATTTTTAGAAACAAATTTTGAAATCAGTTTTTTAAGTTCCATCATAAGTAAATCTGATATTTTGATAGGAATAAGAAAATATTTTTGACCAATACTTTCATTGCTTCTTAGTAATACTTGCTTAAAATAATAAATACTTATTGAACTTTATCAAGTTGCTTTTTCTCATCCATCAGTGTGTTCATTTTTATCTTTTCTCCATTAGTCTAATGGTTTGATACACTGATAGAGAACATCTGCCTTGGTAATGGTGTATTAATTCCTTTAATATACTGCCAGAGCAAAGTAGCTAATTAAGAAAAAGAGTGCACTAATGGTCACATGTGACTTGAATGTCTAGTGCTGTTTGTTTGACATTTGTTTTAATTTAGCATAAGAACTGTCTTGGATTCATAAAATAACTTTCCCTATGTTCAGCAATATTTGCTGTTTTTAGAAACTCAATTATATATATATATATATATATATATATATATATATATATATATATATGGACGAAATAGAAATAAAACCATTTAGTCCTAGAGCTGCTGTGAAGGTAATTCTGGGGAAAATATAACTTTCAAATTATTTAAAAAAGGTTCTCGGGCAATTTTGATTATCCAAAAATATGAAGGCAATTCACTTGCAGTAATAGTTTAAACAGGTTCGGCATAGACAAGTATTATATATCATGCTTATTTTTAAAAATATCCTAATACCTACATCATCCCCTTTTCCAAATAAACCTATTTTGTCTTAATGTTTATTTTAAATAATATATTTCTCCAGAAAATTCTAAAATTCTGCTTTATTTAAATTATTTTTATTTGTTATTTTTAGGTATACAGGACGGTAGAGTGTATTTTGATTTAAATCTTTATAATGGTTATTTTACTAAATTTGTACATTTGAATAACATTCATTTATTGCTAATTTTCCTTTTTCTTTTATAAATCATGAAATTATTTAGCTTATTTTTCACTAATGGTACTATATTCCTGTTCATGTTTTATGTGTATTAATGAGTGTTTATTGCTTTTATATTTAAAATAAATTAAAATATTCTGTAGCTGGCATTTAAATCTTTTTGAAGTTATTTGTAGGTTACTTTTGTTAATTTCCAATTGGTTGAAATCATTGTTTTTCAAACTTTTAAAATCCATTGTTATTCTAGTAACAAATGTAAATTTTGAATGACTTATCTGCATCCAGGTTATGATGGCTGAATAATTAACTACATGTCTTATTTAATTTTACAAAATGTTTGACATATAGTTATTACTCAATACATACTGGTATAGATAGCAGTTCTTATTTATAGTATTACTATCATTATTCTCAAAGAACTTTATTTGTATTTTTTGATGTCCCATGGTTATTGACACTGTGGCCTAACATGTAAATACAAATATAAATATTCCAGTAGTACCTATGAAAAAGGTAGATGATATTTTTGTAGCACAGATTAATTTCAAAATACTTATAGTGACACTATTCCCGCAAATAAAGTGTTTCTTTCCTATTCTTTAAAGCACAATTTTTTATTATGCAAGCTCGAGGGATGTAAGAGATTTCCCCATTACAATTATTTTTTATTGTTAAAGTTGTCCAATTATATAATTTTCACAAGAACAATCTTTCTTCAAATACCATAATTGTGCTATTCTTTTTTATTCAATCTCAATTGCATGACTCAAAAACTTTATAATAATGCTATATAACATGAAAAGGACACACATTATTTGGTGTGAAATATAGTGAGTCTCTGTATCTAACATCCACTGATTCAACCAGCCACATATAGAAAATATTTGGAGAAAATTTGCATCTGTACTAGACATTCATTTTTCCTGGTCATTATTCCCCAAATAACACAGTTTATGCAGTTTATAACATCAATTTACATATCATTTACATTGTATTAGGTATTATAAGTAGCCTAGAGATGATTTAAAGTATTCAGGAGGATGTGTATTTATTTTATGCAAATACTCCTCCATTTTTTACAACGGACTTGAACATCTGAGGATTTTGGTATCTGAAACCAGGGGTCCTGGAACCAATCCGTTGCAGAGCCAAGGAATGACTATATGTTTTTGCAAAATAACTTGTAGTTTGTTTCATGTAATATATCTCCTGTCATAAACACACTTAAAGTTGACGTGAAGCATTTTTTAAATGAACTTATTAGGTTTTGAAAAGAAGAATGTTTTTCCTTGAGGATTTTTTTTGCTTAATATTTTAAAACCACTTATTTTAAAGAAACATAGTTGACTTATTTTTGTTCAGTTACTGATACCATAGGAAGAATATTATAAAGTAGTATCTAATATTACTGTGAAATACATGCTATAATCTAGGAAATTCACTCTAGGTGAATTAATTGAAAATTTATAGCTCAGAATAAATATTCACTGACATAATGCTAATGCCTGTAGCATTAAGTGTTTCAAATAATATTTTCTCAATTAGACATCTGGGTTTTTTAAATGTGCTGAATGATGTCTTTCTTAAATAACATGAAGACCCAAATTTATTATTAAATTATTATACCAATGTATACCATTTGACTGTCTGTATCATGGAATATTCAGTTTCATGAACAATCTGATTTGAAGAAAGCCTATATAATGTGCTCATAACATGAGCAGTTTATGAAAAAATCTTAAAGCTTGTTTATCATTAGAAAAAATATTCAATATTTGTATACTTAAAATAAGTTTATCTAAGGAAAACATAAAATGAACTTTCTAGGACTTGGTTAAAGAAGGATATGTGTAATGGCCTATAAAATTATATGAGATGATCAGTGTACAAAATTGGACAGGGGCTGTCTTTATGTACCCTTTCTGTGTCTTTTCTAATTATCCAGAGAGGTAAATTTGGAAACAAACCATGGAGTAACATTGCACTTACAGATAGATGTGATGAAATACATAATGCTGAGATTTTGCAAATTGATTTTTGTATATGAGGATTGTAACAAAGGGCTTCATACAGTGTAAGCTACATCTAGGGATCACACAATATATTCAACTCTTCTGAATTTTAGTATGATTTTTAAATTTTCCATTTTAATTATCAGCAGGCAAAATGTGATCTCCTCCTGCCCAAGGCAGTTAGTTACATGTGCATTGATTCTACATCACTCTTTGTTGTATAACATGAATTAATACTATTAGTATCTATGTTGCTTTTGTACTTTATTTATGAAATTCCTGAGGAAGAAAATATACCCCTAGTTATGGTGTATTGAAAAAGTTATGCTCCCCAATGATTTCTTGCCAAGATTTGAGCATTCAGACTTGAAAGGTAAGAGAAACTAAACCCTGTCAGAAAACTCTGTTCATTTGGGGATATACTAGCATGGGGTCTTCAAGCAACAAGAATGCACTTGGACCTCTGATTTGCTTGATTGCATCAAGAACAAATACAGAACAAAATTTCTCTCAAATCTTAAAACATCCTTTGCACTGTACTTCACACACTTAGTAAGTAGCCTTCAAGAGAGTATGAGAAAAGGCCAAAACGGGAAAATATGAAGTGCATAAGTGGTCAGGCAGAGTATTCTCCTCCCCTAGAGCCCTTCAAATGCTCTGCAGCTTCAGAAATGCTGTGGGAGAGTTCCACCATCACATGAGCAGAAATGGAAGAACATTATCATGCTGCGTCTGTTGTACTCAACTCTTTGAGATCTGATGGGGGCTGTTGCATATAAATTAACTCACCAACAAGCAAGTAGTGGAATATTTCAGCCAGGGAGCCTTAGAATGTCATCTTCTACTGCACTTGAATTCTGATTTTTTAAAAATTATAAAAATTGTCTAAAGAAGAAAAGAAAAGTCTGAATAAGATACAAATATTCTCCAAAACAGTTTAAATACTTTCAAAAAGTCTTACAGAAAGCAAGATATGATTAAGTTTGTACAGAACATCTTCACTATCTGAAGAGATTATTGGATATGTATTTTCGTTTTATCAAATATATAAAGTTTTAGGAATAGAGTGAAAGTGAGAAAGCGCTACACTTGTTGAATTAATTTACTTTGTGCTGTGTACCTTACTAAGTTATAGAAGTTTGTGCTAAAAAAAGATAATTTGTATAATTAGGATAATCTTTATAATCACAAAAATGTTGCAAGAAACACTTTATTTTACAAAAATGTTATTCTTGTGTGGGTAACCCAATTGTTGAAACTGTGCAGTGTGCTGAGGTCAATTGATTTGTTTGCTTAGTCATTCTATCAATAAAAGGACATTGTGATGGTTGTAATAATATGGTATAAGGATTTAAACCATGAACACATTTCTCTTTTGAGACTGCCCTGCATCCCCTAAGAAAAAGCAGTAACTGTCAGTCAGCTGAGATTGAAGTGCAGTGATAAAGACAGACATTAAGTTTCAATGTACCCATATGCAATGTGAATCCTAAGAAATCCATGGAACTAAAATTCTAGCCTAACAGTAGTGGAAAAATAATTTCAGGAACATTTAATACTCATTAGAAAAAAAGAACATATGCATCAACTAAGCTGCCATTTATAAACTTACAACTTATTATGTCACCTTTACTAAGGGGATAAGAAAGGAAAATTGTTTTAAAACTCAGCACCTGGATTATGTTAATGGAATCCTGTCATATAGGCACACAAAAGTCACATCACAGATTTGTTGCTTTATTTCTTATTCGATTTATTTGTTTTCTGCCCAAATTGAATTCAAGGCAACAACATCAAAGAAAACACAAAATGGTTTCTGTTGTGAACCACAGCCCACAGTGGGGTTTTAAATGGGAAAGTATAACATAGATATTTGAAATAAAATATTCATGCATTTGGAGTTTGTTTTGGAAAGTCCATTAAAGCCACAGAGTCATCACTGAAAAATATTTATAAATGTATACAGCTTCCTAAAACACATACAGTTACCATTTTCTGTATGACTTTTAGGAGACCACACACACAAAAATATTTATGAAAGAATGAATTAAAAAATACCTGTGTGTAAAACCTAATAAGAAATGTATAAAAGGGTATAATTAAACCTAGTAAATTTTATAAAAATATTTTTGACAAAGAATAGCTATGCCTTATGGCTGTTTGTCTCTGCTTGAACAGTAAAAATTTAGGATAATTTTTCACAATAATTTAAAAAAAATTAATTAAATGAAATTTTACAATTAATAAGAAAACAGGAGGCTTACTTAGAACAAGAAATGTGAAAAATTCTACAATTTAATCAATTAAAAAACAATAAATGGGTGAGATTAAAATAATTTATGAATTCTTAGAACTAATAATGCATGAATTTATAAACTCTTGATCTATGCATTTGACATGCAAAAATATACAGTATTAATGTTAATCATCTCTTAAAAATTAGCCTATAAATATTGTTGTGTAATTTGGGTTTTTTTGGTCAGAATCATTTTGGTCTAAGTGGCACTAATGGTCTTTAGTCTATGCAACTTGCAAAAATTTGTATAATAGTACAAAGTACATTACAATTATCCCTTTTAGATTTCTTCACTGTTCTTCTAGAACCCAAACTAGAAAAACTAGAAGAAAGCCCCAAGGAGATTTACTTAAGAGAAAAACCTGATTTGTTCAGGTTAATAGTTAAATCTACTCACAATAACCTATAATGTCTGCTCTCTTAACCCTGCAAAGTTAGCAAAGAGACTGTCATTTGTGTTTATTTGTGGGCTAATTGAATACAACTGAGAAGCTTAAGTTTTCAGTTTCATGAAAAACAAGAATTCTTGTAAACTGACTTGCAGACAAAGTAGAAAATGTCTTGCAAGTTGTTGTTTTTGTAAAGAGATGACATTTTTTCCAACTAAGCACATGCCATTATAAAGCAGAGGATTTTAAGAGGAGAATATATATACTGAATTGCAGTGCATGGTCTCGTTTGAGATGATTGGTGTAAGAATCTTGACCTTTTTATATTTGGAAATATTAAAATAAAAAATGGAGACATAAAAAATACATTATGATTTAAAAATTAACTTCCAAGTTTTGGGGGGCTTATCATATTCTAGGATCCATTTAAGTATCTAACATATAATGATGCATTTATCATTCTCACCATAACATTTGAAATAGATAAGGAAGTTAAGGTGCAGGTAAGTCTCACACTAGAAATGCACTTGTCTGAGATTTTAACACAGATGGCCTGCTCTAGATCTATTGTACATCCATTACATTGTTAGGGTGTCAAAATATGCCACCCTAAAATGTTCCACCTGACCATAATGCTTAATCTGAGCTGATGGCGTCTGACAGTCAACAGATGCAGAAAAGAAGCTTTCTCAGAGCCCTTACCTAACTAAAGCACAAACTGCTGATAAATAAGGACAGCCATAAATTCCCTCAACTAAGGGAGTTTTACGACCATGAAGAAGAGAGAAAGCTGGTACCATGATAGAGCTGCACAAAAAAGCCATATTCCACTTGTTTCCCCATATATTAACCTTCTCCCAAATTGCCACCTTTAAAAATACAAATCATTTTTTTGTCCTGTCATTTTCCTTCAAATTTAGTGTTCTTTGATAAGAAGCCACACAGTCCTCAAATTCTAACTACTCCTCGAAATGATTATCACTGAGGTTTCTCCCACATGATGTGTGCTGCACAGTGATAATAAATTGTTTGTTCTGTGGATCCATCTTTTGTCTATCTTTGCTGCAGAACCCCAGTCAATGAACCTAGGAAAAAGGGTTGGTTTTGCACATTACATTTCTTCTCTGTATACAATTATAATGACTTAAAATCGATAGGCAGAAAAGATATTCCTGAAAGTATCACTTGTGTAAAATAATTATATATTAATTTTCCTATAAAAGTATTATTAATAGTGCCATTTGATTAATGTAAAAATATGATAATCAGCCACAGTTATCTTAAAGAAAACTTAGATTATTTTACTGGTTTGCTCAAAGCTACTAATAATTTCCCATCTCTCTCATTGCTTCCCTCCCCCTCTTTGGTATCAGGGATTGAACCCAGGTGACTTAACTATTGACCCACATCCCCCAGCCTTTTTTGTATTTGCTTTAGAGACAGTGTCTCACTGAGTTGCTTATAGCTTTGCCAAGTTGGTGAGGCTGGCTTAGAACTCATGATCCTCCTGATAACTCTCTAGTCACTGGAATTACAAGCATGCACTGCTGCACCCAGCTCCCTCATTGCTTTTTAATTTAGGTTAATTTTATTTTTAATTGACAAATAATAATTCTATATTTTATGGGGTACAATATGGAGTTTTGATACATACATAATGATGAAGTCAGGTTAATTAGCATATCTGTCACTTCAAACGTTTATCATTTCTTTATATTAAAATGTTTAAAACACTTTTCTTTTGCTATTTTGAAGGACTGGGGATATGATTCAATTACTAAATGTCCCTGGGTTCAATTCATGGTATCAAAAAAAAAAAACAAAAAGTAAAAATATGTTTTTATCAATAAAAAACACATTAATTTGTTCTTTTTGTTGTTAATATTAAAATAATTTGGAAAGGCAATGTATCTAATGCTTGTGGTAGCTTAATTTGCTACAAGCTTTGAGGAAAGCAATTTGGCAATATTTATCTGGATCATTAAAAATGTTTATATACGCTAGTCCATTAAGCCTGCTTCTGTAATTATTTTTTAAATAAAATGATCCAGAAGAAAATCAAGAGTTCGTAGTAAACATGTTCATTACACCAGTTTTATAATATGAAGGAAATAAAAATATGCTACATGCTTGTTGATTGTTCATTATTTTAGGGTGCTCTAAAATAATTTAAAGTAAATTAGAGTGGATTTTACAGAAGATATCAACATTATATAGATATATATCTATATCTACATTTTTGACTAAAGTAGTAGAATATTATGAAAATTTCAAATCACAACTTTTGAATATATCTGTTATTTTTTATGACCAATTTATTTTCTTGTGTTAAATAAATGACACAATATACTATATTTCTACTTGTATAGATGTATCAATTGGAAAGAAAACTTATCTCATTTAAGAGAGAAGTATCAAGAAATATTAAATAATATCTATATATGTTTGTGAGATTTGCACATATTCTGTCAGTAGAAATTGATCAGAAGAACATAACTTATTTGTAAAAAGCAAGGTAAAGAGAAAATGTTATATTTTATTAACATTCTTGTAAATGCAACTCTTGAGTATATCCAGAAACATAGATGACATTCAATCAAATGGAGTAAAGTTATCTTCCATGAAGAAGTTATGACAACACTTTCAGTTAGCATGATTACGCTTCCTACTTCTTATAACATTAGCTATATAATGTTCAGCAATATGTAAAACAAAGCAAGTTGTAGTTGGTAGTAGATAACACCTGACACAGTTAACCTTCCATTGAGGAAAGGTCAGGTAGGAGTCTGGGAGGAGTTTGTGTAGTACACAAAACTGGGATAGGAAACGTTCTATGAAAATATAAGAAAGGGATTGCTTTCAGCATGGAGTATAGGTGCTTTTTGGCTTCCACAGAACTTCATCACTCTGTTTTCAAAGACTGTAAATGAATTATATATCCTTGAACACAGTTACCTCTCCATCTGATGATATGGATACCTCCCATAAAAAATGTAGACTGAACAGTGTTAGAGCTTCTTCTTCTGAGGTGTGTAAACATGTACTTGTACATGTTTGATCTGGTTAGTAGCATATGTAGCACAGTTGTGCTTCTCTACTCTAATATTATTTCCACTGAAAATAGTTATATCCACACAAAGCAAAGCAAGTGGTTGAATAAAGATCAATATATATAACTGTATCTAAATTTTTGATGGTCTGTAATTATGTACTAAATGTGATTAGCAAAATAATGCAAAACAAGTAATTTATTAAGAATCTACTGTGTTCTCAAAACTACATTGTTGCTGGGTGCAGTGGGGCACACCTGTAATCCCAGCAGCTCAGGAAGCTGGGGCAGGACAGTCATAAATTCAAAGCCAGCCTCAGGGATAGAAAGGTGCTAAGCAACACAATGAGACTGTCTCTAAATAAAATGCAAAATAGGGCTGGGGATATGGCTCAGTGGTTCAGTGCCCCTGAGTTCAATCCCTAGTAGCCCCGGCAACACCAAGAAAAAAAATAAGAAAAGAAAAAAAAAGTATTGGTTGACTGAGTTCTACTTAATTAATGTTTAGAGTTAGATTTAGATTTTCCATTTACCCAAACAAACAAACAAAAAGTTTTCAAAGATTACAAAAAACACTAAACTATGTCAGTCATTAGGTTAGTAAAAATGAGACTGTAAAATCCATTTACCCATTTATGAAGACCTTTATGTTTCTTTTATATCAGTGTTACCTTTACATATAACAATTTCAATAAAATCCCATATATTATGTAGATTATTTTCTATTTGAACATAAATTTATGTAAGTAGAAACAATCATTCAATGATTATTAATTTATTTATGAATTTATTTATTACATATACTACATAATATATTAAGCATAAAAGGCTGACAGCTAAGACAATGCTAACTTCAAGAAATTTATAGTCTGTGTGCAGATGATTTTATTTAGCATGTTATACTTATATTAATACATAAAAGCATGAGTACATACAAGTATATATTCCAATGATAGTAAGTATCCTTATGCCTGTTAAATCTGTACCTGATTTCATTCTATCTTCTTAAGACTATAGAGAACTATTGAGAGATTACCAATGTTCCACTTGCATTAAATGATAGAAAAGGGGCTCCTATTTATCTCTAAGAATTTCTTACAAGAGAAATGATAATGGTAAAAAGTACCTATTGCTTGGAAAAAGTGTATCATCAGCATATTTGGTAATAACAAATGAAATTTTTACTCTAAATATTTTAGTTTTATTGTGGATATGCCATGGGGGGCTTTATAGGATAACATGCATGATATATCAATATTTCTCAAACTTTAATGGGCATATGTATTATTGGAGAATCTTATTAAATATAGATGTTGCTTTTTCTCTGGAAAACAGAATAAGGGAGAGGACCCATTCCTCAGGTAAACCATACACATGCATATGAAAGAGAATGATTTCCAAATTACTTGATAACTGGCAATTGAAAGTGATCTTTGATGTAAAATAATTGAGACCAGTAGACTGCCTTAAGGGTTCTTGGTATGGCACAGGTAAGGCAAACTCAGATTGAGCCCAGAAAAATTCCTGAAGTGCAGGTAACTCCCCAGAGATTAAGTTTGGTAGATTTCACAGGGAAGAGTACATCAGAGGAGAGAGAAGAACAGAGATAGACCTCTAGAGATCTAGAGGGAACCATCCTCAAGTATTCAGCAAAACAATGATCAGAATGTATATGTTAAAAACTACATAAAGTTAGGAAAAGAACAACCAGGGGGCTGAGCACCCACCTTGCACATGTGAGGCACTGGGTTCAATCTTCAGCACCACATAAAAATAAATAAACAAAATAAAATTTAAAAAAAAAAGAATAACCAAAAAGACTTGAGGGAACATATTTGAATTTCACATAAAATGCAGAAGAGTGCTATTCTGGCAAACCACAAAATTAACAGTGTATTTTGTATAATATTTAGAAAGGTCTTGCCTCAGAAGGGGGTAAAAATATCTCTAGGTTAAATTATATTTTGATTCCTTCTAATAAATCTTAAAAGCAACATTATAAAAGGCCAATCTTTCCCCAGGTAATTTAAATATGTTCCAGAAGAAAGCTCAAGAATATTTATGAAAACAGAAATATTTATCAGTCAGTAAATTAAAATTCACAATATATGACATCCCATTAAAGATTTCCAAGTATGAAAAACAGGAAAAGGCAGCTTTAAAGAAGAAAATAAACCAATTTAAACTATCTTTCAACTGTCATGCATATTAGCATTAACAAATAAGAACAAGGAAGCAGTTGTTATCATTACATCCACTTTGTTCTAAATATGGAAAATATTAGAAAGACCCAATTAATAGATGAAAACACAATTTCTACACTGGAGAATATTAGATTTGATATTGCAGCTGTAAACATTAAAAAATCTTGAATTTATAGAAATAGACATTTTCTATAATGAATCAAAAAACTTAAAAATAAAAGAGCACTAGTTAGCCTTGGCAAAACTTCAAGCACCCTAACACATGTATAGTTGAGTTCCTTTTTTTTAATTAAATTATTAAATTATTCATTTATTCTAATTTGTTATATATGACAGCAGAATGCAATTCATTTCATGTTACACATATAAAGTATAATTTTTCAAGTCACTGGTTGTACCTAAAGTATTTCTGCACTATGTCTTCATATATGTACTTAGGGTAATGGTGTCTAACTCATTCCACCATGTTTCCTACCTCTATGGCCCCTCACTTCCCCTACCTCCTCATTGCCCATCTAAAGTTCCTCTATTCCTCTCATGCTCATCCCCCATCATCATTATGAGTCAGCATTCTTATATCAAAGAAAACATTAATCATTTGGACTTTGGGGATTGACTAGCTTTACTTAGCATTATCTTCTCCAACTCCATTCATTTACCTGCAAATGTCATGATTTTATTCTCTTTTAATGCTGAGTAATATTCCATTGTGTATATATACCACAGTTTTCCTATCCATTCATTTACTGAAAGGCATCTGGATTGGTTCCACAATTTAGCTATTATGAATTGTGTTGCTATAAATGTTGATATGGCTGTGACCCTGTAGTATTATATTTTTAAGCCCTTTGGGAATAAGCTGAGGAGTAGGATAGCTGGGTCAAACTGTGGTTCCATTTCAAGCTTTCTAAGGAATCTTCATACTGCTTTCCATATTGGCTGTACCAATTTGAAGTCTCACCAGCAATGTATGAGTGTGCCTTTTTCCCCCATCCTCACCAACAATTATTGTTGTTTGTCTTCATAATAGCTGCCATTCTGACTGGAGTGGGATGAAATCTTAGAGTAGTTTTGATTTGCATTTCTCTAATTTCTATAGATGTTGAACATTTTTTTTTCATGTTTGTTGATTGCATATCTTCTTCTGAGAAGTGTTTATTCAGTTCCTTGGCCCATTTATTAATTGGTTTATTTTATTTTTTGATGTTAAGGTTTTTGGGTGCTTTATATATCTTAGAGGTTAGTGCTCTATCTGGTGTGCCTGTGGTAAAGATTTGCTCCCATTCTGTAGGCTCTCTATTCACCTATAGCACAAAAGTTAAAACAAAGATTCAAACTAAAAATCTTCTCAGCAAAAGAAACAATTGGTGTAGTTGAGTTCCTTTAAGGGGATGGTTATAATGTCCTTGCTTAGTATTTGGACGGCCATCTCAAGTGACAGCTGTCATTTAAAGGATAAAGTTTCAACTTTGCTACCCAAGGGCATTTTCTGAGAAAGGCTCACCACCCCCTCATACCAACCTCAACTTTAACAACTAAGGTCCTGCTCAGCTCTGATTCCTGAGTCTGCCTCATAAAAGTCCTGGAACCCAGGCCTATTTTGCCTCTCTCCATTATAGAGAGATGGCCTTTATTTGTCAGCTGTGACAAATAAACTCTCCTGTGTATCTTTGCCTGGTCTGGATCTTTCATTTGTCACTGATCCATCTCTTGTTCCTCGCTTTCCCTTCAATGGCAAGAAGTATATTTGAAGAAATGCCTGAAAATTTTACACATGTGTTGAATAAAGGATTATGGAAAATAGTATTTCTACAAGACACTCCCTGGGAGAAACAAAAGACAGTGTGGCTGAGGAGGAGGGAGGGAAATTAGCCAAACATTAAACTTCTCCCAGTAAATACTTTTCCAGGAACAATGGGCCCTGAAGGGAGGAGGCAGATATTGAAAATTTAGGCACAGGACTTTTACCCTTTCAGATTGCAGAGGAGTCCTGAACGGAAACAAATAGTGAAGCTCTAGGACACAATGAATCCCAGAGGAAGAAGAAAGGCAATGAGTGGGATTTGAGTGTTCATCCATTCAGATCTGTACTCCTACGGCTCCCTGTAGCAAAGAGTTTCAAAGGTTTTACAAAAGCCTTTTTGAGTTAAAATTTTAACTTGCACAACTAGTTCCCTGATTGTCCAATTGGCCTGTCTGCAATTTCCAAGGATTAATTCATTCTCATTGTAAACTATAAACTCAGAGCCTCTCTGTAACCATTAGCCATTTTTTTAAATTTTATTTTTTATTGATTTTTTATATATGACAGTGAAAGGCATTATAATTCATATTATACATATAGAGCACATTTTTTCATATCTCTGGATGTATGTAAAGTATGTTCACACCAATTCATGTCTTCATACATGTACTTTGGATAATGATGTTCATCACATTCCACCATCATTTCTAACCTCCTGCCCCCTCCCTTCCCCTCCCACCCCTCTGCCCTATCTAGAGTTCATCTATTCCTCCCATGCTCCCCCTCCCTAACCTACTATGAATCAGACTCCTTATATCAAGGAAAACATTCAGCATTTGTTTTTTTGGGATTGGCTAACTTCACTTAGAATTATCTTCTCTAACTCCAAAGATTTACCAGCAAATGTCATGATTTTATTCTATTTTATTGCTGAATAAAATTCTGTTGTGCATATATGCCACATTTTTTTTATCCATTCACCTGTTGAAAGACATCTAGGTTTGTTCCACAGTTTAGTTATTGTGGATTGTACTACTATAAACACACACACACACACACACACACACACACACACACAAAATGTGGCTGTCCCTGTAACATGCTGTATTTAATTCCTTTGCGTATAAACCCAGGAGAGGTATCCTGGGTCAAATGGTGGTTCCATTCCCAGATTTCCAAGGAATCTCCATACTGCTTTCCATATTGGCTGCACCAATTTTCAGTCACACCAGCAATGTATGCACTAATTTCTAGGGTATATAAAGAACTCAAAAAGCTAAACACCATAAAACAAATAACCCAATCAATAAATGGGCCAGCAGCCATTTTTGCACCCAGAAAATGAGCCCTTTCAGTGCTTGATTGATTAACCCGGTTGCAGGATACAGGAAAGCTTGCTGATTCGTTTAAGGTCTGTTTCTATCCTGGTTATTTGTGTTTTCATAAAGGTGCCAAAATCATGTTGGTTATTCTCGCTTACAGTGAATACTATGAATTGATACATCGAAGAAGGTTTAAAACTCTAAGCACAAAAATACTACATAAATATATATGATAGTAAAATGTATCAAAAATAGTAAGAACAGTGAATCTTAAAAGCTGCCAAAAAATTTTTAAAAAGGACCTTGTTACATACAAATGAATGAAGATAGTGCTGGATTTGGTGAACTTCCATGGTAAAAGATTGGCTAGCATGTGTGAGGCCCTCAGTTTAATCACAATACCAAAAGTAAAAGAAAGATACACAAGAAAAAAGTAAATCTGTGTACCAAGCAGAAATATATTTCTTAAAAAAGAAATACTAATATAATTTTCAGACACACAAAAAGTTATTGCGATTAAAGGCTCTGTTTTTGTAAAAACCATTAAAGCTATTCTTTTAGGCAGGAGGACAATAACATCATATTAAAGTCTGGATCTATATCAACAAATAAATAACATCACAAATAGTAACTACATGGGTAAATGTAAATATTATTTTTCAACTCTATAGCAATGATAACATAAAGGCATAGTTATTGTAAAATTTGGGGGAGTATAAGTAAGATTATGTTTGATAATATAGTAGGTCTCATTAATTAAGTAGAAGTCCTTTAGAGTTTAAAACTAAGTTTCCCTAGAGGAGAAGAAATTCTGTCCCAAGACTGCAGATTCAAATCATGCTTGAGTTTATAGCTTACAGACCTGCCCTATAAATTTTAGGTTTGTCAACATAATCAAAGCGTCAACTCTTTAGATCTTTTTATATCCTATTGCCATTATTTAAAAAGCACGGAAAGTCTATAAAATCACATGGCATAGCCACAGAAATTATCATCATTAGCTGCTCATAATTAAATGCATATTAAATAGTAATCTTTGGGGGAAACTATATTTCATACCTTAGAATATCTTTTATCAGGCTAACTAATATTACAAAACTGGATGCTTGTTCTTACTGTACAACAGTAAATAGGGAAAGAAAAGAATAAAACCAGGAATTCCAATTTCTAACTCAAACCTACATAATGATGTTATTCACAGGGACCTGTATCATCTTCTCTTTCATACATCACATTGATCCTCCACTATATTTATAATATTGTGCTGGTTCAACACAGGGAGTAAGAGGTAGCAATTAATCTAGAGTTATTAAGGCATGCAAATGTCTTACAAATTTTACTATACATTTAAGTAAAATTCAGTGGATTTCTCTTCAGTGAAATTTTTACAGTGTGAGTCATGTTGTGATATCCCTGTGAAGGTGAAGAATAAATTGTTGCATTGAAACAGTAAGCAAGATGCCTTCTGGATCTCTTTGAATCTTGCCATCAACATACAGTTTATTTAGATCTGCTGCTCTGGCCCATTAAGAGAAGACTCTGTAGTAGGTCCAGGCTGTTGTGTGAGCTGTTCCTCCATGTGGGCTACAGGATCCAGCAGATCCAAAGATGCTTAAAGTGTCTGGCAGAAAGGGATAGTGTTGGGAAGTTCACAAGATTCAAAGAAATCCAGCAGGCATCTTGCCTTTTTTTTTTTTTTTTTCCAGTTGAAGGGTGGACTAACCAAAGACTTATTCTTCCCCTTATATGCTTCACACCAACAGACATGTGGAAATTTCACTCAGGAGAAATCCAATGAGTTTTAGTCAAATTTATTTCCCATTCTTTACTATACATATATTTACCAATATGTCTGGATTTGTTTCTGAGTGGGCTGAATCAGTATAATGTCATCAATATAATATAGATGAATGTGGTGTTGTACGAAAGGAAAATTACAGCATGTGCCTTCAGGATTTTAGAGGAAAACCCTTCCCTCCTCCCAGATAACTCATTTTTTCCTGAAAAACAGCTTTTTGCTTGTTAATGTAATTGCTAGATACCATATGTTTACCCATGGGATACTAAGATACCAGGCAGCCTGAACTGATCATCATGAAGAAATGACTGAAATGCCTATGAATATAACTCCTTTATATTGTTGTTGTTCTAGTTCACCCCTGTGACCTCATAGAAAGTTCCCTACAATAAATTGAGGAAGTAAAACTTGAGCTGGTTTACACATAATCATGTGCAATATGCAGGGACCAACTGAAAGTTTGTAGTTGCAAAACTCACATGATTTCTGGGACATTGTTGAAATATATTGATGGTGGAAAATTCTCCAAATGGGCATGATTTGGATATTTGTTTTTGTATGAGTGGAGAAATGGCTAGAGGTAGGAGTGTATATTAGTTCATGGTTTGCCTGTGTGGTCAGAGACTTCGAAGGAATCTGGAAAAACTGTGACAAGAGAATCTTGGGAAAGAGTATATGGGAAAGTTTCAGAGAAACTTCAGTAAAAACATGAGTACGTTGGTCATATAAATCAGGATCAGGTCCTTGTTTTCCTTGTGTTTAAGATGAAACTCCTGAGAAATACTGAGGCAAGAGTGGAAAGAAAACTTTATGTAAGAGAGAGGGGGATTGGTACTCCTCTGATGAAGAACCCAGAGCTGGACCCATGGAATTGGGGGTGTCTTGCACTTTTATAGACCCCCCCACCTCCTTTCTTTACAGCTGATGTGCCCAAAAGGCAGGAAAGAATAGCTCCAAGGTTACTGGCTTGTGTTGGATCCTTCCCCTCCCCCCAGAGATGTTAGCCACTGGTTGATGTGGAAGTGCTATCCACTTATTTTCTTTGAAAGCTACCTGTCCTTTGCCCCTGTCTCACCATGAGAGTGCCCATCACCATGAGAGTGACCTCAGCAGAAGATAATTTTAATGATCTAGTAAATAGAATGAGCTGTTGCATGTATATCAGTGAGTCTTCTTCATCGGACATCTCACCATTAAACTCACAAAGAAAGTGTAGGTTTTTAACTTAATGTAAGTAACATTTAGGAAAATTGAAAGTTAAATATCATGTAGGATTCTAATACCTTGGTCAGGTTTTCATTGCATTGATTTTCCTTAAGTAACCATAAAAGTATGAGAAGGAGATGTCTCTTTCTTGTTTTCCATTTTTACCCCAGAGAACTGAAAAGAAGGTAAGAATGATTTTCCAGTAGAGAAAGTAACTACACAATATCACAAAATTGGATCTGGTTAATCTGGAACTGTTTTTTTTTTTGTTGTTGTTGTTTGTTTGTTTGTTTGTTTTGGTATTCGGGTACATAACCACTGAGGCATATCCCCAACTATTTTTATTTCTTATTTAGAGACAGGTTCTCACTAAGTTACTAGGGCCTTGTTAAATTTATGAGGCTGTATTTGAACTTGAAATGCTCCTGACTCAGCCTCCTGAACCATTGGAATTATAGGCATGTGCCATCATGCCTAGTTTAATCTGGGTCTTTATTCAACTCAAGCTCAAAAGGAAAAGAGAGAGAGAGAGAGAGAGAGAGAGAGAGAGAGAGAAAGAGAGAGAGAGAGAGAGAGAGAGAGAGAGAGAGAGAGAGAGAGAAGGGATAAATTGTTTATGCATAAATAACAGCAAATATATTTCATTTACTAATGTATAGGATTTAAAATCTTATTCATTATTTTCATCAATTCTTTTTATACAACAAAATCTATTTAAACTTGAATTCTAGAATGCCATTTCGGGTCATGTTAATAGAAAGAAAAAATAGTTTTTAAAAATTCCCTAAATGATACCACTCTAAGGACAGAGATGGCCCCTTTTTTGTTATAATTCTGAAAATTACATGTGGCATCTATCCTGCACCAGGAGCCTCTCATTCTTACTGTCACATTGCCCCAGGATATTCTGCATATTTAGAATGCATGGGGTTTGATCCTGACTGTTGTGTAGCAACCTATAGACTTGTTCATACATGTGGTGAATTGTTTGTCACTTGCAGAAATCAATTTATGTCTCAAGGGATGTATTCCATGCATGTGTTTGTTCTTCTTTGTCTCCTATATCAAGATTCATGTCACAGCTCAGACTCTAATGACTTTTACACCAAATACTTATGTTCACATCATTTTAAAAGAAGTTTCATATTCTTGAGCAATTGGTCAAATACAACCTATGGATATTTTCTTCACAAGTAGTTTCTTTTCAAAGATAAGGGATCCAGAGTAACATGGACTACTAATAGGATGTCATTTAATCTTTAATAGCATCACAAAATAATAATATACATGTGCAAATTGAAATATGCAATAGTTCTGAGTTATCAAAATGGGTTTGACTTTTATTATCATTATGGTATTTTTAGTGATCTCTATAGAAATTGAACAGATGGCTTCATTTTATAATGGAAGAACAATTACCATTAAATGGGTAATGATCTACAACATGTGAGAAAGAGAAAAACTAAAATTATTTTTATAGATTTGGTGATACATTTCTTTCATGCATAGGTTATAATTCTGTGCACTCCTCTATGACTCTTTGGGGAAAAAAAAGAAAAAAAAATTCCCATTAGAAAAATATGCATACTTTTACTCTCACTGTTGTGAGTTGTGGTCTAGACAGGTATATCTCCTTTACCAACCTCTGCACTATCCACCTCCCAGCTAATGTTAGTGAGCCATGTAAACAAATATGCACAGGAATATGTAGCAAGGATGTCACCTCCATACAGAAGAGCACAGAAGAATGAATTAAGTCTTCCAAAGTTCACTGGCCAAGTGAAAGACGCAAAACAATGTTTTGAAGGAATTTGGAGGTAACAGGGTATAAGAAATCAGTAACAGAACAACCAAAGAACTGCAAATAGGCAAGCATTTTTCTTGAGCATAAAAACCATGCTTTGAGTAGATGAAAGGAAGGGGGAGCGAGAATGAGATGGTGCCGAACAAGTAATTCCCTCCCCAATAATTCCCTAAGCTTATAGGTGTACTTTGCTATCCTTTATCCACTGTCCACCAAACACACCATCTCTTGCATGGTCTCAAACTTCCACCCTGTTTGTCTAGGGAGCAGAAACTTTTCTCTGAAGCCCCTTGGAATACTAGAGCTATCTCTTAGTCACTGCTGCAGGACAGGAAAAGCATTTTCGTAATGCTTTAGGATTAGCTTTACAGGAAGAAGAGGCAATCCATGAGTGGGAAAAAAAAAAAACAGTATTAAATTTACCTAACGAGGATTTTTAGGTCTTGCCTTTTTATTTGTATCCCTGGGTAGTGATCAAATTACATACTTTCCATGGATTCATCATTTTATCTTATTGATCTTAATATATAAAGTTCCTCCTCATTTCCCAGCTCTAGTCCCTTCTCTAAATTCCTATTGTGCTTTCTGGAAGCTTATTACACTCCCCACCCTCCAAAAAAAAAAAAAAAAAAGGAAAAGAAAGAAAGAAGGAAATCCTGACCTGTCACTCTTTCACAAGCACTGGAAAAATTTCCTCACCTTAACTGAAACATCATTTTGACGAAGACAACTTGCATCAGAGGAATCTGGTTCTTTCCCTCTCCACATGCAGTCTGGTCAGGAAGTGGTCCTTGACACGATTGAGAATTAATCAGACAAGCTCATGCAGAAATATCACCTCTTATTCTATACACTGTTTTCCCTTTTTTCATACAATATTTTTCTTTTGTCATTTTACCATTTTACCATCCAGTTCTACTTTCCACTTCTATTCTCCACCATATTGACCTAACTATTGAATATCTCCACCTTTCAGAATTTCTTAAATTCCACTTTAGAAATCCATTCCCACAGTCACTCACTCTCTGGATCTTTTTTTTTTCTTTTTTACATATTGACATTTTAAATTTAATTTGATAAAATATATATTTTAATTTGCGCATGACAATACAATGGTCTTGACATATCATACATTTGAATTTTTCTGGATCTTATTATTAAAAGGCTGATTCACTTCTTACATGTTAAATTCCTAAGTAGTTGAGTCCATTACTTTTTTTTTTCCTTAACCTTCAAAAAAACTAATTATATTTTAACATGTCCTAGGACTTCAGTAAGACACTCACTTTATTGCCTCTGGGATTTTTTTACTCTCTTTCTCTACAAATGAAGATTTCATATTATGATATTCTTACTACCTTCTGACCCTTACCACTTTTTTGGTAAGTCATAAAAACTTATAAGGATTTCAAGAGCTAAATGTTTATGGGAAAAAAAATGAATAACCTATCCATAGGCTATCCATACTTCAGCCACTGAGAGTCCATGACTCTCTATCTGATTTGAGAGTACTTATAACTTTACTTACGATTTCTATGAACCAGTATCATTTATCTTAGCCAACTGCTCCAAACATTTTCTACTTAAATTCTCTACCTAGTGTAATTCTTTCCTCTATTACACAGACTAAGCAATAGTTTGTCTGCTAAGGAATATCTAATCTGTACAATAAGAAAAGCAACTCTGCATTAAAATTGGGTCAAAGACCTTATCAAAAACCGTCACCAATGAAGATATAAAGTTTCCAATTATGCATATGAGATGATCAGAATCATACATTTTCAAGGGAATACAAAGTAAAACAACAAAGAGAAAACACCCATTAGGAAAACCAACCCATGGAATACTGAAAATATAAAATTCTGGCAAGATTGTGGAGCAACAAAAACTCCTGTTCATTGATGACAGCAATGCAAAATGCTGCTTTAGAAGATAGCTTGGTGATTTATTACAAAACTAAAGATCATATGATCTTACTATATGATCTAGCAATCATACGACTTTGTATTTACTCAAAGGACCTGAATACTCAAATAGGTATATATAGTAGTTTTATTTTATAATTGTCAAAATTTGAAAGAATATATGCCACATTTTTTTTATCCATTCATCTACTGAAGGGCATCTAGGTTGGCTCCACAGTTTAGATATTGTGAATTGTGCTGCTATAAACATTGATGTGGCTGTGCCCCTGTAGTATGATGTTTTTAAGTCCTTTGGGTATAGTCTGAGGAGAGGGATAGCTGGGTCAAATGGTGGTTCCATTTCCAGATTTCCAAGGGATCTCCATACTGCTTTCCATATCGGTTACACCAATTTGCAGTCCCATCAGCAATGTATGAGTGTACCTTTTCCCCCACATCCTCACCAAAACTTATTGTTGTTTGTCTTCATAATAGCTGCCATTCTGACTGGAGTAAGGTGATATCTTAGAGTAGTTTTGATTTGCATTTCTCTAATTACTAGAGATGTTGAGCATTTTTTTATATATTTGTTGATTAATTGTAAATCCTCCTCTGAGAAGTGTTTGTTCAGGTCCTTGGCCCATTTGTTGACTGGGTTATTTGTTTTTGTGATGCTTAGCTTTTTGAGTTCTTTATATATCCTAAAGATTTGTGCCTCTTCTGGTGTGTGAGGGGTAAAAATTTGCTCCCAGTATGTAGGCTCTCTGTTTACGTCACAGATTGTTTCTTTTGCTGAGAAGAAACTTTTTAGTTTGATTCCATCTCATTTATTGATTCTTGGTTTTAATTTTTGTGTTATCAGAGTCGTATTAAGGAAGTTGGGGCCTAATCCCACATGATGAAGATTAGAGCCTATTTTTCTTCTATTTGATGCAGAGTCTCTAGTTTAATTCCTAGGTCCTTGATTCCTTTTGAGTTAAGTTTTGTGCATGGTGAGAGATAGGGGTTTAATTTCATTTTGTTGCATATGGATTTCCAGTTTTCCCAGCACCATTTGTTGAAGGTGCTATCTTTTCTCCAGTGCATGTTTTTGGCACCTTTTTCTAATATAAGATAATAGTAATTTTGTGGGTTAGTCTCTGTGTCCTCTATTCTCTACTATTGGCCTACACAATGGAATTTTATTCAGCATTAAAAGAGAATAAAATCATGACATTTTCAGGTAAATAGATGGCGTTAGAGAAGATAATGCTGAGTAAAGTTAGCCAATCCCCCCAAAAAACAAATGCCAAATGTTTTCTCTGATATAAGGAGGCTGACTCATAGTGGGATAGAGAGGGGGAGCATGGGAGAATTATATGAATTCTAGGTAGGTAAGAGGGGTGGGAGGGAAAGGGAGGTGGCAGGGGATTAACAAGGATGGTGGAATGTGATGGACATAATTTTCCAAAGTACATGTATAAAAATTCAAATTGGGTGTCAACATACTTTATATATAGAGATAAAAAATGTGGTATATATATGTAATAAGAATTGTAATGCAAAAAATACATATATAAAGACATGAATTGGCGTGAACATACTTTATATACAAAGATATGGAAAATTGTGCTCTATATGTGTAATAAGAATTGCAATGCATTTCACTGTCATGTGTTTAAAAAAATAAAATCAATAAAAATACTTGAAAGAAACCAAGGTATCCTCAAATAGATGAGTTGATTTAAAAAAAAAAGCTTGTAGTATATTTAGACAATCAAATATTATTTATCACTTAAAAGAAATGAACAACTATATCATAAAAAAATATGAAGAAAACTTAAAAGCATACATAAAGGAAGTCAATCCAAAAGGCTACATACTGTATGATTCCAGCTAGATTATTTTCTAAAAAATGTGAAGCATTAGAGACTGCAAGCAAATCAGGTATTTTGAGGAGCTGGGGCAAACAAGGAATGGATAAGCAGAATACAGGGGATTTTTAGAGCACTGCAATTAGAGTGGTGGGAATATATACATATGAATATATGGATATATGAATAATTTTATATACAAAGCTGTATATAAAATTATCTATTTATCTAAATCTATAAAAGGTGCAGCACCGAAAGTGCACCCTAACGTAAATTGTAGGCTTTGTATGATTATGATTTGATAATGGAAATCATAATCAATTGTAACAAGTGTAACACTCTTGAGGGAGATGTTGATAATGAAAGATGCTGTACATGTATGATTACTGGAGTTATATAAGGAATCTCTCTACCTTTTCAATTTTGATGGGAACCTAAAACTGCCTTAAAATAATCTATTAAAATAGTAATTACTGTAAGAAATAGGGTTTGACTGATTAATGTTTGATGATTCATAATGAGGAAAAAAGAGAGTTTATAACTAACTGGGTTTATAACTCACTGGGTAAGTAACACAGACTCAGTAGCATCTCTAGGGAATGTTTTTAGTTTCTATTGGGTATAAGTACCTGAACTGTCCCAATGCACATTATTCATTTAGATTTGCTTAACACATAATTGTGAGTTACATGTAGACAACAGAGATTCGTCATAGGGAAGTGCTGTTGATGTCATCAGTTAATGCAAATTCATCTAAGAATTGTACACAGAGTAAGAGAAACAGATAAGTGAAGATAGAAAACTGAAGTGATATTCAAATATTGAAAGAAGGAAAATAAAGGATCAACAAAAGAGAGGGGAAGCAATGGAGTTAAAATGAAGAAAAAATTTGCAAAATCATTTGAAGAATTAATTTAAAAAACAGGGTTTTATCTGCAAGTATAATTCTGGAGGAAGGAAGAGTTTTGTTCAGGTCCATTCTTACTTTTAGATGTCTATGGGATATCTGGTAGAATGTGCAAAAAATATAAAATTTCAGTTCTACAAATGTCAAGTTTAAATAGACATATCTAAAACTTTTAAAATAAAATTTGATTTATAGAATTTTAATAAACATATTATAGAGTTCCTATAAATACTTTGCCCAGCTTCTAGTTAACATCTTAAAGAACTGAGGCATATTCATCAAATCCGAAAAACTGACATTAGTACAATAAAGTTGCAGTTTTAGAGAATTTATTCATATTTGGTTTTCCACTAATGTTCTTTCTGCTTATATCCTTTTATGATTCAGGATGCAATCTAGGATGAAGCATTGTAGTATATACTAGTTATTTTGTTATTTGTCTCTGTATTAGTTATACCCAACTTCTATATAAAAAATACCCCAAACTGTGTGGCTTAGAAAACAAATATTTACTAGCCTTAATTCTAGTGGTTTGGAGTCAATAATAAAGACCCTGGAAGATGTGATGTGTGGTGAAGGACTGATTTCAGGTTTGCAGACATCTATTGTTTCTTTGATTGAGGCAGATAGACAAATATCACATTATGTTTTTCCTCTTTAATAGAAGCAATAATCCTATCATGAGGGTTCTACTCTTAACCACCTACTTACTCTACTTGCCTCCCAAAAGCTCATTCCCTAATGCCACCTTTCTTAGATACAAGATTTCATCATCTGAATTTAGGGATATCACACTTAGTCCATTCCAATATTCTTTGGTCTCTCTCATTGTATTACTCTATTCATGCCTTTTATTACTCTGATACTTTTGAATATTGATAAGATATTTTGTAGACTGTCTTTTAATTTGAATTAGCCTCATATCTTACTATCAGTATAGTGAGGCTATAGGTTTGGGGGAAGAAATCTAATGAATCTTTTCATTATACCGTGCTAGGAGTACATAGTAACAGCATGTCTTACCATTGGTGAGGTTAACCATGGTTAGTTGGATAAGGTGGTGTCTTCCAGCTTTTCGACTATAAAGTTACTACTTTTTAATTCCTATGCTCTATTCCTGGGAAGTCAGACACCATGAAAGGGAGATTGATTCTATAAACTCACTTAGGAATTATGGAATAATTTCATTGTATTGACCAAAGACTCAGGGGCTTGAGTCACCTTTGCCTATGATAGCCATGGCTAAGATCCTGGAAGGCAGGCTAAGATTAGCCAAATATCTCAGCTCATTGTTTGAGTAAATTATTGTGCTATATGCAATTCACAGTTACATTCAAGTGTTAAGATTAAGATTAAGATAAAATGGAGACTCCAGGCTTTCCTTTAGGTATAAAGAAATTAGAAGCATTTTTTTCCTTTTTCCATATTTGAGATGCTGAGATGATAACAGTGTAAAATTTAACAATACTACAAACTAGTGGGAGAAAAATATCTCCACCCACAGCAGCAAAAGTATACAAAAGGGCTTTAGATTACAACCCAGGCATGAAAGGATCAGTTCCAATTCACTTGCTTTCATTCAGCCTCCATAAAACAAACAGCAAGAAAAGCTACAGATTATGCCACTGCAATGGAAGGATGATAGCACCACTTGATTAGCAAGAAAGACTTAATTTAGGAACCAATTTGGCAATGAAATTCTCTAGGCATATGAAATTCAAGTTTTGTGCTGTAAAATTCCACTTGCTAGTTCATGTGGAATGGCAGACTAACAATGAATGGCAAGTTATTCCTCTTTCTTAATTTCCATAGGAATTTAATTCCATGTGAATGCTGGAGGAGTGAACACGACTTAAGCTTCACTTCTAGAAGCTTTAGAAATACTTTCCTAATGAGTTTAGGGATACTCTACCTTTTACCTCCCTCTTTGGTGTATGCACAACCAGATGTGCTGTAGCTGATACTTGGCTGCTATTTCTCTACTAACCATTCCCTAAATCTCAGCCTGTTGTCTACTCCTGGCAAAGTGACACCTCACTTCACTTCACCTCACTTCACAATCGGTTGCATTAATCTGCCTTTTAGTTATAATCTTCCACTATTGTTACCTCCACTTCTTGGATTTTATTAATTCTTTTCAGATCAGGACAAATAGAAAAGGGAGAAGAAAACCTTATAACCGTGAGTAATGTAGTATAAATCATTAACCAAAATTCTCAAAGGGTTCTGTGTATGTAGCTTAGTGGTATAGTGCATGTCTAGCATATGCAAGGTGTCCTGGTTTCTATTCCTGTTGTTGCAGAAAATCTGAAAACCAAACCAAACCAAAAAACCACCAACATTAAGTAGTAAAGCACATACTTATCATGCTTGAGTCCCAGATCAGTACCAGCATCCATACCAAAATAAATAAATAAATAAATAAATAAATAAATATTTTATCATTTTAATAGTTTTAACAATTTAGTGAAAAAGTACTTGCTTGTCATGTTCCTTCAAAGAAAACAAAAAGATAAACTGGACCCTAAATTTGAAAAATAGCCCCAGTTTCTAAATAAACAGGAACTTAATTTATAAAATATTAGTGCAATTACATAGGATATCCTAACTACTTAGGAATTTTAATTTAAATAATGGTAGTAGTCAATAATTATAAAATACAGTATGGTAAATTATTTTCAATCATTATAATTCTTTTTAGGAGGAATTTAAAACTTTGTCACAAAGCATCTGTAATTTAAAGTGTGACAATATATCTCAATTAAAGTAATAGAACAAGAAAACAAATATATTGAAATAAATACATGAGAAAGAAGAGATATATCCAAAATATTAAAAATTATTAACAGATCAATATGTCAAGGTAAGAATTTTATTGAAAAATGACGTTATGTATTTGATTAATAGGAAAATATAATGATAATGAAAGTAACCAACATATCTTAAGCTTGGCATTACTTGATTAATTAATATTTATAACTGAGGATTAGGTCACTGCCCTATCTCATCTCAGTAAAAGTATACATATATACACACATAGATAGTAAAAGTAAATACATACATATGATATACATATATATGTTATATATGCATACATATACACATATGTGTTATAAAATTATATATTATGTTATATATGCATATATATAAACATATATATTATACACAGTGGAGTTAAAATTAATACAGTAATTATTAGTGCAGGTATATGAACCTCTTGATCTATCTTTATTATTTAACCTCAGTATGTTATATTCTCTATCTGATTTTCAATAAAATTGACAATTCAGCTTAAAGGCAATTGTGGCTTCATGGACCATGTAACTGACAGGCATAACACACAAGCTATTTTCGTTTTAATCTTTACATAATTAATAATAACCTCTCCTGGAGACATGAAGCCACTTTTATATCTGGAAAAAAATATTAACATGAATTACCCTTATCATTTATCCCTAGCAAAAATGAAGAAAATCCAAAAATCCCCTATTGATGAAACAGGGAATATTGTCAATTTCTAGTACAAGTCATCATTTAATCTAATTTTCAGCATATTTTATCAGTCTGCAAATCTAAGGCTAAATGTTATATGGATAGGTTTGGCAAAAACAATTATTCCATACAGAGGCTATATAGAATTACTTTTAAAATAACTTTGTTCAAAATAAAATATTATTACCTTGAGAAATTTCAGAACTTTATATATTCCTTTTTATTAGTATGTGAATTTCTTATTTTTCTTTATATGGTTTGATATTAGCCTTCCTTTTTCAGAGCCCAGTTTTATCATTTCTAGTAAAGTTTATCTAGTTTACTTACATTTATATTTGCAAATCATCACAAATTCACTTTTTGTTGCAAGGTAAGTTATAAAAATAAATGAATAATTAGTTATAGTTGAATAGATATTGACACACTGAATTCACTTAAATCAGAACATATTCTAATAAGATTGCGCTAATTAAGTTTTCTTCCAAGGAAATCACAAGTCAAATTTCTCATCAAGGAGAAGTTAATTTAGTTCCCGATGGCTATGTTTAATGACCCAATGGCATTTCCTTTAACATTATGGGTTTAGATATCCAAGGTTAGTTTCCCAAAAGCTGTTTTTTTATATCATTCTGCATTTATCTTGAGAAGTAAGAAATAAGCAATAATTCTTTGCTCTACATTAACAAATTGAACATAATTTGGAATGTTCTATGCAAATAGAATTTCCAGAAAAAAATAAAAGAATGGTGACAAAATGATTCATGTAACTAAAACGTTTGGGTTGTTTTGTTTTGTGAAATGCATTCTTCACTAGTCCATTATAAAGGGTCCATGTCTCTGATGTCAAATAGACATGAGTTCCAAGCTCTTACTTTTTGGTATTTCACTATATTTTAATTTATAGATAGCCTAGTTACTACTGTGAGTGATATGTGAGATTCAATTTGTAATGTATCATACATATCTAAGACAAATGAAGTGTGAATTAGTCATTGTTCATCATTGTGTTAGTGTCATATCTGTCTGCTTTATACCTAAGGAGAAAATATCTATATGTGTACCTTGAACCATGCTTTTTTTCCTAGGTTGTGGTGCAAAGAGATCCTGAAAGGGTTGCCAAGTGTTAAAATCCTTTAGGCTACAGCCAACATCTTACTTACCATTCTAATACTTTTGGAATTACAATTTAGGAAGAACAAAGAAAAAAAAGGCCTCTATCACTCTATCATTTAATGCTATTCTAAAGACTATCAAAATTGTTGAATAAATAAAATTACAAATAATAAAAATATTAGAAAAGCAAAGAAATTATCATTTTTCAGTGCTAACCTTCCTGTTGCTGGATAATAAACAGTCCCCAAACCATCACTTAGGGGATGCCTATTAGAACTGATATACTGGCATCTCCCCTACTCTGATCTCAGGATGGTAATGGTGTCTTCACAGCAGCTGACTGATCACTCTTAGGAAGGCCTCTGTAGAGTGAAATGATGAGTGAAGTTGCATCACTTATCATCAGCAGAACTTCTGCCATGTTCACTAGTAACAAGAGAGCCCCAGCCTGCCCAGGTTCAATAAGGTTGTAGACAGAGACTCAGCTTCTTGACTCCCAGGCATGGGAGAGATAGTTGAAATTATCTTTAGAAGACAGAGTATACAAACATGATACTCTACCTGAAAAAATCATAATCAAAAACATTGAAATCCTGTTAGAGCTATTATAGGAACTTAGCAATGCCACTTATATAAAATGAATAAATAATCCACAATTTTTCTTACTATGAGAAATCATCAATTTGTTTATAAGAGGGAGAAGTATTCAATTTGTTTCAATAAAATTAAAAAATATTTATCATAGGTAACAATCACATTATACATATTAATTTTTATATGAAAACATTTTCTGCCTATTAACATATATTCTACATAATAAAACTGAAAACACTTTAAAATATTACTTGTTTTGAAGTAGGATTTCAACATATGCAGAAACAAACCAAGTTTCTGAATGGAAATATTTATTTTTATGTGAATGATTATATGGTTTATATATCTCAATGAAATATCAAAGGAGTTTAATTTTTTAATGATTCAAAATTTTAATGTGTGCCTATAAAAAGGTGTATAAAATTAGCAGGGATTCTTCTGAGAAAAATTAGAAAGAAGTAGAATTTTTTGCTACCAAATAGTAAGCATAGAATAAAGTTAAAATTATATAAAATTAGAAGAAAAATCAGAGACTTAACAGAATATAATAGACATACATATATAGATATAAATGCACATAAGAACTTAATATATTATGGAAAATATTAGTATGTATTAGATATATCCTGAGGCATTGGATATCAATGAATAAAAGGAAAGATCATGGAATTATTTATAAAATATGAGAGTTTCTTTTTTGGAGTTAAAAAAACCATTTTAATTATAAAGAATGAAATTCCTAATATATTAAGTAGAAAGTTTTAAAATTAAATCATAAATATGTAAATATAGAGAAAACATAATAATAAAAATATAATAAAATACAGCAATATACCAAAATATGTGTTATAGGGATAATTACTATCTTATAGAATTAGATAAGGAAATTATTGGTAATTTTTAAAAGTAGAAATAACAAAAAGATCTTAGTAAAATTAAAATGCAACATACAGACAAAAAGAAAAAAATCAAAACATTAGGAATATTTAAAATTAAATGAAGCTTTAAAAGAAGCATAGAAAAGATAAATGCATTAAATATTGGCTTATCTATGAATAGAAAATTTACAAGAGATACACAAATATTTTGAGTCAAAAGATTTTATATATTAGCATTACATATTTTACTATTGCTCTTATACCAAACTGACAGTGACAAAATAACTTATAAAGCAGTTTGACCAAATACAAATGAGTGATTTTTAAAAATCTCTACCTATAGAAATTATGAATACTTATATCCTTTTAAAAATGCATAACAATATATTAAAATATATTGTGCTTTTTGGATAACCAATTTCCATGCCAGGAAATCATCCAAATAAAATAAATTGGTTGTACAAAGATAGTTTTCCAAAATTTGCTCTTAAACATGACTGAACATTAGAATCACCTGGGAAGCTTTAAAATTGTTGATGCTTGAATTTCTAATTTAGGCTGTTCCCATCATTAAAGACTTGTGAAAATTCTCATGTGACTCTGATTTGAAGTCAATGAGGAGAACCATTAATCTGAAAATACTTTCAATAAAGTCTTATTTATATTAATGGGTGATTTTGACATGAAATAAATCCTGGGAGAATGGTTAACTGTAGCCAGGTATCAGTATGCTTAAAACTTCGAAAAATTAAAATAAAATCATTGAGAATTACTATAAATTATTTTAAATTCATACATTAATTTAGAAATAGTTGTAGGATTCAATATTTCCATGTAGTTATACGGTTTACCATTCCATTTATTTACCTCCTTATATACACCAAAAAAACTTGCATATATTTTTCTACATCTTTCAGTTATTTTATCATTAAGAAAAGTTATTGCTTTGATAAATTATCTGTACATTATTAAATTTTCGTCAATTCTTTCCATTGATGTTCTTGGGTGAATATATTCAGTTTCTTTTTCTCTTCCTTATGGCTTGATCTGAAAAGTTTAAGAAACTTTAGTTTATATGGTCAATAGGGTTAGTAAGTATTTTTTTTTAAACAAACATATATTTCACATTTTGAAAGGAATTTTACCATGAATTTAAAAATTGATCCATATTATTGAAGACATGTAGTTAGAAATTATCTGTTTTGATCATCTAATATGATACTTAGTATATGAAAATTTCCTAAAATCATTCAGCCTTTATTATTATAGTTAAAAAATGATATGATGCATAATTAGATTCAACTTGCTGATAGTTTTTTTAATTACATCTATATTAACTAAAAAAGCTCTATAAAATTAATTTGTCATTTTAGCTAAGTTGGTATTTTTATCCAACATTATAATCTTGTTGTTAAAATAATTTTGATATTCAGGTTGAGAAAAATTCAAAAGTCCTTGCTTTTCACTCATTTTTCCAAATATTCTGTAATGACTCCTAGCATCTGTACCCTTGTTTCAGAAGGAAATAGTTACCCCATGGCCTTTGGTTTCTCCTTTTGGCAGTTTTAGGACTGAACAATATCACTAAAGGCAGCATGCACTGGGTCCTTATGGAATACTTCATTGTATTTTCAATCTTACACCTCCTGATTTTCTTACTATGCAGGCCAGACCTCTTCACCTCTCTTGTCCACTTTTGACAGTAAGATGGATGCTTCCAATACATTGTCTGCTCTGGGTGCCTCTAACATCCCTGCACTGGTTTTAAAGTTTTCTCTTTCAATAATACAACCCATGCACACAACACCTGAAATGAGTCTAACTTCAAAGGAGCTGGTAATTCAGTTCATCTGCAAATAGGCTATTTATATGTCCCTGAGGTAAGAGAGAGAGAGGGGGGGGGGGAGGGAGAGAGAGAGAACAAAAACTTTTACCTAAGCAACAATGAGTATTTTTTGCACAATTATTATATTCAAAACTAGTTTGTATGAGGCAACTGAAATATGCTTTCTTTTAATGATGCAAATGATGTAGAGAATGATCAACATGGGTATGATGAAACCATAAAACACTGTACACCACAAGAAGAATATAGTTGATTTATTTTTGGAAACATGTAGAAATTCTTCCATCTGAATTCAGGGGAATTCAGAGATTGGTTAAAATAGTGGGGGTTTTCTTCCTGTTGGTAGTTTGATCATCTTCGTTGTTTAAATTGAAAGACTCAGATAATCATGGGACCATCAGAAGACGCTCTCATTAACCCTCTTTTTTACTTTTCCAATGTTATTGCCATGTTTTGTCTTTTATGATTGTCACCCTGTATTTGTTTTGATGTCACCCTGTATTTGTTTTAATATGAAGTTGAGATAATGTTTCTCTAGCAAAACCCTTTAAAACAGAATTAACCTGTTACCTGGCTTCAGATTCTGCCTTATTCCTATGATTTCCTATGATAACCCATATGTGGTACCATTGTTGGAATCTAAAGCTAGCTGATATTAAATGCATCATATAACTGAAAACAACTTATGATATTTTTTTATTTACTATGTATGTCGAAATATGCATTTTTCTTTTCAGATCTCTCTCTCTCTCTCTCTCCAGGGATTGAACCCAGAGGTGCTTAGCCACTGAGCCACTTTCCCAGCCCTTTTTATTTTTTACTTAGAAATAGGGTCTTGCTAAGTTGCTTAGGGCCTTACTAAGTTGCTGAGGCTGGCTATGAACTTGTGATCCTCCTGCCTCAGCCTCCAGAGTCTCTGGGATTACAGGCCTGCACCAGTGTGCCCAGCCAGGTTCTAACTGAAAAAATGAAACTGAAGAATGTTAAGAAGCTTTAGCCTTTCCAATAAAACAGATTGATTATTTGTTATTATTGTAAATGATTTCTTATAATAAAAGTATAGTGAAATAGGAATGACAACATTTTTATATAGTGACTAACATGGTATAAGGAGTATTTTGATAATAATAAGAAAAGTACAGTCATATTTGATGAAACGATTAGAACAAACTCATTTATTTAACCTTAATTGGGAATACAAAAGATCAAAAATTTGATTGGTTTCAAGGCTGTTTTTATCCCTATCAATTACCCTTAAATTTTTCACTTTTGAGTCACACAGTCTTTTACTAGATGTAGAACATATTACTCTGCTCTTGAGTTGATAAAGTCTGTGTTTCCACAATTTTATTTTGTATTATATCCCTTTAAATAGTCTCTCCAAATACCATTTCTCTTTTATGCTAAGATAATGAAAATTATTCACAGCAAATACTGTTAAGAAGTAAGTGGAATGAATGCCTCATTAATAGCAATTCTATGGTAACATTTTTAAAAGGCAGGGAAGAACATAAGTGAAATTTATAATTATCTTAAAGCTGTATATCTCACAAAAATGAGGAACAATTGGAGAAATAAAACTTAAATAGCAGAATGATTGTAGCAGATTTTTAAAATACTACTTTAGCTTCAATTGTAGTTTCAACAAATTATCACAAACTAAATGGTTTAATTCAACATAGATTTATTATCTTACATTTCTGAAATCAGTCTTATGGACTAAAATCAAAAATCAGCATATGAGTAACAACCAATGTATACTTATTGCTACCTGCTTGAATTAAACCAACAGCTGTCAAGCTGTTAGAAAAGCTGGATCCCAACTTAGAGAAGGAGTAATTAGCAAAAGCACAGGAAGAGTGTTTTCCTCTTTCTTTCTTTCTTTCTTTCTTTCTTTCTTTCTTTCTTTCTTTCTTTCTTTCTTTCTTTCTTTCTTTTTTTCCTTTCTTTCCTTCCTTCTTTCTTTCTTTTTTTTTTTTTAATAAAAATACTCTTATTTGGGGGAAAAAAGAGTAATTTTCTACACCAATACCAGGCATGCCTGGCATCATGTTGGGAGGGGAAGCCTACTTTCAGAGGGCCAGGGATAAGGAAATATCAAGGGAAATCATAAAAATCTCAAGAACTTCTGACATCACCATTAGACAGATTCCCAGTGGCTGTAACTGATCTGTCATTTTTTATTTATTTCTTCATTTAAAAAATTTTCAATGAATTGTCACCTATGATATGACCCATATAAATTAATTATGACTCTTAATCATTTAATAATGCATGAGAAAATATATGTTGACTGGGTGATAGGCTGAATATATCCCCCATCCCACCCCAGAGATGTCTATGTCTCAATTGGAATGTCATCTTACATGACCAAAGAGATCCAAGGTGGATCGGGTTCCCAATTCTCAATGACTCTAGAGGAAATTACAGTTCTGGTCCTGGTGACAGTGTGACTCTGGACTGTCTTGAAAGATGCAGCCATGTATGCATGGAGGAGACTTTCACAAGATCCAACACCCATGCATGTTAAAATGTCTAGAGAAAATAGAGATAGAAGGAACTTACAAAGTAACTTATAAAATATGTGTTTGATAAACCCAAGGCCAACATCGTACTGAATGATGAGAAAAATGGAGAAAACCTGAAAACACTTCCTCTAAACCCCAAAATCTCCACCACAAGAATTCTAGAGTTGGTAAACAAATTCAGCAAATTATCAGGATACAATACAAACATACAAAAATAAATAGCTTTTCTATATTTCAATAATCACAATTTGCTGAGAAAGACATCAAGAAAAATATTCCATTCACTATAGTCTCTTACAAGTAAAATAAAATACATGAGAATCAATGTAATCAAGGCAGTGAAAGACCTCTACAAGGAAAACTATAGAACTTGGAGAAAAAATTTGAAGAAGACCTTATAAGATGGAGAGACCTCTCATGTTCTTGGATACCATTTAATATTGTAAAAATGGCCATATTACTAAAAGTGTTATACAGATTCAATGTAATTCCTGTCAAATACCAATGACATTCTTCCCAGAACTAGAAAATTTCAAAATTCATATAGAAAAATAATTGACCCAGAATAATCAAAGCAACACTGAGTAATAAGAGTGAAGCTAGTGGTATCAAAATACCTGATGTCAAAATATTGTAGAGCTAAAATTAAAAAGAATTAGTGTGGCATTGGCATTAAAATAAACATGAAAACCAATGAACTACAATAGAAATGAGGAAAACAAATCCACATGAATAGTCATTTGACCCTTAACAAAATTGCCAAAGCACATATTGGAGAAAAGATAAGCTTATCAATGAATGATACTAGGAAAATTGGATATCCATATGCATCTCTCACTCTGCATGAAAATTAACTCAAAGTGGATCAAAGACATATGCATTAGACCAGAAAAACTGCAATTTCCTGAAGAAAACATAGGATGAACACTCCATCATACTGATGCAGGCACTGACTTTCTTAATAAGACTCCTAAAGCTCAAAAAATAAAACAAAGAATTAACATGTGGTATGACTTCAAATTAATAAACTCTTCACAACAAAGGATATATTGAGTATGAAGAGAGAATCTATAGAGTGAGAGAAAATCTTGCCATTTACTCTTCTGACAGGATATTAATGTCCAGAACTTAACCCAAAGAAAGAAACTCAACCTAAGGAAAAAATAAATGGGCAATTGAGCTAAACAAATATTCCTCAAAAAAGAAATGCAAATAGAAGACAAATGTTTAAAAAAAAGTGTTCAACATTCTTAGCAGTGATAGAAATGCTAATCAAAATTACATTGAGATTTCATCTCACTTCAGTTATGATAGCAATCATAAAAACTTTGAATAATAATAAATGCTGTCAAGAATTCAGGAAAAAAGTATACTTATGCATTGTTAGTGGGATTGCAAAGTAGTACAGCCACTTTGGAAATAGTGTGTATATTCCTCAAAAGAACAGGAATAGAACCACCATATAAACAAGCTATTCAGCTCTTTGATATTTATCCCAAAGAAATAAAATCATCATTACTATAAAGGTACAACCATATTAGTATTTATAGCAATACAATTCACAATAATTAAGTTATGAAACCAGCCTAGGTGCTACTTAATATACAATTGGATAAAGAAAGTATGATATATATGCACAATGGAGTTTTACTCAGCCATAAAGAAGGATGGAATTATGTCATTTGGTGGTAAGTGGATGGAACTGAAGAATATTATGCTCAGTGAAATAAGCCCAACTCAAAAAGTCAAGGGTCAAATATTTTCTCTAATATGCAGAAGCTAGAGAAAAATAAGGAAATGAAAAGAGAATATCTCATGAAAATCCAAAGAATAGTGGAGTAAAGGAAGGGAAATGAAAGGAATGAAGGGAAGGGACCTGAAAGAAGAGGAGCTGCAGAATGAAATTAAGCAAACAATATCCTGGGCATGCATGAAAATACCACAATGAATTCCCCTGTCAAGTATACTATCATGCACCAATTAAAAAAAAGAAATGAAAATATTTAAAAATTATAATTAGCTAATGAAAAGTTTAAACTGAATGAAAAAAATCAAACATATTTACATACCTTGATTTCCAATCTCTACTATTGTTGTTCCTTCATATGTTTTATATTTTCTTGATATGGTTTTAGACATTCAATTTATTATTTAAGTATGTATATATCTTAAGAAAAATTAATGCTTTATTTTGGTTCATTCATGAATTAACATAGGATGGGAGTGAGACTAAATTAAGCATTTACAAAATATTTAATATCAGTAATCCCATGATCCATGTATTATCTTTAATTTCTAAAAACAAATCCTAATATTACCTGTAATTATTTTCTTTGCTGTGCAAGGTTTTTTAATTTGAAGCCATGACACATGTTGGAGCTTGGTTGTATTTCTTGAGCTTTAGGAATCTTATAGGAAAGTCAGTGCCTGCATCAATATGATGAAATGTTGACTCTCGGTTTTTTTAAATAGTTGCAGTGTTTCCAGTCTAATGTCTAAGTCTTTGAATCACTTTGAGTTGATTTTCATGCAGGGTTAAAGATGCATATGAATATACAGTTTTCCTAGTTCTACTAGTTAAAAAGGTTATCTCTTCTCCAAAGCATGTTTGTGCCATCTTTACGTTACAAGTGGATAGAATCTAAATCCATAATGAATGTGCATTAATTTAATAAAATGCTTAAATAGAGAGTGTATCTTGTTTGATGACACTGGGTTATTGATTTGCTAGTGTTTTAACATATTTTTTTTAAATTTCATTCTTTTAGAATCAGTCATGGTACTTCAAATGATCTATATTATTATAGATTTACTTCTTATTAATTTGCCATTTAGCATTCAATGTAATGCCTTGTACATTCAAAATAGTCAGATATCTGCTGAGACAATAAACCATGAGACAATGAATCCTGCAAGGCAATTGTCTGCCTCCCTGTTTCTTTCATGCCGAGTTCCTGTTACCTAGTTTACTGCCTGCAACTTAGTTGTTGAATAAAGGACACTGTCTGATGATAATTTTGCAAGATCTCTTATCTCATATCTTATGTATTATTCATTTGATACTAAACTTTTTTGAACACCATATTAATGAATGTATAACTATCTCTTTGACAGAGGCATTTTTATTAGACAAAGCAATGACATATCTTAAGGATTTCAATATAAACGGTGTGTTTAATTTAAGCTGGTTAAAACACCTATTATTTATTCATTATTGATCATAGTTCTGAGCAAAAATACCTCCTCAATACTTTGTCAAATAAACCATGCTTTTCTAAAAAGTAATACCAAAGTTTCAACATATAACTAAAGTATTATAGGTTTCGGAATGTCTTTTTAACTTTCAAACTACAAAGTCCAAACAAATACAAGATTCAGAGAGGCCATCAATGTCCACATTGTATTCTGTTTTTTAATACAGACAATGACTATCACATTTTCATTTTCAATTATACAGCAAGATATTTTACTCCTGCTGACATTACTGGCAAATAAAACTTTGTCAGTACATGCTGTTACTATGCACAGAATTTTCCAGTAAGTGAAGAAAATAATAGTCTCAGAAAAATTATAATTATAAGCCACAGTCATTAATGTGGCAGTTAATGTTAATATCTATTCGACTGGTTTAAGTAATACTGTTATAATTTTGATATGAGGTGTTCCCAAAAGCTCCGGTGTTAATGCAGAAATGTTCATAAGTGAAATGATTAGATTATGAGGGCTGTGACCTAATCAGTTCATCCTAGTTGAATGGACTGTGTGGTAACTATAGTCATGTGGGTCATGGCTGAAGGAAGTAGGTCCCTGAGGTAGGTCCTGGAGGAAAACATATTCCCTGTGCTCCCTTCCTCTCTTTGCAAGAAATAGAGCAGAAATAGAGCAGCACTTCTTCACCACACCCTTTAAGCATGGTGTTTTGCCTCACTTTGGCCCTAGAGCATTGGAGTCATTCCATCATGAATTAAATCTCTGAAACTACAAGCCAAAATTAATTTTCCCTCCTGTAAGTTGTTCTTGTCAGATATTTTGGTCAGTGAAACAAAGCTGACTTGTGTTAATACTTAGAAACCTAGAAAACATTAAATTTGGTTGTATATGTAGGGTTATTTCTAGAATAAACCAATGTATGCCTTAGTAGACACTGAGGAATCTCAACCCTGGTGTGGGCAAACATCATGGCTGGGGCTCAGAAAGAACAAAATCTGAGACAATGTGAATGTGTTATCAATCTCCTGGAGCTGGGATATACCTTCCCAGGTTTTGGACTCCAGAACTTACACCATAAACCCTTCAGGTTCTTAGGCCTTTGGTCTTAAACTGAAAGCAATATCATCTGCTTCCCTGGTTATAATGCCATAGGACATGTACTGAGACATGCTATGAGTGTCCAGTGTCTCCTGCTTGTCCACCTGTCATAGAACTTCTTAGCCTTCATAATCATGTGAATCAATTCCCATAATAAATACCAAGATGCATATATTCCACATATATCCATCCATATATTGGCTCTGTCTCTCTGGAAAAGTTTAATATAAACCATAATTCTTGTAGAGTTTAATACATTGTCAAAGCATACCCTTGAGATAGAAATAAAGAATGCACTTAAATGTACCTAATACTAAGTAAATAAGCAAAAAATCAATGTGGTCAACATCTTAGCTTAGTAGAAGAAAAATGTCTCCAATCATATTATTAGCTGAATAATGTAAAGCAATAGGTCTCTCAGTTAATTAGTAATTAATGTGTGAATTTAATCCAACAATCTTAAACTCTGTAGCAGAAAATTCAAACTAAATCTTATGTAATAAGACAAATCATATATAATAATTTCTCCTTAAAATAAACTTTTGCAAAATATCAGATATTACATTCTTGTTATATGTCCAAGAAAATGTAAGTAAAGTAAAAATGAAATGAATATATAACAAGTACTTTTGAGAAGTAGGAAAGTATGTATCTATTCATGGAAATATTTATTTTATTTATTTTTTTAAAAAGAGATAGAGTGAGAGAGGAGAGAGAGAGAGAGAGAGAGAATTTTTTTTTAATATTTATTTTTCAGTTCTCGGCGGACACAACATCTTTGTTGGTATGTGATACTGAGGATCGAACCCGGGTCGCACGCATGCCAGGCGAGCGCGCTACCGCTTGAGCCACATCCCCAGCCCTTTTCATGGAAATATTTAGTGAATTTATTACTTTATTTTCCTACATGGCTGACTTTAAATTTTAAGAGAAAAAATAATTTTATAGAATACTTTGGCATTAGTTTATAGATATTTATCATATATTTTTACTATGCTAGAAATAATAATACATGAAACTAACAATTATGAGAAATAAATTAAAGGCATTTTTCACCTGAAAAGTGGTATTCTTGTTTTTTTCTGTTATTGATGCTATAATAATAGGTTATGAAATGGGAAATTGTCTCTTCAAACATTTGCTTTTCCAGCATAATAAATATCTGGCTTTTAACTCTTATAAATAAAATCAAACCTGTTAAATCTTAATGTACCTTGTATACATAATGTTAAGAGGAAAGCAGGATGAATGGAGGATCAAAGGTTAACAATGAGATATTAAAAATGCTGTCATGTCCTAGATAAATCACTTCAACGACATTGTACAGTCATATAGCAACATTTCTGGTGCTTTAGAAGCTTCTTGTCAAGTGGTAGTAGAGAAATAAACAGTATTTTTGGAAGGATAATTGCTTTGGTGATCATTTTATACATGCAATCTCATTATTTAATTTACTTTAAAATAAACTAGGTAATATTATGACCATTTAAACAGATGAAGAAAGAAATGTTCCGAAACGCAAAGCAACTTGGACAAGATACTAATGAAGACTTTTAAGGCACCCACATTGGCTTATAACAATCTAGAAGTTATTTATGACTCTTAGGTTGTAGAGGTCTTATATACAAATTGAACTAGCTTACATAAAATAAATTATTGTTTTAAATAATTTTAATCAAGGGTTGTGGTTAGGAGATCAAAGCAGATGACTGAGCCTCCCTTTCTCCTGGATGTTTATGGTCTCCTCCACTTTTCTCAGGATGTTTTATACTCTCAGTCCTCCTTGCTTATAGGACTCAGGGAAGTATACTGGCCATGATGCCTCAGAAAACAAGTCCAGCTGAGGGCTGAACCCTGGTGCATGTCAATTCTGGTTTCTTCCTCTGTCTGTGAGTGTAATTCTTCCCCCTTGAACCAGAAATATGTGCTATGATAGTTTGCATAAACAAGAAATACTTAAAAAAAAGATATTCTTCTATTCAGAACTTTTAAAACTATAAACAAAAAATGGAGTCAATTCTTGCCTGCCTGGTAGTGTGTACACAGAGATAGGCATATGAATATCTTTCTGTATAAAAGACAATTTATATGCATTCCTTTTTTTAGTTTTTGTTTGTTTGTTTTTAATGTGGTGCTAAGGATCAAACCCAGTGCCTCATTAGGCAAGCACTCTACCACTGAGCCACAACCCCAGCCCCGCCCCCCCCCAAAAAAAAACAACTAAGAGACAATTTATATGCTTTCGATAAAATTATTAACACAAAAAACTGCATGTAAGGAAAGGCACACCTAACTAGTTCAAAGCCATAGCCATCCACTAGAGTTAATTATATGTTTAAAATTTCTAAACCTTTTCTGTTTCTCTTAATGTGAACTTCACATGGTTTCATGGATATCTTTGAAATCTATAAACCAAAACAAAGGTTTAGTTATTTCTAACATGCTAATTTTAAAACAGTGTATAAGACATAGGAGGTCTTCAAAGAATACTGCCATTTAGAAAAGTCGGAAATGGGAAGGGAATTATTGTGAGCTTACACCAATGCCTGTACAAAAATCATTCCTTCCTGAATAAATTGATTCATCCATCTTTCCATTCATTAATTCAAGTAAACAAATAGCTCTACTATGAGCTGGTACTATTCTAGATAGCAAGTAACGAGCAAGGAAGAAAATGATCATTCTGTTCTGATGAACTTTGTCCTTGAGTAAGAGAAGAGATAAAGAATAACTAACTACAAAAATAAATGGGGTAGGGAGGGGGAGCATGGGAAGAATAGAGGAACTCTAGATAGGGCAGAGGGGTGAGAGGGGAAGGGAGGGGGCAGGGGATTAGCAAGGATGGTGGAATGTGATGGACATCATTGTCCAAAGTACATGTATGAAGACATGAATTGGTATGAACATACTTTATATTCAACCAGAGATATGAAAAATTGTGCTGTATATGTGTAATAGGAATTGTGATACATTCCACTGTCATTTATTTTTAAAAAACTTAATTTAAAATTAAAAATAAAAATAAAAAAAATGTTACCTAGACAACTACAATGATAAGATGTTATATATACAAAAATCTAGTAATGCTATTTTAAGTGACTGGAGTGGAATATCTCTTTAAGAAGAAGAGTTAATAGATAAGGAAAAGTCATCTATGTGGATGTAAATGGGGGAGGGCCTCTGAGCAAAGGAAATAAAATTGGAAATCACTTTCATTTGGTACATTTAATAAGCAAACAAAAATTTATCACATATGAAAGTGTGTGTGAGAAAGCAGGGTAACAGGTTAGAGAAGCAGGCAGATACCTAATGGTTTTAGGCTTCACATTATTAGACTTTGTATTTTCCTCTAAGTATAAATTTAGAAGATAATAAAAGATTGTATGCAAAAAATACAACTTTCTTTTTTTTAAAAAAAAGGTTATGAATTTTTGTGTTCACGCATGAAAGCCAATACCCAATGACAAAATAAGCTAGCTTAAAAATACATGCTTCTGAGGTGATAGAATAAAATCCACTTAATGACTGAATCTAGTGAGTGAGTGATTGAGAGTTAGATCCTTGGTTTGAGGCCTGAAGTAGTTGGTGAATGATTTCACTTAAGGAAAAGAACATTTTGGGTACATTGATTTCTGTATGCACAGGAGATATGGAAATATAATAAACCAGAAGGCTGTTGCATATCCAAGTAAAATATTCTCAAGGAAGATAGAAATATCAGAGGTACGAATTTGGTAACCATTAGCAAATATATTCACATTCACTCAGTTATTGTAAAAAATGTAAGACAGTCAAAGGATGTAAAATTCACTTTCCTTTTAGAGGTTGTATCCTTTGGTCAATTTACTTGCTCCAGATTCTACCCAACGACAAGAAACTATAAGTTTTTCACAGAGAGAGAGGAGAAGGTATGGTAAAGTTATATTTTTAGATGGTGAGTGATTATTACAGATAACTTCTAGTGGTTTTCAGACACCACTCATAAGATGTCAGTCAGGAGGAGATCTGAATGAAAAAAAGAAAAGCCAGGTCCCCATGTTCACATAAAAGACACAAAAAGCAGAGCACCATGGACATAAAGTTATCTTGTTGAGATGTCAAAAAAAAATTGAAACTGGACATGCCTCCTAGTTAACAGTTTATGTTCTAACTGCTAAGTCTATTTTGACCTCCTCATGAAAGAAGAGACTATCCTGACTTACAGGAAAAAAAAAAAAAAACGTGGTATCCAACTCAAGGTAGCTAGTCAACACAGGTTAACTTGATTTTCCAATGGAACAGCATTAATATGGTCTCACTATCACTCTAATTAGGGCTTAAATCTAGGGTTTAAAATCTAATAACCAAAATCAAGGATATTACACTATAGTCAAGCCTGCAGGAAAGGGTCATGAAATTTAATATAGAATTATTGCTTGGAAGAATCTTAGGCATTGCTCTTGTCTGTGCCTCTCCCACAGCTCCAGGGCTTTGTTCTATCTTAATTCTAACTTTCCGAGTGGATTTCTGAAACAGTCTATGAATTTAAGAATGAATGGTACACAAAATCCTTTCCATCATTTTTCAATCCAATACTATAATCCACCAAATCAGTATGATCAGGGTATATGGAGGAATGGTAAGGAAAGCCACTGTCATGCCCATTTTTTCTTAGAAGATATTGATCTTTTCTGGTTCAGCAAAGATTTCTTGTTTTATGTTCTTCATCATCTACCCATAGGTATTGTAGATCATGGCCTTTAATTGATATTGTGATGCTACAGGCTAAACCATGATATTACAAATTGACAGCGAATAAATATTCTTGCTTTCTATACATTCAGATTTCTTTAAAAAGGATGTAATTGAGCCAAATTTGATTAAAAGACAAGTACACTGTTTTGTAAATGAACTGTTATTCATAGCTATCCTATTTTGTTTTGTGTATAGGCACCAAAATGGTGTAAGGAACAAAGATTGAAAGTTTAGTGCTCTTTGTAAAATCACTGTTAATTTTTATTTATATGTCTAACCTCCTTGTAACCATTGAAATAATAACTCAAGAGAAGGCCAATTACATTTTTGAGAAAATTCTAATTTTGCATTTTGCAGGCTTGCTAAATGTCTTTGGCTGGAGACAAAGTGATAAGACAATATGACAAACATCTCTGACCTCCTTTTGCATAAATCAAATAGAAGTAATAGCCATGCAAAAAATGAAATATATGGTTCAGAATGTATCATGAACTCTAAACATGCTAATGGAGTTGAATGTGTCTGCTCTGTACAGGCAACATTTTAAGAATATGGTGGCAAAATGCTCAAGAGGAAAATGGGTCAATTGAAAACGTAACTAGGAGAACATAGTCGGCTGGAGAACATTATTTTCACTCAAGGAAAAATCGTTTACTAGGGTGGTTTTATGTCTGTTTATTTTTTAAAAAGTGTCACCTGAGCAAGAAATGAATTGGACTAGCCAATAATATTCTTCTCTTTAGGCTTAAAAAATAGAAGCTAGTGTTTAACTAGCCAACTAATTGAAATTACTTAAATTATGTGTACCAGGGAGAAAGCATACACATACAGGATGACACATTATCAGTAGAAACAAAATTTCCTGGGATATTTTTAACACTCAACTATTTACTCTTATACTCAAGAATATTCAAACACATTATACTATATGTGTATAAAATACAACTTTAATACTTTAATGCTGAACACCTTTAATAATTTCTATTGTAAATTCTACTCTCTGATAATCAAAAGAGTATGGGTTTTGCAAGGAAACACATAAAATTAAATAAATAAAACTAAATTTACAAATATACAATGATTTAAAATCTGATAAACTAGCATTTAAAATAATTCTGAGCTAGTGAATTATTTTAGGAATTGTATTAGAGAGAAACCTTGGATCATTATTTCAAACATCTGTGACACACATAGGACTAATTTCCTTAATTTTAAAAAGGTTTTCAATAAAAAAAATATAACAATTTGGTACATAATGGGAAAGGGTATAAATAAGTAGTTTATAGATTATCAAGAAAATGTAGTCAGATAACAAGCCTGTAAAATAATATACAATATACAAAATAAGTATAAGAATAAAAAAGTTTAAATATTGTATTTGTCAGTTGGGAAAGATTAACAATTAAGACAATATGCAGAGCTCTAAGGAGCTTAAATACAAACAATAAACCCCACAACCCACTGTTTACTTAAGCATCTTCAAAATCTGCCACAATTATATGCATCTATTATGTTTTTACTGCTTTTTCATTTGTTTTACTGCTTAATTAATGTTTATGGGTTTTATTTCTGCATCCTAGAATGGGAGCTACTAAACATGGACAACCAATAGTGAATACTCATCCATGACCCATGGATGTTTATCACTAAAAATGACTGTATGAAGTCAACTTATCTTCTCTGATTGCTCAAAATATCCTAAAGGTGTTTCATTGACCTCATTCCACATAAGTCTCTATTATCCAAATTCTTACTGCTATTCCTGTTAGAAATAGCAAAGGAGTGAATTCAGGCTGAGTGTGGGACATAATGTGTAACTGTGAGATTTTAAGTGGTATGCTGCTAGGGACCCCTTGACAAAAAAAGTTGCATGATGTATTCCTCAATTATCATAAATGTAAATCCTAGGAAGGAGAGGAAATAATTCAATGTGATTTTGATTAATTCTTTAATTGTTTAAAATGACTTATATTACAACGTGGTTTATAAACAATACTTTCATCAATTCATATTTCTTGGAAGAGCTCCATAAATGCTGTTTCTGATGTTTTTAATTTATTTATCTATTTTGTGATATATCATTGATACTGATAGACAATTTTTCCAAGGGCATTTTTTGTTTCTTTGTATCCTATGAGAAAAGACACTGATTTCCTCTGTTCCAGTCTCTTTCTTCAAGAATATTTGCAGTTAACAACCTTGGAATCAAGTGAGATGTGCAAAGATCAGTTTGCTCTTCAGTATGACAAATATAACATCCCACTCCAGGGCAGAGTTTTGAAGGCTTAGTCTCTAATATAAAAGGTTCAGGGTCATAAGTTTGGAGTCTCTTTCAGATGTAACTCATACACATGAAAGTATTACCTAACCTTGTTTATGTCATGCAATGAAATCAACCATGGAGTGAGGGATCAGTACAAATTCTGGCACAGAACTATTGCTATGTCTGAATTAATCTGTCTTTTTTTTTTTTCCTAGTCCATGAGGTTATAACTCCTTCTTGGATTCATGAATTAAATAAGTTTGTTAGCTTGGTAGAAGAACAAAATCTTCTATATTTCACAGTTCTTTTTTGGGGAGGTGTGGAGGTGGGGATTAAATTCAGGGACACTACACCACTGAGCCACATCCCCAGACCTATTTTGTATTTTATTTAGATACAGGGTCTCACTGAGTTGCTTAGTGCCTTTATTTTTCTGAGGCTGGCTTTGAATTCGAAATCCTCCTGTTTCAGTCTCTTGAGCTGCTGGGATTATAGCTCTGAGCCACCACACCTGTCCATTTCACAGTTCTTCACTGTTTGTGATAAGGATGGCAAATTGACAGTGCTTTATGCACAAGGAAGAAAGAGGCTTTCTAGTTGGGCTCAGATCACAACCTTCTGTAAGGTATTTACTAAAAAGGGATTGTAATTGTAAAATGCATCATTGAAACTCAGAAATACCTCTCAAAGACTAGAGTATCATTATCAAGGATGTAATCATCAAAAGAATGGAGACCTCTGTCTCCAAGCTTCAAGGGAGGACACAATTCTAATTCTGATAAATGCCAGTTAACAAATGTAGTTGATTTAATCTCATTTACTTTAAATAACTCTTTGAGCCCAGTATGGTGGTGGTGATACAGGCTTGTAGTCCCAGAGGCTTGGGAGGCTAAGGCAGAAGGATAGTGAGTTGAAAGCCAGCCTCAGCAACAGCAAGGCACTAAGCAACTCAGTGTCATTCTGTCTCTAAATAAAAAAAATACAAAATAGGGCTGGGATTTTGGCTCAGTGGTCAAGTGCCCCTGAGTTCAATCTCCAGTACCCCCCAAAAAAAATAAATAAATAAAAATGAATAAACTAATAAATAACTCTTTGTACCTTTTATTTCTCTGACTCTTGGAGCCCCCTTTTCCTACCTCCTTTTAACACACCCAAAAGCTAATGGAACTAAGCTTTTCCTTCAGTAAAATAAATGCTTCATTTCTACCTGCTACATAAGATATTTTATAGAACATGTTGCCTTAAAATCTGACCTACTAATGACCCTGAACTGGACAGAATTAAAAATCTCCAAACAAAGATACCATAGATTCAGGGCAGGGACATGCATGTATATAATTAAGAGCCAGAGGAGCTGAGCATAAAATTATGATATAGGATTGAAATAGTAAATACCTTGAAAGACACAGCTGGGTCCAATCAAGACACAAGACATTATCAAACTCACTTCTACAAAAGCCTTAATGTCCTTCTTCCCTGAACAATCAGGGGGACAGATCTGAGTGTTTCACTTGTTTCTTTATCAATTCAATTAACTCTTAATAAAGTTTTTTTTTTTAATTCCAAGGATGTTTATATAGTGAATGACCTTGGAATATTTTGTCCTCTCCTCACTCTTTTTTTTTCTAGAGAGAATGGGGGGGGGGAGAGAGAGAGAGAGAGAGAGAGAGAGAGAGAGAGAGAGAGAGAGAGAATTTTTTAATATTTATTTTTTAGTTCTCGGCGGACACAACATCTTTGTTGGTATGTGGTGCTGAGGATCGAACCCCCGGGCCGCACGCATGCCAGGCGAGCGCCTACCGCTTGAGCCACATCCCCAGCCCCCTCTCTACTCACTCTTTTTTTTTTTTTTTAATAGGTTTTTTTTTTTTTATTGGTCGTTCATAACATTACATAGTTCTTAATACATCATATTACACGGTTTATTCACGTGGATTATGAACTCCCGCTTTTACCCCGTATACAAATTGCTGTATCACATCAGTTTCCCTTCCATTGATTGACATATTGCCTTTCTAGTGTCTGATGTATTCTGCTGTCTGTCCTATTCTCTACTATTCCCCCTCCCCTCCCCTCCCCTCCCCTCCTCTTTTCTCTCTCTACCCCTTCTACTGTAAATCATTGGGATCGGCCTCAGGCGGTTCAGCGCTAGGATCTCTCCTCACTCTTGCACTCTTGCATCCCAGAGCAATGAGTAGGTTTGTTTACTGTCCTGTATGACAAAGATAGTATCTTCCTCTAGACAAAGGTCAATTATATTTATTGACCCTTACAAAGGGTTTGATTTTTCTAAAGTGGTGGTTCTCCTCTATGACACAAACTATTGCAGGTACAAATATTTTCCAATCCGGTTGCATCACTGTGGGAGTTGAAGCTCAGGCAACTGCCACAAATGCCCATACTCTAGCCACTGCTTTTGCTCTTTGTCTCTGATCCAGAAGTCTCCTCTCTTCTTTCAGCATCCGTAAAGCTGAGCCAAATTAAATCATTAGCTTTCCAATTAGGGTAAATTTCCCAGCCTTTGACAGTTTTTGATAGAGAATATTATTGATGAATAATAAAATGATTCATTAAATTTTAACTGAATATACACTTGATATTTCAGATTCAAAGATTAATTCTGAGCATGAAGAAATACATTCCAATTTGACATTAGGAACTTCAAAGAGATCTTGTATAAAATTTACCAAAATCCTTATGATAAGAGATGTCCACCATTAATTTAATTTTTGTTTGTTTTTCACATGCTGGGGATGGAAACCAGGGTCTTACACATGAAGGCAAGTGCTCTACCTAGATTAAGATACACACACACATACATACACACACACACACACACACACACACACACACATATATATTATATATATATATATATATATATATATATATATATATATAAATATATATATATATATCCATTGTATGTACAATCTGTATTTAGCAGTTAAAAATATAAAAATTTCTTCCTTAAAGAAATTTTGATGTGACATCAATTAAGGTGAAGGCAGAGGAAATAAAGTCCTTAAAAGAGAAAAGAACTGAAACTAGGAAAGTGTAGTAGAAAGTGAGAAGCAATGATACATATTTTTTTTTTTAAAAGGCTGCTGGTGTTCAGCAGGGTCAAATACTGCAGAAAGGACGATTAGCATAAGAACTCTAAGGAGGCCAATGAGTTTGGCAATTAGGAGGTCATTGATGACATTTAATCTTACCAGTTCCCCACATAAGTCAGCTAATGAAGACAAAGCTATCTGGCCCCCCAGTGTATCATAATATCAGCCCTACGATGAATGACATTATCCACAGGGTAACACTTAATGATGAATAGTATTGTGATTAAATTGCTATAGAATACCAATGGGAATGTTCATTGCAACCCTTTAAATACCAACAGCACGATTAATACTCAAGAACAGACATGCAAGAAATAGATAGTGGTTTGCCACTTATATCACTGTCAAACTTTATGTCACCCTTGAGGGCTTATTGATGTAAAATGAAGTGCATTTATTCACATAGAGTTAGTTCTGCTTTATAAGGAATAAGAAATTATTAAAATGGGGTTATGCCAAAAGAAAAAAAAATGGAAATGTTTTTAATATGCCCATGTCTTTGCTAATCTATAATTGCTAAGGCTATTGTTTCTAAAATATGGAATATTTTTGACAAAGAACTATAATGAAAATTGTCAGGTGGCAAGCATAATTTAAGAAAGGTCACCTTTTTTGATTCCTTAAAAGAGAATATCTTATTATATGGATATTCTGTGTTAAAAAATTTATATCTATGTAATTAAGTGTACTCTGCTATTGCATTATGAAAAAGTAATATTTTTCAAAAACTTTGTACATTTCTAGATTTCACAAACTTGTATTTAATTTTATTCCTTGTTAAGAGTAACATTTAAGTTCTGAGTCTAGCACTTGAAGTAAATTGGTAACCCTTATTCTAGTTGGTTAGAATTTGCTTTAGATTGCCAAAGGGGGCTGTGTATATGTGTGTTTGTGTGTGTGTATTTAGATGGAGGTTGACAATCTTTATTTCACACAGGTCTATTTGAGTGAATTTTCTCAGAGCATATTCATCAGGGGCAGAAGCTAATTTTCTCCTGTTCATGTGGGGGGTTCTCTGTTGCATCAGTCCTCAGGCTTATCAAAAGAAGAGTGGTATGGAAACTAGGTCTCCAATATCTAGCAATTAAACATTTGTAGGAAATGGGTGGCATCTCAGTTCCAATAATTAGCATGTTTTATATTTTTAAATAGTAGATACTTAGAATTTTGTTGTTTATCTTCCACTAATAAGATATTTTCTTTTCCTTTTCTAACCATGGTCTTCTGAAAATGAAGAATACATTGTACATTATAATTTTTCAGAACTGAAGTTAGTTTAAATTTCTCAAGATATGGACAAACATTTGACAAATTATTATGCTTTCCATTTTTGAACGATGTTTTGAATTTCCACTGAAATATTAGAGGAGATTAATAGAAATTTCCAGGTTCATCTAGTCAAACACTATTTCAAATGATTCAAAACCATGAGTACTAAATTTATTATACTACCTAACAATCCCATTCTTAGGTAAATATTCAAGAGTAATAAAAATATATGTCCCTTTACAACCTTGTTTCCAAGTATTCATACCAGGATGATTCATAACAATCTGCCTGTAGAAACTACCGAAGTGTTGATGAACTGTTGAATAGATAAACAAACATGTTACACACATAGATTAGAACATTATAAAACAAAGTATTGATTCATGCTCTACATGGATAAACCTCAAAATGGTTAATCAAAGAAAACCAGAGGCAAAAGATCAGATATTATATGTGGTTTTATTTATGCAAAATCTCTAAACAGGAAAATCTGTAGACAGAGTAGATTAGATTTTCGCCTACTACACAGTGAGAGTGGAAACAGAATATTCCTGCACATGAGCATGAGGATAACAGAAATCAAAATATAAAATTGTATCATGGTAGTGATTATACAATGCTGTATAAATATTTACTAACAATCCTCAAACTATAAATTTCAAGTTGTGTTAATTTTATGTTGTATATTATACCCCAATATACCTGTCTAAATATTCAAAAATTGTTAAAAAAGCTTATATGATAAAAAATTAAACCATAAAAAATAATATCAAGGACAATATTATTTTACATACATTCTTTTATTAGAAGTAGATATTTCCCTGTAAGTAAATCTTATCATCAAGTAGGGTGTGATATCTTTCAGAACAGAGACAATTGGGTATACTTTATTTTCTGGCCTGCCTTGTGCCATATTTTTTTTTATCACATGATAGTTTCAAAGGTTGGCTTCTTACTATCTATGTTATGATGGGGTGAGCAAGATAAACTGATAGAATTATTAAATTTGCCTCAAGAAATAAAAAATTGAACTAGATTTGTAAAACTGAGCTATAGTTTGAATGTGTCCTCCAAAATCCCAGGTGTTGGAACCTTACCTCCTAATTCAGCACTGTTGGGTGGTGAGGTCAAAGGGAGGCATTTAGATCATGAGGGCTCAACCCTCATGAATGAGTTAATGCCATTCTCTCAGGATTGAGTTGGTATTTTGGGAAGTGGATTTGTTCTCACAAATATGGGTTTTTATGAAAGCAATTTTACTTTCCTTGTCTCTTTCTTACCTTCTGGCATGTTGTGAAACAGCAAGAAGACCCTCTTAAAAAGCCAAGCCGATGTGTACCATGTCCTTGGTTTTCCTAGTCTCTAGAATTGTGAGCCAAATAAACTTCATCTCTTTATAAATTATGCAGTATGTGATATTTTGTTATAACCACAGAAAATGTATGAAGATAAACCCAAATCATGACTTAGGCCAAAATTGTAGGGATAGAGATGTGACATCTTAATTCTGTTTAAATCTAAAGACTTATGGGGCTAAGTGTAGAGTTACAGGATGGGAGTTAATTTTTTTACCTCAAATTTTCAGATAAACCCAGTGATTATGTGTTTTAACTTTCCAACTATAAGAAAAACCCAAGGAAGTGGGAGGAAGGATAAGTAATGCACACACTCTTTATGACTGCTTATGATTATCAAGCACTGATTCTATGTATGAAGTCCTGAGAATTTAATTAAGAAGCCATCACCCAGTATTCAAAAATCAGTCCTGACCCTTGAGAACTTGAGACTGGACTGGAACCCCATAAATAGGAGTATAGTTTAAGTAACAGAGTATTTTGATAAAAGGGATTCTAATCCCACCTCTATTCTTATAGACCTTGTGATTCTGAAAAAAGATATTTAGTTTCCAAGGCCTAAATTTTCTCAAATATAAATGGATTTGATAATACCAGACTTATTTGCCTAAAGTACTAATAAGACAGACATAAGTCTATGCTTGAAGAAGAAAGCAGAAAAGCAGTTACCAGGAAGCTGGATAAAATATTATCACAGCCTCATTAGAGGACTGAGTAAACATTTCTCATAATCATGATGTTTTCAGCCTTAGGTCCTATGCTCTGAACGAGGCAGTGATGCTGAATGGGTGATAATTTGCCTCCAAATTAAAAGGTCATTCTCATCTATAGGGTAGTGAGAGGGATTAAAACTCAAATCTGGAAATTACATACTTAGAAACCAGATTTATTCATAATTGTCAAAACTTGGAAGTAATCAAGATGTAACCTTTGATAAGTAAATGGTTAAAATGAACTGTGGTACATCCATACAGTGGAATGTTTTCATCACTAAAAATAAAATGCGCTATCAAGTCAAGAAAAAATATCAAATAAAACACATTTTACTAAGTGAAACATGAAACATGCCAGTCAGAATAGATGACTTACTATTTGACTCCAACTATATATAACATTATGAAAAAGGCAACTATGGAGACACAAAAATCATTAGCAATTGCCAGAGTTTTGAGGAGAAAGGGCAAAGTTTATATTTTAAGGCAGTGAAACAATTTCACATAATATCATCATAAATACACGTCATTATACTTTTTTCAAAACTTATGACATTTACAACTCCCAAAGTGAACATAATTGTAAACTATGGACAATTGTTTATTAAGTAATATTGTGATTATAAATTAAGTGATATTGATATGAAAATGCAGGTCATTAATTGTAAGAAATATATCACTTCAGCATGAGATGCTGATGGGGAGAAGCTGTACATACAGAGGAGGACAAAGAAGAATGTGGGAGCTGTCTGTATCTTCCTCTCCTGCTATAAAAGTAGAACTGTGGGCATGGTCGCTTACACCTGTAATTCCAGCCACTTGGCAGGATGTAGCAGAATAATTGCAAGTATAAGGCCAGGCTCAACAACTTAGTGAGACCCTCAACAATTTAATAAGACTTCATCTCAAAAAAAAAAAAAAAAGGTACTGGGACTTAGCTTAGTGAAAAAGTACCTGTGGTTTCAACTCCTAATGCATAATAATAATAATAATAATAATAATAAGCAAAATCCCAATCTTCTCAAAATGAAGAATCTTATGGACTCATTTATATGCATATCTCCAACTCACTATTGTTATTGTTTGCTTCTCTAAGAAAAACTGGAGGCCTGTACAAGACTGTATGCTGTCTCTGTCCTATATACAATTTAATGCCAGGATCCCATGCCACTTCTGTTTGAATCCTTTAGAATAAATCTTGATGTATACATTAAAAGGTGAGTTTTTTTACATATTAAATCTTCTCTATGGTATAATAAAATGGTAAAATCTTCCAAGGAGATTTTCTCTACTACCCAAAGATATCCATGACTCATCTCTAAAATCTGTGAAAAAAAAAATCTATTTTTCAGAAAAAAAGGGAGAATTTGCCAAGGTGATTTAAGAATCTCAAGATAGAAATCTTAGATTAAATGGGTGGGCCCTAAATGTAATCATATGTATCCTTCTAAGAGAGGCAAAGGTAGAGTTCACACACACACACACACACACACACACACGGGGAAAAAAGAGATGGAAGATGCAACAGAGGGAAATTTGAAGTACTAGCTGTAAAGCTTAGAATAATGTGCCATAAGCCAAGGACTGTACCAACCATCAGCAACTGGAAGTGGCACAGTCTTTCCAACAGCTTGATTTCAGTCCAGTAACACAAATTTTGGACTTCTGGATATCAGGACTGTGAGAGAATAAATGTTTTTTGTTATGCTACTGAGTTTATTGTCATTTGTTATAGCAACAACAGGAAACTAATACAGCTCCCTAAATTGTTTTGGAAAAAAAAATGTTATGAAACTAATGAAGCACTGAGCTGATCCCTTTCATTTATTCCCAATTATTTTTCTTATTGCTCAGTCACAGGGATTGCATTCTTTTAGTAAAAGGATTCCCAAATAGTATAGATTGACCTTGAATAAATTTATCTCAGTTCTTTACTGCATTGGTCTTAAGCCATACTAATACTCTGTAGTAATGTTGTATTTGTGTGTGTGTATGTATATGTGTGCATTGCTTCTTATCCTGCTAGATCAACATAGGGCTGAAGTGTGTGTGTATAGAAGATGAAATGTATGCACAGTACAAAAATGGCCTTGCTAAAGAACTCATTTCTGTGTACATGTGCTCTATAATGAGCATTTCCTCTCATTTATTTGAGAAGAGTAATAGAGACATTCCTTTTACCCCTTGGGCATTTTTTTTCAGTCAACTAAATCAAATCCTACTCATCTCTGCTAGTCTTTCAATTATTTTTATTGCTTGATTTACTTCTCTCTCCAATTTATTTTTTTGCCCATTTAAAATTGGAAAATTAACCAGTGAATTTAGCCTGTGTTAGTGTTTTGCCTGCATCATACAAATGAGGCAAATAGGTTGTCTAATATCACTGGGGATTTCTTCATTTTTCTTTGTTTGATCAGTAGTAAGACTTGATTTTTAAATAATCAAAATAGTACATACACCACCAAATGCTATTCTTTTAAGTAGTTATATCAGATAAAATACTTTTTTCTGATGATGGTCTATTTCTCAAAACAATTTTGTGTCCTTTGCAGCAACTGCCTTCAGAGGCAATTTTCAGGTTAAATAATAAAATGAGAATCTCCTTATTTGAAAATCACAATTCATGTCACTTTGGACAAGAACAATAAAATGTCAATTTATCAACCATGAATTTTTCTGCTTTTATAAAAATTTAATTTTATTTTAGATATTTCTATTTATCTTATTTGAGGATATTTGAAACAATAATTTCATGTTGAAATGATTTAATGTTTTTTTTTAAATATTTTTTTTTAGAAAAAAAAATTAGATGGACACCATACCTTTATTTATTTATTTTTATGTGGTGCTGAGAATCAAACCTAATGTCTCACGCATGTTAGGCAAGAGCTCTACCACTGAGCTCTACTCCTAGCAGAAAATAATTTAATCTTTTTTTCTGATAATGGTTAAACAGGAACTGTACTTTTTTCCTTAGATGCAGGCAAGACAGCTTCAGGTTTTGGAGAGGCATTAGGGAAATTTCCCAAGATCCCATTAGGTTCCTGGAACAAGCTATGTGCATTGTGTCAGGTTGATGGTGGTGACTTAGGAACAAAGCAGAGCCCAACACCCAGGAAAGAAGTATCAATCAGGCACCTTTGGAACCATCTGTCAATCATCAGGGTCTCCTGGCCAATTCTGGATCTCATCCAGTTCCCCTGACCAACTTCAGTGGGACAAAGGACTCTAAAGACCTCTTTTGCTGTCCCAAGCCTTTCCTTCCTGCCCTAAGCCCTATAAAGTTCCAATCTAGTTGAGCCCCAACGCAGTTTCTCCTCAGATCCTCTTCCTATCTGCTCTGTCCATCTGGTAGAGTTCTGCCCAGGAGTGGAATCTCAGTAAAGCCTCCTTCAGCGGCCTTTTAAAATCTGCCTCCTTTTGGTTGCCACCTTTGCCTGACCTTACACATTTTATTCTGGATTGGGTGCTCTGAAAAACTACTGGGTGTGCACATCCAACTTTGTCGTTCCCCTTGAGGGCTTTCTCTACTTTTTTCTCTACTATTCCTTTCTCTTGTTCTTGACCTTCAGGGAATTGGAAGTCATGAGCTGGTACCCAATCTCAGATGCTCAGGTTCTGGTAAATGTGACTAGCAAATGGCTGATGTGTGATTGGGGCACCAGAGTAGTGTTGACCCTCTGACTCTGGGTGACAATAGTTACTTTGGAAGCAGAGCCAACCCTGTGCTCTGGGCTGATTCTGTATGTGTCAGGCATATTTCAGACTTTCACCCAATCCTCTTTTGCCTACACTGCCTGCATGTCACAGTGCTGAGATCAGCCACCTACTCCTCAGGATGTGCTCACAAGTCAGGCCATTGCTTGCTTCATGGTCAAGCCTGCCCTCTCCACTCTGGCAGTGTATGAAAATCTGAGTGTCTCCAACATTAGGTTGGAGATAGGAAATGAGTAAAGAATGATGCATTTGACAATGAAACACATAAAAAGATTGTTCCAAGATTGCTCTAGAACTGAAAAGGAAGGAACAGTGCCAGAATCATCTCTTTCTGTAAATCAATATCATTTTCATGAGACTATAAATTTTATAAAAGCTTATATAATAAAATTATTTTCTAGACAAAAGTTCTATGGAAAACAAACATTTTAGTACATCACTGCATGTTTCACAGAGAACCCTATAATAATACTACTATTATATTATATTAGAATATATTATAACAATAATGTATCAGATACACATGATACTATTATTTATTCATTAAATACATAATATTGAGTTTGCACTAGGTGCCAGAAACAGCTTGTTGATGATAATAAAAAAAAAATTGTATCCTATAGTAACATCATCTCTGAGGAAGTAGCATTTAAACTGAGGTCTCAGTGAGGCAAAGAGTTAGCTATGCAAACATTGAGAAAATATGTTAGGCAGAGGAGCAGACAGTACAAAGCTCCAGAGGCTAGAACCAGATGGCATGTAATTAGATGTGAAATACTTTTTGGTCTAAATATCAACAGATTACATCAAGAAAGCCCACCATAGTGAAAACCTTTTTTTCCCCCTGAGTATGATGGGGAACCTTAGAATATGCTGAACGGAACATTTCAGGATCTGATTTATATTTTCAAATAACAACTATTGTACTTAAATATAAATACTGTCATGGAAAAGAAGGAGAACAAAGTGACTATTTGCAAAGATCAAGGTGATATATTGATGTTGACCTTGTAAATCCTAAGGCATGGATCACCAGTACAGTTGTCAGGAATTGTTGATAAGCTGGATGTGGAATGAAAGAGACAGACAAGGAAGTAGGAATGTCTTCTAGGGTTTTCTCTGGAATGATTGAGAGAATGGTGTAGAAGTATAAAACTTGCCAAAAGAGGGGACTCATGCTTAGAGTGAGACAACACCCAACAGTAATTCCCTGGAGATAATAAATTAATCCAGACATGAACATTCAAGTAGGGATGAGAAATAAACAGTTTCATTATAAAATTTGGAGTTAAATTAAAGATGAATGAAGTGAGCATATATTTTAGAATCATTAAATAGATGAGATTAAAGGCCATAGGATGGGGTGCTATCAGCTTGGAAGTGAAGGTAAGAGGAACAATGAATGAATAATATAATGTATTATTCATTATAATATAATGTATAATGAAATGATATAATGTATAAGTCAGCTTTTCCTCAATGTTATCCAGATACCCAACCAGAACAACTTAAAGGAGGAAGTTTATTGGGGCCTCATGGTATCAGAAGTATCCAATTGACTCCATTCCTCTGGGACAAAAGTGAGGCAGAGCAGTATAGTGGAAGTCCATGGCAGAGGTAAGATGTTCATGATGGCCAAGAAGCACAGAGAAAGAGAGAGTGCCAGGGATAAAATATAAATCCCAAGAACATGCCCCTAGTTACCTACTTCTTCCTGTAATACCCCACATGCCTACAGTTACCACCCAGTTCATCCATTTCTTCTCAATCCCTGCTATGGTTTAGATACGAGGTGGAAACCAAAAGCTCATGTAAGACAATGCAAGAAAGATTAGATGTGAAATGATTTGGCTATGAGTGCCTTCACCTAATCAGTACATTAATCCCCTCTCCCTCTGCTTCTCTAGTGTTCCTCCCTCCTTCCCTCCCTCTCCCCCCCCCCCGCCCTCTCCTTCTCAGTGATCAAGTCCTGATCTTATTTCCTCCTCTACACTCTTCTGCTATGATATTCTCCTCACCTATGGCCCAGAACAATGGAGTCGGCCATTTATGGACTGAGATCTCTGAAGCCAAGTGAGCCGAATCCGTTTTTTTTTTTTCCTCCTTTAAAATTGTTCTTCTCTGGTCTTTGGGTCACAACAGTAAAAGGAGAGAACTAAAACTATCCCCTGTCTCTACTCTACTGATCTCCCTTCTATTTTTACGGGATATAACAGAAAACCGTTGGCTCATTTGACCTTTGACTTTCTGAGTATGGTTTATTTCATTTAGCATAATGTTCTCTAGTTCCATTCATTAACCAGAAAATGACATAATTTCATTCTTCTTTATGACTGAATAAAACTCCAGGATGTACTGAAACCACATTTCCTTTACCCATTAATCTTTTGATGGGCAATTAACCTGTCCATAACTTAGCTATTGTGAACTTTACTACCACAAACATTGATGTACCTATATCAATATAGTATGTTTGTTTTAGTTCTCTTGGATAAATACTAAGAGTGGAATAGCTGGATCGTATGTTTCTTTCCCTATTAATCTGAGAAAACTTCATACTGCTTTTCAAGGTGTTGTTACTAATTTGCAGACCCACCAACAAAGTATAATTGCACCTTTCTCAGAAATGCTCTTTAGCATTTATTAGTATTTTTGAATTATTGATAATTGCCATTTTAACTGAAGTGAGATGAAATCTCAATGTAATTTTAATTTGCATTTCCCAGATTACTAAGAATATTGATTTTTTAAATATAGTTTTTTCATTTGTATTTCTTCATTTGAGATGTGTTTGTTTGGTTCTTTTTTCCATTAATTGGTTAGATTATTTCTTTTCTTTTTATGGTGCTAAATGTTTTGAGTTCTTTATATTTTTTAGATGTTACACTTCATTGGAGAAGTAGTGGACAAAATTTTTTTTCCCCATTTTCTTATCACATTCTTGTCTCCTTTGCTGTGCAAAAGCTTTTATTTTGAGGAAACCCCACTTATTGATTCTTGGTTTTTAACTTCTTTATGGCTAGGGATTTTGTTGAGAAAATTGGTGCCTGTGCCAATATGTTGGCATATTTAGCCTATGTTTTATTATAGCAGTTGCAGAGCTTCTGGTCTAATTCCTAGGTTTTTGATCCACTTTGAGTTGATGTTTTTGTAGAGTGAAAGAAATAAATATAGTTTCATACTTCTACATATGGATAACCAGTTTTCCCAACACCATGTATTAAAAAGTCTATATTTTCTCTAACATAAGTTTTTGGTAGCATTGTCAATTATCAGAAGACTGTAATGTATGTGGTTTTGTCTCTGTGTCTCCTATTCTATTTATGGATCTTTATGCATGTTTTGATGCCAATAACATATTATTTCTGTGGCTAGAGCTCTGCAGTATAATTTGAGATCAAGTATTGTAAGTGATGCCTCCAAATTTGCTTTTCTTGCTCAGTATTGCTTTTGGTTATTCTGAATTTTGATTCTTCCCATATGAATTTTAGGTCTATTTCTTCTAGTTTTGTAAAGAATGTCATTGATCTTTGAGTAAGGATTGCACTGAATCTGTATAATGTTTTTGGTCATATGATCACTTTTACAGTGTTAGTTCTGCCTATCTAAGAACATAGGATGTTTTTCACTTTCTAAGGTCTTCAATTTTTTTCTTGAGTTTTTTTTTTTTTTGTAGTTTTCAATGTAGATGTCTTTCACCTCATTGGTAAGATTTATTTCAACTTTTTTATGTTACTATGAATGGAATAGTTTGCCTGATTTCTTTCTCAGTAAATTTTTTTACTATAGTATAGTGAAGCCATATGTCAGTTTTGCATCCTACTGTTTTGATGAATTTGTCTTTTGGTGGAGTTTTTTGAGTCTTCTAGATATAGGACCATATTATCAGCAAAATAAAAATTTAACTTTTTCTTTTCCTATTGGTATGACTTTAATTTTCTTTTCTTGCCTGATTGTTCTGGATAGTTTCAAAAATTATATTGAGTAGGAATGGTGAATGTAAATACCCTTGTCTTGTTCCTGATTTTTTTTTAGAAGAAAAGCTTTCAGTTTTCAGTTTCTTTGGTAGCTCTGAGTTTATCATGTATAGTTTATAGTGTAAGATAAGTTTCTTCTATAGCCATTTCTACTATTTTTTTAACATGAAGGAGTGCTGAATTTCGTCAAAGGATTTTTCCACATCTATTGTGATTATCATATGATTCTTGCCTTAATTCTACGTATGTATGCAGTGAATTACATTTATTAATTTGGATATGTTGAAACATACTTTCATCCCTAGGATTAAATCCACTTAGTCATGGTATAGTATCTACTTAGTTTGTTTTTGAATGTGGTCTGGTAATATTTCATTAAGTAATTTTTCATCTATGTTCATGAGAAATATTAGTCTGTATTTTTTTCTTGATATGTCCTCATCTGATTTTGATATCAGGGTAATACTGACTTCATAGAATGAATTTGGAAGTATTCCCTCCCTTTTCTATTTCATGTAATAATTTGAGGAGGATTGGCATTAGTTCTTCTTTAAAGGTCTGGTAGACCTCAGCTGAGAATCCATCTAGTATTTTACAAGAGTACTTTGTATTTTACAAGAGTTATTAATTGCTGCTTCAATCTCATGACTTGAAGTTTGTTTATGTGCCTATATTATTATGATTCAGTTTCAGTAAGTCATATGTGTCCAGAAATTTGTCAAGAACTTCTAGATTTTCCAGGTTATTGAAGTATAAATTTTCAAAGTAGTTCCTAATGATCCTCTGGATTTCAGAACTATCTGTTTAGTTTGGCTAAGAATTTATTAATCTTGTTTACGTTTTTTAAGAAACAGTTTTTCATTTCTTTGATTTTTTCTATTGATTTATTGATTTTGGTTCTGATCTTAATTATTCTCTTTCTTCTACTGATTTTAAAATTACTTTGTTTTTGCTGTTTTAGGACCTTAGTGTGTACTATTAGATTATTATTTGGAATTGTTCTGGTATTTTTGTTGTTGTTGTTGTTAATTTGTTTGTTTTGGTAGGCATTGAATGCTATAAACTTTCATCTTAGACCTGTTTTGATGCTGTTGCAATGATTTTGATATTTTGTATCTCTAGTCTCATTTATTTAGGAATTTTAAATTCCTATCCTGATATTTTTCCTTGACACTTTTCTTATTTAAAATTGTTATTACTTAATTTCCATGTGTTAAAATGTTTCTATTTTATCTTGTTATTGGTTTCTAATTTAATTTCACTATGATTTTATAGGATGCAAGGAAATATCTCTAAATATTGTATTTGCTAAGACTTGCTATGTATCCTAAAATATGGTCAATTTTAGAGATGTTTCTTGTGCAGCTAAAAGGAGTGGAAACTCATTTGTTGATTAATGAAATATCACAAATGCTATATATGTCTGTTAGGGCCATTTAATTAACAATAATTTTTCTTTCAGAAAAGTGTTTTCATAATGTCAGATGGCCTACACATTGATGACATGTTGTGAAATTGCCCAATACTATGGCATTAGAATCTATTTGATTTTGATATTGAGAAGGGTTTGTTTTATGTATTTAAGTACAATTAAATTGGGGCATAAATATTTAAAATAATTATATGTTGTTTTTAAATGATACTCTTAAAGAGTGTGAAATGACATTCTTTATTTCTTTGATTAATTTTGACTTGAAGTTTACCTTGTCATACATGAAAATGGTTACTCCTGCTTGTTTTCAATCTCAAATTTGCATTTTCACTTTTTCACCTTCAGTCAGTAGATGTTGTTTCTTAAATTATTCTTTTATTTATATTGGCAGTGGAATGAAATACGATTCTTATTACACATACAGAGCACAATTTTCATATTTCTGGTTGTATACAAAATATATTCACACCAATTTGTGTCTTCATACATGTACTTTGGATAATGATATTCATCAAAATCCACCATTATTTCTAATCCCATACGGGTCCCTTCCCTTCCCATCCCCGTGCCCTATTTAAGGTTTATCTATTCCTCCCATGTTCTCTCTCCATACCCCACTAAAAGTCAACCTGCTTATAGCAGAGAAAACATTTGACATTTGCTTTTTTGAGATTGGCTAACTTCACTTAGCATTATCTTCTCTAACCTGAAAATGCCATGATTTTATTCTCTTTTATTGCTGAGTAGTATTCCATTGTGTATATATGCCACGTTTTTTTTTTTTTTTATCCATTCATCTGTTGAAGGGCATCTAGGTTGGTTCCACAGTTAGCTATTGTGAATTCTGCTATTATAAACATTGATGTGGCTGTTTCCCTGTAGTATGCTGATTTAAGTCCTTTGCTTACAGACTGAAGAGAGGTATCCCTCTGGGTCAAATGGTGGGTCCATTCCCAGTTTTCCAAGGAATCTCCATACTGCTTTCCATATGGGCTGCACCAATTTACAGCCCCACCAGCCATGTATGAGTGCACCTTTTCCCCCACACCCTCGAGTTCAACACTTATTGTTATTTGTCTTCATAATAGCTGCCATCCTGACTGGAGTGAGATAAAATCTTAGAGTAGTTTTAATTTGCATTTCTCTAATTGCTAGTGATGATGAACATTTTTTTCATATATTTGTTGATTGATTTTATATCATCTTTTGGGAAGTGTCTGTTCAGGTCCTTGGCCCATTATTGTTTGGGTTATTTATGTTTTTTTGGTGGTTAGTGTTTTGAGTTTTTTATATATCTTAGAAATTAGTGTTCTATCTGATGTGTGAGGGGTAAAAATTTGCTCCCAAAATGTAGGCTCTCTATTCACCTCACATATTGTTTCTTTTGCTGAGAAGAAACTTTTTAATTTGAGTCCATTCCATTTATTGATTCTTGGTTTTAATTTTTGAACCAGAGGAGTCCTATAAGTTGGGATCTAATCCCATATTATGAAGTTAGGGCCTACTTTTTCTTCTATTAGACACAGGGTCTCTGGTTTTATTCCTAGATTCTTGATCAATTTTGAGTTGAGTTTTGTGCATGGTAAGAGATAGGGGTTTAATTTGTTGCATATGGATTTCCAGTTTTCCCAGATCATTTGTTGAAGAGGCTATCTTTTCTCCAATGCATGTTTTTGGTGCCTTTATCTAATATAAGGTAATTGTAATTTTGGGGGTTTGTCTCTATGTCCTCTGTTTTGTACCATTAGTATACTAGTCTGTTTTGGTGCCAATACCATGCTGTTTTGTTGCTATTGGTCTGTAGTATAGTTTAAGGTCTGGTATAATGATGCCACCTGCTTCATTCTTCCTGCTAAGGATTGCTTTAGCCATTCTGGGTCTCGCACTATTCCAGATGAATTTCATTATGCTTTTTCTATTTCTATCAGGAATGCATTGGGTTTTTGATCAGAACTGCATCAAATCTGTATAGTGTTTTTGGAAATATGGTTATTCTAATGATATTAATTCTGCCTATCCAAGAGCTAGATAGATATTTCATCTTCTAAGGTCTTCTTTGACTTCTTTCTTTAAGGTTCTGTAATTTTCATTATGTAGATGCTTTACCTCTTTCATTGATTCCCAGGTATTTTTTAAGGCTATAGTAAATGAAGTAGTTTTCATCATTTCCATTTCAGATAATTTGTCAGTGATATACAGAAATGCATTTGGTTTATGGGTATTAATTTTATATCCTGCTACTATGCTGAATTCATTTACTAGTTTTAGAAGATTTCTGGTGGAACTTTTAGGGTCCTCTTGGTATGAAATCATATCATCAACAAATAGTGCCAATTTAAGTTCTTCTTTTCCTATGTGTATCCTTTTAATTTATTTTGTTTGTCTAATTGCTCTGTCCAGTGAAGATCTATGTTAAATAGAAGTGGTGAAAGAGGGAATCCCTGTCTTATTCCAGGTTTTAGAGGGAATGCTTTCAATTTTTCTCCATTTAGAATGATGTTGGCTTGGAACTTAGCATAGATAGCCTTTATGATGTTGAGATATGTTCCTGTTATCCCTAATTTTCCTGCTATATTTGGTCAAATGCTTTTTCTGTGTCTATTGAGAAGATCATATGATTTTTATCTTAAAGTCTATTGATGTAATTGAATTACATTTATTGATTTCCATATGTTGAAACAACCTTGCATCCTTAGGATGAATCCTACTTGATCATGGTACATGATCTTTTTGATACGTTTTTGCATTTGATTTGTGAGAATTTTTGAGAATTTTTGCATCTAAGTTCATTAGAGAAATTGGTCTTAAGTTTTCTTTTTTTGATGTGTCTTTGCCTGGTTTTGGAATCAGGGTGATATTGGCTGCATAAAATGAGTTTGGAAGTACTGCCTCTTTTTCTATCTCCTGAAACAAATTGAAGAGTATTGGTATTAGTTCTTATTTAAATGTGTTGTAGAACTTGGCTGTTTCCATCTGGTCCTGGACTTTCTTTGGCTTGTAGACTTTTGATGGTGTCTGCTATTTTGTCACTTGAAGTTGATCTGTTTAAAATGTGTATATCATCCTGATTCAACCTAGGCAAATTATATGACTCTAGAAATATGTCAATTTCTTCAATATTTTTTATTTTATTGGGGTACAAGTTTTCAAAATAATTTCTAATTATCTTTTGTATTTCTGTAGTGTCTGTTGTGATATTTCCTTTTTCATCACATATTTTATTATTTTGAGTTTTGTTTCTCCTCTTTGTTTGCATGGCTAACGGTCTGTCAATTTTAATATTTTTTCGAAGAAACAACTTTTTGTTCTGTCAATTTTTTAAATTGTTTCTTTTGTTTTAACTTCATTATTTCAGTTCTGATTTTAATTATTTCCTGTCTTCTACTGCTTTTAATATTGATTTGTTCTTCTTTTTCTAGGGGTTTGAGGTGTAATATTAAGCCATTTATTTGTTGACTTTTTCTTCTTTTAAGGAATGCAATGAACTTTCTTCTTAGAACTGCTTTCCTAGTATCCCAGAGATTTCAATATGTTGTATCTGTAATTTGATATTGAACCAATATCATTATTCACCTCTAAGAAATTTTTAATTTCTTTTTTGATGTGTTCTGCAACCCAGTGTTCATTTGGTAGCATATTATTTAGACTCCATGTCTTGGAGTGAGTTTTATATCTTATTTTATCATTGATTTCTAATTTCATCCCATTATTATCTGATAGAATGCAGGGTAGTATCTATACCTTTTTATATTTGCTAAGAAATGCTTTGTGGCATAATATATGCTCTGTTTTAGAGAAGGATCCATGTGCTGCTGAGAAGAAAGTCTATTCCCTCATTGAAGGATGAACTTGAGAATAGTTTGTTTGATGAATGTAGATGCTCCACTGTTTGGGACATATATATTCATAATTGTTAAGTTTTGTTGGTGTGGTTCCCTTGATTAGTATGTGGTGTCTATCTTTACTCTTTTTGGTTGACTTTAACTTGAAGTCCACTTTATTTGATATGAGGATGGCAACCCCTGCTTGCTTCTGCAGTTTATGTGAGTGGTATGATTTTCCCTAACCCTTCACCTTCAGTCTGTTGATGTATTTTCCTATGAGATTAGTCTCTTAGAGGCAGCATATTGTTGGGTCTTTTTTCTTGATCCAATCTGCTAGTCTATGTCTTTTGATTGGTGAGTTTAGGCCATTAACATTCAGGGTTATTATTGAGATGTGATTTGTGTTCCCAGTCATTTTTGTTTATTCTTAATATTTAATGTGACTTGGTTTCTTCTCGGATTAGATTTTCCTTTAGTGTAATACATCCCTCTGCTGATTTTCATCATTGTTTTTCATTTCCTCTTCTTGGAATATTTTGCTGAGGATGTTCTGTAGTGCAGGCATTCTTGTTGTAAATTCTTTTAACTTTTGTTTATCATGGCAGATTTTTATTTCATCATCAAATCTAAAGCTTAGTTTTGCTGGATATAAGATTCTTGGTTGGCATCCATTTTCTTTCAGAGCTTGGTATATGTTGTTCCATGATCTCCTTCCTGGCTTCGAGGGTGTGGGTTGAAAGATCTGCTGAGATACCAATTGGTCTCCCTCTATATGGGATCTGATACCTCTCTCTTGAGGCTTTTAAGATTCTATCCTCATTGTGTATGCTAGGCAATTTCATTATAATGTGCCTTGGTGTAGATATGTTGTAATTTTGTACATTTAGTGTCCTGTATGCCTCTTGTATTTGGTTTTCCAATTTGTTCTTCATGCTTGGGAAATTTTCTGATATTATCTCATTGAAGAGATTATGCATTCCTTTGGTCTGAAACTGTTTTCCGTCTTCTTTCCCAATAACACTTAGATTTGGTCTTTTGATGCTGTCCCATAATTCTTGGATGTTCTGTTCATGGTTTCTTATTATCTTCACTATGTGATCAATTTTATTTTATAGATTGTATACTTTGTCTTCATTATCTGATGTTCTTTCTTCTAAGTGATCTATTCTGTTGATTACACTTTCTATAGAGTTTTTAAAATTTGGTTTATTGTATCCTTCATTTCAAGGATTTCTGACTGTTTTTTTTTTCCAGAGTCTCTATTTCTCTCTTGAAGTAATCTTTTGCTGTGTTTGCTCTCTTATCTCTTTGTTGGAGAGATCAATTTTTGCCTATATGTGCTCATTTAGGTCATTCTTTAATTCACAGATCATTTTAATTATGAACCTTCTGAACTCCATCTGATATTTTATTGACTTTGTTGTCCATGGGTTCTGTTACTATATCAGTATCCTGGTTTGTTTGAGGCAATTTCCTCTCTTGTTTTTTCATGTTGTCTATGTGTCTTCCTTTCATGTAGTGTGGACCTGATATATTACAATTTCTTCCCTATATTCTTGTAGTACCCATACAGATTGTCTGTACTTCTTCTTAATGCTGTGCTTCCAGACCCTGCTGGTGTCCCTCAATGTATGCTACTGAATCTAAAGTTGGTGTAAGCCAAGGTAACCCCAGATAATAGATTAGGTGCCCCAAGATGGAAGCAATGTCTTACAAAGATGGGGCTGAAAGGGTGGATTTTACACTCTCTTTGGGACATCTTCTCTGAGATGCAGCTGCTTCTAGGCCCTGTCTACTGTCAAAAAGTTAGGAGCTACTGCATGGGGAAGGCTATGGCAATGACTGCAGTGTCCCAAGATGGAAGTGGGTTAGGCTTAGACTCCCAGGTGGGGGAAGCAAACTCGGACCTACCCTGGATCTGGGTCTGTACAAGTTGGATGTAGGCAGATCTGGGCTGGGCCTGAGCTTCCTCAGTAGTTTACTGGTCAGAAGAGGCAGTCCTGTGCAGAGGCTGGTCTCAGGTGGGTGTCTCCCCTGCTGGTAAAGGGGTGGACCCCGGGCCTACTGTGAGCCTGGGTCCAGCACAGGCTGGTGTGGACAAATCTGGGCTGGGCCTAGTCAGTGGATGTTTTTGCCTATTGGATGAATCTCTTCTAAGCAACATATATTTATGTCCTATCCTTTGGTTCATTCTGCCAATTCTTGTCTTTTGATTGGAGAGGACAGATGATATTCATTCTGTGTTATTTAAAGGATAATTTTATTTTCTAGTATTTTTATTTATTGCTAATGCATAATTCATATTTGATTCTCCTTTAATTGACTATTCTTCTACTGACATTTATCCATATACTGGCTCTGACATTTTTATTTCATCTGCGTGAAATATTTTATTGAATATATTTTGTAATATAGGCTTAGTTTATGAATTATTTTAGTTTCTGTTTATTATAGAAAGTTTTTATTTCAGCTTCAACTCTTAAGAATACTTTTTTTAGATATAATAATCTTGGCTGGAACCCATTTTCTTTCAGAGTTTGGTATATATTATTATAATTCCTCCTAGCCTTTGGGGTCTTGAGTGAGAAAGCATAAGAATGTCTAATTGGCTAATATGATCTGCCATTTTTCTTTTGTGGCTTTTAAAATTCTGTCATTGCTCTGTAAGTTAGGCATTTATTATAATGCATTTTGGAGAGAATAATTTTTTTATCTTGTCTATTTGGTTTTCTAAATACCTCTGTATTGGGGTTTCCATTTCATCCTTAAGATTTGCACAGTTTTCTGGTATTATATCATTGAAAATGTTGTTCACTCCTAGTTCATATCTGAGTGACTTCTTCTATGCCTATCAATTTTAGATTTGGGTTCTTAATACTATTGTAGGTTTCCTGAATATTCTGTTTTCCTGAATATTCTGGTCTCTTAACATATTTACTTTATTGTCATCTTTGTTTTCAATATATTGCATATATTATCATCAAGTTATGAGAATTTGACTTTTATGTGGTCAAATGTGTTGGTGAGGCTTTCAATTTAATTTTTATTTATTTAATCTTTATTTCCATCATTTCTGTTGTTTTTCCCCCCAGAATATCTTTCTTGAAATTATTTTTTCCTTCCTGTTTTCTTTCTTAGTGCATTCCTTGGAGTTATTTGTGATATGCCATGTTTAGGGGAGAGATTTCTTATTGAGTTCTTGATTTAGATTGCATCAGGATTTCAGACCTTTAGAAGATGCTCACTCAACACTCTTTAATTTAACCTCTTATTTTCCCTGAATATGGAGGTAATGATCACACTAACATGACTCTCCAGCTGCCAAGCTTTGCAGCCAACCTTCCTGTCCCTGCTGAGAAGCATTAGTGGAGTGAAGAAGCATTGGAGTGTGCCTCATTGGGTAGGAGCATGAGCAGTATGCCTTTGGCTCTGTGGATCCTCCTCGGCAGATATAGTTGGCCTAAGACATTACAAGCCAAGGCACAACATCCTTTGGTGACCAGACCTTAGTACAGCACAGATGCCTACTTCAGAAGCCTGCTCCATTCTATACTGCAGCCTAGAACTTGAGAGCATAGACCATCCAATGACCTCAACCTCATACTTTCTGACCTGTGGTGAGAAAATGGAAGTAAGGCAGACCTGAAAGGAAACTGGGACTCAAGAGTTGACCAATGACATTTGTATATTATCTCACTCTAATTAACATAAATTTGGACCAATGGCATTAGTAACTTTCCAAAACCTAGCTAGTATAGTTGATATTGAACCAATATCAGTGTTGCTTTTTTTCAAATCCTAATTGACATTAGTCTCAACCAATAGCAGTGACCCAAATGCTACATTAACCCCTATATTGGCACACTCAGAGAAAATCTGCTATTGGGTCCCCTCTTGTGTTGCAAGAGTTATGTTACTCTTTCTATTCTTCAATAAATCCTGCTCTTTCCCTCATTCTGATCTGTGGATTTCATTCTTTGAATTCTCTAAACAAAAACCCAGAAAAAATAAATTGACAAAATGGAGAAATTCTAGTCTCACCTGCTAACAGAAGTAGGGAATAGAGTTTTATATCAAAACTTTGGTTTTAGCATTAAATCACCTCTGATACAATTCTAGGTGGCCCCCTCCAGTGTTTGGTGTATCAACATATGTACCAAGTTTTTAATTTGATCAGAGGAGATGGTCCCTAATTTTGGATTAGCAGACAGCTTTCTGTCTCTTAGGAGACAGTCTTATGTACCCTCCTTAGAAAAAGCTTTTCATACTCAGCACTGTCAAATTCAGTGAGGATTCCCCTATGTACAATTTGGAGTATGTGCTATATGAAGGTCTAAAGTAGAAGTATTATAGAATGGCAGATGTGATGCTGGGTGGCCCATGCAGTGATGCAGATGGCTCCTCTGGAGGAACAAATTTCAGGTTAGTCTTATATCTGAGCACTGTGGACAGTGACTGGTGTCTATGGGATGCCCCTCTGTTAGACTGTTTGTGAAGTTCTCCATTGGCCATTGATCTATGCATCTAAAAGAAAAGTGAATTAACTGACAACTGTGGGACTCACAGCTGTGGACCTTTCTGGAGGAGCTGGGTCACATGAATTACTTCCCTAGTTACTATGGTTTTCTTACCATCTGGCGCTTAGTAGTCAGCCCAGAGACCAAAGTCTGCATGCTTGAAAAGTACTCCATCTGCTTACTGTTTCTACTGGGTGCTGGGGCATAGGATGCAGGGTTAGGGCTGTGGCTGACTGCTGTGGAATGCTGAGCATTGGCTCCCTTCTGTCAGGGCTTCTTTGTTGTAGCCCTATCTATGCATAATCTGCAACTATGAGTACAGGCTATCTGTGGGCAGTCTGTTGCACAGAATCCTCCATCCTGGTTGTGGCAGATTACTGAGGCTTTACCTGTCACCATAATGGAGATAAGGTATCAGTTGGCCCATCTTTGCCTGAGCTCCTTGAGGAGGCAGTGGGGGTGTTGCCATGCAGTTAGCACTCCCCAGGAATGACTGGCTCTTGTGTTAGCTCCATCTCACTCTCCTGGTCCATGGTAAAGAAGAGGGAGCTTCAGTAAACTTGGCTAGCAGTGAGCCCTCTTTAAATTCTTTCTAGTTGGATTTCTGATATAATTCATTGTACAAGTGTTCCCTATGGTTTTATTTGTTAGTATTTGTAGATGGGAAGAAGCTATGTTGATTTAATTTCTTCTTTAGAGGCTGATAAGCTGTGAATTCTACAAAATGGATGTCTGGCCCATATTTGTGCTCAATTGTGGTTTCCTTTGCTGTCTTTTAAGCCCCTGTCCCATTTTAACTTGTTTTGTTTTGTTAACTGTGCAAGCTTATGGTCTTTTCCTCTCCCTCTTTCTTTGTTATCCATTCCCACTGAACCCTCCTGATCAGGGTTAAGATCAAGGAATTCTTTCTTTATTTTCTTCTCTAGTAACCAAATTCCAAGTCCCTCCAAATCTTAAGCTGTCCAGTATTGAGTATTAGAGTGTTCACTCTATTCCCCAACTTTCTGGTCAGCAGTCCTTTCACTACTTCATTTCTGAACGATGGAGGAGTCAAGTGTTGCTTCCTAGAGGTTTTCTTTTTTTTTTTTCTTTTTTTTTTATTTACCATTTTCTAAGCTCTATTTCTAAAGTGCAACTTTTATATAGAAAACTTACTTTCAGTTGAAGACAAAGAAATGAGTAAAATAAAAGGTAACTAGATTATTAGCAAATGCATTATACATGAAATACACATGCACAAATGTACGATAAAATATCTTAATTGTAACATATTTTCTTTGAACCCTGATCTAATCTTTAAAATGTTTGTTAATGTGGGGCCATTCAGAATGCAGTGTTGATATTAAAACACAAACCTCCCAGCACAAGGCACAATATTAAAATAAAAAATAAATTAGCAAAAAACAATAGTTTGGACTCTCCAGTAAGAAATACTGGAATTAACATCTGAGACAAATGCAATGTGTGTGAAGAAAAAAATCCTTGTATCCTCTCTAGACCATTTTATATGGTCTAGCTAAGTATGTGGTATTAGTAAGTAACCTATAAATGGATGTCTGAATCTTCTAAGGTTTGGTCTTTGAAGGAAAATAAATGAGTAAATTGTCAGCATTCAGGTATTATTTAAGAACAGGAGGTCATGAGTTTAGTGATGCTAAGTGAAATAAGCCAGGATCAAAAAGGCAAATGCCGCATAACCTTACTTATATGTAGAATGCAAAGTGTCAAACTCAAAAGCAGAGTTAGTAGAGGTGGTCTTGGACGGAGGCACTGATGGGGAGAGGCAAGACATGTCAAAGGATGTTGTGTTTTGGTTCAACAGGAGCAATAAGTTTCAGTGATCTATTCCATGGTAACTCTTGTTAATTACAATGCACCGTGTATTTCAAATTTGGTAAAAGAATAGATTTTAAATAATGTTCTCACCATCAAGTAACTATGTGAGGTGACAGCAATGTTAATCACCCTCATTATTTTGATTTTTTATGGTGCTGAGGATTGAATTCAGGAAGGCTTTACCATTATGCTATATCCCCTTTTCTTTTTATTCTTTATTATTTTTGAGATAGGATCTCAATAAATTGCCCAGGCTGACCTTGAATTTGTACTCCTCATACCTTAGCCTCTCAAATCACTGGGATTACAGATATATGCTGCTGTTCCTTGCTAATTACCTTAATATAATAATTCCACATATACATATAACATTACAATGCATTCCATAAAATATACAGTAGTTATTTGATATTAAAATTTTTTTAAAGTAAAAAAAAAGGCCATAACTGAAAAAGTGAGCAAAGAGAAAATAAATAAGAAATGGGAATCAAAAAAAAAAGTTGAAATATCAAGAAAGTCAAAATAAGAGCATGTCAACAATAAGTGTTCTCTGCTTCCAGGAGGGATGAAATATGGGAGTTTCTTACTTTGGCTTTAAGGAAAACAAAATTCATTTCATGAGGCTCAAGTCAAGAATCATTTTCTCTCTTCAAACTTGGAGATCTCTCACTTGTACAAACTGAAAAGAAGTGAGGTTTTATTTAGCTGCCTTCTAGGGAGTTTGCATTACATAGACATCCTCTCACAAATAAGATATGAACCACAGGCCTGGCATCAAATCTGTCCTATCCTCAATATAACCGTTTAGCAAAGTTTCAAGACACCTAAAAATAATAGGCTCTGAGGTTAAGTGGAAACATCTATAAAGCAACCAAAACAGAAAAGAAACACAAAGATGTATAAAACTAAGTGAAACCATAGAAACAGAATAAATATTAACACTGGAAAATCATCTCTAGAAAAGGCAATATGAAATTATGAAATAGGTAAAAAAGAAGAAAAGGAATTAAAAAATATTTTAAATATTAGCAAATTATAACTGTTGAATTTTTAAAAAGCCAATTGTCACAACAAACCATAAGCAGGATTGAAAACAGTTGGCCTGCAAATCAATTGCAAGATGGTATGGGAGTAATCATCTGGCATCCAAAGTGGTAAAGAGGTGCAGCTGTGAAGGAATTTAAAGGACACGAGAGCCAACTCTACCTCAGTGGAGAAAAAGTGTCCCCAACAAGAAGGCTTGAAAAATTGAAGACAAGTGCAAGTAAATAACAAATACAACATACATATGAATTAACTATTAACTATAAAATCTTGATCAGCACTTTGTCTCTAAAAGCCAAAACTCCCTCTCTATTCATAAATGAATAAAAAAAGACAGAAAAATGTCTAAAACAAATTAGATTTTGCAAAGTTTCTGTTTTTATTTAGAATGAGAAAAGATTTGCTGAATAATTTTAGACTCTCTGAGATATACTGAAAAATTAAATGTTAAAATTTTAAGGGTTGCAATTAAATAGTTAAATTTTTATATAACTTCAAAATAAGGGAAGGAAAATAAAAAGAAGTTATTAAGATCTTATTAATCCAACTGTGTTAGTTTTTCATCTCAGTGACAAATGCCTGAGAAAACCAACTTAGAAGAGCAAAGATTTATTTTTGTTCATGGTTTCAGAGGCTTAAGTCCCTGCTAGGCTACTTCATTGCTTTGAACCTGCAGTGAGGCAGAACATGATAGAAGAGTGTAGTGGAACAGTATGTTAAAGGAAATGTTTCAGGTCTTGGCAGGCAAGAAATAGAGATAGATGGACAGGTGGATAGATAGATAATTGATAGATAGATAGATAATAGATGATAGATAGATAGATAGATAGATAGATAGATAGATAGATAAGATAGATAGATAGATAGGTAGATAGGTAGATAGATAATAGATATAGAAAATGGCAGGGAACAAGATATACCCTTTGGGGGCATACCTCTGGTAATCTATTTCTCTCAACTAGGCACCACTTCCTACAGTTTCTCCTACCTTCCCATAATGCCATCAAAATATTAATCTATAAGTAATTTAGGTCAGGGCCCTCATTATTCATCTTTTCCCCAAAGCCCCACTTCTGAACATTGCTACTTGGAGGAGGGGCCAGGTCTTCAACACATGAGCCTCCTGGAGACATTCCAAATCCAAACTATACCACCAACCTTAAAGGAGAAAATTTAAAAGGAAGCCAATAAATATGAAGACAAATAAGAAGCACAGCTTTTTATGTAAGAAATAATTGCACATTGACAAACATAAATATGACAATCCCATCTATGAAGAGAGTCAGATTGCATTAAAAATTTAAATTGCAGCTAAATAGGGCTTATGAGGCATAACGAAAAATAATATTGAACATTTCAAAATTAACCATTTAAAAATATGTCAGAAAAATACTATGATAATTAATTTTATGTCAATTTGGCTGGGCCACAGTGCCAAGACAATCAGTCAAACCTAGTTGTGAGTGTTTTCATAAGAGTGTTTTTAGATGGAATAGCATTGAAATCAAGAAAGGAAGTAAAGAAAACTACTCTTAGGAATGCAGATGGGCTTCATCTATTCAGGTGAAAGCTTTAATAGAACAAACACACACACACACACACACACACACACACTCACACACACACATATGGCTGCTTAGATAGGTTCTACTGGGCTTATTGGGTATTACATATATTTTCAACTGATGACACTTGTTTACTAAGAATACTTTTATCAGAACACAAACCTCATGGTAAGTCAAAGAACATTTGTATTTTATACACACTATTCCATACATACATGCACATATATACACAGGGAGGAGGAGAATGATCAATTACAGACATTTGGTCTTATGAAATTTTGGAATCTGGTTAAGTGGCCTATTTAATGCTGTTGCCTGTTTATCAGATGCTGGGGATTGAAGTCTAAAGGTTAGATAGTTGGATTAGAAGATGGATATAAAGTAGAGAGACCAAGAGCAAACTGGAAACTAGACATAAGAGCTGAAACCACATGAACACGGACTCACAGGAACTGTGTCAGTTACTTCCAGTTGCCTGTGGCCTATGTGGTGTGGATGCAGCCAGGACTTAGATATACCTGAGTCCTGAGCTAAATGCAACTATTGACCCAGCAGTAAGAAACTAAAGGAAGACTCAGCTAAAGTAGAACAGCTTCAGGCCCAGCTGCTATTTTCAACATACAGTTGTAGCAACAAATCAGTCACAATGTGGGTGAACTTAGTGGCCTGGAATGATAAGGGACAGACTCTTCAAACACCTGTGTAGTGAGGGTTGGTCATATGGTGTACTTGGGCAAAGTAGGAGTAGCCACAGTATTTGTGGAGATTTTTTTTCCTTTCTGAAAATAAAAGAACAAAAAAAAAAAAAAAAGAAAAAGCCTTCCAAGTTGAAGAGCCTTTCTCTTTTGTCCTTTTGGGCTCTTGTCCATTTTCTAACTTCTACTATCTAGAATGCTGAAGCAAATGCTTAGAAATTATTTTGAGATCTAAGGACAAAATACACATGCTTAAAATGAATTCTAAACACATCTTTGAGATGATACACTGGTATGGAACTATCTACTTCTGCACATTTTTATTTTATGGGAAAAATAAATTCCCATTTCAAACAGTAATTGGGCTTTACTGGTACCTGAAGCTGAAATCATTCCTTTTCCATTAGTTCTACTATTTCAGTGAATTACAAAACTAAGAGCAGCTCTGGGGGAGAGGAATTGGATGTTTCAAGAAAGGCAAGGAAGCATGGCAGTCACCTAGAGTAAAAAATTTCTCTCTTTTACCAAACTCTAGTCAGGCTTCCATTCTTCTCCACGGGACCTCAACTTTGTTCTATAAAGACTTGAGCAAACACTAATGTAGTTTCTAATAACTTAAGGCCACATTCCTGGGAGGACACATAAGGTGCCTGCCTGAGAAACTCAAGGCTGCTAAAATAATTTACTATTTTTTCCACCCTTAAGCTGGACTGTTTTCTGGCTGTCAATAATAAGAATCAGTAAGCAAAATCATATGGGTTCATATGGACCAATTCCCCTCTACTTTTTTGTTATTATTTACTACCCTGACTCTACTGTGTCTCCCCACTTCCCGATTACCTTGGTCTTCCTTTAAAAAACCTTGCCTACAAATAAAAGTTGAGTTCAGTTCATGCTAGACACTTTTCCATATCATGCATCAAAATCTGTTTTTTCCAGCTTAACTAGTTTTAAATTTTAATGTAGAGTCCTTTCAGTATTGACCTGACAGCAGAAATCTTTCAGTATTTCTGACTCCCATTTTAAGGGATTCAGCCAATATGGTTGTAACCACTTTTCAAATACAGACACCTAGAAGCCAAGGGTTACCTCCCAATTTATATCAGGATAACAACAGAAATGCTTGGGTAAATTTGGAAAAAAAAAAAAAGATGATGTGGGCACTTCTGGCACTTGTAATTTTGTTTTTCAAATTTCTCATTCAAATCATTCTGGTTTTAAGAGTTTTGTATCTTTTTAATCTATCCCCATTAGGTAGTATTTACAAAGCAAGAACAACAGGATATAAAGGATAGCAGATACCCCTAATAGTAGATAAAAGTTACACATTTACTAGCAAAGAATAAGACAGAATGATAAAAAAAAAAAAAAATCAGTACTGGGATAACTACACCAAGCAAGGTACCATAAAATATTTTTGTAGATAAAGTCTCTGCTAGTTAGCACTACTATGTCATGCATGTTAACACAGTGTTTTCTGACTCATGCTTATCACCATGTGAAGATATATATAACACCTGCAGCACATAGTTGAGTAAAAGTGGTGTCAAAGAAGTTCCAGGTCAATCTTAAGATTCCCTCAATATTTAACCCAATCCCAATCCAGAGTGTCCTGAAGACCAATTTTACGAATCTATCATTTGACTATCTTTTATCTGGGAAGTTCTAAAAACCGTAAGAAAAAAATAAACTTTCCTATCAAATACTGAAGTTATTTTATAATATACATATATGTATACATATGTAATATACCAAAATATACATTATTATATAAAAATACCACTTAATCTAAAGATATATATTTATGAAAATATATATCTGTGTGTATATGTGCATTTATTTGTGTATAACATATCTCATTACTCAAGGAAATGAAAATGTGCAAAACTAATTGAATAATTAATGAAAAGCCATGGATAACCCTAATAAATCACAAATTCTAACCCTAACTCAAATTCTTTGTTTTCAGAAAACAATTAAAACACAGAACTATAATTTGAGATTTAATGCAGTTATATTGAAATTAATAAAATATGCTAATATGGAAAAATATAATAAGTTAACCATATATAAGGAAAAGTAAAAGAATCAGACTGCAAAATGGCAGTGGGGATTCATCACTAATCTATTTACAGTAACACACTGCAATAGTCACTGAGTTGTAACCAAAATAGGTAAATTTTATTTTATGTAAATTTACTCAATAAAATTGATGAAAGAAGCTTTGGGTTAAAATGCTAAGAAAGGACCCTACCAAAGGGAAAGAGCTGGGACAAGAAGCCTTGGGACTTCTGTCTCTCCCCAATTTTGGGTCCTAGGAGCAGGGCTGAGCAAGAGGCAGGAAACGTTTCTCTGACTTCGGAGAGGCAGAAATTCAGACTGATGGGGTTTTACAAAATGGCAGAATAGAAGAGGTTGCTTTCCTAGATGTTCTGTAGCATGAAACCAAGAAAACAGGCAGCTTCTCAGCCAGGTGGGTGAAAAAAAATAGGAAGAAGGGGAGACTTACTGGAATTTAAAGCTGAATATTCAAAGCGTACCGGGGACTCAGGAGGTTGGATACAATAAAATAAGGAAGAAATTCCACTGATAGCACCAGCCAGAGCAGTCCCTCTGTGAGCAAAGTGCAGGGAATTCTAGGAACCTGAATCTTTTAGGATACTTACAGTGAGTCTGGGAGCTGAAGGTTTAGAGATCAAGGGCATTGCCTGACTAAACAGAAAGGCACTGTGCACAATACCCTTTTGCCGGAAGAAGCCATCATCTCTCCAGGAAGCATGCTGAGGACAAAGGAAGGAACAGTTTTGCAGCCATGGCATGGGGGCTGGCAGCTGAGGGTGTGGATTACTGGCAACTCAAGTCTGGCCCAAAATACAGGCCCAGTAAACACATGATTTGTGACACAGAGTGTGTGTAAGTACCCAGGAGAAAATCAAACATGGAGAGAGGTTTACAGAGGGGAAAACTGGTCATGTCATCGAAACCTACCCAGCTCTTCTCCTTCCCCTCCATTCCAGCCAACTGCTAGAACTTCTGGGAGACGCTTCTCAATGGGAATTTGGAAAGGCTGGAGCAGAAGAGATTGAGTTTGAAAACTGAACCCAAGACCAGGAAATGTAGGATCTACAGGTGCCTTAGGGGAGTAAGAATTGGCTCCTTTACCACTTAAGTGGAACTCGGTACAGTCTTACAACATGGACTGACAATTGCTGGGTGCACTGATTTAAAATTTTTAAATCTCCAGATCAATTGGCATTCAGCAAAGAGACTGGAGCCCACCTAAGCCCAAACCCTGCCTACAGAAATTCAGCATCTGGGATTACCTCTCTCACTCCAGCAATCCAAAGAGTGGAGCATCACCATCCAGAGACTCCACCAAGAACTGCTGAGAAGAGAAGCTGAGAATCTTTTGATCTCCAACAGAAAAAATTCTAGAATTTTTCACTGAGATTTCTTTCTTTTTTTTCTTTTATTTCACCCTTTTTTCTTTTTCCTTTCTTTTCCTTTTCTCTATTTATTGTGACCTGACTGGTACATTGACATTTATACTTACACATATTTTTTTCTCATTTCTAGCATTTTTAAAGCCAGTTATTTTTCATGAATCAGTTTTAGAGAACTAGGATGTTTGATTAGCATATTTTAGTTTTGTTTTGTATTCTTTCATTTTTACTTTTATTTTAATTTTTACCTGTTTCCCTTCATTCTTTCTCTCTTTTTTCTACTAACAGCCAACCTCTTTTTTCTCTCTTTCACTCTTTCTTTTTTACTTGTATCTCCTGTCCTCCTCCCTCATAATCATTACATTCTATATAATTTTGTTCTTTCCATGTCCCCCATTTGGATTTTAAATCCATTTGCAAAGTTCATGTTTTTAATTGTAGGCAATAACTGATCATGTGATATCTGTTGTTATGATAATTAACATTTTAGTGGTCACAGTAAGAACTATGTGGCTTAATGCTACATATTGTTTGCATTGGGGGTTATTAATATTTGTCTCCCCATAAACTGTGAGGTAGTGGGAACCTTCAGGGATACTATAAGTCCACAGAGTAAAAACTCTACTACCTCAAATCCAAACTGTTAGATGGGTAGACACACAAACAACATGAAAAAACAAGGGAATAATTCACTCCATACAATAAAGATATTCCAATAACAGAACCCATTGATACTACCATGAAAGAAATGTCAGAGAATGAGTTTAGAATATACATAGTTAAACTGATCTCTGAAGTGAAGGACAGTATAAGGAATAAAATCAGAGAGCAAATATAGGACGTAAAAAAATCACCTAATTGAAGACAGATTCTGGGGGGAAAAAAGCAAAATATCCTTGAAATGAAGGAAACAATAAATTAAATTAAAATCCCAATTGAAATCATCAGCAAAACACTAGATCAGTTGGAAGACAGAGGTTCAGGCAATAAAGACAAAATATATAATCTTGAAAACAAAGTTGTCCATGGAGAAAATATGTTAATAGACTATGAACAGAACTTACAAGAAATATAGCCTAACATCAATTTAAGATTTATTGGGATAGATGGAGGTTTGGCGATACAAACCAAAGGAATGTACAATCTTTTCAATGAAATATTATCAGATCATTTCATAAGTCTAAAGAATAAAATGGGAAATAAAATATGATAGGCTTACAGTACCCCAAATGTACAAAATTTCAATACACCCACACCAAGGCACATTATTATGAAAATGCCTAACGTAAAAATAAGGATAGAATTTTAAAGACTTCAAGAGAAAACTGTTGGGTGATATTTAGAGGGAAACCGATTCATATCTCTGCTTATTTCTCACCCAGACACACTCTAAGCTAGGAAGTCCTGGGAAAATATATACCAAGCTCTGAAAGAAAATGAAAGACAAGCAATAATTCCATATCCAGCAAAATTGAACTTCAGATTTGAAGATGAAATAAAAACCTTCTATGGTAAACAAGAGTTAAAAGAATTCACAATTAGAAAGCATGTACTATGAAATAAACTCAGTAAGATATTTCATGAAGAAGAAATGAAAAACTAAATTGAAAACCAGTAAAGAAGGAACTCTACTAAAAGAGCAGTGAGTCAATGGAGAAACTACTTCAAATTAAACCTAATAATAAATCAAAATGACAGGGAATAAAAATAATATCTCACTAATAACATTGAATGTAAATGGTCTAAACTCACCATTTGACCCAGCTATCCACTTCTTGGTTTACATACAAAGAACTTAAAATCAGAATACTACAATGACTTGTTGATAGCCACTCAATTCACAATGGCCAAACTATGGGATCAACCTAAATGCTCTTCAATAGATGAATGGATAAAAAAAATGTGCATGCACACACAATGGAAGATTACTCATCTGGAAGAAAAAATGAAATTATAGCATTTTCCAGTAAATTGATGGAGCTAGAGAATATCATGATAAGCGAAATAACCCAACCCCCCCAATCTAAAGGCTGAGAGTTTTCTCTGGCATGAGGATGCTAATTCACAATGGGGGGGTATAGGGAAAAATAGGAGTATTTTGGAGTAGGCAGAGGGAAGTAAAGGGAGGGGGGCTATGGGGCTAGGAAGAATAGCAAAATGAATTGGACATTATTAGCATACATACATATATGACTATAGAACAGGTGTGATTGTACAACATGTACAACCAGAAGAATGAGAAGTTCCATTTATGTATGATGTGTCAAAATTAGTCATAAGTTAGTCATAAGGGACAAAGAAAAACATGTCATACTGCCTAAGGTAATTATACATCAACAAGATGTAACAAACATAAATATTTATTCACTAAACAATGGATCATCTATGTACATCAAACAAACCCTTCTCAATTTCAAGAATCAAGAATCAAATAAGACTACAACACAATAATACTGGGTGACTTTAATACAGTCTTCTTACCACTGGATAGAGGAAGGAAGGAAGGAAGGCAGGAAGGAAGGAAGGAAGGAAGGAAGGAAAGAAGGAAGGAAGGAAGGAAAGAAGGAAGGAAGGAAGGAAGGAAGGAAGGAACTATAGAACTAAAAACACAATTAATAATTTAGACTTAAGAGACATATATAGAATGCACTTTTGTCTCAGCAGCACATGGATCCTTCTCTAAAACAGATCATATCTTAAGTCACAAAGCAACTTTTAGCAGATACAAAAAAATAGAGATAATATCTTGTATTCTATCAGATCATAATGAAATGAAATTTAAAATCAACAATAAAATAAAAATAGAAGCTACTTTAACACCTAGAAATTAAACAATACACTATTGAATGACAAATGGATAGCAAAGTAATCAAGGATAAAATTTAAAAAAATACTTAGAGGTAAATGAAAATAATGACACAACATATTAAATTCTCCAGGACATTATGAGGGCAGTGTAAGAGAAAAGTTCATTACATTGAGCTCATTCATTAAAAGAATAGAAAATCAACAAATAAATAACCTTATATTACATCAGAAAGTCCTAGAAAAAAAAGAAGAATAAATGAACATCAAAAGCAGTAGAAAACAGGAAATAATTCAATTCAGATCTGAAATCAATAAAATGGAAACAAAAGAATCAATTCAAAAATTGACAATACAAAAAGTGGGTTCTTTGAAAATAAATCAATATAATGAACAAACCCTTAGCCAAGTTAACAAAGAGGAAGAGAGAGAAAACTCAAATTACTAAAATCCTGATGAAAAAGGAAATATTACAGTGGACACTACTGAAATACAAGCAATAATCAGAACATATTTTTTAAATTTATTCTTTTATAAAATAGAAAATCTTGAAGACATCAGAAAATTTTTAGAGACTTATGACCTACTCTAATTGAATCAGAAAGACCTAAAAATTTTAAACAGATAAATTTCAAGCAACGAAATTGAAGACACCATCAAAATCCTATCAACTAAGAAAAGCTCAGGACTAGATGGATTCTCAGCTGAATTCTACCAGACATTCAAAAAACTAACACCAATCTTCCTCAAATTATTTCATGAAATAGAAAAGAAATGAACCATTCTAAACTCAGAATGAAACTAGTATCACGCTGATACCAAAACCAGACAAAGATACAAAGGAAAGAGAACTTCAGACCAATATCCCTGAAGAACACAGATGAAAATATTCTTAATAAAATTCTGGAAAAAATACATTAAAAAGAGTACACCGTGATCAAGTGGGATTCATCCCTGGATACAAGTTTGCCTCAAAATATGGAAATAAATAAACATAATTTATCACATCAATAGACTTAGAGAAAAGAATCACATAATTATCTCAATAGATGCAGAAAAAGCATTTAATGCAAAAGAACATCAATTCATTTTCAAAACACTAGAAAAACTCAGGATAGTAGGAACATACCTCAATATTGTAAAAGCTATATATGCTAAACTCAAGGCCAACATCATTCTAAATACAGAAAAATAGAAAGCATTCTCTCAAAAAAAAATTGGAATAAGACAAGGATGGCTTTTTTTTTACCACTTCTATTCAACGTATTTCTAGAAACTCTAACCAGAGCAATTAGACAGAAGAAATAAATTAAAGGTATTCAAATAGGTAAATAAGTACTCAAACTTTTCCTACTTGTTGATGACATGACAGAAAACATCTAGAACTCATAAGGTACACTCATATATTGCTGGTGGGACTGCAAATTGGTGCAACCACTCTGGAAAGCAGTATGGAGATTCCTCAAAAAACTTGGAATGGAACCACCATTTGACCCAGTTTTTCCACTTCTCTGTCTATACCCAAAAGAGTTAAAATGAGCATTCTGTAATGACACAGCCACATCAATGTTCATAACAGCTCAATTCAAAATAGCCAATCTGTGGAACCAACCTAAGTACCCTTCAATAGATGAATGGATGAAGAAAATATGGTACATATATACAAGAAAATATTACTCAGCCATAAAGAAGAATGCAATTATGGCATTTGCTGGAAAATGGATGAAACTGAAGGCTATCATGCTAAGTGAAATAAACCAATACCCCCAAAACCAAGGTCTGAATGTTCTCTTTGATATGCTGACTCACAATAGGGAGCAGGGAGGAAGGAGTGGAGTTTCACCTGATTACAAAGGAGGAAATGAGGGATGGGATGGGAGATGGGAATGGGAAAGCCAGTAGAATGAATCAGACATAACTTTCCTATAGTCATATATGATTATACAACCAGTGTAACTCCACATAATGTAAGATCACAAGAATGGGAGATTATAGTCGGTTTAAGTAGGATATGTCAAAATCCATTCTACTGTCATATATAACTAAAAAGAAAAAAATGCAAAGAAGCTTTAAGTAGTTAATTGGCTGAAATTATAAATATGAAATTATGAGTTATGAGATATTAATAATTGCCCAGTAAATAGACTATTCGATAGATTTGTTGGATGATTACATTAAAATAATAATTTAAAATTTGTGTATTCTTTTCCTGATTATATAATGATTTGTTCATTCATAAAAATTGTTGGACAGAAAATTGTCAACTTCAGATGAACACACAATAAAAATAACATATTTGAAAATACAAAAGGAAGATAATGAAAAGGCAAGAATAGGCTATATGACTTTAAATCTGAATAAGATTATAGAATCATTCTAATTGCTATTAAAAATTGTGATACTAAGTCTATGTGTATTTGGTCAAGGTGGAATAATAATTCCTTGGAACATATTGAGTGTGAAATCAGTCTATACCCAAAGTATATACTTGGTGTACGAGTAAAACAGTATTACAAAGCAGTTGAAAAATAAAAGACAACTTAACCAAGTTTGACAATTTAGTATCCATGAAAAAAAATCAATTTGTACTTTTAACATTTCTTTTATACAGTGATTGTTTATAAATTGATAATTTATATATAAAAACAAATTAACAAAATTTTTAGGGAATTATAAAGAAAACATTACTAAATGGGACTGTATAAAGATGAATAAATTTATATGAAAAAGGACACAGATTAATTTTGAAATAGAGGACACAAGCTGCAAGAAGATATTTCATCAAAGAACTAATTTCCAGAATATGTTAATCAATCCTAGGTTTAGACAGAAGCATCCAATCTAACATGTGCAAAGTAGATGAATAAGTAATTCACAGAAAAGGGAATTCATATCTTCAATTATGCAAACATGACAATCATAATAATAATCAGGTTAGATGCAAATGCATTTCACACACATTGGACCAGTAAACATTTCACAAGTCTGACCATAACATATGTGGTTGGTTATATGGAGGAAAGTGAATCCTTACCATGGTGTTGGTAATGAAAACTGATAAAATCAATTTACAGAGCAAATTGACAGCTTCTACTTAAATTGAGAATAAGCATATTACATAAGAAAGTAATTAATATCCTGGGTATTTATGGGTAACGGGCCACACATACACTTCAAGCAATAGGTTGATTTTTATCACAATATGTTTGGAATAAGGAAAAATAAAAGCAATCTTATTTTACATAAAAAAGAAAGAATTAGTGTCTCATTCAGTGGAAACCTATATATCATTTTTTTTGGCGTTGTTCTATTTTCTTTTTGGTACTAATGATTAAACCTAGGGGCATGTTAGCACTAAGCCACATCTCCAGTCCTTTTTATTCTTTATAATAAGATAGGGTCTCATTAAGTTGCTTAGAACCTCTCTGAATTGCTGAGGCTGACCTCAAACTTGCAATCCTTCTGCCTTAGACTCCCAAGTTCTGGGATTAGCAGTGTGCACAACCATGGCTTGTCAGTATAGAACATCCTTAAGGAATAATATAGCTCTATACAGCTTGGTGAATTTAACTTCCAAACAATTAAATAGTACAACTTTGCAAGCACATTGTTTTATAGTACGTGTAGATCCAAACGAATGTACTAAATTTCAAAGTAGTAGGACACTCCAGAGTGAGTTAGCAGTGGTTGGGGAATGGTGTACAGGTATTTTAAATGTTTATCTTTTTTTAAAAAAAAAAAAAAACAAAGATCAGAAGCAACTATATTAAGAAACATAAAATCCTAAGAAAAGGGTGCAAGGCAGTTAAGTTATAAAATCATTGTTGAAAATAGTTGTTTTAGTCAGCTCTTTCACCACTGTTACCAAAAGACCTGTCTAGAACAATTTTAGAGGAGTAAAAGTTTATTTGGTGCTCGCAATTTCAGAGATCTCAGTCCTTAGTCAGCCAACTTCATTGCCCTGTGCCTGAGATGAGGCAGAACATCTTGGCAGAAGTGTGTGGTAAAGGAAAGTAGCTTACTGACATGACTATCAGGAAGCAGAGAGAAAACTCCACTCAGCAGTAACAAAAATATATACCCTAAGGGCACCTCTTCAATGCCCTACCTCCTCCAGTCACACCCCATCCACCTATAGTTATCATGCAGTTAATTCCTAGCAGGGTATTAATGCACTGATTAGGTTAAAGCTCTCATAACCCAATCATTTCACCTCTAAAACTTCTTGTACTGTCTCACACAAGAACTTTGGGGGGATACCTCACTATCTACCATAACAATAGTGAAAGAATCTATTTACTCTATAAACTTTATAAGCTTGCTAGACAATGCTAAATGAAGAATTAAAGTTGTGTTCATGCATCTGTAATCTTGTAACCATGGCATCAGTAATTCACTTTTTCTTTTCCTACCAGCAACAAATGTGCAGACAAAAGGAGGTCAGTAACTGAAATGTATATCAATTATTATAGTTATTTTATTCTTCTTAGTAAAGTTTGTGTGTGAATATGCTTCTTTGCAATGAAGTCTCTCTCTCTCTCTCTCTCTCTCTCTCTCTCTCTCTCTATATATATATATATATATATATATATATACACACACACACACATATATATATACACACATACATGTACATACACACACACACACACACACACAGAGAGAGAGAGAGAGAGAGAGAACATGCTGGGCTTTTTATTTAAGGTAATATATGCACTTTCTTTATAATTAAATCTTAAGTCCCAAATTTCCTAATTTTCTGATTATCTTCTCTAGCTCTGATTCATTGTTTATTCACACACATAATTCATTTAACACAATATGCCTACTTATCCTTTTGTAACTGTGTGTATCTTAATCTTGTGGACTTAGATGTTAGACTAATTGATTTGTTTTTGTCTTGCTACTTCTTTAGTGGATGATTATCCACAATTATAGCGGATTAAGCAAGTGGAGAGTTCAGCTAAGTAACATGTTTCTTACCTTTGGTGCCTCATTTTTGAGGAAAATGTGTAGAAAGCTTTTTCTTGTCTTGCAGAAGGAATATAGTCTCAGCAGGGCTTTGTGGCAGCTGAACAAATAAGACTATTCTTGTCTGAGAAAACATTTACATCTCCAGGTTCTTGATTAATTATAATAAGTGGATCTTGGAAACTTTAAAAAAAAGACATTTTTGGAGCTACATCCCAGCTAATGGCATTTTTTTGAACAGTTTAAATTATAAATGTATTCATTTAAAGATGCAGATTAAAAAGAAACTGTCTACAAATTATCTTAGATGAGTGGGTTTTTTCAAGGAAAAGTTATTATGTATGAAAAAATTGTCAATAGTATTCAATATATGAAATGGTATAATACTAGAGGTTGAAGGTAAAATCATCTTGTATAATCTAAAGAATGCCACAATTTTATAAAATATATATTGTTATAGAAAGGTATAAAAATCTAAGGAGATTTTAAGAATGATAAAGTTAGGTAGCAATGTTTATTTAAGGTGAATCTTATTTTCATTGTATGCTCTCTAAACTTTTTCTATTTAATGTGATACTTTTATAGAAAGAAAAAACAAATGTACCCCCCACCCCCCCAAAATCACAGAGATCATCATTTAAGGTTCTGAATTAGACTTATGTAAAAGGAACTTACAATTGGATCATCAGCACATATCTTGGATGTATTTGGACAATTTAATTAATTTAATGCCAGATGTGGGAGACCAACCTTACATGTGAATGGGTTACACTCCCTGGCTGGGGATTTGAGGGTCCCTGTCTTGTGCATGGGTATGTCTTGCTACAGCCCCATGGGTGAAGCTATGCTCACCTGTTCCTTTGTAATATGACCCCTTGCCCTGTTTAGGATAGAATCTTCCATGGAAGTGCCTTGTGTGTGTCCCCTTCTCTTACTGTGCCTTTGGGTGTGGCCTACACAGGTGTCAGTCAACCTGCTGACAGTGGACATCATGAAGATACTTATCCCCCTGAAACCTGACCCCTTGCCTCATTTTAATAGCTTCTCCTCAATAAAAGGGGTTAGCACGTGCTCTTTTGCTCTCTCTGTTTCTGCAGAGTGACCCCTGATCCTTTTAGTTGAGAGAAAAGAAACCTGGCAACCAGAAGTAAGTATGTGATTATCTCAGAGTATAGTGCAGAGTGCAGTATAAAGAGAAAAAGGAAGGCTTCCTGCCTCCTGAAGCCACACTCTTCATACACATTTTGTATTAAGATTTCCATTCACTTTGGCATCCTGTTGGTAGTGAAAACATTCAGGATCATAGAAGCACAAACATATAAATGTATACCATGTAACAGATGCCTACTAGCAGCTACCATATGGAGCTTGCAAACTAAGCATTTTTTTCTTTTAAAGTTGCAACTCATATTTATTAATGATGATTCTTATTCCATTTTTAAGGGGAATGTAAGAACACACAATGGAACTGACAGAGGTTTTAACAATCCATGATGGTATTCAGATATTTCTTGAAAATTGCCCACAGATAGATACTAAGGAGATGATAACAGATCTTCCAGATCCAGGGAATAGACTTTTTTAAAACTATTTTTTTGGGGGGGAGGGGATAATTTTAGCTTTCAATAAAATGTTCCAGGTACAAGCATAGAAAATTTAGTTTGCCCATTTTCCCCTAATATACCAAACTTTAATTATAGAACAGTTATTGAAGCCAGGAAATTAGCATACATCCCCCTTGTTGAATAGATTTTCATAAAGGGATTCCCAGTGTTTTTTAAGGGACTGTGTCTGGTGAGAATGATTCAAAGAAAAAGTCATTAATGTATTTCAGATTACAGTCAACACCCAGATCCTGCTTCAGTTCACAGACAATAATGACCTTCATCTTTGTAAGACAACCAAGCCTGCCCTGTCTATTGATCCCTCTAACCCTGCACCCCTTATGTAATTCCACTCTCTGGAGTGAGAAATCTGCTCTCCTTTATTTACCTTCAATCTATTTACACATTTGCTCAAGGCTAGATACAGAGAATTGAGGTTCAGAAGTGCTGATTCAATCTACTTAAAAAGTCCATCATCAAACATTCAGTCTTCTTAGAGCTCTATTTTTAAAATATGCATATATTTGAAATTTCCATATATCTTAAATGTATAATTTTATTAATTTTGACTAATGAATATATTTTAAGTAATTCATGACTCTCTCAAGGTAATGGGACATTTTCTTCAAACCAGAAATTTCTCTGAAGTAACTCTGCAGTGAATTCTCCTATCCCACCAGGATCAAACACTTTTTAAAATAAATGTATATTAAAATCCCCAAATAAGTTTGCCTATTGCTCCCTTTAATTCTGTTAGTTCTGCTGTATCTGCTTGGGAGCTCTGCTATTATACACTTACAATTTAGGACTGTTGTGTCTTTCTTATAAATCAGTCTGTGTGTATGATATGCCGCTTTGTGTATGTGTCCTTGCTTTGAGGTCCAGGTTGTCTAGTATCATTACAACTACTTTAGGTTACTTTTCTGCTTAAAATTAGCATGTAATATACTTTTCATCCTTTTACCTAATTTACCAGAAAATTTTATATTTGAAAAATGGCTCCTGAACACAGAATATGTATGATTTTATTTATCTATACAGCTGGACAATCTCTGAATTTCATTACAGTGTCTAGTGCATTTACACTTAATTTATTGGCATGATTGCATTTGTGTATCAATATGATGTTGCTGTAAATTCCATTTTTCTCTCTGTTACCCTTTTCTCACTGTAGTCCTGCTTTTCCTACTTTCCTCTAGATTAATATATTTTCCTTCCTTTTAATTTCTCTAATTTTTTTCTGTTTAAAATGTATTTTGTAATTTACATATTGATAAATATACTCTTTTATGCATTTTGAAAAATGCACAATGTCATTACACCAGTCATCCCAACCAATATTTCCATCATTCTCTTCTCAAATCTTTTGTCACATTGTTGTAATCAACCCTGTCTCATTTACAGTCCCTCATAACCCCTGAATTATGACCCACTCCTATAGCATTGCCTTTTCATAGAATGTCATATAAATGGAATGATATAGCATGAAGATTTTGAGACGGGTTTATCTCACACAGTAAAATGCAAACATAAATGGTGGTGTGCATATCAATAGTTTATATATTTTATGGGTAATAGTACATTATACTGATGTGCAAGAGTTTATTTTCAAGCTCAGAAACATCTAAGTTATTTCTAATTCCTGGTGATTATAAACAAAGATTCTACAAAGATTAATGAGAATATTTGTGGAAATATAGGTTTCCATTTTCTGAGGTAAGTACCTGCACATGGATTATAAGCTAGGTATACAATTATATTTATTAATGATTGACAAAATGTTTTCGATAGAAGCTGAATCATTTTATATTCATGTCATCAAAGGCTGAGGTTTCTAGTTTTTTTCCACATCCTCTTTAACATAGTGCTTGTCTCCTTTTTATTGTAACTATCTTAGTGTGTATCTTAAAGTAATAATGACATTGTGGTTTCAATTTGCAATTCCTTCACAACTAATTGTGTTTAGATATTTTTAAGCATTGTTTGGGGGGCATTTCTACATTTTTTTAAGTTGTTTGTTCAATATTTTGCCCATTTTTAGAAAAATTCATTTATTTGTCTTAAACTGAAAGGGTTCGTCATGTATCCTGAATTCAGAAATTTTAATTGTTATATTATCTATAATAATTGTCTCTCTAACTGTCTTATCTTTTTGTTTTCATTATGATGGCCTTGACAAGCTTAAGGTATTTTTTTTATTTTGATGAAGTTTAATTTTCTCATTTTATGTAATTTCAATGCATGTACTTCTGTTATATTACATAAAATATTTCCAAACCCAAAGTTAAGAAGATTTATTTGTAGGTTTTATTTGAAGAATTTAGTAGCTTCTTCTGATTCATTTAGGTCTGTTTTCCATTTTGTTAATTTTTCTGGATAGTGTGAGGTACGAATCTAAATCAAATAATGCAAACTTCATCTGTAAAGCACGAGATAGTATACATTTAGGCTTTGGGGGCTGTAGTACCTTCCTCTGCTGTTCAAATGTGCTGATGTATTGTAACTCAGTCACAGGAAACATGGATTAGTTATGTCCATGTTCTAAAGATTATTTGTAAAATGTCCTGGGACTGGGCATTCCTTGTGAGTGCATTTTGCTGACCTGGATTTTAAATATATCTTCTGTAAGTGCCTGTGATTAGCAAATGCTGAAAGAGTCCTTCCCAACTGAATGACTTTGACACTTTTATTAAAATTCTATTGATCATAAAGGGGCTTTCTTTTAGGATTTTCAACTGTTTCCCATCAATCTACTTGTCTCTATTATGTGATTCATTACTTGTCTCTATTAAAAAATTCTTTTAATATTTATTTTTTAGTTGTAGTTTGACACAATAACTTTATTTTATTTATTTATTTTTATGTGATGCTGAGGATCAAACCCAAGGCCTTGCACATGTGAGGCGGATGCTCTTTTACTGAGCCACAACCCCAGCCCATGATTCATACTTTTTAAAAATAGTGTAGCTTTGTAGTAATTTTTGAAATACAAAAAATAAATCTTCCAAGTTACCAAATATTTTCAAGATCTTTTGGGTGTTTGGATTCTTTGTAAATTCCCTGTAGATTTTGGGATCAGTTGGTAGATTTTGCAAAAGTAACTCTGCTGGGATTTTAACAGAGGGGTTGAATCTATAGTTCAATTTGAGAGAATTGCTGTTTTAACTATATTGGTTTTTCCAATGAATAAAAATAGAAATGGCTTAATTAATTTAGATCCTCTTTTAACCCTTTTAGCAATGATTCACTGTTTTAGTGTACAAACATCATGCTTCTTTTGTTAAATTGTTAAATACTCTAAGCTGTAGAATTCTTATTCCTTTTTTTTTTTAGCTGTAGAAGTTTTAAAGAAGATATTTGTCCAGTTACTAAAATTCTCTTCTAACCGTCAGAGATTTTTATCATGAATTCGTGTTGGATTTTATCAAATGCTTTTTTGCTTCCTCTACTAAGATAATTTTGTAATTTTTTAGCATATTATAGAAATTCATTTTTCAATTTCAACCAACTTGAATCCTTGGGAAAAAAATCCAAATTTTTATGGTACATACTCTTTTGTGTATGTTGCTAAATATGTTTTGCTAATAATTTTGGAAGAATTTGATATCCATATTCCTTTTTCATACTTTAACTTCTATCTCAAATATATTAATTACTACTCTAAAATGCATTATTTTCTTTCTTCTGCCTGTGTGTATTTAGTTTATTCTTCTCTTTCTAATATAAAAGGTGAACTTCCAGGTCCATTGTGTTTTGCTTATTTTTTTTTCCTAATTAAAGCATTTGCTATGTATTTCACCCTGAACATGAATTATAATCTATAAATTCTGATTGGTTGCTTTGTTATTTGGATTCAGCTCAAACTTCTTTCTAAATTCTTTTATAAATTTTTATTTGATTCATGAATAATTTAGAAATATGTTAATTCTTTATTAAAAATAGATTTCTTTCTTTCCTTATTTATTTTCTTTTTTAAAAGTATTTTAAAAAATAAAAAATAAAAATATTTTTTAGATGTAGATGAACATAATATCTTTATTTTTTATGTGGTACTGAGGTTTAAACTCAGTACCTTACATGTGAGGGGCAAGCGCTCTACCACTGAGCTTTAGCCCCAGCCCCTCTTTACTTCTTATTGTCAGAAAACATACCTTAAAGGTCTTGAGTCATTTTGAATATGAGGCTTGTTTTGTGGACAGACTGTTTTAATTTGGTTAATGTTTTATGCACTCTCAAGAGGAATGTGTTTTTTGCTGTTTTTAGTTGGAGTGTTCAGTAACTATCAATCTGGCACCTTGGTTGGTAGTGGTTTTCAAGACTATAATATCTTTGCTGATTTTTCTGCATACCTTTTCTATTAATTATTTAAAGAAGGCTTTTGATATATCTAACTACAACTATAAATGTGTTCATTTCTCTTGCTGGCATTATTAGTTTTGCTTATATATTTTTAAATTATATTATTCCTGTTGTAAATATTTAGGATGTCTATGTCCTTTTAGTTAGTATATTCTATTTTCATAAAATAATCTTTTTCATCCCCACAAATTTACTGCAACTAGCATGAAGTGATACTATATATTACCTAATAGTGTATAATATCTCTTACAGGCTTTGCTAATGTTAATCATTTATCTTATATTTGGTATAAGCATCATAATACAGTTTCTATTTTTATTTTAGCAATAAATTATCTTTTAAGAATTTAATGTGATAGGCATATTATTTCCCTCCCCAAATTTCCAAACCCTAATCCTCAACACTTATGACTATGTCACCTCACACGCTAAAAAGGAGTTTGAAGATGTGATTAAGGATCTCAAGATGGAGACATTACCTGTGTGGGCTCAATTTATAATCATGGATCCTGATGAGAAGTTGAGTAGTAGAAAGGGAACAAGGATTATATTGTGTAGATTTTTAACATGGATGAAGGACCCATAAGCCAAGAGGAATTGACACCTTCTAGAAACTGAAAAAAATTGGGAAACAGATTATTTTACAAAATATATGGAGAAAACAGCTCTGTTGACTTTAGATTCATTACTTCAAAAACTGTAAGATAATACATTTGCATTATGTCATTATGTTTGATATCATAGCAGCAATAGAAAATAGAAGCAATAATTTGCAAAATGTCCATATACAACTATTCATTTAGTTACTGGTTCCATTGGTCTCCATTAGGTTTTTTGTTTGTTTGTTTGTTTGTTTTTTAACTGGGGCATAAACCCAGGATACTCTATCACTGAAATAAATCTCATGTTCCTTTTATTGTTTATTTTGAAACAGGGTCTCACTAAGTTTTTGAAGTTGGCCTCAAATTTGCAATCCTCCTGCCTCAGCCTCTCAATTCTCTGTGATTATAGGATTGTGCCACTAAGCCCAGCTCCATTCCTTTCTAGTATGGATTTGCCTTAGTGAATATTTTTCTTCTGTCTAAAAAAGATTCTGCAGTGTTTTTTTGTAATTAAGTTTAGATACTGATGAATAACACATTTCTAAGCCTGTAAAGTGTTTTTTACACCTGTCTTTTTACATGTTTTAAAAGATATTTTTGTTAGGTACAAAATTTTAGATCAATGTATTTTTTTTCCTTTGGGCTCAGATTGCAGATTTTAAAGTTATGTTCCCCTGTTTTTTTCAGTTCTTATGTTTTTTTTTTCCTCTCTATATAGCATGACATATTTAAGAGACTATTTTTAAAATGCATCACTCTTTTTAAATAATTTTTGAAGATTCCTAATGTAGGTTTCTTCGTGTTTCTTATATTTGCAGAGAGTGGCAGGGAAAAGATAATCCCTTTTAGGACACACACTACCTGACTGTTTACCAATCACCAAGAGTTTAGCAATTTTTCTCTACCATATCTTCATGCCTTGGAGCCAGCTAATCATGGACTGAACCTCTGAAGCCGTAAGCCAAGATAAATCTTTCCTCCTCAAAGTTTTCTTGTGAGGTATTTTGGTCACAACAACAAAAAAACTGAGTAACACAAGATCAAATTCTATGGTGTTAGTCTCAGTCTAATTAAGAGAATCCAAGATCCATCTGAGAAGATGGATGTATGGGTTCAAAAATCGAAACTACTTTACCCTCTCTTTCTATTCTACCCAAACCCTCAAAAAATGGGATGATGCACATTCACATTTGTGAAGGGGATCTTTATAAACTAATTCAAACGCTAATCTCTTCCAGAAACACCAGCTCAGACACATCTAGCAACATTGTTTTTGTCTGCAATCTGAGCCCAGTCAAGTTCACATGTAAAATTAACCATGATGTATGTAGATTAACTATGATGTATGTAGATAGGTGTGTTTTTTTTTCTTATACTAAAAGTTTGTCAAGCCATTTTTTATTGTACTTTGAAGTTTTTCAACATGTTTCAGAATGGTTATGCCATAATTAATTACTTTTCTGGATACTTTTTTTTCCCTTTTTTTTTAAATGGATCTTCAATGTTTATATGTGTCATATCATTTTAACATTTGATATTTTTACCCACTTTACTCTTCTTTCTGTTTTTCATTCTGGTTAATTTTATGAGCATTTCTCTAGATTTACTAACCCTTTCTTCTTTCACTTTCAATTTCATGTCTATCTAGCAAAGATCTAAGATTCCAATTAGTTGGATTTTACATTTTACCCATATTTTTTATGTTAAACATACATTTATATACATTCAATAGCTTTACATTCTTTTCTGTTTATTTCAATACTAAATTGTTCAGTATTTGTATTTTATTGAGTTTTCCTTTTGAAAATTGGTCATATTATCTAAGTTCTTCACTTCGCTAATGATTTTTATGATATATTGAACATTTGAGGATTGTATGTTGTAGAGACTGTGAAATCCACTATTTTCTATGGAGAAATATTGGCTTTTGTTCTGGCAGAGAATTTATTTAGTTCATCTGTAACTTCAAGCTGCCTCTTCTGAGATGGGAAATGGCCAGATCACTTAAGGGGGTCACCTTCTGTTTGTGTCCTTATTTTTTTATTGTCCTTATTTGCCATTAAGAAGTCAGCCAAATATTTGCGGCCTCCCCTGTGACAATATTCTTTCAGGAATTTATGTCATCATTCTCCTGTGTTTTTGTAGCCCTGATGTTTGTTACCTGAATCCTCAAGCCACATGCTTATTGATTCAACTGGGAGAATTGGAAAGAACCTAATTTCCAATGCTATTTCTTTAAATTTTTACTCTTCTTCCATTTCTACAAGTATTGTAGTTTTCCAGTGCCATTATACAGTTCTTTTTGAAGAATATATAATTGTTATCTATTAAAGAAAGGGCAAATTCAACTTAATCTCTACTACCATACCAAATGTGGATTCCCATTCTGACAAAATTGAAAAATCCAGAATCAGTTTTTAACTAGTCTGTTCTGTGTCTTTTTCTGCTATCCTTGCTTTACAGGAACCATCTTTGTATGCTCTCACATCCCACAGGTTGTTTTCAACTTTGTAGTTCAATCATATCTTGGGTTATGTCTGCTACTGCTATAAGGTTATTTAATGACACCCCCCTCTCTGTGTAAACACTCAGCTGAACAACATATGCTCAGTAATTCACAAGCTGAATTCACAAATGGAATAACTGCTCAGAACTTTAAGCAGTCTAAGTAATCTTGCTGCCCATGAATCGCAACTCTCCTATCCTCTATAAACTACTTTACACTTTCAACAACCACTTCAGTTGTGCAGTTATTTTCATATTAACCTTTTTTTCCCAAGTGGTATGATTAATGAATAAAAGAATAATACCAATAGAATAAAAATGTAAAAATTCTATCATTCATTGTTTTCAAGTTTTTGACCATCAGTTCAAGATGTTAAATGATGTAGAAGTTAATTTCAGACATACTTCATGAGGTACAATTTACTTCAGGTAGAATAAATAAGAATTTCAAGCCAGGCACATTAAGAATTTCAGGTGGTGATGCATTTAGTAATGCCAGTAGCCCAGGAGGCTGAGGCAGGAAGATCTCGAGTTCAACGACAACCTCAGCAAATTAGTGAGGCACAATGAAAATTAGTGAGACCCTGTCTCTAAATTATATACAAAAAAGAGGTGTGGATGTGACTCAGTGGTTGAATGTCCCTGAGTTCAATCCCCCTGCCAAAAAAAAAAAAAATTCATAGTTGCTATGCTAACAAAATTTGTGGCTCCAAGGTACTATTATTATGGATGTAGCATGTGAACCTAATTATAATTCCAGGAATTTAACAGAACTTTAGTGCAGTAAAATGGGCAAGGTGTAATATATTTCATTTTATTCTGTAGTTATAAGAATCTACCTCTCCCTTATAAGTACTTGAAATGTCTTTTATCTTAATGTATGATGAAAAATTTCAAAAGAAGGAATTCCTTTTGCAAACTGATAGCATCTGAAAAGAGGTTTAACATCAGTTGTTTACTGTCCTCTAAGCAGACTCAGTTATTACCCAAACAGTGCTTTCAAATGCTTTATCTTCTGTTTTTGGTTTTTTTTTATATTAGGAAGTAGTCAACAAGTGTGGAAAGAATCTATAAGTGTTCTTCAATAATATCAGCTGAATTCAGTTCTAAGAGGATCTGAATCTGATCACATGAGCCATCTGCATAGCCACTAAAATCTGATTTCACTGAGGCTAGTGAGTCCAAAGCTTAGTTCCTCCCTCATTTAGTAAAACTGTAGAGTGACCAGACAATGAAAATTTGTAAACCAGCTGTTCATTTATGTTCATGAATTTTATTTCATCCTTTATGAGAATGCTCTGTTTATGAAATGAGGCTTAAAGCATTTAATTCACACAACAGCTGAATTGGGACACCCACCCCGTCCTACTCACAAAAATAGAAACAGTTGGTTATCTTTTATGGCCTTCTTTTCTCCATTCTAGCATAACCAATAACTTTGGTGATTTTTTATTTTCTGGGTAGAATAGTTAATAGTAAACAGACACAGTAGGGAATAAGGATAAGTCAGGCAAACCTATTCTCTCAGAGCTCTTAAGGGAATGAGTTTTCAAGTATTTCTCTGGATCTACAAAAGGTCAAAGTTTTATGTCTGCCAACCCTTCTGCTATATTTCTCTTACTGAAATATTTCTGTTCAATTTCTGTCCTGATTTTGATCATAGGAAAATTGACTTTCAATTTTGTACATGTATTATTCAATCTGATATTTTAAAACACATAGATGAATGCTGTTATAACATTTAAACATAAAATTATTAAAATGTACTGAAATTGTATCTGACAATGTATTCATATAGAATGGTAATTCTAAATCTGGTTTATATGGAAAATGTCCTTATTCTTTGGTCATTTGTGATTTTACATATTCTAAAACAAATAACTAGGCAAAACATGTTCCTTTTCTAGTCTGATAATCTTTGAGTTTGCTACTTCTTTTTTAACATATAGTATGAAATCTCAATATGAATTAGGATATTCATGTCTGATATAGAATGATTTACTCATTGCTGAACTTTTATATTTTTGCACACTTATAGTGCATCTTTTATATTATTTGTCTTCTGATATTTCACCAGGAAGTGATATTTTCTCTAATTTTTCTGGTGAGAACATTTTAAATTTACCCTGGCTTTTATTACTTAGCCTTCCCTGACTTAACTTTCCTCTTCCTTCTCTCTTTCATTTCTTTCTTCCTTCTCTCCCTTTATCCTTCCTTCATACTTTAGGGGAAAAAATGAAAGCCATTCTATGCTACCTTCATAGAAATCAAAATTTTGAAATTTATCCCCTCTTCTCTACTTTTAAAATGTACCTCATATTTAATATGGTTTCTGTTGTGTGCATATGTGTGTCTGCATAATTATTGTGTGTTTTGAAAATTCATGAAATGATAAGATATAATATAGTATATTGTGTTTGTATGAGAAGATATAATACAGTATATTGCATTTGCAGCTTGTAATTTGACAAATATACATTTTGTAATTAATTTATGATGTGTATTTTAGTTCCATTTTTTATTCATTTTAGATGTTTTCTAGCTAGCTTTCTATCATTTTAGATGCTATCTATGAACTCTATTTCATAGAAGAAGTATGTTTCCAGGTTATCAATTTCATTATTATATTGTGTTTCCTAAAAACAATTCATCTAGGAATAAACCTTTGGTTAAGATCAAGGTGTGACTTTGTCAATCACTTTTCTCTACTTTATGAAATAATTATAATTGACAGTGAAGAAAAATCATGTTTTTCTGAGATTTTGGTTTCATTTCTTTTCAATAACTGAGAAAAGAGCTAATCAAACTGACAGCTATTAGATCATTGAAGGTGATGATTGATGACAAACCACTAGATCATTTTTGGCATATGACTCAAAGGAAATTTAAAGAATTAAATGTCACTGCAGTGACAGAACTCTCATGCTCATCTATTTATTTGGTGAACACATACTCAATGCCTGTATGATGCTGAATTTAATTCATCCAATTAGGAGGTAATTCTTATTCAGAGGCATAGAAACATATTTTAAAATAAATCTTGATACTGTTTATTAATATATGTAGATATAGTTAAATAATATTTTAATGTTTAATAATTATAAAAACAATGCATTTCCATAGTTTGTTCAAGTTTTTTTTATTTTTTTTATTAGTTGCTCAAAATATTACAATGATCTTGACATATCATACATTTAATTCAAATGGGGTACATATCTTATTTTTCCACATATACAGATTTCAGGATCACATTGGTTATACAGCCACGTTTATACATAGGGCCATATTAGTGTCTATTATATTGTGCTGCCCTTCCTCTCCCCTCCCCTCCCCTTTCTACCCAATCTACTGTGACACGTTTTTTTCTCTCTCTTTTTTCTTCTCCCTCACACCACCTTATATGCAATTTTGCATAACAATGATGGTCTCCTACCATCTTCTGTGCAATTCCTCTTCTCTCTCCCATTCCCACACACCTCTCATCCCTATTTAATGGTAATCTTCTCATGCTCTTCCTCCCTGCTCTGTTTTGAGTCGCCCCCCTTATATCAAAGAAGACATTCTGCATTTGTTTTGTAGGGATTGGCTAACTTCACTAAGCATAATCTGCTCTAATGCCATCCATTTCCCTGCAAATGCCATGATTTTGTTGTTTCTTAGTGCTTAGTAATATTCCATTGTGTATAAATGCCACATTTTTTTATCCATTCATCTATTAAAGGGCATTTGGGTTGGTTCCACAGTCTTACTATTGTGAATTGTGCTGCTATGAACATTGATGTAGCTGTGTCCCTGTTGTATGCTCTTTTTAGGTCTTTTGGGTATAGTCTGAGAAGGGAAATAGCTGGGTCAAATGGTGGTTCCATTCCCAGCTTTCCAAGGAATCTTTCCAAGGAATCTCCATACTGCTTTCCAAATTGGCTGAATCAATTTGCAGTCCGACCAGCAATGTACAAGTGTACACTTTATCCCACATCCTCGCCAGCACTTGTTATTGTTTGACTTCATAATGGCTGCCATTCTTACTGGAGTGAGATGGTATCTTAGAGTGGTTTTAATTTGCATTTCTCTGATTCCTAGAGATGGTGAGCATTTTTTCGTGTATTTGTTGATTGATTGTATGTCCTCCTCTGAGAAGTGTCTGTTCAGATCCTTGGCCCATTAGTGGACAGGGTTATTTGTTGTCTTGTTGTTTAATTTTTTGAGTTCTTTGTATACTCTGGAGATTAGAGCTCTATCTGAAGTGTGAGGGGTAAATATTTGTTCCCAGGATGTAGGCTCCTATTTACCTCTCTTATTGTTTCTCTTGCTGAGAAAAAACTTTTTAGTTTGAGTATGTCCCATGTGTTGATTCTTGATTTTAAGTCTTGTGCTATAGGTGTCCTATTAAAGAATTTGGAGCCTGACCCCATGAGAAGGATATACACAACCTAAACAGACCAATATCAATTGAGGAAATAGAAGAAGCCATCAAAAGACTACCAACTAAGAAAGCCCAGGACCGGATGGGTATACAGCAGAGTTTTACAAAACCTTTAAAGAAGAACTAATACCAATACTTTTCAAGCTGTTTCAGGAAATTGAAAAAGAGGGAGAACTTCCAAATTTATTCAATGAGGCCAACATCACCCTGATTCCTAAACCAGACAAAGACACTTCAAAGAAAGAAAACTATAGACCGATATCTCTAATGAACATAGATGCAAAAATCCTCAATAAAATTCTGGTAAATCGGATACAGAAACATATCAAAAAGATTGTGCACCATGATCAAGTAGGATTCATCCCTGGGATGCAAGGATGGTTCAATATACAAAAATCAATAAATGTTATTCACCACATCAATAGACTTAAAGGTAAGAACCATATGATCATCTTGATAGATGCAGAAAAAGCATTCAACAAAGTACAGCATCCCTTTATGTTCAAAATACTAGAAAAACTAGGGATAACAGGAACTTACCTCAACATTGTAAAAGCTATCTATGCTAAGCCTCAGGCTAGCATCATTCTGAACGAAGAAAAATTGAAGGCATTCCCCCTAAAATCTGGAACAAGACAGGTATTTCCTCTCTCACCACTTCTGTTCAACATAGTTCTCGAAACGCTGGCCAAAGCAATTTGACAGATGAAAGAAATTAAAGGCATAAAGATAGGAAAAGAAGAACTTAAATTATCACTATTTGCGAATGACATGATCCTATACCTACCAGACCCAAAAGGTTCTACCAAGAAACTTCTAGAGCTAATAAATGAATTCAGCAAAGTGACAGGATATAAAATCAACATGCATAAATCAAAGGCATGCCTGTATATCAGTGACAAATCCTCTGAAAAGTTAAGGAGAACAACCGCCCCATTCACAATATCCTCAAAAAAATTAAAATACTTTGGAGTCAACCTAACAAAAGAGGTGAAAGAACTATACAATGAAAACTACAGAACCCTAAAGAGAGAAATAGAAGAAGACCTTAGAAGGTGGAAAGATATACTTTGTTCATAGATAGGCAGAACTAATATCATTAAAATGGCCATATTAAAAGAAATACTCTATAGGTTTAATGTAATGTCAATCAAAATCCCAACAGCATTCCTCACAGAAATAGAAAAAGCAATCATGAAATCATCTGGAAAAATAAAAGACCAAGAATAGCAAAAGCAATTCTAAACAGGAAGAGTGAAACTGGCAGTATAGTGATACCAGATTTTAAACTATTCTACCAAGCAATAGTATCAAAAACAGCATGGTACTGATACCAAAACAGGTGGGTGGACCGATGGTACAGAATAGAGGACTCAGAGACCAATCCACAAAATTACAACTATCTTATATTACACAAAGTTGCCAAAAGCATGCAATGGAGAAAGGATAGCATCTTCAACAAATGGTGCTGGGAGAACTGGAAATTCATATGCAACAAAATGAAATTGAATCCCTTTCTCTCACCTTGCACAAAAGTTAACTCAGAATGAATCAAGGAGCTAGGAATCAAACCAGAAACTTTGTGTCTAATAGAAGAAAAAATGTTCAAGTTTAATACTAGTCATTATAATAAATCAGTGAAGACTATTCCTTCACTTAGAAATATAGATTTTTTAGACATTGCATTTCACACATAACTTTGCAGCATTTATAATAGAGTAATTAAAAAAGTAATTTTGAGCACAAAATATATTAGGAAAAAATTCTGCAGGAGAAATGCAGTGGAATCACGTTATCAGAAGAAAGACAGAACATACAATTTCTGATATTACAGGAAATGCTGACCATTATGGAAGACAGGAAATCACTATGTAAATCCTTTTGGAAATATTTCAAAGAACGATGTAACAGTATTTTTTTAATGTTTAATTATTCCAAAAGTTTCAATGACTTTCTCAACTTTTAAAGAAATAATATTTGTCAACTAAAGAATACCTGAGGTTAGTAGTGTCTTATCAAAATCCTTTTAATATAAAACAAAGTCTATGGAAACCTGAAAGTAGTAGGGTATTCTATATGTTTATAATGTATTCTAGTGTATTCAAATTTTTATTCCACAGTTCATTTTTCTGCATATCATAAAATATTCCTTTTTTGTATTTAAAAATTGATATTTTTGAAAAAAAAATTTGGATTCTTTTTTTATTTCCAATCTTAATGGTTTTATTTTTATGATTTGCTTATTTTGGCATCAATGTCACAGTACTTTATTTTTAGTCTTAATAGCTAATAGTTAAAGATTTTCTTTCTGATCCTTCTTTAAATTTTTGACATTACGTTTGTGAGTAAATAAAGTTATGTTTAGGAACAAGATTCTTTTAGATGTTTTCTAGCTAGCTTTCTATCATTTTAGATGCTATCTATGAACATAAATTAAATCTTAAATTGTTAAAATTTTTAAATTTTTTTGTTGCACTTTAATACATCTTAGGAAGTACTTAACTCTAATGCATGTATTTTCTACCTCAGAACATAGAATTTACCTCTCCATTTAGTCAATTTACATTTATATTCTTAATAATTTTTTCATATTTTTCTCCATAATATTCTTTAACCTCGTTTATTAGATTTAATCTTCAAAATCTTAGTGGTAGGTTGCTACTCTGAGTGAGGCTTTAAAAAACTCATATTGCCTCCTTAGTTTTTATTGATCAGTGGAATGTTGATTTTTCTTTACTTTTTGATATTCAACAATCTTAATCCTGGTTATTTTGAATTGCTTTTTAATTCTATGATTTCATTGGGTTTTCTCTAGAAAATTTAATTTTTTCCGATGGTTGGGGCAATTTTTTGTTTTTATTTTTTCTTTTTATTTCTTTAGATTAGGTCAAGGAATCATTAACACTGAAGTTAGCAAATAAGTTTGAATACAACACAGCCATGGGTATTCATTTCTAAATACCTAGGGGTGGATTGCATTATTTAAAAAGGAACTTCTTCCAAATACCTAAAATCTGAGAATTTTGAGGAGAAACACAGAAGCAGGATAGAAAGCTCATTCCTCTGTCTGTAACTCCCCACTCTAAAGCAGAGTTTATTGTCAGATCCCTATTCCCACCCCTGGCTTTATTTTCATCCAGATGTGTACAAGAGCCCTCTGCGTGCTTTGTCCACATGCCTTGATTAGAATCTGGACGCCTGTCAAGCTTCAGAAGAACAGGGCAGCCATTATGGGACCAGTGGGAAGGTGAGTCAGGAGCCAAGCCTTCACAATTCACCAAACTAGAAGCACAGTCTAAATAAAGATCCTGTCCTTCTGTCCCCATGACAAAGGATGGAAGTCATCAGAAATACACTGATCAGGAGGTGACACAATTCATGATGGAATTTAACTACCATTCACTAAGACAAAATGAGACCTTTGTAAGAAAATAATCACCAGGCATAGGCACAGCCTCTGTAGCCCTAGGCAAGATATTGGGGTACATAATCTCCTCTTAGGTTGTTAATGTATACAAAAAGATAATACCAATCACTAAAGTAATGCAAACACTAGCTTTGTCAGATTGAAAGCAGCTGAAGGATTAAACCCATCAGAGTGAATATAAAGGACATGAAGATCAAATCTAGATGTTCCCATAATGTGTAAATAGATTTTGGTAAGAAATGAAAGAGGAATATTAAAGAATAATGATCATCCGAAGATGACTTCACTGGTGGAATAAAAACTTGATTGCTCCATTCACATGGAAAAAAGGTAACCATAATAGCACACAATTCATAAAATTTCTGAATATCACTCAAAACACATACACACACATACAGACATGTAACTGCCAGGAAGAAAAAGGTATATCTAAGAAAATGACAACCAGATTCACACTAGTTTTTTTTTTCTATAAATCAATAAAGAGTTAATGCTATGAATAAATAGAGCATAAATTAGATAAAACAGAGATTAGAAAACTGAAATTATAATTCCAAGTTACTTTGATGTTTGAGAGAAAAAGAAATGCAATTTCTGGCATATAAAATCTAAGACATTATTATTATATCTCTCAGAAAATAAAGAAATAAAAGCAAAGCAATATTTTATATATAAACAATAAGGTATATTGAGAAATAAAGAAATATTGAAATAGATGATTTACATTACTAGTTAGATTTAATGTTGTTTTGGAAGTTTTACCAATAAAGCAGGGGAAAAAGACAAAAGAAAAGTGAATTTGTCATTATCAATGGATGATGCCAGTTTATATCAAGAAGATGAAAGGAATAAATTACTAGAATGAATAAAACATTAGCAAGTTTGCTAGGTACGCAGTGTCAGTAAAGAAATCAATTGCAGTAATGTAAAGCAGAAACAGTGTTAATTCATAATTTCTAAGAAACCATTTACAATAGCAACAATTTATTTTAAAAGTTGGGAATAAATTTCAGAAGTGAAATAACATTATGCAGTGAGCTACAATGTAGAATTGATAGAAAATGAGACAACACAAAAGTTAACTCAAAATGGATCAAGGAGCTTGATATTAAATCAGAGACACGGCATCTGATAGAAGAAAAAGTTGGTTATGATCTACACGCTGTGGGATCGGGCTCCAAATTCCTCAATAGGACACCCATAGCGCTAGAGTTAACAAATAGAATCAACAAATGGGACTTACTCAAACTAAAAAGTTTTTTCTCAGCAAAAGAAACAATAAGAGAGATAAATAGGGAGCCTACATCCTGGGAACAAATCTTTACTCCACACACTTCAGATAGAGCCCTAATAACCAGAATATACAAAGAACTCAAAAAATTAGACAATAAGATAACAAATAACCCAATCAATAAATGGGCCAAGGACCTGAACAGACACTTCTCAGAGGAGGACATACAATCAATCAACAAGTACATGAAAAAATGCTCACCATCGCTAGCAGTCAGAGAAATGCAAATCAAAACTACCCTAAGATACCATCTCACTCCAGTAAGACTGGCAGCCATTAGGAAGTCAAACAACAATAAGTGCTGGAGAGGATGCGGGGAAAAGGGCACTCTTGTTCATTGCTGGTGGGACTGCAAATTGGTGCAGCCAATTTGGAAAGCAGTATGGAGATTTCTCGGAAAGCTGGGAATGGAACCACCATTTGACCCAGCTATTCCCCTTCTCGGTCTATTCCCTAAAGCCCTAACAAGAGCATGCTACAGGGACACTGCTACATCGATGTTCATAGCAGCTCAATTCACGATAGCAAGACTGTGGAACCAGCCTAGATGCCCTTCAATAGATGAATGGATAAAAAAAATGTGGCATTTATACACTATGGAGTATTACTCTGCATTAAAAAATGACAAAATTATAGAATTTGGAGGGAAATGGATGGCATTAGAGCAGATTATGCTAAGTGAAGCTAGTCAATCTTTAAAAAACAAATACCAAATGACTCCTTTGATATAAGGGGTGTAAACAAGGACAGGGTAGGGACGAAGAGCTTGAGAAGAATATTTACAGTAAACAGGGATGAGAGGTGGGAGGGAAAGGGAGTGAGAAGGGAAATTGCATGGAAATGGAAGGCGATCCTCAGGGTTATACAAAATGTCATATAAGAGGTAAGGAGGGGTAAGTCAAGAGAATACAAATGGAAGACATGATTTACAGTAGAAGGGGTAGAGAGAGAAAAGGGGAGGGAAGGGGAGGGGAGGGGAGGGGGGACAGTAGACAATAGGACAGACAGCAGACTACATCAGACACTAGAAAGGCAATATGTCAATCAATGGAAGGGTAACTGATGTGATACAGCAATTTGTATACGGGGTAAAAGCGGGAGTTCATAATCCACTTGAATCAAACCGTGTAATATGATGTATTAAGAACTATGTAATGTTATGAACGACCAATAAAAAAAAAAAAAAAAAAAAAAAAAAAAAAAAAAAAAAAAAAGAAAATGAGACAAAATAAATGGAAAATTTTATGTCTGCTTGGATTAGAAGATTCAAGAAATGTTAATTATCTCCATATAGATCTCAATTTAAATAAAATATAAATGAGTTCCAAATAGATACTTTTGGGAAAATTGACTAGCTAATTCTGACACTTGCATAGAAAAACCAAAAGAACAAGAATAGGTAAAACCCTGTTGAAAAGAACAAAAAGTAGAAATTTATTTTCAAAAGCATTTAAGACTTCTAGTTCAATACTCCTAGACTTTCCCTTTATAGCCAGAATTAACAAACCAATATACTTTGAAAGTGTCTAAAATGCCCTAGGGATCCTGTAACTTGAAGGATGTCTTTTTTTTCCTCCCATGCACCCCAAAGAGAGTTACAGAAGCCTCCAACCTGTCTCCAACAGGAACAGACCATCAAGGCTCCAAGATAGCCTGTTCCTAGAGACAATGAGTGAGGAAAATGATGCCTAATAGCAGGTATCTTCTAGACATAGGACCCAAGTTCAGAGTTCAGTTCAGCACCAATGACAAATTGTTTCCTCCCAAAGATTCATCTGAGACCTAGTGGAAAACTGATCCACCATCTCCTACTCCTCTTCAACACAATCCTCCCTCCTTTGAGGAAGCAGAGAGCAGTGCTAGAGTCCCATAGAGTGGTGTCAGCATGCTTGCTAGGGAAGTGATTTTCTTCCACATGTAATGGTAAGAGGAGTGCACAATTTCTTTCCTGGGGTAGTATTGGAGGAGCCCATCAGGGCTCTTCCACTCCCTGCAGGAAGTGGCAGGGGATGCTATAATCATCCCACAAGGACAGTTTCAACACAGCCCAGAATCAAATTGAGCTCCCACCTCAAATCAGTAGTAACAAGAGTGAACTCAGGTGGTGCAAAAAAGGGGATGTTTTTCACATCTAGCCTTTTTCTCTTTATACCCACTTTCAAACTATCCAGCTTTTGACGATAACCAACTTGACCCTCACCTGCCATCAAGATTGATCAAGGTGATAAGTCAGAGCTAGATATCATTCTAATCCTCCTTCATCCACATGCCTGATGTCACTGACTGGGTGCAGGAGCAAGCTGAAACCAGATGCTCATATAAAAGCAATGAGACTGAAATAAGAAATTAAAAACAGTGAGAACTGTCACTTGTATCCCCTCTTCTAGACACTGATGTCACAGGTCCTAGAAGGAAGCTGGGCCACAACCCCACCAAGATAGAATATGTTAAAACCAGGTATGGAAGTCAAAACTCAGCTTACAGCCCTCCTTGACCTCAGCAAGGCCGGTGGAAAGCTAAGTTGCCACCTATAAAGTACATTAACGAAGGAGCTACCTGATGGTTTTGGCTTTCCCCCACCTCCTGAGAGTCATTTGGGCCCAGCCAAGGAGTTGATCTTCTAGTGTCAGAATAAAACAACCAATTGGTGTGAGTCAGACCTCTGTTTCCACCTTCCCTGGTGGCACTGGAACCTACCAAGGACCAGATCTTACAACCACACTTTGTAAGAAGAGGTGGTTAGATCTATCTACCATATTCAAGTTGAGATAAGTGAAGCCCAGAGAGAAGACAAACACACACACCTGATCATTATGCAATACATCAATAGGGGAGTGCCTGCTAATAAATCATGTTCACTAAACACAGAAACTCATAGTATGTTATTCAAAATACTCAACATACAATTAAAAATCATTTATCATCTCGAAAAACCAGAAACATCAAAAAATAAAGGAGAAAAGATAGCTAGCAGATGTCAGCACCAGGGCAAATTACATGTTGGAATTATTTGGGAAAGATTCTAAATCAGTTATTTTTGAAAAGTACTTAGGGAGTTTCTTGAAACATAAATAGTAGAAAAATCTCAAGAAAGTAATAGAACTTATAGCGATGAACCAATGGAAAGTATGACTAAAAATAAAGCAGTTTATTATCCTAAATGCCTTATAATGCGTTTTTTATTAAACCCATTAAAATAAACACTTAATGAAGTTCAATAAACCACTCATTGGTGGTCTCAATAGATGATAGATGAGAGTAGATATAATCAATACACTTAGGACCAATAAATAGAACTTATATGATATAAAAAAATTAAAAAGGAAATAAACAGTCACATGGATATGTATAAAAAAGAGTGAACATTCATATTATCAAATATGATAATAGAAGTAGAGATGGAAAAGTAAAAGAGAATGAAAATAAAATAGTTTTCAGAGAAATAGTGGTTGAACATTACCAAATTTTATCAAAAACTGTAAACATACACACTCAAGAAATTGAGTGGAACCTAAATGAGAGAATTGCATAGAAATCCACACCATGCCACATAATTATCAAAACTGTGAAAGTTATAAGACCAAGAATAAAATCTCAAGAGATTTTATCAGAAAACAATGTTATAGTACTTAGAGCACAAATTCAAATGACAGAAATTTCTGTTCTGAAACAGTGGAGGCAAAAAGGAAAGTGGCAAAATCATTTGCAAGTAATGAGAGCATGAAACTGTCAAATGTGAATTTCATACCTGACAAAAATACCTTTCTGAAATAAAGAGGGAATAAACGTACACAAAAAGAAATAAACATACAAAAAAAGACAATTTCTTAAATCTACCCTTAAAGAAAGACTCCAGAAAAACCTTCAAATAGAAAGAAAATGAAAACAAGACAGCTTGGAACACGAAATAGGAAAGAACATTGGCATGAATAAAAATAGGAATAAGTATCTCAATGTAATATAAATAATATTTGGTAGTTTAAGCAAAAATTATAATACCATTTGATATGAAGTCTTTATAAAATGAAGAGATACAGTAATTAAATGTTAAAAGTTGAGCAAATAAAGGGAACTACATTCTCTCAAAATAATAAAACATTGATTTATGTAGCTTTGCAAATGCGGATTTTTATTTTCGCATATTTGAAAATTAACATGCAGTTGTATAAAATAAATAAGGTACAATGAACCATTCATGTTCCCAGTTTCCTCCAAAGGTAACATCTTGTTATATACTACAATATCACCGTCAGGATATTTATATATATACAATGACAATAAAGAACAATGTAGATACCAGACAGTTATAAGGAGTGAAGATTTTGTCAGCATCAGTTGCCACCCATGCTTCTTTAAATTAAATATCTAATTCATGCATTTATGGGAAATTTTCTCAGGGTTTATCAATTTCATACTACAGAGATTTTCTCTTAAGTTTTTTCATCCCTTCCCAAATTTTAAAGGTTATTTTAGTATAAAATTAGGTAAAAATAAGTCAAGAACTATTAGAGATATCTGAAACTGGATATTTATTCTGATACTTAGTTCAAAATGAGAAAAAAATCAATATAAAGAAGAATCATTTAATTACCTAGGGCATTTTAATGTATTCAATATTCCAGGAGTTTGAAATCACTTTATATATTACTTTATAAATTTTGAAAGACATGAAAGTATTTTAAGAACTTCCTAAATAATTAACAGATATTCATGATTTTTATTTCCCCAATGAATATAACATCTTTATCTCTCTTTTATATAAACAACTCAGAGTTAATTACATTGTTGTCCATCCTTAAATGGTATCATTATTATTATCTTTTTTATTAAGAATGGCAAACTGCTCAGCTTAGTTTATAATAAGGAGTTGAATTATTATTGGAGCCATAGAGAACTGAACAGTTGGAAGTCATAAGCTAAATGGCTGTGGGGAAAAATAATGTCATGTTGCTTAACTAGCTCATGTTACAAAGTGGTTTATTTAGCTCCTTTTTGTACATAGATAAATATCATACAAATTTGTTTAATTTTCTACAAGTCAGATTGCTAAAGAGAAATGTTTCAAAATGCTTTAGCAGTAGTGTAGCTAAAATGGGTGGCACAAAATGGATTCTAGAAAACAAACAAAACAGATTGTATTAATGAGGAAATGTATCCATAAATCAGCGCAGGCAAATGACACTATGACTTGATATGGTTCTGAGAGAGCATATGATGGTATAAGGACATAGAGAAGGTCATGCATTTTTAAAAAGTAGAATGTCTATAGTGGTTTTAAACCTTTATTTTTAGAAAATTATAGATTTTAAAGCTGTTAAGAAAAAATACAGAGAGCATTGTACTATTTATCTACTTTCTTTCAGGGATAGCATATTGCAAGACTATATCACAATATCACAACCAGGATGATGCTTTGGATGCAGTGAATACACAGAACATTTCCATCACCTCAGGAGCCTAGTTAGTACTGGCCACCTCACTTTCCTCATCCCATCTCTGACCCTGTTAATGTTCTGTACAGTTTTGACATTTCAAGAATGTTCTACAAATGGAATCATTCAGCATATGACATTTTGTATCTTCTGTAGAGCCAAGATCTCTGGAAAACAAACCCACAGTCTCATCTTGAGAGTGGAAGAACTACAATAGAAATAGAATTTCCAGTCACTCAGGATATGTGCTCTTAAAGGAGAGCACTGACTGCAAAGAAATTGAATCTTGAAAAATTGAAATGGAGACATTTAGACAGATCCTCATAAAGATAGAGTTGATGACCCTCTAAATTCTCCTGGGTCTTCTTTGCCAGTAGAAGTATCCGCTCTGCTCCTATGAAGGTAAAACCTGCTTTGCTTGAGAGACTGCACTGGCCTTTCTGAGTTACATGTCATTCAAGACAATGCTGATTCACTTTAGGACCTCCTCCTCCGTTATCTTTCTTTCTACATCTATAACTAGGCTCAAATCCCTGCAAGCTCTAAGAGGTGAGTTTTAAAGTGTGACCCATTAAAAGATCTACTATGCTAAAAAAGAACTACAAGGTTCTTACAATTTATACAATCAGATATCTAGGGAATAGGTGTGTGGATGGATATTAAGGGTGGAGAATAATTGTGGAAAGAACATGAAGTTGTACCGGGACATATTTATTGTTATATGACTACTAAACTGAAATTCTGGATTTAATGTTGCAGCTTGAGAGGTTAGAAATAGCTCTGTTTGTTTTCTTGGTTGACTGAAACATAGATCGAAAAGTGGCCAACTCTAAATCACAGAATGTCTTGATAAGCGTATGGTATTCAAAGGCCTATGGAGATTAAAATGTTAGAGTAGATGTTTCACGTGATACCTGGTCACCCAGGCTGGGAGGGGTCCACAGAGCACACTTTTTATCATGACTATAAAGAATAAGGATGTGAAGGAGGCCTCAACCTCCTTGATGGTGCTCTGTAGTTTAGGTCAGAAATTTTAACATGAACTGCTTGTACATTGAAACAGGATCCATAAATACCATAGGAATAATTGGATCCTGGGGTGGCAAGTGCCAAGAGTTGTCACCAAAAATAAAGAAGGTGTGGTTATTTTAATGAACCTCAGAGTAAAAGCAAGAATCAGAAAAATCTGACTTGCAGAATCCATAACATTGGCTAGTTCATTATGGCATCTCTACAAGTGAAATGGATAGGAAGTGCACTATTCACACTTGATCTGTAGAAACATAATGAACAGAGGTTTAGCTTGAATTTCAAAGCAAAATTTGAATCCTTAGTACATCCACAAATTCATTTTTGTATTAATAAACAGTAGTTTACAGGTTCAGAATCCTGTGAATGAAGGAAGGCTGAATCCTTTTAGGATAAATGCCACTAATTTCACAAAATTTCTATTAATCTTTCTTTCAGATTTTTCTAAAGGGACCTTTACCAGGGTAACAACAAAATCTTCCAGACTTTTCTAAAGGGACCTTTACCAGGGTAACAACAAAATCGAGTAAAGGAAATAGACTTTTCAGAGACTACAGGATCTGTCTCTGACTGTCTGACAATAATTCCAAGAGACCCAAAACCTCACTGCAGCCCTCCCATCCAAGTCAGGGCTTATGGAGGTCAAGCTATCGATACAGTTTTATGTCAGAACCAACTCATAATTGGACCAGCAAGTGCCTGAAACTACCCTGTATTTATTTCCTTAATTCCAGACTGCACTATAGAAATCTATACTCCGAAGCTGGCAGAATATATGTCCTGGTTTTCCGATTTGTAAAGTGAGGGATATTATGGTGAAAAAGCTAAGTAGCCTAATGCCACAAAGCTTTGCCCTCTTATCTTCCTGTATAAATTTTATGGTTTCAGTTCTTAAATTTTAGTGTTTGATCAAAAATGGGCCAACTATTTATATGTGTGAACATGTAATGACTCTCAACTTCAATGGCTGAAATATGGATTTCAAAATTTTCAATGATCTCAAGCCTGTAAAATTTTCTTTAATTGATTATTCAATTTAAAATTTTGCTAAACATAATGGTGATCTTTGTAATGAACATAATGCTAACAAGCATCAAAGTTTTAATGCGGAAAATATACTTGGAAATTAGCTTAAAATGAATGTTTATAAACAGATAATATAAATATTAAAAAACCCATAAGCAAGTTTATTTGAATAAAGATATATCATTTCAGCTTTCTTATTATTTGGAGAGTAAAGTCTTCCCTGCTCTTCTCCTCAAATAAACCCATCTTTCTACAATGTCAAGCTAGTTATCTGGGTGCTCTTATGTGTTTATAAACTCCTACTTTCTAAAAGCATCAGCAAACCCATAAGGTGAAATCCAAATCAAATAGCCTAAGAAGAATGCTTTAATGTACTATTGTTACCGCTGTTGACCGGTGACGAGTTCTTGCTCCCCGATGTTGAAGAATAACACCAAAGAAGCACGCCGAGGCAAGGTCAGAATAGAAATTAGAAATTTATTAAAGGACAGAAGAAAAGACTTCTCCCGGAGGAAGAAGGGGACCCAAAAGGTGGAATCCGTGGAAGTGCAGTTGTCTCCCCTTTTTATAGTTCTTTCAGTGATGGAATGTAGGTTGGAAGGCCCGAGGGGTGGACACAGGTGGGCCAAAGAAGTAGTCTGAGCAGGAAGGACTTCATTATCACTTCTTGGTGATGGGCTATCTCCAAATCTGCTGGGGGCTATTCATTAATACTTCTTCCAGGTGGACTTTGGCCTAGGGCCTTTTTGGGACTTCATTAACATTCCATGAGTTGTCCTGTTTTCCCTGAGTCATTCCCAGCATGGCCTCCATTTTAGATTTCACTCGGTATTAGACCCGATTTACCTAACTGCACTGACTACCTAACTTTAAATCTGGCTTCACTATGTGTAGTGAGCCGTTTCTGTGTACTGTGGCCGCCATTACAAGATGGCGCTGATAAGCGCCGTGGCCTGTGATAAACAACTCCTTATTTTGGGAGAGTTGGCACGTAGCTGTAAAACACCCTATGAGAAAGATCCACGTGGCAGTTGTGCATTGGGGCTTTATCTGCTTTATTAGGGCTGGGGCACGTAGCAGTAGTAGTAGTGGCAGTAGGAGTAGCAGTAGGAGTAGTGGCAGTAGGAGTAGCAGTAGAAGTAGTAGTAGGAGTAGCAGTAGAAGCTAAAAGACATGTCAATACAAAGGCCTGAATAAACAGCTGAAAGAAGAAAAAGTATCAAGGACCTGAATAAACTGCTGAAAGAAGATTCCTGAGTTGCGTCTTCCTTGCGGGCAAGGGGTCACGACAACTATGAGACTTTAATCCTTAAACCCATGAAAGAGAGTTGTGCATAGAAGAGGTATTTAGTATTTGTTTAATAAATGACAAAGTGTTTTATGAGGAGAATTCTGATTAAATTTTGTCTAGCTATTAAGCTAAAAAAGTCAGAAAAATAGAGATAAATGGATTTGGTTTTTAGTCACAGAAATTCTGCCAGTATGGTATAGTATAATATAACCCAGCAAAAATAAAGTAGTCTCATTTTCCCCTTGTCCTCTGATACTCTGTGGCCCACAATATCAAATAAAGAATTAAATAAATCAAATGGGGATAAACCATACTAATTCAGTGAGTGTCAAATTAGTGCAGTATTAGTCCAAGCAATTCATGGTACTTTCAAATGCTTTCAAATGTCTTCTAACTTATAGGGAAGAAAATACAAAGTTAGAAGATACAGTTTAGTATACAATAGCACAATAGACACCTGAGTCATGGAGACTTTCTATCAGTACTGATAAGAAATCCCATTGCTTCCATGTATTTTTGCACTTGTGAAAAACATCTCTTCCATGGAACAGAAAAGCAAGAGTCTAAGGAGGCTGGATGTACTTCAGTGAGCTCCCAGATTTGAAAAAGAAACAAACTGTGAGACTGTGCCAAAGCACCTCATTTTAAAGTTTGAATAAACAGTGGTGAGAATTTTGCAATGTAGCTGAAGAAAACCAAACACTCCTTAAAATAAAATCGACAAATACTTAATATATATGGGGGCTGGGGTTGTGGCTTAGTGGTAGAGTGCTCACCTAGCATGCACAAGACACCGGGTTTGATCCTCAGCACCACATAAATTTAAAATAAATATAGTGTCCACCTAAAACTTAAGAATAAATATTCTAAAAAATACTTAATATATAATTTGTTTGACTAGGTACATGAGCAGAGTTTGAGAAGAAGGCCCAGAGATATGGTGATATCATCCCAGACTAGATTGGCATGAGAGACAATTAAGACATAGAAAATAAAAGCTAATTATTAAGGTCTTGGGAAATGTCAAGTTAAGGATTTTGTGGGGGATGCTGGAGATTGAACCAAGGGTCCTGCACACGCTAAACACATGCTCCATCATTGAGCTACACCCCAAGGTCAAGCTAAGAGTTTTTTAATCCCACTATATTTTACTTACATGATCTGATCGTGATTGGCTATAAAAAAACTAGATGTAGTCCTTAGGTTAAGTGCAAGTGCCAGTCATTCAAATAATCCTTTTCAGTGTCATCATAATTATCAAGCATGTAGCCATAAAAACAGCTCAGAAAATTCCATAATAATGGCAACTACCACATTCTTTTTATACCAGCACTCACTCTTTATTCCTGCCTCCCTCATTTCCTTTTCCTGGGTTTTCCTAAACACATTGTTTATTGTCAGATATCCTAAAGAAAGGCACCTCATATTTCAAAAGATTATCTCCCCCTGAGGGGAGCTCATCATCATCTATGAAGAAAGAACATTTTACATTCTAATCTGATTCATAAGATTCTTTTAAGTCATGTGACCAAAATTCTAATTTACTTTACCATGGGCTTTCATGATCACAACTGTATCCTGTCCTCACTAGGAATTGTTTTAACCCCGAAAAGCAATTCTGAATTATTTGCTTCTTTCAGCATTATTCCTCCTCCTTTGCACTTTCTAACTCCTGATCCTTCATTTTGTAAAACTTCTGGTATTTCTTTCTGTTGGCCAACTACAATATTCCATTTGCAACTTATAGACTCCAAATCTTTCCATTCTCCTCAAATCTAAAATCACTCTTATTCTTTATCATATAGTATTTTTTTTTGTACCATGGATTGAACTCAGGGGCACTCAATCATTGAGTCATATCCCCATAACTATTTTGTATTTTATTTAGAGACAGGGTCTCACTGAATTGGTAAGCACCTCACCATTGCTTTGAACTCGCCATCCTCCTGCCTCAGCCTCCCAAGTCACTGGGATTACAGATGTGTGCCACACCATGCCCAGCTCATATAGTAAATTACTGAGAAAAGAAAATTCACCATACAGGCTAGTCAAATTAAGTATAAATCTAGATGAATTAATGCATTCCAAATAGTATAGGAATAGACAGACAATTGAATTTAATTCAAAGTCCACAATATAGAACCAAATACATAAAAATTTAATTTCAAAACACAGGTGGCATTTCATTGCAGTGGAGACATGGATGTATAATATATCCTTAATATTGTATGAACAAGTGACCAGCTAAATGTTTCCATGCCATATTCTTGTCTACACCCAAATAACTCTCCTTCAGTTTAGATGTCTCTAAATACTAAATTATGTATATTCTTGGAAAACTAATGCCTATGTTGAACCTCAAGGGTGCTGAATATTGCAATTCCTCTACCTCAAATTCTCTCTCCTGATTGCATATGTCTCACCTTTCATCTTTCTACAACTACATTTATCATTTTCTTTATAAACATGCTCTGTCCATATTTGAAATTTTCTCAGTTGCAATATACTATTAAATCATATTTATCTCAAATATCTTTCATGCTGCATGATTAGAGCTAAGCAATGTACTAAGTTTGATTTGGAAATCTTTCATTCTAAAAATATTTATTGAGTGTCTACTATAAGTGTAGAGGATGGTATGAGTTATGAGAGACACAGTGATGATAAATAAGACCTAGTTCTGCCCTGGAATGGTTCTATAGCCAAGTAGTTGAGACAATTTGACCTGCAGGAAAAAAATTTATTATGAAAAAAGGATCTGGATGCACTTAGCCTGAAAAACAGATCCATTAGGGATGATTTAATAACAGAGTGTGATCATATTAAGGTTAGGAAAGAAGAGGCATTAAACTGCTCTCAATCTTTCTGAAAACCTAAGAGGCTATTAAGCACCATATGAAGAATATGTTTCTATAAATAGTTATTTAAAAATAGGTTAGCATAGGGTGCACAATTATTATTTCTGGAGCTATTTCAAAATAAGGATAAATCAACTTGTGTATAATTATATTTCTTACCAGGGATTGTATGAAAATACTCTTTTCCTCTGCACATTATTGTGTGCATATTTTGTGATTTTAATTTTATTAGTGCTTGACAGTAAATCCAAAGAGATATTTATTTGGCTTAATCTTGTTATTTATAATATAAACTTGAAAGTGGATGGTAATACATATTGTAAGGCTCTATTGTATAAAATATGTATGGAATTATAAAGCAGATCTTATACATTTATAAGTATTCAAATATTACTGTTCAATTACTATACTAAAAATAACTGGAGAAAGTCATTTCTATTCTAGGAGATTATATGAATACTATCTGTGATGCAAAGTCACACTTCAACAAACTAGATGAATTCAGACCTTTAGAAGTTGTGACATTTGCATATAAATTTAAACTCTGCCCCTGAGCTGTAAGAGTAAATTAATAATCCAATTTAAATATTTTAAAGATATGTCTTATAAGAAATATGGTATTGAAAGATATAATATAGTAGAAGTGTAGTAAGAAAGATTTTCTTCCTAATAACAATTAATTTTACTTTCAGAAAAATAAGGTATGTGGAGTCTACTCAAATTTGTATTATATATCTACAATATATATCTCTAATAAGGAAACTACCTTCAGGCAGAAGCAATACTTTCATGACAATTAAGATAATTTGTGAAGTTAGTGATAAAGAAGGATAATTATCCTACTTTAAAGAGAAAAGAGAAAATCAAAAGATAATTCAAATTAAAAATTTACTATCAATAATGTCTCCTTAGGTACAAAATTTTTAAAATGAACATTCTGTAGCATAATCTAAATTTGGCAAAGACTTTTATGGATCAGTTAGTTAAGAGTGTGTTACTATCTTGAATTAAAATTTTCTCAAAATGAACCTGGCTATATATAAGAAAATAGTGTATATTTTGTTGGTTATATTCAAAGTTATATCAAGGACTATGTTGGCTACACATTACACGCCATACTTAACTTATGTATCGATGCCGTGGTAAATCAATTCCTACATCAATAGATTGGCTCACACTGAAATCTAGTTCACTCAGTTAATGAACCATTAAAGAACCTCAATTGTATTATTAAACTGAAATAAAATTATAATCATGTTAGTTTAGTGAGACTTGATTTACATTAAACTGACAAATCATCATTGAGTTTTACACACACAAAAAATCCATAACACCTATGCAAAAACATTAGAAGGAAAAATGTATATAAAATGTTTGTATGAAAACCTATAATGCTAGAATATTATTTTAAATACTCCTACATTTTTTGCATTCATATTTTTCTTTTGCATCTTCCCTCATGTTTAACTATCAGCACTGTGCAACATGGCTCTTCTGTGTTTACTATTTAAAGATGTAGGGGAGGAGACTTGCCTGTGCCAGGAGAGTGCTCATTATCTGGCTGTGATGTTTGTTTCCTAGAGAGCTGTAAACATGCAGATTGAGGTCAGAGGTGCAGGATGTCTGTACCTATTATGTCATAAATAACACAAAAATATTGAGGAAAGTTTTTTTTAATATTAGAAAACTATTAGCCACTTCAATAAAGTCACTTCCAGTGAATGAGGGAAGCCCCTGTGCAAGTACACCCTTATTTTGTATGTTCATCTTTCTCATTAGTGTATAAACACAATCAACTAACAGTCATGTTGGAACTACAGCAGTGACAATTTCAATCACAAATTAGTTACAAACTCGGACCTTGGCAGAACACAGTTGAAAGCATTCTGTGAGATTTGGTGGCTAAATTGAATAATTAAAAGCTATTTTGTTGGTCATAAATTGTGTTATGCATATTTTATACAAGTAAAATTTATAATAAACTTAAATATACATGTAGTTTATTCAATAAACTGTTGTTATGATTTGGATGTGAAGTGTCTCCCAAAAGCTCACATGTGAGACATGCAAGAAGTTTTGGAGGAGCAATAATTGGGCTATAGCCTTAACCTAATCAGTAAATTCATCACTGATGGGATTAACAGAGTGGTAACTGGAGGGAGGTGTGTTGTGGCTAGAGAAAGTGGCTCACTGGGGGTCGTGGCTATGGGGTATATATTTTGTATCTGGATCACAGTCTTTCTCTGCTTACTGATCACCATGTGAGCTGCTTCCTTCTGCCACGCTCTTCCACCATGACATTCAGCCTCACCTCACCTGAAGAATGGAGACAGCCTTCTATGGACTAAGACTTCTGAAACTGTGAGCCCTCAAATAAACTTTTCCTCCTCTGCAATTGACTTGGTCAGGTCTTCAGTTGCAGCTGCAAAAAAGCAGACTAAAACCTGTTGTTAGACATTTTGCTGATATGTCATTATATGAAATGCATAAACAGTTTTAGCAATTGTATCTCTTTCTTTAATGCAGACTATATTCAAACAGCTTTCTCTTTAAAAAAAGATCTTTCTCAAATAGAAAAATCAGAAAAATATTAATTTGATATTTAATATAATATTTATCAGTAATACCGGTAAAACTTCTTTTTACAATGTATATGAGGATGCTCACACATGAGCAGTCCATAAGATATATGTAATGCATCTTTGGTTAATCACATGGTACTGAGACATCTTTTCAAAATCTCCCTGTTAAAATTAAAACACTCAAAAGAATACAAGAAAAAGAATCTATTGGAAAAGCTATTGTTCAAGGGTGTGCCAAATCTCCTGAAAAATTGTCACTAATTGAAAAGAATGAGCCATAGAAAGAAGTAATTGGTAACCAAGTCACTCATAACTGTTTGAAAAAAAAAGAAAGAAAAAATGTGGCTTTAGCGACTACCCATGTCCATATCCAATCTCTATCACAGGATTAAGCCTGGCAATAAAACAGAAAGCTCTGAATTTATCAATCACAGAGTTCCTTCTGAAGAGATGCTAATGATCTATTTTGTTTTCTATGTTCACTCAGAAAATTGTAGCTTATAGTAACACAATAGTTTCAAAGAAAAAAAGAGAGCAGAAGTTACTTTATTTAACATGATAAGATCAAGGTCACAAGACACCTGGGAACTTTCCAGGAACAAGTGTTGGCAAAAACAGTAATGCAATTTATTTAACACCATTGTAAACAAACGTAACTCAAGCTCTTCAGTGGACAAAGTGGAGGAAAATGTGATAAGTGGTTTTCATCCAAATGCATATAGAAGAAATATTATAACACAGAAGTTTTTCACACATAACAATCAAACAAATGAATTGTATATCTATCTAAAAGGGTGTTAAAATCTGAAATAAAACAAACTTTGAAAGGTCAAAAAACTAAGTTGAGAAAAATAAGAGTAAAAATTTTAATTAGAAGACTTTGTGGAAATTCATGATCAAATCAGACTATTTTAAAAGAAATAATAAAAATTATTGAAGCTGAAAAAATGATGAAGAGGAAAAAATAGAACATATAGAAATAAGCCCAATTAGTTGGGCTTACAAAATTTTAGTTTTATAATGTTAGTGCTATGTTTTTAGATTCTGGGTTTTTTTTTTCCTAACAAATTTCTATGAAAACTAATAATTCCTAAATTTGTTTCAAAATGTTATAAAAATTGAACAGATAAAAAAGAAGTTGTAAAATTGTCTCTTAGAGAAATACTGGCCAGATGGTTACATGAGCTAGAAAAGAATTAGAGTTCTACATAATGTAATCATTTCTATTATAATAACTTTCAATTGATTTATTTGGTTTTCTGGAAACAGAAGACAGAAATATTTCCAATTAAATTTATAAGATCAGCATAATTCTGATGAACTTATAAAAAAAGGTCACCATGAAACCATGTTGACCCTTGATCATAGTATTCCATACCCTGTAATGAAGAATTCTGTATTTCCATATGTCTAATTAAATTACTATGATACCCAAAGTTGTAATAAGACTATAAGAGTAATAATTTAGTATTAATCTACTAATCAATTTTTAACAAGGAAAACTTATTATTACATGAAATATAGGAAAGCCATTAAAATTTAAGACTCCCTTATTATCATGAAATAAATTATTATGAAAATTAATAGATTTTCACATCCATAGAAGGACATGTTGTCAATAGAAAAAATTTGTAAAGTGTTGAAGCACTCTATGTTTTACCAGAAAAAGCTTTAAGAAAACAAGATTATTCATTATCACCAGTACCAGTCAATATTTTTCTTTTATTTTGGCCATTGAAATAGGGTCTGCACAAAGAATTTAAATATTTCTATAAAAATTGGATAAGCATCAATATCATTTTTTGCCAGTAGAAATATTTTATAACTAAAAATTCAAGCAAATCTACTGAAATACATTACAACTAAAAAGAGATTTAATTAAGTTGCAAAATGATATGATAAAACTTGAAAAGTTATGTTCTTTATAGTATTATAGAATACTGGTGTACAGAATTACAAATCTTGTTCATAGTGATGTACAAATATCTCAAAAATGAAGAACAAATGTTTACTATGCAGGACTTCTCTGAAAATATTATAGAATGCCACCAGGAAATATGAATAAATATTGAACAGAAAGAGAACCTGCCCTATTTTTTTTAGGAAAAAATGAATATTGAAATAGTAAAATTCTCCCCAAATCAGTCTTTAAATAGAACATACGTTCAGTCAGATTTCAGTGGTATTTTTCATGATTAAATGATTTTAAAATGTATTTAGTTGCATTGTACTGTTTTTACATATATATCATGCAAAGAGCAAAAGAAAAGCTCTTGACCTAAGTAGTATTTTATCTGTTTACTGTCATGCAATGTGTCCACCAATTTTCTGGCTTCTCAAGCCACAATCTGTTTGACTATCAAATGATCCAGTTTATTTCAGTGTGTTTTAGGAGATTGCCAAATAACACATAGGTGTCCATATTGTCATGTATAACCTTTATTCCAGACTCTGGCTTCAGGTGTATCTAGCAGGCTTCAAATAGTCTGAATACTGCAATTGTGGCTGCCTCACCTTGTGTGTGTATAAGTATTCCTTCATTATCCAAGATACAACTGAGAAGGTCTGCCACTGAGCTGATGTTTAATACACTTGAAAAAAAATGAGGGCACTACAAGGGATCTATGACATGAAAAAAAAAAGATCTATAAATTGTTTATTTTTTCACTACTACCAGAATAATGTTCATGATTGAATAATGGAGTCCTTGATTACAGGTGTTTTCCTTTGACCCTACTGCCTTGCTACTGGTAACTATCATTCACCCATTTTACAATCTTCATCATCAATCCCTCTCTGCCTTATCATTTTCAGATATAGCATAAACTTCCTACCTACTTTGCTAACTGGAATTAATCTAAATTCCAAAATAATTTCCTTACAGAGATAACTGCTCTTATCTTATTTAAAAATAATTGTTTAGATTATGTACATAACTTACTTTCTCAAACTACTCTTCCAAACTAGCAGCACTGTATTTTTACAATCAGTAATTCTAATATTTCCTCTTAAAATGGATAAAAATGCTATAGAATGATACACTCAAAATGAATTAAAAAGTGAATGTGTAAAAACATGAAAATCCTAAAATAAAATACAGATGAAATTCATATCATTTAACAAGATTGAGGAGTCTCTAATTTAACTTCATTAATTAATCTACAAATTATTGATAGATTTAAAAATTTAAAGCATTATATCTTTAAGAGAAAGAAGCACAATGGAATGAAACAATGAAAATTTGAAAAAGAAAAAACAAAGGAAAAGGGGACAAAGGAAGGAAGGAAGAAATATAAAGAAATTAAAGAAAAGTAATTATAATAACAATATTTTAAAAAATAAGAATTCAGAAAAAATATTTGGAAAAGATGTAAAAAGAGTGAGGACTATCTTAGAGTAATTATAAAGATATATGGATAGAATTTAAGACAAGCATTTACAATGAGAGGCAAAACAATTCACAAAAGAAGAATTTTCCTCAATAAATATGATAAATATATGACATATGTACTTATTTTGTTAGACTGATAATGATTAAAAGAATGATAAAGCCAGGTATAGATTTATATCTGAGAGAGAGTACACTCTCAAATATTCAAGATGAAAATATCAATTGTATATTTTTCATGAAGAACAATTAATTAAAAGACCAAAATGTGCTACCTTTGATAAAAATATCTTATAGAAATAATTTAAACTATGTATTTTATCACAAAAATTCCCACTCATGATCAAAAGATTCAAATACTACATGACCTAAATACCTTATAGTAGGTAACTAAGTAAATATATTGTATCATATTCTGAAATATGAATAATTTGAAGTGTTGATTAATATAGATATAATCCCAATATATTTTTAGTAGAAAATAGTAGTAACAAGCCAATATGAAATGGGTATTTATGCATTTTACACACATACATGTATCCGCATACATATATCTAGCCAGATACAAAATATAAACTCCATGCTCCAATGACCTACCCTATCCAGCTACATCCTTCAGCTACCACTCCCTTAATCCCATCAGGGAATTAATTCACTAATTGGGTTAAGACTCTCATAACCCAATCATTTCTCCTCTAAACCTTCTTATATTGTCTCACAGATAAACTTTAGGGGAACACCTCATATTCCAAACCATAACAGACATCTTAGCTGTAGTTTAACTAACAATGCTCAGAACACACACACACACACACACACACACACACACACACGGAATCCTTGTTAACAAATGTTTTCCTTTGACACGGCCTTCCTGCTGGCTTGCTACTGGTGCCTATCATAAAGTATATATCATAGTTTCCATGAGCAAATTCCAAGACAAGGACCCAATAGTCAGTAACTTGTTTGAGAGATGAACTTAGGAAATGAGTCAGATAAAGTAGCCAACAAAGTAGTATTAGCAAGGCATTTGCACTAGAGACCATTGAAGCTCTTCTCTCTTGGTAATAATGCTCACGTGTTCCTCAGAATATTCCAATTTAGTTGAATGGTATTTAAGTGTTCATAAACCATCACCAATCAGTCTTTTTGAGCTGACAGCATATGCTGGAGTTATTAATGCTGTAGGAACTTGAACTAATATGGTGTGGTGGTTTTATTTATCCAAGAGAGAGTGACACACAAGTACCATATACTTTATAAAAGACTTCCTATCCCAACTCTACTATATGATGGTCTCTGTACATCACAAGAACAAAATGAAAACAAGCAAACTGCCTTTAGTCCTATCAAGAAAATAGGATGGGAAGAAACTTAATTTTAGCCATACATGTTATAAACATTCAAGGATTGTTTTTTTTTAATTAATAAATTCATATGTACTTACAATAACCACCCCGAAATGCATTTTCATTTAATTATTTTATCACTATTTAAAATGTTTTATAGGTGACCATTCATGTATTTGATATCTAATACATAGGTAGGGTAGAGCTATTAGGCAGATAGATGGATGTATTTACACATTAATGTATATATTGTAGACAGCTGGATAATGTTGATTGAATTAGTACTGTGCAACATTTAGAATTGTGATATTTCGAGGGAAGATGGCCGCTGCGAACGGGGATCGCTGAAGTGCTGAGCGTGGGGCTCTGAGCAGCAGCTTTAAGCGAGATTTTCACGCAGCTTGTTAGAGCACCTTTCACCATTAATCTGTAGCGGACCACCTTGCCAAGCAACAGAAAAAACAAAGAAATTGAAAGAGAGACGTTTTTCTGTGCAGAGCCGCGGGCGCTTTGCGCCCATCTGCTGCCTCTTTCACTTCGCTCCCGGCAGAGAAGCTGAATACGTAATCAGGAGCAGATTGTAAGTACCTGAGTCAAAGAAAGCTCAGTACACTCCCTCCTTTCTTTTTCTTTCTTTCTTTTTTTTTTTTTTTTGAATATTTTCTATACAGGGAGAGTTAGTGGATTGGGATTATTGGCTGGGCTGTGGTTTCGGGGCCGAAAATCCACTCCGCAGGAGCCGCCATTTGCTTTCTGCATGCTGTGAAATGGCTATGTCTACATGGTACAGCTGCCGCACCTAGAGACAGGAACTGGGCTGTGTGCCGAGTCCTATCCTCCGAAGGCGGGACCACGACCTTGCGCGCCACAGCCGCCGCGGTCGCTTGTTCCCTGCTGGACCTTTGAGCAGAGCCTGTTCTGGGGTGGTTCGGCATTCCCCTGCGAGGAGACCCGTGCTCTGGAGGTGGGGGCTGGAGAGCCGCAGCGGCAGCCACCTGGACCCCGGGAGCCAGGCACCTAGCCGAGGAGCGACGGAGGTCCTGGCGGCGCTGCTAAGGCCGCGGACAAGCGCGGAGCCCGAGCAAGGCCCAGAGGTGGAGGCAACGGCAGCAGGGTTTCAGTTCTAGAAAACTGGACTGGAAACAGAAGCAGCAGTTTATATAATCCCAAGATCTTGCTTATGCCAAGAAACTGTAAGGGTAACATGAATATCATTGAGGTGGTCTAACACGGCGACAGGCGCGGAGAGATCAAGTCTCTGACCTCTTCAATTGTGTGGTCATAGGGAACTGTAAATTATCTAAAGCCTGCTTGCTCAGGATCACTAGGCAAAGTTGAGCTGACGTGGAGCTAGGGCGCACAGCCTGGGCCCCTCAGAAAACACACACTGAGCACGAATCAGCTGCATTCAAGCTCTGGTTTGCCTGCTTCTTGTGTCTCAGCACTAATGATCCCACTGAAATAAATAGTCAGCCCACCTGAACTCACAGAGGCAAAAGCCAACTGAGCACCATAGCCGGACCCAGGAAATCAGGAGGGACGTGGGACCTGCAGCGCAGAACTCCGGCTATTGCTTCCACCAGTGCTAACAACAGAGGCCCATTGCACCAGCTACCAGGGGAGTTGCTACCTGAGGGCAAACAAGTTCGCTGGGGGCCCTCAGCCCCAAGCCATACAAACTTAGGGTCTGAGGGATGCAAACAGAAAGGGTGTGGCCAGACATCCATGAAAACAGAGCTCCCAGGAGCAGCAGACCCAGCGTGTAGCCAGTATTGTGGTAAGCGTCACAGGTGAGCGGGGCCTGGATCGAGGAACCACAAGAGAAGGCCCTAGGCACTCAGGATTGGAGACCTGCACAGTCTGGGAAGAAGAGCTGAGACACAGTGATTGGTTCCCACCTATCAAGAAGAGAAGCCTGGCCCAGTGGGCACGGCTCCACCTACTGGAAAAGAAGTTAATTGAGCTCTATGACTGCATTTATTATTATTATTATTTTTAATGATTATTATTAGTACTTTTTTTTATTTTATTTTTACTTTTAGTTGTTGATGTAGTTGTTGTTCTTTAACTTGCTTATTAATGGTTTCAATTTTTTTTAATTCTTTTTATTCTATTATGGTTACTATTATTTTTTTAAACTTTAATTTCCATTTTTTATTATCACTATAATTTTTTTTGTTTTAAATTTTTATTTTTTCATTTTTTCTTTCTTTCTTTTCACTTTTTTCTTCTGTCTTTTCATTTCTTTTCAATTATCTTACTTCCCCTTTCCTGAATTCTACCTGCTTACTCTCATTCTCTTTAGTGACTTCTTCCCTTCCATTCTAATATCTCTCCTCCCAAGCATCAAATAAATCTATAAGAATAAACAGTAACTCAACAGTCAAACAGAACAAGAAGTAATATGAGCATAAAAAAGCAAGGAAGAAAAGGAGTACAAACAATGAAGGACAGCCTAAATATTCAGGAGGACCTAGAGTCATCAGAAAAATGGCCATATAAAGAACTCAAGGAACACCTTAGACAGATGGAAAAGAACCTTAAAGATCACATTGAAATGGAATTACATAAACAGATAAAAGAAGAAGTTAAGCATCTTTATCAGGAGATAGAGATTATTTAAAAAATCAATCAATAATTCTAGAAATGAAGGAAACGATAAACCAAATTAAAAACTCAATCGAGAGTATCACCAACAGAGTGGAGCAAGTAGAAGCCAGAACGTCAGATAATGAAGACAAAATATATCATCTTGAAAGGAGTCTAGCCAACACAGATAGGCTGGTAAAAAACCACGAGAAAAACATCCAAGAGATTTGGGATAACATAAAAAAACCAAACTTACGAGTCATTGGGATTGAAGAAGGCACAGAGATTAATACCAAGGGAATGAGTAACCTGCTGAATGAAATAATTACAGAAAACTTTCCAGAAATAAAAAAGGAAACAGCTATACAAATTGTAGATGCATACAGGACACCGAGCACACAAAATCACAGTAGACCAATGCCAAGACACATTGTTATGAAGATATCCAACATACAGAACAAAGAGAAAATACTAAAAGCTGCAAGAGAAAAGAGGCAGATTAAATTTAGGGGAAAACCAATAAGGTTAACAACGGATTTTTCATCACAGACGCTGAAAGCGAGAAGATCCTGCAACAACGTATTTCAAACACTGAAAGACAATGGATGCCAACCAAGAATTTTGTATCCAGCAAAATTAAGCTTCAGGTATGACAATGAAATAAAAATCTTTCAGAATAAACAAAAGCTAAAAAAATCTGTAGCCAGAAAACCAGCATTGCAAAGCATCTTGAGCAAAACATTACATGAGGAAGAAATGAAAAACAATAACCAAAACCATCAGTGGGAAGTGCCTCTATAAAGTCAGAGGGTGGGGGAAAGCTAATCTTGGAGAAACAAACTAAAAGAAGATAAATAATCAAACATGGCTGGAAGTACAAACCATACATCAATAGTAACTCTAAATGTTAATGGCTTAAACTCTCCAATAAAGCAGCATAGGCTGGTAACATGGATTAAAAAAACAAATCCAACAATATGCTACCTCCAGGAGACACATCTGATTGGAAAAGACATACACAGGCTGAAGGTGAAAGGTTGGGAAAAAATATACCATGCACACGGTCCTCGTAAGCAGGCAGGAGTGGCCATCCTCATATCGAATAAAATCGACTTCAAGACTAAATTAGTCAAAAGGGATAAGGAAGGTCATTATATACTGTTAAAAGGAACCATTCACCAACAAGACATAACAATTATCAATATTTACGCACCAAATAATGGTGCTGTGACGTTCATGAAAGAAATTCTCCTCAAGTTCAAGAATCAAATAGACCACAATACAGTAATTATGGGTGACTTCAACACACCTCTCTCACCATTGGACAGATCTTCCAAACAAAAGTTGAATAAAGAAACCATAGAACTCAATATCACAATCAACAACCTAGACTTAACTGACATATATAGAATATATCATCCAACATCAAGTGGCTATACTTTTTTCTCAACAGCAAATGGATCCTTCTCAAAAATAGACCATATATTAAGCCATAGGGCATCCCTCAGTAAATATACAGGGGTGGAGATAGTACCATGCATTTTATCTGATCATAATGCAATGAAAATGGAAATCAATGATAAAAGAAGGAAGGAAAAATCCTACATCACATGGAAAATGAACAATATGTTACTGAATGAGCAATGGGTCATAGAAGACATAAAGGAGGAAATCAAAAAATTCTTAGAGATAAATGAAAATACAGACACAACATATCAGAATCTATGGGACACAATGAAAGCAGTTTTAAGAGGGAAATTCATCGCCTGGAGGTCATACCTCAAAAAAAGGAAAAACCAACAAATACATGAGCTCACACTCCATCTCAAAGACCTAGAAAAGGAAGAGCAAAAGAACAGCAAATGTAGCAGAAGGCAAGAAATAATTAAAATCAGAGCGGAAATCAACGAAATTGAAACAAAAGAAACTATTGAAAAAATTAACAAAACTAAAAGTTGGTTCTTTGAAAAAATAAATAAGATCGACAGACCCCTAGCCATGCTAACGAAGAGAAGAAGAGAGAGAACTCAAATTACTAGCATACGGGATGAAAAAGGCAATATTACAACAGACACTACAGAAATACAGAAGACAATTAGAAATTATTTTGAAAACCTATATTCCAATAAAATAGAGGATAGTGAAGACATCGATAAATTCCTTAAGTCATATGATTTGCCCAGACTGAGTCAGGAGGATACCCACAACTTAAACAGACCAATATCAATAGATGAAATAGAAGAAGCAATCAAAAGAATTCCAACCAAGAAAAGCCCAGGGCCGGATGGGTATACAGCGGAGTTTTACAAAACCTTTAAAGAAGAATTAATACCAATACTTTTCAAGTTATTTCAGGAAATAGAAAAAGAGGGAGAACTTCCAAATTCATTCTATGAGGCCAACATCACCCTGATTCCGAAACCTGACAAAGACACCTCAAAGAGAGAAAACTACAGACCAATATCTCTGATGAATCTAGATGGAAAAATCCTCAATAAAATTCTGGCGAATCGGATACAAAGGCACATCAAAAAAATTGTACACCATGATCAAGTAGGATTCATCCCTGGGATGCAAGGATGGTTCAATATACAGAAATCAATAAATGTTATTCACCACATCAATCGACTTAAAAATAAGAACCATATGATCATCTCAATAGATGCAGAAAAAGCATTCGACAAAGTACAGCATCCCTTTATGTTCAAAACACTAGAAAAACTAGGGATAACAGGATCTTACCTCAACATTGTAAAAGCTATTTATGCCAAGCCTCAGGCTAGCATCATTCTCAATGGAGAAAAATTGAAGGCATTCCCCCTAAAATCTAGAACAAGACAGGGATGCCCTCTATCACCACTTCTATTCAATATAGTTCTCGAAACACTGGCCAGAGCAATTAGACAGACGAAAGAAATTAAAGGCATAAAAATAGGAAAAGAAGAACTTAAATTATCACTATTTGCAGATGACATGATTCTATACCTAGAAGAACCACAAGGGTCTACAAAAAAACTATTAGAACTAATAAATGAATTCAGCAAAGTGGCAGGATATAAAATTAACACGCATAAATCAAAGGCATTTCTGTATATCAGCGACAAAATTTCAGAAATGGAAATGAGGAAAAACACTCCATTCACAATATCCTCAAAAAAAATAAAATACTTGGGAATCAACCTAACAAAAGAGGTGAAAGATCTATACAATGAAAACTACAAAACCCTAAAGAGAGAAGTAGAAGAAGATCTTAGAAGATGGAAAAATATACCCTGCTCATGGATAGGCAGAACTAACATCATCAAAATGGCGATATTACCAAAAGTTCTCTATAGGTTTAATGCAATCCCAATCAAAATCCCAATGGCATTTCTTGTAGAAATAGATAAAGCAATCATGAAATTCATATGGAAAAACAAAAGACCCAGAATAGCAAAAGCAATTCTAAGCAGGAAGCGTGAATCAGGCGGTATAGCGATACCAGATTTCAAACTATATTACAGAGCAATAGTAACAAAAACAGCATGGTACTGGTACCAAAACAGGCGGGTGGACCAATGGTACAGAATAGAGGACACAGAGACTAATCCACAAAGCTACAACTATCTTATGTTTGATAAAGGAGCTAAAAGCATGCAATGGAGGAAGGATAGCATCTTCAACAAATGGTGCTGGGAAAACTGGAAATCCATTTGCAACAAAATTAATCTGAATCCCTTCCTCTCGCCATGCACAAAAGTTAACTCAAAATGGATCAAGGAGCTAGATATCAAATCAGAGCCTCTGCGTCTGATAGAAGATAAAGTTGGCTCCGATCTACATATTGTGGGGTCGGGTTCCAAATTCCTTAACAGGACACCCATAGCACAAGAGTTAATAACAAGAATCAACAAATGGGACTTACTTAAACTGAAAAGTTTTTTCTCAGCAAGAGAAACAATAAGAGAGGTAAATAGGGAGCCTACATCATGGGAACAAATTTTTACTCCTCACACCTCAGATAGAGCCCTAATATCCAGAGTATACAAAGAACTCAAAAAATTAAACAATAAGAAAACAAATAACCCAATCAACAAATGGGCCAAAGACCTGAACAGACACTTCTCAGAGGAGGACATACAATCAATCAACAAGTACATGAAAAAATGCTCACCATCTCTAGCAGTCAGAGAAATGCAAATCAAAACCACCCTAAGATACCATCTCACTCCAGTAAGATTGGCAGCCATTATGAAGTCAAACAACAAGTGCTGGCGAGGATGTGGGGAAAAGGGTACTCTTGTACATTGCTGGTGGGACTGCAAACTAGTGCGACCAATTTGGAAAGCAGTTTGGAGATTCCTGGGAAAGCTGGGAATGGATCCACCATTTGACCCAGCCATTGCCCTTCTCGGACTATTCCCTGAAGACCTTAAAAGAGCTTACTACAGGGATACTGCCACATCGATGTTCATAGCGGCACAATTCACAATAGCTAGACTGTGGAACCAACCCAGATGCCCTTCAATAGATGAATGGATAAAAAAAATGTGGCATTTATACACCATGGAATATTACGCAGCACTTAAAAATGACAAAATCATGGATTTTGCAGGGAAATGGATGGCACTAGTGCAGATTATGCTTAGTGAAGCTAGCCAATCCCTAAAAAACAAATACCAAATGTCTTCTTTGATATAATGAGAACAACCAAGAACAGAGCAGGGAGGAAGAGCAGGAAGATAAGATCAGCATTAAACAGATACACTAGGTGGGAGGGAAAGGGAGAGAAAAGGGAAATTGCATGGTAATGGAGGGAGACCCTCGTTGTTATATAAAATCACACATAAGAGGTTGCGAGGGGAACCGGTAAATAAATAAGGAGAGAAATGAAATACAGTAGATGGGGTAGAGAGAGAAGATGGGAAGGGAGGGGAGGGAGGATAGTAGAGGATAGGAAAGGTAGCAGAATACAACAGTTACTAATAGGGCATTATGTAAAAATGTGGTTGTGTAACAGATGAGATTCTGCAATCTGTATTTGGGGTAAAAATGGGAGTTCATAACCAACTTGAATCTAATGTATGAAACATATGTCAAGAGCTTTGTAATGTTTTGAACAACCAATAAAAAAAAAATAAAAAAAAAATAAAAAATAGAATTGTGATATTTCTATAGAGAGGAGAAAAAACACACAATTAACCTCCTTTATTGATTTTTATGCTATTTGGTTAACATTCATACATAATAAACATCACTAAAAGAGATTCATTCAATATTATAAACTAGTTTTAAAACTTCAAACTTTTTCTCAGGGTAGCCAGTCTGTAATGACAACAACTTTAGAAACTGCTGCCTCTTTGAAAGAACATCAATAAACAACCACATGTTCAATATTATATACCATCATAAACACCAACTATCAAGAGGAGAAAACCTTATTATAATATCTATCAAATCAATCAGCCTGTTAATGGAATCTTGTCACAGTCATAAAGAAGCAAGTTTGTCTATGTGAAATAGGTATGAAGGATTTGGCTTCAAATTTATTTCAAATAAAATATTTTTTTAGAAATTTCAGATTTTAGAAAAATTGAGAACATAACTCATATATACTTCTCATATACACTTCACATAGTTTCCCCTATTATGAATGTTGGACTTAAATATGATACATTTATTGTAATTAATAAGCCAATATGCATTCATCATTGTTAACTAAGGTCCATGGTTGTTTTATTAACTAAGTTGAGGTATAATTGACATGCAAAAAAACTGTAGTCATTTAAAGTACACAAATTGATACACTTGAAGGTAGTTGCACCCATGAAACTATCAAAACTATCAAAACCATTAACTTATCTCTGCCACTATTAATGTCATAAAATTATCAATTTCTTCCAAAAAAGTTTCAGTTTGCCCCCTTTGGATATTTGTATGTATATCTTTGGGGTCAACATGTTTTGGGGTTCTTTGGTTTACCTGGATCTAGATATTCATTTTTCTCCATAGAATTGAAATACTTTTAGCCAATATTTCTTTAAATGTGTTTCTACCCTTTTGTTTTTCTCTTAGTCTTTTTCCATAATGCATATATTGGTTCACTTGATGGTGATCTATGAATGCTATAAGCTTTCTTCATTCTTCCCCTTCTCCTCCCCTCCTCATAGCTGTATGGATCTTTATGTTCCCCTTGAGTATGACAGTTTCTTACAATTTCTACAATTTCATGATATTGACACTTTCAAAGACAAATAGGTGCTTTTTTAGAGTGCACCTCTGTTTAAATTTGTTTTTATCCTAAGATTGTTGTTATAAGATAATGTTATAGTTTTGATACTAGGTGTCCCCCAAAGATTACATGTAAGACAATGCAAGAAAGTTTAAAGATTAAAAGACTGGGTTATGAGAGTTTTAACCTAATCAATGTATAAATCCCCTTATAGGGATTAACTGGGTGCCAACTCTAGGCAGGGAATTGGAGAAGGTGGGTCATTGGGAGTGTGTGCCTTTGGGGTATGTATTTGTGAACTGAGCTTAGCCTATCTCTGATGCCTGGTGCCCATGTCCTGAATCACTGTTCTCTACCACACTCTTCTGCCATGATGTTCTGCAACATCTTGGGATAGTGTAATGGAACCAGTTGGTTGTATTTGGACAAAAACCTCTGAAACCATAATCCCCAAGATAACCTTTTCCTCCTCTATTTGTTTTTGGTCAGAGCAACAACAAAGCTGAATAAAACAGATGTTAAGTGAATGATTATGAAGATAAGAAGTTACATTTATTGCATCATTTTGAATATAGATAGTATCAAACTGATGTATGATTATTAATGGTGGCCTTGGTCAAGTGTCTAAAGTGGTGCTTGTCAAGTTTGTCAGACTTTTGTACTGTAAAATCATTTTTTTTCTTCACCTATTCTATTCTATGTGTTGGAAAGAAATCTGGGTGTCCAATTCTTATATGGTATATTTCTTATCTTCAAGAAATCCTTGCTCCTTTTATCATAAAATGCTATCTGGAACTGAGCTCTAAGTGTGAGGCATGTTTATACTGCCAGACATTTATCTTAATTTGTTTCAGCTGTCAAAACAATAAATGTACATGTATATACTAATCCATGTATATACACACATCTAAAATATATGTTACCATATGCAACATATTATAATAAGTCTAAGTTTACCCTGACATCTTCAATTCCTATTCATATGCACATAGATTATTCTGGTTTCCTCCTCTTATTACAAATTCCCACTTCAACAGTGAGAAATGAGGCTCCACCATCTGTCACCCATTCATGTGACTATTTATTACAATGAACATCTATAGAAATAACAGAATTGTTAATGCATATTTCTGTGAGAAACAACTTTAGCAACTAGAGTACAGTATGTGCAGTTCTTTTCACTTATAGTATTAAACTCATTTCCAATGTTTTATAGGTCAATTATCTCCCCATTATCCATATCCCTCAATGCAGTTGCTTCTTGCTGTTTTTATACAATTGAATATTCTTACATATAATCTGCATCTTTCCAAGTTTCCTCAGATATATAAAATTTGAAAACACAGTGTAAACACTTTGCACCCATAATGTCTTATATCCATAAGCATAGCATTATACAGATTAATTTTGGTATCCTAAAAATCCCTTTTGTTTTATGTATTTATCCTCCAATCCCTGAAACCATAGCAATCATTGACTTTCTATCGCCTTTATAGTTTTCCATTTTCCAGAATTACATATAACTCAAATCATATAAATAAACTTTTCCATATGAGAGTTTTAACCTAATCAATGATTTTTCCACTGATTTTTTCTATGTAGGGATACCCATTTAAGATACCTCCATGTCATCTCAGCTTGATTGCTCATTTATTTTTAACACTGTACAGTGATAAAATACCCAGTATTGCATGTATCATATTTCCTTACCCATTCATATATTTATGACATTTTGATTGCTTCTAAGTTTTAGACATTTATGAATACAGCTACGACAAACATTTTTGTGTACAATTTGTTTACAAAAACATAGCTTTTCAAGATTGCATTGAATTTTTTTTATTCTTTGCATTTCCATAGTTTTAGAATAACTGTCCCACCCCCTCATATACATTCACATACAGTCTCACTGATATTCCTTCAAGAATTTTGCTTGGGAATTATACTGACAGTATAATCCTTTTGGAAGAACTCTATAATATCATGTCTTCCAAACTATTTTCACAGTATAACCATCCATTGTGATTGTATTATATTTCACAGTTTTTTTTCCAATGCACTATATCAGCCAGCTTTTTGTCACTATAATACATTGCTTAAGCAGGCTACTCATGAAGAAAAGAGGTTTATTTAGTTTATAGTTTGGGGTGTCCAAGGGCACCCAATGGCACTTGCAGTGACTCAGTAATGGTGAAGGTCCTCTAAGCTGAGTCACATCATAGCCAACTAAATGGTGGGAGCATGGGTGGGAGCAAGTAATTACATTTCCACACAGGAAGGCAGAATGCTGGGTGGGAACAGAATCAGGCATTTCCTTTAAAGAACACTGTTGACGGTACCTTGAGAAACACCTTTTGAGGGCATGTCCCCAGTTAACCTAAAGTCCTCCCACTGGACTTCATCTGCCCATTAGAGTTTCAGTTTGTAGCCTTGCTGTGGTACTGGCTGGAGTTTGATGGCCTCAGTATGAGAAGAGACAAGCTCTGTTAGTAGGTTTAACAGACAGGATTCAAACTACAAAGACAAGAAGAAGCATCAAAAGGTGTCCTGCCGAACATAGTAACCAAGACATCCAGTTCCACAATTTTGACCATCATCCCCATGACTCTGACAATTGCTACTGAATTTTAGAGGTGCATACTGGTATTTCTTTGCTGGATCCATAACAATCCTAGATTGGTTTGCATAAAAATTGCATTTTTCCTTCAGGAAGAGACATAATCTCCCTTTCTCAGCAATTAACACTTATAGTCCCCTTCTGTTTTGGAAAGTGACTACTACTAATGAATCTATCTGATTTGACAGATAAATTATGCTTTTCAGATAAATAAACTGAATAGGTTATCAGATAAATAAACACTAAAAATAGGAGAGGTTAGTTCCCTACACTTATCCCTGTACCAACTCCAGCAGCCATTTCTAATCCTATTAGGAGAGGAATTAGTTGTATAGCCCATTTGGCTATACTATATGTTATTAAAGTTATGATTAGAGATTGATTGTTAGATGCTATTTCTCATTGTTGGAGCTAGATACACCAGTGTATATGTTCCTGTCCAGTTGGCTGGTAGACATAAGAATCTGTTCCACACAAGACAAAAGATTCCTGTTGTCTCCACACAGAAGCTAAGTTTGATAGAATATATGTGTTATACTTTTGTTTGTGAGAGCATTTTAAAACTGAAATTAATTTTATTTACTAATAATAAATTATGAAATCTAATTTATTTCATACTTTGAATTTGCAGTTTAAAAAAGTCATCCTTTTACCATGTTAATTACCTTATTACTTTCTTAAAATAGCAAAATCAATTGTGATTTTATCTTCTATGTCCATGATATAGTAGCAAACATTTTTAAAAGTTTTTTTTTTCTTAAGCAATTTAGCTTCAGGTCTATCGATTTTATCAATTCTTTTGAAAGGCAAACTTTTTACTTATTAATATTCTGTGTTTAACATTTATTTTTTATGCAATTATTTTTATATTCTTTTTCTTTATCTAATTTACTTTAATTTTTAGGTTTGATATGTTATTCTCTTACCTTAGTAAGATAAATGTTTAGATCATTGATTTTTTTTAAATGTTGTAATTCCTCTTCAAAAAATACATACTCTGTTACTTTTTTCTTTCTACAAATTTTCATGTTTGAACTATCATTCATTTGGAAATATATCTTATACTTGGATTTTAATTTATTATTTTGATCCATGGTTTATTCAGATATCTCTTATTTTGTGTTTATAGTTTGGCATTATCTCTGCTTATATATATATATTATATATTACACTTTCTAGTTAATAAATGTAATTAATTGAATTAATATCTGCCATCTTACTACATCACCTTTATATCTCCCAGTAACATCTGTTGACCTAAGTCTGGCCTAAATTTTCAGAAACTAGCCTTTCCCTGAATTGGTAAATACCTCTGAAGATAGCTACAAAAGCTCAGCTCAGCTATAAAGATTCTCTCCTTCTTTAATGTATTCTGAGGTTTAGACACCTTTAAACCTATGATTTTCATAATTTATCCAGCTGCTCTTGCTTATATGAGTGAGAATATACTTGCCATAGACTATTACATTCTATTATATATGAAAGCTTAATCATTATTTCTATTCTACTTATGCTAATTTGGAAGTAAAGTTTGTCTGCTAATTTTATAAGACTTAGAGCAATTGTATTAATTTATCTTATTTTGTGATACATTCTTAAACTAGTCTAACCGTATTTATTCCATTCATATACAGTTGTAATCAGTTTTTTTCACTGCTGTGACCAAAAGACCTGACAAGAACAATTTTAGAAGAGGAAAAGTGTATTCATTGTGCAGGACTTCAGAAGTCTCTGTCTTTAAATGGCCAACTCCATTGCTCCATGCTGGAGATGAGGCAGAATATCATGGTGGAAGAATGGGGCAGAGGAAAGCAGCTGAGAACATGTCACCAGGAACAGAGAGAGAGCTCTGCTCCACAAGGATAAATATATACCCCAAAGGCATACACCCAAAAGACACACCCCCAGGAACCTACTTCCTCCCCAGCCACACTCTACATGCCTATGGTTGCCACCCAGTTAATCCTCATTAGGGGATTAAAGCACTGTTTAGGTTAAAGATCTCAAAGCCCAATCATCTCACCTCTAAACTTTCTTGCATTGTTCTATGCATGAGCTTTTGGGGAACACCTCATGTCTATACCATAATAATTAACATAGATTAAACTTATCAGTTTGCAAATAGTTTGTATTTAGGATATTACATAGATTTGCAGAAGATGCATATTTCTTTTTCTACCGAATTTTTTAAAGTTGCTAAATCTGTATCTCTAAAATAAATAATTCAAAGGACATTATCCTATCACATCATCATAGGTGTGAACCATTAATTACAGGCTTTATCAACTGTTTTACTAGTTAGGGCATATTTCTGAATAAAGAATGCTCATCAATCTTTTAATTGTTTTTACTTAAAGGATTTTGCATTAACCAAAGGCAATAACCTGCCATGGGTCATCATGCAAGATCTTTTATCTGTTTTAAATATGTGGGCGTGGAGACTTTAGAGTTGACGCCCACATATTTAAAAACAGATAAAAGTTCTTGCATGCAGAAACCTAAGTTCTCATGTCTTTACATGTCTTTACATTTTCCCACTTTACATACCCCTCCTTTTCACTTCTCAAAGTCTCTGTTTTGACCAACCATAATTTTCGAGGTCATGCAATGTGCTCTTATGAAATCTCTCTTACATTGTTTATCTTCTGTCAGTTAAAGGAGTTTCCTCCCTGTTTTTGAGAAACATATCACATCTATCACCATAGGGTGTGTAATGGTTAATTTGAATTGACAACTTGATGGAATTGAGAAATGACTATGATTAAGAGGATTCTGGGTGTGTGAATGTGGGTGTGTCTAGGAATCATTGTCATATGCAATAGCAAACTGAAGTTGAGACCCTCCTGAAGTGTGGGCAGCACCATCTAAAAGAATGGTGGCTTGGAAGAACAAGGAAGCAGCACCAGATGCAAGCTCAATTTTTCCCGAAGAGGTTCTTGACTGTTGCTTCATTTGCTTGAGGGTATCAGACTCTTGCTTCTTCAGTATTCCAAAGCAGGTTCTGCCAGTGATGTCTCCAGGGAGTTTCCAGAAGCCTTTTGTCTCAGACGAGGGTAGCACCATTGATCCCTCTTGTTCTGGGGCTTCAGCCTCCTAGACTATGCAGCTACTGGTTCTTCCAGCTCTCCAGCCTACAGATGGCCATTGTGGATTATTCAACTTCTGGTTACATAAAACAATCTTATAAATTCCCTTTTTATTATCATACTTTCTGTTGATTCTGTCCCTCTAGAGAACCATGACTAATACAAGGTGTGATTGTCAACAATTATGAAGAGTAAGAAAACATGAAATTTTACCCTATATAAAAGCTAACAAAATAGTCTGCCATATATAAGTTCCATGGAGATAAAAAAAATTCTTGAGTCAGAGACAAAGAACTTTTATTCACACAGAAACACAGTACTTGGAGCATAGGTATGATGCTCATGATAGTCAATCATTTCCCACGTGTAACATTAAGATCCAGCTAGAAATTTCAAAGTTTTATAGTGAATGAAATCAGTTTTCTCTTTATTACATATAATCCTTCAGGTTTGTTCAGCAAAAACAGTCTTGTGGAATGATCTAGATGAAAAGCAGTCTGGTCTTGAAACACTGAACAAGAATGCAAAGGGATGCTGGAGAATCACAGCCGATTGCACCTTCCAGTTATATCCTTCTAATGCCATAAGATGGAGAAATAGAAAGTAGAATTGTATTTTGGAGAGTAAAAGTTTGTTTTTTCTCCTACACTTGAAAGAAGAGATATCAAGTGTTAAAAGGGAACCCCACAATGTAAAGATTGATTAAGTAGTTTGTCTATGATTACAAAACTGTAAATGGCCGGGTAGGAACTAAATCCAGGCAATTTCTAACCTTTCTTCTCCGCTGTCTCCAAAAATAAGTCTATAGGGCAAAATAAAACATAGGGGGAAAAAGAAGATTTTAAAATCATTTTCTTAGATTTTATTTGTACTTCAATATTATTTCTACTTTTCATATCCTCTGAAGGTCCTGACAACATTTGACCTAGGCTTACTCTTATCCCACGGGGGCGGGGGGGGAGGTGTGTTATAATCTTATATTTGTTGCAATCACAATATCACTAAAAATCAAATTAGTAGCAGATAGTGATTATTGATAACCTACTATGTGTTCAGCTATGGATATGACAGCACCATATTCATCATGAGGTTGTCAGGCAGATTAAATGATCTTTACTATCAACAGGCTCAATACACTAGTTGTATTGTCAAGTACCTTATAAACAGAATAAAAGCCATTTTATTATTACAATTTACCTACTTTTTATTCTTAAAGCAACATTTCTGATATTTCCTGGAAGAATTACTGACAGAAAGAACTCATTTGTTTTCATTTCATAGAAGCAAAAAGGATATGGCATAACAAAGACCAAATTCAGGTCAATTACCATCAATGTCAGCACATGCTCCCAAAGCACATGCCAGTTATCAAGTTTATCATAATTTACTAAAAAATGCAAAACATTTAGAAATATTATAATATTTATGTTTAATATAATTTATGTTAATTGATGTATTTTTTTGGAAACTTTTTTGCCCTATTTTATAATATAATAATGAAGTTGTGAACACTTACATTTTTTTAAAATCTGGCTACCAGCACTTTTTTAATAAAAATATTAATTTACTTCTTCATTTTGAAAATTCCCTTCTTGTACTTTCAACCCTGCATTTCTCATGTTAACTGATTGCAGCTTTGAAATTATGGTTCTTATTGTTTGAAGTCATAATAATTCTTATAATCGCCATTTTCCTTCTGTTATTGGGACCCCCCTAATGGAACATCTATGATATTAGGAAACATATGGTAGACATGGGCTTCTAAAACCTGAAACTGAACGCTTATACAGAACTTTGAGCCAGGATTAAAAGGATGAATGTAAACATCCCAGAATATGAAGCAAGTGATTTGAGGTTTGTTCCAGAGTATCTTCTTAAGTTTTAATGTCAGTCATCTACAGATCTGCAGTATATTATAATCTACTTTAATTCTTTGCTGAGGAAACATTTTTACTATCTCAATAAATACAGCCATATGGAGCAAAGATGCAACTTATTCATGACCCTGTCAAAAACTGCTTTAAGCCATACCCTTTTTTGCTTCTATGAAATGAAGACAAATTAATTCAACCCCTAGATGCAGTATGAATTGGCAACTGGCCTCTTCCTTTATGTAGGGGAAAATGGCTCTCTTCATACCTACCCTGTTCACATTCTTCTCTTGTGAAAATTTCAAATTCCTTCTTTCAGAATCCATGAATATTATAGATTAAAATTCCATTTTATCTGAAAATACAAATGTGCAATTTAAAATTTTACAGAACATTTTGAAAAAAAAATTTTTAATTGAACTAGAGAAGTTTTCTGGTTGCTTAGAGAGAAACTGAACTTATAAATTATTTAACCTGAATTATTTGATAGGATAGTGGGCAAGCTTTTATTTTAAAGAAGCGTCAAAATGTGAGCGTAAGAAATTTTCTTCAATAAAAGACTTTAATCAATTGAAATTGTGGAAGAGGATTAGGTTCATGGAAATCATTATGAAGTGTATCATTGAGGGATATGCAGGCACTCTTAAATTTCCTTCAGGTATTCATTCCTATAAAACTAGGAGAATTAGGGCAACCAGATGTCAATAGGAATCTGTACTTGCACAATCACTCTTATTGTAGCCATGAGGCAACTCTGTCCTGGAATCTATATTTATTAATAGCCTTAATAGGAAAGCCAAGAAATTCTCACTGGGATTTGTTTTACTCAAGATTTCTTGAGGAAATAAGGTACTTTAAAATATTTATCTAAATATATTTCAAAATAGTTTTCCTATTGCCTGCTTGATGTGCTGTCATTACCACAAGCATGGCACAATTAGGGCACATTTGCCATGGACATGCTGCAGATATGTTAGTGACCTGATATTATTAAGACAGAAAGCCTGTCCATCCAAAAGTTTAAATAGTGCTAAGGATCTCTCAAGTCTCCCATTTAATATTAATACAATGGGGGAAAAACAACTTTTTTCTTTCTCTTGGAATAATTCAAAATAAAATATTAAAAATAAATAATTAACCTTTGTGAATTTAGGAAATAAAGCCCCCATCAAAGACATAAAGTGAATCCTATTAAATACTGATTGATTTTGATCTGAGTCCAGGAGGAAATTTGGACTAATGGATATTACTTTGAATGTTTAAAAAAATACTGATTCTTTAAAATGAGTGTTATTGCTTTATAAGTTCCATCAAACAAATTATTAATTGGGTCAATAAAAGAAATATCAAATGCAAATTAGAGGATATTCAAAATAAAGGACAAAAGCAGAGGTAGAACTTAAATAGAAATAAATCAATACCCACTTTTTATTAAGTATGACCACCTTGGGGCAGAGCTGAAGTAGAATGAGAGAGATGGGGAATAACAATCACCATATTCTTACAAGGAGAGCAGGTGGGTTCATGGATCTTATTCAAGAAAGGGAACCTAAGATCTGAGAGAAGGAAAGAAAAACAAAAACTTGCTCCTATAGCAGAAGACACAGAACACCATCTGTCCTGTCCATACTGTTCTTCATCAATTTGTTGGTTTTGCTCAAATGTGAATCATAATAATAAAAAAAAGAATTAGCAAATGAATGTTTGCTATTTCTTCCCAGATGGTGATGCTTGCTATGAGCGAGTGACTATTGTGAACTTTTCACTTCTCCACTTTCCAAATGAAGCTATTATAGTATTCGTATGTTTTATTTTCAACTACTGTATAGAATGTATATATCATAAAATAATTGGCTACTCAGAAGTGAGGATCTCTAACTGTATATGGCAGAGAGGTCTTTATATCAACATATATTTGGGCTGTTTTGTCAAAAATGAATGTAATAACCGGAGAGGCTTAGGAGTTAATCATCTTTAGAGATGGTGGAAAGGCATTATATATAAACTGTGATTTTCAGGCAACTTCTGAAAATTCATAAGCCTCAGTGGAGAGATGATGATAGAGACTAGTGTTTGCTTTCCCAAATCCATTCACCACTTTATTTTTAACAATAGTACTTCTATGCTGTGGAGAGTGGCATTGGGCTTAAATTTTTAAAATTGTATTTGCTCATCTCACTTATGGATAACTGTCCAACGACATGTGAATTGATAGTAATTAGTTGAAACATATATCCCAAATCTTAAAATTGTGCTTATACTCTGAGAGTCCTCATATTGAACTTCCTCTTTATTCTGTATTCTTAACACAAAAGGGACAATTATTCCTGAAGCTCTATTAACAATCAATTCACCATTAGGCAACCTTGAGAGTGAAAGTCCATATGAAGGATGCTAAGGAGAGAGAAGTTCTCAGCAATGAAGTAGCATACTATTCAAATTCAGGTTGCCTATTTTCAAACTGTATGATGTATCATAGAAAAATACCCTTAACATTTGTCTATTTTACCTATTTATACATGGACAACTACATAGATCTTAAGTGAATAATAAGGATGAATTTTGATAAATGTGTATAACCATATAAAAACCAAGTTATAGAAAAGAAATCACTTGAAAACTTTTCTCATGGCCCCCTCTAGTTAATAATTCTTGCCCATTGTTCTGATATTTAGTGATAGAGATTGGATTTGCCATTCATTGAATTTCATATAAATAGGATCATGAAGTAGAAACTTTGTGTCTAACTTTCTCCAACCACCACCATTTTTGAAAAGTGATCTATCATTGTGCATACGAATGTTTGCTTTCTTTGTTCATTTGTTTATGGTAGTCATAGCACACTACATGAATATATCACATTTGGCTTATATATTCTCCTGCTGGTTAACATTTAGGTTGTATCCAGTGTTTGGCCATTATGGCTGCTATTAATAAAAGATATATGAATGTTTGTTTACAAGTATTTGTGTTTTATATGACTTAGTTCATCTTAGATATCAAGGAGGAGAATGCTTAGAAAATGTATTATTTAGCTGTATGTTTTATCTGTATTTATCAATAGTAGGAACTGTCAAACACTTCTACAAATTGATAATTTTAGCTTGTAGGCCCATCGATAATGCATGAGAGATTCACTTGGCACCACAATATTATGAAAATCTCATTTCTCATAGTTTCAAATTTTAGCCATTGTAGTAAGTTTGTAGTGGTATATCTTTGTGGTTTTCATTTGTATATTCCTAATGGGTCATTAGTTTGAGTGCTTTTACATGTTTCTAATGACCATATATATCTTTTCTTATGAATTGTCGCTCAAGTCGTGTGTCCATTTTTAACAGATTGTTTATTTTTTATAATTAAGTTGTAACAGTTCTTTTCATATTTGGGACAAATTCTTTAAGTTTCCACATCTGTATTATAAATCTGTGTTTGTTTATAAAGGTATGTGTAGAATATATAATCTAAACATACATATTTCTTCTTCATTTTTTCCAGTGGTTGCTTTTCAATTTAGAATTAAACATTTAAATTGTGTTTAGGTAAAATTTATCACTTTATACTTTTTGTGCTTTACGCAATACTTGAATCCACTAAAATTATACATATTTTACATGATGTCATCCAAAACACTTTTAATTTTGACTCACTTATCTTTAAGATTATAACACACCTTAAATTATTTTCTGAGCATTATAGGAAGAAGTTTCCAATGTTCCTTTTTTATATATTCATATCTAGTGTTTTTTACATTAAAAGTGAGTTTCTGATAGAAAAGCATATTTTCAGGTAACTTATAAAATTCCTTCTGAAACTCTGCCTATATTTGCTGTGTTTATATCATTTATATTTAATGCATTTATTGCTATATTAATATTTAAGTATGTCACTTTGGTTTTTGTCTTTGGCTTGTTCTTTTTGTATTTTCTATTTTCTCTCTCATCATTTGCTTTGGGAAGCCATAGATGAACTTCCGTCAGACATGTTTCCTTTTTTCATTTTTGGAAAATATTTCTGATTTTTTGGACATTTAATAGTTTAGAGAAGAGTGAAATTATGAAACTAATTAGGAAGTTGTATACTATTACATGAGAATATATCATGCATTAGATATGGATATATCAATTAAAATGGTAAAAAAAAAACGTGAGTGGAATCAAGATTATGTTACAAGTAGCAATGACAAGTTTTATTTATAAGTAACAGATGAAAAGATGAAGCCTAACTGACTCTTCACAGGATTCTAACTTGAGCAATAAATTAGAATAGATTTGGTATTTACAGAAAATGAAGAGTGAAAATGTTTGTTTTAGGAAGAAAAACAATAAGTGCCAAAATTTGGAAGTATGTGATTGAAATGCCTAAGGAATTAAGTATAAATATGAGACATTTGTGTCAGTCAAAAACAAGCCCAAAACTGTATCTATGTACATATATGTATCTATATGTATTAATAATTCATAAGAATATTTGAGAATACCAGGTAATACACTACAGAGTGAGAAATGAAGAGAACCTGGTATTAAAGTATAGAAAACTGTCAATAACAAATATTATTGAATCAACATCTGGGGAAAATACTGAAAAGAACAATCAGAATGTAATATATATATATATATATATATATATATATATATATATATGAATGACATAGACAATAAATACAAGTATGTTCAAAAGAAAAAAAATTATTTGTTTTACCAGTTTCTGCCAAATATAAAAAGAAAGATATTATTATATATGTCAAAAAATTTCATCAGGTTCAGTCAAAATAGGACAAGACTATGCAGAATTCTGTTCTATTTAGAAATATTTAGAAATGTTGTACAACTGAAAGCTTTCCCAAAAATCTATTTTGGTACTTATAAAAAAAAAAAGGGGGACATTCCCAGTTATCAGGGAAAAAAAAAGAGAAAGAGAGAGTTGAGAATCTCATGGGAAGTAATAAACTAGAATCCAACTTTGTAATGGCTTTAAATATCCATTAAAGAGAATACATGGTTTGAAGTTAGATCTGAGAAACATGCATGGAAGATAGAACCATTAGAAAAATTGTTAAGGGAGGTAGAGAATCCATTGTGGAGCACATGATTTGTTTCTTGGTCCTTGATTAGACAATTATCCTGGGAGACACACATAAGTATACAATGTGGGAGAGAAAGCATTTAAGACAGGCTTATGGCAAGGCACAAGAAAGACAAAAGGAGATACACTTGCAGACAAAGAGGGTATGCTGATTGGCTAGGGACCTGAGGGTCAAAATATACTGAGATAACTAAGTTTTATCATTTGTTAAGAAAGGGTAGTGCTTGCAGTGCCAGGAAACTTACTCTGTCTAGCTGTTGCCCATTTGGGAGATGTCATACACCTGTGCTGCGCAAAAGTAGAGGGCATATGTCTGCAGATTATTGTCATCTTGCCCTTTTATCCCCAACAAGTCTGGTTGGTTGGAAAGGTCATATAAGTATCTGGTCATATAACTGGAAGATTGTGTAACAGTCAACTTATCCTTTGAGCAGTTTTAGGGGACATGCATGGCTTTCGGATCATGATAAATACCTATAATTCCTGAGGAGACAGCATTAGGCCTCTTTCTGGAATGTGAAAGGAGTCTTGTAACCTGAGTTAATTCCTGACCAGGGAATCTTTATACAGTCACTACCCAGTTTTGCCCCTCCCCTTATTCTATTCCTATACATCTCTTGTAGACTGTTCAAGCTTATAAAATCTAGCAAAAAGTATGCCTGATGACTCAAAAGGGTAATGAAGTTTCTTACTACTCCTGAAGTTGTAGGTCAAAAATAATGAAATTTAACATAGATTAACTAAACTCTGGTATTGTAAATTGATGTGAAGTTTGAATTTGTATTACTTATCTGTAGACAATATTTGTAAGCTAAGGAATTATACAAAAGCTAAAGCCTGTCAATGTAGATCTTCAGTTTCTCTCTATATCCCATTATAAATATGTCCCAACCTTTCACACACACTAAATAAGATCTCACAGCAAAAATTACAAAATATGAAAAAAATCCTGAGGAATGGTTAAAAGAAAAAGAAAGTAAAAATTAATATGCCAAGCACTTGGACATATTGGAATTAGAAAAAAATAAAAGCTAATAAATACTAAATACAGGGAAAAAATAGCTCTCCTATTATATCAGCACTGAATATTGAAGTTTGACATTAAGAGTAACATTAGAGAAAAAGACAGAGTGGAACACTCAAAAATGGGTCAGCACAAGTTTTGCAGAACTTATGTATCTTATCCAAAACTTATACCAACAGGAGTACTGCCTCATTAGAGATAAGAAAACTGAGTTTTGGTAAAAAACTGTTGCGACCTTCTCATCCACAGTCTCCATCTTCTAGGACAGTGATAGTATTGGAAGGCTTCCCACATTTCTTATGCAGCTTGTTGGTGTCAGGACACTAATAACAACTTTGTTCTTAAAATATTTTTTAATTTTTTAAATTTATATATGATAGAGGAATGCATTACAATTTGCATTACACAAATACACCACAATTTTCCATGTCTCTGGTTGTATACAAAGTATATTCACACCTATTTGTGTCTTCATACATATACTTTGAATAATAATGTCCATCACATTCCACTATCATTTCTAACCCCATGCCCCCTCTCTTTTCCTCCCACCCCTCTGCCCTATCTAGAGTTCCTCTATTCCTTCCATGCTCCCCTTCACTACCCCACTATGTATCAGTTTCCTTATATCAGAGAAAACATTCGGCATTTGTTTTTTTGGAATTGGCTAACTTCACTTAGCATTATCTTCTCCCACGCCATCCATTTACCTGAAATGCCATGATTTTATTCTCTTTTATGGCTGAGTAATATTCCATTGTGTATAAATGCAACATTTTTTTATCCATTCATCTATTGAAGGGCATTTAGGTTGGTTGGACAGTTTACCAATTGTGAATTGTGCTGCTATAAACATTGATGTGGCTGTGTCCCTGTAGTATTCTATTTTTAAGTTTTTGGGTTATAGACTGAGGAGAGGGATAGCTGGGTCAAATAGTGGTTCCATTCCCAGTTTTCCAAGAAATCTCCCTACTGCTTTCCATATTGGCTGCACCAATTTGCAGTCCCATCAGCAATGTATGAGTGCACCTTTTCCCCCACATCCTTGCCAACACTTATTGTTGTTTTTCTTCATAATAGCTGCCATTCTGACTGGAGTGAGATGAAATCTTAGAGTAGTTTTGATCTGTGTTTCTCTAATTGCTAGTGATGATGAGCATTTTTCATATATTTGTTGGTTAATTGTATATCCTCTTCTAAGAAGTGTCTGTTCAGGTCCTTGGCCCACTTACTGATTGGGTTATTAATTTTTTTTGGGGGGGTGCTTAGCTTTTTGAATTCTTTATACCCTAGAGATTAGTGCTCTATCTGATGTGTGAGGGGTAAAGATTTGCTCCCAAGAGCCTTAAAATAAATAAATAAATACTAGGGAATCAATGAAAGAGGTGAAAAATTTATGTAATAAAGATTACAAACCCTAAAGAAAGAATTCAAAGAAGAGCTTAGAAAGTGGAAAAGAATTCAAAGAAGAGCTTAGAAAGTGGAAAAGAATTCAAAGAAGAGCTTAGAAAGTGGAAAGATCTACCTTGCTCTTGGAGAGGCAGAATTAATATTACAAAATGACTATGTTACCAAAAGGAACTATACAGATTTAATGCAATTCTGATCAAAATCCAGATGATACTTCTCATAGAAATAGAAAAAGCAGCCACAAAATTCATCTGGAAAAATAAGAGACCTAGAGTAGCTAAAGCAATCCTTAGCAGGAAGAATGAAGCAGGTGGCATCACTATACCAGAACTTAACCTATACTACAGAGCAATAGTAACAAAAACAGCATAGTATTGTCAGCAAAACAGACTGGTAGGCCAATGGTACAGAATAGAGGACACAGAAACTAACCCACAAAATTACAATTATCTTATGTTAGACAAAGGTGCCAAAAACATGCATTGGAGAAAAAGATAGCTTCTTCAACAAATAGTGCTGGGAAAACTAGAAATCCCATATGCAACAAAATGTAATTAAACCCCTACTTCTCACCATGCACAAAACTCAACTCAAAGTGGATCAAGGACCTAGGAATAAAACCAGAGACCCTGTATCTACTAGAAGAAAAAGTAGGCCCTAATCTTTATCATGTGGGATTAGGCCCCAACTTTCTTAATAAGTCTCCTAAGCACAAGAATTACAACCAAGAATCAATAAATGGGATGGACTCAAACTAAAAAAGTTTCTTCACAGCAAAAGAAACAATTTGTGAGGTGAATAAAGAGCCTACATCTTGGGAGCAAATCTTTTTTTTTTTAAATGTTAGAGTTGCACATTTTGACTCCTCTGATATTTCCCATAGGTACTAGTGCAGAGGCTACCCTTTGTTTTGCTGCTCCTTCCTCCATACATTGGACTGGAGCAGTTTTCTGACCAGCAGCAACATCTGTCAAAACATTTAAAGACATGCATTATGTAACCATCCAGGCCACAGACAGCAGATGGGACAGCAAAGGGTAGGAGAAGGTAAAGGAGCAAGTCTTCTATGGGATTAAGGATTCTAAAGAGGGAGTGCAATACATATGCATATGATCAGGACTTGATGCATATTCAGATAAAAAATCTCAGAAGACTCTAGATTTATAACTCTGGCAGATACATGGGATCAGTGCAAATAGGAAATAAAGGTAAAAGAAAAGCTATAGGCATCCTGCTTAATATTAAAGAAGTGTCCCAGTTACGTTGTCCTACAACTAAGCTTGTATGACGATCAAACAATTATTACCCTCCTCCTGGTACTGAGATTTAAAAAATCTCTTTCAGGTCACTGGATGATCAGAGAGATAATGGAACAGATTCTTCAGTGACCACACCTGACCAGGACTAGAGTCTGCAAAAAAATACTTTTGAAGTTTCTTAAATTCATAACTATAGAACTCAGCAAGTAAAACCAGTAAATCATAAGAATAAACAATCTTACCCCCAGATTTATCTCATCATTTTATTCAAATCCTTGGTTTTTAACAATAATAAAAAGTAAAAACCATAGAAGAAGTCAGAAAGCACAGCCCATTGGAAGAAAAATACAAGTTGCAGAAAGATGTCTCTTAGAATGATGAGAAAATTTTCTAGCTGCAATTTCAAAACAGCTGTTTTCAATATGCTCAAAGAGATAAAGGAAAGCATGAACAAAGAACCAAAAGAATAAATCAGTAAGATGATATAAGAACAGGATGAGAATAAAAAAATAAAGAGAATGATAAAAAATGAATCAAATAGAGATTATGGAGCTGAAAAACAGTAAGTACATTAAAAAGTTCACTGGAGATATTCAATGACACATATGTACAAACAGAATAGTAAATCATTGAACTTGAAGGCCAAAGAATTACAATGGTCCAATCTAAAGAGCAGGTAAAATAGTGAAGAAAAATAAACAAAATCTAAGTAAGCTGTAGGACAGGAAACATGTGCATTCACAGGACATTGAGGAGACAGAGAAAGAATATTTGAAGAAATAATGGCAAATTACTTTCCAAATTAGATGAATATTTTCCCAATTAAGTCAATATTACATCTAAGGAGTTCGACAAACTGTAAGCAGAATAATATCAAAGAAATCCACACAGAGACACATTGCACTCAAACTGTATACAAAGACAAAAAGCATCTTGAAAAGAGCAAGAAAAACTGATTTTTTTATGTATAAGGGAATCTCAGAAGCAAGAAAAAAATGATTTTTTATGTATAAGGAAATCTCAATAAAATTAACAGTCAATTTCTCTTTAAAAAGCCATGAAGTCCAAAAGGCAGTAAAGTAGTATTTAAAGGGCTATTTTTAAAAATGCTATCAACCCAGAATTCTGTATCCAGCCAAAATTACTTTAAAAATGAAGAAGTTATATTCTTAGATAAGGAAAGACAGAACAAGTTTGTTGCCAGTATAAGAAAATTTAAAGGGAGTTCTGCAGACTGAAATGAAGGGAAACTAGATATTAGACTGCAGCCATAGAAAGAAATAAAAGGTAAATATATATATATATATATATATATATATATATATATATATATATATATATATATATATATATATCAGCACTGGTGGTCTTGTGTATGTATAGATTGTTCATTTGTGATTCACTCAATGGCAGATTAAAACATGAAGTTGTTGCCAATGTGTTCTAGGTACCATGGTTGCACCTATATTCAACAATAGTGATGTTTTTCATTTTCACAATTCAATAGAGCAACTGATTACACAGTATTTACATTAAATTAGGTAGCATAAGTAGTCTAGTGATAATTAAAGTTAACAGGAAGATATACTTAGGTTGTAAGTACTTCTATGTTATTTTATATAAGAGAATTGAGAACCCATGGATTTTGGCATCCATTAGGAATAACAGAGCAATCAACAGTTCATAGCAAAAATGTCAGCATTTTGAAAATCTGTTACTTCTCTTTCTACTTTCTTCACTATTTAAAAGATAAATTCCTAGCAATAATTATAACAGGCACATGACATATGTAAGAACATAAATATATAAAAGGGGACTGAAGTATATAGGAACAGATATTTTGGAAATATTTCAAGCTAGGCTGTACACCTGAAAAGAAAAAAAGAAAAGAGAATTTAATTTTTAAGTAATTGGCTGAAGATTTGAATAGATATTTCTCCAAAGAAGATAAACAAATGGCCAACCACACATGTAAAAATTCTCAATATTAGTAGCACTGGAGAAATAAAAATAAAATACAAGATGAGGAATTAATTCAAATCCTATAGGATAGATGAAAAATAAATTGAGTTGAAGTTGTTAATTTTTTTGGAGCCGATATAAATTCTAAACGGAAATGTAAAATTGTTCAGTCACTGTGCAAAACAGTATTGCTCCCTCAAAAAGTTTAAACAAATAAATTTGAAGTAATGAAATAGAAAACACCATCAAAAACCTACTAACTAAGAAAAGCCAGGACCAGATGAATACTCAGCCAAGTTCTACAAGACTGTCAAAGTATTTCACAAAATAGAAAAGGAAGGAACCCTTCCAAACTCATCTATGAAGCTAATATCGCCCTGATACCAAAACCAAACAAAGACACATCATGGAAAGAAAATACCACACCAATATCCCTCATGAACATAGATGCAAAAATTCTCAATTAAATTCTGGCAAATCACATACAAAACATATTGAAATGATAGTGCAGTATGTCAAGTGTGATTTATCCTAGGGATGCAGGGTTGTTTCAACATACAAAAATCAATAAACATAATTCCTCATATTAATAGACTTAAAAATAAGAATCATATAAACATCTCAATACATGCAGAAAAAGCATCTGTCAAAATACAGCACACCTTCATGTTCAAAACTTTAGAAAAACTAGGGATAGTAGGAACATACCTAAACATTGTACAAGCTATATATGTTAAACTCACAGCCAATGGAGAAAAATTGAAAGTATTCCCACTAAAAACTGGAACAAGACAAGAATATCCTCTTTCACTACCTCTATTCAACATCATTCCTGAAACTCTAGCCAGAGCAATTAGACAAAAGAAGGAAATTAAAGGGATATATATTAGGTTCAAAAAAGAACTCAAACTATTACTATTTGCTGATGACATGATTCTGTATCTAGAAGGTCCAAAAAATTCCACCAGAAAATTTCTAGAAATAATAACTGAATTTAGCAAAGTAGCAGGATACAAAATCAACACCCCTAAATCAAATGCATTCCTATACATCAGTGATGAATACACTGAAAGAGAAATTAGAAAAATGATTCCACTAATAATAGCACCAAAAAAAAAAAAACCCTGGGAATCAATCTAGCAAAAGAGATAAAAGACCTGTATAATGAAAACTACAGAACACTAAAGGAAGAAATTGAAAATGAAGAAAACCTCAGAAGATGGAAAGATCTCCCATGCTCCTGGATAGGCAGAATCAATATTGTCAAAATGGCCATACTATCAAAAGCATTATACAAATTTAATGCAATTACTATTAAAATCCCAATGACATTCTTCATAGAAAGAAAAAGCATCATGAAATTCATCTGGAAAAATAAGAGACCCAGAATAGCTAAAGCAATCTTTGGCAAAAAAAAGTAAAACAGGAGGCATCACAATACCAGACTTTAAAAAAACAATACTACAGAGTTATAGTAACAAAAACAACAAGGTATTGGCACCAAAATATACTTGTAGACCAATGGTTATGGAATAGAGGACACAGAGACAAACCCACATAAATACAGTTATCTCATTCTAGATAAGGGTGCCTAAAATATTCAACTGGAGAAAAGATGGTGCTGGGAAAACTGGAAATCCATATGTAGCAAAATAAAATTAAACCTCTGTCTCCCACCCTGCACAAAAATCAACTCAAAGTGGACCAAAGACTTAGGTACTAGAGCAGAGACCCTATGGCTAATAGAATAAAAAGTTTGCCCAAATCTTCACTATCTCAGCCTAGGATCTGACTGCTTTAAGAAGACTCCTAAAGCACAAGAAGTAAAATTGACAATCAATAAATGGAATGGATTCAAATTAAAAAGCTTCTTGTCAGAAAAGGAAACAATTAATAATGTGAGGCGAGAGCCTACTGATTGGGAGAAAATCTTTACTACATGCACCTCCGATAAAGTATTCATCTCCATGATACATAAAGAACTCAAAAACCTTAACACCAAAAAACCAAATAATACAGTCAATAAATGGCCTAAGGAACTGAACAGACACTTCCCAGAAGAAGAAATACAATTGATCAACAAATATATGAAAAAGTGTTCAACATCTCTAGCAATTAGAGAAATAAAATTCAAAACTACTCCAAGATTTCATCTCGCTCCCATCAGAATGGCACTTATTAATAATACAGGAAACAATATATGTTGGTGAGGTGGTGAAAAAGGATGTGGTGAAAAAGGCACACTCAAACATTGCTGGTGGGACTGAAAATTGGTGCAACCACTATGGAAAGCAGTATGGAGAGTCATCAGAAAACTTGGAATAGAAACACCATTTGACCCAGCTATCCCACTACCTGGTTTATACCCAAAGGACTTAAAATCAGCATAGTATAGAGAAATAGCCACATTAATATTTATAGCAGCTTAATTCTCAATAGCTAGGCTATGGAACCAACCTAGGTGTCTCTCAATAGATGAATTTATAAAGAAAATGTGGTGTATATACTCAATGAAATATTACTCAGCTTTAAAGAAGAGTGAAGTTATGGCATTTGCCAGTAAATGGTTGGAGTTGGAGAATACCATTCTAAGCAAAATAAGCCAGTCCCATAAAACCAAAGGCCAAATGTTTTCTCTAACATGCAGATGCTAATTCACAATAAGGCAGGTGGTACTAGGGAAGAATAATGTTACCTTAGTTTAGGTAGAGGGAAGTGATGGGAGGGAAGTGGAGGATAGAAAAGATAGTGTGGGGATAGAAAAGATAGTGGAATGAAACAGACATTATTACCTATGTATATATGTGAGTACATGACCAATATAATTCTACAACATGTACACTCAGAAAAGTGAGAAAGCATATCCCATTTATGTTTGATATATCAAAGTATGTAAATGCATTCTACTGTCATGTATAACTAATTAAGACAAATTAAAACATTAAAAAAAAGTTAAACACATTTTTCACGCAGTCCTCAGCTAGGTTTAATTCAACCCAAAAAACTGAAAACTCAGAAAAGACACATGGACACACATGTTCATAATAGCAAAAGGTACAAATAGCTCAAATGTCCATTAATGGATGAATGAATGAACTAAAACATAATTAATACATATAACAGAATACTCTTCAGTCATGAAAAGGACTGAAGTACTTGTAAATGCCACAGCAGAGTTGAACTTTGAAAATGATATTCTAAAAAAAAAAAAAAGTTAGACTAAAAAATCACATATTGTATGATTCTACATATATAAAATTTTCATAATAGGTAAATATTTAGGAACAGAATGCTAATTGGTAGTCACTAGGGACTAGAGGAAAGGGAATAGAAAATAATTGCTTAATGTGTATAGGGTTTTCTTTTGGAATACTGAAAATATTTTGGAACTAGATAGATGAAGCAGTGGATTTACAACATTGTGAATAATTTACTTTTTAGTAGTTCATTTTATATTTTCAATCAAATAATTTTAAGAGTATAGCACTTAAACCTATATGCATCAATGTATCTAGATAGATACACATGCACACATGAGCGCATCTTATAGGTAAATGGCACCAAAATCTTCTAAAGAACTAACTAAAGGTACTTATTCCTTATCATATATCAATAGATATTTTAAAGCAGTAATATTTCACATTGTATAATATTCATACAGAAGGAAAAACAGAATTAACAAACTGGACAGAGATTTCAGAAGTATGAATATTCAGAATATGTATATATGAAATAAGGTATATTTAAGTCATTGTGGAAAATATGTTCTGTTTCATGAGTAGAAGATTTTGAATGATGCTAATAAAACTCATTATCAACATAAAATATTTCTTAGGTACCTATATTACATGATATAATTAGGATTTCCAGAAGAATCATAAAGGGCATATTAGAATATTTATAAAATTAGGCTGCCTAGGTTTAGACACCTGCCTATGTTAGATACCAATTTTCAATAAGCAGAATCTATATCATACAAAGTTTTTAAATAATGCCTTAAAATTTTGAACCAATATAACAATAACATAAAAATGAAATAAAATGTACATGAATAAATTTTAAAGATTCAAATAATTTGTGGATAAAAAGAAATACATAAATGATTAGAACACATAGCAACATTATTGAAAATGAAACTAATTTTTAAATCAAACTTGTGGAACACAGTTGATGTTACTAGAGGGTAATTTATATGTTTAAACACAGACATTAAAATGAGTAAATAGTGGGTTGGGATTGTAGCTCAGTGGTAGAGTGTTTGCCTTGCACTTGTGAGGCCCTGGATTCAATCCTCAGCACCACATAAAAGTAAATAAATAAAAATAAAGATATTATGTCCATCTATAACTAATTTTTTTAAATGAGTAAATATTAAAAGAAATATATGATAAAAAATGTTCAAAGGAAGAAAAAGGATAGAAATACAAGAGATAAGAATAGAAATTATTAAAATAAAAAAATAGAGAAAATAAATTTAATAATGCCCAAACCTTGTTCTTTGAAAAGATTCCCTTTGGAAGGGAGAAACTACACCCTAGCTAGATAGGATGAGAATATTTTAAAGTTATTGAACATGGATAACTGAATTTGGTGTGAAAATGCATCTCTGTTCTATAAGAATTTTAATCAGGAGAGTTACAGAGCAAGGGTCTACTGCAAAGATGAGACAGCCAAAGTGATCCCTGGTTACTGATTCATGCAGTCATGCCAGAAGGATTTTGGACATGTTATTCACAATAAACTCAAGCATGGGTTTATTCACAAAATAGAAAAGGGAAAAGGGGACACTCTGAAGGGAGAGTGTGGGTCCTCTCAGAGAGGAGAGAGATAGAGCACTGCTCCTGTCTTCCAGTTTTACTGAGGGGGTGGAGGGAAGTCCCAGGTATGTTTCCAGAGTCCTGTCAGGTCTACCTCTTGACTTGTGAATGACAGCAGAATAGTGTCAGACTTTCACGGCAGACACAACATCTTTGTTGGTTTGTGGTGCTGAGGATCGAACCCGGGCCGCACGCATGCCAGGCAAGCGCGCTACCGCCTGAGCCACATCCCCAGCCCCAAGTGTGTCAGACTTTCAAATCCCCTCTGCACTGGTCTTACATCATGGAGGGGGGATTTTACTAATGGTATGCTAAAGATCCAAGGCAACTCTAGGTCATTTTGGTCACACTGATCAATTCTAATTGAAACTACTTCTTACAAATTTTATTTTATTTTTTTTTGCGGGGGGGGGGGGTCTTGCTTCAAATTATCATATTTTTGAGTTCTGGAATTTGATAAGTATAAAGGTCACAAAAGTCTCCCCATTCAAGGTGATTTGTGTTTCTTTATCAGAAGGGAGGAACATAGAAGAAAAATAGAAAAAAAAGAAAGAAAAGAAAAAAGAAAGTTACTACTACACAGCTGAAATTTGTGATACTAATGATGGTGATAAGCACAATGTAAATCAAGTTTTTCAGTCCTTATAGCAGAATGCTTCCAGAACAGGTTTATCAGTGTTACTGTTAATGTTAAGGTGAGCCAGTAATGTAGAGGCTTTCAAATAAATCTCTTCTTCTGAGAATCAGGGGTGCTACTGATATTTTCCCGAGATTAAAGTATAAGGGCCATGCCTTACAGACAAAGAAGCAGAAGTCAAGAGGAAAACCATAATAGCTACACTTTATTGCTCTGCTTTGAATACTTAAGTTTCTTTTGACACTATTTTTAAAGTCTCTGTTACTCACAGCTGAGTCTAATACAAACTGATAGAGAATCCTAGTGCTATAATTGAACTCTCCAACTTCATGCAAAATGAATCAAATTTAAGGACTCAAAAATAGGATAATAAGGTACACAAGACTTTAATGAGTATTTATATTCAATCATAATGACTTTTAATTATATTACAGGAACATGTAGTTAAAAAGAAAAATGAACTTTAAAATTTTTCCTCAATTGTTCTATTTTAACTATTATTACTACAAAGAATACATTTTGTGTGTGTGCTCTACACTTTTCCCAACACTTCAGACTGAAAATCTTGCCAAAGATATTTTTTTTTTCTGTTATAAAGCTTGTTATATGGTCTAAATTATCTGTTTCACTATAGAAGAAACTCACATGGAATACAAATTTTTTTTTCTTCCCCAACTAGAGAAGAATTGCATGATGTCTAAGAAACATCCTTGTTACCTGGAAGGAAAACCTTTACTCCTTTTGATTCATAGAAATTACCCTGTGAATTAAAATGACAAAAGGCAGACATGTAGGAGAAAAGGGTTATGCACACACATGTAAGAGCCAAGTATCTCTTTCCGTAGGAGAATATAGGTAGAGGCTTATTTACCTAATTTACTTCAGGGGATAGAGGAGGCTAGGAGAAGGTAATAGGAAAAACATATCATTCTCTAGCGAAAAAATGGATTTTTTTTAGCACAAACAGGGGAGAAGAATATTTGTGATAATGTTGTTTTTGTTTTTTTTTCAGGTGTAACTGGTCTTTCCTTATTCATAGCCATGAAACTCATCCAAAAAGACTACTATGAGTATGTTCTCTCTTGGTTTTTCTGCTGGTAGTAATCCTACCCACAACCAGAAAATTTATAGTAGCCTCATTTTCCAGAAGTTACTGTATTTCATCAGATCAAACTCTAAAAAGTTTACCTGCATCTGTTAAATCTCAAATGTCCCCAGCTTGAAATAATTTTAATATTAAATTGGGGTTGTGAGGGGTTTTCAACATTGTTAATGGGTGATGCTTGGAAAAGTTTAAAATAGTACTTCAGACAAAGGCATTTTAGATAAATTAGTATAATGAAGGGCCAGTGATCAAACCCTTAAATTCTACCTCTACTTCCATGCCTTCTTAAAACTATCATCCATGCATGTCTGAATACTCAAAATGAAAAATTATGATGCACAAATCTAAAAAAAAAGATAAACATAGAAATTTAAAATTATCTGACACCTTTCCCTTTTGAAATAGATCTTTCGGTGAAAAGACATTGCTGTCACACAATTGGACCATTTACTTGAGCATTCCACTAAGGAACTAACTACCTCTTTTTCTATGAACAAAAATCTGAGAAGATTTTGGTTTCTGATTCAAATAAGAATCTTTACTAACAAAAAGGAATTTGAATTCTCAGAAAACTTATAATGGGACACATTTGACCCAGCTATCCCACTCCTATGTTTATATGCAAAGGACTTAAAATCAGCATACTACAGTGACATGACTCAGCCACATCAATGTTTATGGCAACTTAATTTGCAATAGCTAAACTATAAAACAAAGCTAGGTGCCCTTCAATAGATGAATGGATAAATAAATTGTGGTATATATACACAATGAAATATTACTCAACCTTAAAGAAGAATGAAATTATGGCATTTACTAGTAAATGGATAGAACTGGAGAATATCATGCTGAACAAATGAAGCCAATCCCAAAGATCCAAATTCTGAATGTTTTCTCTGATATGCAAATGCTAATTCACAATAAGTAGGGAGCTAGGGAAGAATAGAGGTACTTTGGTTTGGACAGAGAGGAGTGAAAGGAGAGGAGTAAATATGGAGGTAAGAATGATAGTAGAATGAATCAGACACTATTACCTATGTGTAAATATGATTACATGACCTGTGTAATTCTAGATCATGTACAACCAGAAGAATGAGAAGTTATATTCCATTTCTGTAGGATGTGTCAAAATGCATTCTACTTCCTTGTATAACTAAATAGAACAAAATTTTTAAAAAGAATACTTCCACAAAATAAGCCTCCTGGCTTTACTTATTTTTGGTAGGGCTTACACAGGTGTACATCTCATTAATGGGGCCATTGTGTTCTCATTTAAATATCTATCTATGGCTGGGCTTTGGTTATACTTTCCAGCTGGGTGTTTAAGACCAAGTAGGTAACTCTTCCGTTGATCAAAAATTATTCTCTTGTTTTTCTACAGTTAGGGTTATCTGAGATTTCTCAGAGTTTAACTTGTGGGAAGTTTCTTGACTTCTTTAACTTTTCCTCTATCAGTTATGCCATCTGCCAGGATGGGTCAGAGTCTTCCTGACCACACATGGCTTTCCTTAAAAGCACCAGAGATATAACTCTCTCCAATGATACTTCTCTCCAGAATTTACACTGGTTGGCTTCCTGTTCTCCAGGGTCCTTACAATCCCTCCCTTTGGTAGGATGGGTGGCTCACCAGAATTCTTGGGCCTAAGAGTGACCCCATTGTTCCCTGGGTCCTAGCTGACCTTCGTTCGAGAAGGCCACAACAAAAATTTGGCTGTTTTTTCTTAATCTTTTTACTTCCTTGGGTTTAGTTTACTAATTTTGGTTTTAAACATCCAACATGCCCATTTCAGAAGATTTGAGGTAGAAGTGAGGTTTTACCCTTCCATTCAATGGAAGGTCAGAATTAGTACTGTGAATGAGCATCATATCCTATCTGTCCTATAGGTGAATGTATATTACCTTAAGTTAAATCAGGTTATTCTCTTAGAAGTACTACTTCTGCACAACACTTAGAGGCAATTGTCCTAAAGTTTTACAAGGAAAATATAAAATGAAATTAGCAAGAGTAAAACCATATTCAGTAAAACCATATTCAGTTTTTATAATAGATTTTAACAAAGAAACATAATTTATGACACCAATGTATCTTTGGTATCTATAAAAATTCCTGTTTGTCAACTAACTCAATCACACATAAAATCTTTAAAAGTCTTACTTTTTAAAAATGCCTTTATTTTTTACATTTGAATGCCTTTTAAAATTTATCCAAATATTTATTTAGTTTTTATTATATTAATTTTTCTTTTGGATCATAGTAATCTTTACAACAAAAATCATTTTTTTGGAACATAACATTAAATGAGGTTAAATTTAGCCTAGTTTTCTAATTAATAAAATCTTAATAGTCACAAACACTTACCTTGACAATTAAGAGCAGATCTATATTTTAAGAAATTCTTGTTAATAACATGAAGAGTTAGATACTGATTGTATTTCAGTACATTAAATTTTGAACTTAGAAAAATTCTTAAATAATTAGCACTGACTGTGCTAATTACAGCCAACTTAATCACACATACACATTTCTTAAGATTTACCTTTCAAAAACCTTGGTAGTTTACATAGACACTCTATAGTTTATATGAAGAAAAGTTCTTTTTCCTTTTAATTTTCCTTGCCAAAATACATTTCCCTACTTATAGCTTTTTATCTCTGCTTTTTTAGTTGTTGACTCATTTTAAGTTTACATTTTGAAACAATCTTTCCAAAATGTTGAACTTAGATAAATTGCCCTTTTTAATAAGATTGACCATTTTACTTTTTATAGATTATTCCAATTTAAACACAAATTAAATTCTTTATATTTATCTAAATATAAGTAGATAGTATATAAATATGAAATATATATTCACCTATAAAATTATATCTATTAGTTAGAATTTTAACTCTTAATAAATTAGTTTAAAACCAGAAGAAAAACATTTTTAATTGGATTTAATATACCATTAATTTATAAAAACACATTCATCAATAGACACCAATATAAAATATTGTCATAGAATTTAATAAGCCAAGAGTACTTGAATTTCTATTTAGCAATTGATGTGTTAGTCTTTGGATTGCAAATTAACCAGATGTCTCTAATGAACACATTTATTAAACGTTTATTCCATTAATATTGAACCTTATTTATCCATGAAAACCTAGACACCAGGCAAGCATATGTAACATGCTAGGTTATTTTCCTGTAAAAGTAAAAGCCTAATAGCAATGGACATTATACTTTGACATTTTATAAAAACTAATACTCTCTTAATTGGATGGCTACTTAGAAAAACATGGACAATAATTTTAAAGACATCTTTAATTTTATCTTTTTAACCTATTTAAATTGACTTATTTGTTAACAATTTACTTAAGTGGTGTAAACTAAAAGACATTTAGATAGAGTTTGCTTTTTGAATTAATGAGTGTTCATTTATCAATAAGTTACTTTGGTAACATGTAAACAGTATATAGTCACAAACACATATATAAACAATACACAATACATGGGCTGCGCTAATATACATAAAAGCAGACAGGAACCAAATATATATTCCCACAGGTAGGAGACAAAATAGCTACAGATGTTCATTAAACAGAGTGTCTGTCAGTTTTAACACCTTAGAAATTAAAATAAGACCAATAGACCTTTACAGTTTACTCAAGACAGTGGAGGGCCAGTCAAGTCAGGGATAGTTGGAGAAGAGTTGGGAAACTTTGATGTATGCCAAAATTAAATATCCAAGTGGCCATTAATCCTGCATGGGGACAGATTTATTGCAACCACCACTACTGTATTTATTTATCTACCTTCTTAGATTCCTCCAAAAGATATCTATTTTCTTTTAGTTTCCAGTGACTTTGAAAGTTAACACTTGAATAATTGGACTTGAATAAAGATAACAGAAAAAAAAAGATAAAAGTAAAAAATAAATAAATTAAAGAAAGAAAACTCTAGTTAGACAAAACAAAACAACTCAGAACGAAAACATATTAATCTAGGTGCACAGAACCAAAGGTGAATACGTCAAAAAAAAAAAAAAGCCTCAAAGAGAAGGCAGTAGTTGGTTTTAATTTTTTTAAGCCCATAATTTCTCTAGTAAAAGAGCACTCAGAAAAATGTATGTTAGATCAGAATATACTTTTGGATTAAATTAGTCACTCTAGATACTTAAAGAATGTGACAGCCCATGAGGTCAGGGAAGGGGATGGAGCTCAGAAAAAGGCTTTCAACAAACTTTTATTTGGGGATGTTTCCACTGTAACATCTAGAAAGAAAGAACATGCACCAGAAGTAGGCATCTCCTTACATTCCTGGGCGTAATATCAGTTTACCCCTATCTTTTGAAGAGGAGTTCTTCCCATTTGGGATAACATCTGCAATATTTCAAAAGCAGAATATAAGGACATCTTTTGGAGCATCCTCAAAGAGATATCAGATCTGGTGCAGCCAATGTATCTAGATCCTTTTCCCTCCTCTCCTTTCTGTTAGCACTTAGATAGTAACTTATTGAGAGATGCAGAAGAGAGAGAGAGAGAGAGAGAGAGAGAGAGAGAGAGAGAGAGAGAACGAACCATCATTTATGCCCCACAGTGGCTTGAATTTAAAAGTCACATTTTTTTTTCCTCAAAACACATTTGGGCAGTTGTTCACACAGCTTCATTTCAAATGTAAACATTGGAAAAACAGATATCAGACAAGGAGATAATGAATGAAAGCTGCAGTTTTGAACATGGGAGGCAAAGCTCAATTAGGGCATCCTGACCCAGAGAGAGTCCCATTTTACCTTAGATGTGAATTTGAATCTTGAGTGAGGTCCCATAATATTCTACTGGTCTGGAGATGAAGATTATAGGGTGAAAAGAAGAGAAAAATGTCCCTTTACCCTAATTCACACTGGCATTGAGGAACTTTCAATTTCTTTTTTTTTTTTTTTTTTTTTTTTTTTTTTTTTTTTTTAGTGTTACTTTTAAATTACCCAATTTACACTTACGAAGTTTATTTTTTTTTTTTTTTTTTTGTCTTCTTTTTTTTTTTTTTTTTTTTTTTTTTTTTTATTTTATTTTTTTTTATTGGTCGTTCATAACACTACATGGTTCTTAATACATCATATTACACGGTTTGATTCAAGTGGATTATGAACTCCCGCTTTTACCCCATATACAGATTGCTGTATCACACCAGTTTCCCTTCCATTGATTGACATATTGCCTTTCTAGTGTCTGATGTATTCTGCTGTCTGTCCTATTCTCTACTGTCCCCCCTCCCCTCCCCTCCCCTCCCCTCCCCTCCCCTTTTCTCTCTCTACCCCTTCTACTGTACATCCTTTCTTCCATTTGTATTATCTTGTCTTACCCCTCCTTTCCTCTTATATGACATTTTGTATAACCCTGAGGATCGCCTTCCATTTCCATGCAATTTCCCTTCTCACTCCCTTTCCCTCCCACCTCTTATCCCTGTTTAATGTAAATCTTCTTCTCAAGCTCTTCGTCCCTACCCTGTCCTTGTTTACTCCCCTTATATCAAAGGAGTCATTTGGTATTTGTTTTTTAAAGATTGACTAGCTTCACTTAGCATAATCTGCTCTAATGCCATCCATTTCCCTCCAAACTCTATGATTTTGTCATTTTTTAATGCAGAATAATACTCCATAGTATATAAATGCCACATTTTTTTTATCCATTCATCTATTGAAGGGCATCTAGGCTGGTTCCACAGTCTTGCTATCGTGAATTGAGCTGCTATGAACATCGATATAACCTTTGGTTTAACCACAGTGAGTAAATCCCTTATCAGAAGCCCTCAGCTATTATCAAAAAAGCCCCATCCACCCAAAAGACCAAATTTGGAAGCCCCAGATTCTCACCCTTTAAAAGGACAGGGGTGACCAACTATCAATTAAGAATACTTTTCAATACCACTAAGGTGTGTCTTGGCTAGAAACTGTCAGTTATGTCCAAATATGTCCCCCAGTCACTGAAAAACTAAGTCATAGATTAAGAGTTCAGAACAGGCAAATGAACTGAAGAGAAATACCAAATGTTTCTTTGCAGGGCCAAGGAAGCTGAAATAGTCATGCCATGGTTCTTGCAATCATGCCAGGAAAATTTCTGACATTTCTCTCAGAATAGTATGCATGAATTTATTAACAGGGACAGGGATAGGAAAGAGGGGACACTCAAAGGAGAGCCCATGGGGCTGGGGATGTGGCTCAAGTAGTAGCGCGCTCGCCTGGCATGCGTGCGGCCCGGGTTCGATCCTCAGCACCACATACCAAAAAGATGTTGTGTCCGCCGAGGACTAAAAAATAAATATTAAAAATTCTCTCTCTCTCTCTCCTCTCTCACTCTCTCTTTAAAAAAAAAAAAAAAAAAAGAGAGCCCATATCTCAAAGGAGATACTCTCAAAGGAGAAGTATGTTTTCTCAGAAGAATGGAGCATACCTCTAGCACTTCAGTTCTATTGTGGGAATCAGAGAAGTTTTGTGAGCCATGCTCAGGTCCACTTCTTAACTTTCGACTTACAGCAGGATTAACTCAGACTTCTGAGTTTCTAGGAACAGGGTAAAGACCTAAGGCAATTCGGGATCACTTCAAGCATGGAGAGAGATTTTAGAGCTCCTATCTTCCTGATTTCTGGAATCTGGTCTGTATAAAGATCACAAAATCCTCCCTGTTCTGGGTATCTAATTTTCTTTCTATCAGCAGGGAGAAGTTTTTCTGTGAGTCTGCATTTCACCTGCAGATAAACTGGTCATTGTTAAAAAATGTAGCAAATCTTGTTGACTTAGGCCAGGCTAGGCTGCAGGAAAATTGCTTTTTTCAAAGAAGGTATTTGTGGGCTGGGGCTCAGCAGTAGCACACTTGCCTGGCATGTGTGAGGCACTGGGTTGGATTCTCAGCACCACAAATAAATAAATAAATAGATAGATAGATAGATAGATAGATAGATAGATAAATAAATAAATGTCTATCAACAACTTAAAAAAATTTTTTTTAAAGAAGAAGGTATGTGAAGGTCAGAAAAGTAGGCCCAATTTGTAGAATTGTACCCTCCTAATATTCCCACTATTTCATGTCCATCTGTTACCTATCAGAAGAACCTATCCTTCAGGTACCTATGAAAGAAGCTACCTCCATTAAAATATCACCACATTCATACCTGTTGTATTAAGTTTGCAATCTTGTAACTCTTTAAACTTTTGCTATGAATCTAAATTCTGAGTTTAAGTGTTGTTCTCTCTTCCTTCACTACCTTCTCTGTACTATTTCTTTATAATCTCTTGTTTCATGCTCAAGCTAAACCAGCCTGGCCCACACAGCTGCTCTTGACTAGGAAGTAGTTTCAACCTTTTCTTTAACTACAATTGTACTATTACTGTTTTTATTTTTAGATTCTATCTACTCAATATTTGAAGAAGTAAGTTATTATAATCTTGAACCATTACTTTAATTGCTTTAAATAGCCCTGAGGTGTTTTCTTCTCTGTCTGGCCTCTTATTTTAGTGGAGACAAAAACCCGCTCTAGTACTACTATCTAAACAAAAGAATGATGGTTTTACCTTCCAAGAGTAACTATTGCTACACTTAAGTTATGTGTTCTTTTATATTAGACCACACCATAATGAGACATGATTACCACAGTTATTCTTCCTTCTTAGTCATAAGATAAAATGTCAGGGACAAGGAAATCTCTTTCTATTGAAATCTACTTTTGTTTTATCCAGAAATCCAAGTCTTCTTGAAGATCTCTACAAGTTTTTTGGTGTCATTATCTTAACATCAAGTTTTCAAGTGCAAATGGATCATTTGGAATCTTAGAGACATTCTTTTCAGGGTCTTTTCATAATAGAATTTTTTGTTGTTAGTAGCTATCAAACACCCTGAGAAAAACTTAATGGGAATAAAGATGCTCATACTGCCAACAATTTGCAAACAATCTGAGGAAGACTTCAAAGTCCAATCTCAGATGGGAGCTCATAGAGTACCTTAGAGTCTACAAGGGGATAGACTAAAAAGTTTTATCTTGGGTGGGGATTCATAGACTACCCAAAGACACAATATAAGACAAACAGAAAACTCTGATTTTAATGGGAACAAAAAGAATACCCCATAGTCTACATTTTTGGTTCTTTAGTTTTAATTTTTCTCTATATTTTTTTCTTTAAAGTAAGTGTGTGCATGCACACACACACACAAAAAAAAATTGAAGCACATAAATTACAAGATCATGGGTAATTTAGAGTCTATTCCTGAGAACTCACTACTCAAGTACATAATAAATAAATGGAATTGTTTTAAGGTAGAGGACTTAAAGAAAAGAAAATTGATTTTTTCTGTAACAAAGCTTGGCCACAATACAGAAAATGAAAAAATATGGCCAAGAAATGGTACCTGAAATATTTCAGCATCTTTCATTGTGTAAATGGGAAGAAAAATGGACAAAGATCTCACTATCTATCCTCCTGATGTCTTTTCTAAGAGAACCAGTTACTTAAGTGCTGTTATCTTAGGCAATTATTCTATAGTTAACTATATTCTCCTATATTTTCTTTCATATCTATTGTTGGTCATTTGCTTAATGAGCACCTGTAACTCTCTTTTATCCTATCTGAGGGGATTTAGGGCCTAGTAATTAAGAACTATAAAATCAGAGTGTCTATTGTGTGTTTTGTTTGTGTGTGTGTGTGTATGTGTGTGTTTGTGTGTGTGTATGTGTGTGTTTGTGTGTGTGTGTGTGTGTGTGTGTATATTCAATCTATGTGTTACCAAGTTGGTTTATAGGTAAAGGAGCAATCATAATTTTTTTTAAATCTATCTAAATGCATTTAAGTTTGTGTAAATTAAATATATTTTTAACAAACAAGTTAATTTTAATTTGTTGGTTAAATAAAAGTGAACAAGTCCTTAAAATTAATAATGTTTTTGCTGAGAGTGCTAGTCAATCAGATTGTATATGTCTGTCTCTTTTAGATGTTTATAATATACTGTCCATTGCTTTTAGGTGTTTTCTTTGACAAAAATAGTAACTAAATATGCTAACATGTTTGTCTGATATCTTGGTTTTTATGTATGATCTAAAATAACGATTAAAATGGAGAAATTATGTAACTATATTCAGAACAAACATTTATAAACACATGTTTAAAAAAATACATCTGCAATGTTTGTAAGTTAAAATACTAAAACATCAATTGCTGACTATAAATTCAACCACACTTGGCTTTTTAAGCCTGTAAGAAGATAAGGTATTTGAATATATATATCAAATGTGTTTTCATGTTCAAAAAAATTAAGATTGCTTTCTTCCTGGATTTTCGCTAATTATTATGAATTATTTAAAAAGTAATTCTACAAGTAAGAAATTTAAAAAAGCCTTAAGCTGTATTTTAATAAAGAACTATTAAGAGCATAAATTATTTTATCTTCCTATACAAGGATATAATTTGTGTAAAGTCAAAATTTTTACAAAAAAAATAGTTTCAAAATATAAGTTTAAAATTTTTGAGGCAAGAAAAACTACACACAAAAAGCAAAAGAAGTTATTAAAAAGATAGTTAGGAGCATGAAAAGATGTTTTGGTAAAGATAGTTAAAAGAAAAACCTTTTAGATGAGAAAAGATTTTATATAGTAAGTTTTTTTTCCCCAAAAAAATAAAATGTCTGAATTGTTCCCAGATGGCAAAAGACAGATAGGACAAAAACGAAGTTGTAAATAAGTTTCAGAGTGTATAAGTGAATTGCAAAAAGGTTGAGCATTTGTGATTATGTTGGCTATAATTTAAAGTATTATTTAAAGGGATTTCTAAGGTCACAAACTTAATACATGGGTGTAAAACCAAAATCTAATTCTCTGTATTTAAAGGAATGAAGATTTTTGCTCCTTTGAACATTTGCCAAAAACAAAGAACAAAAACAAATTAGTTTAAGAAATAAAAATGTGTGTTTTATCATGACAATATCTTGTGATTATTTAAAAATCTAAGTCCCAGCAAAATCGAGTTATTCAAATGTTTTACAATTTCTAAATGGCCATTTTATAACTCTCACTAAATAAACAAGTATTATTTTAGGTTATTCTAGTATTTTTAACACACACACACACACACACACACACATATATATATATATATATATATATATATATATATATATGAGATTAAAGATGTATACATATCAGAGGACTGATGATGCTTTCTATCAAAGCTTTTTAAAAAATATTATGCAGAATTATGTTAAAATTAAAGGTTTATAGGTCTAATACATATAGGACAATGAATAAGTGTTCCTTTATATCAATTATATCTGTATTTTAACATATACACTGTTCAATGAAACTTTAAATTTTCTACTTTTTATATGTAGATAAAATTTTATATTCAGATTAAATTTTTAAAAAGTCCCTGCCATTTAAAACCTGATATATATTTATTTGCCCTAAATAAATAAGCACTTCCCTATTATATAAATTAGATGCACTTGTATGTCAGGTAATAAATCATTAACACTATTTCCTAAACTTAGAGCTAAAGATTTAGATCTTTGATTTTTGTCAATGGTGTTAAACTGTATAGACTTATAGTTATCTTATGAAGTCATGGATTCTAAATTTTCCTTCAAAAGTTAATATAAAAAGTGTTTCTATGTAACTGTGGTGCTAATTTTTATGGCTTTTGTATGTTAAAAATATTTGTGTTTCCCAAGTAGACAAACTATAGTGCAAAAGTTAAACACAAAAGCAAAATCAAGACAAACAAATAACAAAAAAACACTTTAACAAGCTTGAGTCCTCCAAACTTAAAATATTAACAATAATAGCCTTTATCAGTTTGTATTTTTATGTTCCTAATTGTATTATGACCATCATCATTAAGCAAAAATACTGACATATGCCCAAACACTTGGCATCCTAAACCATACTTGTCTGATGACTAAAAGATTAGGCATTGATAACCTAAATAAATATAAAACTATTCATAATAATCTATAAAGAGTCAAGTTTAAAGAGGTTAATTTATGCTATATAATATTTCCAATGCCAGCCAATCTTTGGGCCCTTACCCTTCAAGGTCAAGTAGGATCCAGGAAATTAAGGGACTCTTCTAAAGGCCCTACAACTCTGATAAGTCACCCAACCTCCTGATCAGGAAATTAAAATAAGATACTAGGAGCCACCACTACACATTCCAAGGGAAGTCATGTGGTCTATAGGACCCTGATGCATCTTAGCAGATGGCAAAACTGGTAGAGGAAAATAACTAAAGAAGCCAAGAGGTTCCTCACAAAGTACCTAAAAGTCACATCTGGGTAGCTTTGACTGACCTTAATAAAATTTTCTAAAAATATACACATTTGCCCAACATAGGGCTACCTGCTTAGTCTTCTACATCAAATAAGGAGGTGTAACTAGAAACAAGTATTCTATAATGGGGATAAAAATAAAGACATATTCATGAAGCCATTAATCCCCCCACATAATTTATTTAATTAGATATATTCTAATTTAGGCCCTCTCTTATATTCTACTTTGCAGTTCACAACAGTACCTCTAACTTTGGGTTTATGGGATACATAGGATATAGCACTATCTCTCAAAACTTCTCTTCAAATGAGTCTTTATATATTGCTACAAAATTAAACCTGTTCTTTTTGAGGTTTTACAGGTCCAGGACCACATGCCAACTTTTCAAAGAAAAAAAAAATCTCTTTTGTATGAGCCACCAGAAGATCTACAAGTCCTGGTCAAAAAATTTAAAGAGTACAAGCAAGTTTCTCTATATAATCTATCTCCAAAACCTTGCTTCTTTTCCGTTTGTGAGATTTTATTTTCGGCTTTCAGAATTACTTTATCTAGAGCCATTCTTTTGGCAAGAGATCTGCTTTCTCTTGGCAATACTAATAATCCTTTTAAACCTTACCTTCTTATGCGTGCAAAGGTACAGTATTAAATGTTTCTTTCCTATTTTCACCTGGCATTCACAACTATCAATTGCTATGTTCCTATTCCTATTTTTTGGCCTTTGCCTTCTTCATGCTGTGGAAAAATTTGTGTAGTACAGATTGCCACCATGTTTCCTTGGAAGAAAGAGCTGGGAACCCCCAAACATGACTCTTGCTCTCAAAATGGTTTGTATTCTCTCTTATATGTATATGCCTTGCTTTACCCCCAAAAGGTGTCTATTTCTGGAGATTGCCCCCATTCTCCCTTAAATTTGTGTCTACGTCTCTAAATACTCCCTTGTTTGTGTTTTTAAGTGCTGTGTGCTGGCATTCTTTTCTGTCACGTATGTCAAGAACCCTGTTGTTCCTGAGTTGAGTTCTTCCTCTCTCTGGGAATTCCTCAGAGGCTTCTGCTCCAATAACAATGGGAAATACATTCAGCATCATTTGGACCTCTGCTTCACTTCCCTAAGGACAACTTTCCTGGCTCATTTAAGTTTGTAATAGGAATACATTAAATAGTTGAAGTTCCATTTTCAGTCTTTTCACATAATATGATAACCCACAGACATAGAACTGAATTTACTGATTTCACCCTTTTCATTTATAGTAATTAATATGAATGTTTTTACCTCCAAGAAAATTAATTCCCTTTTTAATCAATATGTCCAGTGCAACAGTAAACTTATGTTACCTAATCCTTCTACCTTGGAAGTTGGGAATACTAGACACCCTTTTTAGATTGAGGTCCTGATATTATTGTACAATTTGGTTGTGAAGGAGGGCAGAAATGACCTCGCTTATTATCTTTTTAGCTCAATGTATTCCAACTGACACATAAAAAGATAAAAATTGAATTTTCAGGTGATATGATCTACACACAAACACATGAATGTATGTGTGTATGTATGTGTGTGTGTGTGTGTGTGTGTGTATATATATATATATATATATATCCCCAAAGACTCCATCAAAACAAATTAGGACCATCAAGGAAATTCAGCAAAGTCATAGGATACAACATACAACATCAAACAATCAGTGAGATTTTTGTATGCCAATAGAGAATTATCTGAAATAGAAATTAAGAAAGAAATTCATTTGTAATAGCTAAAAAAATAGAATATCTAGGAATAAATTTAACCCAAAAGGTCTATATAATCTCTAATAAAAATTATAAAACATTAATTAAGAAAATTGAAGAGGACACAAAAATAAGAGAAAGACAACCTTTTTTCACAGATTGGAAAATTTAATATTGTTAAAATGTCCATACTACCCAAACAATACTCATTGTAAATGCAATCTTCATCAGAAAACTGATGCCATTCTTCAAAGAACTAGATAAAAAATCTTGAAATATATAGAATATTTTATGTAAATGCATTTAAATATAAGTAGATACAATTATATATACATAAATAACCCCAAATAACCCCAAATAGACAAAATTATCTTTAATTAAATGAACAAAGCAGTAGGCATTACACTAGTAACTTCAAAATATAACACAAGCCTTTAGTACTAAAAACATATTGGGGGGCTGGGGTTGTAGTTCAGTGAAAGAGTGCTTGCCTAGCATATGTTAGGAACTGGATTCAATCCTAAGTACCACATAAATAAAATAAGATAAAATAATGGTATTGTATCCATCTATGACTAAAAATATTTTTTAAAAAGAAAAGTATTTCTTTCTTTAAAAATATTGATATTGTCATAAATATAGACACATATACCAAAGAAACAGAACAGAAATCTTAGAAGTAAACCCATATGTCTACAGCCCATTGGTTTTCAACAAAGGTCTTAAGAATGTGCATTGCATAAAAGATTGTCCTTGGAGCTAGAGAGATAGCTGAGTGGTAAAGCACCTGTCTAGCATGCATGAGGCTTCTCAGTTCAATCCCCATCACCACATAAAAAATAAAACAACAATAAAAAAATTATATTAAAAAAAGATTGTCCTTTCAGTAAATGGTCCTGGAAAAATTAGATATCCATGCAAAAGAGTGAAATTAGAACCTCATCTCTCACTAGTTATAAAAATAAATTCAAGATGGATTAAAGTCTTAAATGTAAGACATGAAACTACTACAAGAAAACATGAGGAAAGCACTTCAAGACATTGGAATGGTCAAGAATATTTTGAAAAGACCTAAAAAACACAGAAATAAAAGCAAATATTGAAAAATAGAATTTCATCAAACTAAAAAGCTTTTCTGAGACTAATATTTGTTCACTATATGTCTAACAAGGATTTGATATCCAGAATTTATTAGAAACTGCAAAACCTCAATAACAGCAACAATAAAAATTTGATTAAAAATGGGAAATAGACTTAAATAGACATTATTCAAAGGCTTCACTTGACATGTATAGATATTTGAACAGATAGAACAAAATTCTTATACAATTTAGTGGTTAATATATGCTATTTGCTAAGTCATTCTACTTATTTTATAGCATTTGACATTTCTGAAAATATCTACATTATTTATCCCCAAATTAGTGTACATACATTCTCAGGTATGCAATTATTCATAAGATACAGGTTAAATAGACCCACATGTAAACACCAACTGTGTTTATTTCTAAGAAGTATTAAATAATATCTTAATTACCCTTTAATTTCTCTAGTTTTCACATTTTTATAATAACAAGTATATTTTAATAGAAAAAAGTTCTTTTAAATCAGTGTATAAAATTGCATATCTCCAGGATTTTACTTAACTAAACCTATGAATAATACAATGATTAAAATGAACATTGTTGGTAAATAAGATCATGTGTTACTTTTCCCCCTAATTCCCATATCTTTTGCATACTAGAATTTCTACAAGTATCCTTTTACAATGAAAAATATATACTAATTATGAAAGAAGTGGCAAAGCATAGTCCACAACCCAGGATTTTCTGAGATGTAGCTGTAGCACTTCATGATAATGAGGCCCAAAGGTTAAGCATTTACCGAATCCTTTGAGAATTTATATTTTTCAAATACACACACACACACACACACACACACACACACACACACACACCTACTTGAAATTCCTTGGCACTCAAGAAAAAAATAAAAGATTCTCTGTCTTTAATTTATTTAGTGATAAGTTTTGCATGTTTCTGTTGCTCCAACATTAAATTTTCTGTATCTTCTTTAAAAAGCTTAAAAAGAAATGTAAAAATGAAGACATTTAGTGGATTTTTTTTTTCAGAAAACATCAAGTACTTCAATGTTTTTTCTTTTTAGCTTTATCTAAAGTTAAAAAGACTATAATAGTTTTTAAGTATAATATTTTTCCTGGTTGATATCTTTGGATTTCACTTTTAAACCAGAAATACACAATTGTCTCATGATTTAGATAAACGATTACCCCTTCAACACCCAGGAAATGACAACTCACTAGAAAAACTGATGCTTTTAAATATGATTATATTCCAAGTACTCCAGCTGTCAATAATCTTCCTTCAAATTTTGTCTGGTAATTATTCAATAATTCTCCAGGAAGAGTACATTTTACATTCCACTCTTCATTAAATATGCAAGAGATTATTGTAAGAAAAATTTCACATTGAAATTGATGGTGAATCATTGTCTATGCAATGTCCTTGCTTCAAAAACCAATGTGAAGATGTTATTCCTCATCTGCCCCTAATGACATAGTTATTTACTTTTGTCATTTTTTGACTCTGTGAGGTTATTTGTACTTTTCCATTATTCACTCTTTGAAAATAGACAATGCTTTTAAATGCACATTTTAAAAGAAATTGATAACAAAATATATCAGTATATTATGTGCTTTGATTTTACCATTTTAACAGAGAATGGCATTCTTTCATCATATTTGATTCAATTCATCTGACACACACTAAAAGAATTGATCAAACTCTAATGTGGCTTCTGTGAGCTCAAGGCCATGACCTAGGATCCCCACATCCCCCTTAAAATGACAGCCTGTAAAAATGCAATGCCTTTCAAAAGAACTTATGGTTTGCTCCAGATGAAATCTGACTATAATCCCTGACCTCCCTTTTCATAGAAAATTTATTTTAGGAACCCTGCAATAATTAATCTTTCTCTGTCCCTTGAATTGCAAATTTACAACCCCAAAATGTCTTCTGAAGGACCTGGGTACATATCCTTTAAATATATGGGCCCCTATATCCGTGCCTCTGTGAAAGGGAAGAAACTTAAGTTTGATAAATGCCACTTAATAAAGTTAGACTATTCTAATCACATTGTCAACCACTTTCACTCCAGTACTTTTCCATGAATACACCACAACATTTATAAAAAGTCCCATAGCCACAGGGTGTGCTGGTACATTCCTGTAATCCCAGTGGCTTGGGACACTGAGGCAGAAGGATGGCAAGTTCAAAGCCAGCCTCAGCAAAAAGCAAGGTATTAAGCAACTCAGTGAGACACTGTCTCTAAATAAAATACAAAATAGAACTGAGGATATGGCTCAGTAGTCAAGTGCCCCTGAGTCCAATCGCAGGTGCTGATAGATAGATAGATAGATAGATAGATAGATACATACATACATACATACATACATACATGGATACATAGATAGCCCCATACTTTTTGTTTCAGTGGTGTAAATAAAATTGATCTTTCTACTTTTAACATATATCCAGCTTTGTTACTCTTTGTCATTTCATAAAATATAAAGTTGTGACTGACTAAATTAGTTGGGATTTATTTAAACAAAGAATAATTCATGAATCAGGCAGCACTCAAACTATGAGCACTCTATCCAACATCAAGTACAGTGAGCTTTTAGTATATTGAACATAGAAATAAAGTAAAAAGTCATTTGATTGATAAGAGCTAGGTATTTGCTATATTTGGATTGTCTACCCAGTTAGTTGCTTTTCATGACTGAGGTGTGGCTATCTGTGACTAATGCAAACGTGGCTATATTTTACAAAAATATACTCTTAAATTTGACCATGGTTTGTTAGACAGAAACTCATATTAAGCAGTTAGCCTCAGGTTAAGAGCATCTTCCTCATTCATTTAACACATTTTATGGTAATGCATGTATCTTAGCCCATTTGAGTTGCTCTTATAAAATACCATAGCTTTTGTGGCTTAGAAACAAGAGAAAGTCTACAGGTAGAAATGTTGTCCTGTGAATAGGGATCATTAGATCTCCTGTATTTGTTTTTCCAATAAAAAAAATCTTTGACTTCTGCTGCATTTGTTATTGTTTTATTGTTTTACATAGAAACACAAATGTACAAGCTCAATAATATATCTAACAGCTTCTACTAAATAAGACTAAATTCACAACATTAAGAATAACATCAAAATCACAAAAGTATTTTTATTTAAAGTTTCTCTTAAGTAATTTATTACAAAAGATAGAAAATGTTTTGTTCCTTAACTAGTTCTAAACACAATGGCTTATGTAACACCTAGGAGAAATAAATTAAAGTGAATGAAATCCATTGAATTCTACTCTGAAGAGATACAAAGTGTGGTGAAGTAACTGAAGATGGAGACTACATAAAATAGAGAAAATTTTATTATAAAAATAATACTTTGAGTACCTTAGTACTATCCCTAAAGAAAATTAATTTAAACTTCTCTCTCAATGGTTATGATTACAAGGATTGAGCTTAGATATTATAAGAAATAGGTTCAACATTTTGAAATAAAGAATTTGAACTCTGTCTACGGAATCTACCACCATTTCCTTATGAGATTCTCCCAATTCTGGTATTTCTGCAAGTTTTATGAGTAACCACGAAATTATTCACATAAGAGCTTTGGAAGCTACAATCTTGATGAAAATCCAAGATAATAAAATCTTCCTTTTTCTTAGACATACTTACATTACATTGTAATTTACCTAATCTTTATTTTAGAAGGGTAGGGTGAATAGGTTTGCCAAAGGGCCTTTTAAGATTAACTATTTGTTAGGACTTGGTTTTCCTTTTCTGAGACATATTCCAGTGTATAGCTTCCACTTGGGCCTGCTTCATGTGATTCCTATGGAACTTGAGTGTAAAAAAAAACAAAACAAAACAAACAAAAAAATAAAAATAAAAAAAAAACCAAAAACCAGATAACTCAATTTTGTGTAAGTTTTATATCATAAGCTCATTTTGGGTAATTTTCTCTTTTAGATTGAATTTATGAATCAACTTGTTATGGTTTAGATATGAGGTGACCCCCTCAAAGCTCCTGTGTGAGATAATACAAGAAAGTTTAGGGATGAAATGATTGAGTTATAAGAACCTTACCCATAATAAGTGCATTAATCCACTGATAGGAATTAGCTGGGTGTTACTGTAGGCTGGTAGGGTGTGGCTGGAGGTAGCAAGTCACTGGGGGCATTCCTCTGAAGTACATATTTTGTGCATGATGAGGGAAGCAGCCTCTCTGCTTTCTGATAGTCATGTCCTGAGCTACATTCTTCTGCCATATTATTCTGCCTCGACTTGGACCCCAAAGCAATAGAGATGGCCATATATGGACTAAGACCCCTGAAATCATTAGTGCTTCACAAACTTTGTCTCTGCTTAAATTGTTCTTGTCAGATCTTTTCATCACAGTAACAAAAAGCTGACTAAAACACAAGTTAAAGAAGCCTATTGGACTTTTGGTTATTTGCAGTTCAGGCCCATGTAGATAGATATTTACCTGTAAACACTGAATTTACAATATTGAAATGTCAAAGAGACTTCAGAAGTCTACAATGATGTCACTGCCTCCAAAGTTCAAGAAGCCACAGGGCTAGAAGGGTGGTAGGATGAGATTATCTCCTTATCACTTTGAAATGGTTCTGTACCACTGTTTAATATTAAGAGATGGGATTCAATACTGGTAGCACAGGAGTCAGAGGTATACAAGTGGACCTAGAGAACCAAACATGGAGCAAAAGAACATTATTCTTAAGCATTGAAGTCCAACAGCATTCACCCCTATTACAATATGGACTTTCTTGGGACCTGTAATCTCTTTCCACTTTCTGAATTCCCTGCTGGGAATGGGAATATTAATCATTTGCCTGTCTCACCATTATATATTGGAATTAACTAATGTGTCATCCAATTTTGCAGGTTCATGACTAGAGAAAAATTTTGCCTTAGGATAAAAAATAACTTTAGTCCTATTCATACCTGACTTAGATAAAACTTAGGTGAGAACTTGGATGTAGAATTTATATTAAAATGGGTTGAGACTTTTTGGTTTAATTGTATATATAGGTGAATATTTTTTACACACAAGAGAATGACATGAAATTTTTGGAGCCAGAGAGTAGAGTGGTACGGACTGATTTTTCTTCCCCACCAAACTCATAATTTGAAGTCTTAATCCCTGGTACTTCAGAATGTGACTGTATTAGAGACAGGGACTTTCGAATGCAGATTGGTTTAAAATTAACTTATTAAGGTGGGCTGTAATACAATTTGTCTGATGTCCTTATAAAAAGAGATTAGTATGTTGACATACACAGAGGAAAGACTATGTGAAGACACAGGGATGAGACAACCATTAAACACCAAGGTAAGTGGAATCAGAAGAAACAACTGTGCCCATACCTTGATTCAGACATCCAGCCTCCAGCCACTCAGTTGTAGCTGCATGATCATTGCAGCCATTAGCAAAATAATATAGTATAAGTAATTCTGAGAGTTTATAAAATGTCATATGTCAAAGAGTCTGTAAAACATTCTTAAAATGCTATAGGGAGAAGATATTATCTTCAACATGGCTGAATAATGGGTTTCAGACTCTTTCTCTCCCCATAGACATACTAGGGACTTCTGAATATTGGGTAAGAAAATACTTACACTGAATTTGATAGGAAAATGCAAGACATAATCTCACAATAAATCCCACCCCTGACAGGATTTACAATGAGAACTGTATAACACTTCCATCTCCCAACATCTTAGTGGCTACCTAAGAGGCAGAAAGTTTTAATCACATTTATAGCACCCTATATGTTCCTGCTGCTGGTTGATGATCTGGCTCCTAATATGCCTGTATCTGAGAGTAGTGGGCTTGGCAGTCATTAACCTCCACCCCCAATGGAGAACAAAGAATGGTTAAGAATTGGAAAGTGGATACACTGAGGCCTATTACCTTTGCTCATCACAAAGTAAGCCAATATCAAAGTCCAGCTCCTTGATAATCCCTGGAAGGAATCAAACGACACATTTGGTGCCCCGGCTTTTCTAATTTCTAACACATCTATCTAAGAGCTGATGAGGTGGATAATAACTAGTTCTCTGGGAGGCTGAATGTGTATTTGGGCATTGTCTGTGTATTTTACCCATAGCTTGTTTCAGAAATAAAACCAAACCTTCAGGTTCTCCCTATAAAGAGTTGTACTACATGCCTCACCCCCTATTTTTTCTGGCTCATAGCCATGGAACTGACTTCTAACCTGTTTGTCATTGAGAGCCAATCAAGTCTGGCATTGACAAGATCCTTGTGGGCCATAAAAAGTGAGGAAATGGTTTGAAAGAGATTATTGTCTGAAAGATAATGAAGGCATTAGCCACAGCTTTCCTCCCTAACTCAGTGGAGAGGAACTGGGTGAAAAACTCCCATTTCCAGTCTCCCTTTGAGGAGAGAAGGAATTGGACAATATAGCTATGAGCTCAAATTCTTTCCCTTCTATCCAAAGGACTGCCTTTGATCTTATCTGTCTCAGGACACTGAAAAGATTTGACATACTCTAGACTCTGGGGGCAGCCAAGAACAAAAGTTGTAGATAAGAGACCAGCACAAAACCTTGAAAGAAAGCCAAAATTTTTGGCCATGCTGACTGGCAGGGATCTTCTCTTGAACAAGTCAAATAAGTAAAGACAGAGAGCTCTGCTTTATCTAAGGCAGAAGCAAGTACATGTAGTCAAAGAAGATGAAGAAACTGAAAAATAATTTCCAAATAAAGAGATAAATAAATAAAATCCAACCTAATGAAAAGGAGATGTCTTGTTTACACAATAGAAAATTCAAAATAATGGTCATAATAGTGCTCAATGAGGACAGGAGAGAAATACATGAAAAAGAATGAGAATTTCAGTGAAGATATAGAAAATATCTATATCTTTTCTATACACAAACATATGTATATATTATATATTATATACATATAATATATATTTTATATATGTGTGTGTGTGTGTGTGTGTGTGTATATCTTATTGTTTTCTGTTTTACCACTGTCACCAAAAGACCTGAAAAGAACAAATGTAGAGGAGGAAAAGTTTTTTGGGTGGCTACAGTTTCAGAGATATTAATCTATATATGCAGGCTCCATCCTCAAGGTGAAGCAAAACATCATGGTAGAAGTGTGTGCTGGAGAAAAGGGCTCAGGACATCACATCAGAGAGCAGAGAGAGTAGTGTGTTGGCAGTCACTAACCACCCCCCATGGAGAACAGGACCATGGAAAACAAAGAATGGTTAAGAATGATAGAGTGGACACACTGAGGCCTATTTCCCATTCTTAACCATTCTTTGTTCTCCTTGGTCCTGTTCTCCACTGGGGGTGGAGGTTAGTGACTGCCAAGCCCGCTACTCTCAGTTTGTCCTTGTTTGTTAATAAGGGCAAAGTATAAACTCTAAAGCCATGATCTCCCAGGAATCGACCTCCTACAGCTACATCCTACTGCCTACAGTTGCCACTCAGATAATCCCTATCAGGGGATTAATGCACTGATTAAGACTCGTAAACTGATCATTTCGTCTCAAAACCTATTGCATTGACTCACATAAATTTTGAGGGACACCTAATATCTAATCCATAACAACAATATATATATATCTATATATATATATATGTACATACATATGTATATGCATCTGTGTATTTAAATATTTCACATATATTTGTATATGTATATGTATATGTATATGTATATGTATATATAAACATATACATGTACATGTAAATGTATTATATATAAACAAAGACATGGAGCTTAAAAATAAAATAACTAAACTGAAAAATTCAGTAGAGAGTTCAATTGAGAATAGTCAAGTAGAAGAAAAAAGATTTATGAAATCAAAGATCATTAGGAATGATCCATTTTAAGAAATAAACAAAAATGATTTAAAAGGATTAAGAAAGCCTATGGGTGTTTTGGAACAACATCAAGAGGATCAATATATGCATATAGGAGTCTCAGAAACATAAGAGAGAAATGAAAGAACAGAGAGCTTATTCTTGCAATAAATAATAGCTGAACAATTCCCAATTAGAAATTAAATAGACATCCAGAACTGGAAAGCCCAAATAACACCAAAAGTGAACTTGAAATGAACTGGAGAAACAGCAAAACAGGGAAGTCATCAACACACATTATATTAAATTGTCAAAAGAAGGGAGGGAGAAGGAGAGAGCGAGGGGAAGAGAGAGAGTGTGAACAGAGAGAAATGATGAATAACTTTGAAAGCAGCAAGAAAATAGCAATTTGTCCCATACGAAGATACCCTCATAAGATTGTCAATGGGTTTTTCAGCAGAAACCTTGTTGGCAAGAAAAGATTGTCATGATATATTTACAGTGCTAAAGGAACAAACAACTACTAAGGAAGAATGCAATACCAAGCAAAGTTGTTCTGAAAAAATAAAGATGAAGATTTTTCTCAGGCAAAGGTTAAGGAAGTTTATTAGCATTAGACTTGCCTTACAAGGAATGCTTAAGAGAGTTGGTTTCAAGGAAAAGTTGCTTAACATCAACACTGTAGCATAAGAAATTATAAAACATTTTAATTCTAGTATAAAAGTTAAAATTCAAAAATATTGAAAATAGTTATTAGCAAAATCTTGTTAATAGAAATGCAATATAAATAGATGCAAATTGTGACATAAAATATAATGTGTGAGGAGGGAGAAGGAATCATGTAGTGTTCATAACCAAATCAACATAAATAGTTGCAACTGCAGAATATTTTACATAAGTCCCAATACACATACATACAAGCACACAGACACATGCACATGTACTCATATGCCAGAGAGAAAGTGAGTGAGAGAGAGAGAGAGAGAGAGAGAGAAATCAAACTCTATCATTAAAAAAGCAAAAGAATAAACACAAAAGAAGACAGAAATACAGGAAAAAGTTAATAAAATGGCAATATAGTGAATCCTTCTCTGTCAATAATTACTTTAAATGTAGTTCAGCAAAAGACATAGGCTGGCTGAATGGACAAAAAACGTATTATCCCACTATATGATGTGTAAAAGAAACTCACTTTAGGGGCTGGGGTTGTGGCTCAGCAGTAGAGTGCTCCCCTAGCAGGGGCAAGGCGCTGGTTTCGATCCTCAGCACCACATAAAAATAAATAAATAAAATAAAGGTATTGTGTCCAACTGCAACTAAAAAAAAAATTTAAAAAAAAAGAAACTCACTTTAGATTTAAGGACAGACAAGCTAAAAGTGAAGAGAAGTTTTGGAAAAAGTCATCCTATGCAAATGATAAATTTTAAAAAAATCACATGTAGCTATACTTAGATAACAATTTTATGTCAAATATTGTCTGTAGAGAAAATTGTAAATACATGAACCTCCCATAAAATGTAAAATGTGATTGGAACAAGAATAGTATTTCCAAGGCCTAAACTTTAATTCCAGCTGTAGAAATATTCTGAATTAACAAAATATTCAAAATATTCACACCTGAAAAATTATGATCCCCTTTTCCCCCTTTTCCAACAGTTCTGCATTCCTCACTTTCAGTTACCACCAGCCAATCATACACGAAATTATTAATGTTTGTCTTGTACTTTCAAGAGACAGAGACCATATTTATATGACTTTTATTATAATATATCATTATAATTGTTCTTTTTTTTTTGCTATTCCTAAGTTAACTTCTTATCTTGCTCAATTTACAAATTAAACTTTGAATAGGGAAGCATGTTGCTATGGTTTAGAAGTACCTGCAAACGGCCTACATATTTAAGGTTAGATTCTTAGCCCTGGGTGCTGTTAAAAAAAAATTGAGGAAGCTGGGTGCACACCAGAGATCCTAGCAGCTTGGGAGGCTGAGACAGGGGAATCGAGTAATGAGCTAAGCAAATTTAGTGAGACCTGTCTCTAAATAAAATACAAAATAGAGCTGGAGATGTGACTCAGCAATAGAGTGCTCCTGAGCTCAATCCCTAGAAGCATTGCAGAAACTTGGGGCCTTATGGGAAACATTAAACTCCTGGTGGTATGCCCAGGAAGGGTGTTTTAGATACCTCTTCCAGTGTTCTGACCAAAAGCCCTGACAAAAATAATAAGAGGAGGAAAAATTTATTTGGGTGTTCATTTCAGAGGTCTCAGTCCACAGATGGCCAACTCCATTCCATATCATGGTGGAAAAGTGCGGTGGAGGGAAGTGGCTCAAGATATCACACCAGGAAGGAGAGAGAGAGAGAGAGAGAGAGAGAGAGAGAGAGAGAGAGAGAGAGAGAGAGAGAGAGAGAGAGAGATCCTCTCTCACCAGACAAAATACATACCCCAAAGGCACACCTCCAATAACTTATCTTCTCTGGCCACACCCAAACTGCCTTCTGTTACCACTCAGTTATACCCTATCAAGGGATTAATTCACTGATTGGCTAAGGTTCTCATAACCCAATTATTTCCCATCTAAACCTTCTATTGTCTCGCACATGAGCTTTTGATGGATACCTCACATGCAAACCATAACAAAGGGAATATTGGAACCCTTTCAGTTCCTCACCTTGATTCTCAGTTACCATGAGTTGAACAGGCCTCCTATGCCACATGCTCCCACCATGATATACTGTGCTACCACAGGTCTGAACATGTCAAAATAAAAGTTTTTCCTTTTTAACATTTATCTTAAGTATTTTGTTAGAATCGGGAAGACTGACTAACACATGCATATAGGAAACAAACAGCATATATAATCTGTGGATTTAGATATCCACTGACATTCTTGGCATGTATCATCCATGGATAAAGCAAACTACTGTATTTACTCAGATACATAGGGATATATTCTAAGTTCCCATCACTTGCTTTAATAAGACAAATGGGGCAATGACTGTGAGGTTCATAGCAAGTGCTTTTGACATAGATACATTGGCTGGAATTCCATCTATATTTTTCCTAAGAGAAACATTGGGCAAATTATTTAATTTATTAAATCTCAAGATTGATTTCTTCATCGCTGGGATGGAGTTACTATTACCTCTTTTATGTAATTGTTGTGATAAATGATATAATGCCTTAAAAACATCCACCAGTGTCACCAGCATTGCAGTAAAATGCTGTACAAAATGTAGTTATTTGTATAAATTTAAGCTAACTTTATTTGGAGTGTCAATTGATTTGTCAAAATGCTTACTGTAACAACCCTTATTTCATCCTGTTCTATAAAATTCAATACTATGATGAAATGAGAAGCTTTTATTTTAGGGACAGTGATAATAATCTGGCCTTTGAAAACAGGTCTGCTCTGCAAAACCCATTATATTTAATTTTAACTGGCTTCTTACTCTTTGAAAAGATTTTCTTTCCTACTCCATGAACATAGATCTCAAAAATCAATTTTAACTCTCAGTTTAAAGCATGCTTTATTACTATGTCAACAAACAATGTGCCAATACATGACTTAATAGTGTTATTCAATTTTTATTACCCAATAAATTTCAGAAGCTCACATTTCACTTTATATTCATAGACATATTTGTACAAATGGATAGATATACTCATGTTTTGATTTTGCAAGATCATATTTTTATCAATTACAAGAATAAATTAGAGAATTTGGAAGAAAACCTTTTGCAAGGCCACTAAATTGAGTGTTCAATAAATATAAAAAAGACTAGACTTGTTAAATCAAAGGCTTTTTAATCTATTTCCGTAATACCTTGGTCATTGTTTACCTTTTTCCCAGTAACTACATTATAGAGAAACTTTCCTCTCACCAGTATTTTCCTGGTTTCCACTATGTCCCTTGATGCTCCTCATGTAAATAGATGACCTTCTGTTCTTTATCGTGGTTTTCTCTGACATCTTTTCTAAAACCATGTCTTCTGTTATTAATAGATAGCTAAAATAAATTGAAAAACATGAAGGGCAGAAAGAATTCTTGAAGCTAAAGTCATTCAATGAAACTAAATCTGAGAACAATTAATTTGAGGGAGTTTGCTTTTGGCTTTCATAGGGGCTCCAAGATTTCTTACTGTTTGTGTTTCAGCTCTTAGTCTTGCACTGAGTGAGAAAAACAACACTGGAAAAACTTCAAATGTTGCATTTTTTCTATGGTCTGTAAGTAAAATTTATGTAATTATTTCTATATTTTCAGATCTTTAATGTTAGACAAATAGGAAAAACCTGAGAATCAAAATGCCTATTTCAGTCTCAATCCCTCTCTGTGGTAGGTGATACTGAACATGACCAAGTACGGAGAACCAGCAAAAAGTAAGGGGACTAGTTGTGGTGGCCTATGTGGTAGGTGAAATGGCCGAGCTGCAGCCACAGTCTTAGACTTATTTTATGAAGGTGTCTGTAATTATACTATTGTTTGGGAGGGAAAAATTTCCAGAACTTGGGGAGTGTTGAAATTCTTGGGTTAATGACACTCTGTTCTTGAGGTCAGGTTTGGTCCTAGGTGTCACTAATGCTTCTGGCATGAAAATCTTCTTAGGAATCCACCACAGAAGATGACAGGTTCTTCTTTCCAGGGGGTGGAAAAGTGGGATCACTTTTATCATATCCTTTGACAATGTTAATTTCACTTGTATTTGCACAAACACTTCTGCACTGATTTTATCTTAATCTTATAAAAGAAAATAGTTTGTTTTCTTAAGAAAAGACATGGATTATGTATGTATGAACAGTTTGAGAAATGAAGCAAAAGGAACTGAAATCTTCAGGATATTTTGTTAGGATATATATTCACTTTGAATGATATCCTTAAGAATATTGTGAACTTTGGTACTCATTATTGTCAAGTGCATGGCATATTGTCAATTTATACTCTGCAAAGGTATAATCCAGTACTAGATAATTATTAGTAGCATTTTGAAGTTATTTTCCTAGAGGAAGATACAGAAAAAGCATTATCTGTGTAAACTCTTGAATTAGAAATATTATGTTACATGAGCAATGCCATTTTAGGTATGTTTAGGGGTACAAATTGAAAGTCAATAAACTGATAAGTATTCATTCTATGTAATTCTTTAACCCTTCCACCCACTGTTCCTCTCCGTCCCTCATTGAAACACTCTACTTGTATTGTTGGGACATACACATTCTCAGACACTCAAACACACCATTGTCTCTATCTTCAATAATTTTAGCTTTATTACTTATTTGAATACCAACTTAAGTACTAAGTATTGAACCCGGGGGCAGTTTTCCACTGAACTACAACCCTATTTCTTTTTATATTTTATTTTAAGACAGAAGTTTGCTGAGTTGCCAAGACTGACTTTGGACTTGTGATCTTCCTGCCTCGACCTCCCAAGTAGTTGGAGTTACAGTTGTGCACCACATTGTCTGGCATGCAATGCCAATTTAAGATTCTTTCCTAAAACTCTGAAACACCTGGTCTCCTTATCTTTATCATATTGTATAAATTATCATTGCAGTATTGACTAGCTATTTGCCTTTCCTGATGTTGCATTTAGCAGGTTAGTGTGAGCAAAGCCCACAACCAGAGACCAAGGATGTCTCTCCTCAGTGTTATTATTATGTCTCATGTTCACAGTTATGATTAGAGAAAGTCAACATTCTCTCAAGACTCTAATATTTTCCTTCTAGATGTTACTGAGAGCAAAAGAAGATAGTAAAAGGATCTAAGGTTTCCAGTTTGCACATTACCATTCCATATCTCTGTGTTTTATTTCATATACACTTTCTTTGTTCAAGTCCCAAGACAAACATTTTTTTTCATGACACATTTTCTGTCCTCCTAAAGGACAAAGGAAAATGTGAAAGATCTTCCCTGTCCACTTGCCTGCTGTGACTTTCACATACCCTTGAGGGAACAACTAAAGAAGGCTGACTTCTCAGTGGGTTTGGCTTACTCAAGAAAACTCAGAGTCATTTACTTATCTCAAGGATATTACTCCATTCCTTCAGGGACCTGGCCAGTCCTTGGGGGAAGAAAGTGTCCTTGAGGGAATTACTAGGTCACACAGGTTATTAAAACGAATCTTTCTTTGTTCTAACTTGTATTTAAGGAGCCTCACTGGGAATAAAACTTCGCAATCTCACCTGTGGAGTGGACGCTCTGCTAGAGAATTCCCAGTCAGGACCCTACAAAGCTGTCCTGGGACTCCCTAGCTACATGACTGCAGGTGTTGCAGGTGTTGGTATTTCCCCAATCAGGTGATTATTTTCTTCTCTTTCTCTCTCTCTTTCCACCTATCACTTTTGCTTTTGCTTTTGCTCTTGCTTGTGTATTATTACTAAAATTAATTCTACCTTGTATAAAGGGAGTGTCTTCAATGTCTATCACATCTGACCTACCAAATTAGCAGCTGCACACACAGGTAATTATTTCATGTTACATCTCCTCAAAAAGATGTTAATATTTTAAATGTTTTCACTTTTCTGTCTTGTACATATCACATAACATATATCAAATATTATGACAATCATATCTTGCATTCATTCCTCTTTGATAATGTGTTCATTCCAGGAAAATAAAAACCATTGCTTAGTTCTTGTTGTTTTCTTACTACTTAAACAAAGATCACTTAATATTTGCTGAAGTATAACAATTATAATTTGTTTATAAATATTCATATTAAAGCATTCAAAATGAGATGAGATATTGAGTTTTACTTGGATTGATTCCAGTTGAATACACATTCAAATTGTTGGAACATGTATTTTTTTTTTTTTAATTTACAAAGAGAAGGGATTCTTGATTCTCTCATTTAATGGGACATCCTGAACAAATATAGAATCAGGAGGTAATCTAAAATCCAAATAATGTTCAGATGGTTTAGAAGAACTATAGCGTCCTTTCAAAATCCTTTTGGGAAGAAATTACCAATGTATTTATTTTCTCAGTATTGTTCTTTTATTTTCTGAGTACTGTCCTTGAGACAGGCGAGGTAAATTCTTATAGAGACCTTTAAACCAACCAGAATAGAAGTCCATTCAAATCCAAGGTCCACTGCTTAAATTGGAACTTTAGCCAAGTTACTGAACTTTGGGAAGCATATGCTTTGTCAGATGTAAAATGAAGCTAATAGTATCAAGTGTATAATAGTGTTTTGAGAATTAAATTTAAGAATTTGACTTAAGCTGGGCATGGTGGCACACACCTTTAATCACAGCAGCTCAGGAGGCTAAGATAGGAGGATTGCTAGTTCAAAGCCAGCCTCAGCAAATTAGTAAGGTCCTAAACAACTCAGTGATACCATGTCTCTAAATAAAATACAAAGAAGGGCTGTAGATGTGTCCTAGCAGTTAAGGGCCCCTGAATTCAATCCCCAGTACCAAAAATATTTATTTAACTTAAATCAAATCCTCTATAAAAATAAAGATAAGCATTAATGATAAAAGCCCTTTCTCACAACATTGATGATGTCTTCAGTGACATTAGCTGACCTGTCTCTACAGGTTCTTATTCTATGTATCTGATTTGTTCCTTTATCACTGGCATTACTAATTCCTAAGACTCTGATTTAACAAGGGATTTTACCTTCTCTCACAAATTGATTCCAAGATCTCTATGCACATTGGTCCCGTTCATACATAGTTGCCTGATTTTACTTGGCAATGAAGGGGGCCTCTATGTTGTGGCACAGAAAGAATTCCAAAAGCTGAAGTGAAAATTAAAAAGAAAGTAGAAGCCAAAAAAAAATAGCAAACTATCTAAGAGCTGTGCATAATGTTATAAAATGAAGCTAAACTGTGTCTTGATTGTAAAAGAGAAATCAATTTAGAAAGTATTGACTTGGAAGAACTTAATTGCTCATAAAATTAATTTATGGATGACTTTATTTGATGTTTGGAAACAGGAATACAAATGAACCAACATTGATGTTTATGAATTTCCATGGCTAGCCAAGAAAAGGTAACTGACACGAATAGAAAATTGAAACAGATGAGAAGGTAATGGTTGTTTACTCTCCCCTGGAAATATCTGTATTAGGTTACAAGCAGTGGACAGTTATAAAACTGTTCTACAATATGAGTTTTAGGCAAGTTTTAAATTACAGAAATACCTATTTAAATTGAATCATATTTTCAAATTTTTTCAGTGATTGATGTGTCTTAAATCTGATATAGGTACATATGAGATTTTAAACAAAATTAAAGAAAATAATGTCTTGAAGAAGTTATAGGATAATTTCAACTCTGAGAAACCCCCAAGAGCCATTCAAGTAAAATATTCCTGCTGAGATAGCAGAACTTTATTGTAAATTATCATGTAGGCAGAGAAGCAAAGCTTGAGCAACAAAGGATATGCCAGTGTGTGCATGTGTCTCTGTGTATGTGTATGTATGTGTGTGTGTGTGTGTGTGTGTGTGTGTGTGTGTGTGTGAGAGAGAGAGAGAGAGAGAGAAAATGCCTTCCTATTTGGCTGAGACAACTAAAGGACTCCATGAGATATCTACAGGAACAAAAAAGAAATAGAAAACATTTGTCTCATACATGTTGTGTTATTATTGATTACTAACATTTTTATAATGTTCATAGTGAAATATTACTTGACATACTATTCATTTGACCTAAGTGAAACAATGATTTTACTGAAGAGTATTTTAGAAGTTTAATGTCAAATCTGTATGTATATTTTTGAAATAAATAAATGTAATTACAGTCACTTCTTTCAATACATGAGTACCTACAACATGGTTGTTAATATTATTCTTACTTGAAATTGATTTCTATTTGATGGGTTAGTTTAATTCTTGTCACTCTTTATTCCTGTTTAGAAATTTATTTCCGAGTTTTATTCTGCCTCATGAGTTGTACTCTCTTTATGACCCTTTGTACATGGGGCTCATTTGGCTTAGTGTCCTGATTTGGGAAGATGACCATCAGACTGCAAGTAAAGAGTTCATTCACAGGACATTTCTCCCTTACAAGTAATTGCCATGTAGTTAGTAAGTTTTCCCTGTGCAGATGTTACGAGGTTCAGAGCCATGTCATCATTGCTTACCTGGCAGACATGTTGCTCCCATGAAGCTCCCAGGTATTCCTATGGTATCTTTGCCAGGTTGCTTTAAGTAGATCTACCCACTTGCACTTCTTCTATGGCAGCATCTGTCTCAGGAGAAGTCCAAGATGAATCCAGTCACCAACTCCAAATCCCTACCTTCTACAGCCAGAATATATACATGATCATTTCCTACCACAAGGGTTTAAAGATTCTCCCTTTCTTTGGATAGAAACTCAACTAATCAGTTACATATAGCTTCTCTTTCCATTTTTAAATCATAGGGAATATTTCATTTTCATGGGGAAAAAGTCTCAGTTATAATATATACAAGTACAAAACTAAGGGCATGCATGCTCACACACATACACATTCTACGTTACTATGTATCCCACAAATTTAATTCTACATAAAATTCCTATGTTGCAAAATTATCCTTCTGTTTTACAAATGAGAAAGTTTGGATGTTTTGAAGTTATCTAATGTGAGCAGCAGGGTTGAGCTTTGTAGAAACTATACTTAATTGTACAATCTGTAATGTACTGTGGGTGGGTCAGCCTCTTAGAGACCCTTCTGCTTCAGGGAACTGAACCTTATGAATGTACCATGGGGTATGGTATTCACAAGGAAATGTGCTTATTCTTTATTATATTCAGGTTGCAAAATTTGAATAAGTGAAATATATTACCTGATACATGTAAACAAGGCAGTTCATGAATGTGTGCAGGGGTGACATGTGAACATGCTTTCATGCCAAGCAGAAATAAATCAATGCAGACATTAGGGGAAATAAAAAGTCTGTATTCACTTAAATTATTATTTTAAAAAGTTTAGCTGTCCATTCAAATTCTAGTAACTAACATCCAGTACTGCAGTGTTTTGTTTTCTTTTGGTTTTTTTAACTGTTAAAGTCTTGATACTTATATTTTGTTTGCAATGTGTATAATATTTAAAGTGATATTTAGAAGTAGGACATTTTCTGTATTCCATTATAATGAACTAAGATACTTTTCTATGCATAGGATTTATGTATAAGTTACTGTGCTATGTTAGTAATGCTCAGAAAATTAAATTTCAAAATATATTGCACAGACATTTCAAATGAACCAAGGTAATTTTAGAGACAGTAAATATTTAATTTAACTCAAAATAATAAACCTAAGAATAAAATGGAAAGAGTCAAGTAGTAAAGGGGAACTCAAGGGATATTTGCACTTAAAACTAAAGCTAAAGATTTCTATAATTAAATGGAATTATATTTGACTTCCTTAGTGACTAGCAAAAAAAGCAACATTGTATTGACACAGTTTTCAGAGATTAATTAAAGGCCTAAATTTTCTGGCTAAACCTTTTGCAAAACCAGAGGTAATTATTCAGGACATGTGCCTTTTTTTAAAAGATAGAAGTGATCATAATGTACATGGAAATATTAGAAAATTAGGAGTCCCAAATTTGAGTATTTTTAAAACCCAGAGAAATATCCTGATTCTGCTCTATCAAATATAGTATACAATTTTAATATAAAAAATATGTTTTCATTTTGAAATAAATCTTCAGTCCTTCTTGCTGTTTGTGCCAATAGTTTGGTTATGGGAAACCTGTGTAGAGAATGCAGCATCAGATGCTCATGGAAATGAGATGCTTTTAAATGCCCTTGATATGATGCAGGGTTTAAAGATCAATTTCAAGATTCGGAGTCCCATGGAAAGGCATGACAGAAATAAACTATAGCTAAGACATATTTTTCTAATTATCTAAAAAAAAAGATTCAGTTATTCCTTTTGGTATATATTATTTTGGTTCACAAGAATTTATGTTATGTCAGCATTTAGATAGACTAGAATTATGAATAAATGTCTGTGTTTTACTTAGCTTTTGAAAATGTTGTGAACAAAATATCTAACAAGAACACTTTAGAGGAGAAAACATTAATTGGGGGCTCACAGTTTCAAAAGTCTCAGTTCACAGATGACTAACTCCATTGCTCTATGCCTAAGGTGAGGCAGCACATTATGGGATATGTGCAGTAACGATAATCTGCTGCCCAAATGGCAGCAAGGGGTGGGAAGGGAGTAGTGGGAAAGGGCTGCACAGAAGATGCAACCATTCAGGGCAGGGTTCCAGTGATGCACCTTCTCCATCCATGCCCTACTTGCCTACAATTACCAATCAAGCAGTCCTTTCAAACTAAGATGTACTAGAATTATGTTACAATTTTCATAGTCCAGTAATTACACCTCTGAGTATTCCTGCATTTGGAGCATTTGAGGGACAATTCATATCCAGAAAATAACATTCCACCCCTGACCCCCAAAAGCTCATGCCCATCTCACAATGCAAAATGCATTTAGTCCAACTTCAACAGTCCCACAGTCTTAACAGTTTCAGCATTGCCAAAACATTCAAATTCAAAGCTTCCTCTGAGATTCAAGGCAAACTCACAGCTGTGAGCCCTATAAAAGTCAAAAGCAAGTTGTATACGATATTCAATTCCACAGAGTAAACATTCCCATTTCAAAAAGGAGGGATAGGAACATAGGAAAAAAAAATGGGGTCAAAACAAGACCAAAACCCAGCCAGGAAAACAGGTCCTGGAACTTTGCATATAACACCTAGAAGACATGACAGAGAGATGTGGTTTACAGAGGGTTTGTGCTGCCCTGTCTCTGTTGCCTTGTCATTGTCATTCACAAGGGCTCCTTTTTAGCCTGGATCTCTACAGCCAGCAGGTTTCTTGGCAGACAGTCCACATGACTGGAATCTCTTTTTTTCTTGGGTGTCCATTTCAGTTTGGGCTTCACCTTCACAGTTTCATGTATCACCCTCTCAAGGTACTCCAACGAAACTACATTTTGCCTGGCTTCTCAGGTCTTCCTTTAAAATCTTGGTGGAATCCTTCATGACCTCATAACCCCAACATCTTATATTCCTGCAGAACCATAACAATATGGATGATACCAAGATCTGCTGCCAGCTTGCTCCTTATCTGGACTCCCTTGAATCCTGAGTGCAGTGTCCTTTGAGCGAGAATAGCTCAATGTGGTGAAACAATTTCCTATGTCTTTCTGTGCAAGCAGGGCACCCCCATATTCTCTTCTGAAATGATTTTCTCTTCTATACTCAAGAAACTGTAGTGGTTGTGGTCTTGCAAATTCCTGAAATGTCTTCCAGTCATCTTTACAATTATCTCCTTCAGAAGTACTTAGCATTTCGTTAGGGAATCCAATTTCTTCAACAACCACATTTTCCTTGGCTCCAGCTTTACATGCATTCTTCTGGCCAATCTACAGATTTTTAAAAATCCTTTACCTCTGCTTTCTGCTCCTAATTTTACAGTAAAGCTGTCTAAAAACTGCCAGCAATATGCATGCCACTGAATGAATGCTATGTTACCTTGAAATTTTCTTGAACAGATTAATCAGTCTATCACCTTTAAATTCAGAATCACACATAATTTCAGACATGGGCAAAATGTAGCCACTTTCTTTGCCAAAATATAATGCTGATGGCCTCTATGTGAATACCCAATAGAGTCCTTAATTTCCTCTAAAATCTCATGAGCACACTCCACATTATGGTCTTTTGAGCCAACTCATATCTGACTCATATCTGTGTCTCTCCAAAATTGATATTTTGAACCCTTAATCCCTGTTAAGATGGTATGTATTAGGAGGTAGAGAGGTAATTAAAATTAGATCATGAGATGGTACCCCATGATGGGATTAGTCTCTCTCTATAAGGAAAAAAAGAGAGAGAGAAAGAGAGAGACATCAGAGTTCCTCTTTTTCTGTCCTATATAAGACAGAAAGAGAGCTCTCCCCAGGAACCAAATTGGCCAACACCCTAATGTTGGTTTCCTAGTCTCTGGAACTATAAGAAAAAAAAAAATGTCTATTGTTTAAATCATCCAGTTAAACAAAGCTTTTCTGCCCAAGATAGCATTATATTTCAAATTTATACAATTTATATAGTATGGCATAGTATATTGTAAGTATCATTTGTATTATAAAATAATTATAAAAAAGTTTTAATATTCTTCATCCATAAATTATAAAACAGGATAACTTTAGATTCAGTTTATCATTTCTAGAAACCCTTTTTATTTATAAAATGCTAGTTTCATAATTTAATATTGATGAATCCAGTATGTGCAGTTGGTAGTAATGATTTTTATGACAAGTACTAATAATAATGAATTACATCATTATAAATTAACTGAACACCTAAGATGGATTATGTCACAGAGGGAAGTCATGGATCAGATAAACCCAATGTCTCTTACTGTTATATTTTATTGAAGAAAATAAAAGAAAGAATTTTAAATGGTGTGTAATTGTGAAGTTCTATTATCAGATGGACTGATGTATTCAAATAAAGTCTTATTTGTAGAACGATGTCATGTAATTTTGTGGATGTATTGTAAAGGAGAAATATTAGCAATTTGTGCTTAATCAATTTACCAGATTAATAATCATTATTTCTCTGTAAATGTTTCTGACTAATGCCTGGCAAATGAATGACTAATAGGATACCTTGTAAAATCCCCACATATTTTCTATCAACTGAGCTGTTTGCTTACTAAAAGTCAATTGTATTTATTCCTAAAACTATTATGTCACTTGTAATTTTTATGATAATTATACAATTAAATTAAACTGCTAAGTGATACTGGGCAAATAGTTCTGATTTTATAAATGATAATCTGAATAATTTAGGACTTGATAAATGTGGTTTACCAAAAGAAAAGAAAAAGTATAACTGCAAGCACCTGATAACAAATTAGTTAAATAATCTAAAAACTTTGTTCACATTCTTAAAGTATTTCAAAAGTATCATGAGATTCTGAGTAGATTTTTTAAATAAGCAATATATCAAGCATGTATAAAAGTTGAGAAATATTAAACTGCTACTTACTTATATTTCTATGTCAAGATTTTACATTTACAAACATTGAAACACCTTAATTCAACTCCATCCCTACTAACTTTTCTACTCTCCCTATAATATGTTCACTCAAATACCAAGTTATTTCATCAGCAAATATTTTAATGTATATTTCAAAATTTTGTTTACTTTTCATAGAACAAAAATATATACATTTCATCTAAAAATTTAAAAAATGCTGTCATTAAATTGCATTCAAGTTATTTGAATTTTTCTTACATTTCATTTTTCTTAATTTATTTAAATCAAAAACCTATCAAAATAATGTGTAGATTTTGAAGTTTGTTGATATGAACTTTAAATACTTTGAAAATATACACATTAATCTTTTTAACAATGATTCATAAAAGGGACTGAGAGTTTTAGTCCTATAGATTTTCACAGCTTGCATTTTGTGGCCTGAATCACTGCAATGACATTTCACCTGTCCTTTTGTCTCCTTAAATTATCATTATTCATGGGCTGGGTAAGTGGTTCAAACAGTCACGACTCACCTGGCATGAGTGGGCGCTGGGTTTGATCCTCAGCACCACATAAAAATAAAATAAAGATGTTGTGTCCACCGAAAATTAAAAGATAAATATTAAAAAAATTCTCTCTCTCTTTAAAAACAAAATCATTATTCATGATTAGATCTAACAACTAAATTAGACTCAAGCGTGATATTTTCACAAAGATGCTCCATAGCTGGCATTTGCTACTTTTCTAAATGAGGCAGCTACTATTATTTGTCTTTCTCTTTCTGTGTATAAAAACATTATATATATTTATTAGATCAATATGAGTTGTAATTGGGGTGTTGTAATTTTTCAATCATGCTTCATTTATAAACTGAAATACTCAACTGAAGATTCAAGATGGCAGATTAGAGGAAGGCTGCATTTCCAGTTGCTCCATGGCTCAGGATTCCGAGCAGCAGAAATATCAAAACTCAGTCATGAGATATTAATGAGATTTGAAATTCAATATTGGACAGTCTCCTAGAGACTCTGAAATTTGGGTGCATTGAAGGACAAAACAAAACAACCACAAAGAGTATAGTGGAGAATAGCTGGTTTTGCAGCAACAGGAGCAGTTCCCACTGGCTGCAGAGAAAGGGATATCACAGAGAGAAACATAGTAGACACATTTGGTATGGAAGAACATGTGGAACAGAAAAGCAGTTGGAACTTAGCTAAACCAGTGCCTGCTTAGCAAACTGTTGCTTGAAAAGTACTCTGTGTTTCTTAACTGGCTAAGAGAGAACTGAGATGGGAAGCCATCTTGTGGGGCCCACTCTGCCACTTGTTCCTACAGGAGCCCAGGAGATCATAGAAAATATTGCCATACTATTCTGGCAACTGTCTAATACGTGGCATAAGATATAAATAGTAAAACAGAGTGAAGCAGGCAAGGAGAAGACAGTACCCAGGAGGATGCTGATCAGAGATATGAAAGGGAGTGCAACTTTTCCCTTTGTGTCTGGAAGCTCACATGATAAGCTTAAGAGCGTCAGGAAACAGAACAGGTTGTTGTGATCACGCTCAGGACTAAGTCTGGGAAGGCCATATTCATAGATAGTGGAGTGTGCTCTTGTGTTCCATGAATAAAATTCTGGGGAGGCTCTTGAGATCCAGATACCCAACAGAGACTGGCATATACCAAACATTAGGCATTGATCTAATTTCTCCAGAGCTGGCAAATGACTGTAATCCCAGCAGCTTGGGAGGCTAAGGCAGGAGGATAGCAAGTTCAAAGCCAACCTCAGCAAAAGGAAGGTGCTAAGCAATTCAGTGAGACCCTGTCTCAAAATAAAATACAAAATAGGCCTGGGGATGTGGCTCAGTGGTTGAGTGCCCCGGAGTCAATTCTTGGTACCATAAAAGAAAAAAAAATGCTGAAGAGATTATGAAGATAAAGGAACAATTCATGCTGTTGGTGGGATTGTAAAATAGTATAACCACTATGGAAATCAGCATTTTTCAAAAGACAAGGAATAGAACCTCCATATGACCCAGCTATACAACTCCTTGATATTTATCCTATAAAAATAAAGTCAGCATACTATAGTATGCTATATATCCATGTTTATAGCAGAACAATTTGGAATAGGCAAACTATGGAACCAGCCTAGGTGCCTGTCAAGGAATGAATGGATGAAGAAAGTGTTGTGTATCCACCCAATGATGTTTTATTCAGCCATAAAGAAAAATTTTGTCATTTGCAAAAAAAAAAGTGGATGAATTTGAGAACACTATGTTAAGTGAAATAAGTCAAACTCAGAAAGTCAAAGGTCATATGCTATTCCTCATATGTTAAAGCTAGAAAGGACAAAGAAAAAGATACGGGATGATCTCATAAAAATAGAAGGGAGATCAGTAGAGTAGCGGAAAGAGACCAGGGGAAAGAAGTAGGGAGGGAAAGGGAACCACTGATTAATAATACTGGACAAATTTTATTGTTTTATTGTGTGCAATTATGAATATGAAATGAGTCACACCATTATGTACAATTGTAGGGCATCAACAAAAAAAAATGAGAAAATAAATGTTAATTTAAAAAGGACACATTTCCTCATCAACTATTTGCTTACCCACATCTCTTCCTCAGCTATTTCTTTGCCCTAACAGAAAATTTGGACAGCGAAATCAAGATAATGCTTATTTTCTTTTAGTTACTTAGATTATAGTTGATATAGTAAATATTCTCCAAGTGAGAAACATCAGGGGTGTTTGTGTATATGAGTGTTGTAGGTCTTGTTACATGTGTACATATATTTTTTAATAAATAATGTATTTAAATTTATTGATCTTTAATTGTTTCCATTTCTAGCCCCTGAGAACCTCTTTGAGTTAGCTTGTGTGCCCTTTGATGATCACTGATGGCTTCTTTGTCATGTAGTCAGCTAGATGCTATGGATGTTCTTTGTTTTTTAGTCAATTCTTATTTATGATACTTTTTTGTAGAAAATTCTAGGTTGAATTAAAAAGAGTATCCAAATAATAAAGGGTATATTACATAATTTTTATACTATTATAATTTAAGCAGAAAAAAACACTGATTCTATAGAATCTTGCAAATAGATTTATCTCAAAATAAATTAAAATTTCTGTGAGATAAATGCTGTGAGAAAAGTAGACAGGATGCACAATTGGACATTAATATGGCTTATTTTTTATTAATATGCTCTTAATTTTTCTCAAACAAATTCATCATTAGGAATTTTCTGAATTTCACAAAATAAAGAGCAGAAGTAATGGCTTTATTTCCTAGAGCAGAAAAACTTATCTATGTTAGAGTCCATGACTCTACCTTTTATTCATATTTTATGTTAATATGTGATTTGGGATGTTCTTTCATTTATTTCTCACAGACTTTATTTTGTATATGTTGATGTTTTGTTATTTTTCACCAAGCTGTTAACTGTTTTCATCATTGTGATTGTATACATCAGGAATAAAATAAAAAAGGTTTCCAGGTTAATATATCCAGTTCTATTTTTTTCTGATCACGTAGTCATTCATGAATTTTTAAAAATTTATATTCACTTTGTATAGATTAGCTATTACTTTATGTTTCTATTCTATTTGACTCAAGGCATATTTTTCATAGCTGGGTTTGTTTATGTTTTAATTTTATATAGGAATATTTAATTTTTAAAACAAATAGCATACAATGTAGCAGATATTCAAATCTATTTATACAGTAATACAAACTGAAGTCTGCATTCTATTGTATACATATCCTACACGTTGATCTGTGTATTATTGAAACAAACAAACAAACAAAAAATTCTAAACTATTTGTACTAAAGTAAAGCCTGAAATGAAATTTCCTTAGCTAGATTTAAGGTGTTTATTCAGAAATGCTAGAATCATATCTGAGTCCTTAGACACCTGTTCCCCAAGGAAAGAGGAAAATGTCCTGTAATATACCTTACATGTATTCACTTTGTGTTCCTACCAAAGAAGAAATAATGTTCCAGTAAGTTAGGCTGAAAGGAAGGTAAAATGATAAAATAAAGAGAAAAAGCCACAATAGAAGCTCCAAGTATGAGCTAAAGTACAGTTATAATATCAAGGTACTTGAACAGCTTGTGCTTCTTCACCAGGGAAATTTCCAGGTCAAAATTCCTACTAAATGGATCATCTGATTCAATTAAAATATTTGAATCATATTTCAGTTTGCATCATAATTGTCATTTCTTCTGACATTACATAGCTGACCCTAAAATAACAACAGAAAATTTAAATATATTATAATTGAATGAATATAAAGGAAGTTGGAAAAGGAAGTTGGAACTGGAACTTCCAAAAGCTCTTTGCCTTTTAAATCTAAACTCTCATTAAGAGTAAATGATGCAGAAAACATTTAAAATATAGCATTTTAGCTTTCATAAACAATTTATGCTTAAATATTTGCCGTCGAATGCTGTGCATTTTATTTTAATATGTTTAAAGTTCTTGGCACAATGAGGTTATATTAACTTTTGGTGTTTCTTTTTTATAAAGAAAATTTCCAACATATAAAAAAAGTTTAGCTAAAATCTGTTTTAACCTTGGAAAGGTGAGGTAGTTGAGTTTGCCCTAAATCCAGTGACAAAGCCCTTATAAAAGACAGAATAGAGAGACTCAGAGAAGAAGCACAGGCCATGTGGAGATGGAGGCAGAGATTGAAATGATACCATGTAACCACAAACCAAGTGGCTGGCTGCCTTCACAAGCTATGGGATACATGGAAATTTCTAAGGACCCCCATGAAGCATTTGGCCCTGTCAAAACATCATCTCAGTTTTCTGGCTTCTACAAGTATAAGGAAGAATTTTCTGTTTTGTAAGTGCCCAAAAATAAGAGAAGAAAAAAATTATAGTAGTCTCCAGAATTTCTTACAAAATTTGTTTTTAAAGAAACACCATTTTACCAAGAAGTGACAAGAGTCCTCCTTGACCCAACTGTGGTGCAACTCTTCTAAGCCCTCTCATAGGCAGCATTCCTTGTCTACTATTAAACCTGTGAACCTGGAAGGGAACTGTTTAGTTTCCATGAGACGACTGTTCTGCTGTTCTTGAAAGACTATGGCTACATAACAGAGATTAAGAAAGGAACTAAAGACAAACAAAAAATAAAGACTAAGCTTTATCTTGGTTTTAGTTATCTATCCAGCATCTACAGGCCTAAGAGCCACTGCTTTTAATTATTATTGATGATTATGTTGTTATTGATTTCTTAAATTACTGACAGAAATGCAAAAGTATCTGATGAAGTTAAAAGAGAACTATAAAATACTAATATAAAAACTTGGTTTAAAATGCCATTTTAAATTGTGTGCTGTGATTATCTCCCTTTACATGTAGCTGACATTAAGACTGCCTTTTATCTTACAATCTATTAAAAAATGGTGGTAGTCAGAGAATGCAGAAATCATTGTCTGCTTATACTAGATATGCTTCAGGGAGAAAAATTGAAGAGTTTTAGATGCAAAAATAGAAAAAAATATTTCAAATTAATTTTTGTTATTGACTTTTGTGGCTAACATACAGTAAAGCATTTAAATAATGGATTGATTATTGAAAACATGTTAACATTTGTATCAAAGACACATTAGAAATTTATCATGTTTTATCACCTTGAAGATGAGGCTTATTTCCTAGTAATCACATTATAATGTATGGATATAATATAACTGAAATATTTAAAATAACCTTTTTCACTTTGGAAATAATGTTGGTTTAGCTTACAATGGAAATCTTAAAATAAGGTAAAAGAAATTTTGCTTTCCCAAGGTTTGAACTCCATTTGTATTCTTAGTGCCTCTTAGTTAGGAATAGCTGAGGGAAGTTTATCTAGATTCCCATTCTTCCATTAACAATGGTTTTCAAATATAGTAAAAATTTAAGACTTCTGGGGTGACCCCCAATATGGCAAAATATATGCAACTGAAATATACTATTTGTTTGTGTATATGTGTATTTTGGCAAAAACATTGTTTTGCAATTGTCTTTTTTTTTTTTTGTAATGTTGGGCTTGAAACCAGGACATTGCATGTGTTAGACAAATATTCTACCACTGAGGTACTCTCAGCCCTGTTTTACACCTATTCATGGAAGTTTTTAAAGATTTAATAAATTTTTATTATTGCATTATTGACCTCCTTAACTGATTTTTAAAATGAGTTTTAATAAAGAATTAATAAAAATATCTATTTTAATTTGAAAGCACTTTACACATTGGAAGGTTTTATATTATTTTTCACTCTTGGAACATTGTATCTTACATAAACAAAAGTTCATACAACCAAAACACTTTGAAGAAAAATCATACAGCTAAAATTAATATGATCATCAGATAGAAATAATGTGATATTTAAATGATTTGATAGTTGTTGAAACTGTTTTGTACTTGCTTTTCATAAAACTTAGAATTTTAAGTAATTGTTTTAATCTGAAAGAAGACAATATTTTAAATCAGTCTCTCCAGAAAGATTTAATCCTTCCATTTATCTTTATAAACCTCATTTACATTTTGGTTTTGGTTGATTTCAATAAAAAATTTCACTATTTATGTAGGTGAAAGTTTTCCCATATCTTTGTTAATAGAAATGGAAAGTTGAATCCCCAAGTATTTAAGAAAGTAACTTGAGTTGCACTCACATTAAAAACAAATTATCTATGTAAGACTCAATACTTTAGTTCAATTTTCAACTGATAATAGATTAAAAAGGAATATTAGTACAAATATAAAACATTATAAATATATATTTTCTGAGTGTCTAGAGATAATAATCTATATATAATATAACTGTCAAAAATAAGAATTTACAAAATAAAGGTATGTGTCCATCTACAATTAAAAAAAATAAGAAGAAAAATTTACAGTGATAAAGAGGATATTTCACTGCATAACAGTTAAATTTATAAAAAGTTGGTATTTTATAAATGAGAGATTTTAGGAGACACTATTTCATTTAAGTTTTAATAATCTGAAAATACAAGCCCACTTACATTTTCTCATAAAAGACGTTTTGTATTTTAAACCTGTTCATGTAATTTTCCCTAGTTAATTATCATGTAAAAGGAATAACAACGTATTAATTCCAAGGTATTAGCATCACTTATAAACCTTAAATGTGCAAGTTTTGCAGTATGTTCTGCCCAGATTTCTCTGGGTTTATGGAGAATAATTTCCATCCACAAATACAGGCCATAGCAGAGATAAAAATGTAATAAAAAATTCCAATGACAAACTTTTAATGTGACACTTCTAGAATCATTCTATTCTTATGTATATGTCACCTTTGAATAACCATCTTTATTGATTTTTATCTTTAATTTTTAGTTTTGAAGTAGTTTTAGGCTTACATAAGAATTGCAAAGCACAGAGGGCTACTGCCTACCCCTTACCCATTTTCCCCTACATTTTAACATATTGAATAACTATGGCGTTTTTATAAATATGTAATAAACATTAATAAAATATTATTAATTGAACCTATTAATTAGTTTGGGTAGCTGTATCTCCTTCGTCTCCTCCCATTTTTAATAGCTCCTCAGTTTTTCTTAGTCTTCAATGACATTGATACTTTTGAAGAATAATGGTCATATATTTTGGAGACACCTCCTGATAGGGGATTGCTTGATTTTTTTTTCTCAAGACTGGACTGGGGTGATATGCTTTCAGTAAGAATGTCAGAGATTAGAGTTTTTATTTCCATTATTATTTGAATGATTTTCATTTGTAATTCTTTATTGGAGGAAGATTTGTCACTTTTCCTTAACTTAAAATTCATTCTGTCACTTACTTTTGTCCATGTAGACTTTATTTATTCCAATATAAACTCACATATACTTATTATTTATTGCTCTCTGTATTATAATCCAGTTGTCTTACTACTTATTTTATAGATCAAATTTTTCCAGTTTTTGTCTAGAAGCTCATTTCAGGCTGGCTCCCTTCTCCTTTGGCATTGATCTTTTTTTTTTTTAAATATCTTTTTCTCTCTCTTTAACCACAGTCTTTCTTATTTTTGGCTCCAGTCTCATCTTGCATTTTCTCTGCCCTTGCACTAGAATCAATCATTTCTCCAATGAGCTGACACATTTGACTGTGGAGGAATTGTAATGAGAGCTGCTGTGTAGATGTGTTAGATAGTGTGAAGAAAGCATAGCTGTACATTCAAATAAAAACAAGCAAATTTGAAATAACTGGCAGTGTTACTTCTGGAGAAAATGGGAAGAAATAAGTAGAGAAAATGATAGAAAATCAGTTTTCTCTCTCCCTTCACTTTCTCCCCCTTGTCTTTCTTCTCCTTGATTGATTTCTACTTTAACTCCTCCACTACAGTCAGATGCAATATTCTATGTGATTTTTATCTTTGCACAGCTGTTGAGACTTGCTTTATTATCCAGTCTAAGGTCAATTTTACATTTGACAAGAATATATATTCTATGGTTTCAGAGAATAGTGTTTTTTATATATCATCTGATCTGATTTTTACTTCATTCAAAGTGATCTTGAAATTATTATTTCATTGGACTGCTTGATAAAAAAGACATGAAAATCCTTAAAATTTCTTATCTTTATATTTAATTTTATTGATTATTTTTTACTATATTGTGAAGCTTGTTATCAGGTGCACACAGAATTTAGACGGGACACTGGGGCCATGCCCTTTAGGTCTATATTTTGTGTATGGTGAGGGGAGCTGGCTCTCTCTCTGCTTCCTGGTGCAATGTCCCAAGCTGCTTTTATCTACCATTTCTGTCAGCCATGATGTTCTTCCTCAACTTTGGCCCACAGCATTGGAGTTGGACACTTAAATTATGAGTGCCAAATATAAATTTCTCCTCTTCCAATCATTCTTTTCATGTCTTTTGGTCACAGCAGTGAAAAAACTGCCTCAAACAATCCTAATAATATTTTTATTCATATGTTTTTCCTTTGATGTTAGTATATGATTGTTGTATAGTGTCTCCAGAATTTGTGTATGTTTGTATTTTTCTCTTATTGATATTTCTATTCTTTAGTTCCATCATCTCTATATCCTTAAAATTGTAGGTACTTCTTTGAAGCAGTATACATACACATACTTACGCACACAAAGTCTATGTAGATAAAGAAATACATAGATACCTGACATTATTTGTTTTTTATATAATATGAGGACTGATATTCTAATACACTGCTTTCATACTTATTTTTCTTCCACTTATACTACATATTTTCTATTATTTGGGGATAATAGTGTATAGGTTATAATTCTTTTTTTTTTCCCAAGAGCATTAAATCATTTATTGATTACATGATAATGGACGATATACAAGCTTCATTTCCATCTATTACATATCTGGTACCATTATTCAATTTAGATATTGGATAAGATGTGCCAACAATCATTTTTAAATTTATAAACCAAATAATTCCACGACTGCTTTGATGACATTTTCAATGGTGAACTTCAGAAGGTCACAACTAAACCAAGGTTTCTGAACTTGGCATCATCCTAAAAGAATTCTAACTTCACACTGTTGGGGAAGTTTTAACAAGATGGCTTCAGAGAAGACTAACTTTACACAGCAAATTTTTAAAAAGACACATTTATTCAGTATCATGATCAGACTATAACATTTAGCAATCAACAGCAAAAAAAAAAAAAAAAGTCTACATTAAAACCCTTTGTTGGAATGTTTTACACTTTCCACAGAACAGAAACTAAAATAACCTGTTATACAAATAGTCACAAATACAGTCCTCAAGTTTTTTTTTTCCCCCCATACATGTGAGTATTGTCTAAATCATGTCTTCTTTGTAGCAGCAAGGCTTTACCACCGCTGTGCTTGGCTGAGTTCACACATTTGTTGCAACCTGTAGCTTCCCTGTCACTCCTTTGGCTCTCCTCTCCTGCTAAGCTTAGTTCCCTGGCAATACTAAAACCTTCTACCACCGCCATAGCTACTGCTGCTTTTGGAACCACCATAGCACTTGGGTTTTGTGGTTTGGCAAAGTATTGGCCTCCACCATCATGAGGTCCAAAGCTTCTGCCTCCAAAGTTTCCACCCTTCATGGGTCCAAAATTTGATGACTGATAGTTGTAATTTCCAAATCTTTGTAGCTTCCACCACCTCCAAAATTGCTTCCATCATTATCAAATCCACTGTAGCCATCCCTAATGCCACCATATCCACCACCACCACAGCTTCCATCAGAGGTACCACAACCACTGAAGTTTCCCCAATGACCAAATTTGCCATTTCCATCAAAACCACCTCCATGACCACCAACAAAGTATCCCGAACCACCTTGACCATGTTGGCGAGATGAAGCATTAGACATTTCTTGCTTTGACAGGGCTTTCCTCACTTCACAGTTGTGGCCATTCACAGTCTGGTTTTTCTGAATGACAATCTTATCCACAGAGTCATGGTCATAAAAAGTTACAAAAATAAAGCCCCTTTTCTTTCCACTGCTTCCATCAGTCATGATTTTAATAACTTCAATTTTCCCATACTGTTCAAAATAATCTTATAGGTGATGTTCTTCAGTATCTTCTTTAATGGCACCAACAAAGATCTTTTTCACAGTTAAGTGGACCCCTAGTTTTTGAGAATTTTCTTTGAGACAGCTCTCTTTGGTTCCACAACTCTCTCATCCACCTTGTGTGGTCTTGCATTCATGGCTGCATCCACTTCCTCCACAATGAATAAGTGACAAACCCAAATCCCCTGGAGCTTTTGGTGTTTGGATCTCTCACAATCACACAGTCCATGAGTGTTCATTCCTCATTGCTACAAATGGCTTCTCAGACTCTCATTAGTTGTTTCAAAGCTCAGCCCTCTGATGATGAATAGCTCCCTCAGCTGTTCGAGCTCCTTAGGGGACTCTGATTTACACTTGATGGCAGCAGGAAGAGAGACTTGACCAATGCTTTCTCAGCGGCATCCACGGGCAGAAAGGAGTAAGCTAACGAATGTATCTGTATAGGTTGTAATTCTAATGTTCACTTGCTAGTATACTGGTTGCTGTTGTGTTTTCCACTTTCATTTCTTTTAATTAGTTCCAGCATTTCTGACCTTCTATCTGGGAATTTCATTTGCCATTTTCAGCCTCACATTATTTTTTTTGAAGAAAAATTGACAGTCTAATTCCTGATCTTTTAAAGGTAATCTATCTTTGTAATTTTTTCATTTTTTATTCTACACTTACCCCTTTTTCACCTTCACAATTTTGTAAGTAGATATAGTTTTATTTTAATTGAACCAGCCTGGGAGGATTTTTTTTTAATTGGTTCTTTTTAGTTCTACGAAACATTAAGATTCATCTTGACATAACTATAAAAGAATGGAATATAATTTGTTCTAATTAAGTCCCCAGTACTTCTTCTTTCTCTCTCATTCTCCCTTCCTGTTTCCTTTCCTATACTCTACTGGTCTTTCTGTTATTTACTTATAGCTTTTTAAAATTAGTATCTTGTGGATGTACATGATGGTGAGATTCTCTGTGGTATATTCATGTCTGTACACAGGAACGTTAGGTCAAATTCATTTCACTGTCTTTCCCTATCCCATCCCTTTTTCCTTTTTCCTTCATTTACCTTTGTCTAATTCATTGACCTTTATTCTATTTTTATACCCCTTTATTTTATTTTTGTTTGGTTTGGTTTGGTTTTGTACCAGGGGTTGAACCTAAGAAGTGCTTAACCACTGAGTGATAACCCTGGCCCTTTATTTTCTATTTATTTTGAGACAGAGTCTCACTAGATTGCTCACAGTCTTGTTATGTTGCTGAGGCTGGCATTAAATCTGTGATCCTCTGCCTCAGTGACCTGAGTTGCTGGAATTCTAGGCATGTGCCACCATGCCTGGCTCCCTCTTTATTTTGGATTGGCTTCTGCATATTAGAGAAAGCATTTGGACTTTGAATTTTTGAGACTGGCTTATTTCACTTAGCATGATAGTCTTCTGTTCCATCTATTTACCAGCAAATACCATAATGCCATTTTTCTTTATGCTATAATCATTGATGTGGCTGCATTTCTGTAGTATGCTTATTTAAAATCATTTGGATACATACCGAGGAGTGGGATAGATGGGTCATATTATGGTTCCATTCCTAGGTTTTGAGGACTCTCCATAATGCTTTGCAGAGTGGTTACACTAATCTGCAGTTCCACAAAGAATGTATGGGAGTACTGTTTTCCTTGTATCCTAAAATAATAATAATAATAATTTTACTCCAGAGCTATAGTAACAAAAGAAGCATAGTACTGGCACCAAAACAGGCATGAAGACCAATGGAATAGAATAAAAGACAGAGACAAACCCTCATAAATACAGTTTTCTGACACTTGACAAAGGTACCCAAAACACAAGTCAAAAAAAAGATAGCCTTTTAATAAACAGTACTGGGAAAACTGGAAGGAAATATACGTGTAATAGAATGGAACTTAACTCCTATCTCTCATCCTGCACAAAAGTCAACTCACAGTGTATCAAAGAGCTAGGAATTAGATCAGAACCCCTGCAACTTCTAAAACTATAATGTAGGCCCAATGCTCCAACATGTCAGCACAGGAACTGACTTACTTAACAACCGGGGGGTTTCTAGTAATCCATGTGTTATAGTTTGGATATAAGGTGTTCCCCCAAATCTCCTGCATTAATTCAAGAGGTGAAATGATTATATTATGAAAGCTGTATCCTAATAAGTCCATTCCAGTTTATATGGACTAACTGGGTGGTACCTGTAGGGATGTGGGGTTTGGTGGAAGATGGGTCATTGGGGGTGTGCCCTGGAATGGTTCATCTCCTTATGGCCCTTTTCTTCTGCTCTCTCTTTCTTCTTCTCTCTTCTCTCTTCCCTCTCCTATCTCTTTCTCCTTCCCAGACACCATGAGCTGAGTAGCTTTCTCCCATGTCCTCTTGCCATGATGTTCTGCCTCACATGAGGCACAGGACAATGGAGTTGGCCAGCTATGGACTGAAAACTCTCAAGCCTTGGGTCTAAAATAAACTTTTCCTCCTCTAAGTTGTTCTTTTGAAGTATTTAGTTCGCAGTGACACAGAGCTGACTAACACAACATGCCTGTGGACTTTGTGCCCAATCTCCTTCCCCTTCAGGAACATCAATTACTTGCATATTAGATTTTCACACTGGTACTCTGTCTTTCTGATGCTTTTCTGTTTTCTCCCTAGTCTTAATCTTCATTTGTTTCACTCAGAATATATTTTCTAACTTGTCTACCAGTTTTCAATTATCTTTTTTGTTTGTTTTTTCCTAGTCTATTATTAAAATTCCTCATTGTAGTTCTTAATTCAGGTATTCTATATTTTTGTTTCCAAATTGCCATTCAGTCACTCTGTATATTTTTATTTTTAAGCTCTTGGCCTAAGTTCTCAATATTATCTTCCATTTCCTCAATGCATTAAGGATAGTTATTCTAGGTCATGTCTGATGACACTTTTATAGCTGGATCCCCTGTGACATTGTTCCAATTTTGTTATTCCTGTTTAAATATAGTATTTTCTCCTTCAATTTCTTGTTATGTATTATTTTTGCTGGACAATGGTTATTAAAATGTTACAAATAATTACAACCTCAGATGATGTTATACTCTTCATAGGGGATTTTAACTTTCCTCTTCAGTGCTGTCTGGAAAATCCGGCAAAGTGAAATCATCTTAGTTCAGTTAGAAACTAAAATATTTAGACCTTTCCTCCCTGATTTTTTTTTCTGTTGCACTAAAATACACACAACATAAAATTCACCATGTAGGCTACTTTTGTATCTATATCTTACTGTTATCAAGTACTTTCACATTGCTCTCTACCTATCACTAACATTCATTTCCATAGTTCTTCTCAACTTAAAAAACTGAAATTATAGACTCAATGCGCAGCAACTCATCATTTCACCATTGTACTTTCTGGTTTAATTAGTGCAACTACTTTAGATAGCTCATACAATTGTAATCATATAGTATTTTTCTTTTTTTGACTAGTTCATTTCATTTAGCATATTGTTTATAAGGTTCTCACATATTGTAGCACATGTTATAATTTCCTTGAGGTTTTCCTTTTTGTTTTAACTTTTATCTATGTAAGAGTGGACCAAGTTCATTTGGGGACCATAGGTATGAGAGGGATTATCAGATCTCTCAAAGACAAGCCCTGAACTGCAGGCTGTCTTCTTATCTCAGCAAGTTTGCCAAAAATTCTGATGTACCTCTCAGTTTCTCAGCATTCTCTCCTCAAATCAACATATGCACGGCTGGCTGGAATGTCTAAATAATCATGCAAAAAATTATCTTTTTTGACATTTTGGATGTTTTTTAAACTCATTTGAAATCTCATTTCTCATTTCATTTGAAAGACTGAACCATTTAGGTTATTATTACCATAAGTAAATCTAACAATGCATCATAAGTAACATTTGTTTCTATGAGGTGGTAAAGCAATGTGCTGGCCTTTTCCTTCAAGGTGACATCTTGAAACCACTGTTATCACTAGTTTCCAAATTGTTATATGCAAATTACAGTATGTTCATTATTTAATGTAATGGGTAAATGTGCATTCATCCCTAGACAATTGGAACACTGGAAATGTTCATATTTTTAAAGATTTTTAGAAAGAGAAATAAACTAATATGCTCATATCTCAAAAGCAATACTACTGATTGTTATATTTTTACATTTTCTAATGGTTTTCTGATGTTGTGAAACTGCTGTGTTGCTTTTCCTGCCTTGTTTACAAAAATGCCAGACTAGATCATTGATTTGCAGTCTGTTTTTAAGCAAGTTCTTTCATTCTCTTACCTTCTGTTAGCAGCTACAGCAACAGTGTATACAGGAGAGGAGATTCATCACACTCTTTTCTAATTCATAGGCTGACTCTAAAGCAACCAGGATTTAGATTACTTCCTACTTTGGCAAAACTTGATTAAGCTTTCAATGTCTAAAGGGAAATTCAGACTAGGCATCTATTATTTAAGAACTTCATGGTATTTTTCAACATTATTTTTAAATACTTCAATTATTTACTCAGTTTGCGAATAATACATTTGAGAAAATTTCAAACCTTCAAAAGAAATAGCATCAATTATAGTGAAACAAACATTTCTTCTCAATCTAGTTCAAGTTGTATTTCAGTTATTAAGCATTCCGAATACCAAATTTCTCTTCTTGGCTCTATCAATATGGAAAGGCACCAAAATGAGTTAATATTGGCAATTTTATGTCTAAAATTTAGGCTGCAGTATCATCTAAATGAAAGGTTAAGAATTCATGCATTCATGTCTGTTTTCTTGTATTTAAAAAGTTTGAGAAGGCATTCTGAATCTTTTTTTCTTCTAGTCAAATAGAATTATAGCCAGTCAAACTCTAAGATTATCGGTATATATGTTTAAACTGTAATAACAAAAACTAACTTTCAGTATTAAAGTGGCAAAGCTTAAAATATTTTAGAATATATAAAAGTAAGAACTAATGTATATTATGTGTCAATATTTGTAAACTCAAAATATACATTCGCTTATATTCTCAAATATGGAAAAACAAATGTAGATCCTCTCTATAGAAAATGGACTCTTCAGGAGGCATGGTGGTACACACCTGAAATTCCAGTGACTTTAGAGGCCGAGGCAGGGAATTCACAAATTCAAGACCAACCTCAGCAATTTAGCCAGGCCCTAAGTAACTGCTTCACAATGAAAACAAACAAACAAAGAAATAAACAGAAAAGAAAGGAAGGGAATGTAGCTCACTGGTAAAGTGCCCCTGGGTTCAATCCTCAGTACTAGTTAATTAATTAAAAAGAAAATGTTTCAGTATAATACATGCAATTAAAACATATAAAAATTGGAGAGCCAACAAGACTATTTCTTTTCTTTTTTTTTTTTTCGAGCAATTATTCATTACTACATGGCATTTCCTTTTCAAAAGCATATCTTGAAACTTTCTCTTCCATCCATATGTACTGGCAACACCTGAGTTTTATTACAGTCATTTCTCAACTAGATTACTTCAAAAGATTTCCAAATCTTCTCTGATTCTTCACTTGTATTATTTTCCAGTCTACAAACAGACATCTGAGTGATCATTATAAATACAAACCCATTTTCCAACTCTAATATGTTTCATGTTCATACTTCCACACATCTGTTTGCATATTCACTACCTTGCAGTGAATAAAACCAATGGTCATGTCCATTGTTTTTAAAATTCCAGAGGAGTATTACAAGCATTCATGCAAAAGGAAAGCATGTAACCTACAGACAGTGGGAAAAAGTTTATGAAGAGAATTTTGATTGGGTAAAGAAAATTGAAATTGGAGCATATTCTTACAGGGAAAACACAATTAAATTAAATGACTGCTAGAGTACCTGCACCTGATAGTCTAAGCTTTTACAGTGTAATATTTTTTTGGTGAATTCATTATGGAGTTTTGGAATTTATGATGAAGACAATAAAGAAATGATGAGAGGAGACTTGTATTTAAGTTAATCAGATACTAATATAAACCAGTCAACAGTTATTTAGTTTTTGTTCTGTTACTAGGATTTGCTGTAACTGTTCTATGTGAATCAATTCATCGAATTCTCTCATCATTCCCAGGGAGTGGACTTCTACTGATGTGCAGGCTCTCTGCTTCTATTCCATTCTATATTATGTGCTTTCATGCTGGTCCTGGAAGGTGGCACACTGTGTTTACCATATTCCTTGCCTGTTGACTTTTTGAAGAGTTCTGCCAATTGAAAATTCTTTTGTTCCTCAAATCCTAGGGAGATAAATGTTTCCTGAGGTTATTATTCCTGGGTTACTTGAGTATTCAATATTACTTTCTCATTTTTCAGACTTCCACTAACTGTATGACCAATTTTCTGTGTTGTCTCCAATGTTTGAAACAACTCAATTGGTTTCTGCCCATTGTAGCCTGAATGATGTAATTCTATTCTCAATTCCATTTTACTGATGAGAATGCTCAAGCACAAATGGGTTAAATGACTTTCCCAGGGTCAGATAACTAACTTATAAGTAGAAGAGTAAAAATTAGAACCCAAGTAGTCTGACTTAAGTGTTTTTTTGCACAACTCTGAAATTTACTGCATCTTTATAGCTTACATAACCATATAGAGAAACTCTAAGAATGAAGAGTACTGTATATAAAATTATACGTATGCATAATTAGTCTTTCTCATCTACAATAATTTAAAAATCTTTTTAAGACTAGGAAAAACAGAAATAATACACATGTTGGAGATTCAGGTTCCAAAGATTCAGGTTCCAAAACAGAATCCAGTCTTGGAATCACACGACCATAAAAAGTAAAGTATGACATGTTCAGGCATAAAAAAGGGACTATATGAGAGAGAAAATGCAAACTAAATGAAACCTAATGATATTTTTGCATTATTTTATAAAGAAAGATGACTATATGATTAGAAAAAACAATTGATATCTGAGGTAGAAATATTTCCAAATCTTGGTTTTTAATTTAGTGTTTGATTTTCCATGTTGCTAAATTTTTCAATTCGTTAGATTTGTAATAGGTAACATGATGGTAATGTTTTTGATGTGATTTCATGAAAACTATGTCATAGAAATAACATTACTGCTGAAAGAAGACAAGGCTCTATACTATGTATGTTCTCAAGGAGGAAAATATTAATACTGAGACAGCATTTATGGGGTGGCTGCAGAGAAAGTCAGATTTTTACATTTTTCTCTACCATGCATTGTTCTGGTGAACAATGAAAATTTTGGACGATTATGAACTTTAGTAATTGTTCAATTGGATTCATAATTCTCATATTTTAAAGCAACTCCTTTTGGAAGAAAAGTACAAACACAGTTTTAGATATATTCAAACAAACACATTTTACTGTGGAAAGTCAGATATTTTAGATATATATTGCTTTTCGCATGCATACCTGACCTATTTTAAATAAAAAGTCTTCTCAAATTTTGCTTTTTGCTATCATCACTTTTAGAGACCTAAGGATAGGTAGAGAAATTGTGTCAGCGCAGGCACTAGCAGGAGCCCAGTGTGCAGCCACCAGACTCCTGCAGAGCAGTGAGAGCTCCACAGATACCCATTTTGCGACCCTGAATCCCAGTGTGCTGGCAGCAGAAACTTCTTTGGGATTTGTTGGTTTCTGGTCTGTTTCCTCTCTGCATCAGGAGCTTCCTTGAAACAAAATAGGTTCATCAGTATCTCTGTATTATCAGACTTTATATAGGTCTTAGAAACTTGAGTGGTGGTATATTCTGGATAAATAAACAAATGAACTTTTAGGTAAAATTTTCCACTTAGATGGTGAGCAGAAAGCTCCTAGATAAACAAAAACAAAAACAAAAACAAGAACACTTCTACCAGGAAAGAATTAATGGATTTTGTGACCCTTTTTAGAATTATGTATCCATTTTGCCCTGTATACAGGGTCCAGGCTACAGTTGCTACTCCATCCCCACAGAATCCATAGCCTCAGATAATGTCTTTATCTCTAAATTGTTTTTTCTTCTTCAGGTTTCATGATTACTCCAAATAAGATTACATGTCCAGTGGCCCTTAAAATAAACTATATAAAAAGCAGGTAACTATAAAATGTATCTTCATGTTAAAGTATTTGAGGATATGACTGAGAGTTTTCACAAAGAACCAATTAGAAGCAGAGATTACAACTTTTAATATGATAAACTGTTTCTGAGTCTAGCATGCTATATGCCATTTTAATTACATAACTTTAGTCAAATAATTTTAGTCTGTACACCATTAATACATTATTTATGTGAAAACATGACTTCATAGATGATGTTTTCATGTTATATACGCTTTACAGAAGTTAACAAAAGAACTATAAATACACATATGAATAATCATATTGTACTATAAATAATCCACTGATAGACACATATCAATAAGATTTAAAACATCAAGGTAAGATAGCATATTTTAGAGAAAATCTATGCATAAATTATAATAATATTCCTCTCAATTAGTTAGAATGTAAAATCAAAAAATGCTCCATTAGGTTAACTAGAAAATTATAAAAAAATCTAAATCCTTTATTGCCATGAAAATTAGACTAAAATGCCTTAAAATTGAAGGTGAGCTTATGTGATTCACAACAATAATTTTAAACATGTCCGAGGAAGCTTCTATCTTAGAAAGTAAATCTAAAATTTTAGCAAATCTGTTAACTTTTTACATAATGATCAAATTAATTCAATTATAGTGTTAATTGCCACTACAACTACTGTCTCAAGGGAGTTTCCTATGAGTTTTAAATAAGCTTTAGCTTACTATTCACTAGAAAAAAAGTTTTTAATCATAGTATTATCAAAGTACTGAATTAATATAACAAGTTTTCTTGGCTGATAAAATTTTGCACTGATCTAGAATAAATGGAAGTATGAAGTTACATTAGAAACAAACTATTCTAAGTAACTCATTCTTTTTTTTTTATTTAAAGAGAGAGTGAGAGAGGAGGGGAGAGAGAGAGAGAGAGAGAGAGAGAGAGAGAGAGAGAGAGAGAGAGAATTTTTTTTTTTAATATTTATTTTTTAGTTCTCGGCGGACACAACATCTTTGTTGGTATGTGGTGCTGAGGATCGAACCTGGGCCGCACGCATGCCAGGCGAGCGCGCTACCGCTTGAGCCACATCCCCAGCCCAGTAACTCATTCTTTAAGGAATAAAGGAAGAAGGAAGAAGTTATATTATAGATCATACAGTCAGGTACTGACAAAACCAGGATTAGTTCATAGGTCTCTTTACCCTTCATCCAGCTGCTGGAAAACAAATTGCTACCAGTGAGATATGGTTATTACACATGGCCAGAGCCATAGAAACATAAAAATTAAATTGGAAATCAAAATAACAGTCACTTTTCAGTGAATTTCTTGTTTGATTCTTCAGAATCTGATCCCAAACAATCTTCTCCTGTCAACTTTGCAGAAATCCACATGTACTAGAGAGTCGAGCAGGCACTTTGTTCTTCTAAAATGCAAACATCTGTTTTTGCAGTACACTGTAATATCTAAACTTTTCTAATTTGGAAATTTCAGAAAGAACAAAATATATATCAAATCACAATATCATACTCACTCCTTTGATTCAATACCACCCCCTTGGCTGTACCAATAATTTTTGCTTTCACATTTTACTCAGTTCAATAATTTATACATTAAATTCTGACTTATTTTTTTCTCTCAACATCCTTTACATTCCCATTTGCTCTTCTGTTTGTAGTTCAAGAATTTAAAGTAAATAGATAATTTATCTATTTGCTAGTTTATTAAAAATGAGTTTTTAAAAATTATTTTGCTATTCATATTAATGAACAATTTTATCATAACAAATTTCACCAAATTTACATTTTTTGAGAAAGAGATTAAATTCTATGATAGTCTTCTGCAGATTGCAATTTTTATACAAAGAGCTCTAACAATTTTATCACACTCATGAATTTCTAAATGTAATATGTAACTTAGGAATTTTACTATATCTTAACAGAATTAGGTGTTTAATCATTTTGAGAACTTTTGCTACTATATAGAAGGAGTAGCGTCTTACTTTCTTTATTCTCTTGTTCGCTGTCAACTACGAATCTAGAAAAAAAATGTTAAGATCTTAGTAAAATGATAAAGTATTTTTAATAAACTAGTGTCTTCTACTAACACTTTTATATTAGCTGACAAAAAATGTAACAACTGACACAATGAAACAAAGGCCATCAATGTTGTCAAAGTCTTGGAGAAATGTCTTCTCACCAAAGGTGGACAGATCTCAATTTAGAAATGCTCTTGGTAGTTGAAAATAAGCTTTCCTCTCCAAAACAGAAATGTGAGAGGAAAGTTTTTGCCCTATATTTTTAAATACTAATTTTCATTTAATTTTTAACCTTTAGAAATATCACATAGGGCCTACATGCAAAGAAGTCCATAGAATACCCATGTCACCTATGCAGATGAGGGACTACTACTTCAAAGACCTTAAAGGGCCATTAAGTCTTTCCATTTCTGACCCTGCTCCTTCAGAAAGGAACCATTAAAATGACACTTAATATTTGAATTTGTCAGGGTTTTCTAGAAGAACAGAATCAGGAAGATATTTAGATCTAAATTTATCTCTCTCTCTCTCTCTCTCTCTCTCTCTCTCTATATATATATATATATATATATAGAGAGAGAGAGAGAGAGAGAGAGAGATAGATAGATATAGATATAAATTTTAATCAGGAATTGGCTCATGTTACTAAAGAAGCTAAAGTTCCACAATCTTCTGGGGACTCAGAAGTAGATGTGAACTTCAAATCCAAGTTCAAGGGCCTGAAAAATAGGGGAGCCCTCGCATAAGTCTGAAGACCAGAGAACTAGGAGCACCAATGTAGAAGGCTAGAGAAGATGGATAGCCCACCTCAAGAAGTGAGAGACGCTTTACCTTTCTTTTTTGTTGTTGTTGTTGTTCTATTTGGGCTCTTAATAAATTAAATGATGGCTGAGCACCTGTTTATCAATGTTATGTTATCAAACCATTGTAGGCCTCTGGACCAATCTTTTCTTTTTTTTTCATTTCTTTTTTTTTTTGTAATGCTGGGTATTGAACCCAGGGACTTGAGTTAAATCCTTTCGTTTTGCTGAGAGTTATTTTTGTGCATTTTCTCTGTGCCCTTGAATATACCTGTATGTTTACTTTTCTCTTTTGTTTTTATTTGTTCTAATTATTTATAAAGGACTATAGAATAATGCATTTTGATAAATCATACATAAATGGAGTATAACTTCTTATTCTTCTGGTTGTACATGATGTAGAGTTACACTGGTGTAATCATATTTGTATGTAGGGTTATAATGTACAATTCATACTACTATGCTTCCTACCTCCGTGTATCTTTATTTTTTCAATGGTAGTTTATGGTATTTCATTGTGGTTATATTTATTTTTATTTTCTAACTTTCATCTTTATTTAAAGTGCTTCTAGTTTAGGGATTTTATGAATAGACACAATACTAATCCAAGCATTATCAGTTCTCTCTTTAAATATGCACCTTACTTTTGTTTGTGCTATATAACCTAGGTTAAATTTCTGGGTTATACCACATACGTGTATTGAATCTATTTTTCAAAGTTAATGTTATCAATTTATACTGCAGGCAACAATGTGTGATAATTTCCATAGTTGAACAGAGGTAGAGTATATGCAATTAGAGCTCTCATTTGAATAAAGGAAAAATAGGAAGCACTCAGCAGTCACAAAACTACCCAAGTATGAAATCTTAACTGCAACAATTGTCAAGAACTTCTATCTTGGGAACTGGGGAAGTTCTTTCTTTAAAATTTATTTTTTTATTCTACTCTGTTATATAAGACAGTAGAATGCATTGCAATTCATATTATACATATAGAGCACAATTTTTCATATCTCTGGTTCTATACAAAGTATATTCACACCATTCATGTCTTCATACATGTACTTAGGATAATGATATCCATCTCATTCCACCATCTTTTCTACCACCATGTCCTCTCCTTTCCCCTCCCACCCCTTTGCCCTATCTACAGTTCATCTACTCCTCCCATGCTCCCCCTTCCTACCCCACAATGAATCAGCCTCCTTATATCAGAGAAGACATTCAGCATTTGGTTTTTTGGTATTGACTAACTTAGCGTTATATTCTCCAACTCTATCAATTTGCCTGCAAATGCCATAATTTCATTCTCTTTTATTGCTGAATAATATTCCATTGTGTATAAACCACATTTTCTTTATCCATTCATCTACTGCGTGGCATCTAAGGTTGCTTCCATAGTTTAACTACTGTGAATTGTGCTGCTGTAAACATTGATGTGGCTGTGTCCCTGTAGTATGCTGTTTTTAAGTCCTTTGGGTGGAGATGGAGGAGTGGGATAGCTGGGTCAAACGGTGGTTTTGTATTACTATGTTTTTGTATTCAATTTGCCAGGAATTTCTTGAAAATTTATGCATCTATGTTCATTAGAAATATTGGTCTGAAGTTTTCTTTCTTTGATATGTCTTTGCTTGGTTTTGGAATCAGGGTGATATTATTCTCATAGAATGAGTTTTGGAGTGCACCCTCTTTTTCTATTTTCTGAAATAAATTGAAGAGTATTGATATTAGTTCTTCTTTAAAGGTCTTGTAGAACTCAGCCGTGCATCAATCAGGTCCTGGGCTTTTCTTGGTTGATAGCCTTCTGATGGTATCTTCTATTTTATTGCTTGAAATTGATCTTCTTAAATTGTGTATATCATCCTAATTCAATTTGGGAAAATCATATGATTCTATAAATGTGTCGATTCCCTTGATATTTTCTCTATTATTGGAGTACAAGTTTTCAAAATAATTTCCAATTATCTTCTGTATGTCTGTTGTGATATTACCTTTTTCATCACATATGTTAGTAATTTGAGTTTTCTCTCTCCTCTTTTCATTAACATGGCTAAGGATTTCTCCATTTTATTTATTTTTTCAGAGAACCAACATTTTGTTCTGTTAATTTTTTCAATTGTAGTTTTTGTTTTGATTTCATTGATCTCAGATCTGATTTTTATTATTTCCTGCCTTCTACTGCTTTTGCCGTTGATTTGTTCTTCTTCTTCTAGGGCTTTGAGATGTAATGTTAGTTTATTTATTTGTTGACTCTTTCTTCTTTTAAGGAATAAACTCCATGCAATGAACTTTCCTCTTAATACTGCCTTCATAGTGTCCCAGAGATTTTGATATGTTGTATCAGTGTTCTCATTCACCTTTAAGAATTTTTTAATCTCCTCCTTGATGTCTTCTGCAACCCATTGTTCACTTAGTAGCATATTATTTAGTCTCCAGGAGTTGGAGTAGTCTTTATTTATTTTTTTTTATTTTTTTTTTAAGAGAGAGTGAGAGAGGGGAGAGAGAGAGAGAGAGAATTTTTAATATTTATTTTCTAGTTCTCGGCAGACACAACATCTTTGTTGGTATGTGGTGCTGAGGATCGAACCCGGGCCGCACGCATGCCAGGCGAGCGCGCTACCGCTTGAGCCACATCCCCAGCCCTAGTCTTTATTTTTTGTCATTGGTTTCTAATTTCATTCCATTATGATCTGATAAAATGTATGGTAGTATCTCTACATTTTTGTATTTGCTAAGAGTTGCTTTGTGGCATAATATATAGTCTATTTTAGAGAATGATCCATGTGCTGCTGAGAAGAAAGTGTATTTACTCATTGAAGGATGAAATATTCTATTTATGTCAGTTAAGTCTAAGTTATTGATTGTTTTATTGAGTTCTATAATTTCTTTGTTCAGCTTTTGTTGGAAGATCTATCTAATGGTGAAAGAGGTGTGTTAAAGTCACCCAAAATTATTGTGTTGTGGTCAGTTTCAATCTTGAACTTGATAAGAATTTGTTTGATGAGCACAGACGCTCCATTGTTTAGAGTATATATTTTTATAATTGTTATGTCTTGTTGGTACATGGTTTTCTTAAGCAATATGAAAAGTCCTTCTTTATCCCTTTTGATTAAATTTAGCTTGAACTCTACTTTCATTGATACAAGGATGGAAACCTTTGTTTGCTTCCACAGTCCAAATGAGTGGTATGATTTTTAACAGCCTTTCACATTCAGTCTGTGGATGTCTTGTCCTATGAGATGAGTCTCCTAGAGGCAGAATATTGTTGGGTCTTTTTTTTTTTTAATATCAGTCTGCTAGCTTATATCTTTTGATTGGTGAGTTTAGGCCATTAACATTCAGAGTCATTATTAGACATAAGTTATATTCCTCACCATTTTTGTTTATTTGTGTTATTTAACTTGACTTGGTTTCACTTTTAATTAGTTTTTCCTTTAGTGTAATACCTCTCTCCGCTGATTTTCATTGTTGTTTTTCATTTCCTCTTCATGGAATATTTTACCAAGGATGTTCTGTAGTATAAGTTTTCTAGCTGTAAATTTTTTTTGTTTATCATGAAAGGGTTTTATTTCAGCTTCAAATGTAAAGCAGAATTTTGCTGGATACAAGATTCTTGGTTGGCATCCATTTTCTTTCAGAGCTTGATGTATATTGTTCCAGGATCTTCTAGCTTTCAGAGTCTGGTTTGAAAAATCTGCACATAACCTAACTGACTTCCCCCCAGTATGTAGTCTGATTCATTTCTCTCATGGCTTTTAATATTCTCTCCTTATTTTGTATGTTAGGCATTTTCATTATAATGTGTCTTGGTGTGAATCTGTTGTGTACATTTGGCATCCTTTAAGTGTCCTGAATTATTTACAATTCATTCTTCATATTTGGAATTTTTTCTAATGTTATTTCATTGCATAGATTGCTCATTCCTTTGGTTTGGAACTCCAAACCTTCCTCTATCCCAATGACTTAAATTTGGTCTTTTTATGTTATCCAATATTTCTTGAATATTCTACTCATGGTTTCTTATCATTTTCACCATGTGGTCTACATTCTTTTCAAGATTATATATTTTGTTTTCATTGTCTGAGGTCCTGTCTTCCAAGTGGTCTAATCTATTGGTGATGCTTTCAATTGAACTTTTAATTTGGTTTATTGTTCCTTTCATTTCAAGTATTTCTGTTTGTTTGTTTTAGAACCTCTGTCTCCTCATGGAAGTAGTATTTTGTTACTTATATTTGTTTATGTAGTTCTTTGTCAAAATAATCTTTTGCTGCCTTTACTTGCTCTCTTATATCATGCTTTAATTCACAGATCATTTTAATTATGTACATCCTGAACTCTTTCTCTGTCATTTCTTCTGCTGTGCTCACCATGGATTCTAAAAATTTAGTATCTTTATTTTCGGGGGGCACTTTTCTCCCTTGTCCTTTCATGTTGCTTATGTGTCTTCCCTTCTAGCACTGTGGATCCGTGGCATTATTGTTTTTACACTATGGGCTTATAGTGTCCCTTTAGGGTTTCAATACCTCTCTTTTGAGGGGAAGGACAATGTTAACAGATCCTAATATAAACAATGTACAACCTTAAAAACAATTAGTTGCTATTAAGATGTTTACAGTTTGGTCACAATATACAGAAAGGGTAAATTCAATTATTATCTACAATATAATCAGTAAGTTTTTTAAAGAGTTTACAACTTCTGATAGTAGACAAAGAATCAGAGGTGAGGTGTAAGATGATACACTGAGAAGCTAGGAGGTGAGGATATAGAGTTATTTTATCTTAGGAAGTGTGGAAGAGAAATCTAAAGAAGAAGGTTAGTAGCAGGAGAATAGAGAGGAAGTAATTTTGGGTAGACAAGTAAGTGGGAGGACAGTAGAGTATATAAAATAAGTGTGTATATATATATATAATGTTAAAATAGTAAAAATTGGAGGAACAAAAAAAGAATATACAACTGTAATGTACTATTCAGAAGTCCAAGTCCTCAAAATACTGATTCAGGTAAAGTGCTTAGTTTCACATATCTTCGGGTTGTGAAGGCAGGAAAATAGGGAAGGAGAAGAAAAAAAAAATCTTGAAGGAAGAAACAAGAATTGTTTTGGTTGGAAATCAGTATCTTTCCTGCTTCCCCTCTCATCGAATGGGGGGGGGGTCATCTATTGTTAGCTGGTATCTACGTCCTCAGGATGGTGAAGGTAAGAGTGTCACTGTGCTCAGCTATAGTTTGCTAGGGAGAGGGGGGAGTTAGAAACTGGATACCTGGCCAGCTGGATTTCCAAACTGGGAGTTACTCCCACTGAAGATGGTCATAAGGTGACCCAAGATGGATGCATCTGCTTTCAGTGATGAGGTGTTGGGTTGGGTGGGAGAAGCTGGGTGATGGTTGAATGTAAATGATATGTTCAGAGACAGCTCTGTGGCATGCAGTGTGTGGTTTCGGCTATCTTTGGAGCCTGTGCAAAGTTCTTAGGTACAAGCAGGCTACTGAGAGTAGAAGATTATCTCTGTTGCTGCAGAGTTCCAAGATGGAGGCAATGGGGGAGCCCCATGTTGGTAGATGGGAGTCCACATGGGAGTGACTGCCAGAGTTCCTGTACATGGGTAGCTGCTGGGTGTCCTGCATGGAGGCGGTGTCCAGGATTCCTGCTCAGTTTGGTGGCTAAAAGTTCTGTCTTGGTGCTGATGCCGATGGTCCCACTCAGGCACCTTGTAGTCTTGTGTGGGCAAGTAATTGGGAAACTTACTCTGACACTGAGGTCTGGAGCCCCACCCAGGCATGGTGGCCATGATTCCTGCATTGGAGCAAGAATATTCCTCTCAGAGAAACAGTATTCTCACTATTTGAGTCCCAGGTCACGAAGCAACATAGAAGGCTGCTTACCTCTGGCCTGCCATCTTGGATCCCCTCCTGTTGTGGTTGTTATTTAATAGACATTTATTCCTTTAGTTAAACAACTTCTACACCCAAACTTTATGTTTCATTATTTTGTTAAGTAGAAAGTTTGCAATGTTCTATGAGTCTGTTATGGTATATTTTCTGGAAATCAATTAATTTACTATTTTGAAACCTCTATAGAAAATAAGAAACACCAGTACAGGAAAAGCACTAATTATATTTTGAAATCAAAAGATCTAATCTTCAGTCACCACACTCGGAATTTAAAATTATAAGGGCAATTCCTCCTGTATTTTTTCCACAGTCAAATGCACCCTGGGAATTGTAGCCTAGTCTACTGGACGATGAGATACAAACAGAATAATGTGTTGGTATGCTTACCTGATGGATCAAACTTGTGCAATGGTGAGGATTTTGAGGGTAGTTTGAGCAGGGAAGAGAAAAAAAATGACAGCAGAGGACACATATGGAAACTGCTTTGATGTCAGTTGACTTTTTTCACTAACTTTAAGGGAAAGAGTAAGCTAAGTTGGTCCAAGATAATTTGTTGACCGGACTAAGCAAAGATGATGCACTTTTACATAGCTAGCTCATTTGTAACTAGAGGATTCATAATGGTCACAAATTACCATAAGTATTTTGAAGTCTTGATTAAAACTCACTTTAATTTTCAAAATTCACACTTGAGAGGCACTTACTGAGAGTCTACTGTCTTATCGACGTCACAACATAACATTTGTTACTAGCTTACAAATATTAAGTCATATAATTCTTATTTAATTCATGCTTCGTTTCCAAGCATATCAGTATAAACATCACTACTGACCACTGTGCAATGAATTTAGGATTCTATATTCCATGGAGTCAGAGGAATAAATTGGGAATTTTTACCTTTTATGTAACTTATCCAGTACTGTAGACTCTTAGGTAATTTACCTGGATTTGTTTAACTTTAAAGAGAAACTTCTTCACACAGGTTTATTCAATTTTTCTGAAATGGTGGCATTTTGGAAACTTTTTTTTTATTTTCAGAAACAGCAATTTCACAAATGAAAAACTGTATTAAATTTTTAAATGTGTGCGTTAGTTGAGCTTACACTTTTTTACATATGACCATAGCATAGGATTATGCTATCTTCTTTTTATCCTAAAAGATTCTAATCAAAATCCAGTTTTAAAAGTTTGTTCTTGCAAAACTCAAAACAACAACAACAACAACAACAACAACAACAACAAAACCAGCAACTTTTATATAAACCAGCAGAACACTGCATCATCCAAATAAAACTATAGGTTTTATCGCATACACCAAACAAATCTACCAACCTAGTTTCAGCACTCCCGTTTTAAAGGATTTATTTTACACCTATTATTATACTCAGCATGTTTTAAACACTAACATATAACTCCCTAATAACATAAAGCAAAAAAACCCCACATCATTTATAGTCTTCAAACAGTATTGCATTAAATTCCATAATTTGAAAAAAAATTGCAAAATAATCTGCAGACTAGTTTTTACAGATAATACCTTTAAGCACACATCTCTGTTCTAAATTCTTTATGAGGTTTGAGTATTACAAAACTTGCTTATATTAACAGTCATGGTGGAACTGGTGTACATTGCTCCTTGGCTGCATGGTGAGAACCACCAATAGTATGGTGGAACTTGTGATCCTTTCCAAGCGCACCCACCACGTGAGGCCTGCAGATGTTAGCCAGTACATCTCCCTGTGCATGTGAACTGGTTTGGTGATCCATGGGTTTCAGGATTTCTTTTGATAGACTTTTGGAATGGATCAATGAGGGATAACTAAATGAATTTGTATGTGGAACTTTCTACAACCCAGTAAGAATCCAGGAGTCTTAAAGCCACACTGTGGCATCCACCTAGCTCTTTGGCATCAGAATGAAGGCTCTGAGTAAACTTCAACAGGTAAGAGATCTGGACATAAGGCTGGCCACAGTTTGTACCTTTAGGAATTAGGCATTTATGGCCTGCATCGAAGTCAAGAATCCTCTATGTGACATAACCTTGCTTAACCTTGTACTCTGTTCTGTGCTCTTTATCAGGCCAAATGGGACAGGGAGTCCTCTGAAGTACAGAGAACTGGTGATACTGCCAGTCCCAGGAACCTCAGAAGACAGCATATCACATAGGACTGCTTCTCATTTTATAACTCCTGGTTGTACTTGTATATACCCATCTTGACTTACCTGATGGCTGCCAGACAAAAATGAATGAGTTTAGTTATTCTTAATAAAAAAATTATCTTGAGTTACTTTTTAAATATTTATTGAACACTGAGTTATGTATTAATTATCTATTGGAAGACATTGCCCAAATTTGAGTGGCTTAAAAATATACATTTGTCATGTCATAGTTTTGGGGTAAGGAATTTGAACACAGTTTAATGTGTCTCTGTAAGGTCTCATACATTTTGTCCGGGCTGAGCTGGGAGAAGATCCAATTTCAAGCTCATCCGCATTGCTATTGGCAGCCCTTGGGTCTTCCTGCCAATTATTATGTGGGTCTCTCAGCATGGCCAGCCATTCACAGCACATGCCTGCTGGCTTTCCTCAGAGAGATCTAGAGAGAGTAAGAGTGAGTATCTTTATAACATACTCTTGAAAATGATTTCCAATCAATATTGCTGTATTTTTAACTCAGAAACAAGTCTCTAGATCTAACCCACACTCAAAAGGAAGGTATTCCACAGGGAAGAGAGAGAATTGGAAGCCATCTTCTGAGGTGCCTACCAGAGACACCTTTTTTTCTGAAATTCATGTTTTGTCATATTGTTTTTATTTTGCATATTTTTGTAGTCATACACAATAACATATATTTATTTATTTATTTATTTATTTTTATGTGGTGCTGAGGATCAAACCCAGGGCCTTGCACATGTGAGGTGAGCGCTCTACTGCTGAGCCATAACCCCAGCCCCTCCCCCCACCGTTGCTTTGTTTTTTAGGAAGATTAATATTATGTATTATGAAAAAGAAATTTGCCTTTTGCTTGTATGAGTATATGTCTCCAACTTTGAAGGTAGTTTTTCATTTTAATATCTTTATTGAATAAAATTTTTAATTTTCCTGTATTTTTTTAAATTTGTGTTAGCACTTGTGTGTTTAGACAACTTTCTCAGCCTGAATGACGTTTGAATTTTAAATTTATTATCTCTTAGATGCACTATTGTTTTAAATGTTGTTTTTCCCAACATCAACAACTACCCTGAAATTTATTCTTATATATGAGATCAAGTAGATATATTGATTTATGTATTTGTTTAACACAGATATTTTTCTTATACTTAAATAAAAACCTTCAGTAATTTTTTTTTTTTAGCATAGGGTTTTTAATCACTCTTTTCCATTTTAGCTTCATTCCTAAAATTGGTATAGCATGTTAGGTTTGCTAGCATTGCTTACCACATATGCTGATCTCATACCATTTTCTTTGGTTTTTCCTTCCCTCTCAGAAGTCACTTGTCTTTGAAAAGCAGTAACTTTAAAAGTGTAAGTAAAATGCCCATAATTAAATTCAGAATGCTTTCAAGAATTTCTCACAAACTTTGACTTTTAACTGTATTATTATGTTGTTATGTGCTTATTTATTTTTTGGTTTTGAGGGATCCTAACTGTAATTCATAAAGAATCATCTATTTTGGCTTGAAATCTTCTTTTTATTTTTTTTCAATTTTGGGACTACCTCAACAATTTTATATTCAAGTACTGCCACTGAAGTATCCTCCCCTTTCCTGTTCACATTTCACTATAAGCATTTTCTATGATCCACTATGATTTTAGTCTCTTAGTTTACATTTCACATCTTATTTGCTTCTCTTCACATTTAACATAAAGTAATATTTATACTTCTTATTTCAGTATATTTTATTTTTATTTGTAGGTCTAATCAGCTATTGAACTTTTCTACTGATTCATTTCAGTTATCTTAATTATTAATTTAGTGTTTCCATTTCCATTTTTCCAGTATTCTACTGAGTAACAGATTTTTATCATGTTAGCATATTTATTTTAAAATTTGTATCTGAAAACTACATTATATAGATTTTTAAGGATCTATATCTATTGCATAATAGCTCCTGTTATTACTTGGTCACAGATTTTTACTCCTTATGTGCCTGGACAGTTTTAATAACATCACAGATAATGTGTATGAATATTTGTGGAGATTATTTGAACATTATGTTGGTGTCCAATTTCTCAGTTTATAATTGGTCTTGTTTTGGCTTCTAAAAGAGATCTAAGAGGTGTCAATAATCTCATCTCCACTTAATCCAATATGAGGTTTCAATGCTAGATTCTGAACCCTTATGTATGCACTAAACTTAACTATCTCAACTCAAATAACATAGAAATAACAAGGTCTTCCTTGAATTGGTATGTCTTATGTTTTGTGAGATGTCTACATCTCACAAAACTTCCAAAATCCTGCTGATTCTCAGCTTCTATTATTTTTAAAACAAATGCTCAACTTGCCTTAGTACTTTTCTTTGCTGGATCTTGATTGTATAATTCTTCAATTCCTTTTACCTCTCTGATGATATCAAAAAAGCAGTTATTTGCTTGTTTCTGGCTTATGCAGTTTTTCTCAGAGGTCTAATTGGATTTGAATTACTTGGTCTTCCATCAGTAAAAGGGAACTCATAGGTTATTACATTGTTAATACATCATAAATATATGAATATATTTCTGAAACAATAAACCAAGCTATTCATGCTTCTTATGTTGCCGCATAGTATTTTATATTACTTATGAATCATACTTTTATGTCATTGACCAATACACATTTGATATTTTCCCAATTTATTTATTTTTCCATTTCTAAAACAATGCTGTGCTAAAGCATCCTTGTATGTTCATTTTTATGTCTTGTTGAAATTTAGCCACCTAGGAATACATGCATTCTAAATTTTATAATATAAATTGGCCCTCCAACATATATGCATCTGTTTTTACTGCCACCACTGGCATATAGAGAAATCATCCATTACCTAACAAATTTGCTCAAATATACCCCATCAAATGTTTTAATTTTTGGTGACAATATATGTGTTTAAATTCTTTGTGTCAAGTTAAAAAGTATTTAAATGATCAAAGTTTGTTTCTTCCATCTTCAGTCACATTAAGGTTTGGGTGATTTTCAAAGTACCTATTTTCTGTTTGATGGCTCCAGTTTTCCATATACACACACCAGTGTTTTTATTCATATTTACTACAGCTTTGAAATACAGAGTTTGAAATCAAACTGCAAATTGAATGTTTCTCCTAAAAGTGACACACGTAGTCCAGTAGCTAATGTAAGTAAAATGCCCATAATTAAATTCAAGGAGGATAGGAACTAGAACCCTTCTGTGTATCTGTGAAGAAGATAATAAAAAAGTATGTAGTAACAAGAAATAGAACAAGATGAATACACAGTGTTCAAGAATGAGAAATATAAGAAGTCAGTTGACACCACAATTGGAAGGTATACACAATACACATTGACTATAATTTTTTGTCAACCAGCAAACTTACTTGAGAGAAAATTTTATACTGTTATTATATTTGCATTGTTTTTTAAGTGTACAGTTATTTTTCCTTAATATGTTAATCCTGTTGTTCTACCATCTCCACCATTTATCTCCAGAAAAAGATTTTCAACTTCTCTAACTTCTGCAGCCATTAAACAATTGCTGTCTCCCAAAACCCTGAAAACCATATTTTAATTTCTGTCTCTAAATTTCACTACTAAAAGTATCTTGTATTAATGAAATTATATACTATTTGCACTTTTTGTTTGGCTTATTTCATTTAGCTTAATGTCTCTGTCTTAATGTCTATATTGTACTAGTATCTCTTCTTTTTGTAAGAGTGAATATAAAATGCCATTGTATATTTATGTTACACTCTGTATATTCACTCATCTATTGATGATTATTTGAGTTGTTTCCATCTTTTGGCTATTTTGCATAATGCTGCTATGAACATGGGGGGACACATGTCTGTTCAAATCCCTGATTTTATTTATTTTAGGTATTTACACAAAAATTGAATTGCTGGATTATATGGTAATTTTACTTCGAACTTTTTGAGGAATCTTCACATTGTTTTACATTGTTTTACACAGAGGCAGCACCATTTTAAGTTTCCATCAACATTTCACCAAAGGCCACGTCCTCTCCATATTCATGGCAACATGTGATATTTTCTGTTTTATTTATTTTTTCATTAAGGTCATCTTAAGAGGTATGAAAAATGTATTTCATTCTGGTTTTAACTTGTGTTTCTCTAATGACTAGTGATATTAAATATCTATTCACCTTCTAATTGTTTCTTGGTATTTCTTCTTTAGAGAAACATCTAATCTAGTTTTTGATCATTTTTAAAATTTTTCATTTTTTTGACTTGTTAAGTTTTTAATTGAATCTCAAAAAATTATCTCTTCTACTGAGTTGTTAATCAGTTACATGGGATTATCAGAAAAATTAAGAAGCAGAATTAATTTTTTTCTCAGATGGCTGCATATAGAATTCTTTTTATTTGAGATTTAAAATTTTTTTCTTGTGGAATTTTTCTTGAGTTATTGGATTCTAACATCCAGGAGTTGGGGTGGTTTCAACATGTTTGATTGAGGAGTAAAAATAGTTAATGATTTTTTATGCTCTTAAAAAAAAAAAAAAAAAGCTTATTCAACTTAAATTTAACATAGATTTAAAAAAAAAAAAAAAAAACAGACTCAGGAGCCACTAGCAGGCAGGTCCAAGGGTGTTTCTGAGAGCTTGAGTCCACAACATGGGCAGGGAATACCTCTAGTAAGAAAAGGGAAATGACTTAAAAAAAGAGCCTGATTGGTTACCCTTCAAAGTTTGCATTATTTGAACATGCTTTGTCAATTTATAGCTTGTGAGTGGCTGAAAGCTTGGCTGTCCTTTAATAGAGATTTGGCTACTTGTTAACAAGAATACACTTTCAATTTAGGTTGAACTATGTTTACATATTCAGTTATGTTACAGTTTGTTACACAGGGAGGCATCTATAGTCCAAATTTAATTTAATGTCATTTTTGCTATACAAATTATGTTTCTAACAGTCTTTATTACCACATATGAAATGTATATATGCTGATGCTAAAATATGCTTCCTTTTCTTTTCATATGTGTTTCTTCTTCAGACACTTAGAATTTTAATGAACTGAAGAGATATAGCTAACTAGTTACAGTATTGACATATAAGCTGTCAAAAATGGCTGCATGAATTCCAGCTGCTTGCAATCAAATTGCTATATACCATTGGTTTAACAACTTTCCTATTAAAGGTCATATTTGACACACACCAAGAGAAAAATGTTTCCTAAGATTCCCAGAAAATTTAGAACTGTTAGAGAAAAGTTCTTTATTTATCAATGTTAATGCCAGACAAATTATAGTGAGTTCCATTTGTGTGTGTGTGTGTGTGTGTGTGTGTGTAACTTTTGAATTCAGCCATGGACAGAGAAGGGATATTAATATTAAATTACTAAGTCACTAAGTATTCTCAGGCATTATGTGTTGTCACTCTGCCTGCTACAATTATCATCTGTATACCCATGGTTTTTACTGGTACTTAAACATTTATGGAAAAGACAGAGAAAAACATATATCCATGAATGACTTCAAATATTGATGATAATAAAAAGTAAAAGAAGAAGGCAGTGTTAGAGTGTGCAATCCAGTACTAGTTTATATTCTGTGAAGATCAGTCTTGTTGAGAGATGGAGAAATACTAGGGGACACAAATCATATTTTTAAGCCTACGTGTAAGAAAAATAAAAAGAAACACAGAGACAAGATGCAGAGGCAGGATTAAAAGATGGCAGAATGGCAGAAAAGCCAAGCTGCCAAGCTTTATTTATATCAATAGTTTAATTTAGGTCATTAACATCATTAGTACATATACTTCATTGTATTATTAGGCAGATTACAGATTTAGCAACATTTGCAGATTATCCCTCAGTTACATACTAAGTTGAAATGTGTAAAGTTAGGAGTTTTGTGTAGCTCTCAAGAGAGTCCATTGTATAAAATTACTGTTATGTGGACAAGTGTAGGCTCAGTGAAACACTATGGTTGTCTAACAAAAGAGTTCTTTTATTTCCAGAAGCTCTGTGCTGGAGATCAAGGTCCAGGCTGATAAGATTCTAACACAGAGCCTAACCATGAAGGACATTGCTATAGCAGCCAGGCATTCTGTGTCTTTGCACAGAAGTTTTCCCAGCAGCCAAGCATTTTTTGTCTTTGCACAGAGATGTCCTAGCCACCAAGCATGCCACACTCATAAACCTATCAGAGAACTAAATCCCAAACACAGAACCCCTACACTTATGAGATTGCTCCCAAAAGTATGATGAAATAATAAGTTGAACTTCTATTTATAAGGTTTATAACAAATATTGATTGGTAATGCCAGGATATAAGTTACTTAAGACAAAAATAATAAATTTGGATAATACTATAGTTTTGTTTATTAATAACCAGTCTCCCTAATCTGATAGAAATATACAAAATAAAAATTGAAGCATAGGTTAATGCATTATTGGAGATGAATGTCTAAGAATGTTTATTATTATTTTTTCATATTCTATATTATCCCAAAAGAATATTAAAATACATGAGACTTTTGAGAAAATGATTAATAAGTTATGAATATAGCAATAATTGGTATTTTCTAAAAAAATGTTCAAGAACAACTCATATTAGAAATAATTTTCCTTTTCTAAAATAAATTATTTTTTTCTATAAAGAAAATCTACCACACTGTATTTGCTAACCAAAATTCTTGATTTTTTTTTATTCTTGATCATTTTAAAATAGCACACACCACACACATACATATACAATGAACATAAAAGAAGGTCAGAATCAATATACAACTATATATATTTCTCATGAAACTATAACCAATGTACTTAACATCCAAAAGCAGATTAGAACATTGCCAATTGTCAGAAGCCCCCTTAAATCTTTGACAATGGATTCCCTTTCCCATCTTATTCCAATCTTTATTAACCATCTACTTGATCTCTGTATAATTATGCTATAGTAACTATCATTTTTGAGATCTAAAGTATACTATTCTATTTTTTTTTAAACTTTTGGAGTAGAATCACACAACTTTTTTTTTATTCCTATCTTCTTTTACTCAACATCCTTCTTCTATGATTTGACCTTATTTGTTATACACCTGTAAATTATTTATGCTTGTTCTTACAGTCTCCTGACTATAGATGCCATGACTTATCTATTATAATGTGGATAAGCATCTGATTTACAACCAGATTTTGATTGTTATTAATGAAGCTCCTCATATAAAACTTGTTCACTTCTCTTGTTAAACATCTCAAGTATGTTCCATATTGTAAGATCTGTCCACCTGGTCATCCATTGACAGCACGTGCATACTAAAATTGGACTGATAAGAAGATTAGCATCCTCTCTGCACAAGGATGGCCTTCAAATTTATGAAGCATTCCATACTTGAAAAAATCACAATCTAGGCTGGGGTTGTGTCACAGTGGTACAGCACTTGCCTAGCATGTGTGAGGCACTGAGTTCAGTTCTTAGTACCACATATAAATAAGTAAATACAATAAAGATCTATCAACAAATATTTAATAAAAATATTTTTAAAAATCACAATCTATCAGTCTTCAAAGTGGATATACCAAAAATATATGAAAGTTCCAAAGGCATATAAATATCAACAACAATGAGATTTTTTTTTCCAAACTTTTAACCATTCTTGTGTGAGTATAATAGTATATTAATGTGGTTTCTATCTTCATTTCTCTGATCAGTAAGGAGATTAGGGGTTTTCTTTCTTATCGTTATTGGGCAACTAGATATCATTTATTGTCAAATACTTATTTTATTTTATTGTCAAATACTTATTTTAGTCTATTATATAATTTTATATTTTATCTTCATTTATTGATTGTAATTTTTGTGTATAAAATAAAATATATTAAATAGAAGGGGTTTTTTATTTTGATTATTATGTGGCAACTATTTTTCCTCCAATATATATACTTGACATTTAAATATTTATATTTATTTATTTTATATTATTGAAAATAACCTTATTATGAAAAATATAAATCATAAAATTCATGGACTATAGATGCATGATTCAATTATTTTGAGTACATTTATAAACTTGTATAAATCTCACTAAATACAGTTTCAGAAAATTTTCATCACTCCCAAATTTTCTTTAGGTTTATTCTTAGATAATTGTCATACCTACCTTAGTTACAGACAATCACTAATTATTTATCTCTGTATACATTTATGTATGTAAATGGAATCATATAACATATAATCCTTGTCTGACTCTTTTACTTAACATACAGCATACGAGTTTTACCCATACCAAAGCAGGTATCAGTACTTCCTTTTAACCAATGAAGAAGATATGGATATATCATGGAAATATCACATGTTAAGACTACCAGCTGTTGGATATGTGAATTATTTTCACTATTATGAATAACATTGCTAAAAATATTTGATTTGCTACCCATGTTTGTGTAAACATTTGTTTTCACTTCTTTTTGGAAGATTTCCATTGTAGGATGGCTGAGTAATATATAAAATTTATGGTTAAGTTTACAAAAAATTTACAAACTGTTTTCTAAAGTGACTATCATTTTACATTCCCACCAGCAAAGAGGAAGTTTCCATTTTCTTCTTATTTTCAATATTCATTGTTGTCTGTCTTTTATAATTGTATTGTGTATGTAGTGTGTGTATAGTGGTGGATGTCTTATTGTGATTTCTGCTTACATTTCCCTGATGACTCATGATACTGAACATTTTGTTTCCATATATTGCATTAGCCATTTATACACCTTCTTTAGTGAGATGCTGATTTCAGTATTTTATGTATATATTAAAGATGTCTTGTTATTGAATTATGAGTTCTTAGTGTGTTCATGACCACAGTCTTTAATCATGTATATAATATGCAACTTTATTCTCACAGTTTCTGTCATTTTTCCCTCCTATTAGTGTGTTTAGAGCACAGAGTTCTTAATTTGAATGAAGTCAGTTTCATCAATTTGTTCCTTTATGAGTCAGGCTTTCGTTGTTATAGTGGAAAACATTTGCCCCTCTCAATGCCATCATGGTTTTCTTCTATGTTTTACCAAGAGTTTTAGACCTTTGGCTTTTACATTTAGGTCAATATTCTATGTTTGAATTAGTGCATTTTTTTCCTGCTCTAAAAGATCACCACAAAAATGAGGCTTTATTTCTGGACTTTGAACCCTTTCTCATGGATATTTATGCTTATTCATGTGTCAAAATCAACCCTCAGTTTTGAGTAAATTTTGAAGTTGAATAGTTCAAGTCCCAAATTTTTTTCATCTTTTCCAAAATTAACTGGGCAATTTTGGGTCCTTTGCATTTTCAAGTACAATTTTGGATCAGTTTTCCAATTGTTAGCAAAAATAGAGTAGCATTTAGAATATTTGTTATTGTGATTACATTGACTTACAATTAATTTGGGGAAAAATATGTTATCCAACCCATAAACATGTAATGCATCTACATTTGGTTTCTCTAAATCATGTTTGCCCCTTTTACTGTATATTTTACATTTATCATAAAAATTTATTTATACATATTTTGACTTTTTGAATGTTAGTTTGACTGAATTTGTTTTCTTAATGTCATTGTCTGTCATTGTTAGGATAACTGATTGTTATCTGTATGGTATTATTTTCTGAGACTACTGAACGTTGAGTTCTAATAATTTTATGTACATGTCTGTATATATTGCTAAGAGCCATAGCCCAGTAGGAATGAAGCATGGCGTTTTTGGTTGAAAGGTGACACCAGCAAGCCATTGAGATGATAATGATTATGTTAAGATGTGCATTCAACTGGATATTAGACCTCTGCTGTCCGCCTCCGCCTGCTACTTTGGAGCTCTCAAGGGGACTCCCGGAGAGTTCCCATTGGTTGGGGAAGTGCAGTAGGAGGGATTTCAGGAGGAGGGACTTCCGGTTGGTGTTGTGTGTCCCAGGAGAAGGCCTTGTGTGGCATTCCTGGGAGTTTTGGAAATAAAGTTTGTTCCTGCTTGAGTGGCTCGTGATTTTGTGCCCAGCCTGACTACGGCAATATATGGCATGAATACAAGAGATTTGATACATTTAAAATTCAAAATTTTGGCATTTATTAATAAAATCAATTTATCATCATTGTTTTGTTTTGTTTTGTTTTTGTTTTTGATGAAAGAGAACATCCTCATCTTGTTCTAAGGGGAAATCATTGATACATTCACATCCCTCAGAATGTGTTTACAGTGTTCTGAGACTGAGAAATTTTCTCTCTATTGCTAGTTCACTGAGAGTTGAATGAAATCTCATTTTATAAAATTCTTTTCTTCATCCATTGAGATGATAAGGTTGCATTCATTCTTTATTGTATTATTATAGTGTATTTCATTAAATGTTGTTTATATCTGAAATAAATGCTGCATTTGTAAATGGTTTATATTTATTTGATTAAAATATTGGATTTTATCTGTTGACAATCTGTAAGTATTTTGCATGTACATTCATGTAGGTTGGAGCTCTATAATTTGTGTGTTTTTTGATGTCTTCTGCTTAGTTTTAGTAACAGGGCAATATCAGCTTTACAGAATGAGTTGAAAAGTGTTCCTGCATTCCTTGTCTATTTATTATTTATTTATTTCTGAGTAAAGGTCTTGCTATATTGTCTAACCTAGTCTCAAACTCCTGGGCACAAACAATCCTCCTACTCCAGCCTCCTGAGTAGCTGGAAATATGCATATGTGCTACTATGCCTGACTTTCCTTCTTTATTTTTTTGACAGAATGTCTGAAGATTGTTGGTAATCACTTCTTGAACTAAATATTTGCTAATAATTACTGGTGAAATCATGTGACAATTCTTTGGGGAATAATTTTAGTTAATAATTAAATATTTTTACTTGATACAGATCCATTTATAGTCTCCATTTCTATTTGGAATAGTTTTGATAAGTTGTGTTCATAAATATCTGCTTTATTTTATGTTTTCAATTTGTAATAATGAGATTATTTAATATTTTATTCTATAATTCTTTTAATTTTTATAGATTCACTGGTGATATCATTTATTTTTGTTTTGTACATTTGCATCTTCTCTCTTTTTCTAGAGCAATATACTTAAAGATTTGTGAATTTTATTGCTATTTCCAAAGAATTTTTTATTAAATGTTGATTTGTATAATTCAAATGATCATATTATATTCCATTAATGTACTGAAGTATGTTTTCTGTCATTTAAATGTTACATCAACTCTTCTTCCCTAGAATTAATAATTTGAAATGGATTTCTAGTTCCTCCTGTTTTATTTGTTGTCTTCTACTTTATTTGGATTTATTTGGCAGCACTTTTTAAAAATTATTTTATTTATACATGTAGGCTTTTTTATTCTTTCATTATATTTCTTTAAATACTATATGGCTTTTTGTTGTTGTTGTTTTTAATCTAGTCTGGATATTTTGTCTTTAAATAGCAAGATTTAGTCCATTTGTTTGTTTGTTTATTTTTTTTTCCTTTTTAAACAGGATTTTTGAGGTATAATTGGCCTGTAGTAAAATGAACATTTTTAAGGTTTAAAGTTTAGAGAGTTTTTACATATGTATGAATCATAATAATCAAGATAAAGAACATAGTGATCATTCCTTAAATTTCTCGACCCAGCTATAAAGTCCACCCTTATTATAATCATGGGCTCTAGTCACCAACAACTAGTGAGCATTTTTTTTTTGTCAAAATAGTCAACAATTCTAGAATTGTAGTACATGAAATCATAAATTATGTATTATTTTCATGTTATTTATTTTGCTCAGCTTAATTACCTTGATATTAGTTTACATTGTCACATGAATTTAGGATTCATTTTTACAGTTATATAATTATCTATTTCTTTTAGCTATTATATATAAGTATAGCTTCTATGGACATTTATGAATATGTTTTAGGTCAACATATATCTTCTTCACTTCTCTTACATTGTTTGGATTGCAATGCCTGAATCATAGTGTGATATTTTCCAGTTTTTACTATTATATACTTTTATATTACTTAATGTGTTGTGATACTTTGAAGAAAATGCAAAAGAGATTATGACTTTTAAATTCTTACCAACAATTTAGAGAGTTTATTTGCTTTATACTTTTGTCATGTGTTATGAATGGACTTTTTAATATTGATTTTTTGGTGGATATATAGCTCACTGTTATTTTAATTACCATGTCCTTACTAACTAATGATACTGAGAAAGTTTTGTTGAAATGTTTATTCAAATCTTTTGGCCACTTGTTTATTATATTACTTATCTTTTCATGAAATATAAGAGTATAGTATTACATGTACCCTGCATATGAGTCCTTTGTAAACATTTTCTTAGTGTGTGAGGTGTGTTCTCTTTTTATATCTGTTTTCACTCCTTTCAATTTTCACTTAAGTTTGTTCTTGTTATATTTTTCCTTCCTAACTCTCTAACTTTTCTTCTGTAATCATGTTACTGTATTCTGAATAAATTATGTATATTTTCTTAAAATTATGAGTTAGATGTGATGAAATCTCTCAATATTTTTTTAGTCTGCAAATGTCATTATTTGAATTTCATTCCTACAGGATATTGTCACTTGTAATATAATTATAGACAGAAAAGTTTCCCCAAGATTTTTATTGATATCATTCTATTTTCTTCTAATTCCATCTGTCAAAATACAGGTATCACCCTGCACATACCTGTAGTCCCAGCAGCTTGGAAGGCTGAGGCAGGAGGATCACCAGTTCAAAGCCAGCCTCGGGCACTAAGCAACTCAGTGAGACCCTGTCTGTAATAAAATACAAAATAGGGCTGGGGATGTGGCTCAGTGGTTGAGTGCCTCTCAGTTCAATTCCTGGTGCAAAAAAAAAAAAAAAAAAAAAAAAAGAAAGAAAAGAAAAGAAAAAAATATAGCAGTCAATTTATTTTACTTTTGAAAGTAATATTTTTTCTCTTCTCTACTTAAATGTTTTCTTCCTCTTTATTTTACAAAGTTTATATATTATTATGTAATTATTATGTTTATTATTATATTTTCCAGCCAGCTGTTCAAAATTCTACTTGAATATTTGATTTTATGACATTCTAGATGTATAGCAGTCCTTATATTTCCCAAATCTCATCCAATCTCTTAGTCTTGCTCTTCTTCCTAGGACTCCACTGGAATGCTCATTAGAATTTTCACTTTATTTTGTCTCTTACACTTTAATTCATCTTCTTGCATCACTAAACTGCATTATTGGATCATGTTTTCTGATATATTTTCCAATTAACTAATTATTTTTCAGCTATGTTTATGCTGCTTTGAAACTGATGACTTACTACATAATTTTAGTTATATTATTTGCATTTCTATTTTTTTGCATGCAATTCATCTTCAATCTTGTATTTAACTCTTTAAACATATTTTATAGACAAAATTTAGTAACTTTATAGTAGTGGTCTCTCAGGGATTGACTTCTGTTATCTTTTTCTTTTCTTTTTCCTATCGTTTTTGTTTGTTTTGTTTTTCCAGTGATAGAGATCGAATCCAGGGCCTTGCACATGCTACACAAATGCTCTACGAGGAAGCCATGGTTCTAACTCTTTGTTATTTGTTTTATGTGCTCTCTAAGGTAATATGAAAACACAAGGAATTTGAAGTCTATATGATTGAAAATGAAAAGAGAGTACAGAAATAAATAAACATAAATTGAAGGCAATAACACAAGGTGAGAGACTACTCTTCTGTTTCTAGTGAAAATTCACACTGCAACTTTGCATTTCTTTTTTTCCTTCTCAGACCTTTCAGTATTGCTAGCCTTTTGGCTTTCTGTAAATTTCTGGCCCATCTATAAACTTTACAGTTTTTGTTGTTGTTGTTGTTGTTGTTATTGTTTTTTGTTTGTTGGTTGGTTGGTACTGTCTGATGTCATGTTCATTCTTAAATCCCTGAAGGCATCTTCCAGAAGAGAAGTCTCAGATTCTTTATCATGTGTTTCTGGTTTATACTCATTGCATCTGAGAATAATACTGCATTTTTACCTGCTAAATCTATTTAATCCTATTATGTGGGGTTTTGTGTCTGTCCATGCTTTCTTTCTTGAGATTTTATGACATATAAATTAAAATATTGCTTCTTTAATAATGATTTGAACAAAGGTTATCACTCTTATCTTTATTTCTTGCCTGAACCACAGATCCAAATTCTAAATTACATGTAGGATAACAAGCATGTAGATCTTCAATGTGTGTTTCACCTGAACATGCTTATAGCTGTATTCTTTATCTATTTGTTGCCAATGTCTACTTACATGCCTGTTTTATTTCTTTGATGCCTGATTTATTAATATTACAAAATACTCTATTGAAAATAGTCTTGGAACTCAAGAGTTACCACTAATGTGAATGCAGGTAAGAGATGAGAATTCAAGTTAAGAAAGATTGCTGAGGGAAGCTCTCAAAAGAATAGAATTCAAATGAAACAGAATAAGAGAAAATAACCAACACTAGCTAGTTACAATATTTCTTTTTCAAATTCTATAATTTGGTTCCTGTAATGGTTAATTTGAATTGTCAACTTGATTGGATTGAGATGCCTAGGATTAAGGGGATAATGGAGGGGGGATAGTAGACAATAGGACAGACAGCAGAATACATCAGACACTAGAAAGGCAATATGTCAATCAATGGAAGGGTAACTGATGTGATACAGCAATTTGTATACGGGGTAAAAGCGGGAGTTCATAATCCACTTGAATCAAACCGTGTAATATGATGTATTAAGAACTATGTAATGTTATGAACGACCAATAAAAAAAAAAAGGGGATAATGGGTGTGTTAGTGAGGGTGTGTTTAGAAATGATTGGCATGTGGGATAGCCAACTGAAATGGAGACCCTCCCTAAGCTTGGGCAACTCGGAATAATAGGATGATGGCTTAGATGAAATAAAAATTGGAAGACCAAGGAAGCAGCAGCAGATGTAAACTCAATTCTTCTGGAACTTTTTGTTTGTTTTTTAATATTTTTAGCTGTGGATGGATGCAATATCTTTATTTTTTTTATTTTTTTTTATGTGATACTGAGACTTGAACCCAGTTCCTCAGAAAAGCTAGGCAAGCACTCTAACACTGAGTCATAATCCCAGCCCTGGAACAGGTTCTTGATTGCTGCTGTGATCCTCTGAAGATATCAGACCCTTGTGTCTTCATTCTTCCAATGCAGACTCTGCCAGTGATTCCCCAGAAGCCATGGGTCTGGGGCTCCAGCCTCCTGGACTGTGTGGCTACTAGTTCTTCTGGCTCTCCAGCCTGCAGAGGGCCATTGTGGACTATCCAGCTTCTGGTTACATGAGCAAATCTAATAAGTCCCCTTTTTTATAATTATACTTCCTGATGATTCTGTTCCTGTAGAGAACCTTGTCTAATAAAGTTCCTGATTATCCCCCAGAGGCCTATTTGTTAAAACTTACTTATGGGCCCATGGTCCTACTGGGAGATGGTAGAACCTTTAGGAGGTGGAGTCTAATGGACATAAGTTCAGTCATTGTGGGGAATGCTTTTTAGAGGGAAATTGGAACCCCAGCCTTCTTCTTCTCCACTCTCTCTTTCACTTTCTAGCTGCCATGGTGTGAGCAACTCATTCCACCATACCCTACTTGTATGAAGCATTGCCTTGTCAAGGCCCAATGGCAAAGGAACCTATAGACCATGGACTGAAATCTCTGAAACCATGGGCCAAAATAAGTCTTTTCTTTTTTTAAATTGATTACCTCCAGTATTTTTGTCAGAGTGACAGAAAGCTTACTAATATGCCAGGGAACTTAATGTTTTCTGGAAATTTCTATGACTGTACATAATTCTGAGGAGAGCTACCACTAATAATTATTGTGGCAGTTTATAGAGATGATGGATAGAATGTGAGTTGATGTTGTGGGTGTTTTATAGGCATTCATTTATTTCTTACATGAGTAAAGTGAGACAAAAAATTTGAATAATTTGCTGAAGTTTACACAGTTTAGATTTAGAATTCAATAACATCATATGGTAAGCTTTTTTAAATTTTATTTTGTTTTGTTTTTGTTTTAAAAAGATGAAGAAGCAGATGATAATCTTACAGGGATATTTTTATTTGTTGAAGAAAAGATTGCTAGAAACAGTCTTACTTTCTGTTGAACTGTTCTCATCTCACCTTGTCTCACATTCTTCTTAGCACCAGTGTTGTAAATCTTAACTTTAGGTTCCATGACCAGCTGCCCTTACCCTACTGAGAAGGTAAGTGCTTCTCAGAAATTCTGTCAACAGCTATCAGATTCCCCCTGTGACCCTGTAATGTCAAGAACAACAACAAAATGCAGTATAACAAAATCTACGCAAAAAAAAATGATAACTCTTACACAGAAAAGTTGTCCACTTAAACATCTATATAGATATATTTAAATAACAACTTCTAAATTCACATTTTTAAATGAAACTATAGAACACCAGTGATGACTTTGAAAATATCCTGAATCTTCTCTAGCAACAATTTTCATTTTTTACATATTGCCCCTATGTTCTCTAATTTATGAATTACAAAGTGCTTTTTTTATACATTCTGTCTGTGAGGAAATGAGTGCTACTTACAAATAGAGATTTATCATATCTATGGAAATAGTAATTAAACTGTGTCTGTGACCTTGGTGTTTTAGTTAGCTTTTCATTTCTGTGATCAAAAGATCAGACAAAAACAACTTGAAGGAGGAAACATTTATTTTGGCTGACAGTTTCAGAGGTAAAATCCATGGTTGGCCAACTCCATTGCTCTGAGCCCAAGTGACACAGAACATCATGGCAGAAAGCAGCTCAGAATACGGCAATAAGGAAGCAGAGAGGGAGCTTAAGTGACCAGAGACAAAATTTAAACCCAAAAGGCTCCCCCTCAGTGACCTACCTTCTCTGGTCACACCATAACCTGCCCACAGTTACTGTCCAGTTAATCCCTATCAGTGAACTCATTCACTCATTAATTTATACCTCCCCTAATCTAATTATTTCACCTCTGAACATTCTTACATTTTCCCATCTGTGAGCTTTTGGGGACACCTCATATTGAAGTAGTCCCCCAAAAGATCCTTACCATAATTAAGCTTCTCCAAGGACCCTCACCATAATTAAGCTTCTCCACAACTAGATTTTACAAAGAATGTTAGCAGCATTTTTTTTTCAGAGAGCTCTCATTGTGGTTTGAGCTTCCTCTTTTTTGTAAAAGCTAGGTCTGCAATCAAGTTGTTGTTGTGCAGAAGATACTGTCTCTGTTTTCTTGGTAAAAACTTGTGAAACCTCTATCTAGCCTAAAAATATGGGACAAAGAATAACTGTTATATACCCACCCACTGTCTTCTAACCACCTCACTGGGTGTAAATCTAAAAGGATTTCCAGACCCAGGATCTAGAGATTTTTAGACATTCGTCCCTCTGGACCACTGCAGCTTAAATAAACCTGCTTCCTTTACAATCCCTTGGGTTTCCAGTCTCATCTGTCTTACATCAAAATCTAAACTAAAGCATTTGGGTATATAATATAATTTCTTTAGACTTCATTTATTCATCTTTAAATAAAGGTACTGGGATGGATTTTCCTGAATGTCCATCTCAATTCTTCCATTCTGTGATATGCTATGTAATAAATTAACCAAATCTCCATTTAAGGATGACTGCAAACATGTGATATATAGGATTTCAATTTATAAATTACAATAACCTTGAATGACCTTCATAGGGCTTCTTCAGATTTATACATTATACTAATAGTTGTATGTGCATTTTACTCCATTTAATATTATGGCATCAAGGAAATGAAAAATTAAAGGTGGGATCCAATTCTTGATATTTTATAATATCAGCTTCTAAAACTCTATACCTCGCAATATAAATATGATAAACATCTTTTGTTTTTTGCATCTCACTGTTAAAAGTTATTTCCAAAGATGCTATGATGAAGCTGTCTATAAAAATAAATCTGAAAATGAAACCAAAAAGATCATAGAGAAAATGTCTGTTTGTATTTCCCAGGAGTGAACCTGCCTGGATGCTGCTCATTCTCTCCCAAATCTGAAAAGGCAGATAAACTACCCTCCCATCATGCTGAGCAAAGAGAGCTCAGGGATCCTTGGGATGTGCAAGATAGAGCATCTCTTAGATCAGAGGTTTTCATCCAAGTGTCAGAACGCCACTGAGAGCTTTGACCAGCTGGAGGAGGGAACACCGTACTGGAGATAACAAAGATCTATTTTCTTCTGTATGATACAGCCTGACAGAAAGGAATGAAGTAATGCTTATGAACAGGTAAATCTGGAAATCTTTTCAGACAAAAAGATGTGCCAGTCTCTATAAAGACCATAGTGCTAGGCAAAGATGAGTGATCACAAGCTAGTGATGAAGCTGCAGTGTCCTTAGAGAAAATATTAGCAGTGAGTGACTGAGAGCATAATCTCTTGATGGGGAAAGTTCCCATCTGGGACTCAGGGGCCTGTTAATTGGCCTCTATGACTAGAAAATTTTAAAAGCAATAAAGAATATTGAATTAAAAGATAAAGTATTACACAATGCAGATTGCTACTAAAGAGGAAAGAAGGTCATTATACAAGAATGCAATTAAAAATCTGTAAAGGTCAAAAAGGAAGTTCTTCAATAGTGGGAATATATTATCAGTGATAAAAACTTTCTATAGTATGAAGCAATAACTCTTTAAGACATGATTACTGTGTTTGGAGTGAATCTGAGTACTGTTACAAACTGTCGGAAAGGACTGAATTGGAGCACAGAATGCAATGATGCTGAAACACATAACTACCATTTTTAGAATCGCTATTGAAAAAATAATATGAAATAAATAAGACAATTTCTGTACAAGACAGTGATTCATAAATTTTGGTGAGTACTAGCACTATCTGAGAAATTGTTAAAAGTAAAACTGCTGAGTCTTAATCCTTGAGGTGACTCAGCAAGTGCACAGTGGGTTCTGAGCCATTATAAACTCTCTGGAAAGTATACACCCCTGGTTGAGTCTCTGTGGCTTGTGTTCATGTTCTTATGTATTCTCATGCGACTTTTTCATGTAGGACTTCATGCTCATAGAGGCTTCTTTCTTTTGAGGACTGAAGGAGTGAATATATGCAGAGGAATTAAAATGATACTAGATACAATCACTCATGATATTTAGTTTGCCCTACATGTATAGTCATTCATACACAGACAAATATTTATGGTCGGGTATATAAATATGCATTTAAATATATTTGTCTAAGTAAATTAGGCACACATATATAAAGTGAAAAGAGAGCTTTTTGGATCCCTCTCAAATACTTTATTTTTTATTAAGCTGTGAATCCTTTCTCTCTTAATTATTTATTTTTTATTGATTCTTTTTAGTCATATATAAATACACGTATTTTTACATAATCACAAAAACATAGGATATATATTGCTCTAATTCAGTCCCCAGCACTTTCCCACTGCCCCTTCCTCTCTCCTCCTGCTTTCCTCTCTCTCTACTGATCTTTCTGCCACTTCAGACAGAAAGGGAATTATCAAGAATATGAATAATTGATGGCGATGTAGGGAAAAATGTATATTCATATATTGTTGGTAAGAATTCAAATTAGTACAACCACTCTGGAAAGCAGTATGGAGATTCCTCAAAAAAGAAGTAATGGAAACACCATATGACCCAGCTATTCCACACCTCAGTAGATACCCCCAAAATTTAAAGCTGTAAATTTTTAATATTTTGTCCTAATATCAGGTAAAATCCTGAATGCAAAGAGAGGGTACTGCAATGTAGTCCAGGCACGGACCCCAAAGGATACTGTCTGTGAATTACACAAATTACATTTTGTATATCATCCCAATTTGAATAAATATACTGAAATATCAGTGAAGAACAGATCAATTTTCAATAAGAAAAATTGCTTTGCTTTGGGATATTTGGAAAATTACCTAACTACCATTAGCGTATTAGATCTGTCCTTTTACATTTTTTTTCATCATTTCCAACTAGTGCAATAAAATTCTCATGTGCAATTTAACTGCAGCATTAATGAAGTTGATTGGTCTATAACATACAGGGTCAGTTTTATCACCCCTTAAAACACCTAAATTAAGATATTTTTATCCAACCACTAAAGGAAAGAACTACTTCAATGTATGCTCCCTAAGGGGGAGAAAATGGAGAAAGTTAGCCTAAGTTAATTCTTGATAAGATCTTTAAAGCTTGAAAGTCACAAAATGTAATCGAAATCTACTTTTTAATTTAATTTCCAAAAAGTCACTGTAAAACCTCTGTGAATTAGTCTCACTGTGATTGTGGGTTTTTTTTTTCAATGCAGCAGCTACACAGGGTGAATTTAACATCCTTTAGGGGTATGTTAACTAAAGTTGCTTATATATTAAAAAGTGTGGTCTCCTGTAAATTCCCATGACCAGCAGTGTAAAGGACATTTGCTGGTATGAAAGAAGCCATGGTTTAATTTTGTAACTCTAAAAATAATGTATTTTGAGACTGCTGTTTGTTTAGTAATAGGTAAAAATATTGAAGACAAAAGCCCTTATAACTCAAGAAAAATCCTAACATAATGAATAACAATAGAAAGCAATAGAAAGGCTCTCTCTTAGTTGCCAGCCGTTTTCTGATCTCTGGAATAGTAAGGTTAATGCAGATACCAATGAGTCTTACTAATTTCTGAACAACTTTATCGAGCATGTGATATATGCCAACTCTGGCAAAGATCATCTGTCACCATGTGTCTGTATCCTGGCATAACCTTTTTCCTAACATCATGTAAACTATCTCTTTTAGTTCAAATGAAACCTCATTTTTAATATATATATATATATATATATATATATATATATATATATATATATGCTTTCCTCCTCTATCATCATAATGGTTCATGTGCCTATATACATCTTGAGATTCTCAAAATCACAGTCACATTTGGACATGTAGCCTAACCTATGATATATGAACATGGATTTCAGTGACCTTGCTACTATGAATTTAACTGTTAAGTGGGTAAATGGATACCATCCCTGGAGTTAAAAAAAATCATTGCTGTGTTTGCCTCCTAGGTTGGCATTCCTAGGAATACCAGGTAAGTGACAATGATCAGGCAGCCTTTGAAAGTTTCTTCGTAGACCAGAGCATTCTAAACATTCTGAGGAAATTGATAATTCTCAGATCATTACTTTCTTTTCCCAAACCAGCAACTATTTGTCAAAGAATATGATTTGACAACTACTTCATGTAACTTCCTGACTTTAAAGAGAGTAGAGAATAGCTTATTGAAATACAGGAAATTTGTCCAGACATAAAAAAGGCACCATCCAGTAAAGATAAAAGAATAGATGCCACATTGTTGAGAAAATTTGAAGATACCTCATTCAGATCTTAACTGTCTTTAGTTTCATAGTTATTTTGTGAAACTTCATGTTTATATCCACTCTGTAGATCCTCCAATGCATAAAAAAGACTAAATATATATCTAGCATATAGTAATTAAACTCAAGTAGTTCGGATAGCAATTAAAACCTGTTTGTAGGAAATGCAAAGAAGTAGGTGTTACATGAACCAGAAAATTTGAGTGAGTGGAGCCAGGGTGGGAGAGGCTGGACATTTGCAGTCCCATGAGGCTTCTGGCCCTGGTGAGTGTGTGCTATGGTGTGAATGTGTCTCTCAAAGTTCACTGTTGGAAACTTAATCTCCAATGGTACAGTGTTGAGAGGTGGGGCCTCATGCTACATCATTAGCTTATGAGGGTTTTGCACTCATGAATGAATTAATGTGATTATCATGACAACAGGTTTGTTACTATAATTATGGATTTGTTATAAAAGTGAGTCCAGTGCTCTCTTTCTTGCACACATTGTACCCTCCATCCTTCTGCTGTCCACCATGGTATGATGTAGCAATTAAGCCCTTATAAAATCCCAGTGTCATGCTCTTGTACTTCCCAGCACCCAGAATTATGACCTCAATGAATTTGTTATTGCTAAAATACCCAATGCTATGTTTTGCATATGTGTCCCCTCAAAGGTGCGTGTGTTAAAGACTTAGTCCTTTAATACACATCATCTCCCAATAGTGTGGCACTATTGGAAGATGATGAAACCTTTAGAAATTGAGGCCTAGTGGGAAGGCCACTAGGCCATCAGGTGTGCCCTTGAAAGTTAATGTGAGAATGCAAGACCCCCTTCTCTTCTTCTTTTTTTTTTTTTTTTGTTGTGTTTTTGGTGCTTCCTGACTGATGAGTTGAGTAGTTTTGCTCTGCCATTTTTTCTCTGTCATTACCGTTTGGCAGTTCATATGATGGACTGGAATCTCCAAAACTGTGAGCCAAATGAACACATTATTTTACAAATTTATTCCATCAGTTATTTTGTTAGAGTGATGAAAAATTAACTAACAACACCCAGTCTCAGGTGTTCTATTATAGTAGCAGAAGACAGACTAACACAGTGTGTGCGGAGTGATGCCGCCTTATCCCTGAGGTCACACTGAAGGATCTCTGACTAGTGTAACGAATGTGTATTTATTAGGTTTGTTATCTGGGACCTTGATGCCTTCTAGGACAGCCAACATTCTTCTTCTCTGCCTTCAATTTTGGAATGCCATTGCATCACTTCCAGTGTCTACACAGCCCTTAATATTTCACATTCTCCCCAAAGGAGCACCTGCTTCTAAAAACTTACTAGTACTCCTACTATCTACTTTAGAGATGTCTTGGTACTTGGAAAATAGGGGAATCACTTTTCTTTGCTGTGAAAAGAAAAGTGTGATATGGCTTGAGTGTTTAGAACACACTTTTCCATTATGAGTATCAACCTTTGAGATGATGGCTCTGGCATGAGCTTAGGTCCAAGCCTCAGTGCAACTTGGAGCAGAGCCCCATCAATCCTGCAATAAAGCTTTGCTATTTTAGATCAATAAAGTGGAGCACTTTACTACTGCATCATAACTTATGTGAAAGTAAAGTAACTACTGGGTAAGACTTGGGGGATTGGCTCCTTTGGTGAATAGGTAAATGCATTTTTCTGTAGGAGTGGAATATTTGCTGACAAGAAAAGTGGACCAAAAGGGTCATTATTTTGTTCACCAAATATTTTTAGTTTTCAAACTTCTAGGCACATAGAATTTTATATGTCTTACAGAAAGAGAATGTGGCCATATGACAAGTTGTATCCAATAAAATGTTAAGTGGAAATGACATGTTAGTGCATGATTTGCCATCATTCATGGAAATATGTACTGAGATGACACTTTCTTTTTTTATTGATTTAAAAAAAATAATGACAGCAGAATGCATTATAATTCTTATTACACATATAACACAATTTTTCATATCTCTGGTTGTATATAAAATATGTTAAGACCAATTTGTAACTTTATACATGTACTTTGGATAATGATGTCTATCACATTCCACCATCCTTGCTAACACTCTGCCCCCTCCCTTTCCCTTCCTCCCCTCTGCCCTATCTAGAATTCATCTATTTCTCCCATGTTCCCCCTCCCTACCCAATTTGAGTCAGCCTCCTTATATCAGAAGAAACATTTGGCATTTGTTTTTTGGGGATTGGCTGACTTCAGTTAGCGTTTATCTTCTCCAACGCCATCCATTTACCTGCAAATGCCACAGTTTTATTCTCTTTTTATCCTTCTCCTCGGTCTATACCCAAAGGACTTAAAAACAGCATATTACAGGGACACAGCCACATCAATGTTTATAGCAGCACAATTCACAATAGCTAAAATTCGTAGCCAACCTAGATTCCCTTCAGTGGGTGAATGCATAAAAAAATGTGGCATATGTACACATTGGAATTTTACTCAGCAATAAATGAGATGACACTTTCATCAGCTTCAGTCCTTGGTTGACAATGACTAGCATAGCACTCCAGTAGGCTCTCATGTGACAGGCAGTGTGAGATTGTCTGTATAGTATGACAGCCTATGCAATTAAACATAACAACCATACAAAGACATCCTTTGAGGATAGATCTCACGTATATTACTTAGTAGATATATTTTATTTTAAAATACTGTATACCTTTGACATCTTCTTGAAGCTATTACTTCGTGGTTTAGGTGATCTAAGAGGAATTGAGAGTTGTCATCCCTGGTTGTGCCAGACTTACTCTTTTTAATTATAAAATATCTCTTATTTTTGGAATTTCCTTTCTTCTCTTCTTGAATGGAGTCAGGGAGAATTGTAACTATTCCCCTATAAAATATGTTCAATAGAAAGTCCTGGAACTTTTAGCTTGAGTTATGATTACTGTTTTAGTACGGGTATAGATTGAATGTTCTTTAAAATATTTTATTTGGAAATTGAGGAATAAATATTTGTTGTTTTGATTATATCATAGCCATAAAATATTCAATTTAACTTCCTTGTTTTTCTTAGTAATTATTTGATGTTCAAATGTCATATCACAATTTGAACTATCAATTTGAAATTCAATGACAAATAAAAATTCAACTATCTCTCGAATATGTTCAAAAACAGAGACACCTTTGATAAAAAAAAAAAATGCTTCCCATGCCTTGACCCTGTATGTAAATAGAAAATTGTTTTAAAATATTATTTTTAGAGTCATTAAAAATAATATGGTCTCCTTTCAAGTATTTCATGTTATTAAATTAAAGAAAGTCCAATGATGGCATTTTTCAATTGTTTTTGTTAGACTTTTAAGTTAAGTCTTTAAGTTGTAAAGGTGTGTTTATTTAAAGCTTATCTATTTCTTCAGATGATATGAAGACAAAAATGAGAAAATAAATAGAAATCTGTATATATCCTAACTTGTAAATGTCAAAGATTCCTTAAATTCTGAAGTCATGAAATGTTCAACTAATTGTACTGACCTCTATGAAATCCAAAGTTATTTTCTAAAGCACAGAGAAAATGAATAAAAACTACCTTTTTACTCTTTCTCTCTCCCTCTAGTCCTAATAGTGTCTTCACTTTTGAAGTTGCAATGATCAGAAACATATACTTAACTTCATATCCACAATGGATAGACAATAAACTGACAATTTCCCCAGTATTTATAAGGACTACTACACAATTTAGTTAAGCTGGCTCTCCTTTAACCTCTGTGACTATCTCTTTGTCTCTTTTTCTGGGTCTTTCTCTATCCTCTTAATATATGTTGATGTTCAGTGGGAATTCTGTCATAGAATTTATTTTCTTCTCAATAAATAAACTCTCCCCAAAACATCAGATTAACATCCCTGAATTTAGTTCATTTTACATAATTATACTTTCTCTTGTTGTGTGCCTCTTTTTTTTTTTTTTGTACAGTGGTGCTTAACCAACTGAACCACATCCTCATCCCCATATTTTGTATTTTATTTATAGACAGGGTCTCACTGAGTTGTTTAGCCCCTTGTCATCTCCGAGGCCTGCTTTGAACTCATGATTCTTGCACCTCAGCCTCCTGAGCTACAGGGATTACAAGCATATGCCACTGTGCCCAGTCTGTTGTGTGCCTTCTTGATGCTGTGACATCTGAGACTTAGATGAAATTAGAGGGACTATTCCTTCCAGGCTTACTTAGTTCTTAGAGATAGTAAACATCTTTCCTGAGAGCTTGCCCTTGACAACCAACTAATTCTGAATGATACCCAATACCTCCTTTTGTTGGTCTCTCTCTGGTACAACAAGACTCAATGTCAGACAACTAGAGACCACTTCTATTATCAAGTGAATGCCAAATTACTTAAATGATGCAACCTAAACCTGCTCATATGCCAGCTTTTTCTTGGCCATCTCCTCTCAGGAGAACCAATACTATCTCTTGTCCATAGTTCTTCCCCCTCTGCCTGGCCACTGCACTTGGTCACCTTGTTTGACCTGCTGTCTGTCCTTTGAGGGTACTATGTGTATAACAGAAACCTTTCCCTTTAGTTCAAACTTTTCCAAGACTATATGTCTGACCATACTTTATTAAGGCAAATTCCAATCACCACAAAAAGATAAATATCAGATAAAAACAAAAAACCTCATCTTGGAGCTCAATACAGACATTTTTGACTGCTTTAAAAACCATAGGCCACCTGGAAAACATAAAACTGAAATAATGAGACTTGTTTCTTTTATAGGTACTGAGAAATCTCTTCCACAGCATTCTGCATTCTCCAATAAAGACATAGTTACACTCCCATGGTTCAAGAAAGTTTATTTCTTGACTCTTCATCATTCCTCACACATTTTCACATGAGTAATGGAATTTCTATAGGTAAAATATCTTTCAAATCTGTTTTCACTGCTTGTAACAGTTTATAATACTAAAACTCAGGGCACCATAATGTCCTTAAATCACAGATCTGTGTTCAGTTATGCTGCCTATGTTCACTGTTCCTTTGAATTCCATTCTCCACCACATTGTCACAATCATATCTTATAAAACACAAGCCGAGATATCTTAATTCCTTCCTTCAAGAATGCTTTTGTTCCTGTTTGCCTAATGTAGACCATCTCTTATCTATAGGATAATATTTTCTTCACAATATACACTTTCATTATAGTATGTATATTAAAACATTCAAGGTCTAACATTCCAGTTATTTTCTATTTTAGTAATATTATGCTTATTTTTCCTGAACACTTAAGACTTTTCATCTTTCTAGAGAATAGGATACAACATTGAAATTTCCAGGACAGTATCAAGGGAATTCTAAGAGGAAAGTTCATAGAATTGAACTCATTTGTTAAATGAATAGAAAAGTTCATAGAATTGAGCTCATCTATTAAATGAATAGAAAGATACAAAATAAATAATCTAAACTTACTTCTTACCCTAGAAAAATAAGCACAATCCAACACCAAAGTCAGTAGAAGACATGAAGTAATTAAAATCAGAGCTGAAATAAATGAAATTGAGAATAAAAAAATACAAAAATTTATGAACTACATATTGGTTTTTTGAAAGGACAAACAAAATTGATAAACCTGTAGCCAAGCTAACCAAAGAAAGAAGGAAAAACTCAAATTAATAAAATCTGAGTTAAAAAAATATTACCACAGACACTACTGAAATCTAGTATTTAATCATTGTTCTTAAATATTTTCTAATTTTTCTTTCTGTCAAATGTTCATTTATGCCGATGTTCCTCCTCAGTGAGAATAAATTTTCCTTTCTCTCATTAATCAACAGTTATTCATATAGTCTCCATTTTAAAACTTCATTTTAAAATGATTATTTTACAACTTTCTTTTCCATTAAAGATAATTTTTAGAGACTAGTTACCTATTTATTACATATAGGCAGAATCATTATTAAATTTGAAAAATGTGATTAGTTGATATAATGAGTGGGTTTAGTAGTTAGTTTTATACTATGCTGTCTTTTGAAATTTTAAAAGAAAAGGAAAGAAAATTTGGTGGAGGAAGTAAAATTCCAATCAGAAATTTGATTGTCCCAAAGACTGAGACATTGTATATTGTATTGCTAGCACTTTATACACGGAACAACTTGCCAATGGATTTGAAACAAGAAGAACTACTGGATCATTTCTTTGTTCCCCTGTTACTATGGAACTAAAAGCAAAAATGAAAGTGTTAAAGGAGATAAATCAGTAAGAATTACTTGTAACTCAAGTTTTGGGCAGACATTATCTATAAACCCCTATAATAGTCAGTCTGTCTTATGGTGGTGTTATTGAGTATATATCCTCTAAGGATTCCCATTTAGCATCACGACCCTCTTTAAATGCTCCATGTCTGTGCAAAAATCAAGTAAATCAGATTTGTATTAAGCATGATTGCAACTATGATTTTTAAAAAATACCTGGTTTTGGCTGAGTATAAACCTAATAGTTATCTTTACATTTTAAAAAAAACTTATATAGAAGATTACAAATTACTGATTTTAAATATAGTTATTAAATTCTTACTGTTATTTTTACTCATTTATTTTAATTATATAAGAATAGTTGTATTATACTTAACCCATGCCCATTCTAATTCAAGACAAGTTGTTTAGAAAATTCAGCCACAATATCTGTTATATAACATGAAAACATTTTATTTTGACCAGGTATTTATATGCCAAGCATGAAATGTTGGACTAAAATACGTGAAGAAAGCCCTTTTAGATAAAGAGTTGAAAATAATTAACATGTAAATGGCAAAGACTGAGGGGTTACATTACCAGTTGCTCCAGAAGAAGGTGAAAAGTATATGCATGCTAGTATTTCCAAAGGTTACTTTTTGCTTTCTGTAAATTTCACGAATTCTTTTATTTTAGTTTGAACAAATAGATAAAATCTAAGCAGGCTGCAAAGGCAATTCCCTCAACAGTTCCAAAACCTGTTAAAATGAATAATTTAGTTGTTTTAACTTCTTATAAAATTATATCGTAATACAATAAAAACTATGACCCAATTTACCATGAGTCTGATCTGGTTTGACTTAATGTATGTATGGCTGAGTTTGGATCATTGTGTTGCATAGCTTCAATATTCTTTTCTACTCGTTTTGGGTAAATACTGGTTTTTAGTTCCAAATGGTGTATAGCTGACAATTCATTCAGCTATATCAAGCAAAGAATAAAATTTTTTAAAAGGACTGAAAATATGGTAAAGAACATAAACAAAACCAACAAAACAATAGAAATTACAATTATAATTTAATCTACCCCGAGAATCTGAAGGAAACCTAACCTACTAAGTATCTGCAACATCAGTAGTGATTGGAAGTAAGAATAATAATAAAGGAATGAAGGGAACATTACTGAGTCATGCCTACCTAATAGTCTCTTCATTCACTAATTTCTTACAGGATCCTTGTCTTCTGAGAGATGTGCTCTCTACCAGCAAAACTAAAGCAATAGTCTCTGAAGGATAAATTTGACATTTTATACCTTTGGATTCTCTCACTCAGACAACACATAAATCATAAATTTAGAGTGTCAGTAAAGAATTACTTCTTGAGAAATATCTATGAAGCAGATGTGGGAGGAAAATCAATAACTGAAGTGCATTTTCAAAGTAACTAGATATGTATCAATGTTTGAATGTTTCAGAGAAGCAGGTAAAAGCAAATCTTCCTATGTGAAATCAGGTTGCATGATGTGATTGAAATATGTGTTTAAGCACCCCTGCTTCTAGTTTTGCATCAAAAATGAGAACTCTGAAAACAACAATTGGACAAAGAGCAAGATTCAGCACAAAGGAATCATCATGGATAATTACAAATACTAAATATGCAGCCATATTCATTGCAGGTTGAATAAAGTGAAACGAAATAACAATAAAAGTATAAAAACAAACAAAATGATTTGTAAATCACAAGAGGAATCCAATATTTGTCTTTGTTAGAGGAAAAACTTAGCTCTGAATATTTCCTAGAAAAAATGGGGATTAAAATATAGAAAGTGCTCTAGTATACACAGTAAGATACTAGACAAGACTTCCATGAAAACATATCTACAAGGCAAGCCTAAACAAGATGAGACATACAGGTAAATCAATTATATCAGTACAAAAAGTTCAAGGAAAGAGAAAATTCAATAGCAAACATCAGATTCTTATTGAAAACTGAACACAAATGCATGGAAAATAGAGATCAAAAATAATCTTTAGAGTTTTATCCCAGAATAAAGATGAAAAAAGAAAAGGGTGAAAAAATATTATTGAAGTTGAAAATGGTGAACTCTGCCTGATTCTGTGTTCTTGAAAAATAGCAATGGCTAAAATATCTCCCACCCTTTTGGACTAACTCATTTCAGAGAACCAGTTTTCTTTCAATAAAACTCCCCTTGTTTATCTATGACAAGGACACACACAGATCCTTGAAATTCCCATGCTTTGTCTTGTAAGTAATGAGCAGAAATGCTGCACAAAATATTCTAAATTCACTTGATCAAACTTCAGTCAATACTCAGTCCTTCTCTGGGTCCCTAGACTTTGACCAACTCTTGAGTTTCAGTGCAACAGAAAGTGGAACAATTTCTCCTTAAGGACTCCTTTCAAGAATCAATTGACATCAGGAAAAAAAAAATCCCTCCTCAACTTATCTATCATGCTATTTGCTCATCCAAATACCCTACACTCAGTTTCTTCTAGACCTATATACTCCTCTCTATAAAAGAAAAGTCCATTCTGCTTCACCCATGACACAAATGAACCTTATAGTTGGAGTGTTCTACTCTTGCAATATTTCCTTTCCCCTATTGCAATAGTCCTTTTGAATTATCTGTCCTTATTTAAGTTCAGATTTGCTTTTACTTGAATAGGTTAAGAGAGACAAAAGAAAATTCAACCTAAGAAATTTAGGTGCTCCAAAGGAAATATTAAATCAGAACAGATGGGAGATAAAAGCAAAACAAATCATTTTTGAGCTAAAAACATAAACAACCCAATCAATAAATGTGCTAAGGAGCTGAACAGACACTTCTCAGAAGAAGATGTACAGTCGATTAACAAACATGTGCAAAAATGTTCAACATCTCTAGTAATTACAGAATTGCAAATTAAAACTAAGATTTCATCTCACTCTAATCAGATGGGAATTATCAAGAATACAAGCAACAATAAGTGTTGGCGAAGATGTGAGGGAAAAGGCACACTCATATGTTGCTGGAGGAATTAAAAATTGGTGCAACCAATCTGGAAAGCAGTATGGAGATTTCCTTCAAAAACTTGGAATGGAACCATCATTTGACCCAGCTATCCCACTCCTCAGTCTATACCCAAGGGACATAAAAACAGCATAGTACAGGGACACAGCCACATCAATGTTTATAGCAGTACAATTCAAAGTAGCTAAACAGTGGAACCAACCTAGATGCCCTTCAATAGATGAATGGACAAAGAAACCATGGTATATATACACAATGGAATATTACTCAGCATTAAAAGAGAATAAAATTATGGCATTTTCAGGTAAATGGATAGAATTGGAGAATATCATGCTAAACAAAATGAGCCAATCCCAATAACCCAGGGGCCAAATGTTTTCTCTGATAAGTAGATGCTAATCCATAATGGGGGGTGGGGGCATTGGATGAGTGGATGAACTTTGGATGGGACAAAGGGAAGAAAAGAGAAGCAGTCAATGGGGTAGGGAAGATGGTGGAATAAGATGAACATCATTACCCTAGGTACATGTATGATTGCATGAATGGTGTGATTCTACTTCATGTACAACCAGAAAAGTGAAAAATTCTCCTCCATTTGTGTACCATGAATTGAAGAGCTTTCTACTGTCATGTATAACTGATTAGAACTAATCAAAAAAAAAAAAGAACAACAACAATAAGCTGACCTACAGAGCTAACTACCATTAAAACATTTATCAAATGAGGAAAGTAGAAATTACAGAAGCACTAGAAGCAAACATAAACAAACACGGCACAAAATATTCACTCCCATGGCCTCATATTATCTTTGGGCATCACATCCATCTAGAGGCTTTATACACAATGTGATCTTCAGTTTCTCATAAATGTATGTTCTAGCCCCAGCTCCTTTACTGGGCTCTAGTATCAAACACCCAGCTGCTTACTTCATTTGTCCACTTACTTTCTAGAAAGCAATGCTATCACTTCCCATCCACTTCCATTTCCGGCAGGGTCTCTAACATTCTTCATACTTGTTGACACCAAAATTTCTTAGCTTTGATTTTTACTTTTTATTTTTCCAACTCAAATTAGCTCATTACCCAATCATGTCATACCTATCTTTAAAACAAATCTATAGACGATTACTTGTCTTACAACTTCCTCTAAGACAAGGAATTGAAGAGCTTTCTACCGTCATGTATAACATGTCCTAGCAATCCCCACTCTTACCTGATCTACTCTATTGACCTCCTTCCTGGGCTCTCTGTTTCTTCCCTAACCCCTCTTGGTTCTTTTCCCCATATAGCAGACAATGATCTTTGATACCACACATTTTTGGATTATATTACTTCTTCTTCAAAACCTTATGATCACTCCAGAATTTCAAGTTTTATCAAGATCTGCCTTGGTCTACATCCTATCAACTTCAAACTTTTTCCCCTTTTCCAGACATGCAGGGATTTTTCTCACCATTGAAGCTACTTTGTTCATTCTTGCCCCATGGTCTATGTACTTGCTGTGTTCACGTTTATTAATTCCATAAACAGGCAAATTTTAGTTTATAAATTCCTGATGAATCTTTATTGGGCTTCTTTATTTTTCATACTTGATAGTAAGACTGACAAGAATATACAATAATTTGTATGCTCTAATTTTTAAGATATTTTATGGTACTGGGGATTGAATTTGGGACCTTATCCATGCTGAGCACAAATTGCACCTCTGAGCTACACACTCAGCCTAAACTTTTAAGAATTTTTGATATATTGTTGACATTAATGGGATGTGTTAAATGTTTTCCTACAACAATTTTTTTATACTGAAAACTAAGTTGAGGATTTTTTAAAGAGAGGATTTACAATTGTTAACCTATAGCACAGTAACAAAGTAATGCAAAACTAATGAACAATAGCAAATGGATCAGATTCTTTTTGTGAGTGAATTGAAAGAAACCATTTCTGATGAAACAACAAACACATGCTCTCAGGTAGAAAAAGCAAGACATTTGTCATACAGTAGCAGAGAGCCTTGTTGTAGAAAAGAGCAAATCACAGGATAAGAGTACAGTTTATTTAAAAATATAAAAATTAATATTGCTGAAGGAAGTATAAAATAATTTCCTTTCATGAATACCTTGTAAATTTAAAGATCACACTGCAGTTCTCTGTTCAGTGACAGGATGCATATCACTTCAGCACAGACACTCATATAATGTGCATATGAATCTCAACTATTAAAGGTGAAAGTCAAAACTAAAATCTTTATTAAAAAGACTAGAAAACAAAGAAATCTCCAAGTGGAAAACTAATACTGATGTCTATTTGGATAGCTGTTATAGATAATTAAATTGTAACATTATAACTAACATTTAAGGTAAGAAATAAGAAATCTTTAGCACTTAATTATGCTCTAAATTTAATTTGGGTAATTAAAAAAGTACATTAAGTCTTTTAAGACAATGATATTACTGCATTTAATGAAAAATCAAGTAATCTGTAACAGTCATTATTTCTCGTATTCAAAAATAGTTTTATATGTCTTAAACATTAAATCATCCAAAAGCAATGTTTGTAGAAGAAAATAACACAGGAAACTTGCACTAAGGAATAGGAAACATTTTCTTCCTTCAAGTACTTGCTTAAGACAGATTCTATTATAATAAAAAATTAGGAAACATCTGTTTTATATACTGTTCTTTTTATACAATATTATGGAATTACCTTATATGCATAAAGTAATAATTTACTGTGTTTAAAAGCATTTTCCCAAAACTTATTCTAAAACTTATTTTATAATACAAAACTAAATTTTAAAAAAATGTGTATTGTTAACAAAGGTTACTACCAGAATTTTAACTCTTAGGAAAGTTTTGGGGGCTGCAATTATAGAATAAATAGTTTTCTTCACAGTAATCTGATTGACAATGAAAGAAAGAGAAAATAATCTAAAAAAGAAAAAAAAAAGTACCAGATTCAATGGCTCAAACTGGCTAGGATTTATTCACTGGGCAGTTGAGAGGAGACCTTCAAAGACCCAAAATACCAAATGGTATTGTTAAAGAGCGACCAAGCCTAGAAAGCTTCCCATGATCTACATTGACCCTTCTAAGGCAACCAAAGGAAGATTTATCCATATGATCTATCTGATAATCAGAAAAGGCAAATATGTTATGTAAAGTAGATTTTCACAATATCATTAGGACCAACCTGCATAATTTTCACTAAATTTTTAATATCTTTGAATTCTTCCTTCCAAGAAGTATCGTTGGATCAAAGGAAATAATTTTCATACTACAAACTTTAACAAAAGTGAACAATACTTTTTAATGCCAGTGTATTATAGTTATACATATGAGTTGAGTTCATTTTTGACAAAGTCATACAATCATGGAATTTGAGTTTCTCCATTTCTGTCCCCAGTCTCCCTCCCCAGCCTTGCTAGTCTCCTCTCCTTTCTCCCTCTATTCTCCTTCCTCTACTCTACTGGTCTTCCTTTCATTCATTTACTTATTTATTTTTGATTGGTATATTATAGATATAGGTGAAATTCAATGTGGCATATTCATATATGCACACAGAATAATTTTGTTAAATTCATATCATGTATCCCCCTTCCCACTCCTTCCTCTTGATCTCCTTGTACTACACTGATCTTCCCTATATTAGAATATCCAATTCCAACCACTTTTCAGCTACTTAACCATAAAGAAGGATGATATCCTTTATTTGCTGGTAAATGCGTGGAACTGGAGAAGATCCTACCAAGAGAAATAAGTCAGACTAAGAAAATCAAGGGTCAAATGTTTTCTCTCATATGTGCAAGTGAACAGTATTTTATTTGATGAATTCATACCAAGATGGTTTAATCCAACTATTTGTTAGTAGTATTATTTTATCTAGACATGTCCCCTTGAATTCATGAACAGGTCATGCATATGAACAGGTCATGCAAGGTGAAGTATTGATTCTTTATGAACTTAGGCTCAATACTGAAGTTCCCTTTATTTCTTCTCTCTGGAAAACTAGGATTAAGTCTCATGATTAGGTAAAGAGAGCAAATATAATTGCAACCTCCAATCGTGGCCTGGCACCCATCGACCTTTTAGTGCCTGTCCAAGCATGTCCACTTCTGCTGCTTGCTGAGACCTACCCTTAATAGAAGCACTGCCTTCAATGCAATAAGCCATCTGTCACTCATTTCTCTTCTCCTATGAGCCAGTCAAAGGCAATGTAGAGAGAATGGCTACTCATTACTGTATCACCAGACAATGTGACTTGGGAAAACAGATTGTTTTGCTAATATTAAAACAACAAAACAAAACAAGCCTTCCATCTGGCCTGGTTCAGTGATCCAAAAATATGTAACCTAAACATGTTATGACATTTCTATTTCTTCTTCCAAGAGGAAGAAATCATAATAATGTTATGCAGGACATTTCTCACACTTTAGTTAACATCCATTTTACCTTTATCATGCCCAGCTTGATTTTTTTTCTGATCATCTAACAAGAAAAAAATTAAAATACTCATGAAATTATGTCCTTAGAAATTTTCTTTAAATAAAAATAATTAGTTTTTCTATGAAAGTAATGTGTGTTTAATATAGAAAAATAGAAGCAGGGTAAATACAATCCCATCAGCTAGAGTTACACCTATGAATATGCTTTATCACTGCTAACCTTCCAAAGATCTCAGACCTCTCTGGCATACCCAACACTAACCTATCTGCCTGGCTGCTACATTATCTATCATTTTTAAAACAACCCTATTAAGTTAAAAAGCCCCTTTGGACAAGATTTGAAAAAAAAAAAGTTTCATTTATTTTATCTACCAAGAATGAACAAAATAATGCATATTAAATTTTGGAAATCTGACACATCTTCAGATTTTTCTTTCTAAACCATGTTAAGACAGTACAATTCAATCAGTCTGTGCTTTGATGATTCCATCTTCTCTAAACATATAACACATCACTGATAGATTAAGCAAAGCAAGAAAAAAAATTACAGTGTTGTTTTATGCATAAGAAAGTGCTCCTATGTATGATAAACTGCAGAGAAATGCAAAGCAATAAAGAGCTGGCTGCAGACAGTTAAGATCTAGTACAAAGATCAACAGTCCTTCCTCAAAGCTCAACATCTGTGGAGAGCAGGGCTATAAGAGATTCAATTAGAATGCATGCGCGCCCGGTCCCCCAAACAAGGAGTCCTGTAGCCCAGGTCTTACCTGAGTCAGGATGAGGGAGTGGTGGGTCCAGGTACTGGCTGTGCCTCTGCTGGTCGCGTACCTGCACATCCCACCCCCTCAGCTCTCTCCTGCTCTGCACGCATGGAAGACTTCTGGCAAGTTTTTCACCTACAAGGGACTGCCCATCTTCTACTAGGACTCTGTGGGTGTAGTTGGCAGTCCTGAGACAGTTGTGCTTTTACGTGGCTTTCCAACGTCCAGCTATGACTGGTACAAGATTTGGGAAGGTCTGACCCTGAGGTTTCATAGAGTGATTGCCCTTGACTTCTTAGGCTTTGGCTTCAGTGACAAACCAGCCAGCATCGTGAAGGCGCTTTTGCGCCATCTAGGACTCCAGAACCCTAGGATCAACCTGTTGTCTCACAACTATGGAGACATTGTTGTTCAGGAGCTGCTGTACAGGTACAAGCAAAATCGATCTTGCCGGCTTACCATAAAGAGTCTCTGTCTGTCAAATGGAGGTATCTTTCCTGAGACTCAAAGGCCTCTTCTTCTCCAAAATCTACTTAAAGATGGAAGTGTGCTGTTACCCATCCTCACCAGGTTGATGAACTTCTTTGTATTTTCTCGAGGTCTTACTCCAGAAAGTCTTTGGACCATACACTTGACCCTCTGAGAGTGAGCTGTGGGATATGTGGAAAGGAATCCGAAACAATGACAGGAACTTGGTGATTGACAGTCTCTTACAGTACATTAATCAGAGGAAGAAGTTTAGAAGATGCTGGGTGGGAGCTCTTGCCTCTGTAACTATTCCCATTCATTTTATCTATGGGCCATTGGATCCTATAAATCCCTATCCAGAGTTTTTGGAGCTGTACAGGAAAACGCTGCCGTGGTCCACAGTGTCAATTCTGGATGACTACATTAGCCACTAGAGTGTTAGAGGATCTCATGGGCTTCTTGAATGCATTTATGGGTTTCATCAACTCCTTCTGAGCTGGAAAGAGTAGCTTCCCTGTATTATCTCCCCGACTCCCATATCTGTTGTATATTCCACTTAGAAAGAAATGCCCAAAAGAGGTCCTGGCAATCAAACACTGTTTTCTCACCAAAGTTCACTTTACTCACATTGATGGAACAGAATATAGAAAAAAGGCAGCAGAAACTCTGACAAAATAATCCACCTCATTCCTTTGACGTCTGATGAAGTATATAGACTTGTCTTTGTTTTACTAGGAAATTCTGATGAGCATGACTTCTCATGGATGCATGGAGACAGTCATTAGACATTCTTTTGCCTAGAAGACTCTTTAACACTTCTGTGGACTTTCCTGAAGTATCTGAAAGTGCTAATTTCTAGCCCAACCCCAGTTGGAATTCCACAGTAGAGAATGAGGAGTGGGGCCTGTTACCTCTCCTTGAACAGCTTGAAGGGAACATAGTTTTTAAAGTTCTCTAGGCAACATAGTTTAAGTGAGAGTGAATATGCTTTGTCATACTTTGGATTAGTTTCATCAGCTGCTTCAAATTATTGACATTTTGTTAAAATATTTGTTTAAGTAATGCGGTATTTTAAAGTATGGTGTAAGAGTATGATATGCCTACACATTGTATATAGTTTGTAAAGACACTAAACTGGCAGACCTTTACTCTGCCAAAGTAGTGAACCTTATTAAACGTGTAATTTCTGAGTAAACTAAATCCAAATTATTTATAGAATTTCCTAAAATCACAGACATTAAGAACTATTTGCATCTATGCCAGAGATTTACTGTTATTAGCTGGAAAGATCAATTCTAACAGCAAATAATAGTCTAACTACTCATACCTCAGTTCTTAGAAGCATGTCCCTCCTGGGCTGAAGGGTAGGGAGGAGACCGTTGTATACCATTGTATACCATTGTATTACCTTGCTGAAGTACAATGATTCCTCTGGTGATGGTGGCTTAGCTTCCCATTGACAGTCCCAGAGAGGCTTTCTCATGCAGCTCAGCAGTTCCTGTACTTAGCCGACAGGATAGTTCCCAGACACTTTAAGAACAAATTCTCAAAGACCTATAAGCAAATGGTGCTGAATAGTTGTTTTTTTCTTTTTAAGCCACAGTTTCATTGTCTTAGTCAAAGTAGGATTATTAAGTGATTAATTTTAAATTCGTTTTTTAAAAATTAGGAACTTCAAGTATAACAACTTTGAAACTGGAATAAGTGTTTATTTTCTATTAATAAAAATTATCAGTGGAGTCTCCCTAGGAATGAGTTCTCTGCTCAGAGTAGAGGAGAGGGAAGAAAAGGAACTACTGCTAAACACTAGGTAGGATTTTTTTCTTCTTAGGAAACTTTGGGCTCAGGTAAGCAGGTTAAAGACTTAGTGTTGAACTAGACAGCCATGTAAGTAAGCCATTGTGTTATTCAGAGTAGGAACGAAACTTCTGTAAAAGACTCCACAGTACAGTACAGCTATACACAGTACACAGTACACAGTACACAGTACAGCTTCTATAAGATGGAAGTTTACTGCTTTCTGAATTGTTGAAACTTCAGTATCTAACACCACTCAGGATGCAAACTGCCAGTGGGTTGGGTCATCCTTAGTATATGGCTTATGCCTCTAGGTCCAGGGAAGTCACATTTCATTCTTTTCCTGGCCGATTGGGAAACATCAAGGCAAACTTTAGAGTAAGAGTCTTTTTAATTAAATGATTAGGATGTTTTAACTCACATCTCATTTCCCTAGTTTATTCGCCAACAGCTACCAGGAATTTTGTAAAATTTAGTATGGAGTTTGACTGCCATGGACCTAACTAAAACTGAGTGGGGTATGCATGTGGGGCACATTCTATTTCTAAGAAGAGGAAGGAGAATGATGGTGGGAAATAATAAGCAAATCTGTCATTCTGGCCTTCTGAAGTTTCATTACCCCATGCACTCAGCTATGACAAGGATCTGGGTATGGGGCGACAGAGAGGGAGAGGGATGCATGTAACTGGAATCTATTTTTCTTAAGATTGAGGAGTAGATAGCAAGGAAATAGATATTTCAACTTGGAAAACTACTGTGCTATGTCATGCAGTATATTCACTAATAGAATCACTTTAATGATGGGTTACCAAGAGTTTCAAACTACAGAGTAATAAATTTATGAGATCAAAATGCTGGAAGTAGAAAGAGTTGCATGATTCTGTTACCAAACAAACAAAAATAAAACAAACTCAGGGCCTTTCCCAAACTTTGCTGTCTTATTAAGACACACAGAGAGATGAAGCAAAGATGGAGCGCCCTCCCACATCACAAACTAACTTTCTAAAGGATCAGCAGATAGTCACTATCAAGTAAAGGAAAAGCCATTCATAGGAGTCAGTTGCTTAGAAAGGAAGTTTGACAATTCAAAAAAAATACAAACTAGGGAGAGAAATTTGGGTTGTTTTAATTTAATTTGTATTACTTTGCTAGGAAATAGAATCTTTGCAGTATTTTGAAAGAATTTGCAAGACCAATTTATTGTAAAAAACTAATCTATAGTCTTTCAAATTTGATCAGCATAAAGCTGTACCACACTGAAAGAAGGGAATCTCCCTCATATTAGCTTCATATATTATGCTGGAGAGACTGGATGAAGAGGAAGCCTCAGAAGAAGGTCATTCTGCATTTCTGTGCTCTCTCCAGCCAGGTCTGGTGGGATCTGCTCTTTACCACAATGATTCATCACCTAATCTGGTGATAAAATTAGGCACTGGAGCCTGATCAAAGGTTACTAAAACTCAAGCTTCTCCACCTTTTCTCTTCAACACCAAGAAAGCAAGACCAGGACTGCTGCCTCTATTTTGTTTTCTAATTTCTTATAAATACAACAATCTTCAGAAACTTGACTTTCCTAAAAGCTACACAGACATTCAAGTGATGTTTGCAAAATGGGGAAAAAAATAACTGTAATTGTTTTGGAAGAAAATGTAAGAGAATATTTTGTAAATATAGTAGGATGAATAATTTCTTAACATGACATAAAAAGTAAATAATAAAATAAAAACTAATGTGTTCTACTACATTATATATCAATGTTTATGCTACCCAAAGACCTGAGATAAATATCAAGCCACAGATAAGTAGTATATGTGTATAAAAAATTTGATGACATATATATATATATATTCAGAAAATATAATAAATAGAAATATTTAAGGTAAAAAGTATAAGCTCAACTGGGAAGAAATGTAGGCATAGAACAACAATAGTATATTCAAGAAAGAAGGAGCCAGATGTCTGCTGAACACATGAAAAATTACTCTACCTCAATTAAAAGCACAAAAATGAAAACAAACATTGGGATAATCCTGGGAATAATTTAAACTATGATAACACTAAGATAGGGAAAAGAAAATATAGATCACATTTCTTTTGGATATGGCCAGTGATTTAACAAGTCAAGTTTTCAAAAAATTAAGGCTAAATATTAATATTAATGAACTAAATGATGCGTATACAAAGATTTATTAATCTCCATGGGATATAAATACTTATATCCCATGGAGATTAATAAAATAAAAATAACAAATAATAAGGGGTTGGGGCTGTGGCTCAGTGGTAGAGTAGTTTCCTAGCACATGCAAGGCCCTGGGTTCGATCCTCAGCACCATATAATAATAAATAAATAAAATAAAGCGATTGTGTCCAACTACAACAAAAAAATAAATATTTATATATAACAAATTAGAATAAAAATAAATAAAATGGGCACTTAAAGCATAAAAAACAAATAATAGGAAAAACAATAATAACAATAAAGATTATTCAAGGACATCAGATACTGGGACCACCAATCACTAAAATATGGAGCTATCCATGATTGTGCTATATGGGGGATCTTCATAGAATTTTGAACCACTCTGATATTTCTTCAGTTCTCTCACTACATGATAAAGATAATTAATTTGATTCTACAAAAGAAAAGTTGAATATAATAATTTACATCATTAAATTATCACCCATGTTCAATTGCTACCTATTTTTAAAATTGAATATGTTGTAAATATTTTTTAACTTTTTTTTTGTAAGTATGTTCTTTGAGTTTCACTGGTTCCAGTCTAATTTCTAGTCTTTGAGCCACTATGAGTTAGTTTTTGTGCAGGTTGAGAGGTAAAGATATAGTTTAATTCTTCTACATATGAATATACAGTTTTTCTAGCACTATTTGTTAAAAAGGCTATCTTTTTCCCAATGTATATTTCTACACCTTTGTCAGGGATCAAATGACTGTATTTATGTGAATTTATCTGAGTCTTCTCTTCTTGTCCGTTGGTCTTCATGTCTATTTTTATGCCAATGCCATGCTGTTCTTGTTACTACACCTGTGTAATATAATTTTCAATCAGGTATTGGAACCTCTAGCCCCATTCTTGTTGTTCATTACATTGGCTATTCTGGGTCTTTCATTTCTCCATATAAATTTTAGGAGGTATATTTTTAAATTCTATTTATCTGTAAACATGGTAGGTTTTTCCATCTTCTCAGGTCTTTCTCAGTTTCTTTTTTTCTTTTCTTTCTTTCTTTTTTTTTTTTGGTGCTTTATAATTTTCATTGTAGACTTCATTGTAGACATCTTTTACCTCCTTAGTTAGACTTATTTCTAAAAATTTTCTTTCTTGAGGCTATCATAAATGGAGTTTTCTTGATTTCTTTCATGACAGATTCATTACTGGAATGTAAGAAACTATTGATTTTTGTATATGATCTTGTATCCTGCTTCTTGGGTGAATTTGTGTATCAGATCTAGAAGTCTTTAGGTGGAGATTTTTTCCCCCAAGTGGGGGATGAATCCTCAAGGAATAGAATCACGTACAAAACAATGATGTTTTGACATTTTTCCCCTGTATATATCCCTTCAATCTACTGCAGTTTCAAGAACTATATTGACTAGAAATTATCAGAGTGGATATCCTTTCCTTGCTCCTGATTTTAGAAGAAGTGCTTTCAGTTTTTTTTTTTTCCTTTCTGTTATTATGTGGACTTCCGGTTTTTCATATATAGCTTTTAAGATGTTCAGGAATTTTTCTTCTACCTCTAGTTTATTCAGTGCTTTAAACATGAATGGATAATGAAATTTGACATAGACTTTTTCTGTATTCAATAAATAAGCATGTGATTTTTGTCCTTGATTTTGTATGTGATTAATCACAGTTACTGATTTAAATTTGTTGAACCAAACTTGCCTTGTGATGAATCCAACTTGATCAGGGTATACAATCTTATCAACCTATTTTTTAATACTGCTTGCTAATATATTATTGGAAACTTTTGGATCACTGTCCTTCAGGGATATTTATCTGTGGTTTTCTTTGTTTTTGTCTCCATTGGATTTTGGTATCAGGGTGGTACTGGCTTCTAAGAATGTGTTTGAAAGTGTTCCCTCACTATCTGTTTCATGGAATAATTTGAGGAGGATTGATGTTAGTTTTTCTTTAAAGGTTTGGAAGAAATCAACTGAGAAGCCATTTGATCCTGGGCTTTTCTTTGTGAAAAGCTTTTTTATTACTACCTCACTCTCTTGATGTTTGTTTAAGTTTTCTATACTTTTATGGTTAAATTTGGATAGGTCATATGTGGGTACAAATTTTCAATATCTTCTAGATTTTTCAATATATTGAAATATATGATATCAAAATAGTCCCTAATTCGTCCCTGCATTTTAAAAATGTCTCTGTTGGCTGCCAGCACCACCAGCGCAGCTGTGCTGGACCATGGGCACCCCAGTCCTCAGACTTGTTCCAACAATCTGTTAAAACATAGTGGATTACTATGAAGTTCTAGGAGTGCTGAGGCATAACTCACCGGAGGATATCAAAAAGGCATATCGGAAACTGTCACTAAAGTGGCATCCACCTAAAAATCCTGAAAATAAAGAAGAAGCGGAGAGAAAATTCAAACAAGTAGCTGAGGCATATGAGGTGTTATCAAATGCTTAAAAACGGGACATCTATGACAAGTATGGCAAAGAAGGCTTAAATGGTGGAGGTGGAGGTGGAAGTCCTTGTGACAGTCCGTTTGCGTTTGACTTTACATTCCGGAACCCAGATGATATATCTTCAGGGAATTTTTTGGAGTCAGGGATCCATTTTCTTTTGACTTCTTTTAAGACCCATTTGAAGACTTTTTTGGGGAACAGAAGGAGTCCCTGAGGAAACATACCAAAATGCTGGCTCATTTTTTTTTTTTCTGTTTTCAGTGAATTTCCATCATTTGGAGGTGAATTTTCTTCATTGGATACAGGATTTACTTCATTTGGGTCCCTAGGTCAGGGTGGCCTTACTTCATTCTTTTCTACATCATTTGGTAGCAGTGGGATGGGTAACTTCAAATTTATATCAACTTCTACCAAAATAGTAAATGGGAGAAAAATCACTACAAAAAGAATTGTCCAGAATGGTCAAGAAAGAATAGAAGTTGAAGAAAACAGCCAGTTAAATTCCTTAACAATAAATAGTAAGGAGCAGCTGCTACGCTTGGATAACAAGTAATTCAACAAATGCATTTAACAGAAATGTTAAACTATAACAAGCACCATTTGAGGATTAACAGGAACTTTTTTTTTTTTTTAAGATTTCAGATGAGCTTGACTTTCAGTATAATTGTACCTAATCTAAAGTATTTATAAACACCTCATCAAAGTCCCTATTTGTCATAGACTTTTGAGTTTATATTTGGGACCACACAATAGGACCATTTTTTTTGTCTTTAAAATTGTTGTTATCTCTTTATGCACTTTGCTTTTTTATCAAATGTACTCCAAGGTGAGCCTTGACTTTGAGTAGCACTAGGACAAGATTGTATTCAAACACCAGCATGGATCTGCTTTCCATTGTTTGACGTGTGAGCCAAGTAGTGTCAGCCTGCTGTTAGCTAACATTGCCAGGATGAGCCTCTTGTAGAAATATATTTTTTTCCAGTATTTAGTAATGAAGATATTAATGCATTAATGGTAATACATTTCTGGTTCAGTATAAATTTAAGGATGTTTTCTAATTGTGCATGAATGCTGGCAACTTAGTAAAGTTTTGACAATTGTTTAAATACGTAATGTTAAGCTTAGATTTAAAAAGCTGATAAACTGGGTCTTTGTCATCTGCTTTAAAAAAGAAAAGAAATGTGAATGTGTTTGGAGCAAAAAAAAAAAAAATCTCTGTTGATGTCTCCTTTTTCATCTCTAATTTTGCTGATTTTGGACTTCTATTTATTTTGTTTATTTTGGCAAGGGGTGTATCAATATTGTTAACTCTTCAAAGACCCTACTCTTTGTTGTATAAATCTTTTCTTTTTTATAATTTTCTATTTTATTAATTTCAGTTCTGATCTTAATTATTTCCAGTTCTTCCACTAATTTTGGAATTTAATCATTCCTATTTTCCTAGTGCCTTGAGTTACAGCTGCAGATTGACTATTTGGGATTTTTTAAAATATAGGTACTTAATGCTATAGACTTTCCTCTCAGAACTGCCTTCATAGTGTCCCCAAGATTGTGGTATATTGTATTATGGTTTGATTTTAGAAATTTTAAAAAGTTCTCTTTGTATTTCTTCCATAATCAATTCTTCATGTAGAAAGAGTATTGTTTAGTCTTCACAGTTTTATGCAGTTTCTGTAAGTTTTCTTCAGATTTCTAATTTTAATCCATCATGTATATGGAGTAATATTGATTATTTTATATTTGCTAAGACTTATTTTATGTCCTAAATTATGTTCTATTTTAGAAAAGTTTCCATGAACTGCTGATAAAAAGTGTGTCTGTTGCTAGGTGAAATATTCTATAAATATTTGTTAGATATATGTTATTTATTATATTCTTTAGTTTAGAAATTTCTTTATTGATTTTCTGTGTGAATGACCTGCCTGTTTTTGAGAGGAATCTACTAAAACCACAAGTTACTTTTGTCAAGAAATATTTTATGTAATTAGGTGCATCTGTATTTGAGGCATAAATATTGGCTATAGTTATATCTTCTTGTTCTACTTCTAATTTTAATGGCATGTAGTGATTTTCCTTGCCTCTTCTCATTAATATTTGCTTAAAATTTGTTTTGTTAGCTTTGAGAATTGTTTGCTCAGACTCCCTTTACATGGAATAACTTTTTTTTTTTTTTTGCCTTTTTCCTCTCAGTTTGTATATTTCTTTGCCTATAAGATTAATATCTTGAACACAATGGTTGGGTCTTGTTTCTTTAATACATTCTGATAGCCTATGAGTTTTAATTGGAAAGTTGGGATCATTTACATTGAAAGTTATTATGGAGATAGATTTATTATTTTCAGTCATTTTGGTATCTTTCATAGAAATGATTGTTCTTGATTTTCATTTGCTTGATTGTCCTTGTGGAGAGATTCTTCCATTTGGAATCTCTTCACTGAAGAAGATTTTCATTACTCTTTTAATTCTGAATGTTAGCTTTGCCAGATAAAGCAACCTTGGCAGACAATTGTGTTCTTTCAGAGCTTAGATTATCTCATTCTAAGCTCTCCTGGTTTTTAGAGTCTGTATTGAAAAATCTGAAGTAAATCTTATTATCTTACCACTAAATGTGTTTTGACATTTTTTTTAAAGAGAGAGTGAGAGAGGAGACAGAGAATTTTTAATATTTATTTTTTAGTTCTCGGTGGACACAACATCTTTGTTGGTATGTGGTGCTGAGGATCGAACCCCGGCTGCACGCATGCCAGGCGAGCATGCTACTGCTTGAGCCACATCCCCAGCCCTGTTCTGACATTTTTCTCATGTGACTTTTGATTGTGATGTGTCTTGGAGAAATTCTTTTTTTTAATCATGTCTATTTGGGTTCTACATGCATCCTGTATGTGGATCTCCATTCTATTCTAGGGTTTTGTTTTGTTTTGCTTTGTTATTTCTGCTATTATTTCACTGAAATACTTTCAATGCCACTAGTTTGTATTTTTCTGCTCTCCTTTCTTCTACTGACCCTTAAGTTTGGTCTATTAATGTTGTCCTAGAGTTCTTGTACATTTTTTTTTTAAGTTCTTTTGTTGTTTTCCTTTAGACACCGAGTGTTACAACTCAAAAAACCTGTCTTTGAGGCCTGAGGGTCTGGTTTCTATGTAATCTTGTCTGTTGGTGATTCTTTTAAATTCACTTATTGTGTCTTTCTTTTCTAGGAAATCTGATTATTTTCTTTCACAGTCTCTATCTCTTCATTGAAATGATCTCACAACTCTTATAATTTCTCTCTTAATTCAGACAATAATTCATTTTCTAAACCTTTCTTTTAGCTCTTTAATCATTTTAATAATTTATTTTAAAAATTATTTCTCAGTAGTCATCCCCTTCCACGTCTCTATGTTCCTTTGTTGGGTGATTGTAAATTTTGGAGGTAGACTTGTTTGTCTATTTCCTTGTGTTTTCAGAAGTCTTGGACTTGTGTATCTAGTAAGTTTCATTCCTCCTACTCTTTGTGAGAATTTTTTTTTTTTTTTGGTAGGTATCTCATTTGTAAAAAGTTCGGTATTGTTGGTATGTTTTAGCTTCACTGCATACATTCAGTTTAGTCCAAGTGTTAGTATCAATTTCCAATGCCTCTCAGTTTGCTGCTACAGAACTGCTGAATTAATTCACTCTGATAGCACTACTGCAACACTGAGGATTTTTTATGAGCCATAATTTTGGAGTCTTTCTCTAGGAGTATATGTTCACAACTGGGACCTGATATCCTCCCCTATTCATTCCTACTTTGGGCCTAGACATTCATTGGAGTTTTTCTCTCCCCTATTCTGTTTTAAAGTATAGTTTAAGCTTGAGTGGGCTAGTTTGTGTGTGGAGGAAGAAACACTGTCACTTTGCTGAGTTGTGGCTGTAGTTCAGCTACAATTTCTCTATATGTAAACTTGTAGAGTATTAGCTGCTTTCCAGCCCCTCTTAGAAAAAGGGGAAATAAGCAATAGAAGCAACAGTAGTGATCAATATACAGCATATACACTATTATTACAAAAAGAGAAATGGTGGGGGGTCAGCGTTTAACAACATTAAACAGTTGCGAACTTCATGTAGCATTAAGGTATATAGCAAGTGTCAATTATGCTTCCTCATATAATGCAACAACATAAATGGTGTGGGTATAATTATATAAGCTAAATTTTTCTTGAAGATAGTAAAATTGCAGTTCATTTGAAGAAAAAAATGGAGTAGAAAGGCAAAAGAAAACCTAAATCATTTGAAAGCTATGTTAAAGAGGGAGTGAAGTAAAAATTAGTGGCTATAAAAAATATAGGAGTAAGATATAAATAAAAATAAATAAATAAATAATGAGAGAGAGAGAGAGAGAGAAAGGAAGAAGCATTAAATTGGCTGTTAAAAAGAGGAGAGAAAGTATAGTAAGAAACAAAGTGAGAGCCAAAACAAACTAACAAAAGTCAAACCAAAACCAAACCTCTACTCCTCTTCTGTCAAAAGAAGGGGGAATAACAAAACAAAGAAGGAATAAAAGTGATAAAATGAGGGGTAAAAATCGTATGAAAAATGAAAGGATTGTCTTTGCTAAGAACTGTAGACAAAAATGGCAGTTCACTGTCTATGCCTTGCTGAGCTTTTTTTTTTTCATTTCTTCTTGGACTATATGGCCCTTCAGGAGGGCAACTGCTGTGTGTTGCAAAACCTTAGTAAGCTCTCAGCTGGAGTGGCCTGGAACCTAAGCTAGTTATAATAGCTCTTAACTTTTCTTCTTGCTAGTTTAGGATAGAATGACAATTAAAGTTTTCGTCCATGCAAACTAGGTAGATAACACTCTCAGGGAAGGGCTGATTCAAAGTTCTAAATGTGAAGTTCAGGCAGGGGGTTTTTAGTTCAGACTTCTTTTTGAACTTTATTGTTAGATAACTGGGCATGGTGAGGCAGGCCTGTAATCCCAGAGATTCTGGAGCCTGAGGCAGGGGGATCAAAAATTCAAGTCCAGCCTCAGCAACTTGGCAAAGCCCAAAGCAATTCAGTAAGAGCTTGTCTTGAAATAAAAAATTAAACAAGACTGGGAGTATAGCTCAGTGGTAGAGTGCCCTGGGTTCAACACTCAGTACCAAAAACAAAACAAAACAAAAATCATAATTGTCATGAGAGATCTGCTCCAGAGAAAATAACTAAACACACACACCCTATTGCCCTACAGATGCTGATTTTTGCTGAGCATCTGGATCTGGGCACAGGGCTGGTGTTGGGAGTGGCTCCTGAAACTCCAGTATTGGGACAAAGCAACTAAGTCTCCTCTGGTCTCATAGAGTCCATTTCCCACAAATATAGTCTTTCCAGGATCAGACCAAGTGCAAATGTGCATGCCTTCCTATTTTTCTGGTTTTTCTCTGGCTAATCTCTTAACCTGCCAAACCTAGGGGGAAAGTGAACCACACTCCACTCACCATCTCAGCCTGAATTTCTCTGATAACAATTCTTTCTCTGCCCTCAGTAGGCCCTTACGGGTAGATTCTAGGTCTTACTCAGGACCTGACAGAGACAAGTTGCTAATGTGTTATGAATTCCTGAGCTCTTGGGTTGCCATAGCAGGAAGAAGGCCAAGCACCACTGCTCCAAGGTGCTCTCCCCCAACATCAGCTCTCTGCGTTCCAGAGGTGCTAAGCTGCCTCTGGGTCACACAAATTTAGTGAAAATCACTATTCTGTTCCACCAGTTCCATGGGACTTTATTTTCCATTGATTCAATTTCTTTGTATTCACCCCACTTACCCCTGTTTTCGTTGCTTTTCGTTCTTTTCCTTCACAGGGACTAGCACCACAGCGTTATAGTTTGAATTCTCAAGATTTCTTTCCTGCTTTGTGTTCAAAGCACCAGAATTTATGTGAATCTTCCAATTCTGATGTTGAATTTCACTGAATTTTCTGTCATCCACTTCACTGAGAAACAGTATTCCCACTGCTTGAATCCAGAGCCATTGTACCCTTCTACTCCACCATATCTGTCCCCCTTAAGACAGTACTGAGTTTATACCTTAAAGATTCATATTTATTATATTTTCTGAATATCAGTTTTTCTGTGCACATATTCTACTATTTCTGTGGATTGGCTTTTATCTTGGGTGGCATAGATATTGATTAATAATGTAGTAGGACGCATAAAATTTAATGTTTTATTGATTTTTTTTGTCGTATTTAAGAAATAATTCCTCACTCTACATGGTTAAATATATAAATTTTTGTGACAGCATTAATTGTGGATTGTGAAACTAATGTGGTCTAGAATTCAGACTCTTACTTGATGGTAGAGAAAAATTAAAACATATCTTGAAACACTGATATGGTAGGTGGAGGCAGTGGGAATCTGGATGCAGATTTTCATCTTACAGGTGGATGGTCCTCACATGGTCAATGTGAGTAATGCAATGGAACCTGAGCACTGTTATTTTTCCAAAGCTTTCCTCCCTGACCTGAAGGGGCAGAAAAAGTGTAAGAATGTTTTGTTGCCAAATGTGTAACATCATCATTTTCTTTTTTGCACAATAAACATATTTTGGAAAAACTGAGTTAAATACCCATAAGAGCATATTTATGAAAAAGAGTTTAGAAAATATAAATGATTGATCAATATATCATATAGTGTGTATGTAATGATACATATCTATATTGAGAAATTATGCTTTGAAAGCTGATTAATGCATTTAAAATAGTAGATATTTGTAAATATTTATTCTTAATGTGAAACACTTTGTGGTTTTATTTTTTTTTTTCAATTTCGGCTGAAAGATATATACATACTCCCAAGCCTGCCCCACTGGGATTATCATGGAAACTGCATTAGCACTCACCACAGTGGTCATTACTGCTAAATAATTAACCTTGACCTTCATTAAAGGTTCCTCATCTGCTGGCAATATTTATAACTATTATAGCAAGCTATTTTCTTGCTGATAAAATAATTCCATGGTTAGTAGTACTATCCCAAATGGGAACACATTAAGATTGACTTCCAGAGGCTTTATCTTTCTTCAAATGAATCCATTATGGAGAGAATTTAATACTTTACTGGCTCTAGAATTACAAGGCAGAGTATTTATGCAATGGAATTACACTAAGATACTAATTATACATTGTGCATTTGAAACTTCAACAATTTCATTTTCCATAATTACTTTTTTCTCATTTTAGTTTCAATAACTAAATTCACTTGTTAAAATAACATTACAAAGAAATCTTCACTATTAAAAGAAATGTTTCCAAAGATTTAAATAAAAAAATAACTATGACAATTTAATGCTGATACTGACAGGCTTTTTGTGCTTATTGTCCCATAGATTTCATTTATTATATTATAAAGTATATATTAATTTTCAAAGTGAATATGAAGTTACTAAACTGAGAACAGCCATATTTTTACAGGTTTTTTATTTATTGATATCACATTGGCATCAAACACTGAAGAATAGGTTTTATAACCTTATACTAAAGAGTTTTTCATCATTTTATTAATATGCATGCAAGCATTTAATTTACTGAAAATTAACAGAGAATTATATCTTAACATGGATTATAGTGTCCATGTTTTAGATTTAAGATTATTTCTAAATGTTTCTTCTGTATGTATTATATATATGTAACTACCCTGTACAATCTATATTCAAATTTCAGAATTCTAGGGACATTACATTTTTTGTTTCTTTGTTTTTAATTTTAATTAGGTATATATGACAGCAGAATGCGTTTTGATTCATTTTACACAATTGCAGCTTGACTTTACATTTCTATGCTTGTACATGATGTAGCATCACACTTATATGTGTAGTCATACCTGTACCTAGGGTAATTATGTCTATCTCATTCCACCATCTTTTCTATCCCCATGCCTCCTCCCTGCCCCTCCCTTCCCTTTGTCCATTAAAGTTACTCCATTTTTCACATGCCCCCTCCATTATGGATCAGCATCCACTTATGGGAGAGAACATCCGGCCTTTGTTTTTTTGGGATTGGCTTACTTCACTTAGCATGGTATTCTCCAACTCCATTCATTTACCAGCAAATGCCATAATTTTATTTTCTTTTAATGCTGAGTAATATTCCATTGTGTATATTTACCACAGTTTCTTTATCCATTCATCTATTGAAGGGCATCTAGTTTGCTTCCACAGTTTAGCTATTGTGAGTTGAGCTGTTATAAACATTGATGTAGCTGTGTTACTATAGTATGCTTATTTTAAGTTGTTTGGGTATAGACTGAGGAGTGATATAATTGGGTCAAATGATGGTTCCATTTCAAGTTTTCTAAGGAATCTCCATACTGCTTTCCAGATTGGTTGTACCAATTTGCAGTCCCCCCAGCAATGAATGAGTGTGCCCTTTTTCCCACATCCTCTGCAACATTTACTGTTGTCTGTATTCTTGATACTGCCATTCTGACTGGCTTGAGATGAAATCTTAGAGTAGTTTTGATTTGCATTTCTCTAACCACTAGAGATGTTGAACATTTTTTCATGTATTTGTTGATCAAATGAATAAAAGACGTTGAAAGTGCAAGAAATAAAATCAAGAATTAATAAATGGGATGGACTAAAGCTAAAAAGCTTCTTATCAGCAAAAGAAACAATCAACTAGGTGAAGAGAGAGCCTACATTTTAGAAGCAAATTTTTGCTACACACATCAGATCTCCAAGATATATAAAGAATTCAAAAACTTAACATACACACACACACACACAAAAAAAAAAAAAAAAAAAACTCAAAGAACCCAATCAATAAATGGGCTAAGGAGCTGAACATACACTTCTGAGAAGATATACATTTGTTCTGAGGACATAATTATGCAGATATTGAAATGTCAAAAAGGAGGACAAAATTACAAAATTATTTTAAAATCACTGTACACATTTAAAGTGATCAATTTAGCTTCCAGAGATTCCCTTCTATTAATTACTAAAATCCAGAAAGTTTCTGTGACTCAGATCACTCCATTTTTACAAAAGCAGTTCTTAATGCTGCATTCATAGGATTTTTTCTTTTTATCAAATAATAAAATCCAAAAAGGAAAACCTTTGTCATATTGATAATTGCCATTTGTAAGGTACTTAGTGTGTCTCCTGAGCTTTGAATACACAGATACAATGTCTCTATGATTTAAACTAACTCATAAAATAAGCACTGTTGCATTTTATACATGAGGAATTGAACAATGATAGAATTAAAATTGCCCCTGGCCACACATCCTGTAAATGCCTGGAGCTGTCAGCAGCACCCTGCGAACATGACCTCTGTGCTAATGCTGTCAGTCTGGTCATGGTGGTTCCAGATTCCAGCATGTGACTCCCCAGGGAACTTCAAAGGCAATCTAAAATCTGAAAGAAGTGTGTATGTGTGTAGGTGTGTGAATACTCATTGAAGTAGCAGATACCTAAGTGTACAATATTTAATCTGAAACACTTGAAATAAAATGTATGTGAAATCAAACAATTCAGTCATATAAACAAAATAAAAACCTCTTTTGGGGATGGGTGGAAGAGGACTCTGATTAGTTCAGTAAAGAAATGTATGAATATGCCAAGTAAGGAAAACATAACAGTTTCATTCATTTTATATCTGATTTTACCTTCATATTGTCATTTTCATTTTAATTTCAAAATTGTGGGTAGGAAATGGTGTTGCTACTAAAAGTATGGTTTAGGAGAGAATTAAGAGCAGGGCTTAGCATGGGGTAGTGTCGCCATATACTGACTCAGCTTGTCCTTCTTGATGATCCTCATGGTTTAGGGAGTGATTTAATTGTCCTATTTTCCCTGATCTGAAGATTTCTTTCAATACAGCTAAAGCAAAATGAAAAACAAAACAAACAAAAACACTTCTTAAATATCCAACTGGTGTTTTACAAATTGACATTTCCTCCAATTTTAGATGAGTATGGTAGATGATGCCACAAGACTTATTTTTCTTGACCATTTTGACAATTTGAGTTATGTCCTCATGATATATTTCCCATGTTGTGAATCACTAGTGCATTCTAGAATGTTCTTCAGCAACTGAGATTTTTAAAAGATGGAATGAAAGCCCCTGGATTGTTACCTTTTAGTCTAATGTGCATTCAGTTCAGCATATTAACATTGGCATAATCATGTTAGTAGCACCACAGGGCAAGAGGTAGAATTTTTGACATTGAATCCCAATTGAGAATTGGTAAACAGTAATTATTATTTCAGGATCACAAGGATGTTGTACTATAATGCAATTATTTCAGAGTAAAATAAAATAGAAAAGCAAACTGAAGTTTCAGTTTCATCTTGGGAGCTTTTCAATTAACTCACTTCTTATTTTTAACCAATCAACATTTTTTCCTCATTACATTGACATTGCAAAAAGTGAATTTTAGCATTACCTGCATTTATTAAATACTAAATTCTTTATTTTCCAAAACATTTTTCCTAAGTACATTTACAAAGTATAAATTAATTTTATTTTCTCACAGAACTTATTGAATGAGAATATCATTTAATCTTCATATGGAGATGACTCATTAATGTTGAATATTCTACATTTTAAAATTCCATAAAATAGCAACTATTTTATAGAATTCATGTTGCTATTTTTGTTGCTATTTATGTGGCTATTTAAAAAATATATATCATATATATATATATATATATATATATATATTTAAATGCTGTACAGTGTGAACAAAAAGTTTTAACACAAGAAAAAAAAGGACTGAGGAGAGATGCACAAAAGCAGAAATCCAATCATGAACATATGAACCAACAAAGTTATTCATCAACTACACTAAAATGTTATTAAATTAAATAATTATCAAGTTCTAAAATCCAAGTCCATCAATTCTCTTCCTTTTTTCCTTCAATCTCAACTAAATTTCATTATTAGTGAATTGTGGGGAAAAAAAAAAAACATGAGGGAGAAGAGCAGTTTTGGAGTCAAAAAAATGTGAAGCTTAGTCAGGCAAAGTGGTGCATGCTTGTAATCCCAGGGCTTTGGGAGACTGAAGCAAGAGGATCCTGAGTTCAAAGCCAGCCTCAGCAAAAGTGAGGCATTAAGCAACTCAGTGAGACTCTGTCTCTAAATAAAACACAAAATGATGATTGAGGATGTGGCTCAGTGGTTGAGTGCCCCTGAGTTAATCCCTGATACCCTCCACCAAAAAATGTGAAGCTCACATATTTTATATCCCTCTATCTCATGGTTTGCAGGGGTTCTGAAAGTGAATTCCTGTCATCAGATTTATTCACACAAATCCATTACAAAGATAGTGAAATGTCATTCTCTCTTCTATTGAGATTAAAATTACAACAATCCTTTTTCCCTACAATGACAGCACTGCTGCTATCCATACTTAATCACAAACACTAAGATAAATTCTTTTGATTGGGCAACAATGAGCAAGTAGGTGAGCTGACATTTTTAATACTGACCCCAACAAATTTAACAGGTCAGATCTCTCTGGTCCACATAGGTATTTAACCTAACATTTTATTTGCAGCACTCTTCAAATACCTTAATGAAACCCATTCCTGATGAGTGATTGAAGGTGGAGTATTCATGAATTGAACAAGCTTATTCTCTTCCTCCATATCATTTCAGTCCCAGACTCCATGTAGATAAGAATGCATGAAACCTCATCCTTTTGGCTCTTCAGTTTGAGAGGCCTATTTCCTTTCATATTTCTCCTTCATGATCATTTATGAACAAACATACCCACGGCTTGGTATGTTAACAGAAGAGATGACTAATGAAATCTAAATAGTCATAAAAGGAAAATTCCCATGAACTGGATAAACACAAGAATTACAAATGTGATGAATAGGAATAAGATGCTACAGAAATTGATATTGCCAAGCGTATCATTTCAGCCACATTTCAATACTCATAACAATTACTTAGAATCAGCAACACCGCACAGCTAATCAACAGCATCTGTTCATCTTCACAGCTGTTACCCCGGAAAAAATGGCACTCTCCTCCCCACTCGGCTCCAAACACACTGTGATTGTAATGAACACCTATCTTGATGAGGAATACAGCCTAACATCTTGGAGAAAATTCAAACGGAGGTCCATTTGAAAGTCATAGATATGTAGTTACCAAGGAAACTCGCACGTGAGGCAACAAATGGGCTTCACTTGGAGCTATGCAAGTTTATTTTATCTCAAAATCAACTTGCTATTCATTTTCACTTACTTCTCTCAACTGGTTAGAAAACAAGACAAAATGATAAATAATATCATCAGATGCTCTTTAAAAAAGTAGTTCACTTATTTATTCGTTCATTCATGTGAAGAAAATGCCTATTCTTTTCCAGCCTTGACTCATGCTTTCAGCCACATACACATGCATGCACTCCCATGGTTATTCATTGAACACAGAGAGGAATAATGGGGAAAAGGCTGAGGAATCAGCTAGTTAAACTGCTGTAGTGGGACTGAACTGTAGCTCAGTGGTAGAGTGCTTGCCTCACATGTGTGAGGCACTGGATTCTATCTTCAGCACCACATAAAAATAAATGAATATATATATATATATATATATATATATATACATAATATTGTACAGTATGAAGAGACCAGTTAAGGAGAACTATTCAGGAAGTTTAAAGGTCAATTTCTTTGAAGAAATATTAAAGAAAGATCTGAATGGAAATCTTTTTAAAAGGGGAGAAAGGAATGAGAAGAGTCTTGGGGTGAAAAAGAAGAACAGGATTTCCATTGGTAAGTAAATCAGTGTGTGGCCAAGTATGAATGAGCCAAGGGAGAGTGGAAAGAGGCTGAGTGAAGAGATTAGTTGAGCCTCACCTGTCAGTTTTGTGAGGGTTTGGGATTTATCTAAGAACAATCAGACACTCCTCATGGTTTATGACCAGAAGAATAGACAATAGAAAATTGCCTATTTCAAGGCAAATCTACTTCCAGGAATATATTCTTTCCAAGATTTTGCCTGTCCTCTAAATATCTCCATGTCTTCTATCAAAATCCCTACATTTTCCAGTTATGGATTTCACCTTTCCTTTATGACCACATGGTATTCTGTGTTGTCTTCACCTACAATCTGAAGGTCAACCTCTCAGAGTCCCCAGAACAGTATTCCACATTCTTATTTAGTCCTTCATTCCCTTTCTTCTACATACTTTCCAGGCACCTTGTCCTATATACTTTTCATCTCTCACTTCTCTGAATATGACTGTCTTGAGAAGCCTATTTTGTTAACCCTAATTCAGGTCTCATTAACTACTATTGGCTCTATTGTGATAGCTTTGTCTTTCACTCCTCAGACCTACCTTTTATCCCAAGATACTGCTAGCTAGCATTGTCAGGTTTGGTTTCAGTTAGCTTTATTTCCTAAATTAAAAATTACCAGAACCTCCATTAGTTTACATTGCATATTGACTCAGAGCTTTCTGTGGCCTGATGAATATTTCCCATCACTGTTTCTCCAAACCCTCATTCATGTGATTTTGCTGCATGTGTTTGAACTTTTTCTTTTAGTCTTTACTAATGATCCCAGTCTGTAGAGAGCTTAATTATGCAAGATGCATTTTTAATTAAGTCTCTGGTTTTGCCTTAAAAAAAAAAGCTATCATTTATTGAGTGCTTCTTGTAAGCATGCTAATTCACAATAGTGCTCCTATCAGTAATTTCATTTCACAAATGAGGACGTTGAGGGTTAGCATGCCATACACCTATAGTGGCAGGATACAGATTCCAACACAAGGTTTGTGTCTCTAGATTCCATATGCTGGAACACAGAACCATTCCCTGTTGTGAACCTCACTGTGGGCACATAGCACATTGTACCAATTCTGCTGCGACTTTTTAAAATTTTCTCTCTCTTGTCCAACTCTATGTTTTGTTCTAACTTTTTTAAAAAAAATTATTCCTTATTGCCTTCTGCACAAGAATATAATTGATTATTATAGAAACACATTGAACTCTGTCAAGTGTCCATTTTTTAGAAGCACAGCACTTCTGTCATATCTGAAAAATAAAATCTTCCTTAGTTATGAAATCTAAAGACTATGAATGCTGATATCAGGTTATGTTACTTCCTTATATAATAACATAAGTTATTACAAGAATTGAAAAAAATGTGTTGTGTGTATGTGTGCATGAGCACGTGTACTTTTTTTTTTTAAAGAGAGAGAGAGAGAGACAAAGAGAATTTTTTAATATTTAGTTTTCAGTTTTCAGTGGACACAACATCTTTATTTTTTATTTTATGTGGTGCTGAGGATCCAATCCAGTGCCCTACGCATGCCAGGCGAGCGTGTTACCACTTGAGCCACATCCCCAGCCCCAGCATGTGTACTTTAGATGTGTTCCTGGTTTGGCTCATATTAAAGGCTTATTCAGGTTTGTAATTGCTAGCACTATCTGTAACCAATTTCTACACTTAGTTCTTGGATATTTTCCCAATTATATAATGCATGGGCTCTCTCTCATCCAGCAAGGAGGTTCATGGAATAGTGTAGAGGAGAGTGTGGCTGTAGAGTCACTAATCAAGACCTCCAGAGACCAAGCAGGAAGCAGGTCTGATTTTATTGCGCAGTTACCATGTGTATATACTCGGGCAGTAGCTAGGCAGATTATAGATAGCCACCAATACAATTTCATGCTAACTATCCTTGCAGTGACCAGTGGAGGCACAGGCTATGGAACAAGCATGGCGACTGCAGCACATGGTCTCACGCCCAGGGCTGTACCTACAGGGTAAGCAGTCTGCCACTCACATGCCTAGCATGAGGGGAGTGCCCTGCCACTCAGACACCCTTAACATATTCCATGTATGCAGTATTCCATGCACTTGTCCCCACATCATAAGATCTTATTTCTGTTTTTTTCTAATAATACCCCAAATTGTACATAAGGAGGAAAAAAGAAATTGTGGTTATAAGTACCTTCTTATGTTTAAGGGTTGAAAGTTCTCAGAATAGAATAAATGCTTTATGATCCTGCAGTTTTATCACCATTATCTGGTTTGCTTGTCAACTCAGCAGGCAGCTGTGTCAATAACTGCTGAGCCTGGACCTGCCAGAATGGAAAATTTCTCAGACTCCACATAATTCTTCCTGTTACCCCTGTTCTGGCAGATGAATCCGCCCATTTCAAGCCCCATTGTGGGCCATAAATTTTTCACCTTTGTGCCCAAACTCTTCCTCATTCAGACACAAGCCAACTAGTCATACTAACATGCTAACAGCCACCTCGGCTGCTGTGGATGTAGCTCAGTAGTGCAGTTTGTCTACCATGTGTGGGGACCTGGGTTTGATTCACAGTAATAAAAGTAAAAAATAATAATAATAATAATAATTTAAAAAATCTTTGATTTTCCTTCTCAAATTTTTTTCCCCTAAGGATATTTTTTTGACATTACTGAAGTTCCCACATTCCCTCTTTCTAGATCAATTACTATAATTAATCTAGATCAATTACTATAATTAATCAGTTGCAGTCATCCTCATATCTATTTCATGACATTTATATGTCTTCACAAAGATCTAGTGGGTCCTGCTGAGCCATAATAAGATCTTACATATGGATATAGAAGAATGTAGTTGAGTCATAGTGGACTCAACCAAGGAGAAGCCAACTAATTGGTTCTTCAGTGGTAGATATATTTGCTTTTCTGACAATTTGATTTAAGGGTTACAGAGAATTGAAAAATGATGTTGCAATGGATTCAAGAGTATTGACAATCTATCTTCCATGCAGAAATCCTCAGATATTTATTTCATGGTACCCCACTGCCTGAAATCCTGATTTCAATTTTCTCTTCATATTGAATGCTTGATAATATCTAGCATCATTGTTGCATGTCCTCTATCATCTTTATTCTTACTTCCTTTTCTTTCAAAACAATTTCCCTAATAGCACTACAAAGGCTATCAGTTAGCTATTGCTGTATAAAAAAAAGCACCCAAAACTTTGTGTACCAATCATTTATTTATTTGGAGTTCTTCAAGTTTACTAATGGACTCTGGTTTTGAATGGGACCTTTGGTGCATTTATGCTCAATAGTAAATTGGATAGATATCTTTCCTGGCTCTGACTGTTTTCTCTGTCTCATTACCAGGGGCTGCAGCTGAAATAGCTGGTCTTATGCACATAGTTCCTCAGTTTCTGAACCTGCTCTTTTGGGCTAGGAAGGAATTTCAAAACAGAAAGAAAAAACATGCAGGTCTCCCTGCAGGATAGACAGGTAACCTGCACACCATCACTTCTGCTTCATTCTATAGAACAAAGCAAGTCACAGTCCAGTCTAAAAGGAAAAAGAAATTGAATACAATCTCTTAAAAGAACATTGCAATGGATATGGAGCTAGGAGTGAATGATTATAACTGGTTTTAAAATATACTGCAAACATACTCAATTCCTTGGCTAGATATTTCATCTGCTTTATGAAGCCACAGTACGTCTGGGCAAAAGTCACATCATGATACAGATTAATCCCATGACAAACTTTTAACGTTTTGTGGTGGATTTTTAATATCACTCAGAAATTCTTTCAATTTTCCCTCTCTGGAAAGTTTTTCATCATCAATTTCAAACTCTCTCCATCCTTGAGCTACCCATACAACTACTTCCACCCTGTGAGAGACAGCGGTAAGGTCTACATTAGATGTTTGAAGTTCTAGTCCATGAGTACAAGTCTCATTACTCTCTGTTACAGATTTTTGTAAGGAATAGAATGAAATCAGAAAAGACATTTTTTTGTGGTGTCAATTACATGCAACTCATAAAATTAGTGCATCATTTAAATAAAGAATAAAATTAGCATATGTAGTATAGAAAACTGTGGAAAAGTCTAGAGCCAAAATGTCTTGCTTTAAATTTGCCTCTTATAATTACTAGTAATGAACTGTGAGCAAGAGATTGTCTGTTCTTGGTCTCTGTTTATTAATTTTTAAAACAAGCAGATGAACAAAGTATTTGGTAGTGTTACTGATAGCAGCTAATATAGTCAACCCAGGAATTTGGTCTAGAGATATAAACAACATCAGTTTAATGTTCTGCAGAAATAAAACAATACAGACCATTTGATATTTAATGGATAAATATTTAAAAACTCTCTTCTTAGAGATATTTTACTCATGTATTTTTAAAACTTCATTTCTTTCTTTTACTATAAGCACATTTAAAGGAAGGCAAAATTGTTCTATAATAGATATCCATCTGTTACTTCTTTTATACTTTGTTACAGTAACATATTTACATTGTTATAGTATAATCACTCCCCATTAAACAATGATAAAATCACCACTTAGGAGTACTGTAATTTGAAGAAATGAAAAGTTTACAGATACAATGGATGTTTCCAAATATGTGAAACATGATGATTTAGTCATTACTATTATCAGCTTTCAGGGTGGGCTGCTTGAATTTTATTTGCAAATTTTCTTCATAAAATGTTACTCAGCAATTTTATGGGAGAATAAAAAAAAAAAAAGTGTTTGTCCAAAGTCAAGTACTCAGATCTTTAAGTAGCTGTGAGTGAGAGTTTGGAAGACCCTATGGAAGCCTTGCAATAGTTTCAGAGATTACAACCTTTGGTACTGTCACCTCATCTACCACCTTGCCCACTTTTTATTCCATGTTAGAAGCATATCCTAAAATGGGTTGCTGCTGGGAAGGTTTTGCAGTTGGTTTTTTCCATCTATCCTGTTGATCTAAGAATCATAGCTTTATGTATCAGGGGATTCATCTTTATTGTCAGAAAAAAATAGTAATATTTTAACATTTGAGACTTATTTAACAAGTAAACATTAGTAAAAAAATAAATAAAATAAAAGTGAAAGGCAAGCATTTTGAGGTAAGTCAGAATGAATTCACTATCTCTTTGTTTTCTCATCCATCTATTTCCAAGGTAGCTTTAGTTTTAGCTGAAGTCATGCATGTCTCTGACTTTAAAACAAGTAGTCTTCTCTAGTCTGTGACTTCTCACTGGCCTTTATATGGGATAGTCAGCTCTTCCAACAATCCTCCATGATTTTGATTCCCTCTACTTCCCCAAAAATGTACTACTACTCTTCCAGATACCATTAAAAATGTAGACAAACAATTTTGTAGATTAATGACTCAGCAGCTATTTTCATTGACACTGTAGTGAAGGAATATCTTCCCTAATCAATGTACATGCAACCATTGACACAATCAAAACACAACTCCAGGAACAAGAAAGCTCTAACTTTTCTCATTTTATGATGAGAAAATGAAAAGTCTTTTATAACAGGTACTTCCTTATATCTAATGCATCTGGTAAAAGACAAGGTGAGAAGAGTACAGATCTATCACAAAATATATATCCTAATATACTTCATAACTGGGATTGTATGAATCATCATGACATTTCATCACTCTGAGTTTGTGTGTCACCTATGAGAAATCAAAAGCTTTGGACTTAGTGATATCTATTGATACCTATTATCCTTTTAACACTGAACCCACATATTTACAGATGAAAATGCTCAGGTAGAGATACAGCTCCAGGGAGCCCTAAGCAGGACACAGAACATGTTTCAGCCTCTGTTTTTATAGCTATTGCTATTGATTCAAATGAATAACAGTTTGATTACCAACTGTTATAGTTGATATGTGAAGTATCCCCCAAAAACTTATGTGGGAAACAACACAAGAACATTCAGAGGTGGAATGATTGGGTTTTAAGAGCATTAATCTGATCAGTGCATTCATCTCCTGATAGGAATAACTGGATGGTAACTGTAAGCAAGTAGGATGTGGCTGTAGGAGGCAGGTTTCTGGAGCATGAATTTGGAGTGATGCTCCTCCACTTGATGTTCCGCCTTAATATTGGGCCTGATGCAATGAAATTTGGCAGTCTATGAACTGAACTGAGACCTCTGAAACTATAAACACCAAATAATATTTTCCTCCTCTAAAATTGTTTTTGTCAGTTTTTTTTAAATCACAACAATGCAAAAGCTGACTAAAACACTAAACATCTTTAAAAATATGCCTTATATTTTGAATATCCCAGAATGACTTCTAATTTGAAGTGGCAATAGGATAGTATTTCTTGAGTTACTCATTTTTAACTTTTCATTAAATGCCCACCAAATCTGCTAAATTTCAGGATCAGGAACAAGTAGCTGCAGTTGAGAATGTCAATATCATAACCCAAATTCTAAAGGTAGGCTACAAAAAGCCAAAGAATAGAACCATGGTTTCTTGGGAAAGCAGAGGCTGGAATGGACCTGTCCCCTGATTGATAGTAGCTAACAATGACTTAGGTTTGTGGCCCTACATAGAAGAAAAATAGAGAGTGAATCTCAGACTTCTGGTCTGTAAAAGTGAAGCCAGAATTAGACAGGCAGTCAGTATGGAGAGGTAAATTGAATCAGGTGGGATGAGTCAGGATAATTTTGAGTGAGTTCCAGGAATGTAAAGACTATCCCCCAGGAATTGAAATGTTAATTCCTTCAGAGCCCTTCCTCCACCCTTACTCCCCCCTGCCCCCCCAACAACCTGTAGCTAAAGTTAGCTGTCCCAGGAATTGCCTCTCCCTACAGGAAGCTAAAAGGCTGTTAGTTAATGTGTCTTTGGCTGCTTCATTCTGCCCTTCCCCCTTCAGCCCACCTGTTTCCCACCTTTTGGCGGCCATCCCACGGAGCATTCCTGGGCCTAGTCATGCCTAAAGGAGAAAGATAAGGTGAAGAGGGCAGGAGAACAAAGGAAGCCTAGGATATATAAAAAGGGCAGAACACTTTGCTTCTTGGGATACCAGGATACCAGCTATGGCTCGCTTCTGGCTCCCAGGAGAAACCCTGCTTTATATGCTTGCCTTGGTGTGCTTCACTAATGTTCAAACTTCAACATGTGAGGACGCAGGAAGCATCACTGATAACTGGCGGTATCAGAACAACCCAACATAAGGGAATAAAAGTCTCATATATATATATATAATATATTATATATATGCATATATATAATAATAAAGTCCTATATATAAAAGTATCATATATAAATATATATTATATATAATACATATTACATATATAAAATATATAAAGAATACATAGAAATATAAGGCAAAAACTAAATTCCATCATAAAAATGGAAAATATTAAATTTTTCTAAGAAGTGGATCATTTAAGCAGGTAAAAACATTGGTAAAAATGTAGATGATTTGAAGAAGAGGATTAAAGAGCTTAATATAGTGGAAATTTATCCACACACAAATATATTCAGGTCTTGTAATTTAAAAATTAGTACATTTTAAAGTACAATATTGAAGATTATGATAAATGTATACATTAGTTGTAAATGTGATTAAATCAACTATATATGCATTCCCAGCTACAACAATAAAAACAATGTGATGATGATTATTATTTTTAATTTGTGTTTCCATTTTCTGAGGCTATGGTTGAATTATTCCATCGTGCATTGTATGTTTGTAGACACTCATGTTCTGTAACAAACACATCAGTCCTCAAGGCTCATTTTCTCATGAAAGCAAAAAGAATTTCATGCAAAACTAACTGAAATTTTTAAAGCAAAGTAGAAGGCTACTCAAGTGTCCTAGAAACTAATGCTCAGTGTGACAAGAACCGAACAATGAATTTCCCTAAAGCCTTATAGGGCCACAGATGCTGAAATACTTATAGATATACAGCAAAAATTCTATCAAAAATGATGAAACTAATAATCATGAAAAAGGCAAGAAATTGATAGATAAGGCATGTCTGTCAAAAAAGAAAAAGAAAAACACTGTGCATAATATAATTAGAGATACAAGCAAATATATGAACTTGTGGTTTCTGTTTTAAACAAATTGTGAACGCAGAAAACTTTGTGGTGTTTACAAGCCTGGAGGTTTCAAATGAAAACCTGAATTCATGGCATTCTGCCAACATTTATCACTTTATAGAAATGAGGATATAATTTTAAAATAAGAACATATCCTGGAAGTAATGCTTTGTCATAAAAAAGAATAGTGAAAATGCAAAGATTTGTCCAATAATAAACTTTCATACATGTATCATAGTGCGGATATAAAGAGAGTGCTCTGGTTAAAGGTGTGTGTTCATCCATGGGATATATTTATAAAATACATGCGATTACCAACTATATTAAGAAGAGATCATTAGAATATTTTCTCTAAGACTTTAAGCATGTAGATGGATATTAAATTATTGTTTTATTTTGAAGTTTTTTGATTTGCTAAGAGAAATTTTGATCTTTAGGCATTTGCAATTACTTCAATTATTTTTAACTAAAACTTTCAATATGAGAGTTTATGGACAATGTGTAAGATTATTATTAGAAAACAGCATGTAAAGATAAAATTCGTACACTAATGTTAATTTACAATGTACATGTGAATATTATGTATCCGTGTTTAGATCTCTCAAAGAATTGATTAAATGTTTGTTATTTTTTAGCCAGGCTACATATCTGAACTTGGATTCTCTAAGTATGGATTAACATCAAAAAATTAAAAATAATCTTATTTTAGATATAGAAACATGTTAACATGTTTAACCAATATTGAACAAATATCCTTTAATTACTGAAAAACCATAAATATTTTTATAGATTTCTCATTAAAAAACTTATTTCCTAATAAGTATTTTTGCAATCATTTGAATGCATTTTCAACTTATTTTTTAGTTTTATTTTACAATTTAATTATTAACTTAAAAGGGTTGTTACCTATTATTGATGGTATTATATTGTTTTTTCATTAATGCTAATGGCATAAAACTAAGTAGTCATGTAACTAAAAATTGAGTCAATATAAAACAAAATAATATTTGGAAGATTATATGTAGAAAGTAATTGGAAGATTAAATAATTGGTGAGTAAATAAATGAAGTTTGAAAATCATTTTGCCATATAACAGCTCTTAAATATTTTAGAGATTCTATCCTATAAGATATTATGCATGTTAGGTGTGGTGGTACATGCCTGTAATCCTAGCAGCTCAGGAAGCTGAGGCAGAAGGATTTTGAGTTTAAAGCCAGCTTTAACAACTAATAAGACCCTAAACAACTCATGGAGATCCTGAATCTTAAATAAATAAATAAATAAATAAATAAATAAATAAATAAATAAATAAAATTCTGCAAGCAAAAGGAGAACTTTTTCTTTTTAAAAAATGAGAGTAGTTAATATTCTTTCCTATGTTGAACATGGTAGTTAGCATTGTGCATAAACTTTTCCATTTAATTCCTATGAAAAATATGTTGGTTTTGTAACTATTTTTAAGGTGAGAATATAAAGCCCAAAGTGACTAGTAACTTAATCAAAATTACATCAGTAATAAAAAAATATGAAACACCTTTGAGTTCTGGCCTATCTCACTGTTCAGTGTGCTACCTACTTCAGGTGCACTCCCAGACAGTGTTAGACATAAACAATGTAGTCCCTTCTCCCAAGGCACCCACAGAAGAGATGCACATAATAAAAAATAATGTTTCAGAAATGTAGTGTGATTCCTGCATAGCAGTATTAAAAAAGTGAATTCTGCTCTGGGGATGAAAAAATGTACTGAAAGGGAAAGTGGCAATTGCTTTGTGACCTGAAGGATGGGATGAACACAGCAGACAGAAGAGAATGACAGGATAGTTCAAACAGAGAGATAAGCAGGTGGATGGAAAGATCAGGTATGGCATCATCAAAATGAAATAAATGGGGTCAAAGCAGCCTCTGTACTTAAATAATTAATGTGACCCAAAGTAGCTTCTGTGTATGGTGAATTACAACCAAAATTGGTATACAAGCAGACCCTAATCCAAGAAAAACTCTTGCTGTTAGGCAAATGTGCCTTAGTCATTCACAGTAGCTCAACTCTTACCTTAAACCAGGATGCCAAATTATAGCCAAAAAAGGTAAAAGCCCAACTGCAGCAATCAAATAATCTCTGTATGCCATTTCCTGCTTTTCTTCTTATAAAAGTAGTTCACCTCATTGCTGGAGGAATATTCTGAAGCCATCTTTGGTGTGGAATGATGCCCAGTTCTTCAACCTTTCTCTTGGTCACCTGTACTTCTGTAAGATGAACTGACATCAGGATTTCTTTTAATAGTTTTAGTGCCCTTAGGAGGATCTGAAGTAAAGTTTTCAGCAACCCCAGGAGCAGCAAGTGACCATGAGAGTTACCATCGGGGGCCCTTAAATCTACAATGTCTCACAAAAACTGGGTCAGGGGTCTCTTTCTTGGACCCTAGCTCTTCTTGGCTTGTGTTCAGAGCTCAAATTTATACCACCATCAATTTTGATATTTACTTTTTCTTTTCACTACTGTACTGATTGAATTCAGTTAAGTGGCCTCTGTCTGATTGGATCAGACAAAAAATAAACTGGGCTTAGAGTTGAATTGTATTCAGCACTAAAATGGAATGGATCTATTTAAGGACCTTAAAAATATATATATATATATATATTGCCCTAAGCAATTTAGTGAGACCCTGTCTCAAAATAAATTAAAAAAAAAATAAAAGAAAGAAAGAAAAGAAACAAGAAAAGGACTGGGGATGTAGTACCCTTGGGTTCAATTCCTGATAGCAAGAAACAAAAACAGTGTGACATGTTCTTTACTGAGTATGTGAAGGCATCTAAAAGAGTAAATTAATCTAAGTTGTTTCCTTAGAAGATTCTTTGCAAAAAGCACATGAGAAGCTTAAACAAGGCCCTTAAGTGTGTGTGTGTGTGTATATATATATATATATATATATATAATATTAATTTATATTAATATATATAATATATTTTATATATGATATATATATATATATATATATATTTTTTTTTTTCTTTTAGCTTCTAAAAACAGGATTTTGTGTTGTGAGTGAGCATGTGACCTTGTAGTAGCCAACAAGTCAGTTACTGGCCAGACTGCACAGGTTCCCTCCAAAGTCAGATTGCATCCAAAAATTGAATCGAATTCAGAGATTTCAATCTGGGTCAGACAGAATCTGAACTAGGTTCAGAGTCAGATTGTGTTTGGAAATAAAGTGAATTGGATCCAGTAAAAGGAACTGGTATTCAAGTAATGGGTTCATCACAATCCAAGGAATCTAGAAATCCACCCTATAGGACTCCAGATAGATTTATGTATCAGAATTTTAATCTCTGATCATGTTCATTTTTTGGAAAAAATGTGTCAACCTAACTAGCAACAACTTATAAAAGCAGAGACCACAATGGGAATATTTGACTGGACTGAGTTGATCATTTGTGAAAAACAGAGATCCATACCTCTTTCTAATATAAAACAAAACAAAACCACAACAACAACAACAAAAGAAAACAAAAAACAGAACCAAAAAACTAGCCCAGGGAGATGGTGCTTGCCTATAATCACAGAGGCTGTGAGAGCTGAAATGGGAGGATTGCAAGTTCAAAGCCATCTTAAACAATTTAGCAAAGCCCTAAGCAATTTAGTGAGACTCTGTCTCAAAATAAATTAAAAAAAAAAAAAAAAAAAAAAAAAGAAAGAAGAAAAGGACTGGGGATGTAGCACCCTTGGGTTCAATTCCTGATACCAAGAAACAAAAACAGTGTGACATGTTCTTTAGAGTATGTGAAGGCCTCTAAAAGAGTAAATTAATCTGAGTTGTTTCCTTAGAAGATTCTCTGCAAAAAGCACATGAGAAGCTTAAACAACAAGATTAGAACAAGATAAATATGGATGCAAAGGGTCATGCCTGTCAGCTTAGCAAAACAATTGTAAAAATAAATTGGAATGCTTTTAAATAAAATCATAAAATCTCTTAGCAGAATACCATAGCCAAATCTTTTCTTGCTATCTGACTATCCATGGGCCTTCTCTGAGCAGGGGCCTACAAAGAATCCAATGGCTGGTTCTTACCAATCCTCAGAAAGGGAAACAGTGTTCAGTTTCCAGACTGATGTACTAATGACTGTATTGTTCTGTGGTTCTCTCTGTTCTCTGTGACATTACACCTGTATCAGGATAACAAGGTTCACAGTCACAGCTCTCAGGATTCGTGTTCTCCTTACTGATCAGATTTGCCCTGGATAGTAAGCATCTGCTTCAGATACTGAATTCTTTTTTTCTCCCCTGCATTGCCAGGGATGAAACCCCGGAGTCTCCCTTGTGCTAAGCAAGCAGTCTACGAATGCACTACATGTCCAGTCCTAGGTGCTAAATTCTTGAAATATTGAGTTCCTGTGACTTAGATATTAATTTGTTTTTATAAAAAGCACAGTGTCACTATTTTGATATCAGATAAATTTTACTCTTTAAAAAGTAAAATAATAAAAAAAGACTAGAAATGTTTAGAAGAATATTCAACTAATATGATGAAAACTTTTATGGGAAGTCAGTTTAAGTATATTTTAGAAGTACCCATAGACTTCATGACATCATTAATAATATTTTATGTAAACATAAAAGATTTAACACCACCCCCTCCCTTTTTTTTTAGTAATTTATGAATATATTATCTAGAGAGAAAAAGATAATTAACCTTAAAAGTGTCAGGCCACTGAGACTTAGGTACTATTTTTTTTAACTAATTTAAAGCATAACTATTCTGTGCTGTTGGGTTGGGAGCCCACCCAGGGAACAAGTCTGGGGATATGCCAAGCCTGGAGGCGGGAGGGGCAGGGACATTGCCTCTGCCAGCAAAGGCTCTCCTGAGGAGCTCTGAGCCACGACCTCTGTGGGGTAACTGTTCCCACTGTGTCCTGAGGTGCTAGAAACACTCTGTAGAGGGTGACCTGGCAGCACTTCTTTTGTAACAAAAATGTGTCCTGCTGAGATACGAGAGCATGTACTAAATCATCATATCTGCCATCAAACTAGTACCAGAAGAAAGAAGTCATGTCTTGAGTGAACCTTACACATTGAAAATGTCACGAGGGAGTTTTCTAGTAGCTGTGGATGCTGTAAAAACAGATTAAATTCTAGCGCAAGAGATATCATTACAAATCTTATAAAAAAGATCAAGATGAATACAGTGCAGCCTCTATAATTCCTACCTCTCAGATCTCTCAAGGTTCAGCAGGGAACATTAAACAGGAGTGAAACTTTCACATCTGACAGCATGGGAAATTCTCCAGGGAATACTCAGTCTCCTGGGTATCATCCTTTAAGTTTTTTTTTTTTTTTCCATTGAAAGGAAACTACTTCAAGGCAGCAGTTACCTGCACACTCTCACAAATCTCCTATTTTAGGCAGTCCCTGTAATGTGTGTTTGGTGCTTCTCATCCATGGGAAAATCTTGAGGTGAATACTCCAATTTTTATTCACCTTAATCCAAAACTTTTTTGATTCTGTAAAAATCTTCAATTGGATGAATAAGCACAATATGACATCTCCTGATTCATATTAATTAAATGTCCAAAATGTAGCCTTGCACATCAAGGTTTGAACACTTATCATTATAAAGGCAAAAGCATCTATTTTTTTCTCCATAAGCAAAGAATAGGGCTTACTTTTAAAAAGTAGATTTTTTTAAAAAAAGAAAGAAAAATACTATTGGTGACTATTACACATGGAAAATGACAAACCCCCAAAATAGTGAGACCTGGGACAATGGAAACGAGAAGGAAAGCCATACATTGAGAACATTGATCCTTTCCCAGTACATTCTTTCCCGGTAATTAATAAAACAAACCCTGGGGAAGTGGTGTCCATCAAACCTAGAAATTCAGTCTCTGGGAATGTTATGCTCAAATTCAGGTCCCCCAAAAGACCACCAGAGACCAAGATCAATGTAAGCAGCAAAGAGGTGTTTATTGTGAGCTAGTTTGGTCCTCTGCAAGCACACAGCAACTGGTGATGCTGAGAGGCCCAGAGCCCAGGGTTTACATTCTTTGGGGAAGGAAGGGACTTTACATACATCATAGCATCTCTTAGCAAATCATCACACACCACGGGAAAATCATAAAACAACTCTAAAACATGATTAACACATTCACTGACTGGAACAAGTTGGGTAGGGATGATTGGTTACTACAAGAGGGGGATTCCTTTGAACTGATTGGTTAAGCCAAGAGGGGTATTCATGCAGACATACATGGTTTCCCAACACCATAAACTACTGGGAGGGTCATCTGGCATCCCAGGTATTTCCCTGTCTCATGCTGATTGGTGGCTGCTAAGGGATTACTATGGGTCCCCACCTAGCCTGACTGAGTCAGGGACACGTGGTGGAGCAGATCTCTCCTGTTATTTGTAGATAAACAACTTAGCAGGGTGGGAATGTGCCTAGGAGTGTTCTGTGGGTCCTTCCAAGGACAAAGGTCATGTCTCTTCCTTGGACAGGCTTTGCTCTGAGGTAGAGGCTGGTTTTTCAGGAAGAGGCCAAAGCAATAATTCTTTCATTAAAAAAAAAAATCCTTTCCAGATACCAACCACTGCACTGACCCAGGCCCTCCATCAGGTCCAGTAAGGTCACCAGTCAGTCTCCCATTTCACCCAGTAAAAACAGACCCTAAGTTCCTGACTGCCCAAGATGACACACTCATTAATTAAGTCACCTCTTAGTATAATCTGCATAAGCCCAGTCCCTTCCTTTGCTCAGTGGCTCATTTTCCACCAGGAAAGTAGGTCCATTCCTGTAGGTCTATTCCGGTTCCTGAATAAAGGCTGAGATGATCTGTGAAGTTTGTGTCAAGCCTGGTCTCTTTGTCCTAACAGGGACATGTGAAGTTATATGGAATTCAAATTTAGTGTTGATAAATAAAATCTTACTGGAACAAAGTTGCAGCAGTCTGGCTCAAGCAGGAACAAACTTTATTTCCAAAACTCCCGCAAATGCCACGCATGCGGCCTTCTCCCGGGATACACTACCCCAACAGGAAATCCCTCCTCTGGAATTCCCTCCTACTGCACTTCCCCAACCAATGGGAACTCTCGGGAGTCGCAAGAGCTCCAAAGTAGAAGGCTGAGGCGGACAGCAGGGGTCTAATCTCCAATTGAACGCACATCTTAACATAATCATTATCATCTCAATGGCTTGCTGGTGTCACCTTTCAACCAAAAATGCCATGCATTATTCCTACTTGGCTATGGCTCTTAGCACAAAGTACTCTCTCACCTGTTGTCTATGGTAGCTCCCTGGGGTATCAAAGCTGAATCTCAAAGCTGAGTGTAAGGGTAAATGCCAAATTAAGAAAATGTGGCTCATAAATTATTTAGTCTCTGCTCTTTATAGGAAAAGTTTGCTGAACACCAATTTATGATCTGTAGATGCTTTAATTCCATATTTCTTTTTAAATTCAAAATGGAATATGCTTCCTATATTTCAGCCTTCGCTTAATTTAGAAACAGAAATTATAAGGTTGTGGTAGACATAAAGTAAAACTGATATTCACCATTTGAAAGTAACAATAGAAGGTATTCCAATGAAAATGTGATAAAGCCTTGTGCCCAGTGAAACAGGCAGGCGAGGGAAGGACTAAGAATATGCAGTAGCAACTTTACCTGGCTCCTGACAGCACCTGTGTTCACATCCCCCTCCGTTCCTCCCTCCCCATGAGAGTAAAAACACAAAAACTCAGTAGAAAAAGTTTTTTTCATTAATATCAACCAAATTATGGGAAAATAGATTAAGATATGATTAATAAGTTGGAAAAAATAATGAACACAATAAATAGTGATCTCAGTTGAGGCAGAATGGGTCATCATGGTGCCTGCCCATGCTTACCAGATCCATGCTAAAGTGGAGAACTGAAAACCAGAGGGCCACATTTATCTCTAGTTAAGTAGGGAGAACTTTGATGGACCAAACCTCTATTATTATGGAAAAGAAGGCAAGTTACCTGTGGGAAGAAGTGGATACATGTGGGTTGATAAAGAATATTATTCTTGCCTTAGACTTGCCCATTAATTTTCAGTTCCAGAAGAGCAGCGAATTGCACTTACCAGGAAATTCAGTAAGTAAATTATAATTTTAAAATATTTCTATTTACTGAGGTTTCTGTATGTATGTAAACATAAAAATGATCTTTAGAGAAAAGAAATAAAAAGCGTTCATAAACCAATAAATCTGGGAAAATGATAGCCATGTTGATGTTTTAAAAGAAAACAAAAAATAACTAAATAAAAAACCACAGCTAGATAAATCAAAGGCAAATCTTGTGATTTTCCTCAAAGCAAAGAGGATGGAGAAAATGTGACAGAAAGAGGAAGGTGGTAAACATTGAATCCACCTAACTGCAGAATCAAGATTACTAGATTATAATTCAGTTTTCAAAAAGGAAGTTAACGTTTCATCTTGAATACGTAAAACAGTTGAAAAACAAACTCAATTAGCTGTGGAGAAGAAATGATATGTGGAAATTAAAGTCCAATTGTATAATTTTAATACCACATCTCAATCATATGATAAGAATTTAGAAATATTACACAGAATGGTTTGACTGCAACTCCTCAGGTATGTGTGCTTTTATAGGTATAATCTGTGTTGTGAAAGCATGGGTGTTTTAAAATTTTTTTAACAATTTTCTGCCTTAAATCTCTTGGTGATGTTTATGAAGAATATTGTTATCACGTAAGTCTGATTTCAAAATGGTGTCAATACTGTTGGAAAACAACAAGATGGTGAAAAGACCAACTTGAATTATATTTTTAAATTCATGTTAAAAGACATATATAGAAAAGGAAAAAAAATCTCTAAAAGTTCTATTGTAAAGGTAAAATTTCTAAGCTGATTCTAAGCTGCAAGAGTCTGAGTTAAAGTGTAAAAGATTGGGCATTGTAAAGTTTCTAAATTGAAAGACTTGGGCTAAAAAAAAATAATAATAATAGACCAGGTATTGTTAAAATTCCTCTGCAACCCCAGGAACCTGTAATCTCTGTAGCTGTTAGGACAATACCTGAACTGCCCAGTAAATATTTCCATTGATTCCCTGGTTGTTTATTAGCTAAGGGCTCCAAATAGCTCAATACACAAGCATCCAGGCCACAAAACCAATCAGTTTAAATGTGTACCCCGCTTAGTAGTGACCAATCACCCCCGTCCAGCCTGTTCCTGCCAATGAATGTACTAATCATGGCTCAGGGTTGTTGTTCAATTTTCCCACCTCAAGATGATTTGTTCTGATGTATGCAAAGCCCCCCACCCTCTCCAAAAAGTGTACTTAAGCTCTGCCTGACCTCTGCTCTGGGCTCTGGGCTGCTCTCCCTTCCTGAGTGAGCCTTGAGCCCCAGCATGCTGGTTCAATAAATCCCCTTTTGCCAATTGCATGAAGCCAGTCTCTTGTGTGGTCTCTCCCTCCGAGGCTCCGCCGGACCCTTACATTTGGTGCGTTGGCTGGGAACTGCGCATCTCCGGACAGGGAGACCCCAACGGACTGCTTCGGGGGTAAGTAGTAAGGTGCCTTCCTTCCTTTCTCTCTCTCTCTCTCCCTCCGACGCTCCACCGGACCCTTACACTATATCTATCTATGTGCAAAGTTTGTGGAATATCCATGATCTTCCCTTTGGTTAAGTGGTATTATGCTATTATTTCTGTTTCATAATTTCTATTTATGAATTATACAAAACTTAGGAAAGAGAGATAAACAAAGAAAATAAATTTGCCAAATACTGTGCATACCTAAGCAAGTCACATAGTGATAATAACTGTGTCTGTTTGCAATCCCATGTCACCCCACAAATAGTTTCCTTTTAAGCATTTTGATACAACACTGCACTAACTAGGAATACTTTTAGGTATCTTTTGAAAATGTGTAAACACTCTTATATATCCACCCCTTTCAATATTTGACCAGAAACCTATTATCTGAACAGTCCCTTGTTTTTCACAGTATTATTTAAGTGTGAAATTTAAGCTGTTGTACTTTTCCCTTACCCTGGTTACAGCACTATTTTACTCTTTGGTTAGTTCGGGGGATATTTTCTGGGAGATATTTAGTGATACCTTCCATCTCCTTTTCAGGAACAAGAGCTTGCCATGATGAAAAGGGCATAAATATCTCCCTAGTGGATCTTGAAGCCAGAATGAAATACCAGCCATCAGTGTAGCTCGGTAAATTGGGTCAGATTGAAACAACAACAACAACAAAACGCAGAGCCCTAGGATGGGGGAGGATGGAGACAACACCTAGGAGATTTAAATGTTAATGCCCCCAGATCCCTGCCAGTACAGCCCCTCCTAAAGAGTTGTTAATGAAGCAACTCCTGAGCAGTGGAGAGCTGTTAATTAATGCTCCCTGGGCCCGCTTCCTGCCCAGACTACTCCACCTTGGCGCCTCCAGCCCACCTGTTCCCACCTTTTGGCTTTGCCACCTGCATCCCCCTATCACGTTTATAGGATTGGGGGGGGGAGTGGGAGAACAAGATACTGAGAAGAATGCAGAGAACAAAGGAAATTTTAGATATATAAAATGCACAGGATTTCCTCTTCCCACAGATTATACCTTTGCGTCCTTCTTCCATCTGGAGAAGTCTGTTTTACTATCCTTTAAGAAACATTCTTTCTATTCTACGCTTCCTCGCTTCCTCACTTCCTTGGCCTTCTTCTCTGGGGTTATACTTCAACATTTGAGGAAACCTGACTCATAAAGGTAGCCACTTACAGGTGGTATCAATCATATAGCATAGTAATTACTTAAAAATAGCAATAGAATAGTATAAAAACAGCCACAAAAGTATTCTTAAACTAAGAAATAGGGATTTTTTTTTCTGTATTTTCATTTTCAATCTCAGGCAGCTAACCTAATATGAGCAATATACAGGATTTCATATACATTTGTGAATTCATTGTCCAGTGAATCTATGAAAAAAAATTGCAAATGAATGATCTCGAAGGCAATGGAAACTGACAGGGGATTATTTTCTTGTTTACTTTTATATTTGAAAACAAGTAATCAATTTTTATTTATATTTTTTTTCTTTTCAATTTTTCCTCCTCTTCCTTCCCTTACTTCTCCTTTTTTTTTTTTTCCTTCTTGTCCTTCTCACTCTGATGGTAAGCTGATTTCTTTCACATGATTTTGTGAATTGCTAGGTCAAACCTTTCACCTGTTCTCCTATTTGCCATCTACCACAATCTCACTGTTTTGAGAGGCTCTTTATGTAATATATTAACCACTGTCTGCAAATATTTGTGCTATTGTTTGTCGTTCTCTAAATTTTTTCCTAAATCACTCTTTTTAAACAGGCAAGATCAATAAGACTTTTTTTTCAGCAAGAAACCATGGCAGCAAAAATCACATTTAAAAAAAAAATTAAAAAAAGGGCTGAGGATACCTGGGTTCAAACCCTGGTACCAAGAAAAAGAAATCTTACTAAGTGGACAGAAAAATTTTAAAGTACCAAAGACAAGAGAAAAATATTTAAAAAAAACAAGGGGAAAAAAAATATCACCTATGTAAGAACAGTAGAATGGCCCTCAAGTCTGTCTGTCCCATCCCAGGATTATTGATGTGTAATTTGTATATAATAAAATTCATCCATTTTAAATGTGGAAAAAAAAATAAGGTCTGAAAGAGCCTATCACCATTTTTAATATGATTTTTGTCATTGTGTCATGATGAAAAAAAAATTATCACAAATTTATATAAATGTATACAAATTGCTTTCATAATTTTATTTTTATATTGTGTTTTATATTTAATTTTTATTGCTTAATGGAATATTACAAAAATTAGTTACAATCATTTCCAAAACCTTAACAAAAGAGTTGAATGACATTAATAAAATGTATAAATTCTGTTGTTATGGAATGCTGCTTTGGCAATCATCCATCTCTCCTTTATTCCTACCTGTCTTATTTGTCTCATTCTACTCCAGAATACGTGTACATAGGAAATGTCTTATGTCTTAAAATATTAATTTACTTTTTTGATTATCCAACCTAATGGGTTTTTATATTAATTTCTATGTCTTTTCCAGTTTTATTTAATTTTTCCACTGACTAGATAATTATAGTAATTATTAGAGGGTGTTTAACAACACTTACAGTAGTCTTCATTAACACTCCTTTTGATTTTTTTTCAGTGATTATGTTTCTTTTTCTTCTGCTTAAATGAGATATTGGTATTTGCATTAGATATCCTTTTTTAGTCTAAAGAGTTATTCTGTCAGTTTTCCAAAGCTTAATATAGTTATCACTGCATTTAAAATAAAAATTGAATGTCAGATTGTTTTGTGTGTATATATGTATTTGCTTCAATATTTCTCCAAAAAGTTTCATGATGTAAATGACTTTATTGTCAATCGTGCCTGTGTGCCTATGAAATATTTATATCCTTAGTGCCTCATTTGATGTTTCAAAATGTGTCACTTTTGCACTGTTTGTTGCGTCTTCTAAATAGTTTGAGTTTCTGTTTATAATCTCTGTAGTTAAATGGTGTATAGAGCTAAAATAATGCTTTAATGCAAAGTAATAATCTTCATCATTTAATAGGAATAGGACATATTCATACTCTATGTAGAAATGTACTCTTGGAATGTAATCTTCTTTCCTGATTTTTAAGTGATTTTTAGTTATATTCTATTTTTGGCATTTTAAAATGTTTCTCTTATTTGCCTATTTCCATATGTGCATGTTCTTCAAATAGCTGAAAATTGGAAATAATCTGAATATTACTAAATAGCAGAACTGATGAATATATTGCAGTATATTGATGTGATGTTATATGGCAAGAATAAAAACTGAAAAATAAATCAATTGATCTAGGCCAGACAACTTAATAAAAATCACTTTTAAAATTTTGATGCATTCCATTGTTATTGGTTGATGCATACTTGTTGTTCTGCATTTGTCTTTAATCTTAATTGATCAATATTCTTATGATTTTCTAAAGTTTAGAAATTGTATCCTACTGTGGACATTGAAGGTGAGATTTATTTAGTGATAAATAAATATTAAAAATTTAGTGATAAAAAAATTTAGTGATAAAAATTTAGTGATAAACTACTTTGCCATTTTACTTCCTACTAAAGATATTTCTTATATTTAAGTTTATTCAACAAGACATTTTTTTTTTCTGCTTCCTACTACTAATACCTTTACAATGTTTCTATACACCAGTTTCCTTCACATCATTAATATTGATGATTCCCATTGGGTGTATTTTTATACCCATTTTACAAATGAGGGTACTGAAGACTACAGATTAAATGGCTTGAAAAATTTATGGAGCTAGTAAGGATGGAGTTTGTAGCTGGAGATGTAATTTAGGAGAATTAAGCAAAGATAAATACAAAGCACTTAGACAGAAACATCATAAACAATCAAACTAGTAGATTATTTTGTCCAACAGATGATCTGTAATGGTCTTATTGTCATTCCAAATAATTTCCTCTAGTTTTGTCACATGCTGAGGCTAATGTAATTCTACCTTAGAGCTTACCCACAAAAAGAGTGTTTGCTTCAATAACTTTATTACAGTCATTATTATATTAAATCTAACTGAATTATACTAAGCAATTTGTAAATGTATTTTCCACATAGTGAACGAATAGACTTGTTTTTATATTTGAAGACTTTATACATACAATGAATTATCTTATTAAACCTCACAGTATTTCTATAAGGATATTAAAAAATATTATCTTCAGTATAGTCAGAAAAACATGTGGATAAATACTATTTAAAAATCTTAGTACATAAATAATTTAGAAATTGGTAGCAATTCATTTTCCATTTATAAGAAGAAAAATCTGTAGAAGCTGGACATTCGGGGAACATTGTTACAACACAGAATGTATTTATCTACAGGAATGTATTTATCTACTGCTTGTTTTAAATATCTGTTCATTAAACAGATATTTATTTGTAGGCAAACAAAATCTCTGCTTTTATGGAATTTATAGTTTCATGGCAAGGAATATAAAATAAACAAGATTCTTAAACACTAGATGCATTGGATGAGTTCTGAGAAGAAACTGAAATGAAAGGGCGGGGCAGGAACACAGGAAGTGAGGGAGGGACTGTCCAGAACCAATGAGCACTAACCCTGTATATATGTATAGATATACTAAAAGAGAGGTAAAGCTACATATTTTCCAAATGTCTTTGGGAAAACCAGAAAAATGAACATTTTAACAGGCTCCACTTGAATAAATTGTGAATTATTCAATATTTTAATTTTTTTCCGTGGGAGTTAAAATCTTTCTTCATGTAAGAAATTTTAATTTATTTAGTGGCATTTATAAAAATATTTACAGATTATGATTCTAAAGCGTTTGAACTTTTCTGAAATTATATTTTTATCAATGCGCACACTAAACACTTCATGGATAAGCAACTATTCAACCAAATTATTACAGAAAATAGATACATGGCCCTCCTCCATTTCTTCCTATCTGTTCATACTCACTTAGTAGGAGGAAGAAACCTAGTTCTCTAAAAATCAGAAAGACTAAATCATTGAATTACTAGATTATGAGTTTCTTTTAAAACTAAATCTAAATAGTTTACTCAGCTTAAAACTCTAAAATTTTCTGACACATAGAAGCACCCATACCAACTAAATTCAGATGGCAATTTTTTTCAAATGTTGTAAATAGTAATTCACTGTTTATGTAAGTGGTATTTTATTCCATAAAATAATGCTCTGTTAAAAGTACTACTTTCTTTTGGTACTGGGGATTGAACTCAGGGGCACTCTGCCACTAAGCCACAACCCCAGACCTATTTTGTACTTTATTTAGAGACAGGGTCTCATTGAGCTTATTGCCTTGAGGTTGCTGAGGCTGGCTTTCAACTGGCAATCCTCCTGCGTTGGGCCTCCTGAGCCACTGGGATTACAGGTGTGCTCCACTGTGCCCTAAAAATGTATTAGTTTCTATTGTAATTTTAAGGTACATTGTAAGATACCTAAAAAACTTTCAAGTTATAAAAAAATTCATCACTAGTAAATTAATTATGATGAAAATGTAACTCAAATTAAGTATTTTAAAAATGAAAAGCTTAAAATGGAGTAGGATCTTAAAAATCAATATCTCATCAAGTGTACTTTTGTATTATAATTATTCATAATAAATTGTGGTTTATCTCCCCTAAATCAATTATTTTGTTACACTTTTGAAATGTCACACAGAAATTTGGAAAATATCATTTTTTAATAAATCAGAGACCATACTCAGAATTCACTGTGTTTTAATTTTTACCTAGAATGCCACAGCATGAATGAACTACTAGTTATCTTCTCAGACTCTATTGATAGTTTTTTTTCTCATATTTTTAAATAATAAAATGCTTCAAGTGTGATCCTGGCATATGCATCAACAGATATATGTAAAAATAGGAAGTTACTATCACAAACTGACTTGTAAAGTGAGGAAATGTGTGCATTTCTTAATCTCATTTGTGACAGACACTTTCCTGTTCTCCAGAAGTACACAGGATTTTATACTCCCAAGAATGATTCATAACTATCAGTTTTTCTTTCCTCCATTGTCACCATAGGTGATAACTAAGCTTTCTTATCTCACTAAGGGAAAAAATAGCTACTTAAAATTGTATTTATATGCAAGGTTGAACATTTTTTCCTCCATTTGTTATATATTAAGAAAAAAAAACAATCTTGAACAAATTATGCTGTATAAACTTTCTGTGTATTCTAAGTTTCGGTCTCATCACTTTCATGGCTTCTTTTTATTTTGCTTAAATCATGGGGTTTATGGTAGCCAGTATTCCAATAGCATTTATCAAACAAGTAAACAAATTTTCCTTCTGAGCAGAAATGTCATATTATATTAACTTCCCTTGTGATTTGAAACTGGCTTTGTGTTTTCTTGCTTTTTCTAACACTATGCCTGTGTACAAGTTTTTAATCATTATAATTTCATGATTTAGTTCAATACTTAATAGGGTTAATATTTCATCATAACTCCTGGTTTTAATCTTTTCTTGGTGATTTTATTTATTTATAATGAAAAATCCATTAAATTCATAGCATGTGTAGAGAATTTCCCAACACAAACATATTTTCACTATTAAACCTGACCATATAATAAATGGTACATAGTTTTGAGTCTCTTTTCATGTCTGCATTTAAAGTTTCATAGCTCTATTTTAAAATATCTGTGCATTTTATACGCTTATATCTACATCTTAGTTTATCTTATAATAGAAACTATTATTAAATTCAAATTATATTCAATATTCATAGTTTATGTTTACATATATGCGACCATTCCTTATTATTGGAGGGATATTGGTTCCAGGACACCTCCTCCCAGGACACTGACATCCACAGATGCTTAAGTCTCTTGTACAGGATGGCGTAGTATAGCATGTCACATATGCGCATCCTCCTATGTACCTCAGTGCATCTTTAAATAGCTAATACTATCCAATACTATGGAAGTGCTATATAAATGGTTGTTATACTGTATTGATTAGGAAATAGTGACATAAAGGAAGGTTCTGTACATGTTCAGTACTGAAGCAATTGTTCTCTCAACTTTTTTCAACTCACAGTTGGTTGAATCTGTGGATGAAAAAAACTTGGAGTGTCAATGGTATGTTGTATGTCTGTATGTGTTTGTATTATATACATACTATATATATACATATTATAAAATATATATATTATAATGTTTTATGAAGGCAGTCTTCATAAAACATAAATAAATACTCTGTGTATATATACTTGCATATAATTCTATTATATGTAAAATAGAATATTTTATTAAGGCTTCAGTATAGCAACAATGTTTGAATCTGGTAAGCCAGAAATTAGTTTTTAGGCCTACACCCTGTGGTGGAAATATGACAGTTCATGAAGAAACAGTGGGTACATAACATTGAATTGTGTCCTCATAGCACTTAAAGTCTAATAGGTAAAATATGTTATTGAAAACCAAGCAATAAAACATCAACACTAGATCTCAGTAACAGAGCTAGATTTTTTTGTTGCCAACCCCTGAGGGTTTCCATCTAATCCTCATGTCATTCTATTTTACAGCTAGACACATCAGTGGCCAGTATAACTGGCTTGGCCATGATGTACACTAGTTAACTGAACAGTGTGCATGGCACAATAGAGAGTAGAGAAATACATAATTATTTTGAAAAAACAACACTGATAATAAAATTGTTGAAGCAAAAATGTTTACAATTTGAAGTACTTAGGTAACTGGTCAAATTTTTCAGTAGAATTGGCTTAGTGTGTGTGACTAAAGGAGATGTGCCAATTGAGATTTCCAGGTCATATAATGAAATGGATCCTGAAAATTCCAATAAAATATTCAGCCCTCTTATATGGGGACATTTACTTTGATGTGAAGAAGTAATTTTTTATTCATTTTTAAAAAGATAAGAGGAAAAGCAATTCTGTGACCACTATTTTGTCACTATTTATATTATTAACATTTGCAGTTTAATTAAGAATATCTCCACATTTTTAAAAAATTGGAATTCAGAACAAAGTGTTAAAATGAGGTCATATTTTATCTATAAATTTTGTGATTAGAACATTTTAGTTTAAAAGTCAAAATATTTTGAAATTAAATGCCATTCTCATACAGGCATTTGAGAACTGGGTTTTTAATGTAAGTTATAACAAAAATCTTCCATGTGAGTGACACAGCATATCCATTTTATGGGTTACAGCTTTTTTTTTTTTTTTTTGCAATCCAGATATTTTCTATGTTCTTGCATCTTGCACCATGGCTGTATTTATCCAATTGATAATAGTGCTGAATATTATTTCC